>NC_071515.1:54547500-56002500 GCF_027887155.1 Malaclemys terrapin pileata | reverse complement strand
AAAAGAATAGCAGCCTAATTTGTGAGAATTTAGACCTAGCTGCTCTCACAGACTGCAAAAAGCCACAGAGGGTAGAAAAGTTAAACAGGAAATGTAATGCACCGGAGGCAAGGAATATAAGTGATGTAATCTTATTAGATACATGATAAATCAAATAGATCAGAAATTTCAGAGGGAATTGGCCTATAAAAGATGTGGAGGAGATGCTGAAAACACGCAGCTCTAAGGCTGACAACTAGAGCTGAACTGAGGACCAAAATTCTGTTTTGTGGCGATTTTGAAATGTGGCTTTGTTCTGGAAGAGAACAAAACCTGAACATTTTGAAATGCTCTATAAAAGACAATTTGGGGGGAAAAAATGTTTCAGATCAATTAAAATACTTCTTTTAGTTTTTGACCATTTGTTATATTATATTACAATATATAATATAAAACAAAATAAAATGAAATAAAAAGTTGTTTGAAAATGGAAAATCTAAATGTTTTGTTTCAACAATACCGAAACAGGATGGTTTGACACTGTCAGAACTTTTTTATTCCTCATTTTTTTGGCCTTAAAATTTTGGCAACATTGACATGCTTTCACAAAGAGTTTCAAGGGAACTACGTTCTCCAATGGGAAATGGTTCTATCAACGTTTTTCCAACACAAACAACGAATGTGTCCATAAAGAAAAGTATTGAAGCTGCAGCTCCCATAATGCAGTGCACAACAGCAAGGGATATTGAGCCAGGGCACGTAGCTATACCAATCACACCCTCCTGCAGCAGGGAGAGACAGAAGCAAAGGCATGTCTAATGTTTCTCAGGTGGCAAAACACAGAATTTGCAGCCTGTGCTCCTTCAGGTTGAGAATAAGGAAAGATGGCAGCATGTTTGTGAGACAAGGAGTGCACATTGACTAAAGGCAATATCTCTAAAGCAGGAGAAGCCAGGTCAAGATAGCTACTAGTGACCATTGTCAATCCCATTGCTGCCATGTGCATGTGCAGAGATCCATTGTGTGACATCATGGCAAAGAGCTTTTTAGACTATGTTTACTCTGACATGTATTAATGTCAGCACTTTCTCCGATGTCTTCCATGCTTGCAATGGGGGAAGCATCTCCTTAACTTTAGCCAGTTGTTGATAACTCTGCCTCTTTTTCTGTGGGCCACGCTTCTTTTCCCACCTCTTGTCAGTGTCACCACACTCTCCATACTGTTACTAGTGCCCAGTTTCTCATGTCTTACTTTTTCAGCACCACACATCTCACAAGAGCATGCAGGCTTCATATATAAATTACAATTCCTCTTTATTAATCTAATTGATTGTTTGGTTCCAAATGCATATGCAAGAGTTTTTGAAACCTTTTAGACCCCTGTGGTTCAATATCAATCTCAAAATATTAAAAGCATCTTGTGGAAAATTAGAAAGCAGATGAGACACTTTGGGACTAGAGATACTTTAGATATCTGCAACTTTTAAAGTGACATTGACACAATTATTGAATTCTGTTACTGCTGGCACACCTTCCTATTTGCTTTACTGTTTTTGTACTAGGAGTAAGGCTGTGCAGTTTTTGCTTTGCTTAAAGGAGCCATTTATGAGGCCAAAAAAGAAAAAAAATCCAATCTTTTCATAATATTTAATCCACCCCAGCTCAAAATTATCCTGAAAAACCACAGCTCATATAATTTTGGCCTCCTATATTGTTCCTTGAGGCATGAAAATGTGAAAACAAAAGCAATCTATGAAATGCAAACACCAGCTAAAGCCTTATCCTACCTGTCGTTGATCTCTTATTTCTGGGAAGCACTTTGGATTTTGATCAAATAGATATGAGAAAAGCACAATTTTGGTTATGTTTTGTTAAGAACTTTTTTAAAAAATCTAGATTTGGGATTCATTACTTTTATTTTATTTTTTACACACACAACACAGTAATTGTTTTACAACTCACTCTTACTGGGAAACAAAAATGACTACATTCAGCAATGTAAAGCATGCAGAGTCACAACTGCAGGTGGCATGATTGTTCCAACTGAATTAATATAACAAACAATGTTATTGGGATTCCTTACAATTATAGCAGCTATTTTCCATAGGAAAGTAAAGTAAAACATTCTTCTTTCATTTCCTCTCTCTTTCTTCCATGGCTCTTATCAACACACATTGGAAAGGAAACCAGTCAAAGGGATGCAAAACAACTTTTGTGCCCATTCTTCTTAATCAGGTAAAAAAGAGAGCAAGAATAAATGTAGTTCAATATCCAAAGATAATTTGTTGCACATTCAGACACTGGATGCCTGCTAAAGCACACATATGTTAATATGTAACACTGAAACATTTAGTTACATAAGTGATAGCCAGAGACTTTAATGGGGCAGCTGTAAGCACCCTGATATTTTGCAAGCAATCTAGGTAGCAGGTATTAAATTTCAGTTATATTAGTATCTTCTAGTTGTTTGTTTTTATCAATTACAATTGCCAGACAAATTTTAGAGATGGTTTTCAAATACTTAAATAAATATTAATGTTTTTTCAATATTTTAATATAAATATAGTATATGAATAATTTGACCCAATTCCTGGAAATTAAAAATAAAACAAACCTTTAAACAGTAAAGAATTTGCACAATTCCTGCACATTTCTTTCTAGATTTAGAAATCTAGTGAATGGCAAACTAGTTTGGAAGTGTTAAGAACCAGCCTGAATTGCAGCAAAAATCTCAAGAAAGCACTTCCTATTCAGGAAACCACTTAAACAACAGCAAAAAGTACAAGTTCTTTCCTTAATAGAGATACTTTCCTGAACTAGATCCAAAATGAGCTGAAACTAGACCTGTCTCCAGGTATAAAGTCTGGCTACATACATCTCCCCTCTTTTTGGTTATCAATTCCAATAATAATTCTTCCTTTGCTGAAATTCATCTTATAGTCTCAACTAATCAGGCAATCTCTGTTGAGATCAGAGGAAGAGGCAAAATCTTCTAAGGCATCTCTGACCCAAGGGAAACCTGGATTCACTAGATTTGAATAAGGCAATCAACCAAAACCTTAAAAAAGAGAGCATGGCAGAGCTGCACTGCCCAATGCAGTATGCCACAAAAGCAGGGAACTAGAGAGTGTGGATTGCATGGTCCACTGTGCCTAATGGGTTCAACTATCAACTCTGCCATTGGCTGGCTGGGTGACCTTAGGCAAGCAATGTCACCTATCTATACCTCAATCTCCCCATCTGAAAAATGGGGATGATACTTCCTTTGTAAATCACTTTAAGATCTACTGATGAAAAGTGTTATATAAGAGCTATGTATTAATTATTATTATTTATTATTATTATTATTAAAAGGAAGAGAGCATGGCCCTCTTGAGGTCAGGAAAAGAGAGACTATGGTGAGTTGTAAGGAGGAAGTGGGTTCAGAGCAATAGAAGTATGAGTTTGGGGAAAACAGGGAAGGAGGAGGAGGACAGGAAGTAATCAGAGAATTTAGTTGTTTGGAGAAGAAAGTAAATTTTGAGAAGTTTATCCAAACTTATCTGAACCTCTGAATTTTTAGTGCTCTCTGGTTCCTATAGTCTCAGAGACTTCTACTATGCAAATCCACAGGAACGGGATTTCCTAATCCTCCTTATGGGTCAGATGGCCAGCTTGTCTTCATTCAAATCCCTCCCCAAAATATGTTTCTATGTAGCCTGTTATTGTTAGCTCACCATGCAGAAGGTGAAGGTGTAGCAAAATGGCCACTTCAGGCTGCAGCTAACTGACTGCCAAGTTTAAAGAATATATCCATATATCTATATCTACAGATATATGAACAACCCTACTGCAGCAAAGGACCAGACAATCATAAAGAAATATTTCCCTGCTTTTATGTGTCACCATTATACCACATAATTACTGAGACCATTCATTTTTAACATATATGATATATCGCATCTTAATATTAGTACATTGATCAGGATACTTAGAAGAATGGAAACAGACTCAGCAATGGATTTTAGCACAGACGGCCACAACTTCATTAGCCTTTAACTTTAAAGGGGGGAGGGCTAAACCTTCTACAAAATACCAGGTATTTCTTTAGGTTCAGTGCAGTGTTAATGGCCTCCCTGCCAAATAATCAATATCCAGGTTTGGCTCCATTCAAACTAACCCTAGTGGAGGAGGGTCTGAATCCTCTTGCCCTCCTCCACAAGGGGAATGAGGTTACACATGAAAGATACTTCAGTTTGAGAATAATGAAGGTCTGCCCTTCTTCCTCCAAGCTATTAGCGTCTACCAGTTATCTTCCAGGTCACATGTTTTCCTTTGAGCCTCTGACCCACATTGGACAACAGCCACAAGGGACATCAGAATAGCTTGGCTATGATCCCACCACACAATATGGTATCTGCCTCCGATCAATCCACTCTCTAATTTCTCCCAACCACATATCAGTCCCTGTGTCAGATAAACATATCCATCATACCTGATTTTCCCCTGTGTAATCACTGCACAACCAGTAGACAGACTCTAGTGATCTCATAGTTCACCTCCAGACCCGATCCATGCAATCAGGATTGAAAATGCCCTGTCATACCCATCTTGTGAGAATTTCAGAACAAACAGTTCAGTGCCCAAACATAAATGGGTGACACAACCCATGTTCCTGCTAAATCCTGTCTCCCAAATTCACTCCAGTGCAAACCTCAAGATCAGTTTCCTGTCAATGAATAATCAAGACGTTAAATGGATGCATAAGCTGATTCCACAACATGCACCATCTCTGAAACTATTGAAAGCTGATAGGTTTGTTCCCAAAGCCCAGCTGCAGCCCACCTGCCATTCTCCTGCCCTCTTGTAGGCTCAATGCACTACAAAGGGCCTGCAAATCCAGACATCCACCTTGTTTCCAATATCTCCTCATAATTACAATCTGAAAAGGTTTAGCTCATATTCTCCACCTGCTGTGCTCATCCCCATTTATAAGGGGGACAAAGTCCATAACATTGAATTATTCAGAACTCAGTTGCCTGGACCCCTCTGAGAATCAAATCCCTCCAATACTGCAGCTGCTGCTGCATCAGTCCTAAAGGAATGCATACCTAAGTATTGAAAGGAAATCCAAAATAATAGTATGTCTCACTCTCTCTCTTTCTCACCTCTCCTCATTCCATCCCTGGGCTACCAACTTCCTCAATAACATGCTCCAAATCTGACTCCAGCAAGGCATCTGATTGCTCCTGTGAATCTGAACCAGGCATCCAATCAGAACACCAAAATGATATCCCTTAAAAATATTCCAAAGATTCCTCCCACACTCTCAACCTTTTCCTCATTTTCATTGGGACCATGAAAAAATAAAGAGACTCTCAAGATGAGAGCTTCCAGGTGTGCATAAAACCCTATGCAGGGCCATCATCTTAGAGACAATTTTGAAGGGTCCATGTTACTTGTAAATACTTTGGAATAATTTAACTAGAATCCTTGATCACCTGTATCAACACATCTAAATCATCCAGTTTTTCCTTAGTCAAGTGAGATACACCAACCATTGTATGCATTTTGATTTCCAAGTATGTCAACCTCTGTGTTGATCCTGAGGAAGCCGGAGGGTGAGGAGTAGGCTGGAAGGAAAAGGAGTGGGTGCTGAGTGGCTAACAGGATTCTCAGGCATTCTGCCACCTACTTAAATTTCTCATCTCACATCTTCCTGCCAAAAAATCACCCAGATAGTGATGCCAAGTGTACAACTTAATTTCCCTAATATCCACACCTCCAATAATGTGTTAATCTGGGTCTCTCAGCATTATCCTTTAACCATGCCAACATTAGCTTCAAATGAGTTCAAGTATAAAGGTTCAAGTATAAGGGAGGGTTGCTATTGTCAATCATTGAAGCACCTCTAGGGTTAAATGGTGAAAAGCCTATATTCCTCTCTAGAGAGACATGGTGGGTGAGATAATATCTTTTACTGGACCAAACTTGTTTCTCTCACCAACAGAAGTTGGTCCAATTAAAGATATGACCTCACCCACCTTGTCTGGCTAATATCCTGGGACCAACACAGCTACAACAACACTGAATGACTCTTCTTCAGCCTTTAACGGCACCACCCGAGGTTGGCTAGCTTTACCTCCATCACTGGTCATTTGAAAAAGGCCTAGCCACTCTTTTACCTGCTCATTCTGCTAATCTTTTCTACTTAGAATTACATGTTCTAATTCTTTAGGTGATTGTAACTTTTCTTATTATATTATTTTTGTTATTATGAAAATTCTCACTTATGAATACCAAAAATCCCTCCCACAAATAAATCCCAGTAGCCTTGCTGTGACAGTCCCAAAACAATGTTAATTTAGTTGGAAAGGGGCTTTTGCAGAATTACCACCAGTTCCCACTGTTCCAGTATTTTCATTAGTCACCTAGTTATCACACCCTGCTTTTCACTAGAGAGGATTTTTCCCATAACACACAAGGAAGCCATGATTGTCACCACAGTTCTTACTTGTTTGAATTTTCAGGAGAAATTAAAAACACTTTTTCTGCTTACATGTTTAACAAGTACTGGACCCAGCATTTGCACTAAAACCTGTAGATCTGCAACAGGTAACTCATGTCCCTGTAGACATGCGGGATGGTTCAACAAGGGCATTTCATTCATAGGTTCTCGTCCTTTGTCCCCATAGCAAATCTGAATCCTCCACAGCACCAAATAAGAAGTGTGACTTATGCAAGATCACAAAATAGAGCCATGGAAGAGCCAAGATAAGAACCAACCCTGCTCTCCCAACTCCCAGTCCAGAACCCTATCACCTGGGTACGTTGCTTTCTTACCCAAAATTTGAGAAGGGACACACTTCACTTGGGTTCCCTTCATGCAAATGCAATTAAATGCCACCTACTACGTATGGGGAAGGCAGAATCCCAGAACTTCTTTTGTTGGATCTGCCAGCATATCTTTGTTTGTGATATCACAAGTAGCCCATGATTCAAGCCAGTGATGGCTGGCATCCTTGCTGTTGTCTTGTCTTGTACCATTGAAGCATAGATCCAGAAAAGCTTCTTGGATTTGAGTTGGGAGAATGGCCTCAAAAGGAGATCTTGATGTGTCAGCAGGATCTGGAGTGGCCAGGATCTTCTTGTACTCCCATGTCATGACCCAATGGCCTTGAATCCAGGTCTACAGGGTTCACAGGAGCAGCCAAGCTTCAACTCTCCACTTGGCAGCCTACTGACAACTGCTGATCCAGGACCCATGAAGCCCAGCCCCAATTTAAGGCTCCTCATGGGGGTTGCCTGCATATTCACTAAACTGGATGTCCCTGGAGCTTAAAATTTAATCTTTATCAAAGAAGAGGATGAATGGAATACTGCCTTTCAAACCCACTATGGTCATTTTGAATATTTAATCATGCCATTCAGATTGACTAATGCACCAGCAACATTCCAGCACTTCCTTAAAAATGTGCAAGGAGAACTACTAGCCCAGGTTGTACCCATACACTTAGATAATATATTGATCTTCTCAGACAATCTGGGCCAATACACCACTCACATCCGCACAGTCCTGGAGAGACAATAACAACACGGTCTCGATGCTAAACTTGGAAAGAGTGCGTTCGATTAGCCCTTGACTGAGTTCCTGGGTTTCATCCTGCCCCCCGGAAGGAATCAAGATGGACCCAAAAAAGGTTCAGGCTGTCCATGAATGGGTAGCCCCCCAAAATGTGCACAACCTTCAACATTTTCTAGGCTTTGCAAATTTTTACTGGAAGTTCATCTAAAATTTTTCAAAACATGCTGAACCCCTCACTGCCCCAGAGCTTCATTCCCTGCATGGGTCTACCCTCTGCAGGGGAAACTGCATGACTCTGGATAAACAATGTAGTCACTCTTCATGGCCTCCTGGATCACATCACTTCTGACCAGGGGCCCCAGTTCACTGCCTTCTTCTGGCATGAGGCCCTACATCTAGTAGGGGGTCTCCATGCATCTATCCTCTGCCTACCATCCTCAGTCAAATGGCCAAACAGAAAGAATCAACAAGATTCTAGAGCAATCCCTACAGTGCTACACCAACCATCACCAGGGTGACTAGTCCGCAATATTGTCATATGATGCGTTCTCCTATAATAATGCAGATCACGCATCCACAGGCCACAGCCACTTCTTTGTTAACTTTGGGTACCACCTAAGTTCTCTCTAAGCTGTGCGGCCGCGCAGCAGCCTATTAAGTGCCACACAGGCACTCAGGGCTCCAGGGCACCCCTCCCAGTCGGCCCCAGCACAGCCCAACTCTGGACCCGCCACAGCCAGGGGAGATGCGCCCCTCCCCTGGCCCCAACCCAGCCCCAGCCCAGATCCACCATGGCAGGGAGAGGTGCCTCTCTCCCTCAGCCCAGGTGTTGCTGCCGGGAGAGAGAGATGGGGGAGTCCTCTCTCCCTGCTGTAACCCTGGGGCAGCCTGCACCCCAAACCCCTCATCCTTGGCCCAATCCCAGAACCCACACCCCCAGCCAGAATCCTCACCTCTCCCACACCCCAACCCTAGGCCCCAGCCCCCTCCCACACTCCAAACCCCTCAGCCCCACTCCTGCCACATGAATTTTGTTATGTGCACCAATATGGAGGTGATGTGTGACACATCACCTCCATATTGGTGCACATAACAAAATTCATTCTGCACATGCATGGGAAAAATTAGAGGGACCCTGGTTTCACCCACAACTACCAGCATCCTCCCCCAATTCATCGGCCTTGGACCTAGTACAGCACATCCATCACATCCAAAAGGAGGTGAAGGGACACATTGAGAAGGCAAAGGAGGACTACAAAAAACATGCAGACAAGCACAGGCAATAAAGACTGGGCTATTCTGTAGGACAAAAGGTATGGCTCTCTACAGAAAACCTCCACACAGACAGACCCTCTTGGAAAATAGACCACTGGTTCCTTGGTAACAAATCAAGCCAGTCACTTTCTTGATTTAGTCCTAAGTGGAACACAGGATCTGGTCCAAGCGGTGAATATAGCTGGATTGTTTGGAAATAGTGATCATATAATTTATTAAATTTAACATCCCTTTAGTAGGGAAAACACCACAGCAGCCCAATTTAGCATTTAATTTCAGAAAGAGGAACTACACAAAAATGAAGAGGTTTGTGAAACAGAAATTAAAATGTACAGCACCAAAACTGAAATCCCTGCAAGCTGCATGGAAACTTTTTAAAGACACCATAATAGAGGCTCAACTTAAATGTATACCCCAAATTAAGAAACATAGTAAGAGAATCAAAAATGTTCCACCGTGGCTAAACAACAAAGTAAAAGAACCAGTGAGAGACAAAAAGGCATCCTTTAAAAAGTGGAAGTTAAATCCTAGTGAGGAAAATAGAAAGAAGAATAAAATCTGGCAAATGAAGAGTAAAAATATGATTAGGAAGGTCAAAAAAGAATTTGAAGAACAGCTAGTCAAAGACTCAAAAACAAAACTGAGGAACTATCCCATATTGAGGTGTCATTAGAGGAGGTTTGGGAACAAATTGATAAACTAAACAATAAGAAGTCACCAGGACCAGATGGTATTCACCCAAGAGTTCTGAAGGAACTCAAATGTGAAATTGCAGAACTACTAACTGTAGTCTGTAACCTATCATTTAAATCAGCTTCTGTACCAAATGACTGGAGGACAGCTAATGTGATGCCAATTTTTAAAAAGGGCTCCAGAGGTGATCCCAGCAATTACAGGCCAGTAAGCCTGACTTCAATCCTGGGCAAACATAGATGATCATTTGTTGAGGAAAAGTCAACATGGCTTTTGTAAAGGGAAATCATGCCTCATCAATACACTAGAATTCTTTGTGGGGGTCAACAAGCATGTGGACAAGGGGGATCCAGCGTATTTAGATTTTCAGTAAGCCTTTGACTAGGTCCCTCACCAAAGGCTCTTAAGCAAAGTAAGCTATCATGGGATAAGAGGGAAGGTCCCCTCATGGATTGGTAACTGGTTAAAAGATAGAAAACAAAGGGTAGGAATAAATGGTCAGTTTTCAGAATGGAGAGAGGTAAATAGTGGTGTTCCCCAAGTATCTGTACTGGGAACAGTCCGATTCAACATATTCATAATTGATATGGAAAAAGGGGCAAACAGGTGGCAAAATTTGCAGATGATACAAAACTACTCAAGATAGTTAAGTCCCAGGCACACTGCAAAGAGCTACAAAACTGTGTGACTGAGCAACAAAATGGCAGATGATATTCAATGTTGATACATGCAAAATAATGCACATTGGAAAACATATTCCCAATTATACATATAAAATGATGAGGTCTAAATTGGCTGTTATCACTCAAGAAAGAGATCTTGGAGTCATTGTGAATAGTTCTCTGAAAACATCCACTCAATGTGCAGTGGCAGTCAAAAAAGCAAACAGAATGTTGGGAGTCATTAAGAAAGGGACAGATAATAAGACAGAAAATATCATACTGCCTCTATATAAATCCATGGTATACCCACATCTTGAATACTGTGGGAAGATGTGGTCACCCCATCTCAAAAAAGATATATTGGAACTGAAAAAGGTTCAGAAAAGAGCAACAAAAATTATTAGGGTAATGGAACGGCTTCTGTATGAGAAGAGATTAATAAGACTGGACTTTTCAGCTTGGAAAAGAGATGACTAAAGGGAATATGAGAGAGGACTATAAAACCACGACTGGTGTGGAGAAAGTAAATAAAGAAATGTTATTTTCTCCTTCTCATAACACAAGAACTAGGGGTCACCAAATGAAATTAATAGGCAGCAGGTTTAAAACTAACAAAAGGAGGTATTTCTTCATACAACACACAGACAACCTGTGGAACTCCTTGCCAGAGGATGTTGTGAAGGCCAAGACTATAAGAGGATTCAAAAAAGAACTAGATAAATTAGAACATAAGAATGGCCCTACTGGGTCAGACCAAAGGTCCATCTAGCCCAGCATCCTGTCTTCTGACAGTGGCCAGTGCCAGGTGCCCCAGAGGGAATGAACAGAACAGGTAATCATCAAGTGTTCCATCCCCTGTCGCTCATTCCCAGCCTCTGGCAAACAAAGGCTAGGGACACCATTTCTGCCCATCCTGAATTGCTGCTTCATGCTCTATGGCCCAGAGGGCTTCACATACCAGAAGGGGGAAAGTATGAGAGACAATCAGATCTCACTTTTCCAACCCACAACCCAGCCAATGGCAGCAGGTAGAGGAAGAGCAACCTCTTCTCCTTCCCTGCCACCTCCACACCAAGCATGATCTCCATATGCATTCTGGATGGAAGGGGAAGTACCCCAGAGCAGCCAAGTCTGCCATTCCCATTTCCCCACCTCTCAGGACTTCTTTCCCCTGCTGAGTCAGGGTGGGGGCATTTATGTAACACGCATCTGCTTATTCCTGTTTGCTCCCTCATGTTAAGGTTGATTAGCATATTCACATACCTACACGAGCACACACACACACGCACTTCTGTGTTCATGGTTCAAAACAATAAAAACTTGTACACTACAAAAGTGTAGTTTTTGAAAATGGGATAACATATCTCTGCTATTTTGAAGTGGAACATCTTCTATTATATGTCTCTGAACTTTTTTCTCTGTCTAACTGGGTTGTAAGCGCTGCAAGTTCGGGACCATCATTTTCTCTGTTTTTTTTAAAGCACTAAGCACAATGACGGTGCTCTATAAATAATAGTAATTGCAGGGCGAGTTCAAAGCTGATCAACTGCAAGTTTTTAATGCTGGGGAACGCAAACAACAAGTAATGTCTACTCAGCTATCAAGGAAGATATAGTATAAGTCCAATCAACTGTTATAATTGTGTGCATTTATTTATGATAATAAATTGTATGTAAATGTGTATGTAAATTAGGTGTGGCCCTCAAGCTTTTGGAAAGTTGCCAATGAATCCTTCAGTGTTGCAAAGTTTGAGCATCCCATTCTGACATATGGTGGTAACTATCAATCTCTGGGTGGGGAGGAGGATTAAGCTCTTCATACAGATGGCACAGATTATAGGACCTATAAATGTTTGGGGTTGAAATAGTGAATAAAAGGCCTATTTAAAAATAGTGAAAGACATAGACCCTCCTAAGCACAGTTTATTTAACCACTGAGGCTTCTACAATATGTTGCAATAAGTCATTAGATAACCCTTTTGGAAAAAGTCCTTTAGAATTTAATAGTAAATTTCTATACGTTTTCTGGGCCATCCCATAAAATATAATAGAACTGTATATCCCTACTATAGAATTATATACAAAGTCTATTGAATGGATACCAATTTCTCCACTAAGTTCTATAGGCTCTAAGACTACTTTCTCTAGAATCCTATTGATTTCATCCCTATTAAATTCTAGGGGACTTTTCCATAAGAGCTAACACAAAGGAAACTAATAGTAAAAATACCATTTTCTCTCTCCTGTGGTAGCTGTATATATTTGTGTACATAGCCTAATAGGTATCTAGAATAATGATGAAAGCTTGCTTAATGTAAGGATTACCGTGAAATGTTTTCCCCCTAAAATAAGAACCCCATACTAATTTTTGGATGAACTAATGGATTCATGTGTTCAATTCAAGGACTTTCCATCAACATTTGCAAAACAAAATAGAAAATCTCCTTATGAATAATGCTGTGGAATGTGTCTGTTAATGCCAAATGGTATCGTCATTGTAATTGGAGTACTGGATTTTTAACTCTTATTCTTATAAAATAAATTCTCTATTTTTAGAAACAGGCTTGATCTGAAGTCAATGGGAAAAAACCACATCTATTGACTTCAATGGACTTTGAATCAGATCCAGAGTCTTAGATTCTCAGTGCTCCTCAGTAAGTTCTGGGTACAGCAGAAGCAAAAGAGGAGCTGCAATGAGCCACTTGCACTGCCCAGTCCTGGGATGATTTCTATGTTACCGCATTTTCCAGTGTAGTTTACAGTAGCCTCAGAACTGAGATATGACAGTGTTCTACAAGATGCCTCCCCCACCCGTGCAGGATCTGACTTACCCTCAGAGGAATCCTTGAAAGATGGTTATGCTGCAATGGGGCTCAGGATCTGTCCCAAAATCTCTTTTTTGCTTAATGATTTGAGGATTTTTCACTTCACTGGGTGGTACTGGCTGCTATCCTTCACAGATTCCAGTAATGCCCTATGCCAAATATGCCAAAGAATGCTAGTTGGCAACAATCTTCTCAGTTTCCCCTGTGCATGATACTAGTACAGTGTAATTCCAATAAGTAATCTTTATTCCTAGGAATATAGACAACTGCGTAACTAGAACAGCATGCAGGCAAATAGATATGGCAAAGAACTGGGAGTCTAGAGTTCTATCTGCTACTACCTGTTATGTCAGTCACTGGCTTTGACACTCCCGACAGAAGTTATAATCTAAATACAGTGTTTCAGTTTCCCTATTGGTAAAATGACTATAACTTCATAGTTCCATGTTGATGCTCAGTTAGTCAAGTTGGGTGAATAATTCATAGTGAATAACTTATTCAATGAAATTTGGCCTTTGTCTGCTCATAAATTGTTAATTAATAACAACACACTGAACCCTGCTGTTTTTACTCAGGCAAATTGCTCACTGAAGTTAATAGAACTTTTTCTGAGTAAGAATTGAATATGAATCACAAGACTTGGTCTACTGGGAGTCGAGGGTGCCGGTTGAATCAGACCATCAGAAAGAAGCAACTGTTTAATACCAGGTTGACAATTTGTTTCAGTCTGATGCACTGCCAAACAAGATGTGTAGATTTTGTGTAGTGTTGTCTGTAATCATTATGGCATAATTAAGGGATTGGGTCAAGTTAGATATAAGAAATGGGCTGTTTCTCAAATGCAAAATTGGTCAAGGGGTTTCAGATTCTTGGCTTGTTATGTTACAAGAGAAAAGAACATTTATAATTTCTGCTTATCCAATGTTGTAAATTGTGTAGTGCCTAAAGTTTAAAAAATAGCTGGCAAGCACACAGTGCACATTACACTCCACATGATTAGTATAGGTCTGCAGATAACTTGAATCAGCTCAATGAATAAAAATAAGTCATTACTAGATGCACAAGATTTGAGATGGCAAATGTATTAATGGTTGTTAAATGAGGTATGTTGTATAAAAGGATTGTGTTCTGAACGGTGTTTGAATTGTTTTAGGAATGAATATTCTGACTAATGTTATTGTTTGTATATTTGGACTGCAATATGATAATACTGCTGTTCCTCAGGATAGGTTTATAAAGACTAAAAACAACTTCTCAGTGCTTTCCCTTTTACCCTTTAAACAAATATGAGGGTGTAAGAGTGTTTGAAGATGGCTAGATTGCAGCTCCATCTGTTTTGTATTGTATTTAGAGCTGGTCGGAACAAAACTTTTTTTCAGCAAAATATGCCGCATCGTCAAACTGGAAACATATTGATCCTGACTGAAGTTTTAAACTTGGGCTCAGAGTAGAGTTGAGAGAAAGAGCTCTTTTAGATCTGATAACAGACCCTCTGTTTTATGAACACCTTCGAAAGATTTTGTTTTCATTCCAATGCACAGGAAAAAAACCCAAAACAAATTTTTAAACCTCACAAGTTGTCACAAAACCAAATTGTCTTCCCCCAGCCAGCTCAAATTGTGATATTTGTTGCAAATTTTGTGATGTGTATGCCCAAGATTTGAAAACTCTGTGCTGGTTCTGATGGGACTTCAAAACACTGATATTAATGCAGTGCTGAGGCCGTAGCATAGATCCACAGCTATATTAATGCTGCTTTATGCCATGCCACTGGCACAAAGCACCCCTAAAATGATCAGAGCCATCCACAAGAGAATTGCCTCCTATTCTAGGGATCTAAAAGCAGTGGAACAGCTCCTGTGCCACCCTCTACCCCACAACTGCCTGAGTATGCGCATTACTTGGGATAAGTGAGTGCAGCCACAACCCCCAAAATTCCTGGCTAGTATTACAGCCATTCAGGGGTTTTGGCAGCTGATGTTAATTCTATCAAAGTACCAGCCTGGCACACAATAACAGCAAGATCATGGAGCCAAAAGTTGCCTTACATGAGTGAATAAATAAATAAATAAATAAATAACAATCCCTCACTCCGTAAATGTTGTAACTGAAATCAGCCAGATTCTGATACCATTATGTGAGACACTCCCATTAATGTCAATTGTAAGTGTTGTGAGTGCAGTTTGGCATGGGGCTTGGGACAAACATGTTCATTAAACAAAACTCTGCTTCTTCATGGAGATTATGATCAGTTGTATTTCTTTTTGATGAACTAAGTTCTCTCTCAGGAATTTATGTTTCCTTGCTGTAAGCACCATATTTGCCATTAGGACTTTATTCATGTTTCCATTGCTCGTTGGGTCTTTTATTTACCTTTATTTATTGTCAAACTCATCTTTCAACTCCATTTTGTTTTTGCTTGTAAACAACTGGCTCATTACTAGCCCAAACTTTTTACATGTTAAATGTTAGCTTTGATTTTATCCTTAGTTATTCCAATTGATCTCATTCTAGGAGGGAGTGTACAGCTTTCATTTTTCTTAGCCTAGGGCCCAATTCTGCCATCCTTATACACATTGAGTAGCACTTTCTATGTAGATCCCAACTAAGACCAACAGCACTACTTGTTGAGTAAGGTATTACTTAATATGAGTAAAAGAAGGCAGAATTTGGTCCTTTGTCTGTTCTATGGCTGTAGGTCTAAATATACCTAAGGCATATATTTCATTCTTTCTTGGAAAAATCCTACATAGATTATATGTCCTTATTTAACTATTTTTCAGATTCTCAACTTTTATGGTATTCATCCATTTTTTTTCACTCCTGCCTTATCAGTTGAGAAATGATTTCTAAAAGTATACACTTTTCTGCTCTCTCTGTCAGGCTTGGTCCTCTGCCACTGTTGAAAGCAAACTGGCACACTGTCAGTTTATTTTCAGCAAGTTTATCCATGTTTGCATTTCTGGTATCACGATTTATAGAAACAATTTGTTCCAGGAGTGAACTTTTGTGATCTTTTCAGAGGAACACTTGGCAGGATAGACCCCTGTGGGGCAGAAGAGGAAAAAAAGCTCTATCCTCTACACACCTCGAAAAAGCCACTTCTGTGTTTTCTCTGTTCTTCTTTTAGTGGGTCATCAATACCACCAGCCAGCATTGTCCAGGCACTTCAGTGGGATGGCTCTCAATTTTATCATTTCTTTCAGGTATATTTCTTTTCCATTACAGTTATTCTCATCTGTAGGGGATGTTGAAATAGTGGATTGTCTAAGACTCTCCCTGCAGTTTAGACGTACTTACAATGCTATCCAAATTAAAACCAGAAGGGTGGGATTTTGGAATGAGAATGAGAGTGAGTGCATGGCTGATGGATGCACTCTGCATGAGGGCATGCATCAGTCATGAAGTGGCTTGGCTGGCACTTTGAGGCAGAGCAAAGGATTTAATGCATCTCAGATTCCTGTCCGTAGAACAATTAAGAATTACAACTTTTTGGTACCCAGGCTCCCCAGTATTAATTTATCATCCAATCTGTGTTATTTTCTGAGGTGAACTGTTTCTTTTGAGTAATGATCTTAAGATTTCTTTTACAGTTAGTCAATAAAATGTTTTCCTTTCTCACCTCCACCCCCCAAGAAAATAGGATGGGCTTCACCCTACAAAGTTCACATGCTTTAAACATGCTATCAGAGATGTTCCTCTTTAGCTGAACAATTCTGTCCTCAGCTAGTGTCTTGGGTAGCTTTACTACCCCAATCGCCTGATCAGCTCAGGAGATATGCTATACCACTCCCACTGAAGTCTATAGTCTTCCTTTCTAGTTTTTACACTGAGAATCATCATTCCAACGTTTTGATATGCACTGGACAGGCAGTCTCTCTCTCTCTCTCTCTCTCTTTTTGTACCAATAATAAAATGTTCTTAGCTCTACAGAATTTGAACACACTGTTTTTCAGTAATTGCTATTTCTTACAATTTATTGAAAGCAAGATTTCAAATTTTGCCGATAACACTAATAAGTACGTACCCTATAATTTTTTACATGAATATCCATGGACCTAGAATAATCCCTGCAATACACCAGTAGTAACCTTTTCAGTTGGTAAAGCCTCCCTAGATTGCTAGTATGCAATTCTTTGTTTTATGTTTTTTAGCCAATTTTAAATCCATTAGACCAACTTTCTACTTATTCTGTGGCTCTATCTCTTAGCATTAACCTCTTCTAGGGAACCTTGTCAAACAATTTTTGAACATTTAAGTATAGGATGTCTGTTGCATTGCCTTATCTACCCTGGCAGAAATAGTAATGATCAAGGATTCCAATACACTGATCAGACATAAGGTCTTCCTCCCACCCCCACCCTAAAATTAGATTTGCTTTTCTTAATCAGGCAATGCTTGTCCCAATGTTCCGCTCATTTGATACCTTAAAATATTATCTAGGACATTCTCCATTGCTTATGCCAAAATATATGTTTTGTGCTTTCCCAATGTCTCCCCAGGCCATTTTTAAATAATGCCATTATATTAGACTTTGCCAGTCTTCAAGGATCTAAAATTTCTAATATAGGTTCTCCAATTTCTCTTCCTACTTCCTATATTGTTTGATCCTGATATTCTATCAATTTTAAAAACCGCTAATCTTTTAATAGCCAATTTAAATGGTATCTGCATGCTTCCAAATTCCTCATTTCCGAGCCCTTAAATCTAGTATCAGATACATTGAAATGAAGGGGACAGGTGTACAAGGATTGTCTCATACCATTTTATTTCTGTCTTGCTGCTTTATTATGCTTAAGAAAGCTTCTTGTTTGCATCATATGGCAGTTACAGTTAGGCTTAAAATACAATTAAGATATTGTGCACAATATTCGGAGTTGAAAATGTTTCTGTGACCAAACTATGTTTACAGTATTATAATGGTGCCCACTAAATTTACTATAGTTTAAATTCTGGCAGCATTTCCATTTTGAGCCAGTGTTTGGGGGGCTGCAACTCAGCTGTGAAAATCAGCCCCAGGCTAAAAACTAGGCACTGGATGTTTCATCCAAAGACAGATATTTTTATTTCTTTTATAATGGTTTGAATTTGTTTTTTGAATACATACGTAATTAAAAAAAAACTGCATGAAGAACTTTTGCAGACCATTAGACTATAATGGGGACCAGGCTTTATGTGCATGTCTGTTTATTTAAAATAAATGAATAAATATAATGTGACATTATTACAAGGTAAAAAACTGGGAACTGTGCATGAGATGTTACTTTTTCAAATAATGCTTTTAATAAGGATAGACTTTAAAAAAAGTTTAAGCTTTCTTACAGATATTACATAGAACATAAGAACATAAGAACGGCTGTACTGGGTCCGACCAAAGGTCTACCTAGCCCAGTATCCTGTCTGCCGACAGTGGTCAATACCAGGTGCCCCAGAGGGACTGAACCTAACAGGTAATGATGAAGTTATCTCTCTCCTGCCATCCATCTCTACCCTCTGACAAACAGGCTAGGGATACTATTCCTTACACATCCTGGCTAATAGCCATTAATGGACTTAACCTCCATGAATTTATCCAGTTCTCTTTTAAACCCTGTTATAGTCCTAGCCTTCACAACCTCCTCAGGCAAGGAGTTCCACAAGTTGACTGTGCGCTGTGTGAAGAACTTCCTTTTATTTGTTTTAAACCTGCTGCCCATTAATTTCATTTGGTGCCCCCTAGTTCTTGTATTATGGGAATAAGTAAATAACTTTTCCTTATCTACTTTCTCCACATCACTCATGATTTTATATACCTCTATCATATCCCCCCTTAGTCTCCTCTTTTCTAAGATGAAAAGTCCTAGCCTCTTTAATCCCTCCTCATATTGGACCCGTTCCAAACCCCTAATCATTTTACTTGCCCTTTTCTGAACCTTTTTCTAGAGACAGTATATCTTTTTTGAGATGAGGAGACCACATCTGTATGCAGAATTCAAGATGTGGGCGTACCATGGATTTATATAAGGGCAATAATATATTCTCCATCTTATTCTCTATCCCCTTTTCAATGATTCCTAACCTCCTGTTTGCTTTTTTGACCACCTCTGCACACTGCATGGACGTCTTCAGAGAACTATCCAAGATGACTCCAAGATCTTTTTCCTGATTCATTGTAGCTAAATTAGCCCCCATCATATTGTATGTATAGTTGAGGTTATTTTTTCCAATGTGCATTACTTTACATTTATCCACATTAAATTTCATTTGCCATTTTGTTGCCCAATCACTTAGTTTTGTGAGATCTTTTTGAAGTTCTTCACAGTCTGCTTTGGTCTTAACTATCTTGAGCAGTTTAGTATCATCTGCAAACTTTGCTACCTCACTTTTTACCCCTTTCTCCAGATCATTTATGAATAGGTTGAATAGGATTGGTCCTAGGACTGACCCTTGGGGAACACCACTAATTACCCCTCTCCATTCTGAAAATTTACCATTTATTCCTACCCTTTGTTCCCTGTCTTTTAACAAGTTCTCAGTCCATGAAAGGACCTTCCCTTTTATCCTATGACAATTTAATTTACATAAGAGCCTTTGGTGAGGGACCTTGTAAGGGCTTTCTGGAAATCTAAGGCTACATCTACACTACAGGGGGGGGGGTTGATTTAAGATACGCAAATTCAGCTACGCAAATAGCGTAGCTGAATTCGACGTATCGCAGCCGACTTACCCCACTGTAGGGACGGTGGCAAAATCGACCTCTGCGGCTTCCTGTCGATGGCGCTTACTCCCACCTCCGCTGGTGGAGTAAGAGCGTCGATTCGGGGATCGATTGTCGCGTCCCGACGGGATGCAATAAATCGATCCCCAAGAGGTCGATTTCTACCCGCCGATTCAGGCGGGTAGTGTAGACCCAGCCTAAGTATACTATGTCCACTGGATCCCCCTTGTCTATATGTTTGTTGACTCCTTCAAAGAACTGTAATAGATTAGTAAAACACAATTTCCCTTTACAGAAACCATGTTGACTTTTGCCCAACAATTTATGTTCTTCTATGTGTATATTCAAAATTTCAAGCTATCAAAGTGACAGTGAGTAAAACTCCAGAAGTCATGAACCCAATACAAGATGCAAAGCATCTCAGCAGCTTGGCCAATACATTGCTTCCCTTTCATCCATCTGTTAAGGCCCTGTTTCTCCATTAGGATTCACTAGAACTATATGGAAACTTAAGGGCTGCTCCAACTTGATCAAGTCATCAACAGCCCCAAGAGGCCACTAACAAAAGCCAAGAATTGCCAAGTTATCAGCATATTCCAACTTCACCCCCTATACTGCCCTTGAGGAGCAGCCAAGTTCAAAAATCATGAGACTAGCTGAAAATCATAAGATTTTTCTTTAAAAGATTAAATTGTGTTTCCATCTTTCTTTTGCTTTTTCATCAACTCTCCCTGCCCTCCTCCAATGTATGAGACACAATGGTCATTGGTCCCAACTCTCTCAAATTTACAGTGACTAAGAAAACTTTGTCCCCTGCTTCAGCAGTTCTTGCAAGGAGAGCCAATGCAGATCAAGGCCGCTCTGTGCTTTAGTGTTGTATGTAGACACATAGTAAGAGACAGCACCTGCTCCAAGGTGCTTACAAGCTAGTGCAAGCATGATGGTAAATCTGTGATGAGGGATCTAGAACTAGGGATCAAACTCACTTCATATAAGGTCTACCAAATATCAGTTAGATGTAAACAACTTTAGCTGAGTCTGATTCAAATGGCTGAACTACCAGAAAAGGCTCTATAGCTCATTAGCAGTGCCCTGAGGCGTCCTTTCTCCATAAACACTAATGGTGCACCTTTGAGAATGAGGCTTACTTTCTGGGAAGATGAGTTTATTAAATCAAGTTCTGTCCTTTTTGGATCTTGCATTGGCAGAGTCTTCCATTCTTTGCACAAACCGGCAATATCCCCCACATACTGCTCTCAATCTCAAACACATTCTTAGTCTGTCACACCTTCTTCTGAATGGGATATCTCCCATTAGTCCAATGAAAATAACTTACATCTAACTGTAAAACAAATATTAGTACAGCATCCAAATTTACTTTTTAATAAATATGTTGTTGTATAAAATCAATTCAACAATTACTCTAGGGTCCTTACACACACAGGACATGGGCAAGGTTTGAACCTACAGATTCACAACATGAACCTCTTCCACATTAGTGATAGGAGTAATGAGTAGTGGAAAGCATGATCTTATCATCCATGTGGGCGAGTCCAAGAAAGGAGTGAAACACTGGGCATCAGGATTCATGGTTTCGCTTCCTGCCTTTGGGAGATTATGGTTTAGTGATTACAGAGAGCATAGCCAAATTCACAATGCCCCTTCTCGGGTCATCTTGAGGGCGGGGCAATGAGCCTGGGGCAATGTAAAAGCACATCTTAAGAACCAGACCTAATAGCACATAAACAGTAGCAGAGTCATAAGCTTTTATATGCGATTCAGGTGCTAAAGAGTGTCACGGAACCACACTGTGTTAGTGTGGATTACAGAATCACCTAATCTGACATGCTTCCCTTGAAAGACTGCAGGGCAAAATGGAAGAGACTCCACTCTCATATTTCAAAACCTGAGTTCAGTTCCCAGTTTGGCCCGAAGCAACCTTGCACAAGCTCTCACTTATCTTACCTGTGAAACTGGTGAACGATACTAGTCCACACAAGGTATGAGATCTTGGCTTACAATAAGAGTTGCTAATCACAGAAATACAAACAGCAGTCACTGGAACAGTTGACACTGGAACTCATGGTCTCCAGGCTTGCAGTTTAGTGCACATTTCACTAGGCTACAGGACACAGCGTATGTGAGGTCACACACTATGATTTTGCTTTCCAAAAATTCAAGAAGGCTGGAACTTTTTTCTAGACTGCAGGCAAGAGGGGCCAAAATCAAATTATTCACAATAAAACTGCAGGAGTTGTAAATGCCGTATGTTGCCACACTATTCTAAGATCACCCTACATCATGTGATCCTCCCCACAGAGCAGCTTTAAGGCTGATTTCTGCTAGCAGTGTGGCGTGAAGCAACCATACCACAGTGCAAAAACTACCTGGAAACAGTATAGAACATCATAATAACCTTGCTGTTCTCATGGTTCATCTTGTGTATGCACCTGAAATTGTTTCACATTCAATGCTATAAACTGCTGGAGTGGATCAGATGTCTCAGCAATTTATAAAACAGTCTTTCCATTGGCAAGTTTCCTCCATAAGGTTGTAATGATGAGAATTTTAGAGTGCAATAGTTTAAAAAAGTGAAACAGAATCAATATGATTTAAGGTTACTAATAAACAGAGAGCAGGAAAAAGCCCTAAGTTATGAAAGTTCTGTCTTCCAAAATGTCTTCTCACTTGTGACTATCAAGTACTGTCATCACAAAGTTTCCTCTGACAGACTAATTAGGCCTTCAGCCCCCAGTGCCTCAACACAAAAGTGAAACAAAGAGTTAACTCGCTGCTTGGTGATAAGCAATTTGGGCCAGCATGTACCTGCAGTCCCTCTCCCTCTCTCTCTCTCACACACACACACACACACACCTTAATAATGTTGCAAATCATCTCTGCAGTTGTAGCCTAGTGGTAAAGTATATAAAAATGCAGCCGTGTATTTAAAAAGCTCTAAGCTACCTAATGTGTTTAAAACTCAATAATGGTTATTATAGCTCCACAGTAGCTAATAAAATTAGCTGTAATAGTGACATCAATAATTAACAATAGCTCTAAGCTAATAAGCGTTGCCATGATGGTTTCAAAAGACATGTTCTATAAACTCCCTTTTATACTTATTTACATGATCAAATCAATAAGCATGCCAGAAACTTCCCGCATCCTGTTTATATGCCTCTGACAAACAGGAATGGCTGCAAAAGCAAGAAAACCTTGAATTCCTTACTGTTTGCTAGTTTGTGTAATTCACCTTAACAAAACGTAAATATAGTACAAAGCTGTTAGTTTACTTAATTCAAGAAACATATTTATAGGAAATATTGAGATAAAACATGGAATATAATTATCAAAGGATTTATTTTCTACAAATAAACTACTCAAGAACATGGAATTCAAGAAATAATATTAATATTAATCATTATTGTGACATTATAAAGCCCCCAAATCAGAGGACATATAAATTTCTGATTCCCTCTGTGTTTTGCTACATGTTACATTAATTACTGCTAGGCATGAAAGGCAAAATTTACGTCTGAATCTGGACTCCCTTAAAGGTTTGTGGATATTTGGATATGTGATTTGGTCATACATCTGGCATAACATGCTCTTACCTACTATTTGAGCAATACCCAGAATTGCTGGAAGTAGTTAGGAATATGAATAAGAGTACTTTACAATAGCATAAAGAAAATGGCAGGCCCTATAAGCATACAGGCATACAGATTTAAGTCAACAAAAGCAAGACAATTCAAAACTGAGAATGACACTCCATTCATAGTGTATGCTATTGTGCCTTATTCATTTAAAACTATAGGAATTAAGTCTGGAATGCAAAAGTGGATTAAGGAATAGACCAAAGTTTAAGGTTAACTTTTTTTAAACCTGGGAGCCTAAAGTTAGGCTATAAAGGAAAATTTTTCAGAAACATTCTAGTGACTTAGGATTCAAGCCTCAGTACTATTGAAGTCAAGTCACTGGGAGCTTTTGAAAATTTTACTCCAAATCCGTCTTCAGGCACCTACTTTCACAGGTGTTAAACAGTTGCACTGCCTACTTGGTGTGTGTGATCTTTGTCAAGCGACATAACCTTTCTATGACCCAGTTTAACCATCTGTAAAATGATGACAGAACATAATGAAGATAGTGATGCTTTGTAAAAACTAGTGTAAGTGCAAAGCAAATTATTATAAGTTTCTGTTTACACTCAAGTACCCTGATAATCAGCATACTGTGAAAGATAATACAGAAAAAGTATATGAAATTACAATGGCCTTTATATCAAATTTTATATTTTAAGAAGCATGCTGGAGTTTGCCAGTGGCTATTTAAGATAAAACACCCTATAACTCCAGAACTAGTCATAATATTTTTAATTACACATTCCACACTACTTTCTAATTAATTATTTGGATGAAAAATATTGCCAAATACAAATAAAGTCTATACTGTTCAGAAAGTGAATCAAATGGGAGCTCGAGAGAGGTCATAGGCTTTTGTTGAGCTGTCCTCTCAGGTGATTGGAAAGTTATGTGCCAGAAAGTCTGAATATTTGAAAACGGATCTGTTGTTGATGCAATACTGGAACATTTTCCTAATAGGTCTGACAAAACACTAGTATCATACCAGCATTTTTTATATTTCCACTTCAAACAGTAAATCCGTCTGAATTTACCTAATACTTCAATAATCCAATTATAACACGTTACTAGCACAAATCATCAGCACATAAGCCTCAGAGTCTTTAAATTAGGGCTGTGTCGAGCAGTTCGCCAAAGATTCATTTTAAACTCTGGTGAACAAGTTCCTCCAAGTTTATAAGGCTCAGCTCATGATCTCACTGTCATGGGTCTATCATGTTAGTAAATAAGAATGAGCATAAAAACACTACCTGCAAAGTAGGGCTGCCAAGATGCTGTGAAATCCATACCGGCACCAATACAGTAGCTGTAGATGGTGGGCAATAGCGTGAGGTCACAATACCCAGCTGAAATTGGAATAAGACACGTTCTGAGTCAGTAACTTGGCAGAAATTGTAAATTTGGGGGTCAGCCTTGAAAACTGAAGATTTATGGACATGAGTCCATTTATACTAAATATGGAATGTTCTAAACACAAATGGGCAACGTTATTCAATACTGCAAGATTTAGTGCCCACAAGCACCATTTCATTTATCTTTCCACAGTCATATTACTTCCCTTTACTACCTTAAACCATAAATCTGCACTCTGCGATTGCAGTTTCTTGCATATCAATCTAACTCCCCTTTTCTCCACATGTAGTATTTATTTAATGGATCAAGGGAACTATCCTTCAAGCAAAATGGGATAGCCTATTCACAATTAGGTCATTAATATGTCAGTAAAGTTACTTTCTTTCAAAGAATGAGAAAATAAATCTTGAAGGAGATTTACATTCATAAAGACCTGCTAATGAGCAACAACGATGTGATTTTTCAAAAATTACGTGACCTAGTCAGTTCTTAAAATTTAGATAAGAGTTTAAGGTCTATATTTTAATAATTACAGTAGAAATCATTTCTAACATTATGGTAACAAATGGCTTTCTGGCTACTGACTGCTTATAAGAACTACCTTGCTATTCCAATATAAGTGTTAATACATTATGACTGGACAGGGACTTGTGTCAGTAAGTTTGAATCCAGGTCTTAGTCCTAGTTCTGGAAAGCACATAAGCACATGCTTAAAGCTAAGCATATTAAGTGATTTCTGGAACATGGATGCTTTCCTGCAGTGGTGCTTTAATGCAGATTTGAACTTCCTCGGGGATTCAAATCCATTGTGGGAGGAGACACATTAGTTGTTTTGGACTCATCTCTAATTATTCTAAAGATATGTGCTTTGAATTAACTGCACATATTTGTGAAATTACTCATTTCAACAGACAGCTATTCTCTAAACTCCACTGAAACTTTGGGTGAGGTGTTTTTATTTACTAAATAGAAAAAGCTTTTACTATCACAAAATGTCCAAATTAGGACACCTACATTTCCTCAACCAAAAACTGTGCTATTTGGGCATTTGTACACTTGCTGTCCAGCCAGCATCACCTGCCTTTTCCAAAAAGATATCCTGCTAACTGTACTGAGAATTCAGTAAATGTTTCAGGGGCAAATGTTCCTAGAAAAGGCATAACAGAGTTGAGGAGTGGACACTTAGGAAGGTGTTTGTCCTTAACCCACTGCTGGTCTCCCTCATGTTTATTCATTCTTTTGTTCCCACCTGTCAATTTCTGTATAACTGGTGGTTTTCTAAACACCACATTTTTCTGAAATCAATATATTTGAAAATATAGAAAACATCGAAAAATATTTAAATAAATGGTATTCTATTATTGTTAACAGCACGATTAATCAAAATTATTTTTTTTAATCACTTTACAGCCCTAGGTGATGATAACAGTCTTTCCATTCCATTGGTATCCTTGGAGGATGTTAAACAGAAGCTACAAAAGTCAGTCATTTTTAAATCAGAAGGTCCAGACAACTTGCATCCAGGAATTTTAAAGAGCTAGCTGAGAAGGTTCCTGGACAATTAATGTTAATTTTCAATAAGTATTGGTGCTCTAGGGAAGTTACAGAAGACTGGAAGGAAGATAATGTTGTGACAATTTTTAAAAAAGGGTCAATGGGACAACTCAGATAATTGTAGGCCTGTCAGCCTGACACTGAGCCTAGGTAAGATAATGGAGCCTAAATTCTGATACAGGCCTAAATTCAAAATATTACCATAAATGGGAAATCTTCATCAAGCAGGTGTGTTTCCGGTGGGGTCCGGCAAGCATTGATTCTTGGCCCCACACTATTTGACATTTTTATCATGACCTGGAAGAACACATTAAATCACCACTGATAAAGTTTGCAGATGACACAAATATTGGGGAACAGGTAAAAAATGAAGAGGACAGGTCACTGCTTCAGAGTGATCTGAATCTCTTGGTAAACTGGGTGCAAGCAAACATAATGTATTTTAATATTGCTAAACATAAATGTACACATAAAGGAACAAAGAAGTTAAGCTATACTTACAGGATGGGGGACTCCTTCCTGGGAAGCAGTGACTCTGAAAAACATGTGGAGGTCAAGGGGGATTATCAGCTGAACATGATCTCTCTCTATGATGCTGTGGCCAAAAGAGCTAATGAGATCCTGGGATCCATAAACAGGGGAATCTCGAGTTGAAGAGGAGAAGTTATTTTACCTTCATATTTCGCACTGGTGAGACCACTGCTGGAATACTGCATCCAGTTCTGGTGCCCACAATTCAAAAAGGATGTTGATAAATTGGAGAGGGTTCAGAGTGACCTAGACAAATTGGAGGATTGGGCCAAAAGAAATCTAATGGAGGTTCAGTAAGGACAAGTGCAGAGTCCTGCACTTAGGAAGGAAGAATCCCATGCACTGCTACAGGCTGGGGACCGACTGGCTAAGTGGCAGTTCTGCAGAAAAGGTCCTGGGGATTACAGTGGACAAGAAGCTGGATATGAGTCAACAGTGTGCCCTTGTTGCCAAGAAGGCTAATGGCATATTGGGCTGCATTAGTAGGAGTGTTGCCAGCAGATCAAGGGAAGTGATTATTCAGCACTGGTGAGGCCACAATAGGAGTATTGCGTCCAATTTGGGGCCCGCCAATACAGAAAGGATGTGGACAAATTGGAGAGACTCCAGAAGAGGATAACAAAAATGATTAGGGGGCTGGAACACATGACTTATGAGGTGAGGCTGAGGGAGCTGGGCTTATATAGTCTGCAGAAGAGAAGAATGAGGGAGGACTTTATAGCAGCCTTCAATGACCTGAAGAGGGGTTCCAGAGAGGATGGAGCTAGGCTGTTCTCAGTGGTGGCAGATGACAGAATAAGGCACAATGGTCTCAAGTTGCAGTGAGGGAGGTCGAGGTTGGATATTAGGAAAAACTTTTTCACTAGGAGGGTGGTGCAGCACTGGAATGGGTTACCTAGGGAGGTGGTGGAATCTCCATCCTTAAAGGTTTTTAAGGCCTGGCTTGACAAAGCCATGGCTAGGATGATTTAGTTGGTGTTGGTCCTGCTTTGAGCAGGGGGTTGGACTAGGTGACCTCCTCTCTTCCAACCCTAATCTTCTATGATTCTATGATCCAATGACTAGAAATTGAAGCTAAACAAATTACCGTATATACTCATTCATAAGCCGAATTTTTTTAGTAAGAAAGGGAAGCACCAGAGAAGGAGGTCAGCTTATGAACGGGTATAGAGAGGGAGAGGTGGGACACAACCCCTTCCCGCAATAGAGGGAGCAAGGAGAGCCAGCAGAGACAGAAGGGAAGAGACGGGGCCAGAGTCTCTCCGCTTCTGGCCACGCTGCTCTTGCCCCAGCCTCCGAAGCAGCTGCAGCTCCAGGGCTGGCAGGCTGCAGCTGTGCCGCTCGGTTCTGCCCCCCAGAGCAGGCTGTGACTGCGCCACCCGGCCCACCAGAGCACGCTGCAGCCGTGCCGCCCGGCCAAGCCAGCTGGAATATGCAGTGGCCGTGCCGCCCTGTCTGGCCTGCCGGAGCAGGCTGAGACCGCGCTGCCCAGCCTGCCGGAGCAGCTCCAGCCAGGCCACAGACATCCTCCCCTGGCCCTCCCCAAATAAGGTGGGAAGGGATGGCATAGGGAGAGTGTGGGGGTCCTGGACTAGGGGTGGGGACATGTGGGGGGTGGTCACAGGGGTGACTCCCCTGACTCCCTGCTTCTCTCGCCCCCCCCCGCACCCCCCCCCAAAAAAAACATTTCCACACCAGTTGCTGTCCCGGCCCATCAGGGTAAGCAGCTGGCTCGCCAGGACACTTTGTTTACTCCGTGCCTGCGGATGCTTGAGGTAAAAAAACCATCTCAGCCCGCTAGCGGCTTATCCTGATGGCCGGGGAGCCCAAGTTTGCTGACCCCTGAATTATAGGGTTGCCTTATGAATGGGTCATAAAAATTTTCCATTTTTACTTAACCATCTTGGGGGGGGTCAGCTTATAAATGAATCGGCTTATGATCGAATATATACAGTAAGACTGGAAAGATGTCTCTTTTTAATGCTGAGAGCAATTAACCATTGGAACAATTTATCCAGGCTTGTGGTCGATTGTCCATCACTGACAATTTTTAAATCAAGATTAGATTTTTTTCTAAAAGTTATACTCTAGGAATTATTTTGGTGAACTTCTATGACCCATGTTATATAGGACGTCAGACTAGATGATCACAATTGCCACTTCTGGCCTTGGAATCTATTAATCTAATATCTTCTTTATACAAACTGTAGATTCAATTGTTGCTGTTCTTTTGATCTGAAAGGAAAAGAAAGGCCAGATCAGTGATTTAGTTTATTCTTTTTAGGCTCTCCAGCAGGAATGGCTGATAAGTGGGGCTAAACCCCACTAATGTCATTATTGTTTAGTTCCCTCAACTCCCTAACTGCAATACAGCATCACAGAAAGTCTAGTCCAGTTGTCTGGGCAGGGAATAAAGCTAATTTTGACCCTCCCTTCCTGTGATTACATCGAGTAGCCTGAGGCAGGCAGCACAACACAGGTATTTTCAGGCTAATTTTCAGCATCTACCATCACTCCTCTTCATCCCACAGGAGATAGTTTCCTTCAGTTCAGGGGCAGGGGGGAAATGGAAAAGTAATCTAAGGCTAGGCCTACACTAGGGGTGGGTATCGATTTAAGATACGCAAATAGCGTAGCTGAATTCGACATATCCGAGCCGACTTACCCCGCTGTGAGGATGGCGGCAAATCGACCGCCGTGGCTCCCCCGTTGACAGTGCTTACTCCTACCTGGGTTGGTGGAGTACGCGCGTCGATTCGGGGATCAATTGTCGTGTCCCGACGAGACGCGATAATTCGATCCCCGAGAGATCGATTTCTACCTGCCGATCCAGGTGGGTAGTGAAGACAAGCCCTAAGTAACGAAAAGGAGATAAGGTGGCTAGAGATGTTTTGGAGCCAAATGGCAAGTAGAAGACCGCAGGAGGTAGCCAGTGAATGACTGAACGGATGCACAACCATACCCACCAAAAGAGGTGTAGCTAGTCTTTTGGGAGCTGTGAATAGGCAACAAAAACGTTAGATAGGGAGGTAGGTAACTGGTTTGGGAATTCTACTCTGGAAAATTTAGAAATGAGAGGTTCAGTTCCCTACGTTCAAAGTTTTTAAGGTGATTTACACAAACATACTCCGTTTCCACCCAATACAGGTATGCTTACCCTGTCTCTCGTTCACTCTCTATTAACCACACATGCACACACCTGTGCTCTCTTTTTGCCGCTATTACGTGCACACACTTCTGCTCTCCCTCTTCCCAATCTCTCTCTCTCTCACACACACACACTTGCTCTCTCCCTCCACCTCCCCACCCAACTCCCACCCTTCTCTTTATTTCTCTAATACACTCTGGTGTGTGATGAGTAGAGTGGAAGAATGAGAGAGAAATCTATACAGGGAGATAGAAAGTTGCTTTCTCTCGATGCATCACACACTGACACGTGGTCTCCTGTTTGTGTTCTCTACCTTATCACAGAGAATGGGCAGATTGTTGGAGGGATGTCTGGGCAAAGAGTGAATGGAGAGTGTGAGGGAGTGAGCAGAGGGTAAAGAAGAGGTCATGGTGGCATGTGGTGTGTGTGCATATGAAATAAAAGGAACAGACAAGGGGGCCTGAAGGTCAGGGATGGAGCAGGGGAGGGTCAGGGCCATTAAGTGGGGGGAAGGTTTTTATTTTATATTAGTCTGTAGAATATTAGCATTACAACATCAGTTTCCTTATTTTTTAGGTAGCCTGTGGGAGCTCTGTGGTAGCAAGAAGTGGCCAGGTCTGGAATCCTGGATAGAGCCAGTCCTGACATATCCAGGTCCTTTTAGGTTTAGGAACTTCCCCTCCTCCTTATACTGCATCTCACCCTTCTCATCCTTCCTGCCTCATGCTAGCTCTGAGAGGCAGCAGCAGCCTCGGGGATGGGATATCCTAATTTAGAGTTCAGAAGCAGTAGTATGCAGAAGGACTGGGCAACTAGAGAGGAAAAACATTTGGAGAGCTGTGGGTGCAATGAGGAGTTATTTAAATGTGTTCAAAAGAGCACAAAGTAAGGACTAGGGCATAGGAAGCTTATTCAGCAGCTGAGAGAAAAAGGTTCTTCTGGCAGGAAAGAGAGCAAGGAGAAGCGATGTACAAACCAAGTGAGCCCACCTATATGTGTCACTTTAGAATTCTATAGAGCTGGGTGACATTTTTCAGATGAAAAAATTATCCACTGAAAAATGCAGTTTGGGGTTGACTGAAACTATTTGTGAATTCAAAAAAATTCATCTAAAATTTTTTTTTCAGTCTAAACATTTCATGTCAACATTTTTGAAACAAAATGTTTCAACTTTTTGTTCTGAAATGATGTTTTCTTTAGAAATTTAACTAGGTTTATTGAAAAACAACAAACAACAACAAGGTAACACTCAAAATGAATCCAACAAAAGAATATTGTTTCAGGTTGAACAAAAGGAGCAGAGAAAGGTTAGGGCTATTGAGTGGTCAAACAAATCATTTAGAGCTGAGATAAAATTTCATTCATCATTCAGAAAAGCTGAAAATTTTCGGTTTTGGGTCAAAAGATTTTCAGTTGGGCTCCAAACCAAAGCAATTATCTCAGCTCTAGAATTCATAAGGTTAAAATGCATAATGTACAGATTCTAAAGGATCTATTACAATGTTCCAAATGTATATTTATAAAAAAGTATCCTGAACCAAAATCTAGGATCTAAAACATGCCCAAACCTTGTGATGGACTAGAATTGAAACCCAGTTCCAGTTCTGCATTTGATGGCTATCCTTATCATGAGTTGAACTGGAACCCCAAATCCATAAAACTCCCATGCTTTGGGGCATTCAAAATCCAGATTTGAATATAAGCTTGGATTTCTCTTAAGTGTACAAGATAGATCCAAAAGTCACTGTGGTCTGTTGTATCTTATCTGACCAAATACCATGCTTTCAAAAAAGTCTTTAAACATGTTATGGTCTATCATGCCAGCTTTCAAACACCTCCCTGTGACTATATGCCAGTTGCATGCACATGTTTTTCTCTTGTGGAAAGAGAGTCAAAACAGCAAAGTAAATAAATTAGAAAAATAAAACATAAATTACTGTACATTGAAGTACTGTTACTGTTGTTTCAAAACTAAAGATGCCAGTCTATGTTTAACTCATCTGTTGTCCTTAACTCACAGACAGTTGGGTATTCAATTCACAGATACAATAAGGGTTATTTTAAATTTTAACTGTCACATTCTGTTATACTGTCTGATGGTATGTTGCACTGTGTTAGCAGAGAATGGGATAGGACTGAACATAATCCATTGCAGTATAAACAGTATAACATGACTTGACAACTCAAATTTAAAGGAGAAAACACTTACTGTAGGATCATATGAGATATCCCCATAAATTTGAAAATCTAGCAGCAACAGATCCAAGCTGGTGAGATACCCATTACCAGGAAATAATGTTCCATGGCTCATGACGTACCCAAATTACTATGGGTAGGTTGGAGCACCTTTAATTTTTTGATTGTGGAGATGACACACTGGCGTCTCTGGTGCTGAGAAAGGTGCTAGCTTGTGCGATCTTAAAAAAAGTTTCTTACAAGCAAGTCAAAAAAGCAACATTCACTTTTTAAGGAATCCTTTTTGTCTTCTCTCCTAGGCTAAAATAAAGGATGAAGTAACACATTTCTTGAACATGAATATGCTAACAGCCATAAATCTGCTCCATGGTATAACAGTAGAACAAACCATAGTAAATGTTTAAAAATGTGTTTCTAAAATAAGCCCTGACTGAGCTTTGATGTCACTTTATTTAATTCACATTGGCATTGCATACATAGCTCCATTTACCAGGAGAAGATTCATTCCTTACTGAAGCATAATTACATTATCAGATATTAAATAGAGGCCATAAACCACAAAATGGATATTAGACAGTCAATGGCCATTTTATACTACAAGGATTATTGTATTTTAACGTTTGTTGTCAACCACTGTGCTGGCAACATAGCATGTGGACCCCAAATTTCAACATCACTCCAACGTGAATAAAATTTAAATATATGAACGCTACATTGAGCCATCAATAACAATCTTTTAAGCTATATAAGCCTCTGACTGGCACCAAGCTAAGCAATGACACACAGGCGAATCAATCTTAGGAAGCTCTAGCTTCATTAAAGGCACTAGGCATTTCAGGATATTTTAGCAGCTAAAGAAGAGTTGAAATGTTTTACTTTGGTACATTGTTTTCCAATCTTCCATATAAATAAGCAGTGAGCTACAGTTTTCCCTTCATTGCCCACTAAGATTTGTAAATGGAATTTATTGCATGCAATGTCCTCTTATAGATTAAATTAATGTTATTGTAAAGAGGTTTAATACTCAAAGATATTTATGAGTCATGCTGAGAAAGAAGCTGTACTCTGTTATGATGATTAATATAATTTTTCCAAGTTCTCACAGATGAAACTGCCTCCATGTGCATATTTGAGTACAAAACAGATAACCATCATTCTAAAAAAAAAAAGAGCCAGCCATGATTGTGTTACTTAGGCATCATTTGGAATTAGCAAGTTACTGTGGAGTGGATGAAATATTTGTTGGATTTGGTGTTCTGCTTACTAGGCAGTGGAAGCAAAAATGTTCATGTGCTCTCAACTTGCACTTGTGTTTTGATCTTAGGACATCGCAAGTTAGTATTTAGAGATATTTAAACAGACCACTCATAAGATAGCCCGTGATATAAAGTATATCCTCTCCTGTAGCTAAACTTAATGAAAAATAAAGGAAACCTGTATTTGACAACTTACAGCCAGAAACTAAGGAAGATTTACTAACTCTTTCCAATTTGTGGACTTGCAGTTGGTACATTCTCTACACTGTTATAGCCAAAATGTGAAGTGGGGGTTTACTTGTCTTAATAGATCAGGGCTTCAATTGGTGTGGAGGGTCAGTGAAGATTAAATGAAACGTTTCTGCTCCTCACCTTTGGAGGCTCAGCCATCACTAATAATAATGATTGCAAACATTTATTTAGTAGACTGCCTATTAGAGGCTTCACTCTTTAATAAAATTAGATTGAAACGATGTGACTATTGGTTTAAAAAATACTGCTCAAAGCTGTAATTTGTCTTTTTAGATTTTAGCTAACCCATTTGTATTTTTACAATAGGAATCGGAGATCTATGTTAAAAAAAAGTGGAGAAAATCTCAGAATGTGATCCTGAACCCAAACAAAAGGATTGAGGAGGGAAAACGTGCCTTTAAAGTAAGTGTTTCTTTAGGAACAGAGCAGTTAATAACTTTACCAACAATAAACTCCAGCTGGTGGAATGTTCTAGCCTATAGTACTTTTTCTTTGCCCTTACTACCACGTGCCCCATTTTAGGGAGTTGCCAGATCTTTGGGAATCTTCATAAAAATTGATGCTACCACAGTGGGACTATTTTTCTTCTATGAGTTTGTACTGCAGTTTAACAAATCATGATTGCCTACATATAAAGACAGCGCTGTTGTCAATGGCTATGGAACTTAGGGCCTTCACCACAAAACCAAAAGTCTCTAACACTGAGTTAAAGGAATGCTAGATTTCCTGTGAGAAAGCCGCATACTATATAGTCACTAAGACCAGCCACTAAAAGGAAACAAGTATCTGATAATCACAGGGGTTGAAATCCTACCTGGGTTTTATTTTGTAACAAACTGTGGCATCATTTTCTCCATCTTCTTTCTTTCACTCTCAGTCTCTCTCTCTCACACCCCCCCCCCCCCAAACCCAAGGCACTCTGCACCAAATACACAGGCCTTTACCTCATGAGCTACAGAACTCCTTTTTTCTGTGAGAAAATATTAGTCTGCATTATTGCTGGGAGGAAGACATGATCACGTTCACTGAGTCAGTGTACTGAAGCAGGGCCCCCTAACAGGAATCCTGACTTGGGCATAGAATTTGAAAGCAGGTATTGCATTCTTCCATTTAGCTAGCAGGTGATACTTTGGGTGCAGGCCTTAATCTATAAATCCCTACGTAAGTGGGAACTAGCTACCTAAAAGATTGCCTCCTTCCTCACACAATACCACAACAGTTAAGGTAAGGAAAGGAACTCAACTAAAGAGCCATTCCTTCTCCTCTGTACACTTTGAATGTGACTGGGCTGATGGAAGGAAATTGGTGACTCACTTCCTCTAGATCCAACAAAGCGAGAACATGTAGCTCTACAGAGCACACATCCTTTGAGCTCATTTATTTTCCTCAGATTTTGTCCAGGGCCTGGGTTGATGGATATAGCATAATTGCTGAAGGTGGTGTTATTTTGTTGGGTCATCTAGAGTTTGAGAGTTGAAATTAGTTCAATTGGGCAAGTCATCTTTAAACACTATTTTATATTATTTGTACATGCACATGGAACTTCAGAATAAGAGTTTTTAAAGACCTAGCACTCAACCATATTCTTACTTCCTGGAATACAAGTATGTGGCCCTAAATTTGTAGTCTCCAAACCCTTTTGAGACCAGAGTACTTTAGATTAATTGCTTTAACCTGTCTTTGGGGGGTTATCTATTTTTATTTTCAATTAAATAACAAATATATCACCTATTGATTATGCAATAAAGAAGAGAATCTATAATAAATGTTAATGTTAAATGTCCCCTTAAAATGTTTCCTAATAGTTCAGGCTACTATCGAGTGGTAACTCAATGCAGAAAGTCAAAGGATTTTCATCTAGTTTTTAAAAGGTAAATTTTCATTTGTAAAGTATTTAGCCTCTAAAGTTGGGAAGAACAGGTTGATCGGTAGGTCAAGAGATAGGGCTGGCTAAGATTTTGGTGTCTGGTTTGCAAACAAATTGAAACTGGCTTTCACTATGTGACTATACAGTACACTGTACAGTAGTGTTAATTGCCTAGTTCGTATGACAATAAGAATATATTGCTTCTAAGGCCTGACTTCAGTCAAATCTCCTAATGACTTTAGTGTGAGTAGGACATGCCTTTATATGGGATGCTCGTACTTGTCATTTGCGTCTACTTCTTTTTAGCTTACCCTCTTGTGTGATACACTTGGAAATAACAATGGCCACCATTTTCTATGATGACATGAATAGTAATTTAAGTGAAAGCTGATACCAATTGCCCTCTTGAAGTTCAGAGCTCCAGAAACCCTCCAACAATGCAACAACATTATGTCTGAAGGTATATACAAGTATAGAAAATAAGAAACATAGAATCAATAATGACATTGCTCTCAAAAAGCACTAAGATGGTTTTAATAATATTAACTAACAGGTATACAGTATGATTCATGCCTGCGAATCAAATGTTTTTAAATGTTTCTTCTTATTTCTGTTTGAAGCATAAAGTTGGGTATGAATACAAACAACATTCTTACACCCAGGGAGACAGGGCCTATATATTAGAAACATTTGTAAACTTTATGGCTGTTTCACATCAGTATTATTGACTAAAGAGTATAGCAAATTGTTTGACTATACTCATGAACTTAGACAAATGTACTGTCTAAAGACAAAGCAGTATACTACCTACCCTCCTTCCGGGAAGCAATTCTTATCTTGCAGCGTATTCACCTTTACACAGAAAGTGCTTCAAAGGTATACATTTCAGCTAGTAGTATTTATAGTATAATTTTACAAGTTACCAAAGTCTTTACATGTCACTAAAATCCAACCCATCAGCCTGTCATAGATGAGATTTTCAAAAAGAATATTGGCCTAACTCTGCAGCTGTTGAACTCAATGGGAGTCCATCGACTTTGGGTATTTCTGCACTGCAATCGGGAGGAGTGATTGCAACACGTATAAACCTACCCAAGCTAATTTTGATCTAGCTAGATCAAAACTACCTACCTCAAGTAACAGTAACACTGAAGCAACGGAGACAAGGGCAGCAGCTCAAGTACGTACCTAGGGTCCTGGGTGGGCACGGCTAAGTTGTACAGCCTTGGTGCTGCCGTGACTTCACTATTATTGTCACTGCTATTGTTATTGATATGCCCAGGTCAAAGACAGCTCGGATATATCTCCATGTGCTGCAATCATACCTCCAGATTGCAGTATAGACCTACCCCTTTGGATAGGAGCAACTGGACAATACTGAATGCTTTTGAAATCCCATCCAATATTTATGTTATTTACAAACAGATAAAATATATATGTTTAATAATCTGTAAATTGCAGTCTGACAAGCCCAAATATTCAAAAAATGTGAGAATCAGATTGAGATTTAAAAAAAAAATTGAATGATTTTTAACCCAAAAGAAATATTTTGGATTTTTTTTGTTTGTTTTCTGAGCATGTAGGTACACGTGGCTCATGTTTTCAAGCTTTTCTCAGCAACCATGAGGACTAGAAACTCATTCCTCTCCATGAAACCTGAGATTCTCATTTTTTTTTCTGGCTTTTAAATAATCCACACATCAGAGACTCGTGATAAAATCATGAGTTAGCAACACTGAATTTATTTCCATAGACCAAACAACGATGGTTCAAATCCGCAGAATGTAACTGTATAGCTGTCATTCAACTCAGGAGAATATTTGTTCAAATCTGTAACGGAGCACTATGGGAATTTTGATATACTGGCATACACTTAATCCTTCAGTTTAAATCATACAAACAGTAGTTTACAAACAAGAACAAGAGCAGTACATTATAAAAATATTTCAAATAGTAGAACACAAGGGCATAGAAAAGGAAAGGAAAAATAAGCACCAATACTTTATAAATACAAATCTCATTTTGACAGACACCTATCTCTCTCTTTCCCTCTCAGCTGCTGTGTCATAACTATAAAGGGAAGGGTAACAGCTGTCCTGTGTACAGTACTATAAAACCCCTCCTGGCCAGAGACTCCAAAATCCTTTTCCCTGTAAAGGGTTAAGAAGCTCAGGTAACCTGGCTGGCATCTGACCTAAAGGACCAATAAGGGGCCAAGATACTTTCAAATCTTGGGGGGGAAGGCTTTTGTTTGTGTTCTTTGTTTGGGAGGTGTTCGTTCTCGGGACTGAGAGGGACCAGACATCAATCCAGGTTCTCCACATCTTTCTAAACAAGTCTCTCCTATTTCAAACTTGTAAGTAAATAGCCAGGCAAGGCGTGTTAGTTTTCCTTTGTTTTCTCAATTTGTAAATGTACCTTTTACCAGAGTGTTTATCTTTGTTTGCTGTACTTTGAACCTAAGACTAGAGGGGAGTCCTCTGAGCTCTTTAAGTTTGATTACCCTGTAAGGTTAATTTCCATACTGATTTTACAGAGATGATTTTTATCTTTTTCTTTAATTAAAAACCTTCTTTTTAAGAACCTGATTGATTTTTCCTTGTTCAAGATCCAAGGGGCTTGGATCTTGATTCACCAGGAGTTGGTGGGAGGAAGGAGGGGAATGGTTAATTTCTCCTTGTTCAAGATCCAAGGGGTTTGGATCTTGATTCACCAGGAGTTGGTGGGAGGAAGGAGGGGAATGGTTAATTTCTCCTTGTTTTAGATCCAAGGGGCTTGGATCTTGATTCACCAGGAGTTGGTGGGAGGAAGGAGGGGAATGGTTAATTTCTCCTTGTTCAAGATCCAAGGGGTTTGGATCTTGATTCACCAGGAGTTGGTGGGAGGAAGGAGGGGAATGGTTAATTTCTCCTTGTTTTAGATCCAAGGGGGTTGGATCTGTATTCACCAGGAGTTGGTGGGAAGAAGGAGGGGAATGGTTAATTTCTCCTTGTTTTAAGATCCAAGGGGTTTGGATTTGTATTCACCAGGGATTTGGTGAAGGGTTTTCAAGGTTTCCCAGGAATGGAATCCATTGAAATGGTGGCAGCCGAACCAGAGCTAAGCTGGTAGTTAAGCTTAGAAGTTTTCATTCAGGCCCCTACATTTGTACCCTAAAGTTCAAAGTGGGGATCCAGCCTTGACATGCTGTCAGGTAGGTGCTGACACAAAATAGTGTGGCAAGCCCTTAGACACCAAGTACCCTAATGGCCAATGCTGCATAAAACCTTAGCCATTCAATATCACTGTGTCTGCAAACCAGTTCTGGTATTTGATGCTAAATCCATCTCAGGTCTTGAAAAATACAGTTAACCTGTGTAATGCTCACTTCCAAAGACATTCTGCTGGGGTTACAGGAGTGAATCTCTCACTAGTTATTTGTAAAAGTGAAAAAGGAATTTATTCATGGCTATATTCAAATGAGACTTAGATGGACTCAATATCATCATTTGAAAGCAACACATTTTCTAACAAGCATTGTAATGCAACTTGATTGCTATGGAAAACCATAAAATGCCAAATCACCATACAGACGCTTTGTATATCACTGCTATCAATTAACTCAATGCCAACCATAAGAGATTAAGTCAATCCAGATATTTTCCAACAATCCTTTGCCACAGAACAATATTCCAGTCTTTCTATCCTCTTTCCCCTTATCTTTAGCTCCTGTCAACTACCATTATACATGAGCAACACAAAGACTTAAAGACATACCCTCTGGTTTGAAAAAAAGTCTCACAGCTTTCAAGTGTGAACAGGATTAATCACACATAATAATTATACAAAGTGATAACACTTACTACAAGATCATATAAACACCGTTAAACGAACAGTGGCAGTAACCTTTGGGAAGAAAAAAAATAAAGCCACTAAAAATAATGCAAATCTAAGTTTTAATTGGCAAGGCTTTCTGTGTATGACTACTTTAAAGCCTTCTCATGAAAATAATATGCACTATTTCAAAGCATCTTACAACTGATTTATATACTTTACACATCTTCCACAAACAATGTGACAAACAACAAAGGTATGTGTGGAAAAAAACCCAGTCTCTGATCCTTCAGCAGTTCTTAACTTAAAAACCTCTTCCTATGTTTGTTTTCGGGGTCATCAAACATTTTTCCATTACAATTAGTATAGCTTCAAATATGCCCAACCTTTTGCTAATTATTGCTCTGTTCTTCCTAAGAAAATCCAAAGTGTCTGAAAATTAACATTTGCTTTCACTCTGTTAATATTGATTTGTAGTAGCACCCACAATGTGCTAGAAGCTTTCCAAACATGCAAGGACAGATCTTGCTCTGACCAAGAGGTCACGGTCTAAAGACAAAGTTCAGGAGAAGGGGAACAGTAATAGACAACTTATATATCAATCAACAAAATTCATTATGAGCAGTATAGCACAAATGGATCTTTAAGAAGTGCTTACATATGAACAGGAAAGGGGTCTTTCAGATGAACTCATGGAGGTCTTATCAAACATAAGAGCATAAAAAGAGGCATGGGATGATGGTGTAAAAATCTGACAAATGGGCACAGAGATTGGGAACACTGGCAGAGCAGAGGATATGTACAGATAGGCAGAGTTCTCTAAAGCTTTTAAGGTTGTGAAAGGAAGCTTAAATTTGAGACAATATCAGACCGGAAGTCAATGGAGGGACTTAAAATGGGGAGTCACATGATCAAACCAAGACAATTTTAGTAGTAGCAGCAGCAGCAGCATTTTGTATGGACTCAGGTGAGAGGGAAGGGAATGTGAGTTTTGGAGCCAGAGAAGGGGATAGCACGGTAATCAAGATGGGATATGCTGGAGGCCTGCATGAGAAATTTGGCTATGTGGTTGTAAAGAAAAGGAAGGATCTGAGAGGTGTAGGGGAGAGAGAAGCAATAGGATTAAGAAATGGCCTGGATGTCTGGGGAATGGTGGAAGGAAGGAAGGTGTCAAAAATAACCTGTGGGTTAGCAGAGGTGTTGCTTGTAGTATTTGAAAACAAGGATGGAGGAGAACGTTTAAAAGGAAGAAGAGAAAATCAGGTTTGGCCTTGTTCAATTTAAAATGATGTTCCATTATTTTAGGCTGAAGGGAAAGAAAGAAATAGGATGGTAGCTGGAAGGGCAGATGTGGGAGAGGGATGGTTTGTTGAGAATAGAGGAGATAAGGGCAGGCTTATATTGAGAGAAAGGAGCCAAAGGAAACTGAGAGGCCGATAAGGAAGGTGAGGGACAAGGTAATTAAAGGGATAAAAGACAAAATGACGCATGAAGGGATAAGATGAGGAGGGCAAATGGAGGGGTTAGAGATAGGGAAAAGATGGGAGGTCTCAAGGTCAGTTATGGGGGAGGAAGAGGAGAAGAAGGTGGTATGGGGGGGAAGAAGGTGGAAATGAGAGGGAAAAGGAAGAGGAGGCTGGTGGATTCTCTCTTTGTAGAAGTCAGCAAGGAGTAGAAAGTTTAAGGAGGTTGTGACACTGTGTATCTTGGGGAGAGTCCCATATCTGCTTCCTCTGTCCCCTATCTTGAGTTGCTGCATTTTTATGAAGAGATTCCCATAACTTTGCTGACTTATTCCATTGAAGATTTGTTCTCCCTTCACCTGCACCGCCATGTTCATCCTTATAAAATGATTGTGTGGTATCCAATGCAAAGTTTGTCATGTCGAGTGTCTTCGGAAGGCTCATGATGCACTGACCATTGTTGTTATAGTAATGCTATAGGTTGTAATTTCATGTATATAGTTATGAGGCTGAAAATGTGTCCTCGTGGCTTAAAACAAGTCAGACAAAACTCTCTAGGAGCAGAGGGGCAGTTCACACCTCATCAGGGCATGTATGGGACAAACACAGCCCAACCTCACAAGAACAAACGACACTGGCCTAGGCAGCAACAAAAGATCCGTTGGACTCTCTAGTGAGTCTCCCCCCTTTGCTTGTGTAGTTTGGGACTTCGATGAGCTAATTCTCACCTGACTCAGAAGAGGGGGGAGGACAAAGCCAAGAGGGAAGAAAGAACATGATAAAAGGGAGAGACGTTTGCCATGCTGGCTCTCTTCCACGTCCATCTAGAGACTCCACCACCAAGGGACTGAAGCACTGATGAAAGGGGAGAGCCTGGCTGAAAGGCAACCAGCCAGCCTGCGGTGAGAAGCATCTAAGTTTGTAAGGGCACTGAAAGTGTTGAGATCAGCTTAGAATGCATTTTACTTTTATTTCATTTGACCAAATCTGACTTGTTGTGCATTGACTTATAATCACTTAAAAATCTATCTTTCGTAGCTAATAAATTTGTTTGTTTATTCTACCTGAAGCAATGCATTTGGTTTCAAGCATGTCAGAGACTCCCCTTGGGATAACAAGCCTGGTACATATCAATTTCTTTGTTAAATTGACAAACTCATATAAGCTTGCAGTGTCCAGTGGGCATAACTGGACACTGCAAGATGGAGGTTCCTAGGGTTGTGTCTGGGACCGGAGATATTGGCTAGTGTCATTTGGTTGCACAATCCAAGGAGCAGCTTATATGCCAGAGGCTGTGCGGGAACAACCCAGGAGTGGGGGTTCTCACAGCAGAGCAGGGTAAGGCTGGCTCCCAGAGTCAAGGATTGGAGTGACCTAGCAGATCACTGGTCCAGATAACACCAAGGGAACATCACAAAGTGACAATAAGTGATAAGGAATGCAGGCATGAGGCAGCAGCACAACTGATGTTTTGGAAAATGGCTGAGATGAAAGGAGAACAAATCTTCAATGGAATAAGTCAGCAAAGTTATGGGAATCTCTCCATAGAAATTCAGCAACTCAAGTTAGCGGTCAGAGGAAGCAGATATGGGAATGGGCCAGAGATCAGGTTTTGTGGGATGGACCTTACAGTTAGAGGGGGGGCCTCTGAGAGTGAATTGCTGGGTCTATTGATGTGAGACCTGGGAGGAGTGGGGCTGAGGATGGTAGAGAAGTCATGGAGGCTGTCAGGAGACAGGCTCTCCCATTGACAGAAGCTTAGGAGTCAAAGATCAATTGTACCTTAGACTAGCAAGAGTAATCCTGGGTATAATCAGGAGCACTCCAGCAGAATGGGGTTAATCTTCACAGTAATTAACAGCATACACAACAGCTACTGCAAAGGAAAATATTGGAAACATAACAAAAGAACAACTGAAAGTAGCAGACCACTAAAATTCATCCAGCAACTTGTACTGCTCCATAGGTTTTTTCCCCTCCCATTTCAACCAAGTGACATTTTTTACTATTTTCCTATTGTCTACCAAATTGTTTGGGAATCATTAAACGTATAAGGTACTCAGATATACCTTTATGTCAAATATTTACACGTCATACTTAGGACTTCACCAAGGAGTTGTGATTAGTTGCCAAGAAGCATCAAGAATCAAATACAATTGTTATGTTAGTGTTTAAAGGTTTTCCTGTTTATTTCTGCAAATATAGAGGATAAACACTGTCATTTCAAAGTAAACTCTAGAGTACATATTATTTTCGAAAGATGATAGTCCTATAAAGCCCAAGGATTGTTGAAAACTGCATTTCCAACCAACCTTTTCTGGTTATTAGTGCCATGTGTGAAGAATCAAGCAACTGCCTTGCCATCCAGCAACTTTACTAAATAATTGGAAACTAACATTAAAGAGCTGCACCTGGTGGAAACCTAATAAGTGAAGAAAATAATATAAACAGGTCAGACACAAACCACAACAACATTTGAGTCTGATCAGAGTAAGTGATTCATATATGGAATATAATTAAAAAACACAAAACACCAAACTTTATTAGCTCAGGTTTAAAAAAAAAAACCATACATACATATAGTATCATAAAATCTAAGCTGCAACACTAGGGAATGAATTTTGAATGATGCTCAAAAGATTTTCATTAAAGCATCCATTTGTTTCAGTCATTCGAGAACTATTTAGTCACATTACTTTCCCTACTGAATTTTTTTAGATGCTGATTGACATAGTCAGAAAATTCATTCCTACTAAAGATAAATCCCTACTTTCTCTGCCAAGAGTTTCTCCTGGCATAGACAATTACTGGTCTAGAGGGGGCTCTTTCTTCCTTCTTCAAATTTAGTTCCTTCTGAGAATCCCATGTAAAATTGTGTACTTCATTAAACTGACAATCTGGTGAGCCTACATACCTTTGTGGTTTGTTTCTGCAATAGTTAACCTAAAGGACACTTGAAACACAGGACACTAAGGTGGAAGAAGCACTAAGTATAGTAAAAGTTACATTTTACTTTGTCTAATCTCATATCATCACATATCCTAGTCTATATACATCTAAACCAATACTGTCTATGACTTTGTCAAATTTCCCAAGCTAAGCAGAGAACCAGGGTTTGGCTTGCTTAGTAGTTGAATGGGCAGGGATGGGGTCAGTGTTTGAAAGGTGATCCTGGAGTCAGCAGTACTGAACCATTGCTCCAACATGATGTGAGGGAGGAGGATACTGTGGCATTAGGAGGTGCAGTTTTCTGAGTAAGACTTAAAATAGAGATTTGCTCACTTGTGGTTATCAGAGATCTCATGACACTTTTTACAAACATAAGGGCTAATACCAATATCCTCATTAAATTCCAATGGATGTAATTATATTTTACCTACCTAAATTCCCCCTGCTGTTTCAATTGAATATGTTATTATTTCTGGCTCCTAATCTGTTAACTGTTGTGCACTATTCACCCGTAGCGTACTGAACAGAGATATTCTTAGCAACAGATCCTCAACCTGTTTTGTGTGGCTAAAATCGTGTGAAACAGCCAAGAATTCCCAACACAAGAAATGGCAGTAAAGGAGAGGGAAAGATATTGACGATAGCTCGAGATTTCTACAAAACATAATATTCAAAGTATGGCATAAAACAAGCTGAGTGTAACAGAAACATATACAGAAAAGTGTAATGTCAATATGGCTGCATCTGTGGCTTTTAAAGATCTAGAGGTGAAAAGGAAATGGAACTAACGGTGAAAACAAAAAAGCTTTGGAGAAAGTACAGGAGTATTGTTAAGACATATTGGGAAAGGCAGAAGCTTCATTTGATAGTATGTGTTACGTAATGTGATGTCTTTTGATTATTATTGCTGCTTGAACACAAATGAAATCAAAGCAAAAAGAAAGGCAAAGGCATAAAATGATGTGACATCAGCAAAGGATATAAGAGAAAATGCGAAAGAAAGATTAAGTCCATCGTTAGAAATCATTCTTGAGGACTTAGGAAGGACTGGTGAAATCCAAGAAAAAAAAATGAAGAAGAGAAAGCACAGTGAGACAAGATAAAGCAGTAGGGTGTTGTTAAGGAACCCCTGCCTATCACATTGTGAGACAGGGTGTAAGGAACAGGAAAGTGGTCCAAGGGCATAACATGGAATGGGTGTTTCCTCTTTTGCCCTGACCAGGCAAGAAAAAGACACCTGGGGCTGTGACCAGTGTTTTTTGGTTCAATTGTTTTGTTCTGTGTTGTGTTTGTCCTTTTTATAAGGAATGAATCATGTCATATGGAAAGGGTCTTAAAAACAGATTTGGATGTGGAGTTTGTATCCTTTCTCTGGCTGGTGAAATAGCCCATGAGCCTACACAAAGTAACTGCTTTTAAGTAGAGGGGAAAAGGGTGATACCTAAATTTATAGTCCAGAAAGTCTGAATTTAATATTTGGTAAATTGCTGGTATATAACTGAATAAAACAGTATATAAATAGTAAGCAATATGGGTCCATTCGTAAGAAATCTAAACTAAATTTACATTGTAGGTTGGTGGGTTTTTTAAAAAAAATACATTAAGAAGTTTTTTTGCATAAGGGAAAAAAAATCCCATAAGACATTATCATAGGAGACCTGATCCAGAGCTCTTTGAAGTCAAAGCAATTACTTGTATTGCCTTCAATGGGCTCTGAATCAGACCTAAGGACACTAAAGAAATATAAATGAAACGGAACTACTATAAGATGCACACAATTGTCTATCGAGAGTAATTGGTAATGCTTTATTATCCAGTTGTAAAAAAGTGTCAGATATCCACTGTTGATCATGTACTATTCAAGAACGTTCATTATGGAGTATCTTACTGTACTCTGAGTTCTCTTCTCAGAGTTGGAGATAATAAGCTGGGAAACATGACAAATATTTTAGAGGATACGAGTGAGAAAGAGGGACTCAATCCTGAATTCCTTATCCACCCTGAAGTCCCCATGATGCATTTTCACATCTTGATACTGATCAATCAATAGTTCCTTTCCTGGGAGGAGCTGTGTACCCTTAGCTCCCACTGACTTCACAGAATTGAGTTAATTTTGCTCCATGAGACAGTATTTATCTTTTAGCAGTTCCACTTTGTACAGGTTTCTCTCATTGCACTATGAATGTATTATGTGGAAGTATATCAAACTCCACCCAAAAGTTGACATATTGTGCCAGTGGGAGCTTTAATGTAAATGGACACATTAGGAGTGCAGGATCGGGCCCTAGGTAACAGTCAGTTTTTACATCATTGATAGAAATGGGCTGAAATTAACAAAATGAGATCTTTTAAACACTTAGAAGTAACAATCAAATGCAAACATTTTGTATTGGGCAATGCTGGCTGGATAACATAACACAGATCCTATCTGGGGGCTTTGGATGATAAACTGAATTATAGTTAACACTGCCACAATATTAAAATGCAGGGAAATGCTACTGTATATTGGGCTATGTTAACATAATATGTGATAATAATATGTGATAATAAAAACAAGGTAATGAATTCCTCTATGTTCAATACTGTTTCGGCTTCAGTTGGGTAACTTCAGTTTTGGGTGCCACATTTCAAAAACAAAACCAGACATTCTCAGAGACCAACAAAAATATAAGAATTGGAAAATAAGTATAAGAACAAATACATTTATCTAGAGGAAAAGAAAACTGAAAAGCATGATAACTGCCTACAGATGTGTAATGTGACATTCTCAAAAGTAAATGGATGAATTCTCAGTCAATTGAGACTGAATAAAAATGATGAGGTTAGGATGCAATAAGAAAATCTAAGGTTAAATTTAGGGGATGGGAAAAATTATAGAATGAGCTGACAAAGGAATTTTTAGGTCAATTAAGATCTTCAAAGATAGTTCTGACACCTATTAACAATCTCTGCCACTAAGGAGAGGGATGGAGTACTTCACCAGCATATAAATTCATAAGTTCTATGACACTTTTGTGGGGAACCACTAGTTTTGTTGTTTCCTAGGCAATTTCAGGTTATTTTGTTACCACCATCTGCCTAGCTTGGAACAACCTCTCAAACGCTGAAGATTTTTACTGGTACTGCAGGTGGTTGTTCCGACAGACAGCACACCAAGGTCTGCTCTGTTACAGAGCTGTGGTGCACCAGTGTAACTGAGAATTTGGACCTGTGTATCCAGTGGCACCTAGATTGTGCTCATGCATTATCTGACTGAACAAGGGATTACAGGTGAACACAGCCTCCTTCTGGCTCAGCCCTACCTGGATCTGGGTGGAGTATAGCCTCTGCTTTCCAGATATTCCCCACTGCAAGAAAGATGGTGACTGAAAGGCCAGAGTTGAGCAGAACCTTTGAGCTGCTGCTGAGCAGCGCCTTGTGGCTACGGTTTCCTATGCAGTCATCCTGCCCATTTCCCCTTCCTCCAGGGACCTTCTCAATCCTTTAATTCATTCTTCACCAGCTCTCCTAAGACTGGCAACAGAGCTTGTCAAAACCAGAACTCCAGATAATAAACACACCATTTTTCAGCTCATCTTTCCTTCTTTTATTCCCACTCACAGGTTTCATTCTGCAGGAGCCAAACTTGCTCCTCATAGCTGCTTCTTCCTCCAACTCCGCAACTCCTGAGCATCCCCAGCTTGCTGCCTGACTCTGGTAGTCTCATCTACTCTCTCCTCCACACCCCTCCCTGCAGCGTCCTGCAGCCTTTTATATTGGAACCACCTGATTCCTCTCAGGTGGGACTCATCTTGTAATTAGGGGTGGCTTAGCGCCAGACTCTCCAGAGCATGGGCCAGCCACTCTGTTACAGGAAGTAAGTTGCATCCTTTCAGTGGCTGTAGTATCTTACTCCCATCCAGATCAGGAGGGAAGCAGAGGAGAAATGTGACTCTTGAAGTCACAATTCTTTTCCAGGTCTGCTTCTGGAGTGGAGCATTTATCTGCCACCCTATGCTCCATAATGAGGCTACTGGTGCCAGTGTAAGATGCAGTTACATTCATGTTATTTGTTCATATTGGTTAGTAGCAGCTTTGACAGCAATGTATGTTTCACAAAATCCATTCATATGTTTGTACAGCACCTAGCACAATAGGGCCCAACCTGGTTGTGGCCTTCAGGCATTAACATTTTAAAAAAATATACATGATCTGTGATGAGTTGGGCACATCACCTTGCTCTTATCAACATGGCCTTAAAAACACTGGGATGAAATAAGCTTTAAGATTTCATTTTCAAAATAATCATAATTCCTTTCATAAATACAATACCCTGATATATTTAGAGCAATAAGACCATAAAATCTACAGCAGGTAACTGCATATCTGTACCTTTAATTTGAGAAACTCCAGCACTGTTAATACACTTTGACAGTAATGTAGGTCACGTCATTGCTGAACTTCAAAAGAAATATATTTGGAAACAAAACAAGTTGCTATATTTTTGGTCCTAGTATTAAAATTACACAGAAGGGAATCTATAATGCAGTAACACCTATATATCAGTTTTCATCAGTACCTGGCAAAGCGTGTTACAAATGCGGTCTTTATTCCTATTTTACAGATGGGGAAGCTGAAGGTCAGGTGAAGTGACTTGCCCAAAGTCACTCAGCAGGCCAGCAGCAGAGCTAGATACAGAACACAGGTCTGATGAATCCCAGTCCAGAGCTCTACCCACTAAGCCACACTGCTCTGAAGAAAAAACAGATTAAATAAAATGATGGTGTTTCTGCTAGCCACATACACAGCCCAATCATATTTTCTTTAAATAGTTCATTTATACTTCTCCAAAAGTATCTTAAATGTTATAAACACAATAATACAAGGCAGGGTTATTAGGGCCTGACTCTGATCTATTTTTACGCATGTAAATCTGCTGACTTCAGTGGATTTGCCCCTAATTCACACCAGCATAAGCGTGATCTCAAATGGTGTACAGTTTCCTATACGACAACTGCTTTTCAGGCTGCAAGATTGTTTTTCTATAGTTCTGAAACAAAACAAACTCCCAAAATGTGACTCAGACCTTAGGATATAGGGTTACTTATACAGTTACAGTGTTGGATCACAACTATGCAGAGCTCTAGTAGCAGAAACTGCATCACAGGCAAATGCAATACAATAAATGACAAACGGAGTTAACTATTTTCACAAAACAGAAATGGAGATCAGCATCTCAAACTTTACATGCGAAAGAAATGAAGTCGCCAATCAATAATAAAAGAACATATCCTACAAATCACCAGAAAGAAACATGGACTGTTTTATTTCAAACATGTTTACTTTTCATTATTATTTATTACTTGTATAGTTCCTACAGCTTGCAGGCACTATATTAACAACTATGAAGACAAGGTCGCTGCCCCAAAGAGATTACAATCATTGGGCTGAGTTCTGAAAGGTTCTGACTTCTGAGCATTCAATTCCCATTTACATCTGTTGGAATGGTGTGTGCACAGCACCTTTAGGATCAGGCCCCAAATATACTGGAATATCAAGGAGAAAGAGTTTGAAGGAAAAAGTCTTGTCTACAATCCTATGAGAAAGGTTACAATATATGTTAACTTTAAGATCCCTCTCATAAAACATTGCTCTGGCTAGGAAAGAAAGGCTTTTTCCCCCTCTAACAACAAATTACCATTTGCTCTTTCTAGTATTACATGAACTGTGATATATATTCTCTGTATATGCCAAATAAAACTACTAGACTAAACATGCATGCACTTCATACGCAGTGGTATAGGCGTAGGATATAGAGTTCTATTTGTGATTGCCAAAAAATGGTTTTGTAGGTTTGGAAATGCTTTAGTGAACTGAAGTAATAATGTTTTCAATTTACCTAACTGAGAAACTAACAATATTACTGACTTCATTTGTGATATGCAACTTATTTAGGCAATCAACAAGCCGTGCTATAAGCTGGTAGCCATTGCTCATGGACAATTCCACAGAATGCTTTATCTGCCTCTCTGTTACTAGCAGAATAGCCATGAAACAGTACATTCTGCAAGTGGACAGTCAGTATAGTCTGAAAACAGTTACACTATGGAAAATTCACAACTTGAACTTCTAAAATTGTTAGTATGACATGGAAAACTTGTACAAAGGCCAAACTTTTAGCTTTAAGCTTATGCAGATATTTTTTCCCTAAAGCTTACAAGTTTCCTTTGGGTTCAGGTATTTCATAACTCACAATAAAAACACAACACTGCAAAACTGCAAAGCATGAGATATGCTCTAGTAGCTTCCTGCAATGCACAAAAATTAACTCAAATCCCAAGATCCACCCTCAGGAGCTTAATTGCTTCAAAGAATAGAAACCTTGTCAAACTCACTCCAAACAAATATAATCAGTAGCTTTCAAAGCTTGTTTGACATTGAGAAAGCATAGAAAACAACATAGAAACCAAAGAAACACACATCGATGGTCTGTCAAAATTTTTTGTTAGACACGATGCTATTATCAAGGCACATCAGGATGAAATAAAGTGACCTAGCTGACCACAGGCTTACAAATGTCTTGGGAAGGAAGGAAAAACGGTGAATCAAAAGGTAGCTTTGTTGCATGTCCCCCCAGGCTGTCTTATTGACAAGAATGACAATGGTCCCAAGATGCACCATTATCTATGACCAGCAAGCAGACATCAAATGCTACTGAGCTGTCTCTGTCAGAATAGAAAATGCTGCTCAAAATATACAGGGCTTGTTACATTTTGTTCAGCTAAGGTTTGTCAAAAGCCAGGGTCACTCTGTGTGTGCATTGCCCTGAAGGAGAATTTTAAAAGGAGAAGAGATGCACTTGATTCTTCAGTGTTTCTCCTGGAAGGAGACTTCAAGACTGTGGATGACCCAAATGTTTTGAAAAAATCAAAGACAGACTCAAATAAATAAATAAAACAAAGCTAATGTACACTCACTAGGGCCATGCTATTAGTCTGCAAACCACTTTTGAAAATAAACAGGTTTGGGAACTATTCCCATAGTTAGATTTATTTCTAATAAAAATGCAGTTGCATTCTAATACATAGGGGTGGATGCTACCGTAAAGGCATGACTCAAACTGTAGTGCATAAATGTGCCCTCTTCCAGCATCTGTACCGTAGCATACAGCTAACTGTAGTACAAAATATTTATATTGGTGAGAAATGCCACTAATTTGCTATGCTTTGATAAAAGAGTAAGGTTTTATATACAAAGTCCAGCCTCAGAAATGTTTGAGTAAACTTTGTTTTTGGTGAACATCTGCTAAGCACACGCTAAGAAATGAGAGGTCCAAGGGTGTTTCTTTCATTGAGTCAGAAATCTCTCTTTAAAAGAACTGGTCTTTAAAAGAAAAAAAAAGTGAGGGTGAAAAGAATATTCTGAGAGATGAAAGGGATTATTTATGTCAAACGGCATTATGGGGTTGGTTTGTTTTTCCTTGAGTGTCATTTATTTTTGTTTCCCTCTGCAACAGGGTCTGCCCCCTCCTATGCATCTCCTCATGGTAAAGGGTGGCTTGGCCTCCATTTTCCATCTTCAAGACTCCTTAATAAACTCTACAGAGGCTTCTCTACATGCAAACACCCTCCTTAGGGTCTGGTTAATTAATATAAAAGTTCAGAACAAAATTCAAAGTCCCCAAATAACATCCACAAAGTCCAAGTTAATTCCCTGTTTTTGGCACGCCACTCCCAGCCCTACCTGGCTAGAGTTTTGTTTCCCTTGTTTCCCAAACTCTCCTGTAGTCTTCTGTTTTCTACAACCTGCAGGAGCCCTCAGTTCTAATTTTCAGCAGCTCTCCCCTAGCCATTGTCCCTCTCTTCTCTGCAGCTTCCTACTGCTCTTTGTAAGAGAATAGCTCCTCCATACTTAAGTGTGTCCACTTAGTCACCAGGGATGGGTGGGCCTAGGCCCTCTAGTCCTTAAAGTAGTACACCTCTGTGTTCCACCCTCCTTTTCTCATCATCAGATTAGTAATTATAATTAAATGCCATTGGAACGTCTTCTCCTGCATTAATACACACATGAGTTCATCAATTCAAAGCCCTTGTGTGGCCAGCACAGAGGGAGAGGGCTTCTTGCCCCTTTACCTACCTGATGGCTGATTTAGCAGACATGTCTCTTGTTGTGCTTCACAGCATCAGGCCAGTTCACTTCAATCTCCAACTACTCAGAACCATTTTCCTACTTAGCTTCGGCTGTTCATAATTGTATTTTCTTTTCCACCTCCTTGTTTCCATCACTTTCTTTTTCTGTGGACTGGCACATAGTGTATAGTTTATATGAAGAGAGAGTGATCCTAAGACCATCCCTATGTCAGAAGGCCAGAGGCTCCCTAATGTGTAGCAGTGAGTTTCAGCTGGCCTGACCAGCTCAGTGTACCCCAGCTCATTAATGTTATAATGCATATCTGAAAGGTGTCACCGGAAAGGTAATAACATACTGGTCATTAATATCACTGTGAAATGTTTGTAACACTGTAGATGAAATTATGGATATTCTCTGATATTATGTTTTAGAGACTAAACAGACAAAGTAAACAAAACAGTTTTTCCCCCAACAAAGGGGAAGGCAAACACCTCCAGCTCACTGGCAAACCGTATCAGGTGTGACCGGTGACAATGGATTATTCAGTTGTATTGGAGGTTGCAGGAAGACCCCCTGGGAAACACAGCAAGCTGAGCCAAGCTGAGCCCTCAGGACGGTTTCCTGACTTGTAATACAAAGACAATCCCTTTGAGGATATAAAAGAACAGAGAGAGACTCCATCTTTATCCTTCACCTCAGGAGATAAAAGAACCAAGAGATTGGATCTGAGTGATGGATCCCGGCCAGGCTGGCAAGTAAAAGGAGACTGTGGGTGAAAAAAAAAAAAAACATCTTGAACAAAGACTGTATCTTGATAGATTACATTTTCATCTGTTTTTATGTGTGTTTTCACTTTTATTTGATTATTACCATTTTTACCTGTATCCGTGCCACTTGGTATCATTTAACCTAAGTCCTGTTGTTAATCAGCTTATTTTATTTTTTTACTATAAACCAACTCCGTGCTGTGCTTAAAGAGAAGGATGTATTTACCACCGTTAAATTAATAAGTTGTAATGTAGACTCTTTAAAAAAATGTTGAACTTAATATCTTCTTTGAATGAACAGTGATAGGAGCTGTGCATTGCAGAGAAACATCTCTGAGGAGCTCAGGGTTGGAGTTTACTGATTGCTACCAGCTAGGAAAGGTTTGGGCTGGCAGAGCTTGAGGAGCTTGCTGGTGAGGCAAACAGACTGGTGTGGCAGAAAGCTGACACATAGCAAGAGTGAGGTTTGCTGGAGATTAGACTGAGGTAGAGAGGAGGCTCCCAGCTCTGGGGATCCCCAGCAGCATGTTACAGAGGGGTTTTATTTTGTTATATTGTATTCATTATGACATTTCCTACAAATATCAATCATTGTTATTTTGTTCAACAAATATACAAGAAAAAGAAAGCAGGGATAAGCTGTTCTGCAGTAAATTCCATGTTTTGGGCTGGAATCTTCACTCTGTTAGAACAGCTTTGCACTGGTCTCCTTGCCCAAAGCTGCCTTAAACCTAGCAGATCTGGCTAGTGGTTTCAATGGCCCAGAGGAATATTTGTAGTCAGTGTATGATTTAAAGCCGCCTTCGGGTGGCTCTAAATCTGCACCAAGAGACCAACCACATCCTAAGATGGATGAGAACTGGTAGTAAGGGAGGGCACAAATACAGTGGAACTCCATTTATCCAATCTAATTGGGATGGGGCCAGATCAGATAATCAAAAATTCCGATCATCAGGAGAATGGGCAAAGGGCTTTCTATCCCTTATTTTAAGATGCAGGGGAGAGGAGGGCTCAGGCTGTCGGCCCCGGGTGGCAGAGGCTTGGATGTCGAGCAGCTGGGGCTCAAGCTATTGGGAGTTGGTTTGGTTAATATGGAAAGCCAGATAATGGAGGCTCATATAAATGGGGTTCTACTGAATGTCTTAAAGTGACCTTCGCCTACCACTCAGTCTTGTGAGCACAACTTGCCTAGACCAGAGAATCTGGACAAAACGTAGGTGTTCAAGATTACCCAATTTGTTCTTTTAGGACTCAAACCAGAACATACATTCCATCAATACAAAACGTTTAGCAAAGCTTTTTTATAAAATCCCGTTTAACAAATAAGCTCTGTTCTAGTCACCATCATAGTGCATTTCTTACATCAAAATATAATTAGCCTTCCATCCTGTTTTCACAGAACTTCACTTTTTTTTAGTCTCGAATTATATAGAAAAAGTAGCATCAAGGTCTTATAATTATTATGCGTCCTCAGGGGTGAACAAAATAAACTACCTAGGGCTAACAGATGCACATCACACTAATGTTACAATCTACCTCTGCACTCCAAAAATATGCTGAAATCTGAACAAAGAAACACATCTGGTTTGTTGCCATCAAAAAAATACTAGGCAATGCTGATACTGTCATATTTTTGTGTCTCTATCACCTTAACTATATTAATGGCTGTAATGGAATGATTTAAATTAGCAACAACTGGGTTGATAGAAAGATAGATGCTGAGCCAATGAGTGTGATTGCAGATGTTTAAGAATAAATGTGAAAGGAAAGGAGTGGGCATTTAAAAAAAAAGTGTATTGATTTAGTGTGACTGATGTGAATGAGTTAAATGATGGACTTTGAAGTGTGAATTCAAATTTACTGTGAATGGAATTTACTATGAGTGGAACAAAGTATGCATGACCATGACTGAGTGTGACTAGGTATCATTAGGAAGAACTGAGCGAATATGAGTGGATAGCACTGATTATCTCCCCTGTAATCTATAAATAAACAGTATTGCAGGAAGTTTTGAAAAATGTATTTAATAAGGGATTTCCAATGCCTGAATAAACTTGCTGAGGCCAGATAGCAAGATCTAAAGGAAAATGTATCATTTTACTCAGAGTTTTGTCATGTAATAATATGTGAGCTCATATCTGACAGGAACAAAATGTGCCTAAATGTAGAGCAAAATGCTCTCTTTTTTATTTTAAATGGCTTTTCAATTACCAAGCAACATACTTGCAAACATATGAGGTGTCAATTACCTGCTTTCATATATATACTTGGGTAGTTTAATAGCATACATGTTAATTTTCAACCCACAGATATATTTAGGAACCGAGACTACCTTCTGTAGCTCTGTATAATGTAATAAAATTCTGTGTAATGTCAAAATAGCTATATAATACATCTTTAGCTCCACAGAACTGAACATCCTGTTGACTTCAATGGGAGTGGAGGGTCTTCAGTACTCACAATATCAGACCTTACGTAAGAATTCACTTCTACACTTTGTTATTCTGATAATCCTTACTCTACAAATAGTCCCATTTATTTCAATGGAATAATGTATTAAACAGCATAATGGTATCAGACTCTGTCCCTATGGAGCTATACGGAGAAAAATGGGTGCTAAGGGCCTGATCCTGACTAACTTAAAATCAATGGCAGGCTGAAATGCTGACCCCATTGCTGTCTATAAGAATGTCTGCAACTGACTTTTAACTGGGCCTGGATATCATCCACGTTCTCTTAACTGGTACAGGATCTGTCCCTTAAAGGTAACTCCTAGTAATACATCGTCTTTTCTCATTACTTGGTCCACTGTTTATTCTTTACTCCTAATCTATTTTAAGGATTTTTTTCTCTTTCCAATCCTCATGTGCATCCTTAACCAAACACATGGTCCTCATAACCTATATTTAGGGCTTCTAAATTTTTGGTTTTAATCAATAAACACCGATAAAACATCCCCCATCAAATGAGGTCAATCTGAATTAGTGATGGATCTAAACCAAAACCTTCTACCCTGTGAAATTTGAATTCACAGACACTTTGGGCCAGCTGTTTAGTGAAAGTAAGTCAGCATTCTGCCATTGACTTCAGTGTAGCTGTGCAGATTTACAATAGATGAGGATCTGGCCCAGAGAGTTGTCATTAACTTCTCTTTCTGGAAAGGAGGAAATAGCATTTTCCATACCCTTCACCCACTCAGGGTGATTTCTGGCTCAGATGATTGGTAACGAGATATAGATATTCACCTCTAGCTAACTGGTTCAGATAATCTAGCCTAGCACAGTAAGTACCATAAACTGTCACCATCCAATTATTCCTTGACGCCCTCTGCAAATGAATTGGTGATCTTTGTTCAGTTCCTACTGGATATCTGTTCACATCATGAAGCTTCTTCCACATTTGGCACTAATTTTCAGGCTCAGTAGCAGAGGTGGTTGGAAAATTTCCATAGAAAACTATTCAAAGAAAAATTATATATATATATATATATATATATATATATATATATATATATATATATAAATATATATATATATATATATCTTGAAAATGGTCTGACCTCCCCACCGCTGACAAGCTCTACTTATCACTGAGGTCATGGGCTGAATCATCAAGGAGACTGAACTACCACCAAATCTGTCCCCCAAGACCGATCTGAAGCACACTGGCAGGGCAGACTGGTGAAGATTATACTGCTAATGCCAATGCTGTACATGTTCTGTGCAAAATGGAGGACTGAATTTTTGTGGCTAGCAGCCCATGCTTTTCATCAGAATACAATTCACTCATTGGCAAAAGAAAGCTTTTCATGTGTAAGTACAGAAGAGCAGAGTAAGCAGGTTCAAAATGTTTCTACATAGTGTTGTAATGTACCATAGATCTGGGGGTGAGATTATTAAGAGTTTTTATTCATATTCCTTATACCATACATGCTCGGCTGTATATAATAACTTTTCTTGTCTACTTATGTTGTCATAGAAGATTTGTAATATATAAGAATCAGCAATTCTGACACCTGATACAACAGAACTAGAAAATGATGTGGAAAAATCATTTGACAAATATTTTAGCTACTTATATGGCCCCATTTACCATAGTATCCAAGCACCATAACCATCAATATATTTATCCTCAGAACACCCCTGTGAAGGAGAGGAATGCTATTATCCCCATTTTCCAGATGAGCAACTGAGATAAAGGGATACTAAGTGCCTTGCCCAAGGTCACATAAGAAGTCTGTGATTGAACAGGGACTTGAACTCAGCACTCCTGTCATAGACGCATGCCCTAACTACTGGACCATCCTTCCTCTCTAAGAGTCGGTCCACCAGTTTCAGAGTAGAAAACCATGGTGAATTTTTCAGACCTCTTCCATCTAGAATAAAGTGTTTGATTCCTGATTTGCTGCAGGGTTTATTAAAAGATGTTAAAGATTTGTTGATTCCAAGATTCTATCTTTAGAACCAGGAAAGCTGGAACTCTGAATGGGCAATTAACACCCAATGCGCTTAAACATCTTCCCAACTATGTCCCCTGAATGTTAAAAGACAATGAACTATTTCTGCTGATGTTATGCTTTTTTTCTCTCTCTCTCTCTCTCTGCCTATCCTGGATTTTACAGACCAGCTTGATCTGGTATTCATTTGAATTACATGTCATATTGAGGAAGGATGTAGTTTCCAATTCACAGCAAGACAGACAGCAAGGATGCTATATTAAAAGAAGAGTTACAGGCCATTTTTAACAGCCAAACATAATATGACACTCTTAAGTAGTGGTATTGCCTCAGTAAAATCAGGTTGTCTGTTCACCTTACATTATAATACAAATTCTTAACATAGCTTTAGGTTATCCAGCTTTATTTAGCTGCCGACAGAAGGACTTTTACTATTGTGGATCAAGGCAACTGCCTCCAGAATTGATCTCATTAGCAAAGTTTCCATAGGAAAGAAGATTAGAGAAAGCAACTGATTTTCTTGACTTGTACTGGTATTGCAATGGCAGTGATGCAGTTTCATCCTCCTCCAAGGCATTGGTTTCAGTTCACATTTTTAACTATTGCTAAGCCCTCCAGTAATGCTGAAGACAATCAAGGATAAGTGACCATTCTCTTCCATGATAAACTAAATGTCCAAAATAGTCAACTCCAGGCTCTTGGTGTATTTCATGCTTTGTTATAATGCAAATTCAATATAAAGCATATTTAATGGCTATATTCTACATCCAAAGGCACTCTGCATGGCTCCTAAGTCAACAGAGCCCAGTATGTGCATCTGAAGGCAAAACTGGCACTTGGAGTTCAAAATATGTTCACAGTTGGCCTAAATTCTTCTATCCCTCATATATTTTGTTGGATGTTTTAGTCTGGTGTATAGCTTGGAAAGTACATTGTATATTTTTAAACATTTAACCATTTTTTGTGATTTAAATATTAGTAAAAGCACCTAGATCTTTCCGGGATAAGCCCTTTAATGAAATCTAAATAAATAAATGAGTTATAGCTGATCAGTACTGGCTATGATTTTCCTGTCCCTCTCTTGCCCAAACATGGCAGGAACACCATTTTTATCACACTGTGCATGGTGGACAAGTTGCAGAGAGGCTGGAACGGTAAGCTCAGTGGTTCCTGTGCATTGTGAAACAGTGCTTTTCAGGAGCTCTGTACAGTATCTGCAATAGCATGGGGATGTGGCATACCAGGGGAAGAGCTAGAGTGGGGATTGTGAGGGTCCACTAATCAAAATTCCTTAGGCAGGGAGAGAGCAGGAGTAGCAGTGATTACTACTACACACGGGCTTGAGTGCTACTAGCTGCAGAGCAGTAGTGATGAGGCTCTGTGGCTGCTGCAGAGGTCATCTGTGCAAATCCCATTTACTCAGGCTTTATGCAAGGATACAAGATTTGGAGAGTAGTTATTATGTTGTCTCCAGATTACAACTTACATTGCTACAGAAATCACATCTGTAGTTTGATCTGTCAACCCCCAGAAAAAGTTAGGAAGTCACTCTTCCTGTTATCCTATTTATGTACATTATATAACTGTGACTATTCTCTCTAAGGCTTCTCTGGGAAACTTTCCACCATTCTCTCTCTGTTAGGTCTCAAAGTTATCAGAGTCAGAGTTCATTTATACTACAGACTGTTGGTTAGACAACATCCTCAGGGTTATGAACTATTGTATGGCAGAACAGAAACATAATTTTCTGCCTTCTGTACTCTAATTCATTTAATTGGGGATTTTCTTGAAAATTTTTTCTCTGTGTCCTGTCATGTTTAGAGGTCTCTACACAAAATACCTCTCTATTCCAGAAAGACAAAAAGAAAGTTTTGCTAGAAGTGTAGATTATTTGCTCCCTCTTTCTCATTTCTAACTTATCACATCACTGATAGAATGTACCATGTCATTTATCTGTATTCTGTCTGATAATGCATTTTTGCATAGTATTCTTCCCTAGAAGAAATACATATAACATACATTTACAAACAATTAAAAGTCAAGTCTATATTTTTGATGTTTTAGATTAGCATGAAGAACCTGAAAAGGTTTTGACCAGAGGTGTTAGAAGAAGCAGAGTAAGTGAAGGAGTTCTAGTTATGGAATAACTTATGACAACAAGCTCATGATCCTGCAAATATTTTGTACAACAGGCAGAGCTCAAATTGTGGTGGAACTGGTAGGATTGAACTTCCTTTTTTTTTTAAATAAATGAAAAGGAACAAAATTATTATATTAGTCCTGGGTATTGCAGGAATGTCTGAATGCTCTAACCAAAACTGCCACCCCATTGTGCTAAGTTCTCTGCATATATAGAGTAAGAGAATCTCTGCTCCAAAAAGTTTGCTGTCTAAATAGAAACAACAGACAAAGGGTGAGAGAAAGGATGTATTATTATGCCCATTTTATAGAGGCACACATAGATTTAGTGACCTATCTAAGAACACATAGGAAATGTCTGGTCGTGTGGAATTGAACCGAAAGCTCCTGAGTTCCAGTTTGTGCATATATAGTTTTTTTCTTAAGGCTGCCCAGTGCCTTAACCAAAATTATCCTCTCAGATGTATATCGTAAATTTCAACTCTAATGTAATGCTTATGCAACCACACAGTTTTATCTTTAGTTTAATATATAAGGAAGAGAGGAGGAAAGGAGAATTTTGAGGACTAAATGTGTACTGTTCAAACCCTAACTGTATAAAGAGAGTTCTTCTTTCCTTCTGGTGTCATTACACACATTAAAAATGAAATAAATCAAGAATTAAGGATAAACTTCCATACATGTATGGATGTCTAATCTGTGCACTTCCAAACAACCATAACTGTGCCCTGTAATGATGTCACGTGATAACCATGCAATTATGATTAGTGCATAACAATGTTTGTACTTTTAATTGGAATAAAGAAATTTTAAAGAATATTACATTTCTCCTCCCTTCCCCCCTGGTGTCAGTACAATCACAAGAATGGTTCCTGAAACAATCAGATTTTACATTTGGGCATTTATCTTATGGCACTCACAGCCATAGTGTCTGAGTGAAAAAGTTCCTAGGATGCCGCAAGACTGACCATTTTGCATTGGCACACAACCACAAAACACTGACCTATGCCATCATGGAACATGACCAAAAAGCAACAGTAGTTAGTGCACTATCCCTGACATCGCCTCCCCCGAAAACTTTACTCACTCACGTGCTACAAAAAAGAAAAAGAGACGAGGCAAGAATTATCCTAGTCACCCTACATTGGCCAAGCAGAGGCCAGGGGAACCTAAATTCCTCACCCAGGGAGAAGTCTAGCACCAGCAACTACAGATCCTGAACCTAGCAGTCTGGCTGCTAAGTGGAAGACACAGATGAGGAAAGCCTTCACATTGAAAATGAGAATCCGCTGACGGGATGCAAATGTCTCACTACTTCTGAATGATATTCTAAAAGCTGGAGTAAGTTCAGACATTCGTGCAGAAATAAACTGATGATCCCAAGACTGCTGGCATCCTCTAATTCATCCAGGATGGTCTCTCCAAGGTGCTGGCTGCATCCACTTCAAAAGGAAAGGCATCAGCTGTAAACTCCACACTTCCAGTGTCTTCACACAGTCAACCAGCCAAGCCTTATTTAAAAGATTTCATTTAGCAGCTGTGAAACTAAAGCCTTTAAAATATGTTTCAGATGACTGACTTGGAGCCTTAACTTAGCATGACACATCTTACAAGTAATGCATTTGCATCTCTACTATTAACTTGTTATAATTCTTTTTGATTAATATGACATTCCTAGTTGCCATAACCTGTGCACGGTGCACTACCAAGCTGCAAGCACTCACAACAACTAAGTAAATACCTTCCACTCAGGTAAGTGACAAAGGCTGGAGTTGAACTGAGTACTTGGGAAGCTGAGTGGGAATAGGTCTTGGAGGGAATCCCAACAATGGTACTCTATAATCTCCCTCCAATTTCAATCCAAAGGAAATGCCAGCTTTCACAAGTCTCAGGACACAGCAGGGTCCCCTTATATTGCTTGAAATTTAAGCAAGAAATTATGGCACATTAACGTCAGAAAAGTATTTAGGATTTATTAGAGATGTGCACAGACCTTTAGGAAACAACCCATGTTTTCCACCATCCTCAAGGCAGAGAAAAACCAAGCCTATGATGGCAAGAGATAGAGGATACAAACGGCATAAAAAAAGGGAATGTGAAGCAAAGTGCTTGTGAACCCTGCAGGGTCTCAGTTTACAAACCACCAGGTCAATTGCTACATCCAGGGAAGAAAAGTAATCCAGTTCCAGACCAGAGAATTTGAAAACTGCAACTGTATACTGTACAGTTCTCAAAGCACTATAAACTGCATCTGCCAACCTCAGAAGACAGAGCATTCAGCATAAGGGAACTCCATATTCTGATAACGTCCAGTGGAATATTTTTCTCATGCCCTCTTCTTGCCAAGGGCTGTGCCCCCTACTCTGTTTCATCTTCCGTGCTTGCTACCTCTCACCCATTACAGATCAGAAAATCAAGACTCAGAAGAAAAACATCCTTCAGTAGCTAGATAGAATTTATTTTCTCTAAAATTCTGGATCAAATGATGTAGCCTGCCCTTCAGAAAGGAGAGTAAACCTGGAAATGTTGGGCAACCATTGTCTCCAGATTCTATGTTCTGAAAGCAGGTTCCCCTGTGTACTCCTGAATACAGTAGTATGCTAAGAGAGAAATACCTGACTGTCTCTACTGGAGAGGAGTTAGATTAATTTTTACTTGGTGAGCACTTGCAGCTATGGAAGAACTTATTTTGTGATGGGCACCCTTGCTCCAGTGACTGACAAGTCTAGTTTTCTCTGTATACTTGCCAGCCCCAGTCTATCTGTTCCCAAGAAACAGTCTGTCTGAAACCCAAGATTTGATAAAATAAATTGGGGGGGATTAGGAGAATTGTTCCTTTGCTGTGAAAACCTGTTCTAGTTCTATCCCTAAGACCCAATGCCTTGGGATCCAAAATTGATGCTATAAGGAAGTCTATGCAGATTCCATGAGATGATTTGTGTCTGCAGAAAGAATGCACATTTTCTGGAGTGATAGTTTTTGCAGAAATTTTCTTAGCCATGCTGTTTCGCCTTTTCTACTTCACTTTGTTTTAATATGTATTAATACATAATTTTTATCTATGGCACATTAATATTTGCTCATTTTTAAATTATTTTAACTTATCCTGGACATCATAATCTTGAGATTGCTTTTGCTCATCCATCTATATGATTAAGGTCCTCCCTAATTTTTGTTTTCTGATAAGCATATCTCCAATATCACCACTCCTACATCCCAGGCCAGATCTTCAGCTGCAGCCAAGGAGTGCTCAGGACTGCAGCAGGACAGAGGGCACACAAAATTGGCTTAAAGTCACCTATGCACCACCCTGACTCTGGGGCCATGTGACAGTGGGCCAGCATCCCACCACAAATTAGAGCAGACTAAAGCCTACTCTAACTTTTACCATCTACCTACTGGGACGGTTAAAACAGCTAGGGTTCCCTGTTCCCAACCCACCCCTGGCATCCGCTTCAGAGAGGGAGGGGCAGAGAAGATGCTATAGTGTGTTTACACCATCCTAGGTATCCCCTTCACTCAGAGAATCCTCCAGTGGTTGGCTGCACTGGCATTCAGGAAGCTTTACAGTGGCAGTATAGCACAAAGCCCTTCTAATGCAGATCAGGATTTGCCCACGGAGTCCACATGATCCCCTTATGAAAGAGGTAATTCTTCCCTCAAGACCTTTGTCAGTACCAGCCAATGAATCAGCCAGCATGGGTACACAGCAAACTAGTTCCCACAACAAACTTTCTCCCACTGACCTTAGAACTAGATGTGCTGAAGTCATTACCAGCTCTGAACTTCATCACAGCCATCTGCTGTTGCTCTGTCCCTGACACAGAGCCAGCTAGGTGCTCCAAGCATTTAAGCTGTGATACACTATTTTAATGCTGACTATTATTACAAAATGGGCTAATCAAGTTGTCCGGTATGATCATTTTTGTCTTGTCAAAAAGAATGCCTCACTTGGCTATTATAATCTAGAAATATTCATGGTACAGAACTTACAACCAAAATGTGTCAATTTAGCATAAAGGTTTTAGATATTTAATTGTATATCTTAATAAAAAATTATACATTCATAGACTAACTGAGACAGATTATGATTACCTGTCTTTGAGGGAACGGACTGCTGTAGAAAATTATTTGGAGTGCTCTACTATTGTACCTGTCATACACTTTTAATTAAAAATGTATTGATGCATGACTAAATTGCACACAGTGAAAAACAGACCCATTTTCGTTCAATTGCAATAATGTACACATAACCCAGTGAAGTAAGCCTATACAATTATAACAGGAAGACAGCCCCAGCAGAGTTATACTTTTTCAGGTCAACCTCATACCAGATGTATGTGCTGTGGAGCCAATCATCACAAATCAATGTGGACTCAATCAGCACAAATGAATTTACTAATCTACTCTAAATACCTGTAATGAAGTTGTTTCACTAATCTATTGTAAATTAAATATTAGGAGAAATGAATACAGAATAATGATTAACATTATTTTATGGAGTGTTTCATGTCAGAGCTTGCTAAGTAAGGCAATCCACACCCAATATTTTAATATACAGTACAGGCAACCAAAAACTCATTTGCTACATTCTATTACAAGCAGAAACTATGAAATCCAAAGCACCATTTACAATAAACTACCTTTGGAAGCCAAAATCCTGTCTATTAGTGACACACTAATTTAAACGGACCCATGTTGATTCCATAGAAACAAAACAGGAAAGAAATATGTAATACAAATGTCCTAAAGGAAAACTTAGTATTTAGGGGGAAAATAGTTTTATTATCAGATTTTAAAGAGTTAATTCCTGTCTTGTATAGTGTCAAAATCTGTCATGAAATATGAAATTTGAACTAATCTTTAGCATATGTAATCACATTTAAATCATTAAAAATATTTATCAAAAATTGTTTAGCTGCCTCTAGGGTTGTGGAGCTGTTTGAGAAAGGGATATACAATGTTTAGCAAGGAAACATTAGTCATAAAGAAGAAAGGTAGTCCAGTAGTTAGAATACCAACTTCGGAGACCTGAGTTCATTTCCCTGTTACTCCAAATACTTCCTATAGTCTCTCCTGTGCCTTAGTTTCCCATACCTGATATGGAGATAATAGCACTTTTCTAACTCTCATGGGTTTTGAGGGGATAAACACATAAAAAAAATTTAGATGCTCAGACACCATGGTAAAGGGGCCATAAAATACTTCAGATACATTTACGGACATGAATACTGTCCATAACTAGAGAGGTTAGTCTCTGATTCCTATGAACATTTAAGGCATTCCATACTTAGGCCCCATCTCATTGACTTCAACTATAGTAATTGGGGCAACATAAGTACCTAAAAAGCAACAGAGGGTCCTGTGGCACCTTTAAGACTAACAGAAGCATTGGAGCATAAGCTTTCATGGGTGCACCAATATTTCTGTTAGTCTTAAAGGTGCCACAGGACCCTCTGTTGCTTTTTACAGATTCAGACTAACACAGCTACCCCTCTGATAAGTACCTAAGAATACTCTGTCTTCACTCTGAGGATCAGACATTTAATATGATTGTTTGTTTCCTTCCCATCACTTAACCAGCTTTTAAACAATAACCTAGTTTTCGTCACATGCTGTATTCATTACCATGGAGGCCATTTTGATGGCAGAAACATGGAATTGTACCATTCCTAAATTAACTGAAGAGGAAGATCAGGCAGATTACACTGGGAAAAGGTACTTACACAAAAATGCCATTTACAACCATGTTAACAAATTACCTTAAAAGCCTGTTAAAGTAGCAGTCTATACCATAATCCCAACTAGCATGGCTACAACCATGTTTTAAAATGGATATCAAATGCAATTCTACTTAATAGTTTGTGTTTCAGTGCAGCCAAAAACTAAGTACTGTAACACGAGGTGATGTTACTTACAAGACCTCTGTAATACTAATGAAAGATGGGATGAGTTAGGGATTGAATTTTAGCTGTAACTCTCTACATTTCCCAACCTTTTACAGGTTCAATCAGATCCTTAATCCTCATTTGAACATAGTTTTCTGTTTGTTAATTTGCTGTTCATCTGAGCTCCAGAACTAGCATAGTAATAAATTCTGATCTCATTCAGTGTTCCTCATCAGGTGTAAATAAAGCCTTTCCAGTGTCATTGTCATTCTTATTTACTTTACTTTACTCTACAAAGTTAGCAATCATTATTTTGTTTAAAATGTTTTGGGTGCATTACATTTGGCTGTTTATGCCTGATAGGTAATGCTTTCACTTGAATAGTAGAGACAGAGCAACAACTGTCAAATCCTTGAAATGAAAATGAATATTAAAAAGATTCTTGAAAGAACTATATTCAGTGTGTACTCCAAATATTCTATATTTTAAAATATATACATCCTTAATGTACTTTAGAAATACTGGTATGTGCAATGGAAATGCAGATAATCTAAAAAATAAATGACTAGATTTTTATTTCACTATAAGCTAAGTACATAAGCCAAAAAGCCATTAAAGTACATTATATCTTAGTTCAAAATTTTAAGGTCACAGAACTATTTCTTTGAGCATGTCACTTATAATAACTCATTATTTTCTAGAGCTTTCAATAGAAATGACTGCATAGTGCTATCTACAAACAAATGTAGCAAATATATGTGGGTCATTCTATAAGACAAATGTGACCTAAAAAGTGACTAACTGATGTCATGTTATTTTCCTAAATATACCATGTTGTAAAAATAAATAAAATAAAATAAAATAATCTCCAGAACACACAAAACAGGATTTCAGCTTTAGAAACCTAAATATATCTAGCTTTCCTAAAGAAGACAGTGACAAAATGCTAATACTAGTGTATGTTACTTATTGAAATGTACAAACTGTCCAAGATGTAAAACTTAATTGTAGAGATTGGTGGTGGGATTTTAACTTGTGCTCCTAACTCAGGTACTCTTGAAGATCCCGTCTGAGGTTTTACCTTTCCTAGCCTTCTCATCCTTATCTTCAACACAGCTGATCCATGAGCCACGTCTCTTTAATTATGAATCTTGTGCTTAGGAATATTCAGAAACAGCTGAAGATTAGCATAAACAATTAAAAATTATGTGTGATTTGAGGACTAGTAATGGTATGGGACCCAAGGTTATGGTTCTCTTTAGACCTTAGTAATTTACTCCAAAGTCATAGACCCTGGACACCATCCATAGCATTATTTTTCACCAGTTTTTTAAGCTGGCCTTAAGTAACTGGGACTAAAATGGATTCAGGGTGATATGGAAAGTAACTAGAAAGGATAACTAAGAAAATATCCTCTCGCTAGTTTCAGCTTGGATTTTAACTAAATAAATTCAATCACTTCTTATGATGATGGGGGGAGTAGGAAAGGGGGAAGAAACACAATGACAAAGCAAAGTGCAGCTCTGTTAAATCCATATAGACATGTCTCCTCAAATCCCTTTGCTAATGTATTTCTAATTTAGATAGACTAACTCATCCTGTAACGAGAGTTCCTGTGAAAGCGTGGTGCATTTTTAGTGTTCTTCATATGTATTAAATATTCCTATACTTTTCTTAAGGGCTTTAGCAGCCAAAAATATATGCAGCCTTCTGAGGTGTGCAAGCTTGCCTGTCTGTGTAATGGTCCAGTCTATTTAGGAGAAATGTCTCTCTCTTGGACAATGCCACAGAACAAACCAATTTTACCACTAGGGAGTTACAGATCTACTTAGGGTGTCTCCATGCTTCCTGACAGCCTTTGCCCTTCCAGCCCGTGGAAGTTACACCAAATCTAGTGCAGAAATCCTTTTCTTTCAGAGCCTCAGTTGGACTCCAATATATGCGTATAGCAAGAAAAATATAAGCTCATGCTGGAGAATGCCTCAGTAGTTGGAGAAGAGAGTTTGGTGTTCCTACGCCATTCACTGGAACTGGAGATAGGGACCATATTTTCCCAAAGAGAAAACAGGACACCCACCCCCCAGCCCTCCCTGACTCCAGCCCACGCAGGGCCAGCCTGAGGCCCTCCTGTCTACTCCGCGCATGGGGCCCGCACAAGTCCCCACCTGCTGCCTGCCTACGGTCGGCCCGAGGCCCCTTCTCCCTCAAACACACAGGACTGGCCCAATACCCCCTGCTGCCCACCTGCACAGGGCTGGCCTGGCCCAAACCACTTTCCCAAGTCCTCCCTTCCACTCAGGCCTGGCAGTTCCTCTGTGCCCTGCTGGAGGTCACACCCCACTTTTTTGGGGCAAATCTGGGCATTTGTCCCGTTTGCTCTTGCGAACAGGACAAATGCCCATTTTGCAAGAGCAAATGGGACAAATACCCAGTTTTGCCAAAAAAGTCGGGACGGCCTGGACAGGGCTTAAAAATGGGACTATCAAGTCCAAAATGGGATGTATGATCACCCTGCAAGAATCCCAGAAAAAACTACCATGATTCTCCTGAAACCCATGATTAAAAAAAAAAGACTAAGTTAAGTATTTTGAAATCTATCATTTCTCAGCTTTCGCTACACACCTGCCAGACAATTACAGGTTGAAGGTTCAACCTTAGATACATATGTCATGAGCACAGAAATATACAGGCCCACGCTCACTTGTGCATCTACTCTCAGACTCACTCCCTACTCCTCCAGCCAAGATCCATCATTGACTCCTCACTGATAGGCTCCTGCAGTCCCCTTCTTGAGCACTGCTGACCACAAGCAGTGAAAAATCATGTGTCAGATCTCATGACACACAACAAATCACAAGGTAGGCTTAAAAACCATGAGATTTCTTTTAAATTTCAATAAATGTTGGGCTCTTTCCCTTTGCCTCCTGGTTTCTGAGCCACTCAGGTATGCTTGTGTCATATTTTCAAGCTCTGTTCTGCAAACTTGAAGGATAGAAAATGACTTTTTTTTTAAATGAAGGCTGAGATCCTCACATAATCACGTGACTCCAGGAGCTGGGAGGGAACCGGATCACAGACATTTACTAGCTTGATGATGCTCATAGGAATAATGCACTGTTGTCAATATTTGTGATATTATCATGATAAAATTGTGAGGTCTAGCAATAACAGGGTTCAAAAAAGAACTAGGTAAGTTCATGAGGATAGGCCCATTAATGGCTATTAGCCAGGATGGGCAGGAATGAAAAAACATGCTCTGATGTGTCCCTGGCCCCTGTCTGCCAGATGCTGGGAAGGGGCAATAGGGGATGGAACACTTGATGATTACCTGTTCTGTTCATTTCCTCTGAGGCACCTGGCATTGGCCACTGTTGGCAGATAGGATACTGGGCTAGGACCACCTTTGGTCTGACCCAGTATGGTCATTCTTATGTTCTTAATACAGCCATCCTCCACTCCCCACCCTATACAAACATACTCCAAGGCACATTGTAGAAGCCTCACACTCCCCAAGCCAACAACTTCCCATCTTCAGCCTGCAGAGAGGAGACTACCTCTGGATTCCTATTCCCTTAAACCTGCCTCACTGCACCGTGATGGGGGAAAGGCTGCTCCTGTCCAGCTAGAGGAGGGGCAGTAGTATTGTGCTATATCTATTCCAGGCAGGGCTGGCTCCAGCATTTCTGCTGCCCCAAGCAAAAAAAAAAAAAAAGCCGCGATCGGCGGCGGCAGTTCAGCGGCAGGTCCTTCGCTCCTAGAGGGAGTGAGGGACCTGCCGCCCCTGAATTGACGCAGGTGCCGCCCCAAGCACCTGCTTGTTAAGCTGGTGCCTGGAGCTGGCCCTGATTCCCGGGATCTGCCTCTTCAGAGCACACAGGGGTCCTCACAGTGCTGCAGGTAGCTGGTATGGCTGGCTGTGACAGAGCTGCCTCTGGCAGCCAAAAGGGGGAACTGCATGCAGTTGAACTGTCTGGCCTGTGTTTTATTACAAGAGCCCACACAAATTGGCCTAAAATCCCAACACTCAGGATAATATCACAAGTGTTGACAACTGTGTATTACTCCTATGAGTACCATCAAGATGGTAAACATCTGTAACCCTAGCCCCTCCCATCAGATTAAGGTGCACAGCCCCAAATTGTGTATTATAATTGACTCTGTTGAGAGCCCTTTTAAGGGAGGATTATTCTACTTTCATTAATCTGCTACCCAATCTTGTCTACATCAAGATGAATGTTGACTAGCTGATCTGTTTATTAAATCTACTTCTCTATTACAGGATAAAGCCAAATTTTGCTAACACACTGTGTAGCTATAACAATATATGAAGACATTAGTTTCTAACAACTATGCTCCTACAACATATTCTCCCAACAGCCTCTGGCTGAGGCCCTCAGTCCTCTTCTATAAAAGCAGGAGTTACAGAAAACCTTCACTGCCTCCTACAGCTTCATAACATTGCCTGAACTTCACAGCAATCATTTGCACTTCTCTCATGCCCTCTTAAATTTGGACACCCTCAAAACTGACTGGATTGGAGGCCAGGTATGATCTGATTTGATAACATTTGTTTTGGTGGCAAATCTCTTCATTTAATTTGAGGCCAGATTTTAGCTGATGTCAGGTTTGATTTGTTTTGACTGCCATACTGATTGACTTTTTTCTGTCAGCCTACTGAAAATCTTCTTTAGCTGCCCATTACCACATGGTAACCTCAGTTATCCTCTGCTTTATCTCTTCCCCTCCTACATATCAACATCTTCTTTTTCCTTATTTCAATAATGTTTGAAGTGTCATGGTCATAAAAAGTGCTCAGACCCCGAGAGTGAAGTCTATTCTACCTCTCTCCACAGAATAGGTACAGCATAGGTCTCAGCTGTGCTGTGTAGCTCATAATGCCCAGTCAAGGTGTCTCAACACTGATTGGGGTGGACTAACCTTAGAAGTAAAAGTTTTAGTTCACTGTAAATGTTCATTCATTCCCTAATCCACGTCGAGAATGCTAGCAACAGTGTCAATTGTTCTAGTTCTTGTTATGGAACAGATACTTACCTCTAGGAACTAGTCTGAAAGCAATGAGTGTCAAGTAGGTCCTCAAAAAGCCATCAGATGGTTACAACTCCAAGTTACTATTGATCTGGTCTGGATTGGAATTTGCACACCTCCCTGTCCAATACAGAGCACACCTGGAATATATTTGCCTTTTAAAATTCAAGTACCTGATATCAGCTGAGAATAATGAGACATTCCAGGTCATGGATCAACTGTTGTAATTTGTGGCCAGGATCAGGGAGTGAATATCGTACAATCAGATCACCAGAACAGGTGGATTGTTTTATAAGCAATACCACTATGTTTTTACATTCAAGCTAGCATGTTACCATTTAGGTGCTTCATTGTTCCTCTGCAAAATGCAATGGATGACATGATGCAACTTAATGATGGAATGATAGTTCCTTGTCAGAAAATTTATAGTGGAAAAATCTGAACTGGGCATTTAAAATTTAAGTTAAGCCAGCTCTCTTTGCTGAAATAAAGAGGAAAACTGTTGCAAATCAAATGATCTTGAAAGAGGTTTTTAGACCACTGTTTAAAAAACAAATACAAATAAGAACAGCAGGATGTCAGCCCTTCTGAGGGAAAACAATTTCTAACAAAATAGCGAGGAGTCCGGTGGTACCTTAAAGACTAACAGATTTATTTGGGCATAAGCTTTCGTGGGTAACAAGCCCACTCCTTCAGATGCATCTATCTGAAGAAAGTGTCTGAAGAAGTGGGTTTTTTTGCCCATGAAATCTTATGCTCAAATAAATCTGTTAAGTCTTTAAGGTGCCATCGGACTCCTCGTTGTTTTTGTGGATAGAGACTAACACAGCTACTCCTCTGATACTATAACAAAACAATTACTTTGCAGAGAGCATGTATTACAACATGTTCCTAGAGTTTTTAAATATATACCAGCATCTAGGTATATAGAATATTTTGTGACAGTTATTATATGATGAAAGATACAAGAAAAATAAGTTGTGGCGTGTGTTAAATCCTGAAGTAATAACAATGCAGTTGTGTTATGCAATGAGAGAGCAAGTCTCCTCTCATATACACTGTGCAGATTCTCTAACATATTTCCTATGATACAAATCATATGGTTAAGTGTTTGTGGATATAAGGCAGACATAACTGTAGAAAGTGGCCTGTTATTGTTGTGGGCTCCAGTGGTTAGATCTTTCAAATGGACCTGCCCCGGTGCATCCATAAGCCTGCAAAGATCCTGTTGCAGGATCTAGAGTTAAAAATTCAAAAGGATTTTTTAAAATACATCAGGAAGAAATAAATTTCTAACAACGTATAATTCTGATACTAGATAGAGTAAAATTACAAATCATGATGCAGAAAAGGCTAAACAGGATGACCCAGATAGCCCATTTTAAATGGATTAAAAACTGGATAACTGATAGATCACAAAAAGTAATTGTCAATGGGGAATCATCCAATGGGAGTGTTTCTAGAGAAGCTTCTCAGGGAATCCGTTCTTGACTCAATGCTATTCAGTATCTTTGTCAATTACCTGGAAGGAAATATAAAATAAATGCTGATAAAATTTACAGATGACACAAAAATTGGTGGAGTGGTAAATAATTGAGACAGGTCTGCTAAACACAAAAAATGGATTATTTGTCAAGGTGGATTTATATGAATAAATATTTTACTACAGCCAAATAAAAGACCATGCAGCTAGAAACAAGAAAGTAGGTCACCTTTAAGGATGGAAGACTACTTTGGAAAGCATTGACTGAAAGGGATTTAGGAGTCATGGTGGATAACCAGCTGAGAATGAATTCCCAGTGTGATATGGTAGCAAATGAGCTAATGCAATCCTTGGATGTATAAACAGGGAAATATTAAAAGTAAGGAGATGGTATTACTGCTGTATATGGGATTAGTGATACCTTTACTGGAATACTGATTCCAGTTCTGGTGTCTGCACTTTAAAAAAGATGCAGAAAAATTGGAAAAGGTTCAGAAAAGAACTATATGAATGACTGATGTCTGGAAAATCTGCTTTACAGTGAGAGACTAAAGAACCTCAGTCTATTTAGATTATCCAAGAGGAGGTTAAAAGGTGATTTGATCAGAGTCTACAAGTGCCTACCTAGGGAAGCAAGTATGTATATGATGGAGAGCATATGACTAAACCCCCGGCCTGCTTGGATATATAACTGAGCCTGTGATCAGAGAAAAGGAGGGCTGGATGGGAAGACTCCAGGGAGAGCTGACCTAAGAGTCAGTGCTCCATAAAGAGCAGGGGACCAGTCAGGGGAAAGCCTTTGAGGACTGGAGCCTGTGTTGGTCAGGGGAATCATTTTGTTTTCATGCCACTTATGAGGGTTGTGTCTAGACAATAAATTATGCCATGAGGTAAGGGCCTGAGATGACATGGACATGGCACTTGTTCCCTTTTGGGCTGGAGAAACAGACAGCCTCTTACAGAGAGTAATTAACCTCTGGAATAATTTACCTAGAGATTTGCTGAATTTTCTGTCACCTGAAGTCTGTAAATCAAGACTAGATGTGTTTTTTTTTTTAAATATGCTATAGCTGAAACAGAAGTTATGTGCTTGATACAGAAATTATTGGGTGAGCTTCTATGGCCTATATTATGCAGGAGGTCAGATTACATGATCATGATGTCCTTAAAAAAACCTCTATGAATGTAGTCTTAGTGAACAAGTCACTCATAGCTAACAAGATTAATGCCTGTGACTTGACTGTCTTTGTTCAAGGGAGCAGTGATCTCTGCATCCATTAGAGATCCAGTTCTGCACCATATTATGTATGGCACATTCCAATGAATACCAGTTTGGGCAGAAAAAGGCAGCACTGAATGTTACTTGTAATCGAGACTAAGATTAAAATTGTTCCCTTGATCATTAGAATCTACATAGATTAACAGATTTACTTTCTGACTCAAGTCATGGGATTACAGTAAAATTATTATTACTAAATTCATATTTTATATTCCGTTGCAGTGCCATATACATTCATGGTGCTTCAGATAGTGTTGAGTTCTATTTGGTGCTGAGCACTCTCTTCCAAATCCAGCAAGGTATTTAACAATGTGAATAGTTCCACTAATTTATTTGGTGCTATTTACAGCATGTAAAGATATGCATGTGCATATTTCTTTGCATGATTACAGCCTAATAAATCTCATTACAACTTTAATTTCCTCCTGCAAGAACTGAGAATTATTTTGAAACAGAAAGACAAATGGACATTTAAAAATTTTAAAAGTCAACCTATATAGTGGTCTAATTATACTCAGAATGTTATTTTAAGACAACATTTTGAGTTTCATTAATGCAAATATGTTTTACTCTCTTGACCTTCTTTATTGTCAAAATATTTTGTTTCCAATGTTGTAATAATATAATATGCACAAACATACACACACACATACACACTTTTAACAGGCTGAGCTGTCTACATTATGTCAATTTTAAATGTAGTATAGAGCTTTTTCTTTTTCAGTGGTGGAGTAACAATATATAACCACATGAAAACAGCGGTTTACAATGGCCCTTAGCTACAGTACTATGAATAGGGCCTGTATAATTTTATTTGGTCAAGGAAAAAAACTTGCTGAAGTGATATAACAGCCCTAACCATCAAATTCCTTTCCTTTTCGCAGAATTGCATATGTACTGTTTTTTAGATGCCAATGACTGCTTTGGTGATAAAATGCTGCCAAAAGCACTCTTTGATGAATAGTGGTAAATTCAAATGCCTTATATCACAGTACAATTTTTAGGGGAAAAGAACAAACGGAAATCTATAATAAATCAGTGCATATATTTGACACTGTAAGGATGGGCCAAATAATCATGGCATCAAATATGGAACTCCTCCAGCAAGCCTACCCTTTCTACTCATGTCTGTACTAATCACTGGGAGATTTAATACAAAGTACTTTACCAAGAATGAGAGTACTTTATGAATGATGTTAATGTTCAACAATCTCCAGAATATATATGTGAAAATTAATCTTATATTATAAAATGAATAGTCCCAGTAAATAGGTTATGTGCTCAGGAAAAGACTTGTAAAAGGCATGGGGTTAAGAGGTTGAATCCTCATCCACAATAATTCAGTAGGTTGCATCCAAGGCACATCTACTCCTGTTTGGTACTGGAGGAAGCAACAGAAAGGGGCCTACTCAAGCTTTCAGCCTCCTGAATCTGCACCCTGAATGTGGAACTAATAGTCATGTCCTTACAACATTCCCAACATGTCCATTCCTTCCTCCACATTCCACATCTGTAAGATGATGCAGTATATAAGAAGTTGTGAAGGCCTCCTGCATGAGGCCTCCAGTGCCTGGATCTCAGGCAGAGCACAAATACAGTCTTATGCTGCTATCTCAAGGCTTCCCCTGGGAGGCAGGGCAACTCAGGTTTAGATCATGATACGGTATGACTGACTCTAGTGCATTAAATCTCCCTTTCACCAAGGGGCTGGTTCTAAGTAGACAATGCAGACAGTTTCATCTCTCTGATGATTTCCCGGTGAAAGGAAATCTCTGATGGTGAAGGGCTGTTCAGGCATTACTCCCTCCACCCCTCAATGCAAGAGCCTTCATAAGAGACTGGCCAGCCTCAGGATTGGGGGAATGTAAAGGTGTCACCTTTGCAGGACCTGAGTCCTGCATCAGACACTGTTTGACTGGACCAGATCGTCAGGTCCTATATTTCTTCTCAGAATTTAGGCATATGTACATGATATAATTTGCAAGATTTTAAGTGACTAGAAATTATACATATTGGAGGAAATCTTGAAATTAGTCTACAAAAATACATTAATAGGAGTTACGGGACTAAATACCTTTAAGGATCTGCCCCAAGGGTGAGGCCATATATGTCCATTACATTTATTTCCACACACTGTGATACAGGTGAATGAGGCACTGCCACTTTTCCATTGCTATAAATAATGATTGTAAATAAATTTTGTTGAATTTCAGATTAGAAAAAAATCAATGTGCAGCAAAGGCCCTTAGATGTATAGTATTTATTACCAAGTTCTATAGTTTGGTTCCAATAGAAGAAAAATGTGGGATCTGTCTGACTCTGTTGCAGTTCTTTCCCCCATCTCTAGGTACAACTAAGCCATCTTTCCTAAGAATGACTGTCAGCCCAAGCTCATACAAGTACTTTTCAGACCAAAGTTTGTCTTTTGCATGCAATGGAACCAAATTAATTCCCCTTTTCTCATCCCGTCTCCGCCATTAACTCAGTGTTTTGTGGGCTGTTCACAAGACATTGACTAGCCCAATTACATCGTTTCTCAAGCACACCTGCCCTTAGTAAAAGCAGGACACAAAACCCCTTGAAATAGCCCTCAGATCCTAACATTCATATAGCAGCAATACAAACTAGCTGATTCAGTGTCTCAATATGCGAGACATATATTTCATTATTAGATACTTCAGTATATTAATCACTAGAGTAGCATTAGTTTTCATCCTTTATTGGTTGACAATATCCTAAACTTGCAGGAATTTAAACTCAATGATAAGATTGTATGTAAAACATTCTGAAAGTAAACTAGCAAAAATAGTCTCAGAGCTCATTTAGCTACAGTTATAGTTATTACTTGATAAATAGGAAGGACCTTCCAGTGATGATCTAAGTACCAATAACGTGATTTGCCACAGTATGGATTCTTCTTTATACAGGCTAGGGATCACCTGAAAGTCACTCATTAATCCCGTTAGTTTTATTGTACAGTTTGATTCCATTTTGCTTTTTAACTTCCTTTGCTTTACCTATTAACAGACAACCTTTTGTGACTGTATTATCAGCTCCATAGTCGTTTGTAATCTATATCCTTTTGAATTTTGCTGGTTTCCAGCGCATATGGCCATTGAACCTGTACAGAGATCATTAAGCAGCAAACACATGAAATGGTCTTTAGTGTATTTTCATTTCTTTGCTCACAATAGGCAGACACAAATAGTTTGATTAAAAAGAGAATGGGGAAAAATGCAGAAATTTGTCCTATTTCTTTAGTGAATTTTATCATGCACACAATATATTGATGATTATTTTAGGGTTGCTGTTTTTTTCCCATTGGCCTTGTCTGAATCTCACAGACTTTCACATCTATAGAAACATTTTAAACAGTAATTTATGTCATAGGTTGATTCACATAATAATGACATTTATAGTTTATCATACTCATAGCTTTATGGGTGTGTACCTTAGAGGCAAAGAAGCAAATTTTTATTAACACATGTTTATACATAATTGACCATTTGGGAAGTAGGAAGGAGAAATGGCTGTGATTTACATAGCTTAAGAAATGTCTTAGAGCACCTCACCCAGTCTGGAGCTCCCACTGTGACAGATGAGCAAATGCCCATGGGAGATGACAGCATGGTATTTATGGTATTTCCTTCTGAGACAATTAAGTAACATATGCCAAGACCATAGGGATTATCTTTGAGCTACACAGTATGTAACTCTATCTGAAAAGAAATACAATATTTTATAAATCTGACAAACCATAAGAAAGACTAAATTGTTTCACCCATTTTAATATTACTAACTTTTCTCTGACTTTATCAGATGTTTCTTGATTATGTTTAAAATAAAAGATTAACATAAATGTATACATGCAGCTATCTCTTCAGAATTATATATATCCCACTACAACAATCCTGTGATTTAAGCCATTATATGAACTACTTTATCTAACACAATCCCCACTTCACACACCTATAACTAAGCAGTACTAAATGCTTGGACACTTTTTTAAAAAAAAGGCTTTCAGTGAACACTAAAACCAAAACCCAATACTTATTCATAGATATATCAAAGGCCTGGCTCTTCATTGCCTGGCACCCTGTGTGGTCATTTACTTCTGTGCAAAGTGGATGCAAACTGCTGATCTGCCATTTAGGTGATAACACTGAAGAATCAAGCCCCAACAGCTCAAGCTTCCTCAGTGGATGGACTAACTATGTAGTTCAACCTCCCTTTGTTATCAAGCTACACTTGGTGGGCCAAGATGACCTGGCCACCACAGAGTACAAGGAGGAAAAACCAAATGAACAAAAACACAGAGCCAGAGAGTATGTAGTAATAGATATAAAATTGTGCAACAGAAATTAATTTATCATCATCTATACTGAAAAGTCTTTTAGTCCCATTTCCCCATAGTTTTTTTACCTCTATGGAAAATCCATAATTTCCAAGGGAGGCAGGCCTCAGTCTGTGCCGACTCTCTCCCAACCTAGAACCTTTTGTCCAGCAGATGTTTGTTCTTTCTCCTGACCCTTTCTGGAGCTAATTATTTTCCTTGGACACTCCTGGGTACTGCTTCAGCCTCCTACTCTTCCAGAGCACTGCCTCATCCTTCTCTCTCCTTGGAATGAGCTGAGTCTGATGTATACAGGCCCAGACCCCACCCACTCCAAGCAACCTGGGATAGGACTGATTAATTAGAGTCAGCTCCTCCCCTGCCCCTTTCCTCCCATGTGACAATTCACTCTGTCAAACCCTGGCCATTCAGGAAGTGTCATCTCTAATAAGACTTCCACTGAGCTGTTAATTGTGCTTGTGTGATGTGGACACTTACCTATTAGGAGCTGGACTGAAAGCAACAACTCACTTCACATATCTATAATCTTTAACGGACACATGAGTAAAAGTGTAAACTGTAATTTATGCATTGTCTTTATCTTTTTTTTTTCTATTCCAGTAAGTCATAGATTTAAAGCTCTTTTGGGGCAAGGACCCTCTTTGTACAATGTCTAGCACAATGGGATCCTGAACCATGACTGGGAATCCTAGGCACTATCAGAATACAAATAATAATAAACCTTCCAATAATATATTGTTTATTTGTTACAGAGTTAACCACAATTTGACGTTCATGGTATTATAATCTGATAAATTCCAACATTCTCACTGACTTCCTGTGGTGGAGGATCAGACCCCTACATCATCCATTGTATATACTCAAGGTATATAGTATTTCATGTTCTAGTTCTCAAATGGAATCAAATTCTGAACTCAAGTTTTACTCCGTCCTTAATCAAGCAAATGCCTACTGAAATGAACAACATGGTTTGTGATTTTATCTTCAAATGCTAATGTAAGAGCTAATGTGGAAAAAAAAGAGACTAAAATAAATCCCAGGCAATAAACTTATTGACACCTCAAACTAAGGTAAAATAGGATTCAAGAGTAAAATAAAGCTACACATTGCAAAATAGAAAATATACAAAAGTTATGATTTATTTTTCCAACAGTCATGAGTAAACTTTGAATGTCTGTTAATATATACTATGTGATAATAGGGTGATGCTCTAGAGAGGATATTACTGGAAGTATGGATGGACCAGTTAGGTGACTAATGGATCCTTAATGGCTTCCAAACTAGCCCATAATCTCTGGTAATGCTATCTCTAGAGGATCTCCATGATGCTTCAATATATAGTTTGTTTTACACTGTTTACCTTAGTGTTAAGTTTGAATAAGATCATAATGGAACTTCAGGTGTTTGTTCTAGGTACCTAAATTAGTATTAAAAATCTTAACATACAAATTAACAAATGTGAAGATGTAACAATAACTTGGTTTCAGGAATAGCATCATGGTCTTACCATATGTTTATTTCACTGCTGTATTACCAGCCATGTGTGTTGGTGAAATAGGGGTTGCGCCTGCTTCTTTATTTTTACAAAAAGCTCTGGTGGGTGAGAACCCTAATGGCATAGGGTCTGAATAAACAGCCTATTTTTATCTGGAACTACTGATGCATGGAGCGTGTTGTATTGTCCATTTGCACGGTGCCCTAGACTGATATGATTCAACTAATATTTTAAAGATATATATTCTGAAAATTACAGTTATGTTATACATTACAGTTATAACAGTATAGCTTAGATATGATAAATACGCTTCTTTACATAACAACCAGGAATTAGGCAAACACTCCCCACTGCTGACACTGCTTGGGCATGTGGAAGTATAATTGTCTATTATGGGAAATTTACATCTTCCCTTGAGGGAAAGTCATTGCTGACAACAAAATACTGGAACTGGTCCATTGTGTGAACTGTTATGGCAGCTCCTTAGTTATGTGCCTCTTTAGGTTTAGGCTCTGGACTTTTATTAAAAATAATCCAGACAATTTAATATGCAGAATATTACATATTTTACATATCTGTCCAATGTAAGTCTTTGAGTGTGTGTGTATGCCTGTGCGTGCAGAGGATTGTTCTTTATACATATTATGAACTGTCATGCACATCTATGGTGATACAGAGTAAGCAAATAATGAAATCTTTGTGGAAGTACCTGAAAATATATACTGTGCTTCTTCTCTTCTGCATATCATTCTATCAAACATATTAAGAGATTATTCTCAACATAATACCTTCAGAGAACTCTCACAAAAATACCAAGATTTGATTCTGCAGCCTTTACAATCAGGTCCTAATAGTACACAATAGGTCTATCCATCTAACCGGGGTTACTTGCAGACAAGAATTCCATTTATGTAAGTGAGCTTTTCAGTTTGGGGCCCTTAGTATTAACATCAACACACAGAAATTTAACATAAATGGAAAGGCACAGGACTAGTGTCTCCCCTCCCGCTGATTTTTAAGCCTAACTCTCCATTCAGACCAATGTCAAGTTCTACTTAAAAAGTGACAATGGCAAAATATGGCCCAAGAATTTTATCCTTAAATCTGGATTATTTATTTATTTTCATATGTACTGGAAATATGAAGTAAGCATTACAGTGGCATTGAAATTCAAACTTTGCCAATACTGTAATTTTTTAGGACGAGTACAATTACATCAATATTATTGTAATTAATGATTAGACCATGCTTTGGAAGAAAAGTACAGAAAAGGTTGGTATTAACATGCAAGACACAGCAGAGTGATATCAATACTCATTTTACTGTTCAGATTTTTTTTTAAAAAGCTAATAGCTGTCAAAAATACCCATTATAGGCTAGTCTATAATTTGTAGAAGTCAAGTAATACATTTTTTCTGAAGGTATAATGGATGCTCCATGGAGCAATTATTTTAGAAAGACAACTTCATCTCAGCTGTCTCATGCCAGCAGAACTATTTAAGAGCCAGAGATGCATAATTCAACATGGAAGAGCTGTCAGATTTGAGAATACCTTTAAATTATAAAAACTTAGCACCACCAGTCAGTTATAATTATAATGGAAATGTAGTTTTCTGTCATTTTATCATAGCAAACATCTCTCAAGAAACAATTTCATGTGTTAAAATATTTTGGCAAAGTGACTTTTGATTCCAAAGGGATACAGATTATCTAGTTTTACACCTGAATATTTTTCCTATAAATTGAATATAACAGCTTACACATTGTACAAAATGGCAAATGCAGGAGTATTAATAAAAACCCATTGGAAATTGTTACTGTGGAAACAATGGGCTGTGTAACCCCCCTGGACTCATCAAGTTATGCACAAAATATTTTATTTTTATTATAAGATATGACAAGACAGTTTTTCACCAGACATACAATTATTTTATATAACAAATGGTCTGTGGTAACAGGACAGTTCCCAATTTGGCTTGGGCCCTTTTTCGTGACCAGCAAACAAAATTCAGTGTGGCTGATAGCTCTAGTCACTTTGCTAGTTCCAGGCTTAAGAGAAGTGAACCAGGCCCTCCAGAAATGCTCACAAATAATTAAGTTAACTTCTGAATCTATTAACTCCCCTTTCTCATACAGTAAGTCAGTACCCTCAGCCCTCTCTCTTCAGGCTAAATCCTGTAAAAGTGGCCTACTTCCAAGGAAAAGGGTTTTGCTCAGGTGAAAGTCTGCTGAAACACAATGGTGTTGATGGAAGGAGCCCTCAGATCCAACATTTGCTTCAGGGTTAAGTCATCCCCACAGCTGGGTCCTGGTGAATACTGACTGCAGGGTGGTGGATACAGCCTGCTTGGCAGAGTTTGGTCCATCTGGACACATGTTGTCTTGGTGCCACTGGCTATGCTGTCGTGGTTTCAGATCCGCTTTCCCTTCACCACATTCCTTACAGAGACCCTCAGTAGACATCACTTTCATGCTACACAGGGCTAACATGGAGTCTGAGTTTTTCTTTGCCTTTTTTGACAGTGGGTTTTCAATAAATTAATTTCTTGATCATTATTAAATTATTTTTTTAAACCTGACAAGTGCGATTTAACCCTTTTTCTCCTCCCTTGGCTCTAGAGTGCACTACATTCAAGTGATGGAGAGCTGTCCTCCCTAAAGCTACCAGCATATTAGCAAACTGGTGAGAAACCAGAGCTCTATACTAGCAAACATTGATTTCCTGTTTTTACGGGTGCAACATGATGTAGTATTGCATAACATAATACAAATTAAGGAGCTAAATTGGTTTCATTTCATCTGATTTTCTGGCAGACTTTAATGTGTTAAGTATTTACTAAAAAGGCAATTGGAATGCATACAGCATACAGAATTATAATTTATTAACACATTTACAGTAGTGGCACATATTATCTTCCACAGTCTCACCTGTGAATTTCTGGGTTAAATCAGGTTCTCTCCCAATGGCACATTAAATCTCAAGATATATGGTAGTGTATTCACTAGGCAGGTTTCCAGGGTGCTTTTAGATTTACCTTTGTTCTATATCTTTTAATATACTAATTGCTCAAATAGAGCTTTAAAATTAATACTATAAATACAAATTTGGGTTTTGTAGAGTATCACACTACAGAATTCTAATGAGTCAACAAAAACTGTAAGTTTGCTCCTCTCTCGTACTCCACATGTAGGCAATTTACTAATAATGAATAATAAATATATTTTAATAGTGCCTGTGTTTGCTGTGCCACACATTTGATTTAAGTATAACATGGGACTTTCTCCATCCTCTCTGGACTTGCAGGTTACTGAAGGGGATGCTATTGGTGAGCTGCTGTTTTAGAGACCACCACAGAAGCCACAAAGATTTTCTTATAAGCACAGTTTTCAATTTTTTTCTATTTCCATGATGAAGAAGTACTAATAACATAAAGTTGCTGAATCTAGTAAATTACTGGTTGCATAATTAGAATTACCAGTGCTAGGACTAAGGTACTCCATGCTTTTTACAGTACAATTCTAGTAAAGTTAATATTGCATCATTTGGAACAGAGGGATGGAACCAAAGCAAAACACCTTTCATTTCTGGGGTTTGTGCTCTTTAATTTTGTGCAATGACAATAGAAGCTTTTCAAACACCTCAAATAGGTAGAATGGTAGGATGTGATACCCACAGGAACTGTTTCTGGAATTTGGATGCTCAACTCCCAATATTCTTAATGGGATTTGAGTGTGCCAGGGTAAAATTTTCAAAAGCACTTAAAATAACATTTTTTTTTAAATTGCCTTCCTCTGAAGCATCAGAGGATGACCACAGCTCAATATGAAGCACTGGATGACAAGAGACAGGGCTTTAAGATGGTTCTGAGCATTCTTTCTCTCAGGTGATTGGCTGGTTGGTTCTCACCCAAATGCTCAGGGTTTAACTGATCACCATATGTGAGTTCAGGAAAGAATTTTCCCCCAGGTCAGATTGGCTGGGACCTTGGGGGATTTTTGCCTTCCTCTGCAGTGTGTGGATACATGGTCACCTGCCAGATTTATCTGGGTATATCCTCATTTAATCCTTTTCCTGCCATTGCTGGTGTCTCAAGCACAGTTTCACCTTGGTCTCTCCTATTCTCTGCCAGTGGCACATAAAGATTAATATCCTCTGGGCTGAAATACTTTGGTCTAATTTCAGACATTGGGTTTAGTCTGAGGGTGCTGGATGGTGATGATGGCCATTCAACAAGGGGAGAAGACTGAGGTTCGGTCCGACCAAATCTGCACTTTTTTCGGGGGGAGGGGAGGAAAATTTCAACCAAAAATTTTCACCCTGCTCTAGTTTTCACCTTGTTCTCCTCATCCTTCCCCAGGTTTTTAAGTACTTCAAGATGCTGCTTCCCCTCCTCAGTTTACTGTCATTGAGCACTTCCTGTTTTTTACAAAAGTGCTTACAGAGCAACCTGTAATTACTTATAATAGGCACCAAATCAAACTATAAATGTTCATGAAATAATCCCACATCATACAATGATCACTGAAATGTTAAAGTCACAGAGAGCTAAGAAACTGCAAAGGAAGAGGCTCTGCAATGCTGGTAGCTACAGAATGTTAAAAAAAGAGAGACATTTTACACTACATTATAATATACCTTTTCAAAACCAGCATCAACAGTTGCTGCATTTTTTTCTCAGTGCAAAATGTATTTACAGTGTGGCCTAAAAGTTTTTAGTCCAGTTTCTCAGTCTAACACTCCTGAATTCAATTAATGGAGACATTCTAGCACTTACGTCAAGTTATGCTGCATATAAATGGGGATAAAAGGATTACCGGGTTATAAATCAATAGAGAGATTCTGGGGATATAAATCTCAGGGACACTGGGCTTCAGTGTTAATGGAAATGCAAAATTCCATTGGCTAATCAGAATTAAGATTCTGCACCAGACACATCACTGAATTTGTACAAATTTTCCTAATAAAACTCCTGGATGGTAAAAGGTAGAAAATCTAGCTGGTGGCTTAAAACATACATTTTATATACTATCCAGTATAAGAGTGTGTGTGTTTATATAATCAAATATAGTAATGGGGTTCATTGCTAAATGTTTTGGTGGGGGTCATTCTGTTTTAAAAATATAGTATGAGGGTGAAGGCTCAGTGTTGGCATATAGGTTAACATTTCTAGGCCTCTCGAGGTGTGTCCACAAAGCAAAGAAAGACCCGCAATTGGCCCATGCTAGCTGACTCGGACTCACGGAGTTCAGGCTGTCAGACTGTTTCATTGTTTTGCAGACTTCCAGGCTTGGGCTGGAGCCTGAGCTCTGGGATCATCCCACCATGCATGGCCCCAGAGCCTGGGCTGGAAGTCTGCACAGTGATGAAACAGCCCCACAGCCCAAGCCCAGGAGCCTGAGTCAGCTGCATGGGACAGCCATGTGGGTTTTCAAGAGGGATTTGAATGAGAAGAGGGAGGGAAGTGATATCGGGACATGGAGGGGATCATCAATGCATAAAAGGGCAGCACAGAAGACAAAAACGTGGGAATGAAAAACTTGAAATGATCAGTAGGAGAGTATTTTATGCCCATTTAAGAACTTCTTCCTTGTAGAGATCTAATTTATTATTTCAGCATACAAAGGAATAGATCAGTAAGCAGTGTACAATGCACAGAGAACTCAGATGCTAAGGAAATATGAAGAAATACTTCAGATTATTAGCAAATTCAATTCTTATTGAAGAGGGTAGGAGATAAGTACCTCCAGTTGATCCTTCACTTTTCAGGGTGACCTATTAGAAATGGCAGATTTCCTTAGCCCTGATGATAAATAGTATTAGAAAAGAGTTTGGCAGCTAGGAAGATACCTGACCTTGAACTAGATGGGGAAATATTGCCAGATCCTTGCAGGGAATAATGAATATAAGGACAAAGTAACTCTAGGGTATATTACCTTCTGGCTTTCTTTGACACAATGTATTTTTGCTGATTACTGTAAGAAATAAGTGACAATGAGATACTGATAGAGGTGGATTCTCTTTACATTTTAGGTATGTAAAAAAATGTGGACAGTTTATACCCCATAGGATTAGCTGTGTGTTTATACGTACAGTATTATTCCTAAAACAAACTGACAACAAATATAAGTTAACAACTGAAGTGCTGGTTAGTTGTATGACTTTTGGAGACTACAGTATGTTTTAAGCTTTATTGGTACCTAACTTGTAATCATGGGCATATGTTTAACCTCATGTTTAACTATCTACTGGGTGTAAGGGGAAAAAATCACTTTTCCCATTTTTATAAGCTACTCTTTGTCAAAAATATGTTATACTGTAAATCCCTTGAGTGCTGTATAATATACAAAACACATCCAACAAAGAGACTCTTGTAGGTTTCTGTATATACATGCTGTACATCAGGATATTCTAGCTGAAATAATTGGAATGGATTGAGAAGGCATGACCCTGAGCCACTGGAGTGGGGAGGGTGGCATGGAAGATATTAAATCATGCTTTCTTTTGTCATTGCCAATTATGTATTCAGGTTCCATATCAATGTTTAATATATCATCATAGCAATGTATTACAGTCCCAATGTGTACTGCATAATCATAGTAACATCACTCTAATGTCATGTTAGACATTGGCAAGAAGCCACTAGAGTAAAAAATGGGGCTTACCAAGAAATAAGACTACAGTATTTTTTTAAATGAATGATTAATTTTAAGCCAAACTAAAGAAACAACTCATTTGAAGGAGTGGAGGTCATTTCCAACTGTTACTTCATAGTGTACACTGGCACAAAGCCAGAGACACAAAAGGGGAGGCCCTGTAATAAAATATTTTTAAATAAATTATTATTTTTTTTATAGCCAGACTGAAGATTTAGGAGGAGGTTGGCATTTTCTAACTAGGCTGGAGGCTTCCTGAAGTGAACACTGTTTCCCTTTGCTAGGCAGAAGTAGGCACAAGGCCTACTTCGACTTATTGTAAATGGAATATGCTACCATTACCTCTGATAATGTGCACAAATTTCAAAATTCATGGTTTAGGCTGTCCCACAATAAGTTTTTTTTTAATCCCTCTGTTGTTTATGGATCATTGAACAGTTTTAGTCCTTAATTATAGTGTCAATACAGAAGAGTCCGATTTAAAAGTATACTAGCACTGATTACTCATTACCAGGTTTGCCCTACCAACATCAGAGAACGCATGGTGGAAGTAGTAAAACCATGGGACTGGGAATCCAGATTGCTGGACTCTGTTCCTGGATTTGTCACCAATATGCTATGTAAATTCAGGCAAGTCACTTAATTACGGTACACTCCCATCCATAAAGTAGATACATTCCCAAGTTCAAGGGGTGAAGTGTGGCTTAATTCATTAATGTTTGTAAAGCAATTTGAGATCGTCAGATGGAAAGGATTATAGTAGTGCAAAGTATTATTATTATGTAACATGTTTTCTGTACTTTTGACAAATTCCACAGTTACCAGAAGTGTACTGGATTTTTTTTAGCCAGAGGGAAAAGGGTAACATTAATATAATTTAGTTTGTTTTGGAGACGAAGTTATGTCATTTAAAAATTTTCTTCATTCACCTTTAATTTTGGTACATTAGACAGATGTTATAAATAAATAAATACATTAAATTAAATTTGCTAAAGTAAATATTCCTTAAGAACCAAATTCCCAAAGATCAACAAAAGGCTGTGCCCACCAAAACCCACACACTGGTTGGCATAGGTGGGTATTTTGCACATGCAAACGGATTAATTACATTCCTATTAAGCACTACTTCCTTGATGTCCTGCTGTGAAGGACAGAATCTTCCTGGATGAGTGACAACTGGGAAGAAAGTTGTGGGGCTGGGAGAGACTTAGCATTATCCAGCCAATAGACCGGACTGACAGCTTGGAAATAAACCTGTCAGCTGACCTCACAGCAGTCTGAGATCCATAGTCACCTCCAGGTAACCTGAGGAGAGGTGGGGTAAAGCCTGCCCCCACACAAATACCCCAGAAATCCCATACTCTTCCAAAGCACATATTTTAGCACTGAGCATTCGCATTCCCTGAACTCTATATCTACACACACACACAGAATCCTCAGGGGTTACTGCAGCCAGGCTACAGTCAATAATCTGCACAATCTGTTGCAGCTAGGAAAAAGAGTGCCACTCCAGTGGGAGGGAGGTTATTTGTCTACATGAGCTCCTCAGTCCCCTGCTGCACCTGACTCAAGATCATTATAGCTAGTGCCGAGTATACATGCACCTTAGTCCCACAAAATAAAGAAACACAATTTGTCCTATTGCATCATGCCTGGCTCATAAGTAGTTTGTTCAATCCATAATTGTGATGACTGTTACTTTTTCCTAGATAGAACCCAGGCTGAAGTTGAACTCTTTAGTGACATCCCAGCCCCACTGAAATCATTGGAAATTTTGCTATAGGTTTTAATGGAGCCAGGATTTCCCCATTTAAGTTTTTTCATTGTATAAACGAGAGAGTCTTAGGAAATAGCCTCCTCTATAGTTGGATTTGACTTGGTTTAGAATGAGGATTTCCATGGTTTTCTGAGAGTCTTGGCTCCCAGCCCCCTGTGGTTTGACACTTGACTCGCTTAGTTGCTTGAAGCAAGCAGAATTTTGTTGTGGCTATTGAGCTACTATTGACAGTCATTCTGCCACTGGAAAATGAGAAAACAAAAAGCGGAGGGAGGAAGGAAATGGCAGGGGATGAGGAGGGAAGAAGCTAACCCCAAAGTGTACATCAATATTGCTTTGGCTTTCATTAAAACAGTAAATAAATAATCATTTTTTTTTAAATACCTATTTTTTGAGAAATTCATGTTTACAAGTGCAAAATAAATTCATTAGAAAATGTCAGCTCTCTCTATTTAGCAAGGACAGAGTTCTAATGAATCACACAGATTCCATCACTTGATGATTGAATGTTCTTCAATTAATGCATGTTTTCAAACCTTCTGCTTCAGTGAAGGTGGCTTAGAAGACAATTGCTATTCTATCCCAGGTGCTTTGGAATACCAGTAACTTCCTGGGTGAATTGCACCCTAGGTTTTGGCCTTCTTTGGAGTTCAGATCAACCCTGTTAGGATCTTGAGTGATATCCCCCAGTTTTCCTTTTCATCGTCTCTGGCCATTTGACCCTGGTGGATCCCGTAGATGCTTTTGATATAACTGACCAGGGGACATTTTATTTCTCTTAGACCTCATGTAACTGTTCTCTTCAGTTGAATCATAGTGAAGGCAGCATAATCCAATTATTTTAATATGATACAATTCTATAATCTATTATGAGTTTTGTGAGTCTTATTGAATGCTTTGAGATCTCAATAGAAGGTGTCATTTCAGTGTCCTGAAAAGTATGTGTCCTGATATACAGATGTTCTAGTAATTATTCAGGTATAAACAACTGTAAAAGGCAAATTTTTCCCCATATATATTTCTGAGAGAATGGTGCCACCCTATCAATGCATCACAACCTTTAAAATTCACAATATATTCCCTAGCATTGATGTCACCCGTTAGTCATTGCACATTATGGGCCCACTGGAATCTATGGAAATACTCTATGGGCTTTGGATCAGGCTATGTTTGAACATTTAAATAACCTATTAAAGGAACACAATACGTGCCTTGCACAAAAGAATTAACAGCAGAATGCAAACAAAAATTTGAAAAGGAGATTATTGCATGTTTGTTGACAAAATCCAAATGGCTTTATCTGGGAGAAGAAAACAAACATATTTCCCCATGCTTGATTGTTTGATTTCTTTACAGTTCTTCCAAAAATTTAGTAATGCATAGCAGTTTTTGTCACAAATTAGATGAGACTGAAAAATGTGAGAATGAAAAATGTAAATATGACAGGCATCAAGTACTCCTCTTGTAAAAGTACTTTATCTAGTTGTTATCCTATTTGTTCTTCCTCCCACCTACACATTTTCCATATCACACACACACAAAAAAACTGAATACAAAGTACAAATGAACAAAGCAGCATCCATAGTAGCAGATAAGGGGTATTAGGACAGCTCTAAAAATATTGTTCATGGTATGTTAGAATAGGATATAGAGTTAACTTACACAGCATCATGGTCAGATGCATCCTAACTCCAAGCAACCAAAAAGCAATGTTCTTCAGAAGGACCTCAGAAGAACTATTCCACTTGAAAAATCACCGCTTGCTATTTTTAACATTTGTTTCTAACTCTCTTGAGATGATTTGCACTACTGCGAGAATTCTTAATTATTATTGAGGTCAGCAAACTCATAGTTAAAATACATTAACAATGAGAGCTGCATTCTGTTCTCAATTACATCCACTGGAAACTGAGAGCAGAATTTGATTCTGGATTTTTTTATCGCTATATTCAGCCCCACCCCACCACCCCAAATCTAACCCTGTAAGAAATATCAGAGCACATAAAAGGAATATCTCTGTTCCCAACAGTTGACTGGTTCTCTGCTCATCCTTGGTCATCTCAAGGGAAAGTTTCAACAAGTCAATTTCCCCTACATGCAACTTTGTACATGTCACTGTAGGATGCTGAATACAGGAAAGAGTCAAACTGTTTTCAAAAGAATTCTCCCTATTGGAAGTCCACATTTTTAGTTTCTAACAAAGTATTATTTCAGAGTGAATGACAAAAGTTAATTCCATTCATTAGGTTTTATAGTTGTGATTGCCTACCATTCTGGTATTATGACTACCATCCCAATATAAAACTAACTCAAAATATATAGGCACATAAATATTCAGTAATTGATGTTGTAATTTAGACTATCAACTAGATACCCAAGCATATATCAGCTTCAAGTTTTGTGAGCTGAAGGAATATTGCTAAGCCATCAGTCTTCATTTATTTCCACGCATACAGTATATCTAGGCAGACTGAGCCAGATCCCATACCATATGCTGGTGGTACAAACTAGATATTTAGTGCATGCCACTATCAGAGAATTCCCTTTGTATAAAGGAATCTTTAAGCCCCATCCAAACTCCCAGTGTCAGGGTTGTCCCTAGGGAAAGGGGGCATGGGCTCTGAATATTAAGGGATGCCAATTTCTGTCCAGAATAGATATTTGGAACAAAAGAAATCTGGGTATTAGTAGGAGAAGCCCTGAGTTTCCTCTTATTGATGCCAGAGAGCCACTCATTCTACTATCAGGGAACATAAAGGGGATTTAAAGCCACCTTTGCCTGTCCCCACCATATGTGGTTGTGACCCTAAGAGCTGGCACACCGTTGACATGATATATACCCAAAAGGTGGCATGTAATATCTCATTGGAAAACCAATAACTCACTGATCATTAATATTCTTGTGTGATGTATGTATGGTATATCTACAAAGAACTGCATAGATATGTGTTGCAAATGTGTTCTTAAAATGTATTTGAATAGCAATGGCTAAACCAGGCCTGTTCCAGACAAATGAATGTGCTTGAATGTGTTTCTGATATAAATTAGGCCACGTGTGACCAAAGACAAAGAAAAGCCCATTTACCTGTAAGATAAACAAAGCCATCCGGAGAGCCAGTGGGGAAAGATGAATACTTGACAATCCTGACAGGGGATAGGGATTGCACCCCTAGGAAGCCTTCCTGCCTTTTGAAGCAGGGTCAATGAACTTGGGAAGAGAACATAACATGTATACCCTAAGAGTCTTTCTTTCTTATGTATCACTGCTAGGAGTGCAAAGGAGTACAGTCAGGAAGAATACATACACCCATAGTAACGAAGATTAGTATTCAAGACCACCTGACTCCAAACTTTGTATGTATTCTTCCCGAGCTCATTTGCACTCCTAGCAGTGATACATCGGAAAGAAAGACTCCAACTCAATTATCAGATTCCATGATGGCAGAATAGGGAAAAAACAAAAAAAGAAAAAGAAAAACAAAATTTTGTGCTTGAAAACTTAGTCCTATTGATATGGAAATTACTGAAACATAATAAATATGAAATCTTTACAGAGTAAATTTGCAGAGTAGGACTGCACTTGAAAGCTGGAGACTGCTTCTGAATGTGTGCCTGTGTAAATCAGTGTTTCTTTTCTTTTTAATTTTTCTCACAGGGCTTTAATTATGACATAACCTCAGCCCTGATAGAAATCCTTCAGTAATTCTGCATGATTTCTGCCCTTTGACTGCAGTACAGTGTGACAAATTCAATGGAATTCAGTGCAACCAAATACAACTGTGAACGCTGTAAAGAAATGGTTTCTATTAATCTTCCCCCTTTGCTGTATTGCAGTATTTCCCTCTTTCTTATGGGGAAGAGAGGCTGTGTGTGTGCTGTGTGTATTTTATCTATATCGTGTCCTTCTAGGTTCATCTCTCCAAAGTGAACAGAAGTTTAGAAGTGTCTGCATAATTCTTTTCTGAAAAAAAGATGTTTGAGCTCCTGACCATTGTTCTCTAACAAATAATTCTTTGTGCCTGTAATTAAGAAGGCTTTGAAAGACTGCTGGGAAGTCTTGGTATGAAGACTCCTCCTCTGAAACACAATCCTTTATCACATTTTTGAATTAATTACAAAAGTTAAAAATTAAATCTTTTTTGTGTCCCCCATAATAATCCTCCCAGATCAGTTTTTGTCCATGTTAATGGAGAACACATTCCTAGTAAGATTTAATTCCAAACTTTCATAATTATGGTTAAAATTAAATCTTACTGTGGCTGTATTACATGTTAACATGAATGAAAGCCAGCCTAGGAGGATTATCAAATGTACCCTCATACGATTTATTTTTAATTTTTGTAATTAAAATCTTTGGATAAAGATCTTGTTTGGGTGTTGGCAGGGGGTCCTCATTAAGAATACCCCTCCCCCAAAGTGTTTCCATTCTTATAAGGGGTGTTTGGAGCTGTGAAGTAAGGCTGTGAGCCCTAGGAGATCATCTAATGTCATTCAGCCAAATAGAAATATATTTAGTTGCACGCTTGCTTTGCACTAGTGCAAGTGACAGTAATATTGAGAATCAGCATTTTGCTCAAAAAATGCTCAACCAGCATTCCAGAGAAATATGGAGGCTTAATAAAAGCTAGATATAGCTGCATGGAATCTCCTAATAATATGATGACTGTGCTTTGAGTAAGGCTTTAAACACAAATACAAGACAAGTGATGTATCAAAAGGTTTCTAGATTTTATGGCCAGATGGGCTCCCATGTGTCACAGGCCATAGAATTTTCCCCAATAATACCTACATTGGAGCATAGTATTCTTCCTTACTGTGTAAATTGAGACTATTGATCCCAATACCTTGTGATTGAACTTGAACGTTCCTTTTTATAGGATGACACCCAATCTCAATTTAAAGACTCCAAATGAAGTCTCTAATCTCTCCCAATGAAGTCAGATTTGGAATCCTTTACACCCAGGAATAGCCTCCGTGAGTTAAATGTGTCTGGTCACCAGTGCGAATAAGGAAGGGGTTAAGAATCTAGTCCTGGGTAAGAGGTTCTAAAGGTTGCACAACACAAACGTTGCATCTTAATAAGAGAAAAAATGATGGATTTCATAGATAGTTCTTGGGAAAAGTAAACCTATTCATATAAACTATTCATTTTAATGGCACAATGAATTTGTTATGATTTTGCTCATCAATTTTTTTAGATGTGGAGTAGTTCCAAATAGATTTAATTGCTAGGTATTAAATATTGTAAATAACACAGAGCTTCACTTGCCCTTGACTTTCAGTGCCACTGAAACCACAAATGGTGCTCTGTCCAGGATGAGTGAAATTTCATTAGAATCCTGATCATGGGAGATGGGTAGTGCCCTCACCTCAGGCTGATTTTCCTGGGAGTACAATGGGAGTTTTAAAGAGTTACAATGAGATAGACAGCACATTTCCAAATCAGGCACAAAGGACCTGATCTAGTGCTCAATCAAGTCAATGGGATTTTTTTCCATTAAGTCAAATGGTGTTGGATGCAGTCCAATCTAAGCAAATAAATTCCACTGCTATCACCTCCCCAGGGAAGAATCTTGATTTGTATAATGCATTCTGTAATTCAAGGTGCTCCAGAAAAGTTCTGTTGGACTTGGACTCACATATGTCTTCTCTGATAACCCATCACTACAGGTATCTGATAAAGGCTTGTCAGCTGGTTGGCCTGCGTTTTATAAAGCAATTCTTCATCATACAAGCTGATGAGTACCATCTTCCTTGCTTTACTTATTAGATACATTTTCCCCATTGAACCTAATTTCTATCATTCTTTCTCTATAATTTACTCTAAATTTTGTGAACAGTGAATCTTAGCTACTTAATATATTTATGAGTTATAGTATTAGTTTTGGTTTCTTTAAATATGGTTTGCCTGAAGAATACAAATATGAAGGGAGGTTTGTAACACTGGTGCTCATTTGAATGTGGAAAAAGCATACAAAAGATGATCTTGCATTGTTTCCAACCTGGAAATACTTAAAATGTCACAATAAAGACAATTTCCTGGTTTTCTCATTGTGGAAGGATGCTGCTTCATTCATTCAGTGCTATTTTATGAAGAACATTAAATCATTGCTATCTTTTCACTGGTGTGGACAACATGACTTCTTATCCATTACCCCAAGATAATTGTATAGTATTATGGACCTAGTTATCAAAAGGATGGATGACTTACTAATATATATATAATAAGTTTACATATATTTTCCAAATAAGGAAACCGAGTCAGAGAAATCTGTGGTTTAGGAATAAAACAAAAGATGCATAACTCCAACTTCCCAACTCTGTCCAATCAACACACTCTTTTCCTTGCTAGCAGTCCATCTACTTAAATTTACAAAGCATAACCACACTTGTAATCCGGCAGCAAATAGCAGAATGAGATCTACTTATTGAAGCATGAGGTACAGCTTCCGTAACAGCCTCCAGCTGACCCTGAGGTATCTGTATGAATTTCAGGGGAGCATTTTCAGGAGAGAATTCTTTGTTATTCCTCCCTGTTCCCCTACTCTTAGGGATAGAGACAATCTAGCCCAAAGTAACTGGGCCTGATTCTCCAAGACATTACACTTAGGGTAGGAGTAACAAGAGGGGTCTTAGGCCTCTAACTTCAGGCACCGAATTTTAACATTTAGGCAATCGCTGGCATTCACAAAACCCCCACTCAGCTGCCACCTAACCCTGTAGTGGCCTAAGTTACTGAGAGTAGAGACCCCTAGGTGTCTAAGTTTTGGCAGCTGTGCTTGGGCACAGCTGCCTTAGTCCTGATACTGCTCAGCAGTATCTTTTTGGCATCTAACATATCTAAGCTACAGAGGATTCACAAGCTGGGCATCCCCCTATCTATCTTGCTTTGGGGCCTGATCCGGTAGACAAGCTTTGAGCACACTGAAATCCACATAAAATGGCCAGAGAATGCGAGGATGCTGTTGCCTCACCACCCAACCTTTAGCCCAGTATAACCTTTAGCTCAGTGGTTAGGGCACTCATCTAGGATGTGGGAGCCCTAACCACTGTGCTATGGGAGATTCTGGGTCTCTCAATATCTCCTGTTGAAGCAGTTCCACTGTGTATAAATAATTAAATATGCATTGGAGCGGGGCACTGGAACTTGGGTCTCCCACATCCAAAATTAGTGCTCAAACCACTGGATTATTGAGTAATTCTCATTCTTACTCTCTCTGGCATGAGGCCCCTTTTAATCCCCCACCAGTATAGACACGTACACCTGTGCAAAGTGAGCAATCGGTAGGTATAAAAGCTATCACACTGTGCACAGACTCATTAGATTTGTAGTATGGTTTAAAATAAAATGCCAAATATAATTTTCCCTTAGAACTTTATTCCATCATATAGCTCTGTATATCATCCTGGTGGACAATGGAAAGTCATAATTATTTACTTTTGGGAGTCCCTGTAACCCATGTCATCATGAATTCTGATGAATTTTCTGGGAATGGTTTGAAATGTTTCCAGTTAAACTCTTGACTTAACATCTCAAGAAGAAGAAAAATGTTTCTACCACATTTTATTAAGCCCTTTAGGTCCTTTTACAAGAGAGGAAATACCAATTAACGTATAATTTAGCAGAACAAAATATTATCCCATTTCAACCAGTACCCACTTCCTTGAAGTTTATTCAAGCATTAATAACCATTTAATGCAATTTAACTACACTGAGGTATCCGTTACATTAATATCATATATCCATCAGGAAATTAGAGTTTTGTCTCCATGAATTTTGTATTACAAGAAAGTCTTTATAATTTTATTCTGCACTTTCTGGTGGCTAATTTAAGTTTTAAAATGGTTCAAATAGCTTCCCAGTCTCTCTCTTTTACAGTGTAATGTGACTAACAAATTGTTACTGATGTTAAAAGATCATGAACACATCATTTATTAAACAGCACTGTATAGATAAGTTTGAAAGAGGAGGGCACTCTCAGTATAACCCTTGTTTTCTTAGACGTTTATAGCCAGTGATGGGTAAAACCTCACAGTCAGGATGTTAAGAGTCCAATCCTGCAAGATTCTGAGCATCATCAGCTCCCACAGAACTCAAACGATATGGAGGATGCTCGGCATCTCAGAAGCAAACAATAGAGTCCCTAATCTCAGAGAAACATCCTACAGTTTCTCCAGACTTCAATGACATGGACCTTGGGCTGGAAGTCAAACAAGAATAAGCTTTCCTCCATACTTGCTGGTTTGTAAGTCAGGTAATTAATGCCACAAAATAGCCATTTTGCTTGATAAGAGATGCTTCAGGTGTAAAGCAGGATATTTGACAATACTGTCTACACCCATATTCCCACTTTCAGTAAAAGAGCCACAGCCCTGAATAATGAGCTGCATATTATCACTATTAGTATTGTTATTGCAGTTACCTCCTCTTGTAGTCTGCCCTTTCTATTTCATACTGTTATGGCAAAAAGTGATAATGTCATGCATGTTATGAGTCACTAATCTATAAACTCAAGATAAAACTCTCTAAAAATATTTAAATATCTGGATTCACAAGGGAATTTATGCATTGAGACACTGAACATTGCAATGCCTAACTTTTAGGACCCTAGAAAAATCACAGGAACAAAGTGATCCACAAAGTCTCAGTTAGTCACCAAGGCTCCATAAAGAACAAATGGGGAGAGATAGGTGCCTTAGAATCACAGTGGCCAACTTCCATGCAGTAAATAAGCACAACACCTTTCACAATAAACCAAAAATCAAGCTAATCCCATTTCAAAACAAGGCCAAAACAAGCCAATCCCTAAGAACCCCAACACTCTATGTGAGTAGATCCCCTCAGCGTGCAGTCTGGGACTGTGGTGGGCCTGCTGTGCACCCCTGACTCTCCCCCCAACACACACACTTCTCCTTGCCCCTGCTGCAGCTTGCCAGGAGCCAATCAAAAAAAAAAAAAAAGAAGTAACAAGCTACAACAAGCTACAAGCCAAAAACTACCCAACAAGCAACTCACAAGCCAATTAAGCCAAAAAGAAGCCCGATTTCTACGTTTTTCTTACAGGTTTGGCATGTCGTCTTAGAATTCAATCCACAAAAGCTAGCACATTAGGTGGGGAGCTGCCTAAACTAGCCAATGGGATATACCAACCAGAGGGGTGTGTCTTAAGTCCCACCCCTCTTAGTGAAATAGGTGCATAAGTCTGGGCTACAGGGAGGCGACTATCTCTGATAGCAATCCACTACCAGCGAACCACAACTCAGTCTCTCCTGTTGAAGCTGTTCCACTGTATATAAAAAAGCATTCACTGAAACAGGGGGCTGGACCCTATGTGTCCCGCCTCCTAGGTGGATGCCCTAATAACCAGACTACAGAGTCATTCTCACTCTCTCTGGCCCAATGACTCTAAGTGGAACAACTTCAACAGCAGAGATTGAAATAGTCCCTCATTAGAATGTCTCAAAGTTCAGTTCTCTCCTGAGAAGTAGCATATCACTGTTCAAATCCTTTCTCCCCTGAGCCAGAGGGGGAGATTTGAACTGGGATCTCCCACATATTGGGAGTGTTCAAATCACTGGGCAAAAAGTTAAGGTGATGGACACTGCCATCACCATCACCTCCTCCTCCTGCCAATTTTGAATGGGATCTGATCTGGTATGTGGCCTCTGAGCACACCTACCAGATTGAGCCTCGTGGGTGGGACCCAACCAAATTCATGGCCATGAAAAACATTTCACAGATTGTGAAATCTAGCTATTGGGATAGGGAAGGAGGAAGGGCAGGGCTGGGAGTGCCCCAGCCTGGGGCTCCAACCATGCACCAGGCTCCAGCTGCTCGACCTGGCAGGGCTGGGGAGGGACGGGACTTACTCTTTCCCTACATAGCCACCCTCATGGGGAGCTCAGACCCACCTCTCTCTGGGTCAGCTGAGTTAGCTCAGCTCTGAAGGCAGCATAGAAGTGAGGGTGGCAATCCCACAAACCTCCAACAACAGCTTTGCGACCCCCGAACAATACCCTTTTGAGTCAAGACCCCCATGGTTATAACACTGAAATTTCAAATATAAACATCTGAAAACATGAAATTCACTATTTTAAAAATGCTATGACCAAGTAAAATTGACCAAAATAGACTGTAAATTTGGTGGGTGAGATAGGTATTCCTCCACCTATCTTCCCCTTTGTGGATTGCTCTAAGTCTTAGGCAGGAGAATGGCATCTGGGTATCTACAGTGGGGCCTCAATTTTCTGCATCTGGGCATGCACCTTAGGTGTCTAGGGAACTTTCACAGCAAAAGTTTAGGTGCCAGATGAGTTTAGGTGTCTACCGGATTAGGTGGCAGCCAAGAGGAGCTTTTGTGGATCACAGTTGTTCCTCAAACTGGGATTTAAGTGCCTAAGTATCTTTTCAGATCTGGGCCAAAGTTACCCCATCTAGCAACTACACTCAGAAAGTTAAGGGGATCGCATGTGTTAAAGCACACTCCTTTGTCTGAATGGGCAGTAAAACCTTTTCTGAGGGCCTGTCTACACTTAAAATGCTACAGTTGCACAGCTACAGCAAAGCAGCTGTATCACTGTAGCACATTAGTGTAGACGCTACCTACACCAACAGGAGGGTTCTTTTATCGGCATAAGTAATCCACCTCACCGAGAGGCAGTACTTAGGTCGATGGAAGAATTCTAGTGTTGTCTACACAGGGACTTGGGTTGTCTTAGCTACATCACTCATGGGTGTCGACACACCCTTAAGAACCATAGCTGGGTCAACCTAATTTTTTGCATATACCGGCCCTGAGGTTCCTTTGTATTTTAGAACAGCTGCACAAAAGGAGAATATGAGGTGCACCTTTCAAAAATATGAGGTGCAAGACAAGTAGCATTGATCCAGGGGGCTTCCAAAATGAAAAGCCCAGAGGCTGAGGCAACAAAAAAGGAACAATGTGATAAGCAGAAGAGTCCAGGAGATACGAAGACCGAGAGAGCTGTTCCTTAATGATAGAGAAGTGATTCCTTAGGACTTGTGTACATTCTGTAAATAAACAACTTATGCTAGAAAATACCTTACCTCTCATCCATTGGGAATCTGATCTACTGAAAAGGCCAAAAATCTGCTAACAGCCAGCAAAGGGGTAACAAAATAATGGCACTATCCTTATACTAGTGTTTTTACAGTCAGTGTTACAGTAGTTGGAAATAATGAATATTAGAAAAGTAAACTTTGTTCTATTGCTTCTTTACAAGCTGTGCTTCTTGCTCAGTCCCTCTTTTCAGTGCAATATGTTTTTATGTCAGAAAATTAGCAGATTTTGAATAAGAGGACTTTTCCTGAGGTGCATTATTCAGTCACCTGCATATGTAAATGAGAGAGAAAAGTAGGTGGGAGAGAATTGTAAGAGGGTCTGCATAAAATTTATTTTACTGACAGTATCAGTACAGAATAAAAAATATCTGTCACACTGTTGATATGAATTTTCTTGTTGTGCCTTTTGGCATAAGTGGATAATTAGGGAAACCTGAAACTGCTTTTTCTGCAAGTTCTTCCAATTCTTTAGTTCTTTTTTATTTGTCCAGAAGGCTTTGGTCTTTTTAAACTTTGCCTATTGGAGGGAATTAAAAATAGACCCAATACGTTTTATAATTCCAGAAGTATTATTTTGCCAGAGGGAACTGGCACCAAAAGAAATTCTTTGGGTGGAAGCTTCAGTGGCAGTAGATACAATAGCTTCACAATAGAAGTGAGATTAATACCATAGGACCAGCTCAGCTTAGGTATTTAAAACTACTATTATTATTCTTACATTTTGGTGTATGTGAAATTTGATTGTGTGGAGATAAGTACAATGGAACAAATAGGCCAGATATTTAGAACCATCCTGTGAGAAAACAGTGCAACTGTATTGACAAACAGGTGTGTATATATGAAAATAGCTTTCAGTTGGCATGTTCCACAGCTATAGCTAACATTGCTTTCTTATAATAAATATACTTTTTAATATATGCCATATTACCAGGAACAGAGCAAAAGTTTTTGCCAGACAGAGAGAAAGTTAACCCTTACAGTACTTTACATTTTATAGTAGCTTGCCTCATTAAAATTTTAAAGTATGCTCAGATGCAATTTTCATAACAAAATTGTCCCCATCCAGGCCCCAGTTAGTGATACCTGACAAGTCATTCAATTTCTCTGTGCATCAGCTCCTCCATCACTAAAATAGAATTGATAATGCTTACCCAGCCTCATAAAGTGCTTTGAGATCTACACATAAAAAAAGTGAGAGGTAGTCATGTCCAGTTTTCACTACATCCTAGTCTACCTGAAATAACTTGTCCTTTATACCTTCATAATAACCAAAAAATCCAAATAAATTAAGAATTGCAATTATGAATTTTGCAGAATTCCCCAGCTGTGCAGTATGTATGTCTGGATGGGAATGTTGTTTTTTAAAGAAACTTTTACATCTATTCAACTGCAACAATAAATAAATAGTAACACCAATGCTACTGATGTCCTGTAAAAAGATATACAACCTCTGGTGCTTAGCAGGACAGTTAGTTTCATATCATACCACTATCCACATAAATATACTCAGTCTAAATTAACATAAGAATCAGGAAATAGTTTTAATGTGATCATTATTAACACTATACCTATTGACATTTAGTGCATTACTACAACAACAGTTTTATTCAGTATTTAGTTTTTGGAAAATAGATATGTAGAGTAGATTAAAATATTTAGGAAAAGATGGTTCATTGTCAAAGCAATGTGCTGATTTAAAGGAAAAGTCCTGTTTGGAAAATCAATACTCAAAATCTTTCTCTGCCAAATTACCACAATTGTGATATGCAGTATGCTATAGTACAGTGCAATATCATTAGTTCATTTAGGCATTTTTAAAAAAAGCTCTGCTTTTTATTTTATTTTCTAAGTACTCTATTGAAAAAAAGCACAGTACAGAGACATTCCCGTTTTATGACAAGAGAGATAGTTTGAGCCTAGTTTAATATTATTTTGCCACAAACTTTGTAGATTTCAATTCAAGTAAAATCTACCCATCAACTTTTTCTAATAAAAACTCCATATGCAGGGGAAAATCCATTGCTTTACATTTTGCTCTCTTAAAATGATACAATGATAAACTGAAGAAAAAAGTATCAAGGAAGTAAGCTGCAAAATAAAATATGTTAAAGTACTATCTGGAAGCAAAATGAGAAGGAGAATATTATTGCATATGCAAGTATTTTAAATGGTTTCCTTGTAACATGTTGTTTTCTTCATGAGATATATTGCACGACAAATGACATGAGATGGGCTTATGAAATTTCAGTCTGAAGCAATTTTTACTGCTAACACAAATTATAAATAATATGTGCCTTTTGTCAACTGCATTCTTCAGTAATCTAATTGTATCACTCTAATGAGACCTGGGTTAGGAAATGCACTGAGGTTCCCATGCCCCAGGTCAGAGGAGACTGAAAACATTGTGCGGCAGATGTGCTTAATCTCAAGAGGATGGCAGCTGCATCACTTGGTCAAACCAAATAGCATTGGCTATGGAGGGAGTCATGCACTTGACCTCTCAGCTAGAGGTAAAGTGCCACCCTGTTGGCTAGCAGTGAGAATGATGGGGAATAAAGCATGAGGGGATTTTTTTTCCCTTTCTGACTCTGTTTTTATAAATCACAGAGGAGTATCTCTGCTTCCTGACTGGTGAGTTAGGTCTGTGTATGAGTTTCTCTAATTCAGTAATAAGGAATTTATTCTACTGAAAGAAACCAAGGTTTTTATTTTATCGTGTGTGTGTGCGTATGTCTATGCGTGTTTATACGCAAGAGATAAGGGAGGAGCAAAGCATAATGTCAATTAGAGAAATTCTCTTCCTAAAAGCAATATACTTTATAAGTACATTTCAAGGCACAGATTTCTTCTTTTTCTCTCTAACTTACAATGCCTGCATTATTAATTTAAAAATGCTGATTCTTCAACACATAGTACAACCATGTTATTCTAGTAGGTGAAGGTCAATGTGTGGAGTTATCCTAGGTTTATCCCTTCTCAGGCTGCTGGAGATCTGGGGCATGGTCCAAAGTCCATTGATGTCCATGGACTACCATCAGCTTTCGTCCAGGTCCCAAATGCATAGCAGGTGATAACCTCCTTCTCTGGAAAGATCTAAGATCCTCTCTATTTGTTCCAAAGAGTGACATTGAGAATGGCTGTAAAAGGCAGTGTCCCACCCCTTTCAGCCAAAGGGAAGATGCCAGATCCAGAGCCACTATCTAGGTCCAGAGCATCAAATTTGTAGTGCTCAGTCACAACAGGGTGGCCACTGAAGTTAATGGATATAAGTGTAAGATGGATGCATGTCCAGTTTTTAAATAATACTTTTGGTTGTAACTGCTGAAAAGTAGTTGTAACAGCCAAGAGGCTTTAGATGGGACAAGAGTTCTCTCCATTTAATTTTTTCTAAGGGATCATTTTGGGAAGATGCTCCCATCTCTGAAATGTACTATTTGAATTACGGTAGCACCCACAATGGGCTCAGCACTTTCCAAACTAATGATGCCGCCCCCAAAAGCTCACTCTCTAAAATAAATTGTTTTCACTCTGGGACTACATCTTCTCCTGGCCAGGAGATATCAAGATGAGCTGCAGAGCCAGAATAGACCTACTTTTCTTCCAGCCAGTTGTTCTAATCTTGCATGGGGTTATTACCCTCCTGTCCTGAGCTACTGTCCAGTTGCCTCAGTTTGAGGGCAAAACAATCTTCTTAATCATGAGACCTGATTTTACACAATTTTTTTATATGTAATATATAATATAAGCCAATTCTTCCTTCAGTTACACACATGCAAACTCCAGTGAAGCCAATGGGACTTATACTGCATAACTGAGGGGAGAATTTATCCATATATTATGCTAATATTAGTGACAGCCGTAGTGAGGTTGGAATACAGCTTTCTTTAGCCATTCTCTCCACCACACACCTTTTTGTTTTTTGTAGCTGGCCTGTCCTTCTATAACATTCTCAAACATTGTTATTGGGTGGAAATTTTCCACACTTGAGATCAGTCATAAGGCAACAATTTCTGGACAATTTCAGCAAAGTCTGTTCAGCTGTTTGAGTGCAGACCAAGAAACACAACACACTACAAATCTCTGATCTCAGGTGCATGGAGTATATGCATATCCACGTGTGCAATGCACATAGGGACCAGGACTGGAAGAAGAACAAACATTTTCTCCATGTTTTCCCACCATAAATGTAATTCTTACATAATTAAAACAACCAGTTTTGATCAACTGGGCTTGTTCTGCAGATCTCACTGAGATCTAAGGAAGAAGCGAGACTGAATGGAATTGGTTCAGAAGTTTTGAAGTTATGAGCACTAAAAAAATAAAATAAAAATAAAAATGCTTGAGTGGTAGGACTTTGTTAGGTTTCTAGTTGGAACTAGATTTACATGAGCAGAAGACTTTGTTGCAATATTCATAGATTTTGAAGCCAAAATGGGCCACTGAAATCATTTAATTCGACCTCCTGCATAACATAGGCCATAGAATTTCACAAAGTAATTCATATGTCAAACCCAGAACTTCTGGTTGAAGTAGTGCATAATTTTTAGAAAGACCTCCAGTCTTGATTTGGAGACTTCAAGTGATGAAGAATCCACTAATTGTGAGGTTAGTTGTCCCAGTGGTTAATTGTTATGATTTGCCAGCTGAATCTAAAGCAACTATGAACTCCGGGGCACTGGAAAGTGCTTAATTTGTATTTAAGCTTGCAAGAGATGTAAAAACCACCAAACCTTACATTCAATTTAAGGAAACCAGACTCAGAGAGGAGGAGTTTCCGAGATACTTCAGTGAATGAGCACATAACTGGGATTTTTGTACTGATGCATCAATGAATGGTCCCACTAGAGATGGATTAGTCAGCAAAGAACAGGGTAGGTAATCAAAGGTGCATAATAATTGCAGTTTATCATATGGCTATCAGCATATAACAGTATGTGCGAGAGATCAAATATATGCAGGTACTCATGTGCATACTTTGTAGCAAGAGTTATAGTTAAGTGTTGCCCAAGCCTTTCCATAACTTCCCCACCTCCCCTCATTTTCAGTTACTCATAATTTCTGAAACATTCATTTTTTGGGCTGTGACTTCCCAGGGTTCACCTCTGCTTTAGAATGATCTTTTTGAGAAAAAAACAGTATAAATGCTCTGAAAAGAATAAAAAACCATGTTCCTTTATTTAAAAGAAATCAGAACTTTTCTTTTAAAAAACCTCTACTGCTAAGTAGGATAGATGACAGGAAGTTGAAAGGTGAAATCTAAAAGACCTTATATTATATTGTGTACATGTATATATCAAAGTATATCAATATGGAGTTTCCTAGTGTGCTTTCTCAAATTCCACATGCCGTATGGTATAATTCACAGTTTCTATTTTCTCATCATCAGTGCCTTTTGAAACATTTATTCCAGGATATGTAAAGTCATTTCCTCTATTTTCCCTCAGATGTGTGGATGGGGTTTCTGCTTGCTAGACAGTTACCATTATACATTTTCCACTTAGCATTAATCCTATGTTAACCTCGTTTCTTGATTGGCTAGCATTTGACTCTGCATTTGTTGCGTGGGGAGGACTAATCCCTTAGTCATTAACACTTCATGTATGTTAGCTGAAGGATATGGAGTGTGTCTATGTTTTCTTTCCTGGGCTTTACAGTATTTCTAGTCAATGTGAGTCATTTTATTTTCTGGTAGTTGCTTTGAAACCTTTACCATATTTTCCTCTTCTTCCTATGAATGACATTTTTGGTTTCTTTTCTTGTCAAACATAAGGAAATACTTCTTCACACAGTGCACACAGAGAGAAACTGAAATGGAGAGAGAAACCAGAGAGAGAGATGGAAGGGAAACAAGAACATGAAAAAAGTGAGGCTAAAGTAATGGCCTCATTCTGGTTTCATTCTAACAAGATTCATGTCAGTGTAATTCTACTGAATTCAGAGCTATGCCATTGTATGTGATATCAGAATCATGACCTATAGGCATAGTTAAGCCAGGGTTTGTGGGAAGCATCACTCCAGATGCCTGATCAGTTTCATTTGCACTTTTTCGGAGAGCTCTTCCTCCTGAATCTATTGAGGGTTGCCCACCACTCGTTTTTTTTCATCCCTACTGGATAATTCATCCATTCCTGCACAACATCTAAGCACAATTTGCAAGGATATTCCAACTCCAAAACAGTTAATAGAGAGAGACACTGCAGTGCTGATTCAGCCTCTCTTTAAAATATTAGGAAAGGGGCCAAAACCTTGTATACTTTCGTAAGAGAACAAATAGACATCCCTAAAAAAGGTTCAGAAACCTCATCAAGGATAAATAACAAGGGTCTTCTGAACATACAGAACTTGAAGGATAATTTTAAAAACAACTTAACATTGCTGATTGGACATCTTTACATGACAAGCACCAGATGGAAAATTCAGATGAGAGTGGATGAATTCATTTGTAAATTGTCATTTAACATTAATTATGCACAAAAATCTCTTCCTCACACTGACATTTGTATTACAAAATAATATAACATGAATATATTTACTTTAAAGTTTGTACTAAAATCTGTATGAGCAATTTACTTATTCTAATGCTGCAAACACATTAAGATCTGATTTTAGTTGACTATTTGGGTTTGCAGTAATACGTTTCACCATTATGCCATGTGTGGTTTTTCTGCTTAACTGCAGTCTATGAAAATGCTGTAATAACACAGCTTTCCGATTAACCAAACAACTAATAACTGAGAAGACATAGTGACTAGCTATCATCCTTATGTAAATAAGGAAAGCTTATTTTTGCTCACTAATAGCCCCACATCACAATGAAATGCTTTTATTAAGTTTTAAGAGGATAAAACCAAGAAATCAATTTAGCAAATGCCCTTTTCAATGACCGCACACCATGTCTACGGCTGTATCATGACATGTTTTCATTGTTATTTGGCTGTAAACAAAATGAAAAGATCTGTCATTGAAGTTTAAACAGAGAGATTGGTTACATAAACTGAAACATTCTAAGCCCCAGTTCAGTACAATCAACAGTCTCAAGAGACTGTACAACTAAACAAAGTTTTGGGATGTTTTTGGTTAGGGGGAGGATTAATAGCCAAAATAACCCTTGGCTCCTGTTGTAAACTCTTAGGAATATGATGTAAAAATAGAGTAAATCTGAAGATTGATGCTTATGAAATAACCATCTCTCTGCAGGGCTGAAATATACACCCATATTGAAACAAATCTCTTTACTAGCCAGTATTAATAAGAATATACTGCTTTTACCAAAAAAGCAAACTAAATACATCTGACCTATCTGTTCCCCCAGATAATTGTAAATGCTGTCAGACCATAACAAATCTTCTATAAATGGTCATCTTTCCAAGTTACAGTTAGAATGTGCTTGTTTAATTATACAAACAATGCATGCTTACAAATACAATTCATCTTTAAAGCCTAATAGAGAACGTCCTAAGCATTCTGAAGTCACATGGAAACAAATTTACTATCTGTTTGTGTTTATTTCAGGTAAACAATTTTGTGGCTGATCACTCTAGCCCCAATTCTTCCATTAGGCACAAATGGAACTTTTGACACCCATGTGGCTCCATGCAGGTGTTTTATGTTGTGTATTCCTAAACTCTCATGCTTCAGGGTTTCAACTAGTCATCGGCAGGCATCAGGAAAGGATTTTTTTCCACTCCACAATGGCTTTGGGGTTATTTATTTATTTACTTATCTACTTCCTTTGAAGAATCATGGATGGCCATGACTGGATATGGGACATTGGACAGGAAGCTCTGGGCTCTGAGATGGCACTGAGCTCTCTCTCTCTCTCTCTCTCTGGTGATTGCCTGGCTGGTTCTTGCTCACATGCTCAGGGTTTAACTGATCGCCATACATGGATTTGAGAAAGAATTTTCACACAGATTGGTCAGATTGGCTGTGACCTTGGGGGATTTTTGCCTTCCTCTGCAGTGTGTGGGTGCATGGTCACCTGCCAGGATTATCCGGGTATAGCCTCATGTAATCATTTTCCTGCCATTGCAGGGGCCTTGAACACTGGGGCACCTCGGTCCCTTATATTTTCTGCCTGTTGAACACAATAGTCTAGTCTCCTATGGGCTGTAATACTTTAGTCTAATATTAGTTTTTGAGTTTAGTGTGTTGGTGGCCTGTAATTTACAGGAGGTTGGCATAGATTATCTGGTGGTCCTTTCTGGCTTTAAACTTTATGACTCTAGGACAGGAGTCGGCAACGTTCGGCACGCGGCTTGCCAGGGTAAGCACCCTGGCGGGCCGGGCCAGTTTTATTTACCTGCTGATGCAGCAGGTTCGGCCGATCGCGGCCCCCACTGGCCGTGGTTCACTGTCCCGGGCCAATGGGGGCGGCGAGAAGCGGCGCGGGTGAGTGATGTGCTGGCCGTGGCTTCTCGCCGCCCCCATTGTCCCGGGACAGCGAACTGCGGCCAGTGGGGGCTGCAATCAGCCGAACCTGCCACGTCAGCAGGTAAATAAAATTGGCCCGGCCTGCTAGTGTGCTTACCCTGGCGAGCCGCGGGCCGAAGGTTGCCGACCCCTGCTCTAGGAGCTGCAAGGATTCAGCTATATGGCAAAAGGTTGCAGTATCAGGGTTACCATGCCAAGAAAACAGTTCCTGCCCTTCTGACAGCAGTTGAGCACCTACTCTGACTAAAATTGCTATTGATACTAACTGGAGTGGAGGGTGTTTAGCACCTCCAGTATCAGGCTCTTGGTTTCTAGTTCTAATGTATTCATCAGCAGATTACCGTTAAACACCATACTTTAAAAAAATCTATTATTTTCAAATACAAAACAATTACAATAAAAGCATCAACATAATCCAAGTTAGCATAAATAAAGTATATCATAGTAAACAATTGAGTTAAGGGAATGAGCATGATGAATTACGGGCTAATCAACTTTTATACAGTATCTTCTCTTCTCTAATAGAATGTAACAGAATTTAATAAATTCAGATTAAATTTAAGAAGTGGCATATTGCTTCTAAATTGCCTTTGTTATGTGTGATTAAAATGTAATGCACATAAATCAGCCAAAGGAATGTCAGCCTTCTGTAGAAATAAATAATATCTAGGGAGTCAAAAAACAGTGCTTCTGAATGGGGAAGAGAAAGAGTTAACTGGCTGTTTCCACACAAACTTGCAATGAAGTACAAGTAGTAATCAGAGGCCCAGGGGAAGCCCATCTAACTGCACTCTTCTTATCCCTTTAGGAATAATAGTTATCGTATTATAAATAGTGAGAGAAAATGATCCCACTAAGACAGAACTGATAAATAACAAGCCATGTACAGATAAGATGGCTAAAAGACTTCCTGTAAAACAATGGAGAACTCTTTTCCATAAATCCTATAATTCTAACTAGACATACAAAAAACAACATGGACAGGGAATGTAGGTCTCTGAGAAAAATCAAAATATGGCCCCATCCAGATTCCCATTATGGCAATTCCTATTCTGAAGCACAATAATCAGTATTGAAACTTCAAAGACTACAAATGTTTGTTGCCATTTGGGGATTATTGGAGCCCATAAGGAAAAAACTTAACAAGAGGAGCTCTCCACCTTGTTTGTCCACTCCTCAGATTTATCAATTTCATTTCTTAGAGAAAGGCAAAACTGCCAATGGATTCATTTTTGTTCTGGTAAAGCCTTGTCAATTAGGGTTTTGCTTTGGAAAACCAAAAGTGGGGCAGTTTAGAGCCAGGTCCCATTTTACCCAAATCATCAAAGCTCAAAGGCAGGTGGAGAGCTTGGATAAATGGTTTAGTTTATGGATGTATTTTAAATGACAAACCAATCCCCATTCATTTCCCATCACAATTCAAGCCCCAGGGGCTATATATTCAACTTGGTTTCAAGTGAAAAATGTTTTAGAATATTGACAAAACCAAAACAAAACCCCCACATATACTCAGCAAATTTCCATTAATAAAAACCAAGAAGCACAACAAAAATCCAAGTAACCTGTAATATTTTAAGAAGTATTTCTCAGACAAGGCAAGATGATTGAAAGCTTTCTAAAATCAAAGCAAGTTAATGATAAATATAATTCAACCAGTATATCTTACAAACAAAACAATATGATTCAACTGCTATATCTTACAAACAAATATGTTACAGCACCATCATACCAGTTACTTAGGAAAAAAAGATGGCTTACATTAAAAATTGGGTCTGGCTGTTAGTTATGGTTTAATACGTGTAGTATTTGCAGAACAAAATAATGGGCACAATTTTGAGGGTTCAAAATCAGTCACTGCACATATGTGATAATGCTTTTCAACAAAGTTTCATAAATGTTTCTATCATGGCAAGTTACACATGCACATGCATAGCACCCAGATTGATAGGACAGTCTGGAATAGCTCTGAAAGAGCAGTTAGATTTATTGAGTATGTAGTACAGTACATAATCCAATAAATAAAAAGGATTTACATGATGGATGAGCCTAGATGAACTATCACGTCAGAAATCCACTTTTTAAAAACAAATACTAGATATTGAGTAAGTTTAATACACACATTGCCCAGCAACATATTTAACCTTCTGAGCCATACAAACACGACTGAAAAAATGATTATCTTTTAAAAAAAATAATAGCTTAAGTACATATTAATCTAAGCCTAACATCATAGTCACACACTTCATAGTTGCTATCATGGAGTGTGAGAATTTGTTTACAAACAATGAGAATGAAGGTAACATCTTGACTCAGTTGAGGTCAATGCAACAATTCTCATTTAGTGGGCCAGGATTTCATCCTCAATCATGTCTTCTGGTACACGGGAGGGCGAGAAGAAGACATAAGGCCAGATTCTGATCTCAGTTACACTAATATACCCAAGGTCAGAATCTGTCCACAGAATCTGCATGTTCCCCAAGCCCACCTATTGGAATTCTGCTCTGATCACAATGTTTTCTCCAGCAGAGATGTACCCATCAGTATCTAAAAACTTCTTTGTACTGTCAGCCAGGATAAGTTTTGGTCCTTTGTTTTTAAAATTATGTCTAAAAATGCATGCATTCTCCTCAAAAGTCTCACTCTGCCCACTACCTACAGAAAACTGTGGTAAGGGGTATCAAAATAGCTCACTTGGCAAAATGTGACTAACACTTGTAATGGTATAATTCTGGTCACAGAAAAGGATTCTATTAAGCAAGATTTTGTTCATAGCAACTTTATCTTTGTACTTGAAACTCTCAAAGAGATGAAAGTATACACTTGACTGAACTTTCATTTGTCTAATGAAATTTGAGGTGAAATTTGTGCAGCTGATCAGCGCTTGGGAAAAAATAGGATCTTTACCTGTACACTTGAACATAACTTATATGGATTAAATAAATTAGCACCTACTTACTAAAAAAGAAAAAGTTTTACCAATGTGGACATAGTGAAAGAATGTGTGCAAATAACTTGTGTACCTGGGTATGGGCCTGGCTGTTAGCCAATAACATATAACTAAGTTCTAATACTACACAGTGGTATCACGGAGACATGGGACAAAATAGCCTCTCTCTTTGATTAGGCAAGTGGCACATTTCCATATCAAATGCATGCAGAACATATTTATCAAGTAGCATATAAAAGGATTGCCAATACTGAGCCAAACTAACACCACTGACGTTGTTACACCAGGAATCAATTTGGCTCACTATTACCAAGTATAAACATATTAGCATAACTTTTTGCACCTACAGCCCTTTCCAAATGCAAAATATTATACTACATAAATGCAGAAATGTAGCATTCCCCAATATGACATATCTATCCGGGCATATAGATGGGGCCCCTTGATTTCTTTATACCACTCTAAGGTATAAAGGAGACTTAAATGGACTGGAACACCCCCTGCACAGTGCCTTCCAAGCAGGTGTAGAACTGGCATAAAGGGTTTACACTAGCCGTGCATCTAGCCCCTGGTGTCAAGAGCGGATCCGGACATGGCCAGATAGTACAGCACTATGGGTCATGAGAAGCAGAACATTAATTAGAGCAGCTCCAGAATACAGCGTGCATAAAGATGTGACCTTAACCCACCCCTTCTCCACATTTCTGCCTAAAGTACTCGGATGGAGTAATTGAGAATCAAGGACACACGTTTTTCTGAGCTATTACTATGGTCCTAAGTGAAATATCTATTTTAATTGTAAAATGTCTTCTTACATGTTAAATTATTAAGGAATCATGTACTATAGAGAAGGGCTTAAACTAAATGACACATCATTCTCTTACTCCTCCAATCTTTGGGAGGGATTTCACTCAAACCTGGAACTGAATTTCACAAGTGGGTCAGTCAAACCCCAGAACTAAACTTTGAAGAAGTTCAAGGGTCTTGGACCAAATCCATACATACATTTTGCATCATAAATCCCACTTCTACTGCACTGCAAATACCTTCAATTATTTTCTATAAAAAGAATTGTACAAAACTCACTGTGTGCTTATGTGTGAGAATTAGGGAGAGATGTAAGAGGAGCTCCTTTTTTTGTATCGAATACTACTGTGATTATTGTAACTCAGTTTGGGGAAAAGAGCAACACTGGACTTAGAAGTTCAAGCAGCTGAAAATGACTGACTTTACCTGATTTTGTGTGTGTTTACTGTTAGAGTAAATTGTTTTGGGGGGTAATTTACTGTTACCATAAGATGATGATGAGAGAACAAGAAAAGATGACAAATAGCCAAGCACATGCTATACAATGTTCTTTCATACATCTGAACAAACTATAAAAAGGAATAGTGTTCCTTTAAGAAAGTGGCTTAAATGGTGCTCAAAACAGACTGGGTTGACAAATTTTGCAACCTTGGTGTCTCCTCCAAGATTTACAATGGCAGAGCTCCCCTTTTTAGCAAATTAAACCTTGTGTCAAGACTTAAAATTAAATCCAAACCTCTTCTCTTTTCTGTACAGAAGGAACAAATTGGCACCACATGCCGGTAGTCAAGGAGTGCTGATGGGAAACAGAGTGAAGTGAGAGCCTTCCAACCTGGAAGGCGTCACTAGTCAAAATCAACTGGGATAAACAGTCAATTCCACTTAAAGTTTGACATATACAGGCTTGTAAGATAGAAAAAATTAAATATAAGAATTTTTCTGTACCACACAAAACTGTCCCAGTGCCAATACTTCAGCTTTCTGTGCTGTGCAAGCACTTTGTGGAAATCAGCTTTCAGTACAGATTTAAATGTTATGAGACCCTGTTTTGCAAAAGTCCGTTGAGCTCAGTCAATTGAAAAGGAAAACACAGCAGAGATCCCAGAATGCATGCTCCACACTGAATTAAAAAGGTTTTTTGTTTTGTTTTGTTTTTAAATCAAGAAGACTCTCTTACAACATATTTTTAATTTAACTCTAATGGATTATATATAGTTCATACATCTCTATTCAGCAAGGGCCTCTGTTATATATAATCTATTATGTATATATATATATATATAATCTATAAATGTATGTAATATAATTACATATAACAAGAGCCCTTTGCCGACTAGAGATGTATTAACTGCTTTTCAAAGAAAGAAGTTTAAGGGTAACAGTTTCAAAAACATTTAAGAGACAGATTTTTAAAATATTTAAGCACCTAAAGCTGCTGATAGGTGCCTCATGGTTTTTTTTTTTTTTCAAAAGCACCTAAGCAGGTTACATGTGTAACTCCCATTGAAATCAATGTTACCCTATATATACATACACTGCCCCCATCTTCCCCAATTCTAGAACCAAACATTTGTATAGGATTCAAAAACATTTAGTTAAGTTATTTGTTCTTAGCTCTTATTTCTGTCAAGAACCAGCACTGGAAATGCAAAAATGCTATGGGAGAGGTTTTTATCACAATATAATGTCCAGCCTTGATTGGATATGGATGTTGCAGAAAATGCTTCATATCACAATTTTTCTAGACTAGTTTTCTAGACTTTAGATATAGTTTGGGATTTTACCTGGATCCCTGTGTGTACAAAATTAACTTTGTGCATGTGAGTAGCCATACTTGGTGGTTAAAGCAAAGGAATACACAGTATATGGAACTCCCGCCAAGGAGAAAAGGGAGTTGTGGAGGAAGTTCTGCTCTTCCAAGCCAGGGAGAAATCTTCCTCTCACCTCTCCTTAATCTAACCCATGGTCCCTCTGACTTAAGTGGGACTACTTATGGTCATCAACAATCCCTCAGAGTTCGAGTATTATCGTCTTCCATAAAATGATAGCCAGGTATCGCTTGTGGATCCACAGGTGGGTAATGAGACTAATCCAGGATCCAAGATCTTGTCTCAATTGGGGCAGACATTTCCCAATGCAAGAGGTGGATCTGGATTGTTGAGTCAGGCTATGGCGCATCCTTTCCTTATTTCCTGTTTCTCTATTGGATCTTGAAATACTGGGATCTTTGCCACAAGGTCCTTTTCCATTTTGGTCAGTCAAGGGCTTGGGTTCCCCATGAGTCTATGTCAATATTGCACTTCTTCATGTTTGCTATGAGGGTGACTTTGAAACACTTTTTTTTGCCTGCCCCATATCCCGTTGTGAGAACATTACCTGCTTTTCTGGCATTCGAGAAGCATGACCAGCCCACCAGAGTTGACGGTGAATGATCAACACTTCAATGCTGGTGGTTTTGGCTTGGGACAGAACACTAACGTTGGCATATCATTCATCCCACTTGATTCAGGAGATCTTGTGGAGGCACCATTGATGGCATTGTTCATAAACATTGAGGTATCTACTGTACATGATCAAAGTTTTGGCATCATACAAGAGATCAGGGATAACAATGGCCTGGTACATGAGAAGCTTGATTTGATTCTTCATGTCATGATCTTCAAAGAAACAGTTTCTCAACTGTCTGAAAGCTGCACTGGCACATTGAAGGCAGTGTTGAATTTCCTCATCAATGTCGGCTTTCTGAGACAGATAACTGCCAAAGTAAAGGAAGTGCTCAATGTTATCCAGGGTCTCTTTATTGATCTGAATTATGGGAGCAGCATCTTGTTGATTCAGAGCCTGTTGGTGGAATACTTTTTTTTTTCTTGGTGTTGAGTGTGAGGCCGAGTTGGTTGTAGGGCTCAGAGAAAATGTTGACTATTTTTTGAAGATCTTCTTCCGAGTAGTCACACAGAGCACTGTTGTCTGCATACTGGAATTCACTTATAGATGTAAAGTTAAGCACATGCACAAGAGTTTGCATGTAATAGCTTTGCAATTAAAACATTCTAGAGCAATGTCCTGTGTATGTTCTGTACAGAACAGCCTGCAACTGGTACCTTAGATCCAAGCATGCCCGAACTTTGCGGAAGTCATATTGGAAGCCAAACTTAGTAGTACACAGATATTATGGAGTTGGCAGTGATTTCACCTTAGCTAATACTGAGTATAAACTTCCATTCTAAGCCTATTTTTTGTCCTCCCACCCTCAACCTTTGAGTGAAATAGCAAGTTTCCTTGCAATTATTTTCATCAACTGCAGCAATTTACATAGCCTCATCACAATAATATCTCAGAGCTCAGTCCTGGGCTACATGCAGCTCAGAATGGGGAGACAAAGTTGTCTCTATACTAGGATGTGTCCGTTGATCATCAACCCAGCCAGTGACTGAAATGGCCCCTGGTGTAAATGGTCCCTACACACAGATTTAGGTCATCTTAACTACATCAGTTAGGGGATGCAGATTTTTCACACCCCTGAGTGACATAGCTGTGCTGATTTAATTTTCTAGTGTAGACCGGCCCTAAATTAGAGCATCCTGTGTATGCCTTGATTTATGCAGGTGCTCTGATTAGCCTCAGAATTGGGAAAGCAGAAAGATGGCTTGGAACCAGCCTTCAGATTCAGTCCCTATATGCCTATTAGAGCTGGGTGAAAAATGCTGAAAAGTTTAAATGAAATTAAAAAACCCACAACTTTTTGCAAAAATTTTTGAGATTTTGATTTTTTTGTTTGTTTGCTTTAACCTGTTCTACTGTCTATTTATGTTAATTTTAAGGTGTCTATCACCAAGGTATCTGAGTGCTGATAAAATACATGTGACAATAACTATACAAGTATCAGTAAATTCAGAATTAGTGTTTCTAAGGGTAGGTCTATACTTACCTCCGGGTCCGGTGGTAAGCAATCGATCTTCTGGGATCGATTTATTGCGTCTTATCTAGACGCGATAAATCGATCCTGTATCGATCCCGGAAGTGCTCGCCGTCGACGCCGGTACTCCTGCTCCGCGAGAGGAGTACGTGGAGTCGAGGGGGGAGCCTGCCTGCCGCGTCTGGACCCACGGTAAGTTCAAACTAAGGTACTTCGACTTCAGCTATGTTATTCATGTAGCTGAAGTTGTGAATCTTAGTTCAAAGTGGGGGGTTAGTGTGGACCAGGCCTAAGTAGAGAAACCTCCTAGGTCTAAATCACTCAGCATATTTAAGATTACTGCAGACTGCTTAAATACCTTATGACAAGTATGACAAAAAAGGACTATGGTTACTGTAGCAATATACAATAAATTTAACATTCAATAGGTCTATAACCATAGTCTTGTAAAATTTACTTTATCCAAAATAATGTATAGGAACCACTTCCTGCAAAATTATAACAGTGCAAGTAAGAGTATCCAGTATCATGCCCTAGGTGTGAAAGGAACAAACAGAATAGACTATGAGCAGTTATCACTGAGGCCTTGTCTACATAGAAAGTTGTACTGATTTAACTACACTGATATAGCTAAAGCAGTACAACCCCTGAAGTATGGACCCAGTTATATTGGCATAAAGGTGTTTTATCCCAGTATACTTATTTCAGTTATTCCAGGGTAACTAAACTGGTAGAAGTCACCTTTATACTGATATAACTGTCCCCACATTTGGATTTTTAACCAGTATAACTATTTTGTTTCTTTTTAAAAAAAAAAACACTGACATAGTTATACTTTATGCAATGGTGTTGTAGCTGTGTTGATCCCAAGATATTAGAGAGACAAGGTGGGTGAGGTAATATAGTTATATGATAAAAATTCCAAGTGTAGACCAAGCCTAAGAGGGCACAGTTAAGGTTGTGTTGTTGTTGCACACCAGCCTTAAGTGTTGAAAGGCCATAGAATGGAGGACACATTGTATCCCCTTCAGAGCTTGCACAGTGGTTGTGCTCTCTTGCTACCTGCAAAGTCCAGGAGGCACTGTGTGTAGATGAGACCCAAGATATCGAAAAGCTTTTGGGGAAATGTCCATAGAGCACAATTAAGTCCGTAATGAAAGCCTCCCAGCATGCATCATTTTGTAGTATCACAAATACCATTAGTCACATGCAATTCATGGTATTTCTGGTGTCACCCAATTTTTTATTTTTGTTTCTTTTTCTATTCTATATTCTGGGATATTTTCATTAACTAGGAAGCACGAGGATAATTTAACTATGGAAATATAGAGTTTTAAGTGGGATAAATTAAAACTTATTTCTGTGCTGAATTTCTAACCCAGCTTGGTTAGCAGGAACGTTTAGTTCATACAGCATTTCTAGGCTAGAGTTTCATTTCTGTTTTGCAGTTCACCTCCCTGTTTAAATAATAATTATGGTTGTGACATACAGTGACAAAAGCCAGAAAATTCAAAGTTAGGAGTGAGACACTCTGCCATTGTTTAAATGAGTTCAGCTGTTTTTGCTTTAGTAATACCACCAAGACAGAAAATTTTCATTTCCCAAAAACACAAACTTCTGGCAAGAGGTTATAGCTTGAAATAAATCTTATTCTTGGAAGAGACTTTTGTTTGACACCTGAATCATTTCTGCTTGTTTCTCTCTTCTTTCCCTCCTTCAAATGGATTCTTAGAACTCAAAGCCAAAACATGGAATCTTAGAGCTATCACAACAGCCCAACATCCAATTCTTCCTTGCAATTCCCAAAACACATCACTGAGTGATAGCCTTATTAGCCTTCTCAGACCTGGGAAGAATTCTTTACCCCAGAAAGGAAAAAAACTCAAACATTTGATTAAATATGGAATCAATTTCTGAAGTGGTATGGAAGCAAGATAGAGAACTACATATTTTAAAAGCTTGCAAGGTCTCATTGTGAAATTTTAAGACAGATGGACTTTATTATTATTTGTAACAGACTGGTGAGTGCTAAATATATCTTGACATCAGCAATAATATTATACATTAATAACAGAATTCAGCAGAGGGTCTTATTCCACTGGGTAACACCTTTCTTCCTCATGCTTCTTTGTTTTGTTCCCCCCAGCCCCCCCCCCTCACACACACACACACACACACACACACACTTTTTTTTTTTTTTTTTGGTAGCCGTGATTTGAGTTTCTTCTTTTGTTATCTCCTTCTCTCCTTTCTATGTCAAGGGAATATAATAGGGCTTCTTGTCAAGTAGGGTGGTTCCACGCTGTTATTCTGATGTGTTTGGGATTGTTTTCTCTTTTCCAGTGCTGCCAACTGTATAAACAATTGTTCAAGCCTCAATTAACAAGAGGGACCTACCCCTAATGATTGCCCCTTTATTGCATATCGCAAGCTTACAGTATATTAATAGGACTCTCCAATCCCTCAGTTAGGATCTAAACCTGTTCTCATTGTCGTCAATGAGAATTTTGCCACGGATTTCAGGTATGGATCTGGGGTCTTGGTTTCTTGGACCAAATTCATCCCTGGTGTAATTTCAATTAATTCGATGGGGTTACACCCAGCAGGAATTTAGCTTATTGCTTCATGGATTTCCATATCACTGTATCACCCAAAATGTGCTACATGCTTTCCAAACACAGAGGGAGACACAGCCTCCTCCTGTCCTAAAGAAAAGACAACCCAAAAAGAGAAAACACAGTTTAAGGGGTGGGGTAGGAATATAACATACAGGGAAAGCAGTGTTGGTGCTGACAGGCACATGGCTCATAAATTACACTTTTGATTTTTTTCCCCAAAGTTAAACACAGTAAATTTCCCTCTCCTTCATCCCACCTTCATCATTCAACTTAACTGAACACCATGCCCACAGTCCCAGCTGCAATTTCACCACTTTGAATCACTCCTCAGACCCTCCTCTCCTCCTCCTTCCACTTTTCTCTCTGCACCGGATCTCACTGATTTCTTCCAAAAGAAAAATTAGCAAAATAAGTGACCTTTCCCCCTCCCCTCCCTTGCCTTCCTTCCCTTCCCACAACTATGCCCTCCTTCTTCCTGTCACATATGCAGAAGTTTCTCAGCTGTTCCTCTTCTAACCCCTTCACTATCCCCAGTGACACTATCTGATCTCCTCCCTTGAATCCACTCTCCCCCTCACTCTTCTCCTTAACCTCTCAGTCTCTTCTGGCTCTCTCGCCTTACAATACAAGCATGCTTTCATCTCTCCCATCTTAAAAAACCCACCCTTGATCCCACATGCCTCTCCAAACACCACCCTATCTCCCTTTCGTCTCTAAACTCACTGAATGCACTGTTTACAATGACTGTCTGGAGACTCCTCTCCTCCAATTCCATCTTAGACTCTCTCCAATCTGGCTTCCATCCCTTACAATCCATTGAAATCATGCTTGCCAAAGTTTCTAATGACCACTTCCTAGTCAAATCTCAAAATGAGTACCTTTGGCCTATCAGCTGTCTTCAGCACCATTCCCATGTTATTATTCTTGCAATCTCATCCTCCCACTTGGTTTCAGTGATTCTATCCTCTCATTATTTTCATCCTACCTCTCTCATTGCGCTTTCAGTGTGTGTTTCGGAGGATCCTCCTCATCTCCCCTCCAGTCTCTCCATCAGGGTTCCACACAGCATTGTCCTTGGGACCTTTCTACATCTTGTCTCTGGGCAATCTCATCCCAAACACAAATTCAACTGCCACTCTATACTGACATTCATAGATCTACCCCTCTCTGTCTCCTGTTTAACTAAAATCTCAGCCTACCTCTGACATCTCATGTACGTCTAGCCATCAGCTCAAGCTCAACAAGCTAAAACAGAGCTCTTAATCTTTGCCTTGCCGGCTTTCTCAACTACTGTGGACATCATCATCCTGCCAGTCACTCAGGCCCAAAACCTGGACGTCATCTTCGACAATTAAATCGCTCTGGGGCCCTCACATCCAGGTTAAACCAAAATCTTGCTGATTCTTTCTGCACATCTCCTCTAAGGTACAGCCTTTCCCATTCACCCACCCAGCTAAAATTCCTGTCCAGGCTCTCATTATCTTGCATCTAAATTATTGAAATACCCTTTTCTCCGGCATTTTACTAATGCAGTCTTGCCCTGCTCACAACCATTCAGAATGCTGTTGCAAAGATCATTTTCCTAGCCTGTTGCTTTGGCCAATATTATCTCCTTGTTTCTTAGTAGCCCCCACCTATCTGTCTATCTATCTGTATCTACTTGTCTCTTGTTTTATACTTAAATGTAAACTCTTTAGGGCAAGGAATGTCTTTTGAGATTTGTGCATTGCTTGATAGAATGGGTTCCAGATTCTGATACCCTTACTTCCATTTAGTATTACATTATGCCTCAGATAGTTCCACTGAAATCATTACAGTAAAGTGCTATGTATATCTGCTTTGAGATGAAATTCATGGAGGGTTTAAGTAGAGATGGTTGAATTTTTCCATTTTTCAACCACCTCTAGTTTTAAGCTATAAATCTTTGTATCGCTTGACACCTGACTACCAAATAGATCACACACCTGTCTCTTTGTACACTCTCATAATAGCTGAGATCTACTGAGATTGATGGTCTTGTTGTCTTCTTTAGAACAGAAAGCAGAACTTTATTGATGGCACAAGGTTAGTTTTCTAGCTGGCGTAAATCAGTGTAGAACCATTAGATTTAATGGAACTACACAGCTTTACACCGGTGGTGAATTTGAGTTTGGTGTCCTTGTAAGGTTCACCTTTTGACCAGGCATTTTCTTGTTGATAGTCTTAGACTCTGACAATGCTTCTAACTGATGGCTTGGAATAGTTATTCAGGGGAAGACTATTACTGCTGCCTAATGTGGGCAGGACTGCCTCAGGTTTTGTTTTTAATGCATGTAATGTGAACAGATGCTACAGCACTAGGTGAATAATGAGCTATCAAGTGAAATATTAAATAATAACAGTAATACACAGAAGGAGCTTAAAACTTGTAGGCCAAATGCTCCCATTGCTAGTGCTTTTGTGAGGAGCCCTGATGCCCCTTGAATCTGGGCAGCCAGAACAGGGTTCCATGGTGGGTTTGAGGAGACCAGGGGAGATACAAGCCACAGTGAGCATGGGCTCACAACTGCAGCATGCATGCCGATGTATGGCTTGCTATATGCTCTAACTGGCAACCAATGCTGGTGCTTGGGACAACATGGCAGCCTAGGAGCTTTACTCTGAGTTTTCTTTTAAGAGATAGTAGCCGACACTGCCCTAATACATGAGTGGGAAGGGAGAGGAAAGAAGCTTCCTACTCACCTTAGGCATTCCTGTTGCAGCCATCACCACAGAATCTAAGTGATTACTGTTAAGACCCTCAGTGCATTAGTCTGTAAGGTGCACTATGCTTTGCCAGGCCCAGGCTGTTTTGATCTTTTGTGGAAGTTGTGTGGGGAGTGAGAACAGTATTCATTTTTCAGCTTCTGTTATTGCAGGAAGGCTGCTGTGAAAGCATGGCTCCCTCAGTGTACCCTGAATGAAGTCAAGTTCATAGTGATCACCTCCTTCCAGCAAGGAGTTCCACCATCAGAGGCCCTGCACTGAGAACACACTGACTTTAGTAGCTACTGATAGTTTCATTCTGGGAGTTAGTCACTTCAAACACAGCAGTTTCACCATAGCTTTATTCTCTCCAAACAGTTCATGTTGAGGAAATTACAATGTTTCTTACTAGCCTGCACTAAAATTTCTATTATTTTTCTGTATTAATATCAATTTGGCGTAAAAGTTATAAAGTTAAATTCATCATTGTAACCAGATGCACATTTAATGCATTTTTTTTAAAAAAATCGTATTTACTTTTGGTTTTGACCCTTAAACTCTGCTAAATAGTTCGAAGAACAATAAAAATCAAAAGTCTACGCAGTTATTTCTGTGCTTAACAAAATGTATTAATCCCAAACAAATTATGATGGACACAAATATTTTCTTACTATAAATGAAGGTGGTATAGCATACACTGTAGTACAGAACGACAATAATTAAAAATAGAAGTGGTGCATATTAGAGGACAAGGTGAATTTCAAAGTAAAGTTTTAAAATTGTAAAACTTATTTTGTGTGTTCACTTTCTATACAGTAATTAGTTACATTAAGAAACAGGTCCAAATTTTCAAAACCATGTCCCTAATATTGTATGCAATTTGTGCACTGATGTGTCTCCTTTTGTTTTGATGTTATAAAAATACAGAATTGTCTGAAATATACACAGGATTCATATAAAAGTAGTTAAAGAGATAGAAGCTATGGCTGTGTGTGTGAAAATCCAGAAAAGTATGCGATCTTCAGGGACTGATTTTCAAAATGGGCCTCCATTTAGCCTGATGCAGTTTGGCACCCATAATATATTCTACCCACAGTTTCATACATGTAATTCATTCTTACTTTTTACTAGCAATTCATGGAAGGTGCATAACTGTGGGGGAATTTAAAGAGGCAAATTTGTACCTTCAAAACTGTAGGCCAGGTTTGAAAATCAGGCCAGTTAAAGTTATCTGTATAGGAAAAGAAGTAACTATGATCTTTCTACTCTCTGATTAGCTAACTCGATAATCATCCAGGATCCTAAATTAACACTACCTTCTTGAAAATATATATGTTCTGTAAAAACACAAATATTTAAAATATTTTTAAATTGCCTGTACATGAATAAAATTATTGAGATCAAATTTTGACATAATTATATGCGGGGAAAAAAGGCTTCTGCAAATTGGCAAATAGTCCATTGCAGTATGCAATGCGTAAAAACGGTAAGAATGGATTCTATACTAACTACAGGGTGCTTACTTTCCTTCAACGATAATTGTCTTAATGCCTGTTTTAATCAGTATTAACTACTAGCAATAACATGCTTTTAATTATGTTTTAAACGAGTCCTTTATTGGGCTGTTTTGGGAAGCAAATTAGTCAAAAAGAGCTGTTAATCAAAAACGTGTTACTGGCACAAAATAAATGTTCATTTAAGGAGCCATTTGAAATAAACCTGGCTCATTGACTCTGACAACCTACAAGGACACTGGGGCCTCCTGAGGATAACTCCTTCAGTACTCTCCTAGATACGCCTTGCTGCTCAGAAGTTATAAGTAGAAACATTAAGCAGTTTAGGTCATTCATCAGCTAACTTTTACTACTGTACTCAAGAAAATGAGCCTCCTAGGAACTTCACAGCAGATCTATTCCTTCATTAGCTAAGTAATATTGAGAGAGATGTTCTTGTCATTATGAATAGAGAAATCTATTGCAGTGAATTTTACTAGTGTCCCCTTTGTCTATGAGCTGTCTTTGCAGATTTTAAGGTATTTAAGCTGAAAAACTAGCATAATTATCTTTGAACATTATTCGTATATGTTCATTTCCTTTTACTGAATTATATCAACGCAGGAAAATACTACCAGGCAAGATTATATATTCTACATAATGCACAGGCATACAGCTTAGCACTAACTGCAATATCAGCAGCATGGCACAACTTTAAATAGAATTTGGATTAGATCAACTCCATGCACAGGTTTGAAAAGTTAATTTTGACATTAGCTGTTTAATTTTTAAAAAGCTGCAGCTTTAAACAATCTAAAGAAAAAGACTGCATGAGTTATAATGATAGCTAAAAGTCTAGCTTTAAAATCTACAGTTAATGGCTTATCGGCTGATCCTTTGACTTCTAAATCTTAAAACTAGTTTTGCCTCATGACAAAGGCAAAAAATGCTTGAAATGATTTGGTTTCCCTCACACAGCACTCTCTCTTGGTTAACTCCTTTACGTCCTCAACCTTCTTCCCAAATGCACAGATTTAATTGTTACCAAAGGAGTTACTGTGATAGGCTACCTCTCCTAACTATGACCAGAAAAACAGTACAGCAACAGCACAAAATGTGTGAGCCATTAACAACAAAACAAAGTTTTACATATCTGCTTTATTAACACTGGGAAAAATTGCACCAAGAACCAGTACCTTCAGAATAACATTGTAGTGAGCAGTTATTGGAGAGGCGGGTGGTTAATTAAGCGTTGGTTCACAGTATGTACTTAGAGAATGAGCCTAGGGGTAGGAATGAACTTGCCAGGGAAGTTGTCACTGGATAAAGAAGGGACAATGAACACATGGTAAAAAGTTAGTATATACAGTAGTCACATGTTGTTTTCTAATTGCTAGCATTGGTCTGAAGAAACCTTCAGTGACTGCAGTGTCCAGCATTACCACAGGCATACTGATAGTATTATTATTTATTTAGATTCCTCTCTTTAAAAGTGTACTCAGAAGCACACCCAAACAAGTCTCTGCGTACACACACATTTAAAAGGGCATCATAATAAAGCAGCATCACACCCTCTTGCCCCCAACTAGGTCATACTTCAACCAATCACTGATTAGCAGAGGAGAACAGCTTAAATCCCTAACTCCTTGCCCCTCATTTCCCAAAAGACAGAAATGTCACTCCTGACTGTCAACTTTCCACCCGTGCTTGCTCCAGCAGAGGGGGTTTATAGTTTGCCTACTAAACAGCAGCAGCAATGGAAAGGGAACTGACTGTTAGACACTCAAAGGGCTGGGGACATCAGCAAAATGTATCTAGACAGGATTTTGCTTATATTGTTGATTCCTGTCAGTGGGTGCAGGGAGGATGAGCAAGGGGTCACCTTCGGGAATAGGTGAAGGTCACTTGAACGTTAGGAGTGGGCTTGCACTACTATCTACATTTGAGAAGTGGATTTTAAATGGTCAAATTAATGAAAAGTAATTAAAACTAGGTATAACAAAGAAACCTAACAAACTTAAACCCGCAAATCCAAACGTCAAAATATCTTAAGGGTCTTAGCCAATGAGATTTAAGCTTTCAAGTGCCTAAACTACTTTTGAAAAATTGGACTTAACCCATTTGGCAAATTTTACCCTGGACATAGTTACAATAAGTTTTTATTTTTACAACCATTTAATCTATTTTAAGAGCTAGATTTTAATAACTATTATTCGTTAGAGGGCACATTCCTTAGAACAAAGATCACGTTTTCCTGTGCGCTAAGTGTTGCACAAACATAATGGGAACTTTAGGGCCTTTGGGAACTACTGCATATTAAATAAATAAATTAATAAGTTCTGGTCTATGCTTACTGTTACAACTCTGAGTAAAGCAAACATGTTCCTTAGTCTTTGTCAAGGAAAGGTCATTTAAGCAACCACATAGGAGTGTTATCTGCCGGCAAAACTGTACCAGTACATAGCCGGTCACAAACAGAGAAAGAGGAACAAAGGAATTCCAGACAGCAAATTGTTCAAGGGTATGCCTGCTGACTATTTCAGTTCACTTTATCCACTGAGTGAGTCTGAGTTAGTTGCCACTCAGGCAAGCAGCTCTGTTAGCATATCCTGTTGGCATACCAGGGCATGCAAGGCAACGAGCTAGTGCCTTAGAGACTTGCTGAACAAAGCCAGTCTGCAGTCAGACCTATGGGACCTCCAGGGCACCGGGAAACAAAGCAGGCAATGACTGTCCACTGCTTGTCCTTTTATATTAGTGGCTTGGCAAAACACTCTTTTATCTCAGCAAGCATGATTCCTTCTTCATAAGCAGCATGACACGTCAGCAATAGAGTTTAAAATACCCTTATGGTCTGATAAACAAGTCTTGATTTTACTGACTTGTATTTCTTTCTTTCACTATATATCTAAATGGAGAACATTCCTTTCAAACATTTAAAATTACAACTTTAACTCAGTACCAAGGTTAAAACAAATTTTACTTGTATACAATACAGAAAAACACCTTACTAAAACAATTAGTCTTAATTAAATATGAAGATTACTGATATCTTCTGACTACTTTCATTAAAGAACTTATTAAAATATTTGTGTTGCATTGAAAGAGTTTTTGGGTCCCCCCCAAAGGCATAAACTGGCTCAGAATTGGAGACCTGAATTTTGTTGTATTGCTTTCAAAGCTGGCTGTGCTTTTTGATGAATTTCATAATGTTACAAAAATAGCATAAATGTTTTGTAAGATGTGGCTTTGAGAATGTTATTGGAACTGGCAACTTATTTTTCAAATTACCATTCACGGATCTATTTTCAACACTCTTTTCCCCAGTCTATTATGTATATCTATGCAGGCTTCATCCATAAGCCACAATAAAACATTGAATATGACCCTGTTTCAGGGCAGAAGTGCTTTCTTGTTTCCAGTTAGCAGCACAACCACAATCTTGCCTCTTTTTTTTCTTTTAATTTTTGGAAGTGCAGAAATGTGATCTTTGCCGTATGCCACAACTGCTACTGTCCTTTTTGTATCACACACATTTGTTACAGTCAATATTGTGTGCATCTTTTGGGGGGTTTGAACATAGCTGTGTGCAAATAGTCCATTTGGGATTTTATTCCCAACATTTTCATTCTGACGTTAGAAACATCAGGTGTTAAGAGGACTAACTGATCAGGGGACTGGTGCGAACCTATAGAGATTTCTCCTGTAGATCACTGACTCATTCAAATTTAGCTTGAGACTGTAGTGACAAAGTTGCTACTATTGATTGCTTTTAGGTGGTTTTCCCATCTATTCCCTATTACCCATAGCACAAAACATATAATCACAGCTGGTATTAGCTGGAAACTTTCAGGGCAGCTTTGACAGAAGCCTAGAATTGAATGGGCATAGAGACTGATGGACCCTCTCATAAAGGCTTTTAAAAAACAGGTTAAAGGCATATGACCTGACTTCCAGAGGTGCTAAATAGCCCCAGTTCCCCTACTGAAATCAACAAGAGCTGCATGTGCTCTGTACCTTTACAAATCAAGCCTACACCAGCAAGCAATAATCTGAACTTATGATGGCACTGCTTATGGTGCAGAGTAGACAGAGGGAAAAGACTTCAGTCCTGCCCTTCTAGCACCCTTCTTAAGCACTACATTAACTTTTAAAGGAAACTTTAACATGCAAGTGAAAGAGGGTGTTCAAAGCTAAACAAGTAGGACAGGTGGCACAGAAAATGATGCAAAAAACCCATTACAATGTATAACATTTTAATTTCTTATTTATGATTCTTCCATAAACTTTATTCTAAGTCATTATATACATCTCCAAGTATCTCATCACAAAATGACATTTACAATGTAACCATAACAAAATAACTACACAGAACAATTTGCAAAATACCACATCAAAAGGTAATGTAGGAATAAGACACAATCTCACTATATTAATACTATACTACTTATACTTTGGACCCCAAGCATAACAACTTTACACACAGAATAGATAGTCAAAACACTTTATTACATTTTATCTCACTTAGTTCTGCATGGAACTGAGTATGAAATAAACAAAAATACATTACATACAATGGTTAGAATCCACTCTATCAATGGATATTTAGTTAATAATTCAATAGGAACATGAGAAGGCCCCTAGTTGATATTACAATTAAAAATCAAAGTACACCAATAAATTAAATAGGCCTCTAAAACAGAAGTGGGAAAAAAATCCATCATTTAAGATTCTGGTAACCTATCATCCCAATAATTCTTTAAACATTATGTAGAGAAAATGAAAGGAATGCTCAAAATCATTTATTTTAGCGTTAGAACAAACAGGAAAGTAACAGAGATAAAATTAGTTTAGAAAAAAATTACACTGATCGTAACATGATTTTTTTTTAAAAGACTCACAGATTTTTCTAAGTTGGTCTGTTGCAGGGACATTTATCTAACCAAATATAAGGCCCTATGGGAACTCTGAGGAGATTAAAAAGAAATAATGAAGGCATAATTGTGGGTTAGTTGGGAATAGTACTTTCTCCTCCTCAGCATATGGAGAAGTGTGTCAGTCAGATGGTGCGCACTGGAAGGTATAATACCTAAGGGGTTTGAGCGGCTGATGCTTCTTTATCTTTTCTTTTTGCTTTCAAATTTCCTTTTTCATCTATTATTTTAAGAGAGGACCAGGGCTTTAGGTATTCTCTATGGTTTTGTCTCACTTTTTTTCTCAGAGAGGGAAAGTGACTGTATACATCAGTTTGTACTTTAATCCATATGTAGAAGGCTGCAGATTGGTGCTGATTCATATAGCATACTGACAGGTGAATGAAACCTGCTTAGAGGTATGGGCTGGGGATTATCCATCGAATTACATATCTAATACCAATAGAACTATCCTGAATTATCAGTTTTGTGAACAATTTTAACTAAAAAGTAAAAATAACTATCTGCAGACTAGTTCTAGATGTAGTACTATTTAATCTTTTGATGTTCATTAGCTTCTCATCCTATGCTGGACATATAGTATTCTATTACTTTGTTTGATTTCCTGATGTTTTCAAACCTATGATTTTCCATCCAACAAACAAAACAGGTATGTATTTTAGTGCACAAGGAAGAGCTTTAAAAGGTTACATTTTCAATTATGTCTGAACCAATCCTCTATATTCTTCCCAAATTTAGCAGTCATTTATGTCCTATAGTTTTGCATTGATAAACATTTGTGAGCACAAATAAAATAATTTAAATTTCAAATTGCCTGCAAAAAACAGTATTTGTACCTTCAGCTAGGGTGACCAGATGTCCCGATTTTATAGGGACAGTCCCGATATTTGGGGCTTTGTCTTATATAGGCACCTATTACCCCCCACCCCATCCCAATTTTTCACATTTGCTATCTGGTCACCCTACCTGCAGCTTGAGCAAGTTTTCAGAAAGGCAGTAGCCCTTTGATCAGTACATGCAGGCAAATGAATGATAGACACATGGGAAGGATTTAAGCAACAGAATGCAACTTTATCTAATATTGGGAGGACGTTATGTGTCCCATCCACTGCTCTCTCATACTAGGCTTTAACTGGGTTCTGTGCGCTGTTCAGGACTTGCACCATACAACCAATAATTTGGAGTAGACCTACCTGGGCCGTCTTTTAGGAATCACTTCTGAATCCTCTCCACCTCCACTGCGTGGGGGGCAAGGGTATAGTTTGCACTGGTAAAATTTGTAAGCCATCAAATTGTGGTGGTAAATCTGAGTATGTGTGTCTCTGGCTGCTTGACTGTGGACTCAATCTAGTAACAGGGTAAATAATCAGAACCACACCACCAATTCATGTTTGCAAATGCAAAAATACAGGAATAGATTGTGCCTCCATAAGGCAAAGTGAATCTCAGCCCAACTGGAAATATAAATATCAAATATTAGTGCCCACAAATTATTGTGCATTCATAACAGAGGAATAGAAATGAACTTGCATGTATATATTTCAGGCTGAAATATAGAGGCTAAGGGCATGTCAACAATAGAAGTGCTCCATCGGCACAGCTGCACTGCTGTAGTGCGTCTGGGGAAAACACTCTATGCCAACAGTGATCGCTCTCCTGTTGGCATAATTACTCCACCTCCATAAAAGCCGGAAGCTATGTTGGTGGGTGTGGACAGCACTTAGATCGTTGTAATTTGTGTCACTCGGGGGGATGTCTTTTTCACACCCCAGAGTGATGTAAATTAGATCAACTTAAGTGGTAGTGTAAACCTGCCCTAAGTTGTGGTTCCATTGAAAATGAGGCAATTTAAAACAGAGTGACACACCTTAGATATAATTTCTTTGGGCTAATTTGTGTCCCTCTCTGCTCCCCTCCTCGCTCCATGGCAATAATCATCTGCTGATATAGGCAAGAAATTACTCCTCCTCCTCATGATCGCCAAGGTTCCATTCACTCCATTCCCCTGTGCTCTTGGGTAAAAGGAGTAAACAGGCATGCAGCATCCACTTACCCCTGCACAAACGGACCCAGAGACCAGGTAACCCAAGCACAGACATAAGGTATGTTCTTATTCCACGTAATGCCTCCACCTGTTTCACAGTCTGGCCCTTTGCTTGTAGGGCCAAAAAAATCAGATATTGAAACCACTACGAAAATCAAACAGAGGAACAAAATATTAATAGATTGCAGTAAATGGCACGAGGAGGAAATAGTGGAGATGAAAAGATGATGCATTAAGACAGAAAGAGCTCATCTCAGAAATTATTCTCTCTCTCTTTTTTTTTTTTTTTTTGGTTGAAATGGGGAAATGTATTTTACAAAAGTTATTTTTAATGAGACATTTTCTCCATATCATATCAGGGTAGAACTGTGAACTTTTTATGGAATTACTTGACAAGCTGATCAGTGCCATATCACTGCCTCCAGACACAGTTCTTTTAATGATGTCCAAACTACTTAACTATAAAAATGAAATTGGGAGCCAGCACAGTAGGAAGTAGATTGAGCAAGCTGAAGATCAAAGGAGATACCATCACAGTGGCCTTTGTGTGCTTACTGTTGGTTTGTTCTAACTGAAGGGTAAAGTAGTAGTGAATTGAATTATATGTGAGTTGGTTCTGTACCAGAGTACCGAAAGAAAAATTAAAGTAGAGTCAGATAGAATTGTATAAACCAACCTGCCCTGGACAAGACTGAAACCTATTGTATTAGAGCTCCAAGCCATTTTATCATCTCATGTAAATAGTACTGGTATGTCTAGGAACACACTGTCACAAGCCCATTTACAATGTGATTTTATATATATTCTGCATACATGACAGTTTGTATCTGTATAGGGTTACGGCAGGAAGCACCAGATGGCGCCATTACACGTAGTCTTATAAATTCTTAGTGTGTGAGCAGTGTACAGTTTCTCTGAAGAAATGCTGTATTCGGGGAGCGGAGAGGGGAATATCTGGCAAAGAGCAAGGAATTTTGCTATCCTCCTTTATCTCTCAAAGACTCTAAATGGGTTCAGTTCTTGGTGCAAAATTGTTTCCTGTGAACCACCCATTCGCTGTTTGGGTTGAGATTCCTGCAAGAGTGGGCTGCCTATGTGCTGTTTCTGATCATTTCTGTTCATGGACTGGTGTATATAGCGTAAATAAAGAAATTTACTAAGAAACTCTGCATCACTAACTTCTCCTCCAATGAAAAACCAACCTATAACATTTGCTGCTGTTCAGCAGAGGGACACAATCCTGTGGAGGAGTCAGAGAAAATTCATAGTTAAAGTTGATTTGAGAATGCACTTTAAACAGGACTAAAAAGCCTCTGTTTCATACAACCAATGACTAATTTAATCTCCATATCAAGCATACATTTACTCTATATAAAGGCTACATTTGTGATTTGAACTACATGTCAATGCCAGGAGTAAGAGGAAGTCATAAATATTCCCTAACAGAGGTGGGTGTATCTTAAACACCAATCCTTAATCAGTGCTGCATATAAGATCACAATCTAGCCCATAGTAAACATACTACATACATATTAAGGCCCAACCCAGTAATGTGATATCTGAGCGTAGACACTACACATAGTTCCCCTGAAAACAACAGGACTCCACCCAGGCGCAGAGTTCACATTGTCAGATCACTTGTAGGATGAGGCTATAAGGACATTAAGATCATGAATGTTTGTTGATATATATAAACTACTTAAATTTGGAGCGATATTAGCTTTGTATTTCACTGACTCGGTCCATGAGCTATACCAAAGGAACATGGCAGGTTTTTGAAGCTGTTTAACAGTTAGAAATAGTCCCAGGAGAATGAGATAAGTGACCAAACAGGAGGGGAGGTATTCAAAGTTGCATGATCAGTGCAGTGTATCACTTTGCTTTGCATTTTATCATATGGATATCACTTCCTCACATGCAGTACATTATAAATATTCACATGTACCTAGTATGTATACAGAAAAGATTACCAAACTCATGATGCAATTTTAAAATTTATTTACATTCAAGTGTAAATAAATGTTAAGTATTAGGAAGAGTTTACTGGTGCTTAGGGAGAACTTATTTGTATTTTATGGGATTCATTTATGGCACAGTATGTGTAGCGAATTAGATACAAAATTTTCCATTATTGCTAAGGGAAGTTGCTTGGTTAATTGTTAAGAAGATTTAGCTCTGTGTATTGTTTTAATATTTAAAACATATAGTGGAGGCTTGGGTGGGTTTTTTGTTGTTTTTTCTGACAAGAAAATGTTTGCTTGTTGTACGTGTCATGGAAATGACCTGTCTTACAAAGAAAATGTCAGATCATTAGGGCTGGTTATAGCAAGTGATGGTAATGGCAAATTGTAGGGCTATCCAACTGTTTCACAGTGCAACAGAAAACTAGCACTGATTACATCTTTGTTACAAAGCAAATCCCATGAGGGTTACATGAACCTGGCAACCAGATTAGCAAACCTGAGTGAGAGTTTTGTAGATTGGATTGAGACATTACCATGAAATTTAGAGAAGATTTGGACTGTCCAAACCCATCTGCTGCCCCATCTCAATGCCCCCTAGCCTGGCATCCTCTTCCTCTGAATGGCCTCTAGGAGGAACTGCATTATGTTGCACTGGGCTGCAACAACCTCAGGCTCCAATGTCTTCTGGAGACAGTTGTTAGGCCCACTGTCCCCTCATGTATTCTTTGGTTAGGGGGAATCAAACAGGTGCTTCTAGAACTAGGGCATCCCCTCTTCATCACCCTGCTACAGTAGGACCAGCAAGGATATTCACTCCTAGCTATCACCTCTGCATCACTGAGGGGAGTGTCATGAACTGCAGTGGAAGAGGTCTAGGAGCTTCTACAAGGATATCACTACCTCTCCTGCAGGGGACGAACAGGAACAGTAAGAGGGTGAAGCCTTGGCTCAGCCTCCACAACACATCTGCCACTGCAGCTGATCTAGCACAGTGGGGGTAGCAAAGGTTAGTAGGCATTGGGCTGGCATTGATTGTTTTCTGCCTAGAACATATGTGGAGATGGTTACAAACTGGTTCCAATTTGCTCTTGGGGCAGCTCAACTATGTGCTGTCCCTTACACAGAGCTTATGGCAAAGCCACAATTTAGGTCTAACTTGGTCACGTTTTAAAATACGTTATTTGAATGAAAAGAATGAAGGGAAACGAAACATTATGGCAACCAATAGTATAACTAAACACGATACAGTATCCAAACATGCCCTGTCCACTTTTACAAAAGTAGGAAAGAACTCTATCTTCCCAGGACAAGCCCTTTACTGATGCCTTCTGCATGGGCCCTTCTGAAGTGAGCGAACCGTTCTATTAGCAAAAGTGTTCAACCCTTTTGGGACACGGATCCTTAGGACTTAAAGAAATTAATTCATTTTATAACCCTGATGAATTTCTGGTGAATCAGTCAGTCAGATCCCAGGCAAAAACTCTGATCTATGATAATATAAACTTCTGTGTCAAGGAGCCCCTTGGATCTCTGGTGATAGAACAGAACCCTCAGGCACTTAGAAGATTGCCAAAGCTTTTGTATTTCTTTCAACATGATAATTACAAAACGGAAAGATTTTTGAATATATATATTTTTTCAAAGTTAAAAACAACAAAGAACATTTTATGCATGAATTTTGCAGCCTTTTTCAGTTGTGTAATGAATTAACTTTGCATCATTTGGATGAGATAATGTAATGGAAGATCAGATTGCACGAGTGAATGGGCTATTCCTTGGGGCTCAATATCACAGCAGAGAATCAGAAGGCAGCCAATAGTGCTCCAAAGAAAATAGGAAACCAAAAACTTTTAGGAGGCTGTGAAAGACTTCAGGGAGTGAACAGGTGAGCTTGCACTCTGATCACTTAGATGCTAATTAATTCCCCAGAGAAATGTGATTGAGATAATTAGATAATCAGGCTGATGGGCTAGGTGGGATAAAGAGCCAATTAGCCCATCAGCCCAAATCTGATAAAGAGGCACAGCCAGGAAGTGCTGGGTAGAGGGAGAGAGGGGGAAACAAGGCTATTTGAGCCCAGTCACACAGAGGCCTTGGGGAAGGGAGAACTTTGTTCACCTCACGTCCTGATGAGAGGGCCAATAGCACAGAAGATTCTGAAAATAGACTGTTGAACAGGGGCTGTAGTGTAGTGTAGTGTAGGGAATTAAAAATAAATGGCACTGTGAATGCACAACAAGTAGAGTCTGTGCAGGTTCTGTGGGGGCAAGAAGACAGGGGCATAGGCATGTCCTGCTATAGAGGTGGACCCTTAGCACTCTGAGTAGAATTGATTATTGAACTGGTTTATATGAGATTTAACTCAAAACTCCAACAAACCTTTGGTGAGGTTTGAAAGTTGGCTTGCTTTTTTCCCCTATTTCATTGAGATGTGGAGCCCAAAGCAAAGAAATATTTCTATGATGAGACAATGGCATTTCTAACCTCCAGAGAACAAAGTACCAGCAGAAATATCAAAAGAGACTCTTGTTGTGAAATTTCCAGCCTCATTTGAAAACCAAAATAGTGATGATTTAATAAGTAAAATATTTTATATGTCTATAATGCCTTCTAACCGAGGATTTCAGATATATAGCAAACAGGAAATTGATAACAATCAATATAAATTACAAGCTAGAAATTGAAGAAAACTGATGAGAGAAGCAGAAGGGCACAAGGATAAATCAATGGCCAGCAGTGTTAAGGACAATAAGGAATTTTTAAAGAACAAAATGAATCCTAACAATGGTATTGGTCCATTACTAGATGGAAATGGTAGAAGTGTCAATAATAATACAGGAAAAAGCATAAATGTTCAATAAATATTTCTGTGCTTTATCTGGGAAAAAGACAGGTGATGTATTACTTTCCATTCCAACGGTAACTAATCAGCTACTAAAGTTAGACATCTTTAAAATCAGCATCTTCTGATAATTTGCATCCAAAAGTTTTAAAAGATTTGTCAGAGGCATGTTCAGAACTTCTAATCTTAATTTTAAATAAGTCTTGGAATACTGAGAAAGTTCAAAAGGACTGGAAGAAAACTAATGTTGTGCAAGTATTTAAAAAGGGTAAATAGAATGACCTGAGTTATTATAGGCCCCGTCAGCCTGACCTTCATCCCAGACAAAATAACGGAATGGTTTATACAGGACTCAATTAATAAAACCATTACAGAGGGTAATAAAATAAATGACGATCAACATAAAGTTTATAGAAAACAGATCTTGTCAAACTAGCTTTACTTCTTTTTAGACGAGATTACAAGTTTGGTTAAGAAAGGTAATGTGGATTTACATAGATTTCTGTAAGACGTTTCCCTCGATTTTGCAGAATATTTTGATTAGGAAACTAGAATGGAACAAAATCAACATGGTGCACATGAATGGATAAAAGTCTAACTGATAAGTCTCAAAATTAATTGTAAATGGGGAACCATCATAAAGGGGTGTGTTTCTGGGGGAGTCCCACAGGGATCAGTCCTTGGCCCTATTTAAAAAAAAAATTATCAGTAATCTGGAAGAAAACATACAGTCACCACTGATGAAGTGTGAAGATGACACAAAGATTGAGGGAGTGGTAAATAATGCAGAGAATGAGTCACTGACACAGAAGTAATATGGAATGGTTGGTAAGCTGCATACAAATAAACAATGTGTGTTTCAATATGGCCAAACATAACGTTTTACACATCTAGGAGCAAAGAATTTAGGTCTTGCTTACTGAATGGGGGACTCTCCCGGGAAGCAGTGACTCTGAAAAAAGATGTGGGGGGTCACAGCAAATAATCAGCTCCCAGTGAAACACTCTGGCTAAATTGTTAATGTGATCCAGGGCTGTATAAACAGGGCAATATTGAGCTGGCATAGGGAGGTTATATTACCTCTGCATTTGCCACTGATGTGATGACCACAGGGATACGGTGTTCAGTTCTGGTGTCCACACGACAAGAAAGATGTTGATAAATTGGAGAGGGTTCAGAGAAGAGCTGTGAAAATGATTAAAGGAAAAGATGTCTTACAATGGTACACGCAAGGAGCTCAATCTAGTTAGCTTATTGAAGAAGAAATGGGTGATTTGAGCGTCGTCTACAAGGGGGAACAGAAAATTGGTAATAAAGAGCTCTTTAGTCTATCAGACAAAGGTATATCAAGATCCAATCACTAGAAGTTGAAGCTAGACAATGTAGACGAGAAATAAGGTGCAAATTTTTAACACTGAGGTTAATTAACCAGTGGAACAATTTACCAAGGGTCATGATGGATTCTCCATCACTGGAAATTTTAAAATCAAGATCAGATGTTTTTCTAAAAGATATACATTGTTTTATTAAAGTTAATGTTTAAAATCAAATTTACACAAATTAAGAAGGAAGGTACTGTACATCTGGAGTCAGGCTTAAATGATGAGAGGTTACAAGTATCAGTTACAAGGCACACCGCTATTGGGTTTGAAGCAGGAATTAATTCAGGGGACTCCTATGGTTGATGTCATGCAGGAGGTCAGACTAGATAATCACAATGGTCCCTTCTGGCCTTAAAATCTATGAAAAGTGCTTTCCAGACCTAATTAATACTTGCACTATCCACGTGTAGTAGATATTATCATCTTCATGTAACAAATCATATAATTAAGGCACAGAGAGGTTAAGTGTCTTTCCAAAAAGTCTGTGGCAGAGCCAGGAATAAAAGTTCTATCTCCTTACTCCCAAGTTCTGTGTTTTAGCAACAAGAATATCCTTTCTCTCTGTCTACTGTACTATGCTCTTCTCTCTTTGGCATAAGATTCCTTCTGGTCTCAGTAGTGTTGCAAATGAAAAAAAAATGAAAGTTGTATTCAAGGGACTTTTATGGATTAACGTTCAAAACAATGTACAGTTATAGACATAACTGCCGTTGAATTTCCATGCACAACTTTGCAAAGCTTCTGAATGCATGTGCAATTTCTCAAGTGTCTATCTTCATAGCGTACAGGTGCTGTTACAAGATTATAAACAACAAGCTTTGTCAAAATCCTCTGCTCGTCTCTTGGTCTATCCAGGCCCTCGATATCTCTTTTCCCTTGTCTTTTGAGGCAGAATGAACTTGGAGTGAATGAAAGCTCTGATCACCTATTGAAAGACAGATAGGGTGGGTAGCTGTTTGGGTTTTTATAGTTTCTTTCTTTCCCTCCACTCCTATGTAATATTATGAGTTAATTCCTTAAGCTTTAGAGTTATCTTTACTCACTTTTATATAAATTAGCAAGCTTGGCAGCACACTGAGCAATGGTTTCCTGTCTCCCATACTGTGGTACTGGTGTCCTTTCGAGAGCAGCCGAACATGTCCTTCCTAGAATAGTGATACCTCAGATTCCTCATTCCTGATCATAGGGCTACCTCCTTGGACTGCTATACCAGCAGGCATAAAGAGACTTCCTTTCATCCTCTTACAAGGCTTTTCTGGCTGTCTGCCTTAAAATAGGTTCCAGACTGCTGAAATGTGGAATTCTTATTTTCAGCGCTACAATAGCTTTTTAATAAGATTAAAGAGTCTTTTCTGAACCCTATCTCTGCCTTGCACCCTGTTTCCTGGGATACTTCACTCACTTACAATAGCTCTCTACTGAACCACTAAAGGGATCAGGGTGGAGGTATTAAAAACCCTGTGACTGACTAGGGGGAGCTCAAAATAGATCAGACTTCCCATTTCAAAACGCACACAGCAACTTGATTGTCAATTTTGCCGCTTCCTATTACCATAACCTCCTTCGGGTCTTTCCAGTATAAATGCTAATATACAAAGTTGACCTGTAAAGCTGCTAAAGATTGTAATACATGACTGGTACAGACATGTTCCTGCCTGATTTTCCTCTTATTTAACACTGGTGTAACTCCATTGATTCCAGTGGAGCTCTTCTTCATACACACTGGTGTGAGGCAGAAAATGATCATCTCCTACCTACCTCAGTAATTCTTCACTTACAACAGATTTTTCTTTGAGAGTGTCAGAGCACTTCTTCTTCCCATTTTTTCCCCCTGAAACAGTTGCTTTATCTGCTATTGGAATTGTAAAGGCAATATCAGGGAAAGAAATACGGCTGGTCATTGTATTTACTTATTTCTTGTCATTAGTTTTGTTTTTGGCATTTGTATACATAAGTGATCAGTGAAACTGGTTTGGACTAAATTTGGCCTAATTTTGGTGGCCCAAGTATATTCTGTACTGCTTAGGGGGAGGAGCCTAATTCCACATTGCACACAAGAAGTCACACAATACTAAGAAAATCAAAACAAATATGGTCCTGATTGTTTCTTACTCAGGGCTTTCTTGTGCCTCAGTTCTACTCTGTTTTACATTAATTGTAAGCTCTCTCTGGTGGTGACTGGCTTTGTGCCTTGCACAAAATGAAGAAAATTGCCACAGCTTAACAAAGCTGACTAGGCACTACTGTAATACAATAATGAATGAATGACTAATAATGGGCAGAACTTCTTCACTGCCATCAGAAGCTTGGCAGTGCAGAGGTGGCAAACTATTACCCTATCCAGTGTACACAGATACCTCTACTTTGGAAGTACTAAGCATTTTCTGAAGCAAGAGACACCAGCTCTGCACTTTTCCATTTTATCTCTGAGGATTTGGTAACTGGAGCTCAGATGGAAGAGGAGTTCCTACTTTGACTTTCCTTGGTATAAGTTTCTTCATGAGTAGTATTCACCCATGCCTAGAAAGAGAAAAGAGATTCCTTTCCATACTCCCTCTTCCCACCCTAAACACAGAGCATCTCTCCTATTTCATGATATTCACTAAAGGTAATGGAAATACTTCCTAAGTAGGACATTTTGCTGTAGTAGGAATGGCCGTGAGAAAAACTGTAGATTCTTTCCAATAATTCTACATTTTAAACTATACGTAACCCTTAATTTAATAATTTTAGTTTTAGAAATAATTCCAACCTTTTACAAAAAGGAACGTTAGCTTTATCTTTATTAAAGTCCCTTCCAATTTTACCAGTTTAATGTAGGAGTGAAAGAAGGGTTTTTCTGCTGAATTAGTCAAAGTAATAAAAAGTCATAGATGTTAAGGAGCAAGTGCTTTTCTTGATGGGCATCTTCAACTGAAATAAAAAAGGAGACTTCCCACTTTTAGCCAAAAAATTAATGAGGAATAATACACTGCATGTAGTTATTAGTGTGCTGATCTTGTCTGTGCTATGATCCAGATCTTAAATTCCCTAAAGATTGGCAATGTTCAGGTCCGGCATTTTCATTCAAATCCATCTCTAGCTGAAGCATTTGCCATGGCAATCAAAGTATTTACTTTCTGATTCTTCAGTACAGAGCAACTACTGTGTGGATGGGTGGCCCCGTCTTCATGTCAGGTCTGAAAACCAGCCAGGCTCAACGTCCACAAGAGACCAGATTTTACACTGTGTGAGCTTGAAATCTCAATCACTGAAAACACCTCTAGAAATAATTTTAATGAGTTACGTTGAATGGCGCAAAGATCAATCAGATCCACCTTTCTGGATAAAGTCCTGCTCTGTGTAGCAAGTCCATCCCTCCCCAGAAAGGAAAGAGTGGAAACCCTTTTCTGCCCTATCCCCCCACAACGTACATCAAGGGAAACCTAAAAGGTCCCAGTAGTTTTTTGCATGGCTGTGATACCTTAATCAGCTTCACCTTGCAGCCCTTTACTCCATGATTGGCAGTTCAGCTAAACACAAAACCTTGGGGAAAGGCCAAGTTCCCTTCCCTAACTCCAGGGCAGGAACTTAACTCCCTTAGTCTCTGCCAAACCCTGCACATGGTTTTATACACCCATTCTGACATCTTCTAAGATATCAGAGACAATCTTCCAAGAAACAGAACATTAACCCCACATCACCATTGTATGGCACACAGTCACACTTAAAATGGTCACATTTTATTGTTTCATGGATATTTGAGGCACCTAACACTAAACTTATAATATTCATTAACCATTATTATTTATTCATGAGCTCCTGAGTTATCTTGCTTTGCTAAAGAACCTGGTTTCTATTGCTTGCAGGAAAATGTGCACTGGTTTCTAGGTTTTAACTGAGATTGTGTGACCCTAGTGGATAGCTAGGTAGTGCGAGTGAGTGTTCGTGTGTAAAAGAACTGTATGGAATCCCTGTGCTATATTTTTCCTGCCCCCTGTCCCTTTAAAGGTTTGGAACTGTGCTGAAGAGGTTAAAGGGGACACAATTCTGGGAAGCAGATGGTGATTTCAGCCAAATTGTTTGGTACACCTAGAGGACTCTCTAGCAGTGGGGCTTGCATACGCTCTGGTTTTTGTTTTTTATTATGGTAAAGGTTTAATAAAATGCTCCAGTTTAAAACAGTGCTCTGGGCTCAGCCCATATCTTTTAAACAAACACAATAAGAGCCCATAGTGCCCTGACGCACCCCAGTTTAAAAGAAAGCCAACTTGGAACATAAAAATGCCCCCTTTCTTGATGTCACTAAGATGCCACAATGGCAAACCCCATACTTACTATAGTGCTTTTTGCACCACTAGAGTTAATGTTAGCATTTCCATGCTTTCAGAAAAAAAGAAAAAGGAAAGGAAAAAAGGTGGGGGTGCGGGGAGAGAGGTTAGTAGGGCTTTTCTTACCAATAAAAATATCTCCCGAGGTTAAAACTTGGCATACAACTAAGGCTTCAATATGGGAACAATTTTTACCCACTTTAAGAAAAAACAACAACCCACTACTAGATATTCTGAGTGTAACAATATAAATTATATTTTATCAGTTTCAGCTGCTTTTTTGCTGGCCTGTAAGTTTTAAAAAAAAAATCTTTAAGTCTTTCTAGGTCTAACAGACACATTTTGCTATCAATTACTCCCATGCACCACTATTAACATTAATGAGGTGGCATGGGCATGAACAAGAGCAGACTTCAATCCTAAATCTATTGTTTATAGCCTTTCTTGATAGGTGCTTCTTTTAATTTAAAAGATCAACTTGGCAATGTTTTATTATCAGCAGGATTTTTGTTTGTTTGTATGTTGTTTTAATATTCACCATACAATGTATTTTACACATACGTCAGAGATCCATGTTCTTAGAGTAGTAAGCTATGTCAGAAAGCAACAGAGGGTCCTGTGGCACCTTTGAGACTAACAGAAGTACTGGGAGCATAAGCTTTCGTGGGTAAGAACCTCACTTCTTCAGATGCAAGGCCTTGCATCTGAAGAAGTGAGGTTCTTACCCACGAAAGCTTATGCTCCCAGTACTTCTGTTAGTCTCAAAGGTGCCACAGGACCCTCTGTTGCTTTTTACAGATTCAGACTAACACGGCTACCCCTCTGATACTTGAAGCTATGTCAGGACATGAGTAAACAGGCCATTGGTACATGTCTCATGTTTAAAAGTTACATGAAAGTGCCATATGACCAAATGCATATCTAGTCAGGCCTTATTGCCATTATTGCCAAATGAATTTTGAATGGGTGGGGTGAATGAAACAACCCGGGGAATTATAAACCAGTCAGCAAACATCTGTACCCAGAAAGATAATGGAGCAAATAATTAAACAATCAATTTGCAAACACCTAGAAAATAATAAGATGATAAATAACAGTCAGCATGGATTTGTCAAGACAAATCATGTCAAACCAACCTGATAGCTTTCTTTGACAGGGTAACAACCCTTGTGGATTGGGGGGAGAAGCGGTAAATGTGGTATATCTTGACTTTAGTAAGGCTTTTGTTTGTTTCTCATAAACAAACTAGGAAATACAACCTAGATGGAGCTATTATAAGGTGGGTGCGTAACTGGTTGGAAAAAAATCATTCCCAGAGAGTAGTTATCAGTGATTCACAGTCATGCTGGAAGGGCATAATGAGTGGGGTCCCGCAGGGATCGGTTCTGGGTCCAGTTCTGTTCAATATTTTCATCAATGATTTAGGTTATGGCATAGAGAATACACTAATAAAGTTTGCAGACGATGCCAAGCTGGGAGGGTTTGCAAGTGCTTTAGAGGATAGGATTACATTTCAAAATGATCTAGACAAACTGGAGAAAAGGTCTGAAGTAAATAGGATGAAATTCAATAAGGACAATTGCAAAGTATTCCACTTAGGAAGGAACAATCAGTTGCACACATACAAAATGGGAAATGACTGCCTAGGAAGGAGTACTGTGGAAGGAGATATGGGGGTCATAGTGGATCACAAGCTAAATATGAGTCAACAGTGTAACGCTGTTGCACAAAAAGCAAACATCATTCTGGGATGTATTAGCAGGAGTGTTGTAAGCAAGACACGAGAAGTAATTCTTCTGTTCTACTCCATGCTAATAAGGCCTCAACTGGAGTATTGTGTCCAGTTTTGAGCGCCACATTTCAGGAAAGATGTGGACAATTTGAAGAAAGTCCAGAGAAGAGCAACAAGAATGATTAAAGGTCTAAAAAACATGACCTATGAGGGAAGATTGAAAAAATTGGGTTTGTTTAGTCTGGAAAAGAGAAGATTGAGAGGGGACATGATAAGAGTTTTCAAGTATGTAAAAGGTTGTAACAAGGAGGAGGAAGACACATTTTCTTTCTTAACCTCTGAGGATAGGACAAGAAGCAATGGGCTTAAATTGCAGCAAGAGAGGATTAGGTTGGACATTAGGAAAAACTTCCTAACTGTCAGGGTGGTTAAGCACTGGAATAAATTGCCTAGGGAGGTTATGGAATCTCCATCATTGGAGACTTTTGAGAGCAGGTTAGACAAATACCTGTCAGGGATGGTCTAGTTAATTAGTCCTGCCATGAGTGCAGGGGACTGGACTCGATGACCTCTTGAGGTCCTTTCCAGTCCTATGATTCTATAATTATGATAGTGTTCAATTAATAGATTATAATGCCAGATGGGACCATTTTAATCATCTAATCTGACCTCCTGCATAACACGGCCTATAGGGTTTTCCTGAACTAATTTATGTTTGAACTTGAGCACATCTTTTAGCAAGACATACAATCTTGATTTAAAAAATTCCAGTGATTGAGAATCCACCACAATCCTTGGTAAATTGTTCCAACAACAAGTTACCCCTATTTTAAAATGTGCACCCTTATTTTCTTATAGCTATGTCTGCTAGATGGAAGAGCACTCTTTTATCAAATTTTTTGATTGTCATCCCTTAAGCTAAATAAATCGAGCTGCTTCAGTCTCACTATAAGGCACTTTTTCCAATCCTTTAGTCATTCCAAAGGTTCTTCTCTGACTCCTCTGTAATTTATCAACATCTTTCCTGAAGTTTGGACCCCAAAACTGGATACAGTATTCCAGGAGTTAGTCACACCAGTAACACATGCAGAGGTAATATAACCTCCTTAACTCCTGGTTGATATTTCTGTTTATACATCCAAGGATCACATTAGTCTTTTTAACCATAGTGTCACACAGGAAGCTCGTGTTCAGCTGAGTACAAAATAGTGTGTAATGATATGCACAAATGGACCAATTTAAGGTTGGCACAGGCAACCATAATTCTGGCATTTCCTAACCTCTGAATGCTTTACTTTGCAAACTTGATGTTCTTTTAAGGTAGATTTTGTGTGTAATTACCTATATATTTTTAAAAAAGATAAGTAAATAAACAAACTACATCAAGTGGCATCATACTGAAATCCCCATAGTTCACCAGCAGAATTAAAACCTTTAGGTTCACCATCCCGGCCTCTGCCACTTGAGCTAATGGAGTAACTGATAGCAGTAGTATGTCATCCTGTATGCAAACCATCATTAAAGGGGGATGAATGGCACATTTTGACAGTGGGTTTGACAAATATTTGCTGACAGCAAAGGAATGGGAGAATCTTGGGTTCCATTTCTGGCTCTGGAGGGAAGTGTTCTCTAGTGGGCCTAGATCTTTCTTCCCAATCCCCTCCTCCAACCTGTCCTTGCCCTAGTTCTGTCTCCTCCCCACCCTAGCTCCTCTACCTAGTCCCATATTCTTTGCCCTACCAAGTCCTCATCTCCACCTCCAGGCTCCCCATCCAATTGTCAGTATCCATCTTCCATTTCAAGTACCTCTCCTCAATGCTGTCCAGATAGTACTAGTTTTCTCCTCATCCCACCCCCTCTGGCTTTCAGTCCCAGTTTCCTTGCCCAGCCACTTCTAGTCTCTGCCCCACAGTTCCCATTATTCCCTCAAATCCCAATTTCTCGCTTCCCAGCCCCAGTCACATCAGGCTCCTTATCCCAATCTTCTACTTTTCCTCTATCATCCTCTCCCAAGTCGGGCTCTTGTCCCCTCTGCTTTTGAATCGGGTGGCTTTCTCCTCTATGCTGCCTCATTGAAAGCACAAGAGAAAAAGGCTCCCATCTTTCCTTTCTGGTACTGCATGCAGCAGCCAGAAACTGTAACCATGGGGAGTCCAGCTTATCATTTCTAGATCTGGGATGAAAAATGCTCAGACACTCTATGGAGATGGTGCATGTGCAGCCTGAACTGCATTAGGAGCTGTGAGATACTTGAACATGCTCAGTGAGAATGTAATCTTTTGAGATTTTATCTACTAAACTCCAAAGAAGTCTCTACTGAGTATGTGAAAATTGAGATTTTTCAAAAGTTGGTCTTAGCCATATTTGTGCAGACTTTTATGCGGATTGCAAAAAGGCATACACCTGAAACAAAGGCCACCCTCCTATCAATTTTCAACTCCCTGCTCCAAAGCAGGAAGGTGCTAAAAGTTCTTGAAGAAAAGGTCACCAGACACACACACACACACCACAAAGCAATGTTTTTTTTCCTAAACTTGTTCTTGGAAAATTGCATGAACTATTTTGGCTGAAACTTTCCATAAAATTCAGCCTGAGGCAGACAACTGGCATGGAAAATTTCAGCCCAAAAAGTTAATTTGTCAAAGTTATAAGCAACTGAAAAAGAGTCTTGTAATGGGAAGTTTTGGGCAGCCTTAAGAACAGGTGGTACTATAAGTCCTACTTATAACAATAATGATAAGGGGTACATTGATGTGCATAGAACATACGTAATTCACTGCAATTCCAATTTTTAAAGAAGTAAGCAAGTTCTACATATTAATTATTTCAGGGTTTTTTTCTGCTCCGTGAGCTCCACTTCACATGAATTAATTCTGTTTTTCTCTTCACTCACATGCCCATATTACTACAGCTCAAGTCTCACCTAACAGGATATTCAGCAAATGTACAAACTCAGCCCATTTTGTCAAATTGTTTTCTGCATTATGCTTTGATGACGTGGATGGGTCCTATGCTAGTGATTTCATTCAGAAATCTATTTCCATCCCACCCTCTGAACCTTTGACTCTGGGAATGAATCCCATAAGGTGGGTTGTTAGGAATGCTTTCCCCCCATTAAAATAAAGAACAAATACACTTTCAAGATTTCACAAAGAGATAGAGATGACAAAAACATGAGCTCACAGTTTCACCATAAAGCAAACATTGTATCTCCTCTCCAATTTTGTTTCCAGTTTCCCAGAAAAAAAGATAACATTTGATCCCCAGCTCAGATTTCAAGCACATTTCACTCAGTCTCCACAGGAATTGCCTCAAACACGAGGGACAGACTTCACTCTCATTAGCCATCATTTATGCCATGGGGAAAATTGTTATGAAAAACATTTTTATCTAACAGATGTTTCAAGAAGAAAGTATTAGTGATTTTAAGGTTACTTTATGTCTTTGTAGCTAGGATGTGAACATCTGCTGCAAAATCAGTATATGTAACACGACAACAAATAGCTGAGGGTATAGAGTTTGACCTCAGTCTGGTACTGTCAGATCAGAGGACAAAAAACATTTAGGTCATGGTAACAAATGGTATTTTAGTTCTGTTCTGTTTTGGTTGGTAGCTCTCACGCATCGGAGCAAATTATCACGGTCTCCCACGTGCTTAGCAGGAGATTCAATGAGGCTTTTAGACACTTCCATTATCAGTAGCTCTTCCTTACACTACATTTTATTTTTGCCCAATCCCCAGAGCAATCATTGGCACATACCATCATCAATCTAGGAGAAGTACAGGCTGAGAGAAGGCTGAAGATTGGTGTACCTACTGCCACAATGCCAGAGATCAACAAGCTGGCTTCTGTGTTTATTACTGAAGCCTTGACTTAAGAGCAGGAGGCCCAAGGCCACTTCAGGTTGTGTGTTGCTCACCAAACAACATATTAGACTGAAAGTAAAGCACTATAGGCCATGTTTTTCAGTTCTCTAATTTAAAAGGAAGATGTGAATCACAAATAAATGACAATGTAGATATCAGTAACTGGAGTTGCAATAGAGCTCTGATTAGACCCTGAGGCTTGAAAACAGGATTTAAAATTAAATTGGCTAAGGTTTAGCTAATAAAAGACAACTGAGTGAATAAAGTGCAGGTGGAAATATGAACATTCTTGTCCTACCTGCCTTAATCTCTGTCAAACCTAATCTGATCATTACAAGACCAGTTTGGACAACGGAAGCCTTCAGAGGACTGCTTCCTGGATGCTAACAATTGTATATAATCCAGGAGAAGTCCACCCCCAAAGTACCGGTAAGAAGGCAAGGCAGGTTCCCTCCCCATGGCCAGCTAAGAACAGCTTGCACTTCAAGAACAAGTTCCCAGGGCACAAATGAGGGGACAAAGGTAGGTGTTTTACCAGAGGTAATGATAACGGATCAGCTGGTGTAGGGAAATGAAAGAAGATTCCAATTGTCTTTTTTCAATTGCCACTCTTCTGCCAGGATACCACACAACACTTCACTTACTTCACAATTCCTAAGAGCCTTAAAGGAGCTTGCACCATCAGTCTTTCATAAGCTCCAGCTCTGGGGACCTAAACAATCAAGTAACCATTTGTTCAATATGTGTTTAAACCTCCCTCCAGGACGACTTCTAACTTTCTGCTCCTACTGAAACTATTTTGTTACTACCCTCCTAGGCCTCCTCCCAAGCCTTTATACACTTCCTAAACCTTCTCTCAGACCCTTATAGAGAGATGCAGAGCTTCTATCCTACCCCATCCCTCTCTCTGCAGAAAGAGACCAAAGCCCACTCCTTCACAGACTCTCCCCTGGTTTCTCTACCAGGATCTCTCGTCAGGAGGAACAGGTCTTGGTCTTACTCTACCTGGTCTTACTCTATTGCTCAAAGAACAGAAGTCTGTCTTTATACAACTTCCCTTCCAAGCAGGTGTTGCCATCAGGACTATAGTTCCCACATACACAGGGGACTACCATATCAAGAATGAATCTGTTCTTGGCATTGGAATACGGCAGAGCTGGACCTGGAACCCCTGTTAGAGGCCCAGCTCATCGTGTGACAGGCCCATTGTAGGTATAAATTTAAAGTAGCCCAATTGTCTCTAAAAAGCAAAATGTCAGATAGCGGAGCATCTTCCTTCTGCCACAAAGAGAACCACCAAGCCATACCTCCAGAAATATTTAGAAAATAACTGCATCATTCCAAAAACATAGATATCTATGAATAATTTCTACATTTAAATGCCAAACCTCTAAAGGGTAAAAGTCAGCTTGACCTCAGATACACATAACATCTATATTAATAAATGCAGGATTGGCCAAAGCCTCCTCACTAATTTTATGATCTACCCAAATCTGTTTTTATCCAAGAAATACAGCTCTTATGTTACACGTCGTCTTCCATGTTTCTGACAGCTCAATTCAAAAATGGCCAAAAGCAGTAAGACAGTGCATACTTTTACTTTTTGACACAGGGTCATCTTTCCAAAAAGTAGGTCCAAATATCTTTAAACAAAGTAATTTATCATCCACCTTGGGGAAAATATATTAAAATGTTTGACCTTTTTCAGATGCATAGTTGTCTGTGTTTTTTGGAGTCTCTTTATTGTCAACTCTACAAAGCTTTAAGTTTGTGGATTGGTTTTGTCAATTTAATGCAATTCAAAACAGACATAATTATTATAAGAATTAGCAAAACATCTAACAACACACGGTGTCATATACATTGGTTTCAAGCATTCATTGAGGAATCATACGGATGTTTGCATACTCTTGGAGTTCCCCCAAAGTGAAGTTTCTAATTTTTCTGTATTTAGAGAATGTCTACTGTTTGTATAACGGTCCAGTATGGCTGGACAAACATAGAGTGGCACTGCATAATTGTGGCTATCATTTTCTGAAGCACTCTGATGAATTTTCAGGTACCCAACATAGCATCACAGAAATGTAGGGCTGGTAGAGACCTTGAAGTAATCAAGCCCAGGCCCCTGCACTGAAGCAGGACCAAGTAACCCTAGACCATCCCCAACAGGTGCTTGTCCAGACTGTTCTTAAAAATTTCCAGTGATGGAGATTCCACAACCTCCCTTGGAAACTTATTCTAAAGCTTGACTATCCTTATAGTTAGAAAGATTTTCCTAATATCTGACCTAAACCTCCCTTGCTGCAGATTAAGCCGATTACTTCTTGTCCTACCTTCAGTGAACACAGAACAATTAATCACCATTCTCTTTATAACTGCCCTTAACATATTTGAAGACTGTTTATCAGGTCCCTCCTCAGTCTTCACTTCTCAGGACTAAACATGACAAGGTTTCTTTAATGTTTCTTCATAAATCAGGTTTTCTAAAATTTTTATATTATTTTTGCCTTCCTCTGGGCTCTATTCTATTTGACCACAAGTGTCCTAAAGTGTGGCACTGGTAAAGGGGGTGGGGGGTTTGAGTCCAATGCTGGCAGTACCACCTAGCAGCTGGAGTCAGTGACTGTGTGGCCCGATGTTGAGAGTTGGTGGCCGCTTTTGCCTAGCAACTGTAGTCAATTGCTGTATTGCCCCATGGCGAGAGTCTGTGGCCACTTTGCCTAGTGACTGTAGTCAATGGCTGTGTTGTCCAATGGCGAGAGTCTGCAGCTGTATCACCCAGTGGCGAGAGTCAGTGGCCAGGGTAAGGGGAAACAGGCCCTCCCTTTTCCACCAGGTTCCAACTCAGGTTCCAAAGAAATAATAATTCCAAATGTGCGGCCTATGGGGCAGGCACCCCTGTGCCCACTCCCTGGGCCACTTCCTACCCCAGCTTTGGTTCCTCTGCTGGTGTCACTGGTCTGTCTTGGGGTCCCCCTTGGAGTTCTCTTGGGTCACTTTCTGGAGGGTCTCCATCTGCGGTGGCTCATTGTCCTTAGCCACCATAGTTGAAGGGCCTGCGGCAGTTTGATTGTAGGGCCTGGTCCCAGCCACTTAGAGCCTCAGAGACTTTGCTGCAGAAGGCTGCAATACCCAACTGCTCTCTTCCTCCATCCACTCAGAATGAGCTGAGCTGCTCCCTTTTGAACTCTGCCACTACTATGAGCATGCCCAGCCAGGGCAGCACGGTGTGGCCTCCTCTGGTCCAAAGGAGCCCATTAATCTTTCTTTCACCAGTGTTGAGTTTGTACACCCCATCACAGGCACCCAGAACTGGACACAATACTCCAAGTGAGACCTCACCAGTGCTGCACAACACAGGACAATTACTTCCCTTGTCTTACATATAATAGTCCTGTTAATATACCCCAGAATTATGTTAGCCTTTTTCCCAACTGCATCACATTGTTGATTCATATTCATGATCCATTATAACCCCCAGATCCTTCTCAGCAATAACACCCACCTAGGCATTTATTTCCCATTTGTAGTTGTGCATTTGATTTTTCCTAAATCACTTTGCACTTGTCTGGACTAAATTTCATCTTATTGAATTTAGACCAATTCTCCAATTTGTCAGGGTCATTTTGAATTCTAATCCTTTCCTCCAATGTGCTTGCAATCCCTTCCAGTTTGGTGGCACCTGCAAATATAAGCAAACTCTCCATTATCCAAGTCATTAATGAAAATATTGAATGCCACCAGATCCAGGACTGACTCTGCCAAACCTCACTAGATATGCCCTCTCAGTTTCATAGTGAACCACTGATTACTACTTTTTGAGTATGGTTTTTCAACCAGTTGTGCACCCACCTTATAGTAATTTCATCTAGACCAGTGGTTCTCAAAACTGGTAGGCCACTTGTTCAGGGAAAGCCCCTGGCAGGCTGGGTTGGTTTGTTTACCTACCGCGTCTGCAGGTTCAGCCGATCGTGGCTCCCACTGGCCGCAGTTCACTGCTCCAGGCCAATGGGGGCTGCGGGAAGTGGCGCTGGCCGAGGGATGAGCTGGCTGCCCTTCCCGCAGCCGCCATTGGCCTGGAGCAGTGAACTGCAGCCAGTGGGAGCCACGATCGGCTGAACCTGTGGACGCGGCAGGTAAACAAACCGGCCCGGCCTGCCAGGGGCTTTCCCTGAACAAGTGGCGGACCAGCTTTGAGAACCACTGATCTAGACCACATTTTTCTAGTTTGCTTATGACGGAGGTTCCCAAACTTGGTTCACAATTTGTTCAGGGGAAACCCTTGGCAGGCCATGAGACACTTTGTTTACCTGAGCATCTGGGGGCTGGACCATCGCTTCCCATAGTTCCCATTGGCCAAGAACGGTGAACCGCGGCCACTGGGAGCTGAGAGCGGCCGTACCTGCGGATGCTCAGGTAAACAAAGCGTCTCACGGCCTGCCAGGGGCTTCCCCTGAAGAAACCACGAACCAAGTTTGGGAACCCCTGGCTTATGAGAATGTCATGTGGGATTGCATCAAAAGCCTTACTAAAATCAACATATATAACATCTACTGCTTCCCTCCTCCCCTAGGCCAGTATCCCTGTCAAAAAGGGAAATTAGGTTGGTATGGCATGATTTGCTCTTGACAAATACATGCTGGCTATTCCTTATAAGCCTATTATCCTCTAGGTGCTTACAGATTGATTAATAATTTGTTCCAGTATCTTTCCAGGTACCAAAGTTAGGATGACTGGTCTATAATGTAACATGCTACTGAACACAGGGTTTTAATAATATTTGTTTGATATTCCTGGTATCACCAAAAGGAGATATTTATTTTAAAAGTTTCTCTGAACAATAATGATTTTGCAATTACTATAACTGTTCCTGGGACTGTGGAGTTTCAGCAGAGCTTTGGTTATTCTTTAGTTAATGCACTCCAAGATGAGTAAGTTAGCTGTTACTACTGTAGATAAGGAAATAATTAAAATTACCCATTGTGTTATTTCAAGCCCAGAACAAGGCACACTGGGAGAACCAAAAATACACAGAGCTGGTCAAAACAAGCAAAAAACTTTTCTTGACGGTTTTCTAACTTTTCAAGTTATTTTCATTTTACAATGTTTGAAATGGACCAGGATCTGTTTGTTTCCCCCCCCCCCCCCCAAAAAAAATCCAGATTTTTTAAATCAAAATTGTAATGAAAGTCAGTTAGCTGTATTCTTAAGTGGAAAATGTCAATAAAAATTAAAAAATATTGTGACTTAAAAGTACAAATTTTGATGTCAACAATTTATGAAAAATAGTCAGGAAAAAAGGGCATTTTTCAATTTAAAATGTAACCTTTGATTAGCTGTAATACATACTTGTATGCTGATATAAATGTTAAAATAGAAACATATGTCACAAATAGCAAAATTCATGGAGAAATGTCACCCGCAGTCAGGTCCTCCATCAGATTTTAAAAAAAAAAAAGATGGTATTGTTGTTAAAGAATGGAATCAGGAGACCTGGGTTTGTCGCAGGGTTTTAAATAGGTTTATTGGCAAGATATTCTAACATAATGCATTAGTTTTGCTCTACTGATAGACTGTAGCCATACAGATAGGGCTTTTGGCTCCAGAAGGATCACCTCATGGGATCCTTCAGTTGCTCAGTGCCTATATTGAGACTCTATGCTATCTCTGCCCTTCTAGTGGTGTAGGGGATATAACCAGAAGAAAGGGCTGAGACAACCCTGCACTGCATCAGTTCTCCAGCTGTGGTTCAAGTCCTGTAGGGATGTCAGCAGCAGACCTAAGTTAAAGCAGTCGACATGCTAGCTTTAATTTATGCAAATGTGTGCTTTTCACCAGCTCTGTACCCCCATCCCTGAAATGTGCTGTTTGCATGTCAGCCAGAGCCCAGGATCTGGAGGAAGAAATGGAATAATACAATTTTATAGAAGTTATTACAAGTTTACATCTACTGGATTCCCCTGCAGAGTTTAGGGGAACAGAAAGGAAGAGAGACCAGCCATCCTTCCACCATCCCCTTCTACTTTGCCAAGCCAGAAGCAACAGAGGAGCTGTGGTTAAGAGCAAAGTTCTTCTCAGAGATAGGACTTGGTCCTTTCATTAAAGGCTCCCCTCCATGCATGTGCTTAATTCCTGTATCTCCCAGGTTACCTAGGTATAAAACAACATACATAGGTACCTCAGCGAGGTATTGAGAGGATTAATTTATTAATGTTTCTAAAATGCTTTGAGATCCATAGGTGCTATAGAAATCCATATTATTATTACACTGCCCCTTAGTCTGTGCAGAAGGAAATCTGCAAAAGTGTTATACTTATTAACACAGGACTTGAAAGGGGCAGAATTTAGTCCTTATTCAGCATAACCTTGATTCATTACTCTTTTCTACTTCACTCAGCAGATAAGTAAACAGATTTAAATTTCCCCATGGCTACAAACTTTCTCAGGGTGGGCTTTGTAAAGAAGACCAGTGGTTTTGGAGGAAGCAGATATTTCATTCAGACCATATTGCTGTTTAAAGCAGCCCAAGAAATAAGTCAGAGAGAACACGAGCAGCAAAGAGCCCTTCATTTCATGTACTGTCACAAAAATGTTTCCTGGCTGAGGTCTGATATTAATCTACTTTGTCCCTGACATATCCAGTAAAACTACAGTATAGCAAATACTTTTTAAACATACATATTCAATACCAGATGCAATAAAGTATTCTGAATCATTGGTATGAAGAAGGTTCACACACACAAATATCTTTGAAACTCCAGTTAATCAAGGTGTCAAAGTAACTAAAGCAGTTTTACAGATTTTATTGAAAATAAATCATTTTATCATACACTGAAATGTATATTATTGTTTCCCCACAGAGTTTTATTATTCAGTTGCCTGCACTTATTTTTAAAGAGTATCTCCTGCCCTCTTTAGTCCAGTTTTTATAACTACATTTACACAGTAAATTTGACATTATAACATAACTTCAACTCTGGCTTCTCCTATTGCCTTGTGGAAATAGCCCATTATTAGCCATTTTCTGGCAGCAACAGTTGACAGGAAACAGAGCAGGAAATGATATAATGGTTCCAGAATTGTATATTTTCCCTATGCCCAGCTGTTTGTGGGATGACCTTACATTTAACCAGGAAACTGTACAGTGGCATTAAACCTCAAAAGATTTAAACATTTGACTTCTAATTTTTCAGAGTGAAGCTTCCATACAGGAACACACAAACCTATAGACAACTAAATATGGGAAGATTAAAATTAGTAAAAGGAAATATTTGATCTGATCACATGTACATCTTAATAGATGTTTACAGACTTCACAGAAAAACTTTTCATTGAACATTTTTAACTCCTGGAATTGAATTATTGCTTTCTTTTTTAAGTACAAGACTTAATCCCAATCTGTCTCTATTGACAGAAAAAAAAGTTTTTAAAAATTAATAATATGAAGACATATGATATTAAATGCACTGCATATTTCTTACTCTCTAGTATATTTATTTACTAATGGCCTGATCCTGCAAATAGACACTCACACAAGTAGTCCCATTCTCTTCAAAGGGATTACACCTGTAAGTAAAGTTACTCATGAATATTTTTGCCGGATTTAGCCCTAAAAAATTATCTGATGTCTAATACACTGGATCTGCACACCTTAACATTTTTCAATACTTTTAAACTGCTTTCCAGACCCCATTTTTCATGCAGTAAATGTGACTTCAATAAGGGCTCTGTTAATTATTCATTTATCCAATTCATTAATTATTCATCCACTCAAAAGTCAGTGTAAAACATACAATAGGTGTAAAATAGCTAAAACTGATTATAAATATAAAATCATATGTTAGGTGCATTGCTTTCCATAGGTTATATAGCTTTTCTTAAAATCCTATATTTGTCTTAGTGAACTTCACATGTAATTAGAAAAATAAATATGCATGTGAAATCATGAGATACAAAGGTTTTAGTTGTGGTATTATAACAGTTACACAGGTACCTGATACATATCGTCCTACACACTAACAAGATACAGATATTTGGTGCAGCATTGTTATACCCATGCATATGAACAGATATTATTAGGTGCAATATTATTGTACACTGTCACTGGGTGTAGAGTTTGTGGACATGGGTAGCATTATGGTTATTTGGAGCAGAATTGTTGTATTTCAGTAAATATGCAGGAGGTTTTTTTGTTCACAACCAGTGAAATTCACCCAAGTGCATCATCCAAGTGTTTAGTGACCTTCATCTTGAAACAACTATTAACTAACAGCCAGAGCATGGCTTTTAAGCAATGACTGACACTGAAGGGGCCATGCTGCAATGTTATGTACCAGGAAGCATTCTGGCCTTGCTTCCAGAATTTCCTCAAGGGGGCTCCCAGAAAATTTGCTTTGCAGAGACAGCTCTACCCCCCTTTCAAAGGATGCAGTGTGCTCTTCCCTCCCCACCTGGCCACATTAGGTAGTAAGCACCCCTAAAGAAGCTGGGAAGAAGCAGTGCATTTCATCCAAACAAGGACTGTGCCCAGGTACTACACAAGGGTGGGGGAACAAAGCACAGTTGTGCCTGCTTTCACCTCTTGCAAAGCCAAGTATAAACAAGCCACAATTATTAGCACTATTTTATTGAAAGGAATATTGAGAGAACTAACTTGTCTGTGGCCACAGTGTCAGAAAATGAGCCAAAAGATATCACAAGCAGCCAGCCATTCAAGTCTTGTTTTTTGACAACTAACATTGTGCCACTCAAAATATAGAAACCACTTTATCATCAAAAAACACATAATCCTTACCCATCATGATAACATTGTTCACACTAGATAAATGGTCTGCCCCACTGCCCAAATCTCAACCAATTTTTCAACATACTGGGGACCTAATCCTGGGATTTCGCCTGTCTAGGGGACTATGGGATTGGCCCCCAAATGGGTGCTTCTTGCACAAATTCCATTACTTCCTAAGAGTATTATACACAGATCTCTTCATGTGCACTTTGATAAGCTGTCCTTCGAAGTGGTGCCTTTCAATTTACTAAGCTTATTGTTAAAGATGACTTGCACAGGATTTTTTTTTAATTGAAATTGGGCCCATTTTCCCTTTTTTATTTAACAGTGTGTAATGACAACTTGAAAGGCATTAAAAATTTGCTTGTTTTTCACTTTGGAAATATCAGGAATGTCAAGTCTGGTCTTTGGTTTTTGCTAGAGGACTTCCTGAGAGTTTCAGGAATGTTTTTGAGTGCTCGCACCTCAACTGAAAGGGTGGAGTAATGCTGAATCTTTAAAGATGATGTCTTTTATCAAAAAAATTATTCATTGAAGATAAATGTGTGAAGAAAAACAGTTTTAGAAGGCCCAACTGCTCACTTTTCACTCTCTTCCGTCTTGTGATTGTGTCATTTCACGTCTTATCCAGTTATAATATAGTCTAGGGTAGACAAGATCTCATTTTCTAATCTAAACAACAAGCAGAAAAACACCCTTTACTTTTTTGGGGGGAGGGAGGATGTCTTTCAGGCCCTCTTTATACATATAAATGAAGAACAAAGGGGTACAATTTCCCCCCCACACACAAACATTTATTTTTATCCTATGGTCGTCTTTAAGTTGACCAACTTCGCATAAAAATATTATGTGGCTAGTAGGATATTTAAGAGAAATATTTTTACCAAATATTTTAACAATAAAATAATTACTAACCATTTTCCTCCTCAGAGAAAATGCTTCTTTGCTCCCCTCCCCAAATTTTATAATTTGTTTCCCAAACTTGTTTTCTACCCAAGCTTTGTGGCTAGTCAAATTATTATTATTATTATTTTGCAAATTGCAGTACTTGCTAGCAAAATCTGAAGAGAGTTAAAGAGTATTTTGGTTAAGAACTTAATGGAAGAGACTGCCACAAATTAACAATTTTAAATAATGACATTGATAAACTAAATTAACATTCAGCAAATAGAACATACAAGATGGAAAGAACAGTATTACATTAGTACAGACTGTGGGTATAACTAAATACCACTTGGGTATCTGGACTTTTGGTTCTGCTTCATACCCTTAATACTCAATTGATATCAACTATGGTTTTGTTCCAAAATAGGATTATCCAATTGCCTAGGCATGCATCTACTATATTTTTATAGTTCAAATTAGAGAAGTCACAAAATTCTAAAGTGACCTCTGTCTGATAACATGGTCCAATTTTATCATTCATCATATACAGCATTTAAGGAGCATTTTGGATTTCTTCAGGTGCTGTGTGAAGACCTTCTCATGCATTTATGCAAACTATACAATATAGCAGCATGTTAGAGTTACCGTTACAGATGAATGTTTGAAAAGTATTAGCTATCTTCACACATTCTATGGTGATTCAATATATTCCACTAGGGGACAGATGAATGGCTCAAACAGTGAACAGAATAAAATACAAAACATACAAATTGTTCTATGAAACTACAGGTTTGTCTGTTTCAGAAAAAAATGCATTTTCCTAAAATCTGAAATGTTTTTACATATCACAAACATTACATTTACTATATATATATATATATATATATATATATATATATATATATATATATATATATATATACACACACACACTTCTACTTAATTCATTTGATAAATGTAGTATATATAATGTAATATACATACTATATAAATGTACCTCCCCCCCCCCCCCCCCCCCCCACACACACACTCTCCAGGTTTACAGGGGGCTGGACTTGGTTTTATATATAGTATATAAAATCTCAGAAATTTAGGGCAGGAAGGGACCTTGGGAAGTCATTAAGCCCAGCCCCCAATACGGAGGCAGGACCGAATAAACCTAAACGATCCCTGATAGGTTCTTGTCCAACCCATTTTTCAAACCTCCAGTGATGGAGATTCCCCCAACCTCCCTTTGAAACTTATTCCAAAGCTTAAACTTCCTTTATAGTTAGACAGTTTTCCTAATATCTAACCTAAATCTCCCTTGGTGAGGATTAAGCTGATTATCTTTTTCCTATCTTTGGTGGACATGGGAGAACAATTTATCACAGTCCTCTTTATAACAGCCCTTAACATATAACATTGAAGACTCTCTATCAAATAGCTTCCTTAGTCTTCTCTTCTCACAATTAAACATATTCAGTTTTTTTAACCTTTCTTCAGAGGTCCGGTTTTCGAAATTTTTTATCATTTTTGTTGCTCTCCTCTGGACTCTCTCCAATTTGTCCACAACTTTCCTAAAGTATAACATCCATAATTAGACACAGTACTCGAGGTGAGGCCTCCAGGTGAGTAGAGCAGGACAATTACCCTCTGTGTCTCTCAAACAACACTCCTGTTAATACACCCCAGCATTATATTCACCTTTTTCTCATCTGCATCACATTGTTGACTCATATTCAAGTTGTGATCCACTGTAACCCCCAGATTCTTTTCAACAGTACTACCTCATAGCCAGTTATTCTCCATTTTCTAGTTGTATATTTGATTTTTCCTAAATCACTTTGTGCTTGTCTTGATTGGATTTCATCTTATTGAATTTAGACCAATTCGTCAAAGTTGTTTTGAATTCTAATCCTGACCTCCAAAGTTCTTGCAACCCCTCCCCCCAGCTTGGTGTCATCTGCAAATTTTATAAGCATCCTCTCCATTACCTTATCTAAGTCATTAATGAAAATATTGAATACTACTAGTCCCAGGACCAATCCCTGCCAGACCCCACTAGATACATCCTCCTAGTTTCATAGTGAACCACCGATAACTACTCTTTGAGTATGGTCTTTCAAACAATTGTGCATCCAACTAATAGTAATTTCATCTAGACCACATTTTCCTAGTTTGCTTGTAAGAATGTCATGTGGTACTGTGTCATAAGTCTTACTAAAATCAAGATACATCATGTATCTTTAAGTACTGTAATGGGCTACCTAGGGAGGTGGTGGAATCTCCTTCCTTAGAGGTTTTTAAGGTCAGGCTTGACAAAGCCCTGGCTGGGATGATTTAGTTGGGGATTGGTCCTGCTTTGAGCAGGGCGTTGCACTGGATGACCTCCTGAGGTTCCTTCCAACCCTGATATTCTATGATTCTATGTCTACTGCTCCCCCACACACACACACCATCCACTAGGCCAGCACTCCTGTCTAAGAAGGAAAGTAGGTTGGTTTGGCATGATTTGTTCTTGACAAATCCATGCTGGTTGTTCCTTATAATCTTACTATCCTCAAGGTGCTTACAGATTGATTAATAATTTGTTCCAGTATCTTTCCAGGTATCAAAATCACGCAAACTGATCTATCATTGCCTAGGTCCTCCTTTCCCCCTTTTTAAAAACAGGTACTATGTTTGCCCTTCTCCAATCATCTGGCACCTCACCTGTCCTCCATGAGTGCTTGAAGACAATTGTTTATGGTTTCAAGATTGCTTCAACTAGTTCCTTAAGTACCCGAGGATGAATTTTATTAGGCCCTGCAAACTTGAATATATCTAACTTATCTAAATACTCTTTAACCTGTTCCTTCTCTATTTTGGTTTGCATTCATATTGTGTGAGTGAGTGTGGGAGCGAGATTGCACCTTTATATATATATATCTTCTCAAGACACTCATTGGAGCTTCCATGTCTTTTAAATTCAGCTATTTCTGAAAACAGTTTGTCTTTGAAATATGTCAGAATAATGCATTATTGAAGTACTGTACTCTTCCCTTTTTACAGAATGGATATAGAATCAATCACATTCAACACATTTCCATTTTACTTCAGTCCTTTCTTTTAATAATTATTCTTCACTTTTATCATATTAATGTCCTCAGTAGCACCTTAGTTTTGGCACTAAAATTAACTGGATATTACAAGTTATGCTTCCAAAGCATTTACCATTAATAGCACCTAAAGGTACAGAAACAGTGTAAAAAATAAAACCCTTCATTTTATTGAAATAAAATTGACTGATAGATGAACCGAGTTATAAGATAAAGTATGGATTGGTGATTTCAGGTGGAAAAAGTTGTTTATTTTAAAACTGATCACATATTTTGGGCAGTTTCTTAAATTTTATCTCTAGAAAGAAGGCCCCTATATGGGTTAAAAAAAGTGTGTTTAAAACGTCCAGTTTAAATTGATTCCATTTCGTTCAGGAAAGAGTTAAGTCTAACAAGCAGAAAAAAAGAAATTAACTAAAGTAAGGCCCTTGTGATACAATGACACTTGCTCTATGCTCTTACAGAGAAAAACACGATGATAAAACACCACAAAGAGGAGTGTTATGAATTTTATTAATGACTAGAAGACAGTGTGCAAAACATCAAAGGTCTGTGGAAAAGATTAATGACCCCGTGTGAGACTGTTTAATTACCTCCAGCTAATTAGATTCTTGACCAAATTTTTAATATCTGCATTCCTTCTAAAGCCTAATTGAGATTCCACATTATTTATCAATCTTTCAAAAAGCCCTTAGTGTGCTGCTTTTTTAGTTTTTTTCTCTTGCACTTTGACTCCATTTATGGTCAATTATTAAATAAATAGCAAAGTAACCGTTCTCCACAAATTGTATATGTGGAACACTTTATTCCTGTTTATTTTGACTAGGAGACTATCACTGGCATCTTTTAAGCACTCCAACTAATAAACTGACTTACTCCACTGTAAACAATGTTGATAATATTTTTGTTATCTGGGCTGTGCTCAGGAACTCCTCATGTAGTTTCTGTAAATTAGCCTTTGCTATTGTCAGTTAATACTTATTTAAGTTTACCTTGGTCCAGTCCCAGAGACCAAGTGGAATGTTATCATACAAACTGGGAAAGACAACCCAACACATTTGATTATTTCCCCCCCCCCCTTTCATTTAGGAGTGCTTTACTACTCTAAACCACTGTTATTAAATGACTTGCCTTTCCATAACAAAATTAATATTGGAAGGCAAGGAGTATAGGTAACAATTATTTAATCTTTTATATCCCACAGGTCTCCACCTGCCCAAAGACATGACATACTTGTACAAATCTACAGGAGTTGTATACAGGTGTGTCTGAGGACAGACTTGGATCTATAGTGTTTCCTCCAATGTAATCTTATGATAGCAGGGTAAGCATTCTTGGTTGAAGGCAGGACATGAAAAAGATTAAGAGCTTCAAAGTATGTGACAATGAACCTATTTCTGGGTGGAGTTTGTCAAGCTATATACTTGAATGAGGAGTTCAAACGGGGGTTTTTTTGGACTGGATTGGGACCTATAATTTAAAATCATAGAATACTAAAAGTAATGTGGAAATGGATGTAAAAAGAGAGAAAAATGAACATTCAAGAAAACAGTAAAACAAAATTTGTTCCGAGTGTCTACTTTTGTTACATTTTAAAATAATTCTTTAAATCTTAATCTGCTGTACCAGAGCATTGCTGAGTTTGCTTTTGTACTGATATATTCTTAAATATCTGAAGCTCTTTAATTTTACATCTTTCTGCACTGAGTCTGCCCAAAACCAAGATCATTCCTAACATAAAGTGCTCCTAAAAATTTGAAGTGCTCTATTAATTTTAAATTGCTCTACATTGTGCCTGCTCAGAATCCCAACTGCTTTTTCATACACAAAAAATTAAACTATAAAATGCACATCTGCAACATAACTGCTACCCTGCCTTTTTGATTTCAAACGTCAAGTTTCTCCCCTTCTTCTAGTACACATTTCCAAAAAAAAAAAAAAAAAGGCTTCAGGAGAAAATTAATATAGCTACTCATCATACATTTTACTACAAAACTCCTTGTGAATTTTATACAAGCCTTTCAATCACAATGGTTCACATAAAATATCGATCAGAACCTTACATTGTATCATAACTAAGTCACAGGACCAAATATGTGTTTTATGTCTGCCAATTGGTAGCAAACAGCCCAGCCCGCTAACACGCTGACCCCAATAAATTGTGATTTCCTGGCAAGAACTGCACTATTGACAGATTGACACATCACCAAATGGCATTGAAGGGTTTAGTTCCTCCCCAGGTTTCTACAAGAAAACTTGTGATCTGAAACTTCTGTCATGTAGTAAATCCTTTCTAAAATACAAACAAAAATCATTTTAAAAAATCTTGCTGTTTTTGTAAGATTGGGCTTTACCCTCAGAACGGAGAAAATGGCATAATTTCCAGCCATGTCCATATCACATTATCTGCACAGATGACAGAGATACTGCACAATGGCCACCATAGCTTGCTCCACAGTGGAGCTCTGCCAATATAAACCATTATTACAACAGTATGTTCTCATCTCCTGCTGTGAGGTCACTTAGAATCTTTTCTCCAGTTTCCATTTGCTCACATGAGTGTCTCCAAAGAGTAATTACTCTCACATGACCCTTAGAGGTCTAGGCAATACAATTCCTGCTACTGATTGCAGGCTAGACTGCTATTAGACTGTATTTTCTCTTTGGTGGATGTTGTTAAAAGGGACTTGTTGAGCAAAGACAAAGATTATTTACTATAGAGATAGGATTCAATACAACAGTGCATTATTGTATTCAGAATTATTTTTATTAAAAACTCTTCCTAAAGTAATATCTATCATTTTCCTACTGGTGTCCCAACTCCTAGGCACTTAGAAGTAGACTCGGGGTCATATGATTATGTTACCTGGGGTACCTGCAACTAAGGCACTTGCCTGCAGCCACCCAAGAGTCATGACACCTTCAATTCATGACCATAAAGCTGTTCATAAATATAAACAACATGCTCTGAATAGCACACATATCATATACTTTGGAACACAACTATTGTGCTCTTTCAGGTTGAAACATATTTGTTATTGTATAATGCAGAGAAGGATAGATTTGGTTGAAGATGTAATGTAACATAACCCTTATTATCTAATAATCCCATTTAATGCAACTTTTGGATGTACTGGTTATAAATATAAATGTCTAATACAGCAGTTTTCAAACTGTGGGTTGGGACCCCAAAGTGGGTCACGACCTCGTTTTAATGGGATCCCCAAGGCTGGCGTTAGACTTGCACAGGGCTGAAGCCCTTTGGTTTTGCCCCCACAACCACCCAGGGTAGCGGGACTCGGGCTTTGGCATGGTCCTCTCCCCCCCCCCCCGCGCCCAGCGCAGTGGGACTTGGGCTTTAGCCCCCCGCAATCCTCCTGGGGTCCTGTAATAATTTTTGTTGTCAGAAGTGGGGTCACAATGCAATGAAGTTTGAGAACCACTTTTTAATCCTGCTAACCTCTTGGGGACAAATTTTCCAAGGCACCAATGGAAATTAAGTGTCTAACCCCCTTTGACTTTCAATGGGAGTTTGGAGCCTGATGGTCCTCTGTGCTTTTGAAACTCTCTCTTGAATTCAATGCCATCTTGTGGCATTGAGTTCCACTGGTTAAGTGTGTGGAAAACACATTTCTTTTTTATCAAGTTTTAATCTGTTACCTTTAAATTTCAACAGATGTCTTCTTGTTCCTGTATTATGAAAAAAGAATAAATAGTAGTCCTGATTTGTCTTATCCAGTCCTTTTATTATTTTATACCCTCCATTATTGACTGCCAGAATTGGTTATGGATATCTCCAGAAGATATACTTTAGTAAAACCCAAATTATTGTGCTCAATACAGGATTTACTGGGTGAAGTTATATGGCCTATATTACACAGGAGATCATAGCTATAAAGCATCAGGCTGTGATCTCTCCAGTTCTGATAAGTCATGCAGTGTCAGGTCTGGTCAGTATCTGGACTTTTGATTAAAATCAAGATGCTGCAGAAATCAATGGACAATTATCGGAACTCTTTCTCTTGTATCAGAACTGAACCAAATACCATAGTGTGGTGTTAGAGGGGCAACCTCGATGCTGTTGGAGATGCAATCTTTTGGATAGATGGATTGGATTGGATAGGGCCACTTGTCATTAAACATATCATGTCACATTTCCCAAGGAGTAAAGGTGTTAGCCATAATGTTTAGATCAAGGCACCATTTGGCTATTACTATCTCAAGTCCTTTTCTTGTTTCAGTCATATAGTATTTTTTTCTCATTCAACACTATTTTCCACAACCATGAAAACTGATAAGCACAAATTCTTACAATTGTACCTCACTGTAAAAGTCAAAGTGTTAGTATTTATTGACTTCAGTGGAACTTGTACCTGAACAAGAACTACACTGTTTGGCCACTCAGGATATGGTATGCGTACATTGCAGCAGGGAGCATGCCTCCCCGGGAAGGATATACATGCACAAGCTAGCTCTGCTATTGTTAACATGCTACCTGAAGCAGTGTGGACGTTGTGGTGTTGGCAGCGGCACAGGCGACCCACCCAATTATAAGCCCACCTGAGTCAGTATTCAGCTAGCTAGCCTGAGCTGCTACCAGTGCCACAATGTCCACACTGCTATTTTTAGCATGCTAGATCAAGCAGAGCTAGCATGTGCCTATATACCCAGGCTGGATGCACACTCCCAGCTACAGTGTAGACACACATAGTAATATACTATGCATTTCCATTCATTCTTTTATGTGGTTTCCCTTTTTCCCAGGATCACAAAATAATCTGGGTTATTTTCCCTAAGTAGATGGACCATGAGACATCTGGGTTGCTTGAGTTTATCAGTTTCACAAATCCTCCATGAGTTGTGTATCTCTATGCATCCACAATGGGACACCAGCTGCTGAAAGCCATTTAGCATATTTGTTTTTCTTGAGCATTCCAAGGTGCAGCCCATATTTCATCTGGACAAGATTTTTTCAGTTTTAACCTAGGTGGAAATACTTCAGGTGAATCCTAGCTAGTTAAACATTTGCTCAGTAGTAATAAAAGAACAGTGTCCAGGCCAAATGTATCATGTTAGGTCCCAAGAAAGATTAAAAGTTCATTGGACCACAGCTTCAATCACAGCACTACACAAATGGCATAACAGCTATTCTTTTGCTTAGAGTCCTAGAACTGAAAAGCACAGAAATGATACCTTATTTCACACTATTACAGAATATAGTGGAACATGGGTATTACAAGGTATGGAGCTCACAAGGCCTCTGTCAGACATATAAATATAGGAATTTAACACTGGTATGTTCTCTATTCTTCCTTCCTCCCCCTTAACACTAACTCAGTTCTATGCTATTATCTGAAGCTAGAGGCAGCACTTTATTTATGTAATATAACATTTTACAAATGGTAAGCATTAGACCAGATACATTGCAACAAATCAATACAGACAATACTCTAGGGTGATCTTGTCAGCAGGCAGGCCTTTCATTGTGGGAATTACATCCACCAGGACTAAATGTAGCCATCTGTACTACCTGTGACAGAAGCACTGACTTTTCTATCAAAGATTAATATCCCGCTCTGAGATAATCAAACGTTCCCACCTGTATATATGACAAAAACTTCTCGTGCTACCCCTAAATACACAAAGTTTCTAGACCCTTCTTTCAGAAAGAGGAGAAGATACCTCAAATATATCAGTCACTTTTGCCATCCTAAGCATAGGCTGCAAAAAGATACCTAGGGATCATGACCCTTAAACTCCATTCAAACATTAAGGGTCTGATCCAGCTCCAATTGAAATAGACAGAAGTTTTGACATTTACTTCAGAGGAATCAAGACAAGCTTTGTTTTTTCATCTTTTAACAGTTAGAAAAGCCCCATATTTATTTAAGGATCCAATAATGTTTTCTGACTGTTGGAAGAAGGGAAAGCAACTGGTTTTAAGAATGAAAAACCACGTTTTATTAGGCTAAATACCAAGTGGTTGTGAGGCTTAAATTCCAGGAATGTAAGGTAGTGTCCTTTGCCCTCTACTCAAGATCCCATGCTTCTTTCTACAGCCTCAAAATCTATCACATCCCAATCCTTTTTCTTGTACCCATTACTGTGATTGGGCCCTGACCCTAATCACTGCTAGATGACCTCCGGCCTGGGAGCAGTGACTGTAGTTCTTCTCCATTTCCTTATACTTCTCTCTTTTTATTGATCCCAGACAAGTCCTCTGTTCCCAGAATATTGGGGAAGTAGAGTGGTCAGCACGCTTTTGCAATCTCTCCTAGGCATTAGCTGGTTACACTATTCAGATCACTCAAATGTTGCTACTGCTACAGATTCCAGGCAGCCACCAGGGCAGGATTTAAATGGATGTATCTAAAATTAAAAATGAGCTGAAACCAAAATTCCCATCGCAAACACCAAGCAAATCAACAGATAACAAAAAGATGCAAAATTGACCAGAAATCTGATGTGTCTCGATGACGTTGCTACACTATTAGAGCTGAGTGCTGCCATTACTCTCCTACTTACCCAGTCCACCTGGATGAAGTGAACAGTCTCTTCAACTGTTCTGCCATTGCTTGTGATGGTTCTATAAGAAGTTCTAAGGTCAGCTATTGATTCATATATTTTTAAGGCCAGAAAGGACCTTTAGATTATCTAGTCTGACCTCCTATATAACACAGGCCAAAGAATTTCACTCAGTGCCTTTATATTAAGCCAATAACTTGTATTTGACTAAAGCATATCTTCCAGAAAGGCATCCCGTCTTGATCTGAAGACATCAAGACATGGAGAATCCATCGCTTCCCTTGGTAGTTTGTTCCAGGGGTTAATCACCCTGACTGGTAAAAAAAAAAAAAAAAAAAAAAGTGCCTTATTCCTAACTTTAATTTAAATTTTTGACATTAATTCTGGTTAGGCCTTTCTTTGTTAAATTACAGATCCCTCTAGTAATCAAATCACCTCTCAATCTTCTTTCTGATAAACTGAACAAATTGAGCTTCCTAATTCGCTCACTGTAAGGCATGTTTTCCATCCTTCAAGTAATCTTTGTGGCTCATTTCCAATTTTTCAGCCCTCTTTTTAAAATGTGAACATCAAAACCAGATGCAATATTTCAGTATCATTCAGCAAGGCTATATAAAGGGATACAATCACCTGCCTACTACTCACCACTCCCCAGTTTATGTCTAATAAACTCATTAGTCCTTTTTGCCACAGTATCAAACTTGAACCTGTGGCTTATTTCCAATTAGTACGCTTCCTCCACCTTCCTTCTCAAGTAGTGATTCTCTCACTCCCTTTAGTGGGCTCTGTCAACAGAAATATTGTGGCACCTTCCTGAAATCATACTCAGGCCAGCCTCTCTACATCACCATTGTCTATTTTTAATGCTGTGATTGCCTGCAGCTCTTTCCTAAAAGGCCTCGAACCAAGCTCTGCCCATTTCCTGGCTGCTGGCCATCAAAAACAAAGTAGAGTGGGAGGCTGAAGTAGAGCCAGCTGCCATGTTAAAATTGTCCATCTCTCTCTCTTCCTCTGGGAAAGAAGAACCTTGACCTCAACCACTTTCAGTCAGAGTCCAAGAGAGAACCTTGAAAATGTTCTGTAACAGTGAATGGTTCCATCAAATATTTTGCTGGCTGCAAAAATTGAGATTTTCTTGGCTTTTTCAAAGCAGTTTCCCTAATAAAGGGCAATGCATGTGCAGTCTTCACAGTAACTCAGATATGACACAAAAAATACAGCAAATAATTACAATGACCTTTAGTTCACCCCAAATTTAAACAAAGGTTAAGCTGCCTTTTAGAAAAGTAAATATTTTCGGTAATCAAATAAGTGCACACACCTTTTGAAACAAGAATATATTGCCAAATAAACTAAACTAAACTGAAAATAGTTACAATAGAATAATTTCAAAACATAAAGAATGCAAGGCTTCTCAGAATAAACAGCAGCCAGACATCCTGGCATCTACTACTATTAACTTACCTTACAATACTTTCAGTGTGCTTCTCCATATGTTCTCCAAGAACTGTTGCTTGAAATTTCTGTCCAAAAACAGCAGATATGAGAGAGGAATATTAATAATAAAAAGTGTATAATCTCCCTGCACCCTTAAATCCAGTAAACAATTTATATTTAATTGCATACAGCAGAATGAATCTGTGGACCTTTACTGTAATTAAAATAAAGACACTGAGTTTTAAAAAATAAACCAACAGGAAAATTCACATAGTGCCCAGGAAATGGCTGATATGTTTTATTTAGTTTTCATGCTTCAAGGTTTAGCTGTTGGCTAGATAAGGGCCAGGTGTGTATCGCACATTTAATTTGTTTAGTCTGAGGCTAATTCAAACAGCACTTTTAAACTCAAAGCCTAGGACTGGCATTTAAAATCTAAACCCAGGATCAAATATATGGCATATATTCAGGGTGCCTAACTGCGATGGTTTACCTTTGTGTGGGGAAATTTGAGCCTTTATATGGTGTCCCTGTATTTTTGAATTCTTCCATATTTCATATTACTGTTAATATTAGCTCTTGCTGTAATAAGGCAAATAGCATCTAAAGTAGTTACTGTTCACACCAAATTATGACTACTGTACTATTAAACCTGGTAAAGAAATTAGAAATGCACTGATCTTTTATTTGTGCATTTTTGTGGTTGCCCTTTAAATCATATTGTACAGGTTCACTGAGAAAGAGGATGAAGGAAGTGTATTTCCTTTTACATTGCTTTAGTCTGAGAAGTAACATAGACCCTGGCCTCACAACACCATAGTAAGCATAGGAACTGCAAAAACCCAATTTAAATCTCAGTATTTACATGACATATTTTTTTGACTAATCTATGATCATCTTTCTCTGGGCCCTTCCTCTCCACTTCGTCCCTTGCTTTAGTTGGGTAGTAAACTTCTGCTTTCATGTAGAGTATGTAATGTGTGCGACGGTGTACCCCACAGGCTTCATGGGAATATGCTTATGAATGTATATATAATTGGAATATGTTTTATGCTATATATGCCATGTAACATATCTATGTAAAGGTTATGATCTACTGAATACATTCCTCCTATTTGTATGCACGTATCATTTTTGTACTTGAAGTTAGTAATGTTGGCTGTATACTTGATTGATTTCTATTGAGAAAGGAATGTGCAAATTAAATGGCCAATCAAGAACCACTTAAGCCAACAATGAACTCGAAGACGCCAATCCACATCGGAGCTTTCCCAGGAATGTGACTTGGCTGGTAAAAAACTCAGTGATGCATGGACATGTGACTTGCCCATGTGACTCCAAAACTCCATCTTGGAGCTGGACTTTGCATAGGAGAGAGGAGGGGGTCTCCCCACCCCAAGAAAAAGTCTATTTAAGCCATTTGGTCTTCAGCTGGCTAAAGAGATAGCCTCTCTACCCCAAGGCTACCTGAAAGAGACTGGAACAAAGGACAGTAACTACAGGGGATGTGAGTAATTGGTGGACCCAGACTAACAGGAGACTAGTCTGTAAAAGGAAGCTTACTGGAACTGGTGAGATTTTATTTGTATTCAGTTTTCTTAGACATAGACTTGTGTGTTTTATTTTATTTTACTTGGTAATTCACTTTGTTCTGTCTGTTACAGAAAGTAGGATTTAAGTGGTTCCAAGTAGTATTTAATAAAATCACTTTTTACTTATTAATTAACCCAGAGTATGTATTAATACCTGGGGGGGCAAACAGCTGTGCATCTCTCTCTATCAGTGAGATAGAGGGCAAACAATTTATGAGTTTACCCTGTATAAGCTTTATACAGAGTAAAACAGATTTATTTGGGGTTTAGACCCCATTGAGAGTTGGGCATCTGAATGTTAAAGACAGGAACACTTCTGTAAACTGCTTTCAGTTAAGTCTGAAGCTTTGGGGCATGTGGTTTAGGCCCTGGGTCTGTGTTGGAGTAGACTGGCGTGTCTGGCTCAACAAGACAGGATGCTGGAGTCCCAGGCTGGCAGGGCAGGAAAGCAGGGGCAGAAGTAGTCTTGGCACATCAGTTGGCAGTTCCCAAGGGGAGGTTCTATAATCCAACATGTCACAATGTGAAACTAAGTTTATACTATATTTAGGATTCTAGTGGCTACTCTTAAAAATCAGCAACTGCCTATAGCTACTACACAGCAAAATCCAGGATACAAAAGTATACTCCTCTACTTAGAAAAAAGTACCAGTAGATTCTCTATTTGCTGGCAAATACTAAACTTTTTAATTGTATTCATAGAATGGTATTTAATATCAATACATTGGGTTCTACATTTCCTTTTTTTAAAACAATTTTTAAATTCCAAAGTAACAATTACTGTGACTGTGCAACATGTTGCATGGACACTTGTCAAATATATGGTATGTTTTGTTATTTTGTAACAAAGCATTCAATCAATTTTTTCTCTGTCCAAGATGCTACAAATCATAATAATTCAACAGACATAATATTATTCATTAGTATTATATTGACTGATGTTACTAGCAAATTCTAATCAAGGCTTCCAATCACATCAGTAGATATGATTTCCCCCACCTCTTTAACTGTACATTCATTTTTATATGTATTAATCATGTGTGCATGTTCCTGACTATCTGGTCTGGTACAAAAAGATAGTCAATGAATTTACACCCTGTTATTTATTCATGAATGAGTTGTGCCCCTGAATTTTAACATGCTATGCCTTAAACTACTAGCTGTATATCTGCTTTATGTGATGTTCCTACATACGTTGGCAGTCCATCAATTCAGTGTCCATACATTTCTTTGAGAGCTATATTATAATTAGAGCTTAGGTTAATACTATTCAGTAACCATAAAACAGACATAAAATAATTATAACTCATTTAGTGAAATTAGAAAAAGAGCAATTATTAGACTCCCATGGTGAGGCTTTGCTGTGAGGGACAGATAATCTATCTGCAAGATGTACTTTAAGAACACAATTTTGAAAGAAATAAACTAGATAAATTACCATTTTGTTTTGTTTTAAAGAAAACTTGTACTAACAAATACAAATTCCACAAACATAAGGGATATGTTTAAGGGAAAAAAAAGTTCTGCTGCAAAAAGAGAGATTGAAATATTTACATCATGTCTTCCTGATTTGCCTCTGAGGGTGCTGTAAAGCTAGATGTTTGCAAGGTGTAAGAGACTATGGTGATGGTACACAGATAGGCCTATAACATGTTATCATTCAAGTTGGGGTCATGTGTTGTTCTAGTAAAATGGAGTGGAATTAATCAATTCAAAGCTGGTATAACATAATTTTAGCATTCATCTCAACATGCTTAAATTACAAGAATTCTCTAGTCTTTAATGAAGCACAATACACTTCAGAACTGGAGATCTGGGTTGAGAACTGGCCATGAGTTTCTCATTCTCAGGGCTGCTGGATATGCCTGATTATATGGGGGTGGGGGGAGAGAATGGATTTTGTGTAGGAACAAAATTTGCTAACGTAAATAAAGAACAGGCTAGTACTGACCATACCACCTGCCCATTTGTTCTCCACCTGCCTGGAGAATGAGAATCACATTTATGATTGTGATCTTCCATAAGAGTGTGAGAGTAGGCATGTGGCCTCCTCTCAGTTGCCCCCTCATAGCCTCTGGGCAGCCCTAAAAGTTGGCCACTTGACTCAGTTTCTCTTTTGGATCCCCAGTAACTCCATACAAGCTGATCTTCAAGTCCATCAACAGAATTTATTCACAAAACCATAGTGCAAAAGTCTATAAGCAAAAGTCCCAAACACAGTCCACATCACCCCTGTGCAAGTGGTCTTAAAACCTGGCTTCATTCTCATCATCCTGGTGTCTTCTGCCACCCCTGGACACTTTGTCAGTCCTTCTCTGTCCCTCTGCCCTCAGCCACACCAACCTTTCCTTCTTGGCAAACCCTGCTCTTCCCAGTGGCAACTCCCACAGCCTCGCCAAAGTGAACCTCACGTGGTTTTCCTCGGGCCCAGCTCTCCAGCCAAAAAAATGTTATGAGATAAGCCCATCTGCTGCTCCCCTTTCCTTCAGCTCTTTCTGGCCTGTGACTCTGGCTCTCTAGCTTAGGGCCAGCAAAGCATCTCCCGTTGCTGCTGTTCCTCCTGCCTTCAGCCCTCTCCAGTCCTGACTTTCTAGCTTGGGGATGCCAGCCAGCAAACCCCTCCTGCTGCTCTCCTGCCTTCAGACCTCTCTCAGGAACAACCTTCTCTCTCTGAATTCTCTCATCTCCTGCTCCTTTTTTGTCTCTGACTCCTGACTGACTCAGTCTGCTGTAACACTCCCGGTCTCTTATAGTTCCCAGCTGCTGCTCCACTCCCTCTTAATTGGCCCAGCTGGGAGCACCTGGATTGGAACAGGAGCACTGAACCCACTTTCGTTTCATGGGCCAGCTACACTGTTACTGTGAGGAATTAGAAATTCAGAGTAATGGTCCTTGGAATGAAAGGAGTAGAGATCCGCTGTATCCTTGCAGAAGTACACTTTAGTCAGTTCTTGAATTATGGGTTAAATCCTGCACACTTATTAGTCAAGCCTTCCTCAGGCAAAACTCCCACTGAGGTCAATGGGATTTTTGCCCAAGTAATCATTTGCATTCAAACTACAGGATTTTATTACATGTGAAAAGTGACTTTATTTTAGGCCTATGGGGAAATTCTCAACAATAGAATGATAGATACTATATTTTTCAATCCCAACAATGTCCAGAGAACACTATATTCTAGTTTAGATAGATATTGGGTCAAATTCCAGTCTCAATCCTCTCACTGCAGCCCCACTGAAGTCAATGTAGTTTCAATGATTTATATGACAGGAGAATATGGGCCGTCCATTATTGTCCATCTGTTCATTTAATACAAAGCACTGCAGAGGCATAAGCCTGAGAATAGTCCTCCTGTTTGTTGAGACACTCTAATCCTACAGTTGAATGTATGTGCACAGACAGTCATGCCTGGTAAAAAGCCACCTGGGAGTTCTGCATGGGCACATGAGCAGACCTGATTGCAGGGCCAGGAACTAACTGTTATGCACCTTTAACTTTAGCTGATCAAGAAGAAGCAATACTCTATTTAAATTTCTCCCACTTATGGAAAAGTTCTAACAAATGTAATAGAAACTCCTACCCTTGCTACAGACTTCTATGGGATGGTTTAAAGACTACAGAAAGAGACCAGTATTGCCAACCTCTAGGGTTCAAAAATTGTGAGTCATGCCCTAAACCATAATGAGATTGTCTTAAAAATAATGAGAGTTGAAAAATACACTCTAGGTCTTTTTTAAATTTACATTCTGGGGTTGACCCATTTAGGGTTCACATTTTCAAGCTTCTCTCTGCAACAACAAGAACTAGAAGCATTTTTTTGTTTGTTTGTTTTTAATGAAAGCTGAGATTGGTATATTAATCTGATTTCAGAGTCTGGGGCTTTAAGAAAAACATCAAATATCGTAAAAATTGGCCACCCTTAATCAATGTCTATTCTCTTTCTTCCCCTAGCCTTAGTCCCATTTATATGGGGTCTGTTGTTTGAGGCTCTCCATTCCAGTCTGTCTTGAAGCAGTTCCTCAGAAACTCTGCTGCTAACTAAATCCTTATTGATGACATCCATCCATCTAGTTTTGGTCTTCCACAACCCTTCTCTTACTCTCCACTTCTAAATTTAACACCCTATTTCCTACATATTAGGATATCAATCTTATTTTCTGGACCAGGGGTCGGCAACGTTGGCACACGGCTCGCCAGGGTAAGCACCCTGGCGGGCCAGGCCAGTTTTATTTACCTGCTGACACGGCAGATTCAGCTGATCGCGGCCCCCACTGGCCGCGGTTCGCCGTCCCGGGCCAATGGGGGCGGCCGGAAGCAGCACGGGCGAGCGATGTGCTGGCCGTGGCTTCTCGCCGCCCCCATTGGCCCGGGACGACGAACTGCGGCCAGTGGGGGCCGCGATTGGCCGAACCTGCCATGTCAGCAGGTAAATAAAACTGGCCCGGCCCGCCAGGGTGCTTACCCTGGCGAGCCGCGTGCCAACATTGCCAATCCCTGTTCTGGACTCTCTTCTTTGACTGCATCTACCCAGAATGATGCAGTAACCCTTGAAGTAGCACTGAGATGAGGGTGCTACTCTTCCCTGCTGAGGAATGCCCTATAGGGCATATAAAGAACTTTGTGGATTTCTTTGGCAAAAGTTTTACAGCCAGCTGCCAGCCTTACCCCAACTCTCTTCCTTTTTCAACTAGCCTTAGGACCAACTATTGTGGAGTTTATCAATCTCTATTCAATTCTTTATGTTTTCAGAACAATTTGCTTTCTTTTTTTTAACCTTTTGCAGAACACTGTTGGTTTCATCTCTACTAACATTTATAGGATAGTATGAGAAAGTGGGAATTGAGTCCGAGGCATTTAGTATTTAGACTACAGAGAGAACAAAAGGAGCACTTCCTTCTGCTCCATGTGAGACTTTATTAAAACTAGTCAGTGTTTATGGAAAACCTTATTTGCTGGTTTACCTTGAAACAGAATCTCTGGTTTTAGTTTAGCTGAAGCCTAGGAAACAGAAGTCTGATCAGTAAAGTTCATCTAGCAGCACTGGAAAGGGTTAAATTGTGCATATTGTCTAAATAGTGGAAATGTACTAATCTAACTGTAGAATTGGGGGGAAATGACCTCGGTTCCTCATTAATTTGACTTTTAAAGTGACTAGTGACTTCCACTGTGTGTCCTGTTAAACAAAAACAAAAGACAAGTTCAGAGAGCTGGTACCTCTGACAGTCGTGAAAGACTGAAAAGAAATGAATGATGTCCTCTAGAGAGTATATTTCTGTCACTTAAGCAGTTTACATATTTCTCTATTTTTACTCTATTTTTCTTTCTCTGATCACCAGGGATCTCTGAGAGAGTTTAGGGTCACTTGGGCTATGTCCAATGCCAGACAGATTCTGCTACAGTCAGGTTTTTATGATGACAGCATGAAATTTTTGGAATGCACTGGTGAGTTGTGTGACCATTGTTAGTTTGTCATTAAAAGAAGGAGTGGTGGTGGTGGGGGGGAAATATAACCATTGATTTATTTTAGCACTGGCCAGCTCTTAATTTTGCAAAATATAGCAGGACTTGGTTTTTTGTTTGTTTGGTTGGTTTTATTTGTTTTGTTTTTTGGGGGGAGAAAATTCTCACTGAAAGTAGCAAACAAGTATAATAATTATTGTTCCATTGTATATTCCAACTGAGATTTTTTGTTTCTATCAAGGAAGATAAGGTTAAGATTCCTTCACTTTTACAAGACAAGAGACATTAAAATGGGAAAAAATTAAATGGAAAGGATGATTGACTTGTTTCCCCCCCCCCCCCTTCTTTCCAATGTTCCAATTATTTCACTGACCATCCTTGGGGAACGCTGCTTGAACCCACAACTGTGAACTACAAGCTCACTGTACTGTATATAGTTGTTAAGGATCAACTGATTAACCATTTTATAAAAGATTTAGAGGACTCATTCCAATTTTTACAATTCCATGTGGTTTTTAAATATTGTAATATTTTCAACCAATATGTTTTCTACCTCCCAGCTGTCAGATAATACTGTTGGCTTGGGGGTAGGGAATTTGATTTTTTTATATAATTTCACTATAATACAATTTTTCCATGTTACTAACAGCAACTTCTGGGAAAGGTTAAAGATACTGAAGATGAAATATGGGCACTTCATCCTCAACTCAGTTAAGTCAGGGTATTATAATATAGTCAGAACATTCGGTATCAGAATATATGCTGCAAAACCTAGGAAGGGATAGATTATGGGATTTATGAATTTGCTTGCTTTTGTTGGTTTAGGGGGACCCTTGACATTATTGTTACAGTCTCTTGTATTCAGTATCCTGTGTATTTTTAATGGTAAAACAAAAAGCTAACATAAAATGTCAAATTCAAAAAACAATCCTTCCATGGGTATTTCTAATCGTATCATAGCACACGCACTTTTGTATCAGAGGACTCGGGACATTGGACAGTTTTACATATGATAAGCCAAATTCATTCCTGTTGTAACTGTTAACATTAGTGAGGTTACACCATAGGTGAACTTGGTCAGATGCTCTCTAATGGTAAGACCAGAGCTGACTCAAGAATTGCAAGACAAAAGCTGACTACTGTAAAGCAACTTAAACACAACAATGTTACAAACAGTATTGTATTCCCTTGGGGCCAGATTCTGACATCCTTATTGACAAAGAATAACACCTTACTCCAAGGGAACAAGAAGTTAACATGTATAGTTTCAAAAACTGACCTCTGGGCAACAAAGTGCATATGTTCTGAAATACATATACATATGCCTTCTGTCCCTTTGTACCCATCCTAAAATTTCTCTCTATGCTTCTGCCCTTAAGTCAATGGGAGTTTTGCCATTGACTTCAGGGGGCCAGGATTTCAGTCCTGGTCTTCAGTGGCCTGTGGAGAGGCTTCTATGTGGATACCCAAAATTTGGAAAATATTCCCACTCTGTATGCCTCTTTGGTCAGCTGCTTTTCTGGCATTCACTGACATACTACCACCAACTACATTTCCCCACATTATTAGCAAAAGTGGCTTACTAGAGCATTTTTAATGAAAATTAGGGGCAAGATCTGATCTGTCCTATGTGAGCTACACAGCTCTCTCCCCCACTCCCCCCCCCCCAAGCTGAATTTGTTGTGCTCACAAGCTTTTTGCTTGCATCCACTGATGATGTTTCTACCACCCTTTTTCAGCTATACCAAGTGTTCAACTATTTCAGAAGTGGTAACCATGCTAATTCTACCTCTAATCAGAATTATATAAAACACACACACACAATGTTCATGTGTAAGAAATAAATATTTGTCCTCACTTAAATTAATGTTCAGTGTCACTTAAATTCAATGATTAATTTCACCATAAGCCTATAACTAATGTTCCTAAATCAGAAAGGAATTTCTACATGGAATTACAGGTCCTTCTTAATTAGTTAGATCTCGAGCACTCTCATTTTCACTAGCAAATAGAGAATGTGGCTAATTAAGGCATGATCAAATAGATCATTTGATCTGGGACCCTGTACTCTGCATGACTCTACCTCCCCCTCACTGCACCAGAGCTCAAAAAGGGACAAATATGGGTGCCATTCAAACAGATGGGCCAAATTTGACCCTTAAATATGAGCATGTAACTCCTATTGATGTCAGTGGGAGTTGCACATATGTATCTGAGGGAATAATTTGGATCCAAATATATGCCTTTGTCAGCAACACCTACCCCTCCTTACCTACCATCTGTGGATTTTTCCACATCAGTAAATCTGTGGATTCCCCCCCACCCCACCCCAGCATGTTTCACCCTAAGTGGAACTGTGGGGCACTTGTGTTTACCAATCCAAGCTACACTTATCCTGGAGAGATACAGATGCAGCAAAAAGAAAGGACAAGAGAACCTACTGGTATTAATCTGACAGTAACTGAGTGTTATGCTATCTGTGTGAAACACATTTCAGGCCAAGATTTCCTCTCTCTTTCTGTGATACTCTATTACCTCTAGGAACATTACTTCTCTACATCTCCTACCACTCATTAACTTAACTTTCCCATTACCAAAACACTGATTGTAAAAGGCAATGTGTTCTTAATTTATTAGTTGATGTTCTTGTAAGCAACTACTTTGACAGAGAAAAAGACATAAAAAGCTATAGTTTATTACAATTATATATTTGTAACATCACAATGAAATAATTTCCACCATGTGGATTTTCTACTGTGTATATTTTTCCAATATATAATAATCATCTAGCATCTCCCTTCTGAAATTGAATCTTAACATTAGATCTAAAATGGATAGAAAAAAGATCTAAACACTTCAAGTTTCAATCTTATTAATCTTTGAACTACAGTGTCACCCTTTCTGTTACAAAGCTTTTCATAACAGGTTTAATGCTTTCTAGCTCTCAATTCCCTTGAGGTACATAAAAGCAAACATGTTGTAGCATGAACATGACTTTAATGCAAAACAATTGGCTACTAAGAACAGCCCTAAACAGAGGGAGCTCTGTCTTGAGTAACTAAATGTACTTACAATTCCATGTAATCTGACTGATCATTCAATTATTGCATATTTACATAGTATTTGCCACACATTTACAAAGGAGTTACATGATTATATGTATCTGACACAGAAAGCAGTACCATGTTATATAACTAATCACTAAAGCTTCACAGAAGTAAATTGAAAATCAAAATCAAGGTCAGTCTTTCCAAGTCTAAATATAAAAAATAGTGCATAAGGTTAAAAGTTAGGAATGATGCACTGACAAAGGTGTCTCCTCCTTTCTTGTTTGTACCAGATAAATCAACCATGTATATTTTCCCCCCAAATTAATTCATTGTCTTTTGCATAAACCTGTGCTCAATGTAATGTCATGCAATGGCTATATCGGCAATGTCAGACACGTATTAATCAGCTTATTAGAGACTGTTCAGGTTGTACTTCAAATTTATTGACAATTTTCCTTGACTTTATCCAATCTATATTATGTCTTACCTTTTGGCTGTTAACATTGATAGCATCTCTTTTTATTGGACTCCTGATGCCCACTGATGTTTTATGCATAATGATGCTCAAATTTAATTGAGCTGTAAGCTTCAGTTTAATTATGAGCCTTCGTGATACCTTCAGCACTTTTTCTTCTCTGATTACTGTAACTGTTTCTCTATAACCCCTTTAAAATCCTTCATCTATTAAACAACTAGTAGACAAGCCATTTTGAGGAGAAAGTCTAATTAGACTATTGCAATTATCTTAATGTACCTTCAGTATTTTTTTAAAATTTTCCGCAATGCACTTTGTGGAATACTGTATTCCAAACATTCACATACTCATGTTTAATGCTCTGATTCAATATTATGTGTCCATAGAATTTAGGGGGGGGGGGGGAGGGGGAAGAGAAGAGCTACTTACCAAAGACATCTTTCTTTAGTAGATTTTCTGTTAATTAAATCCTCCACACATTTTCTAGCTGTAACTTTCATGCCTACTGTATAGCTCCATATCTGGCATTGTATGGGCCAAAGTGAGGGTCAAGAGAAGAAGCTACAAGAAAAAAAAAAAGTTATATTTCTCTTTTAATCATCTGTATCCTGCTTATGTTTAGTCAATATTTTTAAGTAGGTACATAAATCATATTTTGTAATGTGCAATTGTTTTTCACATGCCTCTAATGCAGCATCTGAGAAATATATGAATAAAAAGTATTCATTAAGACTGCCACTGTAACCAGTATGACTGTGGGTGCAGTCCAGAACTATTGTAGCTAATAGGTAATGTGCCTGAGTAGGAATGGCTAAGGATGCCTGCATTTGGTCCTTATTTATTGCATTTATTATAGTGGGCGCTCTCCTCCATAGAAATGAAGCTTTTTAAACTCTATCCGAGAAGATGGCTTAGTGACCCAAACTCTCATGCTGAAATATTTAGTTTCCAAGGTACATAGGTTCCAATCCCAGTGATGTTGTCTCTGGTCTTCATTCTCACAGTAGATAAACCAAGTGCCATCAATTTCCTGTTGAGTGTACATTTTTAAGACAAGGACTTTATAAATAAATACCTCCCTGATCAGTATAGATATTTGAGATTAATTTTGCAAGACTAGGAGTTTATCCCATTATCGTGTCGAAATTTTTTCCTTCCTCACCTATTATGTACAGTCTTATGTGCTAGATGGTTGCCAATCTCAACCATAGAGACTGCTAAAGGTCAGTGGTGCAACCTGTATAATAATCTAATAAGTGGGAATGGGGGATAGATGAAGCTGCTCTATAAATGTAAAATATAATTACCATATATTCTATTAAATGAGGACATGATAAACATAATGGAGGCTTCCCTAGGACCGTAGTGAGTACAGCTAGATTAAGACAATATTGGAATATTTCTTCTTATAAATACAGTAACTATTATTATTGCTATAATTAGCTCATGCTGAATACTTAGGTGACATTTAAATATTTGTGAAGTTCTAGCATAACATTTTGAAAATTTCCCCCCTATACATTTAATACATAACTTGCAATATAAGTATTAAGTAACGATAGCCAAGTATTATTCAATACCTGAACAAAAAAATAATTGAACTTACAAGTCCCTTTGGTAATTTTTACAATTTCCTCTAAAAAAATTTAAGAAATTATGTATAAATAATCAGTGTTAATGCAGTGCTATTTTTGAGAATTCAAGCACTCAAAATTCAGAGATAGCCTTAAGCAGGAGAAATCAAGCTTACAAAAGGAACATATTAATTTTTTTTTTTTTTTTTAAGGAAACCAAATCTAAAGATACTGCATACTATGCTCTGTCTTACTGCATATGTGGTTCCAGTTTATTTTATATTGTGATTTTATTAATTGGTAAATAATTTCTAATGATATAATGAGCAATCAGTTTTAAAAGATTAAGCACATAGGTCAGCATTAATGTTGAGTTTTCTGTCTTGACTCTGCATTTCCTTACTTTTGATTGCATGATCATTTCCCTTAATGTTGTATTAATACTAGATTTTTGCATGAAATAGTCCTTTATTTAGTATATTGCTTTCAGTTTTCAGGATTAGTCATTTGTTCTGTAATTTATATTCTTGTTTTCTGCAACAGAGATCTTGATTATTTTTTTCCAGTTTCTTCACTTGATTGCCATGTAATTATCTGCCTGTTTGGTTAAATTCTTGGATCTGGGATCAAATAAATTTCTTGCATATAAGTGAAGTACAGGGACCATATCAACTCCAGATCAGTGGTTTGTCTTCTTGTGTTACAAGATACTTTCTCTAAAGGCATCACCTACAGAAATGTCCTTCCCTAAATGCACAACTGAGGGTAAGTTCTCTGATTTTCTGTAGCATTCTACATTGCTTGTCCAAAGCTAAAACAATACTAACGAAACAATTCTCATAATGGTCCAATTGTGGTTCCCCAAAGAGATGCAATATACAAAGTTTGGGGCTTAGAGAAAAAGAAGTCACAATAAATCTTTTAGATATAGAGGAAAAAGAAAAAGAAAAAGAAAAAAAAACCAATGCTGATGGCCAGATACTTCTTCCCGTCTCTTTCTTTTGACTTGAGTTTTCTCTATCCACTTCCATCACCCCAAAGCAGAATTCAATAGCATAATGAGCAAGTGGCTGACTGAGCATGCCCAGCATATACAAAGCTATTAATGGGAATGTATTTAATGTACATTTTAAACATACTTAAAATATGTATGTTACTTCTCTACTAGTGGGCACAATATCAAGTGGTAGTTGGAGGAAAAGAGAGACAGTATTTCTCAGAAGGAAACATTTAAAAAAAAATAATATTCAGCCTTCCCCTATCGCTCTCTATGGCCTGGGGATATTTACATATAGGCCTTCTACAATGTTTTCATCATACCATAATTTTTTAGATAAGAGGCTTACTTTTATCTCCTCCAGGTTCATGAACTGGACTATTAAGGTGTGCCATAACGCTGCCCAGAGTAAGTTTTGACAATATATTATGCAGCACTTAAAGCTGTACTCAGACCAACAGAAGAGTGAACAGTGGTTGGTGGTGATTCACGTATGCAGATGTACTTTTTGCCAAAAATGTTTGCAGCTGCCTTCTCATTCCCCAGTAAAGGAAAGGTGTTCCCTTGGACCTACTTTACAGATTTGTTATTATGCAAGTATTTTGTTCTCTCTTTGTAATATATGCAGATTAATTCAGCCTTGTTAGTATTATCCCATACTCATTCCTGTAGTCTTGTGCCAGCCTCATCTGAGAGGGTAGCCAGCCCTTAGTATCACAATATGCCAACTTTCACAGCTGCTCTCAGTTTGTGCAGCCCACTCTGCTGTGTGGTGGACACTTTTTAATGTGTCTGCTGTTTGCAGGGTCCCACGTCCAGACCCATGCATACCAAATGCCTACACAAATGACAAACCCAGTGGTCACCTTTCTTTCTGAATGCTCATCCGTCTTTTGAATGCCAAAGAATGCACTCCTATTCTCTTCTGATAGGGCAGTCAACACTGTTAAACCTGGATAACAGCCCTCTCTCACTATATTGACATCATTGTTGCAATTTGGGAAACTGCAGTTTCACAAATCTTCTCACCTTTATCTTTTTTGCATTTGCTGAACTCCAAAATCCAACTCTTTGTAGTTAGTTTCTAGCACTTAAAGTGACAGTTCAAATATAACAGAGAAGAGTTACAGATTAAATTTTATCACTGTGACTATACCAAAAGCAATACATACTGAACTGGGATTGAGCTATTACTTAGCTCTACTGTGTCAAATGATTGTTATGCCTTTTGTAGTTCTGAGAGCTGCCTTTTAGCATGGGCGAATGAGCTTCACCAAATATGCAGTGCAGGACACTGAATCAAAGTGCACCACTCAGCTGATTGGCTCCATTGCCTTCTTAAGTGATCATCTCCACCCCATTCCATTGCCAGCAGAAGGATGCACTCCCAGAAATAACTTCTGGCCTCAAACACTTAATGGGTCAAAACTGTAGCAATATGATATACATAACACATGTTTACACAGTGAACTTGTTCACTTCAATCTCCATTCCCCTGCCCACCCCGATTGGACAAAATGGATGAAAATGCTCATATTCTGGACTTACCCAGCACTAAGATATCCAAACCTCTACATATATGAATTAATTCTCACATTACCCATGGTAGGTAGGTAGGTAAGCACTAGAAAACTGACTTGCCCAAGATCATACACCAAACTGCCTCATTTATCTTTACTTCCTTGAAAGTCTGCATGTCTCTTTTCCTTGTAAAGTGTGGTGATATTTGAAAGAGATACAGCATCTATATTCACAGCAGCAATATTATGTGTCCACTGTCTGGAGATAGGTGAATCATGCAAAGGAAAAAATATTCAGATTTATATACAATTGAGTATTCCCCCATTGTGCTGGGGTTCACTCTGCACTGGTGCACCTCCTTCTGGCTGCTCTGGGGATTAGCAGTTCTGATGCCCCCTTCTGTTGGTTCTCCACCCCATGATCTCTCTCTTTCTCTGGGAGTCAGGGTGCTCCTGCTTCATGATTCAGCCATCTAGCCAGGTCAATATAGTCCCCCTCCCAGGGTATTAAAGTCCCTCCGTACAAAAATGGCAGTCTTCCCTTCATTGTCATAACCATGCCACTCCTTCTCTGGCTGATAGGGGAACCCAGGCCCACCCACTACTCCAGGTTCCAATCCAGAGACCCTTTCTCCCAGACCATGTTGCTCTTTCCCTGGACTCCTTCCTACTTGTCAGTTCTATCTTCTGGCTCCCCATTTCTGGGTTTATCAGTATAAACTCCCTCCTCCCAGGGAGTAACCACAGATTACTTGGCATTGTAGCCCCAAAATACACCTCCCCCGCTCCGCTTCTCCCAAGGAGTGACTGCAGGCTATTTCCTCTGCAGCTCCTTTCTGCTGCCAATTATCTATCTGTATAAACCTGACCCAGCTCCTCCCACAACAGGACTTCATCAGCAATTAGGCCTTAGCACACCATGGCTTTCTTCCAGGTGCAGTGCATAATTAAATTGACCTAATTTACCCCTTCGGGCCTTGTGTGGGGTAAAAACTGAATCACACCATACATTTAGAAGTGACCATTTCTCTGTTAGCTTTATAGTTAATATTGGACACCAGGCTGGTTACGGTTAACATACAAGGTATCATGCAGGTAACCACTGATGTAAGCATGTATGGTGGAGGATCTCCTTCTCAAACCAACAAAAACAAATTATAGTTACATGCAAAGGGCTCACTGATCTGACAAACACTTACTAACAGATGTAATGTTGAATACCATGAGTACACCCCTTCAGTAAAGTTGGATCCAAAAATATTTATATTACAGTAGCACCTAGAGGCCCCAATCAGTCCCTGCCTCAAAGAGCTCACAAACTAGGGCTCTGATCCTGAAATTGTCTGTGCAGATGGACCCATGGAGTATCCCATTAAAGTCAACAAGACCCTGAGCAGACACAGAAGTCCACCCACATACCATAAAGTGCAGAATCAGAAGCTAGGTTATGACAATGCACAAGAGGTTCATGAGATAAAGAAAGGGGGGAGGACATGGGGGAGAGAAAGATATGCAATCATATCTCAATCAAATTACATAATAAGCAGAGTTCTCAGTTCACCACTTGTCTAGTCTCAATAACGACTCATGCTTATTCACCTTATTTTACCTCTTGGGATGTGTCAAATCTTATATATCTTCAATTACTAGTAGCAATACATTCTTAGTGTATGGCTATGGCAAAAGACTCTCAATCTCCACATGTTTAGTATAATCATGACAATCCTCCCTAAAAAATGTTTTTTTCCATGGAAAAAGAATAAGAACATTGTCAATTGCTCCATGGTACAGCAGTCTTAAAAATAAACACTAAAGAAGAGAGGGGTTCACGGAGAGAACATGGAAGATGATTCTGGTACATATTCCATTATTTTCTTGAGATGCCATAAAAGGACTGCCACCACCCACACCTCTGCTGTCCACACTTCAAAAAGAATGTTGAGAAATTGGAAAGGGGGGGAGGGGAGGGTGTTTGTTTTTTTAAAGTCAACAAGAATAATTGCAGGTTTGGAAAACATGCATTACAGTGAGAGAGACTTAAGAAGCTAAATATTTAGTTTATCCAAGGAAAGGTTAAACGAGGTTGTTTGATTACAATCTACAAGTATCTACTTGAGGAAGAGATTTAATCTAGCAGAAAAAGTAATGAAAAGATCCAGTGATTGAATCCAGTGATAGGAAATAAAGCACACAAAGTGAGGGTAATCAACCATTGGAACAATTTAAGGATGTGGTGGATCTTCCATCAATTGATATCTTTAAAAAAGACTGAATGTCTTTCTAAAAGATATGGTGTAGATCAACCAGAAGTTACGGGCTTCATGCAGAAATCACTAGGTGAACTTCTATGGCTTGTGTTACACAAAATATCAGACTAGATGATCATAAAGGTTCCTGTCAGGGCTGATTCCCCATGCTGGCACTTTGAGTGCAGAAGGTGGGGACCCACGAGGATTCTAAAAATTAATACTGGCCACTCCAGGCTTGTATTAAACTCCCAAGGTTACAGCTTTTCTCTGACCTGGGAGGGGTAGATGCTGCCACCACCCAAATGCAAAAAAACCCTTTTAAACCAGAAAGGCATACTTGGGAATTCCTTCCTGTGGTGTACCCTCAAGCCCCCCTCTCCAGGGAAGAGATGTGAAAGAAAACAAAGGAAATCAGCTGTTGCCACCAGCTAATTAAACAACATATACACAAACCTCTTAGGACACCAAAAATCTAATCCTATTCTTTAAAAAAGGTAAATTTTATTAAAAACAAAAAGAAAGAAAATACATCCGGAACTTAGGCTTTTGCTAGATTTAAAAAACTCACTTACAAAATTTAAGCGTCAAGATAGCTCTCTTGAGGTTCAGCTTAAAGGTTACAAGCAAAACAAAAGCACCTGGGGTTAACACAGAGGAGTCCACAAGCCAATAAAAAAATAAAAGAAATAACCCTAATCACATCTCCCTAGACATTCCCTAATTTACTTACATTTTTGGGGTTCAGATAAGCAATCTTTAGGTATGATCTGATGTTTTTTCATACCTGGCTTAAAGCTTCTCGCAGCATAACTGCTCCCTGTTCCCCCCTTTCCTGGAGAACAACAATACATAGACAAAAGGAAGTTTTTTCCCCATTTAAAAAAGTTCTAGCCCTCCCATTGGCTCTTTTGGTCAGGTGCCCACTCCTCTCCTTTTACCTGTGGGCTTGTTAACCCTTTACAGGTAAAGCAAGTACAGAACAGCTACTAAGAGGAATTTTATAGCTAACTGGCTGGCTGGGTGTCCATAAAAGGGACCCTCCCCCCTCATTTATCACAGTTCTCTTCTGGCCTTAAAAATTATGAAATCTAGAAAGTCAAATAATCAATAGTGAAAATATTTTCTTTGAATGAGCTAAATGTATATTTAGAAGGTGGAAAAACCTAACCTGCATACTTCATACACATGGGAAACTGTTCAAGAACCAACCTTCCAAGTTTTCTTGTCAAAGCCAACGATACTGTTAGAACCAGATTTTCAAAGGAATGTGCCAGGAATGTGCATGTTTGCATTTACAAATTTGAGCGATGGCTGGCACAACAGAAAAAGGCACATTTTTACAAGCATATCTTGTACTAAACTTAAACATTTAGTCTGACTTTTTTCAAACTGGGGTCACTAAAATTGAGCACCTGAATCCATACCAAGAAACATAACTATAACTAAGTATCCTAACTTCAGATTAGTATGTTCAGAAACTCTAGGAGCAGCAGGAAAAAATTATGAGTAGCTACCTTACTATGAATTTAGGTGCCTAATTTTAGCCACCTATATTTGAAAATGATGTTGAACAAATACTACTAGTGCCTGATGCTGCAGAGCTATTTGGCAACCTGATCTCATGTATTTACTCTTTACACTTTCCTCTCATTTCTAAATATTTCAGGGAAAATATGTGCCACCTTCTTGCCTGGCCAACACCAACCATGTTTATAATTAATGCATTATAATCTTTAACACGTGTATATCCCCTTACATGTCTATCAATGGTTGGGTTAGGCCAAAATTTTAGTTCCAATAGTGTAATGCTCCATAACCGTAGAAGTATTTATTAATGAAGGGCATTTTGAAAGTGCCCTTCCTCTTCCACTGTAGCTACCTCCTAAAACCAGAGAATCTTACTCTGAAGTGCATAGTGCTGCTATGGAGCCCCCCCACTGGAATATGCATTACATGTTCTGGGCCACTGGATCCCACCTGCATCCTTCATCTGGAAGACAGAAACACGGCTGTTAAATTTTACAGATGTGAATGTTGTATAGAAATGGGATAATGTGGGGCAGTGTTTCATGTGCTCCAATGACAAAACTCACAGAGAACCCATTAAAGTGTGATCAACATCCTCCTCCTCACCACCAGAACTCAGCTGATGTAGCAGTTTATAAATATTTGAATATATTTAATTACTGATCTGGAAACAGAAATAAAGGTTATTGAACAGTGCTTAGCACAATGGACTCCTTGTCAGGCAAACCCGTGGCCAGACCAGGGCTGCTCACTCAGCTACAATAACTCAACCCACCAGCAGAGTCTGCAGTGATTCATCCCTCAGGCATGCTGCAGCAGCCTATTCCTGGGAAGGGCCCAGGTCATATGACTCCAGGCACAGGTATTTCATTCTCAAGTTAGTCTGTGACAGAGCACCTCTTGGGTAGGAACCCTCCTGCTGCCTCACAGTGTTACCGGCTGCCTAGGCTTCCAGCCTGCCCTCAATCCTGTCCCTACCTCAGCCCCAGCCTTGCCTGGTACTTGTTCTAGCCCACTTCAGCTTTGTTCGTACCCTATTTCAACCTCACTCCAGCCTTGTCCCTGATCCATTCCAGCCCTGCATCCACCTCCTGACCCCCAGACCCTTGGGCTGACTTCAACTAGGCTTTGTCTCTGACTAGAATCCTGATTTGGTATGTCCGTAGACTTTGACCCCAGATCTAATGCATGGCCTGCCTTCAGACACTGATTTCAGCGCTTCCCTTGGCCCAGTCCGGAGTCTATATTGATCCTGGGAACCTGTTCTACAACCATCAGGCCTGAACACCTATAACCAGAGCCTGACATTTCTGGTCCATAACAGGCTCCCAGGCTCTACAGATAATTAGTGAGACAAGACATTCTTGTGTTTTCTATGGATACTGTTTGTGTGTTGCTGACAACCCCTCTGTTGTAGCTGTGTCCAAATCTGCTCCTTTTACAAAGATGTATGTTTATAATGAGAGTGATATGTAGTAATCTATTCGTTTGCAGGATATGGTGTAATGGTCTTCTTGATATGAATAATCATTACATGGAAGAGGAGGGATTTTCTATTTAACAACATTCTAAAATGCACTATGATATTAAAACAGATGTGCTAGAGAGACAGAACAGACTTTAAAGACAGGGTAAACTAATCTCATCCCAAGTGGGGTATTGTAGAATTCTCTCTTCCCTACTCCATCTGCCTGAACAGTTAACAATGTTAGTGGCTGATAAAAAAAAAGGTTAGTTAGAAGCTTGGTTCTGATGAAGTGCACCTGTTAGACTGAATCTAAAGTTGACAGCCAGTACTAAATATAGGCTACACGTACTGTAAATGTATTGAATGGATATGGCCAAACAAAAGAACATGCTAAATTGTATCAAATTAGCATCTGAGTGAACGTAATCAAAGAGTTTAAACTAGAGTTATTAAGTTCTCCTTTGTGGATCAGAGAAAAAGACTGAAAATCACTCTGTGGCAATCTCAGAAGGGTTTTATAAATACATTGGGGTTCGTATTATAATGATTTAGAAAGCTGATGAAGAAGTTGTGTGCTGATGTAGAAGTCAGATGCTATGTGTGCACATCTTTTTCAAGACATGATTTGTCTAATTGCTACAATATATGTTTAGAAAATGTGAAAATAGTCTTTAGTTCTGAGGCTAAGCAGTATCTCATGTTCTGGCAGTTGCAAACTCCTGCTTCACATTCTGAGCTTCTCTGCAGGATTCCATTTTTGTCCCCAATCCACACAAACACAGAGGTGTTTGGCAATCTCTTTAACAGAATATAGCATCTTCAACTCTAGACTTGCCCAGCTGAGTTAACTTCTGATCTCATTTACATAGCAGAACAATTCCACATGTACACTGGTGTAGTGGAGTAGAAACCTTTAAGAAGGCAACTAGTGTGCTGAAACCACCCCATCATGGTGACAAATATTGTCTTATGGTTTCCCTATGCTCCCCCATCTATCTGTTTATATTCATTCATAGACTCTTGTTTTATACTTAGACTGCAAACTTTTGGGGGGGATGGACCATCTTTTTGTCCTGTGTTTGTTCACTGCCTAGCAGAATGGTCCATGACTGGGGCTCTTAGGTGCTACCACAATATGATTATTAATAATAAAAGCTCTTAAAGTGACATTCATGTCATCAGCCTCTCAAAAATCAGAAAATTCAACTGTGAATCTATATAAATGTTTGTGGGAAATGATTAGCTTGTACAATTCTATTCTGGATGTCACTAAAGCAGACCACTGATCATCTCAGAAGAAACATCCCAAATATTTAAGGTTTCTTAAATTGGAAGCCCAAAAGGTTTTAAACTTAAATATTATGCACACGGTCTGCTCAAAGACTTGAACCATCTTTTTCAATCAAAAACTTAATTTACATCAACATAATAGTGCAGAATTTGGCCATTGGTTTATTACTATAACAGCCAGTGGAAGTTAATACATTTCTACAAAGTTAAATATTTCATGGTTGAGAAAAAAAAAAGATGTCTGAAGAACAATGTTGAAATGATGCTATGAAGGGCAGCAGGTTCACCTCCACCACACCTTTATTAATTACTGTCCTTATTCCACTATATTTTCTCAGGCCTCCCCTTTCAATCAGGCCAGGTCTATTTCTCTAAATCTTTCAGCACATTAAAAAAAAAAAGTTCTAAGATTGAAAAAAAAAAAATCTGGGATTTCCATTTTCATTCTTCCCACTAAGAAGTCCTGGCATCCCATTGGAACCATTCCAGTGACTGCTCTGCTCTATTGATTTTCTTTGCTGAGAAGGGGAGCACTCTCCAAATTGGGACCTTGGGCCTCAAGGGATTGACAAAGTCCTAGAAACCCATGCTCAAGACTATGCTAAGCAGTTTCTCTCAGAGGACTTTGAAGCTTTACCGGAGGCAGAATCATCTATCCTAACCATGTCTGATACAGACAAGCAAGGTCCCCTTAAAAAAAACCCACTTAATACAGAGAAAATCCTAATGTATTTTTCCCCATTCATTTATATACTGAGGAGTTAATCCCAGAGTCCTGGGAAGCTATACCTGCCTCACCTGAGGCTACACATAAGCTTCATAGATTGACAAAAAGGGCTTCATTGGCTGTTGGACTATGCACAGTATAGACCCAGTAGTTACATCCTCAGTAAAGAAGTAATCCCTCCTAAAGGGTATGTCTACACCACAATCAGAGGTGTGACTAAGCATGTGTAGGCATATTCAAACAAATTTTGATCTAGCTAGTTCAAATAACAATACTAGCAAAGCTGTGGCAGCACAAACTCCATCATGACTTGCAGTGATATATGATTGCTCTCAGACTTCCTATAAAGTGCAGTCTTGATCTGGTCATTTTAACTCTCATTCAAACCCTCACCTTCATGGACAGAAGGGATCTGCAGCTCAGGGCCTGAGAATGGGGATTCCAGACCAAGCCACATGTCACTGCAACACCCTTCAAAAGTGCTACTAGATCTCCATGAACTCCCTCCGATCACAAAGAAGAATTATCCATCCTTTCACTAATGATTCAGTCGTCCCTCCCATTCCCCAACAGATCCTAGTTTAGGTCTGTGTTTCAAATAACCTACAACTCCAGAGCTCCAAGGAACAGGAATAGTCAGTGCAGCCTTCAAAGCTTGTCAAAATTCTTTTTGATCCCAGAAACCATCAGGTCGGTCTTCTCTTTGTAGGAGAAACAGCAGTAAAAACCATCAGTTTAGTAAAAGAGGTCAGGGGAGATGCACTTGTCTAGTTAACCTGGTAGGTAAGTGGTAGTCATAATCTCACTGGCATCTCGGGCCTGGAAGCACTTGTCTTCTCCTATGGACTCTCTTGACTCAGTGGGATCCTGTTTCAGATAAGTTTCATGTGTCTTTTCAATCTTCAGATGTCTGCTCATTCTTCTCAGTTTGGCAGTCAAACATTTCCTCTCTTGGTGGATTCTGCCATATAACTCTTTGAAAGGCATGCGCTGGGAAGAGCCCCAGTGGACTGTCATTACCACAGACACCAATCTCAGATTGAGAAGCAAATTGAACTCAGAAAAATGAAACTATCTTTGATGAGGTTCAAAGAAACTTCTCATTCAATCCAACAACATTTCAGTTGTTTTGCTTCAATTACCAGGAGTAGAACTAGCCAGAGAGACCAGTGTTCTCTTTGAATGAGTGGAGAAGAATCTCAGAATGAAAAACTCAGTTCTTGCCTTGAAGGCTGACTGCTCAAGCTGTCAAAGTGTCGGTCCTGGCAAAAATGTTCTTCAGCAGGATATTCTTCCCCTCAGTTTCTTCACTAAAAGGGTGACCTGAAGCAAATCTCTTTGCCTCTCTAAATAAGAAGTTACTTACCTGGTATACTAACTGGAGTTCTCAATGTGTGTTCCTATGGGTGCTCCACATGAGGATGCATACAAGGCTATGCTCTCTTGATTGGATATTTTCATCAGCAGTGTCTGAGGGCCTGTGCCTGTACCTTAGACACCCTCATGCTCTGATATGAGGGTATATAAGGGGGAAGTGAACCTACCCCCCCTGTAAGTTCCTTCTCAACAACAAAAGTCCAGCGTAAGACTCTGATGCAAAAGGGAAGGCGGGTAGTAGGGCACCAACAGGGACACACATCTCAAAGAACTCCAGTTACTGTACAAGTAACCATTGGAACAATTTTCCAAAGGTCATGGTGGATTCTCCATCACTGACAATTTTTAAATCTAGCCTGGATATTTTTCTAAAAGACATGCTCTAGGAATTATCTAGAGGACATTCTATGGTCTGTGTTATACAGGAGGTCAGACTAGATGATCACAATAGCCCCTTCTGGACTTACAATTTATGCATCTATTAGTAGTGTTCTTATAGGTGCTCCATGTTGGGAGATTCCTGAGCAGTATGTCAATATGGAGGTGGATGCCAAGGAGGCAGATTCAGTTCAGATCATAGAACAGTGTCATCAAAAGCCACCTCAGCTCTGGAAGCAGGCACGAGCACATAGTGCTGGAAAAGCATGTGCACCAAAGACAAGGTGGCTGCCCTGCTGATTTCTGAGCTTCTCATCAGTTCAGACTATGTGTGTGTGAATAGCAGCATGCACCAAAAGTGCTGCACTCTAACACTCCCATATGTACTAGGAAAGATTCACAGTTTGCATTAAAGTAGTCCTGTTTGCAGAGGACTATGTTAAATGTGAACTAGGAATCTTTTAGACTGCACCTATAGCATCTGCAAGGGATAGTTACAGTGCAGCACTTTGATGTGCAATGCTATTTACACCACTGTAGTCTGAACTGCAATGCAGTGTAGACAAGCAGTGAGATAGGTATGTTTTTCAGTAGGGCTATAGAGGTAGATTGAGCCCTGGTGGAATGGGCAATCACACTCAGTGGGGGTGAACCCCTGAAGCTTCACAACAGATTAAGATGCATCCTGCACTCCATTCGGACTCTCTTTGGCCAGAAATTTGCTAGGCAATTGAGATGAAAAGCTTAAAGGAAGCCCTAAAGGGCCTAGTCCTGACAAGGTAAAGGACAAGAGCTCCTTTTACATCTAGTCTATGGAGGATCATTTCTTCTCTCAAACAGTGATGCTTGGGATAAAACAGCAGTTGGTGAATTTCCTGATTCATGTGGCATTCTGACTAAATCTAAAGTAGGAATTGATCATGTGGATGTAGTGTCACTTTATTGCGATAGAACAATGTGTACAGTGGGTCAGCTCCAAGACTCCTCTGCCCTCCTGGCTGAGGTGATGGGTAAGAGGAACAAAGTCTTAAGGGACAAATGAAGGAGGGAACAGTTCCCCCCTAACTCCAAATGGGGTTTTCCTCAGCTCATTGAGAACTAAGTTGAGGTTCCATGGTAAGATTGGAATCTTGACTGGAGGGAAGAGGTTGAACTAAACTGTGGTTGGAGGGAGAAGGGGAGAGACTGAAGCCCCCTCAGTGGGGGGTGAAAAATGATGATGGCAGCTAGGTAAAACTTAGAGCTCAGCGATAAGCCTGTGGATTTTAAATTCAGAATGTACGTCAAACCAGACTCAAAAGGAAGTGGCTGCATGAAGTGGGGAAACATTTCCATTTCTGCAGGTAAGTTTTCCTTGTTGGGGGTTTTCTACTATTAAGCAGCATCGTTTTGGTCTTTTACAGGGGGTCATCTTTTAGGCATGCCCTGAGGTGAAGCGCCAAGAGGTTGGATGGATCCCAACTCCTGGGTAAGGAGATTCATTAGGAAGGTAGAGAGCAAGTTGTAGAGACATGCAAACCAGCTCTGGGAACCACACCTGTTTCAGCCACAGCTGTGCTCTAAGGAAGGTTACCAATTTCTCCTATTTCAATGTGTTTAGGATGTTGAACTGTAAAGTCATGGGGGATAAGCATATAGCAATACACGAAGCCAAGGAATGACATGGGCTTCTCCTACTGAGTTGCAGCCCACAACCTTCCCTCAAGCAGAATCGTCTGCACTTCGCAATGGATGATGCTTCAAAGAGATTATCTCTGGATGACCATAGGTAAGATTTACTTCTCAGAATATCTCATTGTTCAGCTCCCACTCATGTTCAATGCAGAAATTCTTGCTAAGGGAGACTGCTACTGCATCCTATAGTCCTGGAAGCTAAATTGCTGAGATCTGTATGCAGTATGATATGCTCTAGTTTCATGGTTTCAAAGATTTGGTATATCAGGACTGGGATTTTGCTCCTACCTTCATGACTGATATAATACATTGCTGCTCTGTTGTTCAGCATTATTCTAACTGTGTGGCCCCAGATGTGAGGTAGGAAATGCTGGAAAGCATAACGAATCACTCTGAGCTCTAATATGTTGATATGGAAAATCACCTCCTGAGGGGTCTATTTGCCCTAAGCTGTGAAGTTTTGTGAATCTGCACCCCAACCTATGAGGGAGGTGTCTGTAGCGATGATCTTCATGACAGGAGGCTGCAAGGTTGGAACACTCACACACACCGATTTAGAAAATCAAGGACCCTCCAAGGTATGAATACCCACTAGGATGGACTGTGCTTGTTGGGAGTGTAGACAATTTTCATCCAGACTTGAAGACACCGAGTGTACTCTTGCTAAGGGTATTACAAGTATACAGGCTGCCATATGACCGAGGAGTTGTAGGCAAGCCCTCTCTGTGGTTTGTGGGCTCTGTTGTATTGTTGAAATGAGGCTGGACATTGTGGCAAATCTGTCGTTGGGCAGGTATACTCTAGTGGTGGTGGAATCCAGAGGGGCCCCAATGAAGTTTGAGAATTGAGTGGCTATGAGGGTAGACTTTTCTAGTGAATAAAAGAGAGATAGGGTCTTGCTGGTTGCTGTCTGTACCTTGAGAAATGAGCAGCCTTTCAGGAGCCAATCATCCAGGCAGGGAAGTAATATTGTTCCCATCTGGCAAAGATGGGATGCCATGGCCAAGATTTTGGTAAAGACACTTAGGGGGTTGGTGAGGCTGAAGGTAGAACATGTTATTGGTAGTAGTCCCTAGCCCTCATGAAACAAAGAAAACATCTGTGTGAGGGGCACATGACAATATGAAAATAAGCACCCTGAAGGCTGAGGGAGATAAACCAATCTCCCAGATCCAGAGAAGAAATTATCACTGTTAGAGTTACTGTTCTGAACTGCTGAACACCTTTGTTCACTCTCAAAAACCCGAGGTCCAAAACTGGTTTCCACCCCCCCATTTTTCCTTCAGGACCAGGAGGTACTAGGAATAACCTTTTTCCAATGAAGTCCAGAGGAACAGATTTGATCCCTTCTATATAAGGAAGGATTATGCCTTCTGCCTCAGGAGAAGGGACCCTGAAGAGGGGATGGGGAAGAGAAATGGAGAGGCTGAAAGGAGCTGATGTGTTTGGAATATCCTGTAGAAATGATCTCCAAGATCCATTTGTCAGTGATAGTGAGCTTCCAGGAAAGTATGAAATGGGAGAGACTATCCTCATAAGGATGGAGGGGGCATAGATGCAGCATAGGATCTGGAGTGAAGACAGTTCATGACCCTCAACCCAAGGGTCAAAACAGTTGTTTTAAGGAGGTCGCTGTAGAGGGTAGCCCTTTCTTAGTGAACCTGAGCTTCTTCTGGGGGAAAGGGAGTCAGGCAGTTTTATGGGCTGGTACTGGACTGGGTGAGACCATTGAGACATCTGCAATCTATTGTATTTCTCTTTATTGCAGGTTTATAGGTACCCAGAGATCAAATAGTGTTGCCCAGCAGTCTTTAAGAGAATGAAGAGACCCATCTGTGGCATTACTAAACAACTTGGACCCCTCGAAGAGAAGGTCTTCAACAGTATTTTGTGCCTCCCAGAGAAGACCAGAGGACTCCAACAAAGAAGCTCAGTGCTTTACTACAGCTGTAGCCATGGAATGTGTAGCTGTATCAGCAGCATTACATGAGGCCTAGAGACACAACTTGGCAATTGTCTGGCCTTCTGTTATGAGGGCTTGAAATTTTTAATAAGAGATGCAAACTTTGAGTAGTGTGTAAAATTGAAATTTTCTATCAGCACTTGGTAATTGGCTACTCTGAACTGCAAAGAGGCTGAGAAGAAGCTCTTGTGGCCTAGAAGGTGCAATCTTTTCAGCTCCTTGTCAGATGGCATTGAGCAGGCCCAGTATTGCCTGTTGTGTCCTTTAATGACCTTGACAACCAGGGAGTTGTGTGTGGGGTGGGATTAAAAATACTCCAAGCCTCTGGGTGGGATATAGTATTTTTGTCAGCTCAACAGGGAACGATGCGGCTCCTATATCTGTCCAATGAAATGTGTAAGGTCTCTGCTATTCATTTCATAACATCTTGCAAGTCCTTGGAATTGCTGGTGTAAGACAGCATGGGAGGCATTACAGCCCCATCTGTTGAGGAGGAAGATTTGTGGGAAGGTGGTGTTTCTTCTTCCTCAGCTACCTCTTGCTCCTCTGTAAGATCTTCTTATGGAGCAGTACCCAGCAATGGCGGTTGTTGCTCCTGATGTGGACTCTTACAAGATGGGACCCTGCAGAACTCATTCTCCATCAGGGGCCCATTTGTTCAAATAATCCCATTGTGGTCGGGCATAAGGGAAGTAGGCAGAGCCTCACATTTGTCCTTCCCAGAGTGGGCAGGTGTATCTCTTGCTTGGAATTTCCTCCTCAGGGCATACATCAAGGGAGGAAGGCTGGAAGGTGGAGGAACCTTGTACAGATACTTCAGAACTGGATGAGGTGTCACCCCAAATATCCATTAGAGGGGCAGGTAATGTTGGTGATCAACTCAGTACCAAGGTGCAGAGAGGGTCCTGTATTTGCATCAGTATTGATGCTTTGTGGGACCGGTGACTGTGTCAGTACTGAGGGAGAAGTTACCATTGAAAATAGTAGGATCGGCTGGTAAGCAGGCTCCAGGAGATGAGTTTGCACCAAGGGAAAGTGTCTCTTGGTACCTCTCAGTAATGGTGATTCAGGCTCTTCCAGGATTCAAAGGTTGTCATGGAATGATAACCTGGACAGTACCAGGGAGTCAGGTCAGGTTACTGGAAAAGGTACCAAAGTGCAAATGATGTGCCCTTTATGTCTAGCTACAGAAGATGGTACTGATTGTTATTTCAGCCTGGCTCAAGAAGCCTTGTGTTTTGAAGGCACAGAGTCTGGTGCTGATGCCAGTGCTACTTTAGGTTGTTTACCTGATGGCTTCTCAGTACATACTGTGGTCTTCTTAGCCAGTGACATGGTTTTGGGACACAAGGTCTCCTAAGACCCAGGCCAATGGGATAACTTTCCCTCTTTTATTCCTTTCTGGAGAATGGAGTCTTCTCTTCTTTGAGGGTCTAGATGTTTCTGAAGGGCCCCCAGAGTCTTTGCTTTCCATCACAGCAGAGATAGTCACAGAGGCTCTCTGAGCAACAGGATTCTAATTACAAATTGACTTGGACTCCGCAGGTTTCAAAGAGTACTCCATCAAGAGGGGTTTTAGTCTGTTCTCCCTCCGTTTCTTGGATCTGCTTTTCAATCCTGAGCAGATCTTACACATGGATGGAAAGTGAGTCTCTCCCAGGTAATAGAGGCAGCTTGTATGTCCATCACTGCAGGAGGAAGGACCTATGGAAGGTCTGGCAGGGTTTGAAGCCCAGGGTCTTTGGTATAATCTGTGCTTCAGGCCACTGATCAAGGCCCAAGATAAAAAAAAACAAAGACCATGATCAGGCAAATGAAAAAGGGATAAGAGAAAAAAAACCCAAAGCACAAACTGTGCTAAATAACAAAAAGAAAAGAGAAATGAAAGATTAAGTGAGAAAGGCAGCAAGCTACATAGCTAGCTAATGGGCACCATGATACTCTGTTGCAAACTGTAGGTGGTTAAGAATGAACTGCAGTAGTGGCAGATCCGAGTACCAGAGGTCAGACCAGAATATGAATGTGTCTGGGGTGTAGGAGCGGACCCACTTTCATTTACAAAAATATCTAGTCAAGATTGCATGGCTGCGAGCATATCCTAAGGTGGAGGATCCATAGAGATACTATTCAAAGAACCACCATGAAATATCAAAATTCTATACAAGAGTGGAAAGTGGGTACATCCTCCATCAGTTTGTTAGGGTCCCTCATGTACCTCTTTACATCTCCTACCCCCTCCACTGAATGGTCCTGAGAAAAGTAAAAATAGGAGGAGGAATGCTGATTCTTGTGTTTCCTCCCTGATTGAACTAACTTCCTTATCTCTAGACTGATTCTGGCCTGCATATTTATACCTGCCTCTGGAAATTTCCACCACATGCATCTGACGAAGTGGATATTCACTCACAAAAGCTTATGCTCCAATATGTCTGTTAGTCTATAAGGTGCCACAGGACTCTGTCGCTTTTTACAGATCCAGACTAACACAGCTACCTCTCTAATACTTGTTCAAGTTGATAGACACTCCACTGAGATCAAGAAGGCTATCCACTTCCAGGGTCTACTACTCATCCTGGAATACCTTGGCTTGGGGGCTGGTACAAGTCCAAAATGTGCTCTCTTCTTTTGAGACGCTCTCATTTTGAACTCCCATTTCTCCCACAACTTGGCCCAAGAAAGAGCAGTCTTTTCCCATTTGATGGTTGCTAAATAGATTCAATTAAGTATATATGGTTAAGGGTCTCCATGGCCTGTTGGCATCAGAACTTACTCTTTTTGTAACATGCCTTCTTTTGGCTAGAATAAAAATCTGCCTCAGAAGAGACTATTAGTTGAGCTATCTCATGGCACTTCATGCATAAAATTATTTATACACCATTTTTGTACAGATATCAAAGCCTTCTGCAATGCAGCTTTCATGAAGGCATACAATCCTGAGTGCTATAATCCAAGAATCCACCAGCTAGGGAAGTCCAGCTTGTTCTGGGTGATCCAAGTCACTTTCCTGATTGTTGGATCCCCGCCATTAGGAAGAGGAATTTTGAGTCTCTTTGCAAATTGCTTCTCCCTGAGGAGCTCCAATAATCTGGAACAATACAATCTGAGAATCTTCCTCAATACATAGTTCTCATTTTAATTTATAGCTCAGAATCTGAGACCTACTAGGTAACTTATTTCCAAATGAGGTGAAATAGGCACTTAAGTCTTCTATCAGATGATATGGTGGAGCTACCTGATTAAGCAAAGGCTCAAGGTAAACCTACTTTCCAGATTGTTGGAGCCCCTGGCAGAAACACATTTTACAGGTAAGACCAAAATTACACTTCAATTTGTAATTACTAAGATGTTACTCCATAGATAGCTAATATTTTCTAAGTTTCCCAAACAACATGATTGCAATATTTTAAGGTATAATTTTGTATTTTTCCAGCAAACCTAATATATTCCACTAATCATTTAGATGCATTTGGTTCAAACATAATTGAAGGACTTTGTTGATCAAATATAAACTGTTGCACATGTCTATGTATAGTACTTTCTGTCGTTCCTAAATTCATTAAAATCTGCCAGTGTTCATTTCTTGCATATGTACTAATTATTTGTTCTGTAGAAAAGTTTTGGTCCACACATGCTATCTATTGCATTGAACATCAGTAAATAAAAGTTTATTTGTCGTTGCAAAATGTTATAGGCTTCTTCCAAAAACAGGTCTACTTCAGAAGATGCTGTCTTTCATTGCAAACCTGATCTTCACATGATTTTAAACTTTCCTAATAATTTTCCATTGAAGATTAATACACATCTCTTGAAACTTATATCTAATTTATGTGACTTTAAGGGTCATGCTTTAATAACAATGATGAAACACGATTATTACTTCCTAATGCTGAAATTACAGTTTTTACATTGTAAATTTTTCCTGCTATGTGCCCTGTGGCACTAACATCTTTATCACTGCATGTGTTTCTAGTTTTAAAACCTTTACCCCTGCTGTTTGAAAAATATTTCTCATTTTCGTCCCCTATGGAGTACAGAAATCCCTAAAGGCAAACCATTAGTGATCTTTCTGCCTTTTTCCAAACACTTATTATGATCACTAGTGTTGCTTCCACTGCCTCATTGGCTTTTGGTAAAGTATGCAAATGAGATGTTCAAAATACACACTTTTTGCAACTGTGCAAGTTCATACTGATTTATAAAATGGGCAGGCTATTAAAGTGACTGAAAATGTCAGCAAGATTTATGCATGGGTGACAAATTGTATTGGAAATGTTCATTTTTAACATGCTGCTCTAGGTTTTTCTTTTCTTTTTCTGAAACATTCTTTGTGATACATTTGTTTTAAGGCCATTCCCCCTCTCCTCCCTCCTTCTTTTAAATATACTTCTGACAGTGACTTTTTTTGACTGGGAAAATAAACAAAGCTATTTTCCAATCATATCAATTGTATTTTATCAGAGAAAGAAGCATTTTTCTCATAGTTGGTGTTTTCCATGGAGTATAAAATTATTCCAGTAAATTAGTTTAGTCTTGCCTATAAATAAAATGATTTACACCTTTACAAGTGTTTCAGCACAAAGTAGAATGACCAAAAAACTACCTAGAGACATGAAATGTTCATATTAATCAAAAATATACAACTTTTTAGAGATTAACATGGCCAAATTCTGCCTTCAATATTCCACCCTCCCCCCAGCAAGACATTCCCTTTGAAGTCACTGAGCATTGAGTATTTCCATCTCAGGACAAAATCTGGCTGAATGGTTTTATAGATCAGACTATATACGTAGTGTTCATCTTCAAGCAGTAATTCCATATTTATGTGTCATATGATAGTCACCATGAAAAAGTCAACACACGACATTGAGACAGTACAGTAGTTTCTTTTCCTAAGCATGGGATAATGCTGATAGTATTTTAGATACCATTATGTGATACTATTGGCAAACACTGACTTTTAATTAATTCATTAATTTAAAGGGAATAGGTTCAGGACCCAAAAATCACACAATCATATAATAGCATCAACATATCCTCAAAACATCCTAAAGAAAAAAATCTAACAACCCACTGAGAATCTTAAAATAGAAATAACCTAAGAAGTGTAAGAGACAGATATTTCATTGATAGAAAATACATATTTATGAATGTTTTCAACATATATCTCATCACAAGATTAGTGTCTATCATGCAATCAAAGAACTCTTCTCTACTGCTGTGAAATATGGACACTCTATAGCAGGCATTTGGGGCAACAAGAGCGTGTTCACATGTGCTGTCTGTGTCTCATCTGTAACATCAAGTGGACAGAAAAGATATTCAAAGGCCTGACACCGGTGCTCAATGCTGGCATTGAATCCCTAATCATACAGGTGCAACTTTGCTCGGCTGGTCATCTTGTACATACGGATGTTATGTAACTCCCCCAAAACACATTTTATGGACACTTGAAAACAGGCGCATACACACTGCGAGGCCAATGAAAATGATAAGGACACTCTAAAATCTCACCGAAAAACTGGCCAAGTTAACCCGAACACATGGGAAGCATCTGCTGCCAATACATCAGGATGGTAGCAGACCCCTTGGTCTGTGTTTAAAGCCATTCCAAAGAGCACACAGAAAAAGTCAAAGAAGCGTGAGAGAAGAAAGTAGGCTGTGGCAAAAGCTTACAGCCACGTCTGCCTGACATGCAGATGCATCTGCAGAACCCTCATCAGTTTATATTAACACCAGAAGACACTCTGAAACAAACTGACTCTCATCTGTCAGCCAAAATGGGAGATTCCAAAAAAACATATCCCTCATACAGTTAAAGATATAAATAACATAGTGTGCAAGTTAAGGTTATTATTGGAATGTGTAAGGAGTTTTCAGATGTCATACCCCCTAATTGTCCAAATAGAAGAAATATAAGAGTAATGGAATATTAATTTAAAAATAGCTGATTAGCCCATTTTTAAAAATTGTAATGTTCTTGCTATAAGTTTTGTAAAAGGGTTATATTTTACTGTAGCAATATTCTCTAATATATACAAGTTTGTATGTGATTATTTTAAATTATTCTTGGGTATTCACTCTCATTTAGGGCCCAATCCTGCAGAGATTTCAGTGTGTGCTTATTTTTAGGCACTGCTAACAATGTGTGCACTGTGTGGTGTTAAAAAGCATATGTGTAAAGCTTTGCAGGATCAGGGACTTAGTCTTTTAAGCCCCACGAACAATTTAGCAAATGAAATAGTGAATCCTTTTAGATATATACAGATATTACAGATCATTCTAAGAGTCCACCCCAACCCCTTCCTTCTTGGTGTGGCACTCGGTCCTCATCTAGTGGTGGCTAGGCCCGCTAGAGATTGATGAGCCTGCTACAGCCTTGGCTAAGAGACAGGTGTCTTCTAGCTCAGGCAGTAGCGGCTCATTCATTAAGCTCTAGACATCCCAGATTTGATCCCCACTGTTGATGCCCCCCTGTGGGTTGGTGTTACACCTGAAATGAGGAATGTTGTAAAAGTTATTATATATCTCCTGGATTGAAAAGTTCAAGACTAGAAGCCTAATTCTACTTTTTATATTCAGATCAGTCAGTACCAGTTCTATTATTGCTCTGATTTTCCTAATTAGTTCATTAAGTTGCATAATAATTGGTTTACTGCCACCCAGTTTTTATGATGCTAAAATTGTGAAAATAAAATTGATTTAGGGCCTTATTCTGATCTATTATGCTTACTCACTCATATCCTGGTGTTTGCTGCAGTGTTTTTTTTCTTCATTGCTCAAGATCTTCTTACTATATGAAGTATTTTGCCCTGTTTTCACTTAAAATGCAGCCCACATTCTGGTTTATATAGATGGTTTTAAGATGTGCATCAAAGTCTCTTAAGCAAAGTAAGCAGTCATGAGATAAGAGGGAAGATCTGTTCATAGATCAGTAACTGGTTAAAAGATAGGAAATGAAAGGCAGGAATAAATGGTCAGTTTTCACAATGGAGAGAAGTCTATAGAGGAGTTCATGAAGGATAAGTACTGGGCAAGTGCTGCTCAGCATATTCATGTGTGATCTGGAAAGGGGAGTAAACAGCAAAGTGGCAAAGTTTACAGATAATACTAAATAATTCAAGATAGTTACATCCAAAACTGACGATGAAGAGTTACAAAGGGATCTCACAAAACTGGATGACTGGTCAACAAAATGGCAGATGAAATTCAATGTTGAGAAATGCACATTGGAAAACATAATCCCAACTATACATACAAAATGATGGGTCTAAATTAACCGTTACCACTTAAGAAAGATCTTTGAGTCATTGTGGTTAGTTCTCTGAAAATATCTGCACAATGTCTAGTGGCAGTCAAAAAAGGAAACAGAATATTAGGAAAGAGATAGATAGCAAGACAGAATATATCATATATAAATCCATTGTATGACCGCATCTCAAATACTACATTTAGTTCTCGACACCCCACCTCAAAAAAGATATGTTTGAATTGGAAAAGGTACAGAGAAGGACAACAAAAATTATCAGGGGTATGGAACAGCTTCCATATGATGAGAGATTTAAAAGATTGGGGCTCTTCAGCTTATAAACAAGACAACTAAGCGGGGATATGATAGAGATCTGTAAAATCACAAATGTTGTAGGGATAAAGTGTTCTTTACCCCTTCACATAACACAAGAACCAGCGGTCACCCAATGAACTTAATAGGCAGCAGGTTTAAAACAAACAAGGAAATACTTCACACAATGTGCAGTCAATCTGTGGAGCTCATTGCCAGAGGATGGTTCTGAAGGCCAAAAGTATAGCTGGGTTCAAAAAAAAGAATTATGTCAGTTCATAGAGGATTGGTTCATCAATGGCTATTAGCCAAGATGCTCCTGGTATTCATAAAGCTCTTACTGCCAAAAGCTGCAACTGGATGGCAGGGAATGGATCACTCGATAAATGCTCTGTTCTGTTCATTCTCTCTGATGCGTCTGGCACTGGCCACTTTCAGAAGACAGATACTGATCTGGATGGACCATTGGTCTGACCCAGTATGTTCATTCTTATGTTCGTGTGTTAACACAATAACAATCCTGCAATACAAGTCTAAGAGAAGTAGAAACTGTATTAGATGCCTCACCTAAGTGCTAATATATCACAGATCAAGTATGGAAGTTTTCCTCTATTTCCATGTGCCATTGTATATCCAAGCCATTCTATTATATCAAAGTCACTTTTGAAGCATATTGCTAGAAAGGGACGCTCCCTACAAAGAGGTGGCCATCTACCCACCACATAACCTTTCACTTGCAGTACATCACTGTCCTCTATCATATCTGAATCTGGCCTCATTAGATGTACATTTGTTTCTTGCTGATGTAAATATTTTCAAACACTAATAAAAATGTCATTAGAAATATGATTGAGATCTTTTTGGTAGTTTTACTAAAAGAGATGATCTGTACATTTTTTCAGATATACACTCTAAGGGAGCTGATGTGAAGTGAGTGCTATAATAAAAATGTAAATAAAACTCATTATACTATATATATTCCCCCATACCACCTTTATTGACACAGTATTACTAGAACACATAAAATAAATATAAAAATAGTTTGAAAATATATCAGTACACCTTATTTATCATCATAAATTAAGAATGAAAAATTCCTTGGGGAAAGATCTGACATTATCAATACATATATTTATCCTATGTTTTCCACAACTATAATGTTACATAAAGTTAAAAGTATATAATTAATGTTCTGCTGTTTATGAATCTATATGAGCAGTATTGAATTATTCTTACTGCATACAATGTCTCAATGCCAATATATAATAAAAACCCATTGGAACCAATTTCCCTGCAGTCTAGAAATTTTGTTTTTATGGCTTCTTGTAACCATCTAACCCTGTTATCTGAATGATGTTTGTCAATGTGTCTTTAAGCTTAATTACAGGATGTTGCACATGCCTCATGAGCAGTTTTCAGGGTCAAGTAACATTTATATTTCACTGAAGCAGATATAAGTGTTAGCCTGATACTACAGTATACAGTGAGATGTATGTTCTAGTTAACAGATTCTGGGACTGAAAGATGATTTTTAGTTCCTATTATGTATTGTGATTTTGGATCATGCTATGATCATCGAGCCTACTCTTAATTTAAATTTACAGAATTGAAGTTTTAATCATTTTCTCAGGTTTGAGAGGGAAGAGTATAAAGCTCACCCTGATTTTCAGAGATATTGAGATCCCACAGCTCACATTGACTTGAAAGGGAGTTGGGGGACTCATCTTTAAAAAATTAGGCCAGAATTAATTTAATCACTTGTGCAAATTAAACTCATTTATTCTCTCTTCTGCCTCACAAAATGAACATGGCCCAAGTGCAGAGTTCTTTGAGGATGGGAAAATATCAGTTTTAGGGAATTTCAAAGGGGGAGCCAAGTGGATGATTAGATGTCTCTGAAGAATTAGCACTAGAATATAAAGTCTTTACTCTCTGGGTCACACATTTAGAAGTGGACAAAGACTGAAAGTCTTGATCATCTGATAATCAGTCGGTGGTTTATGACATCTAAGAGAACCATAGTCTAGTGCAGGGGTCAGCAACCTTTCAGAAGTGGTGTGCCAAGTCTTCATTTATTCACTCTAATTTAAGGTTTCGCATGCCAGTAATACATTTTAACATTTTTAGAAAGTCTCTTTCTATAAGTCTATAATATATAACTAAACTATTGTTGTATGTAAAGTAAATAAGGTTTTTAAAATGTTTAAGAAACTTCATTTAATATTAAATTAAAATGCAGAGCCCCTGGACCAGTGGTCAGGACCCGGGCAATGTGAGTGCCACTGAAAATCAGCTCGCTGCCACCTTTGGCATGCGTGCCATAGGTTGCCTACCCCTGGTCTAGTGAACTAAGCATTGGCCCAGGGACCTTGTTGTCCAATTCCAGCTCTAACACAGATTTCCCATGTGTGTGCTTGGGAGGGAAGCTTAACCTCTCTTACTCAGTTTCCCCATCCATAAAGGAACTGTTTCCCTACATCTTAGTGTTTTGTGAGGTTTTGTGATTGAGAGTTAAGTAGTATTATTCCTCTCTGGCCTTTTATTTTTAAATGATCCAAATATATAAAGTGGGCACCTTTACTTAGCTAAGAACTCCTGATGTGCCTATAGTATAATATTTAGCACAGCCCTGTATTCCATAGCAGAATTGAAGAAATGTGACAGGCAGTCCAGGGGAAAATGTTCAGCTTTGCACAATGGATAAACAGGCAAATTTCAATGGGCATTCCATACTGGGCTTTAAAATCTTTGCCAGTTTGGTTACACAATTCTTAACTAAATATTTGCCAGCAGCATCTGTAATACTAAGCGGTGTTATTTGAAAACTGAAAGGAATTTAGCAAAAGAAAAAAAAACATTATAGCACTTTTATTTTTAGCATCTTTCTTTTTATTAAAAAACTGTCTTAAAAGCATTAGATGACATGCTGGAATTAAGAACTTAAAAATAAATATATACCTAACTGTAATGTTATATTTATTGCACTTAATTTAACAAATTATTGTAGGAACTACATAGGCAGCATTTTCCCTGTAAAATTATTATACTTAAATGAACTTTTGACAATGTATTAATTACAAGGACATGACCACATTTATGCTGCTGATCCAGTAATTACATGCATTAAAGAAATATTTATCCACAAACCATGCAGTGTACTTCATAACCGGCTTTCATTGCCAAGTCCCATTTCCTGTATACAAGTGCCTTTTTGCCAGTTATGAGCCCTTTTTGAACTTTTCACAGAGGGAGGGAGAAGGGAAAATAGAAACTTAGAAAATTTCAAGCTGACAACTTGATCTCTAAATTAAACAGAAATGAAAGTCCCTGGGTCAGATCTTTAGCTAATGAAGAGCAGTGTATGTCTACTGATGTTGATGGAGCTATACTCTTTATGCCAACTGAGGACTGGGCCTGTAGCGGGGCAGTTACCCTGCTCCTGTGAAAGGCCAGGCTGATTGGGGAAGCAGCCACAGCTGGGGCCACGCCCCAATCAGGCCACAGCTGGCCCTATAAAAGGGTTGTGAAGGGGCTCAATGAGTCACTCTCTAGCTGTAGAGAGAGCATGACCTGGCTGCCTGAGAGAAAAGGGGCCCAGCCGAGCAGCTCTAGCCTGGTAATTCCCCAGGCTGCGGGCCCTGTGCAAGGCTTACAGAGGTACTGGGGCTGCAGAGGTGTAGCCTGGGGTTAGGCAAAGGCAGCAAGCCCAAACCCCCCTTGCCAGTGATGAGTGGTTTAGACTGTAATCTGCCCCAGTGAGTGGGAGCTAGAAGATGACTGGCAGTAGCCACTGAGGCAAGGTGGGGATAGAGGGTTGGGAGTTCCCTGGGGAGGGGAGACCCAGAGTGTGGGGTCCTGTTGGGACAGAGCCCCAAGGTAAGGGGCACTGAGATTCCAGGAGGGGGCCCTAAGGCAGGTGAGACACTGGCCTGCAGAGAGTGCTCTGGGCTGGACAAGAGCTAATTCCCAGGATGACCAGCAGGAGTCACCGCACCAGTGACTCTCACCTCGCAACAGGGCCCAATGTATTTTTTTAAATTGCTAGTTTATAAAGCTTTTAAATTAAAAGATCCCTGAGGACTCCATCTTAAAAGAGATTCAACAGCTTACATTCTGACCTATGCTAGTTTCCTATCTTCTTCCATAGACATGAAACCTAAATTATATTCAGTATAATGATTTTTTTATATTAAAAAGTTGTGTCTTAAGTGCTCATTTAAATGACTGATGGTCCAGTAGACTAGAATCCTCTATTTCTTTACAGTACAGGTTCAATCACAAAGTGACAACGCAAGATTTCCTATGCTACCCTGCCAATAGCCTCTATAGTGATTTTGAGGGCCTACCTGTATGGGTGAGAGGTTGAAGAGTTTCCATGCTCATTCAATCCTTGGTCTTTCTACATACAGACAACTACTGGCAATTGTGGTAGCAGGCCTACTAGGAATTGGATTAAGACTACCAAATTTATTTCACTTAATCTAGCAAGCAGTCCTTTGATGGTAACCACTTTTGGTCAGTACTAAAGTGAGCTGGATCTGAGCCAGTGAGTTAGATATGAAAGCCAGAAGACTCTATTACAAATCATAAAAAGTTGTTACAAGCAGAAGTAGTAGTTATAACCTCAAAGGCTAAAACCTGATTTTTGTGTTTAATAAGTGTGCACAAACATTTTTACCTAGATGCTAATTTCCCTATAAATGAACCATCCAAGCTCTTTCATTATCAGTGGCCTTAAATTTGAAAATTCTGACAAATTCAGTCACATTATAATCACTACATTAGACATTTTACTAAGGAGGAAAGCATTCTACTAAACACTTCACCAATGCCAAAGTACACATATTTGATGTTTCCCCTAAAGAAAGACTGAGATGTGTTGTGATGCCAGAGTGAGATCAGAGAGTATACTTATAGGACCTTCAATTGGCGGGCTGTTCTTGACTGATAGAAATGACTGGTAGCTGAAGTCAGCTGGGAGACCTTGTGCAGTGAGTAGTGTTTTGGATTTTGCTGTTTTGTCACTATTAATGTATAGCAATTTTATTGCTTTCCTGATGCTGCTACTGCCTTTTTTCTTTAAAAAAAATCCTTTAAATTATAAACATGATCCAAGTGAGGAAGGAGTGAAATCTGGATCAAATTTGGGATTCTTGGTCAGCTGCCATTTTTGTCAGAACTACTACAGCCAAAAGAAGATGCAGGGCTTATGTTCTTCTAATGAAAGAAGGAATGTCACCTAGTATTGAATGTCTACTACTGAGTAACTCCATTGAGGGGCCACCCAAAAGAAACAGACTCAAAGGTCCAAGTAGATTTATGCTCATTAATTTTTTCTTTATAAATTAACACACAGGAAGAGAACAGCCCTTTCTGTAATAATCTGCACTCTGACATCATAATATGCTTCTAGGGTAATTAGAAATGCTCCATTGCATTAACTATGTCAATTTATAACTGTTTCTTTGACTGAGAAATCCTTTAAATTAAAGTATAATGGATCAAACATATAGATGAAGACAAATGAACTAGACATAAATAATCTCATCTCTTTTGACATCCTACATTTTGATAAACTGTCTATCACTAAAGAATGGCTACTTCAGAACTGCAATAAACTAGCTTAGAGGTGAAAAACAACTGCTTACATTTTAAAATGTGGGATTTATGTAATAATTTACTCTCCTGATACATAAACATTTGAGTATATTGCCCCCCCCACCCCCACCCCCTCAACAAAATCTCTGAAACATTTGGCTTATTTATTACGGCTGAGGTCCAATGAACTCTCAAATACATCTAACTGACTTTAAACACTATGAGCTCTTGTTCACACCAAAACATAATTTTTGTGGTTTTGATGATTATGGCAACTGGACTTCCACAGCTAGCTAAGCTCCACGGGAGCTGAATTCTTGCTGCTGTTTTAATTATTAATTTCCGTAGTTTTGCTGGAGAAATATTTAAGACAGTTGAATGGTTTAAAATATCTACTCACACTTCTCTCTCCCCCACACCAAATTAAACCAGCTTCTGCAACATATACAGCCAAGGAAATTCTAAGCATTGCTAGTTCAGAAACTGTATATATTTCCCTCCTTTCATTTCTTATTCTAATCATTTAGGTCAAAATCCTGGCCTGACTGAATCAAAGGAAGCGTTGCCATTGATTACAGCCCCTTAGGGAAACAACCTGGAAATGTGAGAGAAACATTTCTCAAAGCACTTCTTCACAAATTTAATCCTTTGGTGAGACTTCTCAGTGTAGACTTCCTAGTGAATTCTATTAAGAGATTTCAAACAAGTGGGTATTGCCAATTTAAACTTCTTGTTTTTTTAAATACATCTAACCTCTGATGTGCATGCTGCAGTTATGTTATCCGTACAGACCTTTCTCATGGCTGTTTATATTAGATCTCTACATTTGTCTTCTGAGGAAGAATAATAATGATGCTTCCCCTGCGCCCACACACACTTTTTCCATTTTGAAGATTCCTGGTCCACGTTACCATAAACCACCTGAGTCATCCAGTAATCTTTGACTACCTGTGATACTCTGGCTAGCACTTGATATAATAAGCATTTTTCAGGCTACAGTACTTACTGTGAGATCATTCCTGTGTGTCCAATGCTATCACAAATAGGCATATGCGCCTTGTATATATAGGAGATATCCAAAGAAAAAACTCAGGATACTGCAGGAAATGGCAATCATTCCTATTTTTAAAAAAATCACATATATATGGTCACAAATATACACGGGGCTTTACAAAACAGGGTTAGACACACTTCATGCCTCTGAGAGCTCACAATCCAAGACAGAGAAGACGGAGAGAAGAGTACAAGTGAGAAAAAATGGTAATTATAACAATACTATCTTTTATATGTCCTTTTCATCAGTAGAACAACTCTCAGGAAGAAACGGAGTTTAAGGAGGAATTTGGAGGAAGAAAGACAGGCAGGGTGGTTGGTGGACAAGAAGTGAATGTACAAAATTGAGAATTGAAGGGACCAGAAAATCAAGTGGATTGAGAAAAAAATAGGGATAGAAAGAGGAAGCAGAAGGATATGAGGACAGAGATATAATTGGAATCAAGGTTATGGAGGTAAGTCCTTGAAGGTGAGGAGTTTGAATCTAAATGCAAAAATGGGAATCCACTGAAGGAATTCAAGGGAGGAGAGGGGTGACAGTTGAAGAGACAGGAGAGGAAAATGATTTTATGAGCTGCAGTTTGGAAAGACTGAAGCAGAGTGGATGAAAAGCTGGAGAGGAAAAGATTACAGTAATCAAGGCAACAGATGACCGAGATCTGGGCAATGAGGAAAAGGGAGATACTGGTGACATTAAGGAGATGACAGGACTTAGCTAGAGAATGGACATGTGAAAAAAAAAAAAAAAGAAAGAAAGAAAAGGATTAAAAAAGGATATGGAGATTATGAGCCTAGTAGCTGGGAACAGTAGTGGAGCTGTCTGTGGTGAGAGATGGAGTATGGGCCGGAGGAGAGGGGGGCCTTCAGAGAAAAGTTCTGAATTATGCATATTTGAGCTTAACCCTAATGAAACTGTAAAATTTCATCTTATACTTGAAATTTACTACTTTCTTCACACGTAGGAAAACACATCCCCCTTAGTAATTCAGATCTTTCTATTTACGCTCTAACAAAGGAATTAGTAATCAATGTCTGCTTCTAAAGAGGAAATGCTGCTCATTTGCCTGAATGGTGAATGTTAGGGTCCCATTGCTCTAGCTGAAGGATAGGTTCATTTCAGCTTTCCTGTAGAATTTTATATCTTGGTGAGTACTGAGCTGATTTAAGTCCTTTTAGACCAGGGGTAGGCAACCTATGGCATGCGAGCTGATTTTCAATGGCACTCACACTGCCCGGGTCCTGACCACCAGTCCGGGGGGCTCTGCATTTTAATTTAATTTTAAATTAAGCTTCTTAAACATTTAAAAAACCTTATTTACTTTACTTACAACAATAGTTTAGTTAAATATTATAGACTTGTAGAAAGAGACCTTCTAAAAACGTTAAAATGTATTACTGGCACGTGAAACCTTAAATTAGAGTGAATAAATTAAGACTCGGCACACCACTTCTGAAAGGTTGCTGACCCCTGCTTTAGACTATATATATATATATATATATATATATACACATACACACACACACACACACACCCCTTATTATTTTCCATGCTACTCATGTCCAACCATTTTGGTTTTCTACTCTTTTCTGAATGTGGTATAAACTATACAACCTTTAAAAAGAGATTATTGTAGGTTTTCTTTCTTATTTATTTTTTTGGCCAGTTATCGTGCTGTATCTAAAATAGAGTTGTGAAAAAAATAGGACAATTAAAACAGTATAAAAACAACAGTATAAACAACAGTATAAAAATACTTTTCATGAACAGGGCCGGCTCCAGGGTTTTGGCCGCCCCAAGCAGCCAAAACCCAAAAAAAAAAAAAAGCCGCGATTGTGATCTGCAGCGGCAATTCGGCGGGAGGTCCTTCACTCCGAGGCGGAGTGAGGGACCGTCCGCCGAATTGCCGCTGAATACCTGGACCTGCCACCCCTCTCCCAAGCGGCCGCCCCAAGCACCTGCTTGAGAAGCTGGTGCCTGGAGCCGGCCCTGTTCACGAACAGTTTTTCTCATCCAAGGTTCTTTACAAACATTAAGTCAGACTGAGAGATAGTAGATTTTATTAATTAAGCCTATTATTCAAGTACAGAAAGTAACAAGGGGCCCATTTCTGATCTCATGCTAGTTTTGTACCAATGTTTCTCCATTTAACATTTATGTAAATTAAATTAGAAACTGACCCAGAGAGGTTAAGCTTAAGACCTCTGCTCTTATTGAAATGAAGGAGAGCTCTGAAATTGACTTCAACGGAGCCAGGATTTGGTCCTAAGTGACTTGACTAAAGTCACACTGTGAGAGGCACAAAAATGTAACCAAGGTGTTTTGACTCTCAATTGTCCGATCAAACAATTAGAGAATACTGTGTCCGTAAATAAAATTGGACTGACCTTTTCCCTACAGATTGTCCCTTCACTTCAGTGCTGATCAATGGTGTTAATGATGTCACCAGCTCAGGGCATGCAGGCATATATCAGGAGAGCTGGAAATCAACGCTCTGGAGCAGCAGCAATTTTTTGCACCTGTTGGAGTAAAAGCAGAAAACGTAAAGACAATTTATAACTTCGGTGAAATCTCTGTTGATTATATTTATTTGGCAATTCTGTTTCATTTCCTGTAGGGCCTTTCCAGTGTGACTTTAATAATACATTTACTGAATATTTAGGCTCAAAAATCCCACTCTGGTGGGTTCAAAAATCTCAGTTGAATATTTTATCCCTGTTCTACCATTTACTTGCTGTGTGACCCTGGGAAAGTCATTTCTTTTCTAAAATATATGCTTTCTTGTTCAACCACAAGTTATTAGACTTGATGGAGGAATTACTGGATGAAATTCTATGGTCTGTGTTATGCAGGTGGCCAGATTATAGGATCACAATTGTCCCTTCTGGACTAAGTATAATTTTTTTTTAAATATTAATGGCAGACTCTCAGAAAAGCAGGTACAGTATCCAGGGCTGGAGCTAATTCTTGCTTGTAATCATTGTGCATGAACACTGAGCATGTTTGTTGGGGTGAATGGACTTTTACTTACCTCTACAATGAGCCATCTACATCAGAGACTTGTGTATTACATTCAAGAAAAACAGGCCCATTGATGGGGAAACAATATCACGCTGTGCAACTGGACCTTTATTTTTTAATTATTACAACAAATGTCGAGTTTGAAAATAAAATAACCAACGCAAGGTGGATCTAAAGTGAATGTTGTTGAAGGTTATGCAAATGTGGGAAATTATAATTCTATCTGGATGTCATTACGTGTGTCTACTTAGATGCACATTTTCTGCTATGTTTAAGTTAAACAAAACACTAAATGACTGTGTGGTATGACATCTCATTAATATGTTTCCATTCACATCTGTGCCTTTAGTATCAAAAAGATTGGCTGCTCCAGTGATAAGAGATTAGGTCCTTTAATTAGAAACAAATGACAAATCACTGTTAACCCCATGTGATGCTTTCTAAAACTTCCATCAAATATTCCTCTTAAAACATTATTAAACACAAGTTCACCAGATCTACTTCCTAGAAAGTGCCATTTAACAAAACCCAGGCAGGATGTTAATACTGGAGCCGAATTACAGGTTGCCAATGCATTTCCTGCAAGGGGATTGACAGGGGATCATTTTGTTATGGGGCCACCTCCAGCGTGTTGTGACAACCAGTCATTACACCTCTGAGAGCAGCACTCAGCTGTAGGTTTCTACAGGATGCAAATAGCTCCAAATGGGTTCAATTTAGAGAAAGCAGATAATGTATCATTCACTTCTTTAAGGTAGAAGCTTTTAATTTTCAAGAAAAAAGGGAAAGGAGTACATTTCAGTTTCTGGAAATAAAGATCTACTAGAAATATCTATTAGTGAAACAAAAAGCTTAACTTGTCTTTTCTCCCTTAGCTCATGGAGACACACTGAATGGGCTAGTAAGCATCTCCACTCATTTAGAATGCAATACAATTATCCATTTAAAATCTAAGCATTATAAATCAGTAACAAACCAAGAGGTGGTAATAGTATTTTATATTCACATAGCCACCTTTCATCTTGGATGATCACACCTTTGCAAAACTATATACATAGGCACAGCTGCTATGGAGAACAGTAATCAAGTGGACAACGCGAACATACCACACCGTACAACAACTGGTGCAGGAGACATTTTATCCAAGAACACAAAGGCAAACTTCTACTTGCACAAATATTTGCCATAGGATCTTAATGTTCGTGAACAGCAGAAAGGACCTTAATGTGGCAAAAAATAATTTTCTCTCTCTCTTGTGTTCTCCCACCCGCTAGTACAGTGGTTCACAACCAGGGGTCTGGGGCTCCCTGGGGGGCCGTGAGCAGGTTTCAGAGCGGCCGCCAAGCAGAGCTAGCATTAGACTCACTGGGGCCCAGGGTAGAAAGCTGAAGCCCCACTGCATGAGGCTAAAGTCCAGGGCCCCAAGCCCTGCTACCCAGAGCTGAAGCCAAAGCCTGAGCAATGTAGCTTCATGGGGGCTCCTGTGGCATGGGGCCCCAAGCAATTGCCCAGCTTGCTACCCCCTAATGTCAGCCCTGTCTTTTATGCGCAGAAAACCAGTTATTGTGGCACAGGTGGGTTGTGGAGTTTTTACAGCATGTTGGGGGGGGACCTCAAAAAGAGAGGTTGAGAACCCCTTCTCTAGTATATGTAAGAAGGAATTATGTGTTTGAATTATTGACAAAAATGGTATTTGAAAATAAAAAGATAGCTGACAAACATTCAGTGAACAAGCACAAAGATATATACATACCAAGATCCCCAGCAACTGGGCTGTAACTTTTATACCCTTCTATGGTTTTACTCCTACCAATATACTCTCCATATACATATTTTTAACTACTGAACATAGTAATTCCTTAATGTTAGCTGCTTCAGGAAGAAGTACTTGCTGTCAAAAAGAAAAATCAAGTCTAAACAGGACCACTGTGAAGGACAGAGACTGAGGAAATTATACAAGAGAAGTGCATGCTTATCACATGATATGATTTTAAGCTATAGCACAGTGCTCTTGGCTATAAATCTTTATATAACTTACAGTTAACTGTTTCAAAATTCTTATGGGTATGAAAAATGGAGTCTATCTGTGTAGAGCACTTTATTAGTAATTAATTGTGCCCTGGAATCCATTATGAGTACTTGCCAATATACCTGTAGTGACCATGAAATTTGCAAGCTTTCTTTCTACAGCAACATGAGTGTTACATGTACCACTCCTGTAATTCTGCGAGGCACCAAGGATTCCTATGGTCACTGAGGGTATATCTACACTACAAAATTAGGTCAGTTTTATTTAAGTCCACATTGAGCCTCTGATTTAAGCAAGTCTATTTTGCATGTCCCCACTATTCTCATTGTGTCGGCGGAGTGCATCCTCACTAGCAGGGCTTGCATCAACTCACGGAGCGCTCCACTGTGGGTAATTATCCCACAGTGCATGGAGCCAAGTAGAATGTTGGGTCAGGCTCACAGTGCATCATGGAACCAAAACATTTGTGCACGTGGTTATGGGAACATGGCATTAGCCTCCCATGATGCATCTCCCTTCCTCCCTGAAATCAACAGCAAACAAACCAAGCCTTTTTCGCACCTTTTTCCCTAAGCCTGGGTTACTAATACAAACACCATAGCATGGCAAGCATGGACCATGCTCAGCTGTATACTGTTGTTGTGAGCATTGGGGGAGGGATAGCTCAGTGGTTTGAGCATTGGCCTACTAAACCCAGGGTTGTGAGTTCAATCCTTGAGGGGGCCACTTAGGGATCTGGGGCAAAATCAGTACTTGGTCCTGCTAGTGAAGGCAGGGGGCTGGACTCAATGACCTTTCAAGGTCCCTTCCAGTTCTAGGAGATAGGATATCTCCATTAATTTATTATTATTATTTTTTTTTACAAACACCTCACGCCTTATCCTGCAGTATTTGCTTAGCCGCCACAGAGAACAATGTGATGCCACCCAAGCAGCCCTGCTGGAAGCCATGGAGTGGAGCAGTTTGCAGATTTCGTGCATCACCTTGACACGGTGGAGCGCCAGTTTGGGGTCTGTGAAACAAGCACTGACTGGTGGGACCGCATAGTTATGCAGCTATGGGATGACGAGCAGTAGCTGCAGAATTTTCAAATGCGCAAGGCCACTTCCATGGAAGTATGTGAAGAGCTTTCCCCAGCCCTGAAGTGCAGCAATACTAAAATGAGAGCTGCTGTGACAGTTGAGATGCAAGTGGCAATAGCTCTGTGGAATCTTGCAATGCCAGACTGTTACCAGTCATAGGGGAATCAATTCGGAGTCGATAAATCTACCATGGGATCTGCTGAGAGCCAAGTTTCCAGGGCAAGCAATAGACTTCTGCTAAGAAGGGTAGTGACTCTGAGCAACGTGCAGGACATGGATGGTTTTGCCGTGATGGGGTTCCCTAATTACGGTGGGGCAACAGACAGAACGCATATCCCTATCTTGGCACCAGACCACCTTTCCAAAGAGTACATAAACCAAAAGGGGTACTTCTCAATGGTGTTGCAAGCACTGGTGGATCACAGGGGCCATTTCCTGACCATCCCACGTTGATGTTGGTGAAATGTTTGATGTGCATCTTTAGGAACTGTTCAGAAAGCTGAAATCTGGAACTTTCTTTTCAAACTGCAAGATAACTGTTGGTAATGTTGAAATGCCATTCATAATTCTGGGAGACCCAGCCTACCCCTTGCTCCCATGGCTCATAAATCTGTACACAGGCAGCCTGGACAGCAGTAAGGAGCGGTTCAACCATAAGCTAAGCAAGCACAGAATGGTGGTGGAATGTGCCCTTGGACATTTAAAAGCCTGCTGGCATAGTTTGCTTACTAGGTTAGATCTCAGTGAAAGCAATATTCCCATTGTTGTTGCTGCATGCTCCATAATATCTGTGAAACAAAGGAGAAAAGTTTCTGGCAGGGTCGGGGGTTGAGGCAGATCACCTGGCAACCAATTTTGAACAGCCAGACACCTGGGCAATAAGAAGAGCACATTGAGGCACACTGTGTCTCCGTGAGGCTTCGAAAACTAGTTTAATCAATGACTCACAGTAATGGGACACTTGTGTGTTGTTCCTTACCCAGCGGTCCCCTTCATTGCAGGTACTCCCCTGTCAACTACACCCTCACTAACAACAGTGTGTTGAATGAATAAAGAGCCTTTTCTCCTCAATCCATTTATTTTTATTATGCTCACAGAGTGACAGCAAAGAAAAGTAAGGTAACCTGGGGCTAAGGGGCTAATAACACTGGGGGCGGGGGAGAGAAAGCAGGACAGCTTGCTTACAACTGCACTGCAATAAAAATCAAAGGTGTGGGAATGGGCACCTTCTGGTCCTTGTACCCTCCCCTGGAGTTGAGTGCAAGGGATACTGGACTTCCTCCTCACCCCATCCTACAATGCCTGGGAGATGAGGAGGTGGAACTTGGTGACAATGGCAGCAGTGGGACTCTAGCATCCAGCTGCCTTTCTTGAACCTCAACGAGATGCCTCAACATGTCTGCTCCCTCATGAGCCACAACATCATGTCATGCTCGTGTTCCCTGCATGCTCTCTTGTCCTTGCGGTCATTGTGCAGGCTGTCGGACAGTGCAATCCTCCATGTGCTGAGCTCCGTCTTGTCACTCTTCGAGGCATGCATTAGCTCATTGAACATGTCCTCCCGAGTCTTCTTTTTCTGCCTTCTAATCTGGGAAAGTCTCTGTCCCAGTGTGGAGGATGCGACGATGGACAAGGTTTCAGCTGCAAAGAATACAAAGCACAAGGATAGCATTGACAGTGCATACATTGTTTCTGGTGCAAAGTTAATTCTTTTTATAAAAGAAACACCCCTCAATGCACTTCCCTGCAAGCCCCAACGTAATCAGAACTGCAGACTACTGCAAAAGTTCATGCTGCTCCAGTCATGGTAAGACCACAAGGCAGGGGCAAAAGGTCTTATGCTACAGCTTTTGTTAAGACATCCTTGGGATCAAAGGTTCCAACCTCAGCATAGTCCCCTTTCCCATAACCACCTGGATGGTGCTTGAGGAAAGGCACCAGCGTAAAGGCCTGCAACTACTTCGATTGTTACAAAAGCGGCACCAGGTTGGGGTGGAAGGGAGACAAACAGGAAGAGTCTCACCCCTCCCCCCCTTCTTTAAATGCTGGCTGAAATCCCTTCCAACCACAACCAGGGCACGCTTGGGCAAGTGTGATTGTGAGACCCAGAATTCACCAAACAGGTGCGGATTACTTATCGAATTGCTTGCAGTTTAAGGGCCAGCATTTAAAACTTCTCCCGTTTCCCCTAGATGACCATGTGCGATATCACTCTCCTGAGGGTAACAGAGGCAGGAAGGGAGCACATGCTGCAAGCATCTGGGTACAGACCTTGTCTTTATGCTGCAATGCTGTGTGCCACAATGATGCCAGAAGAGTTAATACTGGAGTTGTGCAGGAAAGTGTCCTACCACGGTGGACGAAATAAGGCAACCCTTCCCAGAAACCTTCCACAAAGGATTGCAGAGTACCTCCATGAAAGCTTCCTAGAGATCTCTATGGAGGATTCCCGGACACGTAAACAGTCTCTTTTGGAGTGCACCCTCTGCGTAGCTGGAGTGGCTACCGATAACCACTATCCCAATTTTTTAAATTCAGATTCAACGTTAAAAATAATAGTATGTAACCCCTACAGTTTGATTGAAAAATGTTTACTCACCAGAGGTGCCTTCCCTGGCATCATGGTCGCTGCCAACTGGCCATATGAGGGAATGGACTCTAGAGTTAAAAAAAGGACTTGGCTATCGGGGAGAATGGATCCTCTGCTTGCCTGCCACACATTCTCCTCCTCCCTTTTCCTCATCAACAATGTCCTCCTCATTGTTGCCCAAGGTCGCCTGGGGCTCCTGGGAGGTATCCACAGAGCATTTTGGGGTAGTGGTGGGGTCGCCGCCTAGAATCGCATGCAGCTCCTTATAGAAGCAGCATGTCTGGGGCTCAGAACCAGAGCGACTGTTCGCCCGCCTTGTCTTCTAGTATGTTTGCTGAAGCTCCTTTATTTTCATGTGGCACAGCTGTCTCCCAGGCATAGCCCTTCTCCCGCATGCCCTGCATGATTTGGCATAGATGTTAGCATTTCTTCTGCTGGTTCAGAGCTCTGCCTGCATATACTCTTCTCCCCACACAATAAGATCCACCACTTCCTGTGTTCTCCATGCTGGAGTGCATTTGCGGCCTTGAGCATTCACAGTCAGCTGTGCTGATGAGCTCTCCACGCTGATCAAACAGGAAATTAATTTTCAAAAGTTCCCGGGACTTTAACAGGTGGGCGGTTATTTCTTGTGTATCTGGCTAAAGCGCAGTGGAGTTGAAAGTGCTCTCCAGAACGGTCACAGCAGAGCACTGTGGGACACCTCCTGGAGGCCAATTCATTCAAATTACACAGCACAGTATCTACACTATCCCCATGTCGACGTGTGAATGTCAACTGAAGCGCTATGCCTGTCGCAGAGAGAGCCTACGGAAGTCGACTCTACAAACCCCTTAGGTCAGCAGAAGGGACTCAGTAGTGTAGACACATACATTATTAACTCGACCTAACATGGCATATGTCAACCTAACTTTGTAGCGTACACTAGGCCTGACATCTAACTGCACACTTACCCATAAACGTTCTTCATGGGGCAGCATAAGGAGTTTGGTTTCCACAACTAACAATTCATCATACTTTTCAATGAGCATTAAATTAACTTTGGAGGATATTTTTCAAATTATTTTCTCACTATGCACTATGATGTGATTTTTAACATACATTTATTCCTGTATCAACTGTCCATTATTGGGTGGCATCGGATAAAATCAGAAAAATAACATTGTCTTTCAAGTCATCAGTTTGTGTGCTGAAAAAATTTGGTTGCATACGCGAATGTGGATATGCTTGTGCAATTTTTGAAATATTTCTATAAATACAACCCTAAAGGAGGTACTTAGCTTTTACAGGGATATAATGAGGAAACTGTACTACAGAACTTGGTACAAGTATATCCCCTTTCTCTTTAAAGTAAAAGAACAAATATGCAAATTAAATGCCAAAGCAAATTAAAGGTACTTTGTAACTGACATTTTAATTATCTTGTTTGGATATTATTCATTTTATTTATCCTTCTGAATGCAAACAATTCTGGATCTCTGTATAAATATTATCTTCATTGGAAGTCTACAATACCTCTAATAAAAACGTACAATTCCTTGGCTACTAATTCCAGTGAAACTTATTCTAAACATACTGTATTCATTATAACAACATATTTCTGCATAACACACAAAAGACTTTGGAAAGAGGGGACAGTTTAAAACAGGCCAGTGGAAAGATGTAATTAGAGCTGTGTGGGCTTGGCAAAACCCTCCTGACAAACAAGCTTGAGATTATTTTTGCCAAAGCTCTCCAGGCTTACTGAGGTTTCATTACAATGAGGAGAGCTTAATTCTGGTAAGTATCAGATACAACAGGATGTAATCAAATGAATAAAATAGCCAAATGGGAAAGAAGAAACTGAACCCTACTCACTCTGAGAGTTAGAATATGACAGAAGTGTTTGGCAGTATTAGAACCAATTACAGTTTGTAGAGATTTGTTTGGAAATAGTAAAAACCTAGAGATTAGCTGGTTGAATAATTAATTATGAACAATTTATGTACCACATAAATTGGCAGAGCCCTTTTCTCTTTGCATGTTGCCTATGAATAGATCAGGATTTTCACAACTTTTGCTCATTGTTTGGAATTGTTTGACAACCACTCTGCGCACACAATGGAAACTTATAGATTGTTCTACACGCAGCATTCCTTCACATGTTGAAGTTACAATTTGCCGTTTAGGCAGTGTGATAGCTCATCTAAGTCACAAGATGTTTCTGTTCTCTGATTGGATGATCTAACCTTTATAAACAAAAGAAATCCATAAATAACTCATTCAGGCTTTGATTATCTCAGGAGAGGGAGGTAGTAGAAAATAAGCAAAATTAGGGATCTCTAATACATTTTTAGCCACTGACACTTTCATAGAAAAAAACATATATTTTGCTATGTATATGGGCCCTGAAAAGGACAAGCAGATAGATGTAGCAGTACCCAACCCTCCAGAGTATGAGCAGCTTCTACAGGAATAGACCCTGTCTCCAAAGTATCTGACAAAGACCAGAAATGAGCAGGACACTGAAGAATGACGACAGGTTTCAGAGTGGTAGCAGTGTTAGTCTGTATCAGCAAAACAACGAGGAGTACTTATGGCACCTTATAGACTATACTCGTTTTTTTGAAGAATGATGGTTGAGATGTAATGCTTACTGTGGGGTTTACTGACTTACTGCTGTATCAATAGCAATTGTCTGCCACTGATCCTCCTCTAGAAGCACCTGGTCCCTTTCAATTTGCTGCTGTTGTGCCTGTTCTGAGAGTCCTGCTCCCTCAGCAGGAGTCACTCACCTCCTCCAATGACTAACCATTTGTTTCGACATTCTCCTCCGCCGCCACCAAAAAAATCTTTTTCCATTTTGACTGACACAATCTGCTGAAATCAACATGAACTTGAAAAATATTTCAGCTGACTTGATTCTGTATTTTTCAGAGAAATGAAGTTTCATTTGAAACCGTTCACCCAGCTCTACTCCTAAATCCACATTCAGGCAATAAAGTAAAAGTTGCCTGTTTTTCAAAGGTGGTAAGCAACTGCACTCCTATGGATTCCAATGGGACTGTGAGTGCATAGCACTTCTGAAAAGTTCTCATCTCATTTCCATTTAGGTGCCTAAACATAACTTTAAGATCCTAAATTTTGCTTCAAAGACTTGAAAATGTTGGCTGGGTTTCTTTTTCTGAGAATTTTGCTAAAATGGTTAGTATACACCCCTCCCCCAATTCAGATGAGCTTTTAAAAGAGACTAGTATGATGCTTCAAAACCATGTGCTCTTTTTCACCATTATTGTTCAATCCCTAACTGCAGGAAACAATGAAGTGAATAGATTTCCTTGACTCACTCCACATTTCCTCATTATGGGAGCAGGACAACATTTAAACAGTCTGCATATGACAATGTGAATGTATAGATTCCTGTAGAGCAGTGGTACCGTACTCAACAGCCTAAGAGCCATTTTGTCATTAAAGGAATGTCAGAAAGGTACTGAATAGCCTCAATAATCATTGCAGAAAGCCACAATAGTATAATAATACTTAACATTTTCTATTTTCAAAGCACTGCACAAACATCTCCAAACAAATCCCCACAACACCCATCTAACAGAGGCAGTAATAACTTCTCCCTGACATCCTTGGATGTCAGAGTACTTTCTAGGCATTAATCATTTCAGCCTCACTACACTGCTGTGTGGCAGGGAAATATTATCCCCATTTTACAGATAAGGAAACTGAAATACAGATGGAGGGGTTGTTCTCCCTATCCTAGGATCCATGAGCAGAAATATGAGGAAGGGGGTCACCAATCTCTTTGATGCCAGCTTTCCTCCCATTCCTCAGAACTGCAGCACTCAGTCTACCGGTCCAGGATCCACAGGTGTGGAAGAGGCAGAGCAGAGGAGGCCTGAGGGCAGAAGACACATATAAGTCCCTTTCTATAAGACCAGCTGGGACTAGAACAGCATTTCCAGGGAGAGCTGGTCAAAAAATTTCCAACTGAACAATTTTCAGTCAGAAAATGCTAATCCAATAGAATCTAAACGTTATGCAGGAACATGTAGATTTCATCTAAAAAAAACCCTTTCAATGGAAACCAGGCAAGCAGGCTGTGACAGTGTGCACTCACCTCTCGTGAACGCCTCCTGTTGGCTGGATGTGAACCTGTATTCTCTCTCTCTCTCTGCTCAGTGTGCTCTCGGCTGTCACTCTCCAGCTAAGTCAGAGTCCAACACATGAAGGTACCCTTTCCGGGGTAAGAAGTCCAACAGGGCCTGTCCCTGTGCCCTTGTTAATGTCTTTAGCCCCATCTCTGGGCTCAGTCCTCAGTGCCTTCTGTGCTAGGTTTAAGTCTGTGCCTGCTCTGGTATAAAACAGTGCCCCCAGGGCTTTCTCCCTGGAGACTCTCTGTCCTCAGTGGTTCTCTAATGTCCTGTTTAAATTCTAGCCCCCTTTTAGGGCCTTTAATACGGAGTCTTATCCCCTTCTAGGGGCTTCAGCCACTTCCCCGGCAGCCAACAGTGGGACCAGGCCCACCCACTACTCTCAGCCCAAGGACCCTACAAATAGCAGCCAAGTGCTGCTTTCTTTAATAGTTGCTGCTGCTGCTTTTCCTGGGCTGTTTTTCATGTAGCCCCTTCCTCTTCACCCTTACCTGAGGGCTGAAGTTCTCAACTTCTGTTCTCCCTCACCGAATACTAGTGTCACCAGAATCCATCTTCTGGCTCTCCCTTGAGCTCCAGCAAAGGAGCACCCTTCCCTATTCCTCTGATCACAGCCAGGAACTGACTAGCTCAGCCCTACAACTCCTTTTATCTGAGCATGATGTGCTCTGATTGGCTGCTTCTGTGCAGCCTTTCTAGGCAGGCCTGGAGGACCCACCTTCACTGTTCCTTTCCTGGGGAGGAGTGGGGAAAGACTGCAAGGCCTTCAGCAGGGGGCCTCAAAGGGCCTGGAAAACCCCATCACACAGGCCCTCCAGGCTACCAACTTGGTGGGTTGCCATTTGTCCAGGCTTCCAGTTTCCAAGTGTCCCAGGCTGGTTCAGTTTTGCTGCAGAGCTGGCAAGCCCAGGTAGCCAGGCAGTAGGAACATCTTTGTGTTTCTGAATTAAAATATTTTGGGATTTCAGACCCATGAAAAATGTTGATATTTTTAACTCCTTATCATGATTTGGGAAGAAAACTAATCTTCAAAAACTCAAAATTCTTTGCAGGATGGAAATTCCACTACCAGGGAGCTAGAGAAGAGAGCAACAGATTCAGGACCTGGTGATGATGCACACGACTTTGGTGCCTCTGATCCTGTCTGTCTGGAGGTTAGCAGGATTTAAGGGTATAATCCCTTTCTTTCATGATGGAAGTGGGAGTAAACCCTATGCTTCAGTGAAGGGATACAGAGCAAGCTGCACAAGTGACTTTACAGACTTTTCCTCTCCATGGGGTCCCTCCAATGGGAGGTTTTCAGTTCGGTTCAGGGAGATGAAGTGATTCAACCCACAGTTATTAAGGAAGTCTGTGGCACTACTGAGAATAGATACTCTGGGATTTCAGGTTTCAGTGCAAGTGTTTTGCACGGCTCTAATTTTCACTTAACTTATTTATAAATTGGTTTTTATGGCCTAGTTTTTATTGCCTGCCTGTAAGAGCCTATCCATCTGCCTGTGAGGTTTTAGGCTGAGATTTTGTTTCAGGGGGAACTCACTTCAGCTTCAGGATGTTTTGGAATGCTCCCCTTACACACTATTCAAGCCTGCAAATAAAACTGCTAAGATGGCTCTGAAGCACTGTGTGCTACGAGATGACTATTGTGGAGTGTGCTCCACTGTATGGCACAGTCCAAGTTGCATCCTAGAAATAGATTGTTTGTTTCATTCTGATACGTTAATGTGATGGGTTTCAATTTCAAACCACCTGAACCAGCCTCATTCATGTCAATTGAACCAAATCTAGTCTTGGGGAGTTTGTGCTCAGTGATACAAGTCCGCACCTCAGCAACTGGCCTAGAAGACGTGAGCATTTTAGGACTCCAGTCATGGCTAGTCATGGGGAGTTGTCTGGAGAAGGCTCGATTGATCTGGCAACCTGACCACGATGAACAGAAAGCCATCCCAAAGGAATGTTGAGTGGAGAAAAGGAGTGACAGTAGGAATCAGTCAGATGCCTTCTGCCACCTTGCTGGTTCAGCTGTCAATCTTCAGTTCCTCTTTGCCAGCATAAGTGCCATGACCATTATCCCCAGTCCAGTGACAAGTGATTTAATTCTCTTCTAGATTTCTTTGCTCCCCCACTAATAAACGCTAATCTTGACCTTCCCTTTCCCCCACTATCAAACCCTCCAATTTCCCATAAAGAGCAAGTGTCCAGACTGAATTTCTTCCTAGTAGCCAAATCTTACCACCCAAATGCAATCTCCTTCTCTACTGCCACATGCAAAACCCTCAAGTTGACTCCTTCACCACCACCCAGCAACTCATGCTCCCCCACTGACAGCTAAAATGAGAGAAGCCAGTCACCCAAATATCTTCTCCAAGTACCTCTCAGCACTCAGGTAGCTGCCCACTCCTTCTGTTCCCCCATCACAAGAGAACTACTTCCCACCTAAACTTTCAAACCCTCTCAAGCTCCCCCAATCACTTGACTCAGGTCTGTCAAGTTTCATGCATTCAAAGATATTCACATTCATAAGAGATAAGTGGGACCCCATCAGGAACAGAGGACCGGATACATCAAAGCAGATGGCAAAAAGCCAAGATGCTCTGAGAAGGCATTTATCGGGAATGGGCACAAAAGCGTTTCAGGCAGAGGGGAAACAGTTGGCAAAGAGCCTCTTATGTCCCAGATTACTGGAATGCTCCTTAAATCAAGACACTGAGATACAGCTGTGAAATATATAAACAGTGAGTTTTATTGACCACATCTATATTACAGGGATATCCACAAAGCACTAACTAAACTCCCGAAGTTCTGTCCCAAAATGCACTGGACCTAGTGAAAAGCCTGAGAAGAATTGTTTGGGGACAATCTCTTCCTTGGTTATTGCAAAAGCTGTGCAGGAATCTGGACGGGACATCCTAAGGCTATTACAGCCATCCTGTGAAAGAACATTCCGAAATGCAGGCAGGAGCAAAAGGGTACAGCTGACCCCAACAGACCTTGCAATTCAGGACCCCAGTTCTGGGGTCCAGACAAGGAGAAGGTAGTAGGAAAGCAGCCAACTTCATAATATTGAAAGTGTGAACTGGACAGCACACTAACTGTGCTAAAGCTCCAATACCTGTTGTATAGAGAGACTGCCAGGGGGCAAAGGGGGAACGGGGATATCAGGGGAGTGTGCATTATTAGCTGCAAGGATAGGGAATAGAAGCATCATAGAATAGAATGAAAAATGGTGTGGAGCTGTAAATGCTGTGCGCAATTACAAATACTGGAAGGGCAACCGTTTTGGGGGTGTTTTTGCTTCACATTTCCCATTGTCTTTAACGAGCCATATCTATCATTTTTCAATCAGCTTGGATTCTGCAGGTACCTTTCTTTTGTGGACCAGAAGCTGGTTCCCAGTCAGCGTTTCACCCCTAATTCAAATTTTAATGAAAAGAAACATACAAATGCCTCTAAAATTCAAGATATTCTAAGGAAGTCTGTAGAAGGTTTACATATATAAATTACAAGAGATTATTGATTTTTAAAAAGCTTACTTCAACAACCAGCTTTCTATCTCATTCGCTCTCTCTCTCATTCATTCATTTCCTTATGTAAAAGAATTTAACCAAAGGAAGCCAGCATTTTAATTCAATTTCTTTTATAAAATATATAATTTTATTTTGTCATAATGGCTGCTTTTATTTCCAGGGTCAGATTTTATTTAAATTTCAGTCCATTAGGAACAAAAACTTGCCATTTTCTGATCAACAAAATCAGCAGGGAAGCATCTTCAAACTGGGAACATATTTTCCATAGACCTTTGTTCTAGTTGATCTAAATGACAGGTATATTCCACTTTTCCTGCATTTAGTTTTAAAGATGCTGGGTGACATTTTTAACAACAAAACTAGCAATCACACAAGCAACCCCATGACAGGAATATGGAAGAAATAAAATAAAATAAATGTAATCCATTGCTTTGGATCATCAAAGACTGCTAATATGACTCATTAACAGAAAACCACTAATTTTCCTCCCCGTGACTATTGTTTGAAGAAATGCTCAACCCCTTGTGATTCAGTCATTTAACTGTTTCTTGGTGCACTGGAAAATAAACCACAAAAAACTAATTTACAAAAAATTGAATGAAAGTCAATGCAGAGTTTGTTAAAAATATTATATCTGATTGGGTAAAGCTTCACTAAATCACCTTTTAAGCTAAAATCTGATGGTGAGATGATAGCCCCATATAAGGACAATAACTTCTTCAGGTATCCAGATGCCATATTCTGTTCTTAATTGTACCAGGGTAGCCAAGATCAGAATTTGACCCAATGTGATTTAATTTTAGATTCAATGGTCCAATTCTGTAGTAGTTTTCTGTTCAGAACTACCACTTAAGTCTGTAGGTGTTTTGCCTGAAGAAAAGCTGCAAATTCAGGCCCCTTGGAAATGTACATATTTCCAAAGCAGTTTGAGGGCACATAGAGCCAGCCTCCCAGGTGATGTAAATTGATGTAACTCCATTGACTTCAATGGAGCTACATTGATTTACACCAACTGAGGAGCTGGTCCATAGAAGTCACACAGCAATATAAATCATGGATTTCTACTGAGCAGGATTTTCTGCACTAGCAATGATAACGGTAAATTTATACATAATTTACATTATCAAGTTAATTAAAATATTACATTGTTTATTGGGCTGACCATGCTGTCATTTAACTAATGGGGGGAGGAGTTGGAGAAGGCAGATTGCCCCTGATTTAAATGAGACTAGGATGCAGCCCATTAGATATACTGGTTTAAAACTTTGGACTGTGATCCTGCAATTAGATCTGCACAGGCAGACCTCCATGTAGTTCCATGTGCACCTCCATGTAGTTCCAGTGGCTTCATACTGCATTGAAATCACAGGGGTGTAGGTCCTCTCCATTTTTGCAACTATTCCTGAATTACAGTGAAGAAATGAGGCCTGGGTGGCAATGGGTAACCTTGTAAATCCATAATTAACTACCCTAATCTGTTTTCTCTTTTTCAGATCAAAGGTGTAAGATGTTCTTGAAACAGACATCAGTGAATATGGCACTGTCCCCATGCTTCCACCCCAACTGTGGAAGAAAGTATTGTCCTTACTTCTGGCTGTTTTCTCCACATACCCAGCATCACCTCACTTCTATCTGGATTGAAACTCAGCTAACTCTCTCTCATTCGTGGCCTAGTGTCTCCATCATTGGGCTAGGTATCAAACAGCATTCTTTACCTATTTGATAACAGAGGCGAAGCTGAAAATGACTAGACTCAATCAATTTCAGCAGCACTAATGCAATACCACTTCCCCAATACAACTATAGTGGTTGCAACACCAAAATTCTTGACTAGTAATAAGGCTGAAGAGGAGAATGCTCATTATCATGCACTGAAACAGCTCAAGATGTTCACTTTCACTATAGCTAAATTCACTGTGAACCAGTTCCACTCTTATATGACTAATTTAAGGTAAGTGCATATTGAAATTTAAAGAAATTATTAGGGGGTCATTATTTCTTCATTCAACTATAATTAGAGAGTAAATAAAATGTTTTATAATGTCTGACAAATTATTTTGAGGAATTACCAAGGCAGAGGCCCAATGATATATGAATAGATCCTCAGACAAATTCAAAGTGAACCCACCTTAGAAGCCCCTTCCCTGTTCTCTTCAAAGGCCATCCTTATCCCTCCTATCCTGGTGGCTCCTATCCTCTATGGCCACCCTGGCTTCCTCTCCCTAGTGGTTGCCTTCTTAATGCTGATGGCCGGACTTTCTTCTTCACGTTTTTCCATTACCTTATACCCTTCTTTCCCAAGGCTGCTCACTCCACCAAGTCAGAATAGGTTCTCACAGGATTTTGGAATTTCCTCTTAAAATCCCAACTAAAAATCATGAAGTGCAACCAAGGGAGATTGAGATGGATACTGTCTGGTTGTGGTGTGGGGTTGGGGAGAGCAGCCCATTTGGGTTTGAGGAAAGGGAAGAGGAGATCCATCAAACTGGCTCAGAAGATAGGCATCAGGATAAATTGGACAAAGGGGAAGGGTTAAGAGGTGAGTCTGCACAGCAAGTGGGGTTGAGAGGACTAGGTTTGACCCAGGATTAGCTTCCAAGGAATGGTGTGAGGAAGGCAGAGTGGTGAGCTCTCAGTCCAAGGCAGTTGAAGAATTTAATGGGGAGCTGAGAAGAAGATAAAGCTACTCTCAAACTGAGATGTCATTGGCGAGCTGGTCAGATTTAAATTTAAATTGTGAGCTCCTTTGGACAAGGAGATTGCTCTTCTACTACCATTTTACAACCGTGAGCACATTGATGATGTCCTGAAAATAAGAGACCACAGTTAATTGAAAAAAATATTTGTTAAGTATATACAATTATTAGTTGTTACTAAAATGAATTCCCGTTGCACATTATTAATATTGTAATGAAACATAATCCAGATCTGTGCATGATTTGGCAAACAACAGTTTGTTAATGCATTATGTCTTTGGACTTGATCTTGTTTCTACTTCAGTTCAGCCATTGGTTTCAATAGGAGCAGAAATGGGCCCTTTTTAAAGTACGTTCAGGACAAACAACCTAATTAGTTTCCACATACAGCTTGATAAATTTGCGTGTGGGATTTTAAGACAGAATTATCTGTGGTAGTGCAGGGCTGCACTCTACAACTGTAGGGTTCCCTTCTGGTTCATGTCTTATGTTCCTAAAATTTCATGCTTCAAGGATTCAGATGGTCATCCATAGAGGGTCAGGAAGAGAATTATCCCCCCAATATATTCCTTGGGTGCATGGTATGTTTGATTGTTTGTTTCTTCCCCTAATGAGTTAGAGATGGGCATGGTTGAATATGGGACATGAGACAGACCAGGCTGGTGCTCTGAGATGCTACCGAGAATTCTCTTAGGTGCTTGGCTGGCTGGTTCTTGGTCACATGCTCAGGGTCTCACTAATCACCATATTTGGTGTTGGGAAAGAAACTTCATCTAGGTCAGATTGGTAGGGACCTGCGGGTTTTTCACTTTCCTCTGCAACAATTAATTCCCTGAAATTGCAGGGACCTTGGGTATTGGTGCACCTCAGTCCCTTCTGTTCTCTACATATGGCATACAGTAGTTTAATCTCCAGGGGGTTATAATACTTTGGTCTAATTCTGGTTGTTGGCTTCAGTGTTGAGGTAGCCAGGTGATATTTAGCGGCCTGTGATATACAGAAGATTGGACTGATCTGGTGGTCCCTTGTGGCCTTAAATGCTCTATGACTGAGAATCAGGTTCATTTTTCTCAGTAGAGGCAATGGATAATGTTTGTCTGTTTTATTTTTCTCTACATTAGGTCTGATTTTTGTTTCATATGTGAAGCATGATACTAAAGCATCGCTCTTTTCCAAGTGGAGAATGTATAACATTATTTATAATTATATTTTTTTATTATGGTTTTAACATTTTTAGTTTTGAGAGAGAGACAACATTGTTGGTCTGATTTCTGATGGATTTTGTTCAACGTTATGTAGCCACACTTTTCTGGAAGAAATTGAATCCATTACTTTTAAGTTAACTACATACAAGAGAATACTAAATAAATTCATTTTGAGCTTCCCTAATTGGTTTTGTGTCATAAAATTCTCTTCAATATAGAATTGAGAAATCCCCATGTTTACCTTGATGATGTTAGTGTCACATACACTGATCACGTGATTTGAATTTACAACTGATATTTAAATATGAAAGCTGACTTGAACCATATTTTCCCCACAGATATAGATGTCACTGCTTTCTATGATGAGTAAAAATTGTTGAATACTTAAGCCAAGAAAAACCAAGTTACATGAACAGGATATTCATCTTGGGGTGGAGGTGGAGCGGGGGAAGAACTACTGTTGAATTCCCTGCCTTTGGATAGTACAGTGTTCTAGCTTTATAGCTTACACTTTAATTACCCATGACAAGTATTTTGCAAAGCCTATAACTTGAATCTTTTGATGTAAAGATTAAGTATGAGCACATATGACACCAGTGCTTTCCTCAATAACTGGATGACTGGTTTTTATGCGCAAATAACTTGTTGCCCTTTCCACAAAAGCTAGATTACTTGTTGTCTAGTTCTTCACTGTTGAATGCAATAAGTGTAATGGTTTCTATAATATCTTTGTGAGTTTCTTATTAGTATTGTTATAGCCTTGGCTGAGTTCTGCTTCTGCTCAGACACCAGGCTGCTATATTGGACCCACCTCTGGATTCCACATGTTCCAAGCCTACAGATTCTTAGCAGCACCCAGCCAATGTCCCAAAGTCTGGCCTCTCTGTGCATACTACTGGGGTACAGACCCCCTGCCAGTCCTCCTGGGATATGGGATGCCCCATTCCAGTTGCCCTAAGCCCCAAGATAAGTGCAGACCTCCAGGTCTCCCAAAGCTCTGCCTACATGGCTACTCCAGTTTAGTTATTTCTTCAATGTTTCTGTTAAAACAATATATTGTTAATGCACGTCAGAAGATTCCACACAGACCCAGTTAGTCCATGGCAGCCTAGTGTGGCGTAGATTCACACCCAGCTTGCCACAAACTAAATGTTTGTGTAGACAAGTCCTAAGAGCCTTTTGGGTTTTCTGAGCTTAGGATCTTGTTGCACTCTACTCCTGCTGCTCAGTCTTCCTGCTGTCAGCCAGTGGATGACCAGTGAGAGAGATCAGACTCAAGATCCAAATCTTAAATAGAGTTCTGTTCTCCTTTCTCAGATGATCCCACCACAGCAGCTTCAAACCCTATATCAGATGATCAGTTGCTTAGCTACTCAACCCTCTCCCTCACGTCCCGCAGGCTCCAAACTTGGAAAACTCGTTCTTCTGGAATGTCATCAGCCTAATTTTCTAGGTGGGACCCTTTGAATGGAGGACCGTCAAGGTTGAGGACTCACATTTTCTCTTCAAATATATCTGTGTGCATGTGAGAGAGGGAGTGTCAAGAGAGGAGAGAGATGTAAACTTCAAAAATATTATTTACTTTAATAACGAGGAGTCCAGTGGCACCAGACTCCTCGTTGTTTTTGTGGATACAGACTAACAGGGCTACCCCTCCGATAGTATTATTTACTTTGTGTCTCTCTACAAGACCAGTTGGAATCTGAGGCAGGACATGGGTCCTCTCCATCTGGTCTTATTCCCAAATGCAAATGCATGCTTTCTCTAGCTTTTTAAATGGGGTGGGGAGGGGTGGCTGGGAGGAAACATGCTGTACTGTTTTGGAAGCTCCTCTTCTCTATTTCATTCTAAATTAGACAGTATGTAGGAAGAAAGGTGAACATCCTCAAACACAACTTCTTAGTATACTGCATGGGCCTGGATCTGCAGAATTTCCAGTGTGTAACTGCTACAGAGGTCAGGAGGAATTGTGTGTGGGGAAGGGACTGCAGGTGGAGGTCTAGAGTAAACACAGATTTCTTCAACATTTTAAGCACAACTCTCAGACTTGTATTCAGGTGTCTTCCAACTCGTTCGGTTTGGGTACATATTGTAGACACAAATGTACTGTGCCTATGTTTGATATGCAGATAAGCAGTTAGAGGTCAGTAAATGGTTTTAAGTAGCACACCATCTAGGACTAGTGATGGTAACAGTAGCACCAGTAACAGTAAATGGGCCAAATTTTGATCTTGTACACTGGACATACAACTAGTGTAACTCCATTGTATATTTTGGCCATGTGTCTCTGGAATCTGAACACTGAGAATCCAAGACTGAGGTAACTGAAAGAGAAGCTGGACACTATAAAACCTAAATATGGTAAATACCTATTAGGTCACATTAGTCTATGCCCCAATGTAGCAGAAAGGTCTGGTGACCAGCTGGTTTATTGGTCAGCTCATGGCCTTATGGTTTCTGCCAGTCTAGGTGTCCTGTAGCCTCTATCACCTCCTAGTTCTCCAGTTGCTGCCCCCAGAGCTCAGTCACTACAACAGAGCTGGGGGGAGGCAAACTGGCAACCATTGCACCTGGTCCTGGCCCTAGGGGGTCCCTCTAACTGAGCTACCCCAAATTATGTTACTCACTGGGTCACTTCCTACTAGTCTAGAGCTCCTCAGTTTGGGGCATGGTCAATGGCTTAGCAGACTCTCAGGGTGTCTACACTGCAATTAAAAACCCACGGCTGGCCTGTGCCAACTGATTTGGGCTTGTGGGATTCAGGTTAAGAGGCTGTTTAATTTCAGCGTAGACTTTCAGTCTCAGGCTGCAGCCTGAGCTCTGGGACCCTCCAATCACACATGGTCCTAGAGCCTGGGCTCCATCTGAGGCCGGAAGCCTACATTGCAGTTAAACAGCCCAGCAGCTCAAGCCCTGCAAGCATGAGTCAGGTGGCATGGGCCAGCCGTGGGTTTTTAATACCATTAGTGTCCAATTTAGTCACTCTCTCTCTCTCTCTCTCAGGGCATTCAACTCCCAAAGTCCGTGCTGCTAGAACAGACTTCCCAAAGTTGTTGTCACTCCCTGCACTGTGCTTAGCATCAGTCTTGCTTCCTGATGCTACATGCAGCTCATTTCCCCCCTTTTGGGCTGCCAGTGTCCTTTTTAAACTGTTCCTCCACTGGGAACATGCCTTGTATCTGTTGAGGGGTGGGGCCTCTCTAGCTCAGTATTGCTCTATTCCCTAACCTTGTTCGGCATATGGCCTGTAGACCCCATCACATCCAGTCACTGTTGGAGAGGTTCCTACAGTATGCTTTCTAGTAATTCATGTAGTAGAGTTATTTTTAAAAATGCTGGAATAAGAATTCCCCAGGCATTCCAACAGGGAAAAGAAAGAAAACTAAGGAGTTCATTCAGTCTTAAAAGGATTAATTCCTTGTAAAATACAAATGACAGTTTTCCTGTAATGTTTCTCCTACATAATGCACATGTTAATCCTTAATTTCCTTCACCAGATGCAGTATAATCCTCCTCCTGCAGACACAGAAGCACAATTGCTGTTGAGAAAACAAGGGCAAAAGATGTTCAGACCATTCAAACACTACAAAAAGGAACTTCACATTTTTAACTTCAAGAGTTACCCTTGGAATGGAATAATGCAGCCCAAAGGAGGAAGGTTATAATTCTCTGGCTTCAGGTTCCCATTCTCTTTGTAAAATATATGTGCTCTGCTTTTCTTAGTCATGGATTTAGCCAACCATCTTATTTTAAATATATACTTGTGCTCAGTCTGAGACCTGGTATTATTTTAATCCTTGTAACAAATTGCAACAAAACATACATTCATTAATAGAGTGGGGATTCCATACATATATCACAATTCACTTGTTTTTCAGTTGCTTGGTTTTATCACTTATTAATGAATTTTCCCCTGCCCTAAAAAGATCATGCAATGAATCTTATGTGGGTCAGTAAATTAGCCTGTAAAAAACTAACAAATCATTAAATAGAAAAAAATATATAAATGAAAAAAATCTATCCTAATGCATTTAAAAATTTGAATGTGAGTGGCAGTAAAACAATGAACTGTAGCAAACATGAGTTGACTTAATTCAGATATTCAGACTGGAAGGTTATCCTTGTTACACATGGGTGGCCACAAGCAATATCCTAGGGATGAATCCAGGAACTTCATCTCCAAAAACACAGGCAACTATCTATTAGACAAAGGAGATTGTAATATTATCAGCAGTAGTGTTAAGCCTTATATGCTCTTTGTAAGCCATATTGAAGAAAGTGACATAGTTTGGCATTTCATCCAGTAAAGGACAATAGAGTGCATACATGCTTAGGGGCAAATTCTTTCTTGGGATAATCAGGCAAATTTATTTGAAAACCATATCTGGGCCACTAAAGTATTTCTCTGGTTCTCCTTTTGCGTAATGTCATACCTAGATGTCCTTTATGAATATACCAGGGTTACTTTCCTAATTCTGCTTGAAATCAAAGTTTTCTCTTAACTGATGGTGGTGAAGTAATTTTTAACGCTCACAGCTACCAGCAATGATCTAAAATGAGATTTCTCCTTGTCTCTGGTCATCACTCAAGTATCTTTCGTATGAGGAACCACCTGCTTTTCTTTTTTTGCGATCTCCTATATTTTATCAACAAAGAACCCCATGGTGGCATTGTACAAACACATTACAAAAAAGCATTAATAGATTTCAGTAATCATGAACACTTGTTCTTCTATATTATTCCATCTATCATCTTGTAAACTGTGCCTTCGATAGTGTACATGCCCCAGCTATGGTCTTCTCCAGCACATTGCTGAAGTTAAAATGATACTTTTTCCTTTTCAGGAGAGGTCTTTGTATTCTGGGATGTGCTCTATTAGGGCTGTAATGTTCAATATGCACTCAGGATATATAGTGATTGTAAAGAAAGCACAGCATATTAATTACATAGATGCCCCATTCAAACTGAAACTGCTCAGTTTTCTGCAGAAATCTTGTTCGCAGTGGGCATGTTTGGAAATATTAGTATGGTTACTCCCATCTTAATAGCCTATGCCTATCCTTACAAAAGCATTGGGAAACACTGGCTTCTAAGGTTTATGGATGGATACTGTCAAATCCAGGTGGAGTTAACTGCCTTGGGAAAGAAGGGTATAAGGTAATGGAAAAGCGTGAAGAAGGGATTTTTTTTGTTTTTCAAAATCAATATGGAGTTTAAAGAAAAAGTTGAGCCTGTTCTAATGTTCTCTGAACCAATTTTCCATCTTAATTTATCAGCCTATGAATCTGAAAGTTTCTGCTAAAAATAAAGAAAGATTAAAAATTCACAGAACAAGTTTCATAATCCAGGACCAAGTGCAGCATATCAGGGTTTCTTAGGAAAATTATGTGAATGTAATAGGCCTTCTTCAGAATCTTTGTACAGAACAGTGAGCTTTTGGCTACAAGTGTTGAAGGCACCCTCCAGTAAGGCAAGTCCACTTGTAGATTCTTAGAATATCAGGGTTGGAAGGGACCTCAGGAGGTCATCTAGTCCAACCCCCTACTCAAAGCAGGACCAATCCCCAGACAGATTTTTGCCCCAGATCCCTATAATGGCCCCCTCAAGGATTGAACTCACAACCCTGGGTTTAGGAGGCGAATGCTCAAACCACTGAGCTATTAAATCCAGTGCTTTTATTGATCTAGGAAGAAAAACTAAATACCAAAGCTGGAACTAGAACAATCTTCCTGTTTCAATGTCAAAACTTTTATGAAGGTGGTCTGATCTTGTACTCTTTCTGGAATCAGTTTTTAGATTTCCAAAATAAGATAAAAAAGAAATCAATCTTGAACTCACAGACACCTAACGGGACTGGGCCTGTTGTCCTTACCCAGCCAAATCACATCCCAAACTCAGTGAAGTCTTCCCTAAAGTCAAGCCCTTTGGGTGATGCCACAATTGCTTTCCATGCAAGTAACCCATAATGTCACAAACAGAAGAATTATTACATCAAATTGGATAAAAGTAAGGGTAAAAAAGTACATGTAAAAATGTATATGGAATGTTTATCGATGTCAGTGACTTTTTAACATTTGAAAAAAGATATCATAAATGGTTTGTAAATATTCATTATTTCCAGCATTTATACTTGGTCATTTTTAATACTTTCTTCAAAGCTGTAACATAACCATAATAGAATATAAATACTTTATAAGAAATCTATTGTCACCTATTTATCATTTATAACATGTAGCAAAAGCATTATGAAACTTTTATTAACCATTTGTAGGTAATGTTTTGTTACTACTACTGTGCATGCTAAATATATTGTTAATCTTCTGTAAATCATTGACGGGTAACCTGATTGTTTCAGAGAGTTTCAGGGGGAACAGCCCCCCAAAAAAGAAAGCCTGAATTGTAACAATAAAACATGGGGACAGAGGAGGAGATGGGGAGGAAATGGAGGGGTTAGTTTGTTTTAAATGAAGTGCCTTGGGATTCAGAGAATAAGAAAAGGGAACATTTATGGATTTAATAAATAAAAACCCTGGCAAATGCTATTTTATCAAGAACTCCCAAAGACAGGAATAGACCAGAAACAAACTCTGACAAGTCAAGAGTAAAAGTATAATGAGGAAGGCCAAAAAAGAATTTGAAGAGCAGCTACCAAGAGAGACAACAACTAACAGCAAAAAAATTTAAGTACATCAGAAGCAGGAAGCTTGCAAAACAAACAGTGGAGCCACTGGACAATTGAGATGCCAAAGGAGCACTCAAGGAAGACCAGGCTGTTGTAGAGAAGCTAAATGAATTCTTTGCATCAGTCTTCACTGCAGAGCATGTGAGGGAGATTCCCACATCTGAGCAATTCTTTTCCGGTGACAAATCTGTGGAACTGTCCCAGATTGAGCTGTCAGTAGAGGTGGGTTTGGAACAAATTGATCATTTAAACAGTAATAAGTCAACAGGCCCAGATGGTATTCACCCAAGAGTTCTGAAGGAACTCAAATATGAAATTGCAGAACTACTAACTATGGTATATAACCTGTTGCTTAAATCAGCTTGTACTAAGGTGCAGCTGGGCCCCTCTTGCTTCTGCCCCTGCTACCCTCACAAACCAGCCAAGGATGCCTCAGGTTGATGCAATCACCAGTGCACTTCATTTGTAGCTATTTCCCCCACCCCTTTACTATCTATATACAGGTTTGTTTCACAGCCAGGCTTTATAAGCAGTAAACCACACCAGCCAGCTAGCTAGCCACCCCTCTCTGCCTTGGGCCACTCCCTCCAGGGCTTCCTTCCTCCCACCCACCCCTTTTATAGCCTCTGGCTAATTAGGCTGGCAGCTGTTGCTAGTTGCCAGGTAGGCACAGGCCTATTCAGCCAGCTCCAATCTACTCCCTTTAATTGGGGCTGGCGTGGACATAGTGGTCCAGTCAATATAGTACAGTTAGATTTTCAGAAAACCTTTGACAAGATCCCTCAGCAAGCACTTAAGCAAAGTAGGCAGTGATAGGTTAAAAGGTAAGGACCTCTCATGGATCAGTAACTAGTTAAAAGATAGGAAACAAACGGCAGGGAAAAAAATGATTGGTTTTCACAACGGAGAGAAGTAAATAGTATGGTCCCACAAGGATCTGTACAAGGGCTTGTGCTGTTCAACATATTCATAAATGATCTGATAAAAGGGGTAAACACTGTGGTGGCAAAGTTTGCAGATCACGCAAAATTAATCATGATAGTTACATCCAAAAGCAGAGTGCAAAAGGATTACAAAGGGGTAGCACAAAACTGGATGACTGGGCAACAAAATGGCAGATGCAATTCAATGTTGATAAATGCAAAGTACTGCACATTGGAAAACATAATCCCAACTTCACATACAAAATGATAGGGTCTAAATTAGCTGTTTCCACTCAAGAAAGAGATCTTGGAGTCATCGTGGACAGTTATCTGAAAACATCCATTCAATGCGCCATGGCAGCCAATAAAAGCTAACAGAAGGTGAGAAACTATTAGAAAAGGGATAGATAAAACAGAAAATATCATAATGCCACTATATTAATCGATGGTATTTCCACATCTTGAATTCTGCATGCAGTTCTGGTTATCCAACACAAAATAAATACATTTAAATTGGAAAAGGCAAAGAGAAGGGCAACAAAAGTGTTTAGGGATATGGAACAGCTTCCATTTGATGAGATATTAAAAAGATTAGGACAACTAAGGGGGGATATGATAAGATCATGAATGGTGTGGAGAAAGTGAATAAGGAAGTCTTATTTACCCCTTCACATAATACAAGAACCAGAGTTTACCCAACAAAATTAATGGGCAGCAGATTTAAAACAAAGATAATGAAGTACTTCTTCATATAATGCACAGTCAACCTGTGAAACTCATTGTCAGGGAATGCTGTAAAGGCCAAAACTATAGCTGGGTTCAACTCCGACAAAGTGGGCATTCACCCACGAAAGCTTATGCTCCAATACATCTGTTAGTCTTAAAGGTGCCACAGGACTCTCTGTTGCTTTTCATAAAAAATGAGAAGTTCATGGAGGATAAGTTCATCAATTGCTATTAGCCAAGATGGCCAGGGACACAACCCAGTGCTCTGTGTCCCTAAACCTCTGACTATTGAAAGCTGGGACTGGATGACAAGCGATGATAACGGGATAAATTGCCTTATCCTGTTGATTCTCTCTGAAGCATCTGGCACTGGCCACTCTTGAAAGACAGGATAGTGAGCTAGATGAACCATTAGTGTGACCCAGTATGGCCATTCTTATGTTCTTCTTTTCTTTTCATTCTTTTACAAAAATAGAATTTTTAAATCAAAATACAAAAGTTAGAAAATTAACTGGATAAAAGTTTGACTGGGATAAATTAACAATTGATTCAGAATGAGTGAACACTTGAAAAAAGAAAAGTTCAAGCACCATAAGCTATTAGTGGCTGAGGAATAGACTTTTCCCCTTCCCCTCACGCCATCAACTTCAGATGATATGGAAGGATTTTGATTTCCAAATGAATGGTTCTCCCCAGTTCTAATTTACATGTTATCAAAGGTTTATGATGCAGATGCAATGGTTTTGCTCAAAGGCTAAATTACAAGTTTTCCATAAAGCTTATATGGGGTTTTATCCACAAGGACTGGCCAAACACTTATTAAGGGTGAATGAACCAGTTCAGGTGAAGTAACAGCCAATTCAAATGGTCACTCCAAACTGAAACAAAACCAGAAGCTTTTGAGGTTTGAAATAGATTTGTTGACCCTTCTGGTTGACCTCTCTTTATTTTGTTTCTTGGCTCTTCTTGGTCATAACCAGGACTGAAAATGCCAGTACTGAACATTATTTCTGTTCTAGACACAACAAAAAATAGTACTGGAGCTTCCATGACTTCCCGCCTTCACTTCTTCAACCTCCATCTGTTTGGCCTTATTAACCCTCAGCTTATGCTTCTCCAAGTTTATCCAATCCTGGTGTCAAGCAAATATTAATGTTGCTCTAACCATGTTTTCCTAGCCAGATTCTCTTCAACTGGGATCACATCAAATCAAACTACTTCCATGCTTGCAAGGCCTTTTAAAAAGTCTGCCCCACCTTCATGTTGTTTCTCATTACCCATCACTCCTTAAGTTGGGCCCTGTGCTCTACAAATACTGTTTTCTTCACATACCTTTACTGTCCTCCTTCCTCCACAAACTTGGGATTTCTCCCACATTGATCATTATGCCTGGATTTCATCTGTTGTTCTAATATGCCATATAACCTCTTTATTCTCCTTCACATACCTCCTCAAAAACCATTCATCCCACAAACTCTCCAGCAATGACCCAACCTATTAAATTGCAACCTATATTAATTATACTAGTTGTATCGTTGCCTACAATAGAAGTTCCATGTGTGGAGTTGCTCTAGAAATGGGTAAAGATAAGATTACGTTATGGGGGTCACAGAAGTCATGGATTCCATGATTTTCAGAGACCTCTGTGACATTTTCCACTTCAGCCCTGGGGGAGCAGGCTGGAGCTCTCAGCCAGCGGGGGCCCTGGAGCTCCCAGCCACCACGGGCGGTCCCTGAAACTCCAAGCCACCACAGTGGCACATGCTGGACCCCTCCCCTTTTCCCCATAGGGGCTCAGGCTCTCTTCCCCTCCCCCCGCTCCACTCAGGACTCAGCTCCATTTTGTCACACAGTTATTTTCAGTGAAAGCTTCCGTGAATTTTTGTTTATAGCCCGTGACCTATCCCTGGCTTTTACTAAAAATAACAGTGACAAAATCTTAACCTTAGTAATAGGCAAATTAGAAAATGGAGATAGTGGTGTTAATGCCCTCTAGCAGTAGTTCCAGTTATAACACTTATTTCAGGAATGCCTGTTGGATTACACTACCCATAATCTTTAGAAGGATGTTGGTTGTAGAAGAATCAAGCAGCAAATTCTTAGCAGCAAGTTTTGGTCTCCCTCCTTACAATAAAATAAATCCCATGATTGTATAATGCCTCACAATATGTCACAGCAAAACAAAGTGAAACACGATATTGCCATTTTGAACCATTTTTGTTTGCCTTATTAGTCAGGGCATATGTTGTTATTACTAATCATTTCTATATTAACATATATTTCAGAAAGTTATTTCTACGTCTCACTGCTTACAAGAACTGGGTGAATTATTCATATTGAATAAATTATTAAACAAATATAGCCCCTTTTTCTGTTCACAAATTATCTGTGAACAGACGGGCTTTTACCATTCTATCAGTCCATCGATATGTACTTAATTCAAACATATTTCAGTCTGTAGTTATCTTTCACTATTCAGAATACACTATTTGTGATTGGTCACGTAAGTCATACAGCATTGCTTCTGTTCCATGATTGGACGAATTCCAAACTCACAAAGAGCTTTTATTATGGCTGTAACAACACTTCCAGCACAAATACTCATGCAAATACATATTCTGCAATACTCCTTTCTTTTCTCAAACATTCTAAGGATCAAAATTTTGCTCTCAATATTTGCAAAGAGTTATGAACTTCAGGCCCCCACCATTTTTTGCTCTACTTTTGTCTCTCAACTGCCCGCTGGAGAATTGACCAATTTCAGCCTCTGCAACTCACCCATCACTGCTGTGGGTCCCACAATCCTCACTATTCTAGACTGAAACAAGAGTGAATGCCCTTAGTCTCCAGACTCCTTTACCTGACAGGTCCCTGAGGCTGATACTATCTGGGTCTTTATCTTTCCTGGGAAATAGAAGACCTGGGCTAATCTTTCCAAACAGACAGCAGACTTCTTAGTAAACCACATTAAAAGCAGGTAAAATTGATTAAAAAATTAAACATATTTTAGATTTATTTTTCCCAAATATTAGCTATGTAGGTTGTTAGATTTGGTTACAGAAAGAGAAGAATAAGCTTACTTTCCTTTAGAAGCAAACATCGCTTCGTGGCCCTTCTGGCCCTAGGTGACAACCTGTCATTCTGTTCTCTTAGCCTCTTTGTCTCCCCTTCTCCCTTTAAAAGGCCTCCTCCTTCCTGCTTTCCAGAGAAGACTAAGCCAGAAGTAATTAACACACTCACAATGGCCTTTGTGTGTTGAAGAGGCTTTCCCCTAGAGAGATATTGTTGTCCCATATCCCACCCTCTCCTGACTGTCAACTCTTTTGAGATATAATCTCTATGCGTATTCTTTGTCTCATACATATTTCTGAGGCATCAAGTACCCTCAGTTTCAGCCCAGTCTACCTCTTAGAAGCTCTGACATAAGCCATCCAGGCTCTAGTATCATTTTTTAATAGCCTTAGTCAAAGCCTGATTTCTCCAAACCAGAGGTGGTCTCCCCTATGGGGTTGGGTTGTCTGCAACAGATTCACACACACCCCCACTCTCCCCTTACCCCCCCTCCCCGAACTGTAAAATAGTCTTGAAAAATGAAATTTATAATTTACAATTGTGTTACAAATCTCAACAATAATCAACAAACGGTCCCTTATTAAATCACAAATACCTTTCCACCCCCATGCCAAACAAATATATGAAAATACTTCTTTCATAAGCACTTCGGGGGAGGAACTGAGTCTGCCTCTATGTTTGAAAATTACCTAGCACACTGTGGCACTACCGAAATACAAAATAATAATATGCAGACTTTTGAATGCACTTCTCCTTCATAAAGCATCTGGTTTCACAGTTCATTAGGAGTTTCTTTTTCTGTTATAGGTTTCTGGATAACTTTATATGTGCTATCTACAGCCAGTGGTAAATTGTTATCTCCAAATTTACAATGTGAACAGTTTTCAAAAACAAAGGCTGACAATCTTGACACTGCATGCCTCATATAATACAGCCCTCTCTCGTTCTCTCAATTCTTTTAAGTGGTTTCCTATGTGCAAGAAATTGGTGCTTTCATGACTCTTCTACCACAGTTGCTTTGCATGCTACCTTTCTAACCATTTCCTTGATATTTCTGGTACAATCTTACCATCTTCCTTTCAAATCTTTCATTATGGATTGCTCATTGCTACTTACTGCATTAGACACTGGTTTTATGGAGATGATGCTAAACTACATTTTTCTGTTGGCGCATTCTCTCTAATCTGTCTGTCCATCCTGACTGTTAGTATCTAGTTATACCATAGAATTTTGCTACTGAAAGCCGGAAGTTCTCCAGACCTTATATAAATTCTTGTAGCTCTTTTCTGAACCTTTTTCAATTTCTAAAACTGTGGACACACAAAAAAATGAATGCACTATTCTAGTAATGGTCTCACTAATGACAAATACAGTGGTAATAACACCTCCTTATTTCTACTGGATTTTTCTCTACTCATACATCCAAGAACTGCATTTGCTTTACTGCACAGAAGTAGGAGTTCATGTTCAGTTGATTATCCACCATAATCCTTAATTTCCATTCACAGTTATTGCTTTCCAGGACACAGTTCACCATCCATTAAGTCTGACCTATGCTCATGGTTCATAGTCGCATTACCTTACATTTGACTATATTAAAATTGGATCTGGTTGGAAACCTGTTCGAAAATTTTTCCATTGGAAAATGCCAATTCATTGAAACTGAAATATTCTATGGATACCTGCCTAGTTTCCTGCAAACTTGTCCATCCATCTCCTCAGTGGCCTGCCCGGTGAGCTGCAGAGGATCCCAGGTTTCCCAGCAGCCCAGGCTCTTAGGGCTTCCTTACTCCAGGGTCCTTCACAGCTCTGGCTCAGCTGCTCAGCAGCCCAAATTACATGGGCTCCCAGGCTCCAGCTCTCATCAGTGACATCTTGGAATTCATGTTGGCCAAGAACAGATCCCAGCGAGACCCCATTTGCGTGATGATTCCCAATTTACAATTACTTTGTACAATCAGCTAACCAGTTTTTAATCTATTTAATATGGTCTAAATTGATTTTGTATGTCTTATTTTTCCTGTTAGAATGTTGTGAGGTATAAAGTCAAACACCTTACAGAAGTCTAAATATATTATGCCAACACAGTTATCTTTATCAGTCTCTAACTCAGACCTTTGCTCCCTTAGGAACAAATCTGAGTTAGCAGACTGTCAAACTTTTCCTCAGACACCTTCCTTTTCTGTAATTCTTGTTACCGCCTTCAGAAATGGCTAAGATTCATCCTTTATTGACCTGTAAAATTACCAACAATATAAGGATTCTATAAAAATAGTGTTAGGATATATTAAAATACAAAGTTTTGCTGTATGCTGTTTCGAAACAAAAAATCCCTTCCTTCAAGACAAAGACAATTTTCACCTTGATTCAGTTGGGAAAGTGGGGAGTGTAGAGGATAGAACAGGTGACCAAAACAGGACTCATGGATTCATTAACTATTACTGACTTCAGGTGTGATCTTGGAAAAATCATTTAAGGCCAGATTTTTAAAGCTATTTACATGTCTAGATATACAGAAAGATGCCTAGTGGAATTTTCAAAAGCACCTAGTGTACCTAACTCCCATTGATTTCAGTACGAGTTAGACACGTAGACACTTGATGACATTTTCAAAAGTGCCTATCTGCATTTTTAAGTGCGTAATAACCTTGATCCCTAGTGACTATCGCCACTTACCCATCTATACAATGGGTCAGATATCTGCTACAGTAACACTCAAGAAAACTGTTTTGCTGCTTGTGCTGATACAGTCACTAGCAGTGAACTTTCAACTTCAATATGAGAAGATATGGAGATGAGAGAGTTGCACTAGAAGCATACTAGGCTTCACTGTCACAGTTCACAATACAAGCAATGCAAGGCATAAACACTGCTAAAACTCAGAGAGCACAAATGTATATGAAACATGCCAGAGCTGTACCAAATTCATGTGGAGAGCTAAGGGAGCGTGGAAGAACAACTGCACAGAGCAAGCAGCTATCTCAGTCCTTTCTCAACCTGCACATGCTCAGATGGCAGATTTAAAGAATATTTTTTCTTTAGGAGGAGACTACAAAAGCTGAACACCCAGGTTCATAACTTATGTTTATATATGTATCAAGCTCCAGTACTGATTGGCACCCAACTATTGGACTGACTTTCTATGAAGGCCAGATGCTCAAAATTGATGTCCGACTTAATTGAGAAAAGTAAATAATTTGGGGAAGAACTTGCTGGATATATATGATGTGTATGCTTTGTATTAGATGGATCAGACCTCCTTAAGGGCCTCACTCTCTAGAGGCTACATACTCTAATAGTATTAACAGCTAATAAATATCTTTCATTCACATAAGGGGTAGGAAGTCTGTGTTTCTGAAGTGAATTCTTTTCCCACATAATACGTTCCTGGTTTGTGGTTTAGAGGCCATTGTGGTGTCTATGTATTCAGTCATGGATTTTTTTTATTATGCTTGTAGCAATTTGTTTTCACTTTTAAGAGGATTTCCCCCAAGCCTCATACAGACTGATCTAGTATTCTTACAGAAAGTATGTGCTTCTTCCACTTTAGACCTCAGTAAAATTCCTTTGCTTTAATAGTCACACATAGAATGTGTACTCCATCTAATGCATTCAATGTCTAGAAAATTATGGTGGTTTGGCTGAATACCTTTTTTTCCTTTAATAACTATAGGGAAGATTTTAATTTAATTGAATAATTTAGTTAATTTAACTTTAGGGTTAATTTTGCCTTAAGAACACTTTTCTCTGCAGTGCAACACTGCATATGGTTGATGCATTTTTCTCTTTCCAGACCTGAATGTAACCTTTTCTTTTTTAAACAAAAGTTTCTAGTATGTCATGTGATCAATAGATACAAGTACCTTCATTTTTTAAATTAGTCTAAGACCATTTTCCTTTTACTGTTGTATAAACAGGGAATTGAAGGGTAAAATAGTTAAAACTTAATGCTATAGTGCTAATGTAGCTTTTAAATCACGTCAGCAGCAATCACTGCATTATAATTAACAATTTATTGAACCAGCAATAAAATGAACATCACATTACTTCTTAAAGCAGCAGAATAAAATGGCTAATAAATAGCATAAGCCAGACAAATTGCAGAGTAATAGAAATTTTCTTAAGATTTATGGTGTGCAGAAAGATGGATGTGCTATTAGTAGGAGCTCCAATACTTTACAAAATTCTTTTGCAAAGACATAGTTACCATGCATGTCAGAGTTCACAAGTCTAAGTGGTTTATCCAAATTTCAACTCACTGCTATTACAGTGGAAAATACTCATTACAAGGTTTTGAAACTGCAAGCAATGTGTACATTTGCCAGCATTCAAACTGCTACTGCCAAAAAGATACTAAAATATTTTATAAACTGTCAAATAACAAGTCTGCTAGTTTAATCTTGAGTCTATTTTATACTTCACAGATGGTAAAAACTCTGGGGCCAAGTCCTGCAGTCCTTACTCAGGCAAAGTTTCCACTGACTTCAGTACTTAGAAGTTAATGACAGTTTTCAAGTCTAAAAAACTCAAGGATTGGGCCTAAAATTACCAGAAGATTTGTTAAGGATCCAATGCAGATTTAGTAAAGATGGAAACTAAACTGAATATCTCATCTTTACCAGGGCTGAGGTTAGTGACAGGGAAATAGTGTTGTGTTTTAAATGTTCCTGCTGTTAAGTTGTGTTGTGATTCATCATGTCAGAGTCTCTCTCATATTCTTAATTCAACATAGCAGATGCAGTCTTACATGACATGTCACAACATGGAGCATCAACTGGATTCTGTAAGAGCTTTTTTTTTTTTTAAAGAAAGGTTCAGCTACTCAACAAAACTCCCGTGAGCAGGGTGCTTGCTACTTGGACCTTTTGACTAATTAACACATTCAGTAACTAGAGACAACAAGATTCAAATCTTCACATTTTCATGAAACCTGTAGTTAATCCTTGTATTAATTAGTTGACAAAGATAACTGCACCCCATAGTGGTAAGACTATATAGTCACCTCTAATGATGTATTTCTTTATTAAAAAAAATCAGATTATCTAGCAGATACCATTTTGATGATTACTCAATTAGTTTGACACTATACTATTTTAGAAAAAGAAAATTCTCCTTGCTTGATCATTTCATGTAGTGAATTGCAGCCCAGAGCATCTTGGGCTGAATATGTCAGAGACCAGAGGTCTACTCCTGCCATTAACATACACACCTCACATTGATTTTAAGGGGAGTTTTGCCAGTGGGACACTGATGCTAAGATATTAAAGTGAGGGGAGCCAGATGCATTTAATACATAAAAGTATGTTAGTATTGGGGCAGTTTAGATATTTAGGGACAGATCACCGGGAGGTATAAATCAGCATCACTCCATTGATGCTTCATTTTAAAAAAACAAAAACTAGATGAGAATCTAGTCTTGGTCTGCAGAAAGAAAGTTTTCTGACAACATTTTACTCACCCCCCACACCACCAGAGAACCATGAACAGAATTAACTTCTTTAGGCTTGTGAAATATAGCAGCAAGGCATGAGAATATCAGAGCATGTGGGCCAGCTTCTTTCATCCATACTCAGGCTGGGTAATGCTTGATTCCATAAGTAGCCCCATTGTTTACAAAGAACTACAATTGCTGCTGAAGAACTTTCACTAGGTCTGCTTATAGAGTAAGTTATTACCCAGCCTGAGTTATAAATAAAAAGGTAGCTCATCAGTAATATACATACAGGTAATATAACTCTAAACCACTGACACTCAAGAGGCTAGAGTTTATTAGTCTTCATATATAGTCAGCAATCATAACTTTGCCATGTTTTAGTCCATTTGATGAAACATCAGAGCAAGTAATATCCCTGTTACTAGGGGGACCAGACTAGATGACCTACTGAAGTTCCTTCCAGTCCTACATCTCTATGAATCTATTCTAATTACTTTGTTATATCTGCTTTGTCTAGCTGTGGCATGGTACTTTATAGAATATATAGGAAGATGCACTACCAGTCCCAAATGGCAAAGCAGATTAACACACAGAGATGATGAACTCAGTTTATCAGTCATCCTGAAAAAGAGGCCAGGTGCTGAGTAGGTATAATTCACAAAGGGTGTTGTGAATTCTCTCTGAGGGTATGTCTTCACTATGAAATTAGGTCGAATTTATAGAAGTCGATTTTTTAGAAATCAATTTTATATAGTTGATTGTGTGTGTCCCCACTTAAGACCATTAACTCGGCGGAGTGCATCCACAGTACCAAGGCTAGCGTCGACTTTTGGAGCATTGCACTGTGGGTAGCTATCCCACAGTTCCTGCAGTCTCCACCGCCCATTGGAATTCTGGGTTGAGCTCCGAATGCCTGATGGGGCAAAAACTTTGTCACGGGTGGTTCTGAGTACATGTCGTCAGCCCTCCCCCCCACCTCCCCGTGAAAGCAACGGCAGACAATCGTTTTGCGCCTTTTTTCCTGGGTCCTGTCCACCGGACCTGCTCAGCCCGCTGCCTGGATGATTGGAACCCCAGGCAGGCAGTGGGCTGAGCGGGTCGGCGGACGGAGCCCCAGGCAGGCAGTGTGGTGAGCAGCTCAGCCCGCTGCTGGTCTGGGGCTCCATCCGCTGGCTCCTGCCAGCCGGGGTCCCGCTCAACCCCGCTCAACTGGCAGACCTCGGTGAGGTCGATCAGGGGTGCCTGGACAGACATGGCTATCCTCCTCTTAGAGCACCGAATGGGAGTGACTCCAGGTCAGTCTCTTCTTTAAGTTTCGTCTTATGGAGATTCAGTCCTGCCTGGAATATCATGCGAGCTGGAGGCTTCTGCCTCAGGCTGCTCTCCCAACCGGCATTACCGCGCCGTTGCACCTACCCCAGCCTGCCCCTTGCTCCCATGGCTCACGAAGCCTGGACAGTAGTAAGGAGCAGTTCAACTTGTGGAATGACAAATCCAGAACGAAGGATTGCACTCTAGGGCCACGTTAAGATTATTTCAGAGTCCTACATAGCATTAGTCCCTATAAAAGGCTTCATGAAAATTTTCCCCCGCCCCTAACCAAAATGTTAATTTATCAGAGCAGCTGAAAGGGTAAGGAACCCAGGACTATAACTGAGAGAGAGCTTCCATATTATTTAACTCATAATTGATATAATTCAAAGAAAAATTTCACAGCGCGGTCTGTTCTAAGACTAAAAATACAGGAGGGGAGTCAGAAAAAGGAACAGTGACCTGTTTCCACCCAGTTTCAAACCAGTGATGTTTCATGTGTTAGGTGAACGTGATCACCACTACACTACAGGGCTTTCGTGTGTTAGGTGAACGTGATAACCACTACACTACGGGGCTTCTCTTTTTTTGCCACAGACTTTGCCAAATGCACAGGAATGTTTTCTCTAGCTACAGAAGCTACCTAATGCAATGTCTATATCTATGGCCTTCCTGCTCACAAAGCGGTCATGCCTCCACCAAGGCTGACACAGCGACCTGGCTCTGGCAGGATCGCTAGCGAGGCATGATACTTTTGCCATTAAGCAAACACAGCAATTCTTTCCTGGCCTCTGCCACCGAATGCCTCCATGCATTACGCTGTGCCCTATCAGTGCGGGAGGACTGCATGAGCTCGGAAAACATGTCATCGCGAGTGTGTTTTTTTTGCCTTCAAATCTGTGATAACTTCAGGAACGGAGATCATAGGGGGAGCGTAGAAACATTCTGGGGGGACTGCATGGTCACCTGTGCTTCTGAGTTTCCACGCTGGCCAAACAGGAAATAAAATTCATAAGTTCCCAGGGCTTTTCCTGTGTACCTGGCCAGTGCATGTGAGTTCAAAGTGCTGTCCAGAGCGGTCACAATGGAACACTCTGGGATAGCTCCTGGAGGCCAATACCATCAAATTGCATCTACACTACCCCAAATTCGACCCGGTGATGTCAATTTCCGTGCTAATCCCTTCATCAGGGGAGGAGTACAGAAATAGATTTTAAGAGCCCTTTAAATTGAAAAAAATGGCTTTGTCGTGTGGACAGGTGCAGGGTTAAATCAATGTAATGCTGCTAAATTCGACCTAAACTCATAGTGTAGACCAGGACTAAGTGTCATGGAGCTTGCCACGGCAAGGTCAGTCTCCTAGCAATACACTGGGCATAGCTGATCCTGGCAGGGTCTCCCTGATGGATGCACCTCCTTGTCGGTAGATTTTAGAGTAACAGCCGTGTTAGTCTGTATCCGCAAAAAGAAGAACAGGAGTACTTGTGGCACCTTAGAGACTAACAAATTTATTAGAGCATAATAAAGCTTTCGTGGACTACAGCCCACTTCTTCGGAAGAAGTGGGCTGTAGTCCACGAAAGCTTTATTATGCTCTAATAAATTTGTTAGTCTCTAAGGTGCCACAAGTACTCCTGTTCTTCTTCTTGTCGGTAGAGAGGCAGAACTAAGCTACTTCTTGACCCAGCCGCAGCCAGAGCTTGCTAGCTGCTCAGTGCATCTCATGCTGCAGCTGAGCTTGATCCTGTTTCCTATATCTGCTCCTGCCCAGCTTACTCTTGTGCTCATTCCAATTCCTGCCCTTGTCGGTCTTGACATCCATGGCTCTGCTTTCTGACCCTATCTCTGGCTTGCCAATCAGTTATAGCATTTAGCTTCTGGTCCCTGGCTCTAACCCTTGGCTCTGCTCTTGATTACACCCCTGAGTGTCCCATGACCCTGATTCTTCACTCCATCTCAGCTCTAATCTCCAAGCCTGCTCTCCTTCTCCCCACATCCCCCCCAGCTCTGACCACTAAGTCTGACACAGAAGACAGGTAGGCATAAATGAGAACCACGATAGATTTGGAACATCAGACTCAGGAACATATTCAATAAAGCCAGCCTGAAGTGTTGGAGAGGCCTAATTTTGGTTCTGTGGAAATACAACTTCTGTGTATTTGGTTCTGTGGAAATAAATCAAAAAGAGCTATGAGCATAATTCTGCTCTTTTGCAGTCATGCACAAGCATTTCTGAATTAAGCAGATGAGTGTGTATGGAATTGCTTACGTTTCTCCAGTAATATTTTTGAAATGGTACAAAATGCTCCCACCAAGTTCATGTTAAAGGAATTTAAGATCAGGACACATTTTATGACAAAATGAAAATACCAGGTAATTCTTAGCTATTCCCTTATATATTCAGGGAGCAAGTCTCTATGCTTATGTTTCTTCAAAGTAAAAAGCACAAGGATCTTTTATTTAAAATAAAGAAAAGAAGGATGGGATGAGGAGGGAACAAATTGTGTATAAAATGTAAGAAGCCTGGTTAAATAATAGTGGAATTTTCCCTAGGCAAATCTTTGGTCAATGAATGAAGACTTTCTTAAAACTACAACCAAGAATAGATCTGAAGCAGTCTGGGAAACTAATCTCTTTTGAAGTTTGCCAGACAGACAAATGATCATCTCAATCCTGCAATCTGATCTGTGGGGTGCTGGGCTGATCCTTGCCTTGTTCAGAGACCTACTGAATTCAAGTGGGCTGCAGAAGAATATGCTTGGACAGATCAGATTCCTGGATTGGGGACAAGTATGCCTCATTGATGACTCTCTTTTGATAAGTGTGCAGCAGGACTGGGAGAAGAAGTACAGTACCAAAATACTCCAAAAAAGATTGTTCTAGTATTTCTAGCACATTCCTGAGACTCCTACATGAAAGTCTCTTTTCATGAGATTTTCAGCCCAACCTCTAAAACAAATCAGGAGACTACTTGAATAAGCTTCTAAACTTTCAGATTACTATCCCATCTAGAGTCCTGAAACTATGGAGATGTGTCTATCACTAGAACAGACCCTGCCATTTAGAACAAAAATCAAGGAACCTAAAAAAAAAATTAATTACATCAAACAATCCATCATTGTTTTTACTGATTAAACATGAAACTTACAAAGCACAACTGAGCTCAATTACATTCCTTATAACATACAACCCAAAACAAAAAACAGCAAACACACACATAGAAAAGGAATAAAATGCTGTAAAAGGATGACTCTAGTACACAGGTTGCTGGCAACCCACAGCTGAAAATGATGTGTCTGGGGAGTTTGAGGAAATGAACAAAAAGTAACTTAAAAGTTTTAACCCTTTTGAATGTCACAGTAAAAACAAAACAAACAAACAAAAAAACTATGCATGTACTTACAATTCCCTACCGTTTAATATCTATAGTTAATATAGCTTTGTAGAGATGACTATTTTATATTGCTGAACAGAAGTTGCATTGATGTCCTATAGATTTGAAAAGGCGAAGTTTTATAAGAGGCGGCAAGTTAAATAAACCTCATCCAAAATTACATGAACCACTTGGGTCAGCCAAACTGGCCTGGGAATCTCATGAGAAAAGGTTTTCTTCTGAAATCTAGATACTTCCTCCTTTCAGCTCAACCAGGAATAACATGGGAACATGTTATTTCAGCACTTCACAGAATCAGGAAATACATAGCAATGTAAAAAAAAAATTAAATTATCAATACTATCTTTATTACCTTCAAATTTGGATGAAATGTTTACAATACAGCAGAGCTTATTTGAGCCTAACCAGTTTGCTCATCCCTTTTAAATTTTAATTGGTGGCTATATCAAATACAATGCATCTTTATTCGTCTCATTTGTGTTTCTAAGAAATTCTTATAATGAAATTCAATAGGTGCCACCTTTTTTCACAATAGCTTTTAAATTATGAGGATATATATATATATATAGCAAAATATATTGACAACTAAAAACATGAAATACGTTAACAGTGAAATCATGCTGCCAGATCAGCATATTCTTATCTCTGAAGGTGAGGTAAATGACCTCAGTTATATTTTTTAATTATATTCTGGCTGTGCCCAACAATATGCGAGACAGTGTTCATCCACACAGGAAGACAGTTCCTTGCACTGCCAATCCAAGTGTTCAAAAACCAAGAGTCAGGCCCCAACCAATCATATTTCCTTGACCATGGTGATTTTATATATGTATAGATGCATATATGCAAGCTGTGAAGGACGTAGGGATGCCTATACTATATTATGAATATTATTGTTCCATTTATTTGAATGTTATTGTGTGATTTGTTATAGAATTATAAATGGTAAATTCAAGGACATTAGTGGGACATTTGCAGAAAAGGGGACAATAGCTTCAGACTGTCCCATTTGCCAGTACTTAGAGGACAATTTGTTTTTGAAGTTTTTCCTCCGACCATGTTTAGGTCAAATTTTGGAAGGCGCGGGAATCCCAGTTTGCAATCACAGGGGGAATCTAAGCAGGAAGAACTGACACAAAGAACTTTGGGTGGATAGAGACAGAACCTGAAGGACAGGGAAGGAGGGGAGGCAGAGACTGCTGGGGAGCAGACTGAACCCCAGCCAACAGACATTGGGATGTCTGGAATAAGCTCGGCCTACCTAAGCCTATGAGTAAGATAGACGTGTGTATTCCTTATTTGTATTAAAAAAAAAAAAAAAAAAAACACTTTTATCATGTTATGCTTTGTTCCTACAGTTGAGATTAAACAAAACAGCCTTCTCAAAACAAAGTATTGGTCATTGTATTCACCTCTGGTCACAGTTCCTGAAGGGAAGACCCATAGGTAGCCAAACCGAGTTGGACCCGTTGAGCTGTCTCAGTGGTTACACGTGGTACTGCAGCCAGGGGAACCAGTCTAAGCATGCGAAAATCACAGGATTCCACCTTGAGAGAGATGAAGATGTGAGGCCTGTCACCTTAAAGACTGCACTCCAAGGAAATGCAGAAGGGTCAAAGGTGCAGCTAGTCTCAGAACCAGGACATTCACGCCGTGTTCATTTTATTTTCCTTCTGGGGTTTGGACCTTTAAGGTGCACTCAAGTCACATTTTCAAACTTTTCTCTGCAATCATGAGGGCTAGAAATGTATATGTTTTGATTTTAAATGAAACATGAGATTCTCATTAATTCACATAAGATGACTAGGAGCTGGGGCTTTAAGAAATTCACCAAATATCACAAGACTTTCAATATACTTGCCGAGAGTTGGTAACAGAGTCCCTGTTCCAAAAAACTCACTTCCTAGATAGAAGCAGCAGCATATGTTGGGTGGAGGGGAGGGATATAACTTATAGTCCCACTACTGCATTAGTATCCGTTAGTGCAGACCCTCTGCACCCACGTGGAAGACTATGATTTAAGCTAGCAGATCACAATGAAGAATTGAGGCCCAAATATGTACAATTAGCTACACTATTTATATCCAGTACACACACAACTCTACCCAACTACCCCCTTACAACCTATCCAAAATTACTTGGCCAGTTTCTTTAGGAGCCTGTTTTGTATTGGTAAACCAGAATGGGACACTAAAATAGAGCATGCTCAAGCATAGCCCTAGACTCAGGTTTAGTTTTGGTATGGCTTCCACCACGAAGAGTGCAGTATACATGCCTTGGTATATAGATTAGCTATGGGGAGCTGTGATAAGAAGTTTCTGGAATATCCATATGCGCACTAAATCCACAGCCTGCCAACAGCCTGATTTAACCACTGGGGATTTATCAGATATATGAAAATGTACTGTAAAAGTGGTGCAGCTTTCCTCACTGTTAAAGAGTCACAGCAAATGGAAATGAAGTTCTAGGGGAGTTTGGGGTGAATTCTCCACGACAAAAGAATTTCACTGTGTGATATTTGCTAGTTAACATTCTAACAAGTATGAACAAACAGGAAACATTTTCAGTGTCACAAGTGGTTCACAAATATTTAAACACTTTGGCAAAAAAGGGTCTACAGTCTAGCACTCATGCAGGTATTCTGTCTCTTCCTCCACCACTGAACTTAGCTGCAGGAGCTATGCCAGTCTGACTGTAGTAGAGAGCAGGCATAACATAGGATTTTGATATATAGTCCTTAAGTAGCTCATCTTTGTGACAACACATGGTAGGCCTGGGAAGAATCTCAGCATATCCCAAAAGAGATTACTTACGTCATAGTAACTGGAGTTTCTTGGGGTGTGTGGTCCCTATGAATATTCACTGTGGATGTACATGAGCTCTGTGTGCCCAGGAATGGAAATTCTTCAATAGCAGTGTTCATTGGTCCATGCCTATGCCTTATGCCTCCCTGTGCTCCCAAACAAGGGCATAAAGGAAGTTGCAAACTGACCACCTCTCCTGTTTTGACTCTACTGTGAGTCCCAAAAGAACCCAAGTGGAGAGGAAAGTGGGCAAGTCATGAATACCCATAGAGACCACACATTTCAAAGAACTCTAGTTACTATACACTATGTTATCTCTCTTCTTCAAGTGCTGATCCCTATTGACAATCACTTTTGGTGACTCCTAAGCAGTACCCATTAACAGAGTGTGCAAGGAAGGGGGAGAGTGGAGGATCACTAAGCCAAAGGAGGCATCTGCAGTTGAAGCTGGGATGACAGCATAACACCTAATGAAAGTGTGTATGGAGACCCAAGTGGCTGCTCTGCATATCTCTGAGAAGAGAAGTTAAGTCCCTTTAAGGATGCTGGCAATGACACTTGCGCTCTTGTAGAATGGTCCCTGACAATTTGAGAAGCAGGGGCTTTCATAATATTATAGCAAAAAGGTGATGCAGGAGGAGATCCACCTACAGAATCTTTGGGATGAGATAACTTTACCTTTCATTCTTTTCACAATAGCAACAAACAGCCTTGGAGACTTTCAGAAGGATGCCATTCTTTGGCGGTGGAAGGCTAGAGCCCTGCATATCTCTACGGAATGGAGTCTCATCTCCTCTATCCTTTGGTAGAACACTGGGAGGTGAACGGTCTGGCTAAGGTGAAACTCAAAAGATACTTTAGGTATGAACTTAGAATGTGGTCACAATGAAACCTGGTCTTTATGGAAATCTGTGTAAGGCAGGCCTGTCATACTGGGCTCCATATGCCCCAATACTTCTAGCATGACTAGGTGACTTTCAGGAACAGGTGTAGGACAGAACGAGAAGCTAAAGTTCAAATGGTGGTCTCATGACAGCCGAGATAATGAGGTTCAGATCCCAGACAGGGACTAGTTTCAGAACTGGAGGGAATGTTGTCTTATAGGAACTTTGTGGTAGAAGGGTCAGTAAATACTGAGCAGCCCTCCAAGAGGTGGTGTCAAGGGGAAGTATTGATGGCTGCCAGTTTGACAAGGCAGGATCAGGTTTTCATCTGAGGGCTATGACAAAGCTGAGTGATGAGATCCCTCATAATGAAGAATCAGTCCTGAGGTAAGGAGGCACTCGTGACTGAGTTCAAGTCCACCCCAATGAATTCTATGGTTTGAATGGGTGTCAATGTGGACTTGTCTAAGTTGACTTAGAGTCCTAAGGAAAGAAAGAGTTGAAGTGTGGTGTTGGTTATTGCTTGTACCTCCTGATATGACCAACCAGTGAACAGCCAATCATCCAAGTAAGGAAATATCAGTATTCTTTGTCTCTGAAAGTATGCGGCCATGACTACAATAACTTTTGTAAAGACCCTGGGGGCTATCAAGAGGCTAAAGGGGAGCACTGTGCATTGAAAGTGCTTTTGCCCCTTGTAAAGCACAGAAACCTTTTGTGATCAGGGTGAATGCCTAAATGAAAATGTGTCTTTTAAATTGAGGGTCATAAACCCATCACCTGAGCTGAGGGAGAAAGCAATTCTATAGTGTGTAGACATCTGATATAATGCCTAGAACCCATCTGTCTGTTATAATAGTACACCACATTGGGAGAACATGGGTCAGGAGGCTGACAAAGGGTGGGAACAGTTGTGGAGACTGGCTGTTGATCCTCAAGTGTCGTGTCAAATTGGCTTTCTAAGAGGTGTTGAGACTGAAAAGTGGAGGACAGTGGGTGTGCAGGTTGTCTAACCCACGGAGTCCTCTGCTATTTCGTAGGGCATACATATGCCCTCTGTTGGAAGAAGGATGGAGGCAGGGATCGATGTTGAGACAGAGGAGGCCTGAAGTATTTTCTACACGGTGCTGGAGTATGAATACTCAGGGAGCAGAGGGTAGCTTGAGAGTCTTTGAGAGTATGCAATGACTCATCAGTTTTGTCACTAAAGAGGTTGCTATCCTCAAAGACAAGGTCCTCAATGGTGGTTTGGACCTCTTTGCAGAACCCTTACACCTACTGCTAGGTAGCCTATCTATTGACTACTAAGGAAGCCAGGGAGTGTGGAACTGTGTCCGCTGCATCAAAGGACACCTGGAAGAAAGCTCTTGTGAATAGCCTTCCCTCATCCATGACGACCTGTAACTGAGATCTGCATTCCTAAGGGAGTTTGTTCATGAAATCCAACAGCTTGTTGTAATTCAAGTTGTCATACCTGGACTTCAAAGCTTGGTAATTTGCTATTTGGAATGCTAAGCTGGCCAAAGAAAACATTTTCCTTCCAAAGTGGTCTAGTCATTTGGCATCTAGTGGAATGGACTTGGACTGGTGTAGCCAGCTTCTTTCTGTAGCCATCTGGACCATCCAGGAGTTGGTGTTTAGGGTGGTAAAACAGAAATTCCACTTCTTTGGGGGGAATGAAATAGCATTTCTCAGCCCCCTTTAGAGTAATGGTAAAGGTGGCAGGAGTGTGCCAGACCACTCCAACAATGCCATCATGAACCCTGCCAATCAGGAATGCCACGTTAGAGGAAACTGTGGCTTGGACGATCTCCAGACGGTTGTGGCCTGGTTCTTCATCAAGTAGTAGCCATATGCAGGGTCCTCATAGTCAGATGCAGAGGTACCGAGGTGTATTCCATGATAGCTATCATTGGTCCCTGGGTCAGAATTGTTCTGGACAAGGATGTGAAGGCAGAAAAGTGGATCTGGAAGCCCTGTCCAGACTGATGGCTCTCCTCTGGGTGTCTGGAGGAACCATCAGTACCAGCTCATTTTTGTCCAATAGGACTCCTCACATTCCAACGGTGGGGCTGGAGGTGAAAGTTCAGTAGCAAAGAAGATGAGGATTATCCTCCAGTTCCTGGTTGGGTCCCTGTACTGATGAATATGAAGTCACCAGAGTGGGGACTTCCTGCAGCAGGATCAGTTCTGAGAAAAATCAGACTCCAGGTCCAACTACATAGCTAAGCCTCCCAAGAGACCAAGGACCCATCTGCAGTGAACTGTCTCAGGCTTTGTCTGGACCATTGGTGACTACTTGGAGGTGGTGGATCTGTATGTGGGTGGTAATGTCAAAACAGAGGGAGAACAATCTTTTCCGACCACATGCAGTACAAGCATTGTTAACGGCCCTTCAGTGTGTGTTTTTTGGCACTAGAAGTGACCAGTATTGTCACAGACATTTTTTTCCCGTCCAAGCTCCGGGTGCCCCTGTTCTGGGGCACAAGAGCCATAGCCCACAGGAAAGGGCAAGGCAGACCTCTTTTTCATTTATTTAGATGGGGACTTATCCCTATTCTTATGGTGATGTTTGTCCTTGTCCTCCTTGTGCTTCTGGTTCCTGTGCTTGGTAGAGGACTGCAAACACCCTACAGGGTGCTGCCCAGCGGTTGCAGACTGATGGAAGGGAAGTGGGAGGGTCCAGAATCTGAGTGGGGTCTCCAGAATCTGAATTCATGAGACTGTTTGGTATGTGGAAGGAAAGCACAGCACAATCTGCACCTGAAGGGGTTGTGAGCATTCCTAGGGCAATATAGGCAGGTCTTGTATGGGTCACTCATCAGGAAAAATTGGGAGCAGGCCAGGCAAGGTGTAAAGCCTGGTACTTTGGGTGTAATAGGTGCCAAAAACAAAGGGGGAGCTAATGGAGGGGACAACCCCTCACCGGCTCTCCCCCAATCCTCATCTAATTAAGCAGCACTAAAACGAACTATCCATGCTAAAATATTATTTGCAATATTTACCAATTTTATGAAGGAGATTTGAGAAAAGAAGAATGGAGACAAGAGGTTTCGACCCAGACTGCTATTGTAGAAAAGGAAATGGAGAGGCAACTCAGTTGAAAGTGTGAGGAGGCACAATGTGCACTGCTATCAAAGCATTTCTGGTCCTGGGTGCATGGAGCACATGCACATCTACAGTGAATACCCACAGGGATTAGTACGTGAAAAAGAACCAATACAGACTTCCCCCACTCCCAAAAATCAAGCACACTGGAAGGTAGGGGGTAAAGGTAGGTATAGATTTCTTGAGTAGTTCTGAAAACTTGTGGCTCCGCCTAGACAATTCCTGCTGCAATAAGAAACTATGTAGTTTAGCTTATGGAGATCATTTGGGTTATCCTTGCCACATTAGCCCAACATACATTCTTAAGGAACTCTGTGCACATACTTCCAAGCTAAAAAACAGCATTAGGGGGACATTCCTCTGAAACACAGAAGAAACTCTTGAGAAAAGAAGACAGAAGACTTTATCACAGCCTTTTCAAATATGGTAAGCATTTTTATAAAGAAAACAGTGATCAATTTTTCTCCAGGTCCACTGAAGTGAGGATAAGAAGTAATGGGCTTAAATCTGCAGCAAGGAGATTTAGATTCAATTTTTCTTATATCTTTCTAACTATAAGGGTAGTTAAGTTCTGGAACAGGCTTCCAAGGGAGATTGTGGAATCCCCAGCTTTGGAAATTTTTAAAAACATGTTGGACAAACACCTGTCAGGGATGGCCTAGGCTTACTTGGTCCTGCCTCAGCATATGGGGCTGGACTTGATGACCTCTTGACCCTTCTAGTCGTACATTATGATTCTATGAATACTGTTGAAACCATGAAAAACACTTTTCAGTCACTTTGAAAAGTATGAAAATAGTCAAAACATACCAAACAGTGCTCCATATATACTCAGAGGAGATGCAGGCAGAAGCCTCAACCAATTCTCCCAAAGCTGCTGACATAGTGCAGTCAGATCATATTCAATAAGGCACTGGGCATTTCATATATTTGGTTCTATAGAGCTATGAATTCTTGTTCAGCGCTACTCAAAGGTTGCTACCAAAGAGCTTAATTCTGCTCAATTGCAGTCAGCACAAACAATTCAGAGTTCAGCACATTAGTATATAAAGAGGTGCTTATGAAATTCAGTCTTCTATTTTAAATGGTACAATATGTCCTGATGTACATAATAAAGGGATTTAGGATCATGGCATATTTAAATGAGTGAAACAAGCTTCTGGGTATTTCTTAAGAATTGCCTTTTATGGTTTGGGAGCAAGTACCTTTACTGTTTTTCACTTCGGTGTTTTTCACTTGGGTGTTTATTTTGCTTCTGTTGTAAGATGAAGAATAGAATTTAGAATGTTTATTTTTAAAAAGAGAAGCTCTGGGTTGGGGGAGGAAAATCACTTATGAGGCTGGCTTTTTGGATTTGTTTTTATTATTATTGGAAAAGGTTGTGCAAATTGTGGATTTTCCTGGTGAAAATCTTTAACCCATTCACTGTTTAAATCTTTTTTAAAACCACAACCAGTCCTTGAACTGAGCCAGTTCACAAGTTTAGCAAGACAATTTTTCCCAAACATTGCCAAACTTTTTTCGTTATGCTGCCATCTTGTGCCCTAGAATTTAAGTTTACATTTAAAAACAGGCAAACAAACAAAAAAAAATAGTCTCTAGCCCTGATGGTTCTCTTAAGATACTCTTAAAAATGTGAAGAGAGTTTAAACTAATGCAGCAATGTCTGCCTGAGTCTATAGGCAGCCTGAAACAATAGCTGACACAGGTAAAGATCCATTAAAACAGGAAAACAATTCATGTTCCATTTAACCATTCTATATCAACCTTATTGATATCAATGGAGTGTTGACTCTGAAGTATGAAGATGAAAGTGTAACTGGCAACATTATTAAATATTTTACTGCTGATCAAAACATGCAAGAAAGAACATGGATCAATCACATTATGAAGAACAGTCAGTGGAGTCTCATTTTGGCATATCATTTGAAGTTAGCAGAGCTTGATTTATTGGAGAGTTATGGAGAGCACTGCTCTTATTCAGCCTTTTACAGTTTGACCTTGCCACACAGTTCTCAAAAGTTGTTTCATTCATGTCAATGTTTCTTTGACAACCTTTATATTTGGTTTTCAAACTCATAGCTCACTTATTCAATTCTGGACATTCTCTGTTATAACAGGGAGTGCTTCAACCTTAAATTTAGAATAAGCAGTTTCCATTCTATTATACTCTCACCTCCTTTTCTAAAAATAGGAAAACAAAAGATCACCCATTTAATTCATCCCAGAAGTCTGCCTTTTAAATAGTCATTTATTTATTATGAATTTGTATTCTCAGAGCATGTAGGAGCCCCAGTCAGAGATCAGGACCTCATTGTGCTAGGTGCTGTACAAACACAACAAAAAGACTATCTGTGCCCCAAAGACTTTACAATCCAAGTATTAGACAAGAGATAGCAGATGGATTCAGACATACAAATGGTTGTATAAATAGTAAGACAATATTGGTCAGCATGATAGGTAGTGGTCTCAGCACACCAGTGGTCTAACCATTGTCAATTTTTTTGTAGGCATCACAGCAAACAGGAGTTTAAAGGAGGGATTGGAGGATAATAAGATAGCTTTACAGATGTTTATCGGGAGTTCCTCCCAAGTGTAAGGGCAGCCTGGGAGAAAGCACAAACATGCTTGTCTGAAAATTTAACAAGTAGATGATGGAGGCAGACATCATAGGTCAGTTGCAGGTGGGAGTTAAAATCTGTTATACTACCGAACTTACAATAAGAGGTACTTCTTAGCTTGTGTAGTTTCATACTACTGTTATATTACAAAGGTAGAGACAAGTATCAGAGGGGTAGCCGTGTTAGTCTGAATCTGTAAAAAGCAACAGAGGGTCCTGTGGCACCTTTAAGACTAGCAGAAGTATTGGGAGCATACGCTTCCGTGGGTAAGAACCTTGCATCTGAAGAAGTGAGGTTCTTACCCATGAAAGCTTAGGCTCCCAATACTTCTGTTAGTCTTAAAGGTGCCACAGGACCCTCTATTGCTTTTTAAAGGTAGAGACAATTCCTCTAAGCTGCATGCAAAAAAGGAGAGCAACATTACATGTTACAAGCCATCAAAATAATCTATTTTGAATGCAACCCAACTACTCCAGAGTGTATTCCAAATCCACATGATGTTCCTGAGTGCTAAAGCCATATTATTGTGCCTAAAGTAAGTCACCTAAATCCATATTCGGGCACCTAAATAAGTAGCATGAGTTTTTAAGGCACCAAGCATCCATGCATCTCTTGTTCACTTCAGTGGAAGCTGCTGGTGCTCAGCACCTCTGAAAATCATTCTGTTTATTCAGGTGCCTAAATACGGATTTGATTTGTAAAAACTAGGCACCTAAGCGTGAAAATTTCCCCTAAATATTTCAGAGATACCTTAACTTTAACAGACATTAAAATTAGAGGTATCCAGCAACATCTCTGGTAGTTATTCATGTGATAATGCAGCAGACAGTAAGTTATTCCAGCTAAGGGAAGAAATAATTAAGGGATATGGGCTTCACTGGTACAGAAAAACATGCATAAGGCAAGTAGTTTGCTAAAAGATCCACTGAACCAGGAACACAATTCATGCTCTATTATACCATTCTATGCAAGCACCCATTCTGTTACTAGTTGGAGGTACTGTCAGGAAATGTCACGTAGTCACAGCTATTCATGGAAGTTGCCTTGGACATTCCACACAACAGTTATAATAGAGGGGTTTTCTCCAGTTTGCAAAGTCTCTCCCTCCCACACAAAGTGGACTTACATGCTACTCTTCCAAAGTGTTGAACACCATGTTGCTTTCAAGCACTGTTATACACATTCTGCATAAATACATTACAGATAATGCAGTTTAGGAGAGCAATAACTCTGAAAAAAACAGTGATGGAGGCAGTGTTTAGAAGGTCTTTATATGATACAATACATTTAGGAGGAATGTGCCTCTTCTCCTTGATTCTAACCTCCATACCCACTTTGGACATTTGTGAGAGTCCTATGAATCTTAGGGAAGGGTACTATTTGGCATGGACACTACTTATCGCTTCATCTGTGCATGCTCTAGAGAAGTGGAGACCAACATTTTCAACTCCAGGGTCAAAAATATAATATCAAAATGTTAAGGGGTCACCATCAAGTGGGGAAGGGTCATTCAAATCTGCCACTTCTTTCTTTCACACCCCCTGATTCTCCTCTCCTAAATTCTTGAGAATCTGAATGAGGAGCCAAAGAGCAGCTTGTCACCCAGCACTCTATCATCACACTATGGATTCAAAGCTGCTCAGCTGATTTTTCTGACCAGGTTTGGCTTGGAGAGGTATGTTGGTGGCTTTCTTTTTCTGGTCTTGCTTTTAATGCCTGGCCCTCCAAAACCGGCCCATCTCTACCTTGTTCCCCAATCTCTCCTCTGTGAAACAATCCTTCTCAACTCTAGATCTTGAAGAAAATATCTGTTTACTTCATAAGGGACACCCCCAGACACACACACACAGCTTTGCCTCCCTTCAACCAGCCCACAGCAAACTTAGCACATCCCTTCATGTGTACTCACACAGTGTACCCAGGAACACGCCTAATGTCCAAAACTCTCCCTCTTTCCTCCCTAAACTCGCTAACAATACCCCCTTACATATACACATCCTTCCCTTCTGCCCCGATTCATCATCACTTGCCCTCTTCCCAAAACTAATTGTCACCTTCCCCAACCCTCCTAAAATAACTGCTGTCACTCCTTACCTCTTTTTGTGGAGCCTCAGGTGTTGTGGACCTTCCTGAACCAGCTGCAGTATTGCTTGCTCAGTCCCATTCCCCTCACCCTCTTGTGAAGGCTACCTAGCCATGTGCTTTCTCACTACTACAGCTGGTAAAAAAAGGTCCAGTGAGATGTTTTTCCATCAGAAAATGCTGATACTGTATATCAATTTCTATGAAACTCTAGGCAGAATTGCCTAGCAGGAAACTTGGAAGCCATTGTTAGTTGGGGTTCCTAAACACCCCAGCAACTCACCAAGCAGGCTGCTAGGCTTCCCAGTTCCTGGGCAGCTCACCTGACGGGCTGCTACAAAGTCCAAGCTCCCAGAAGGGGTGGGGAGCATGTTTCATTTCAGAAAGACCAAAAAGTTCCCACAGCCAGAATATTTTGGTAATTCAGAAACAAAATATTGTGGAATTTCAGTTCTGTGAAATTTTTTGAGTCTTTATCTTGCTTCAGGACAAACATTTTTCGAAAACCTCAAAATTTTTAGCAGATGCGAAATATAGCTTCATGGCCAGATCTTCTAATTACCCACCCAAGGTTCTGACCCCACCTGCAGCTCACTTGCTTAGTCTAATTTTTTTTTTTGAATAGCTGCCAAGATGAGTAGGGTCAATTGCTGAGACTCCCTCCCCTTCTTCTCATGTCAGCCAGTCAGGTTGCCTTCCTAACATCAGTTCTTTCCCCTTCCTCCAGAGAGAGGGCTTGGGAGAGAAGCTCAAAGAAAAAAAGCCATGAACAGCTGGCGTGAAAGGAGAGTCTTAGCAGCAGAAAAGTCAGAAGTACAAAGTTCTACTCCAAGCACTGCCACTGCCTCAATGTGTGATCTTGAGCAAGTCATTCAGGGCCAGATTCTCAAGGCTAGGCCTAACTTATGTCTATGGATATCCAATATGCACACACACAAGTTCCCTATAGGCACATACAGCCAGTTAGACATATATTTACTTATTCTATGCATAAATATTTGCATGCAATTGTATACACTTAACTTTGAAAATCTCCATCTCACCTTCTAAGTGTTTCTATTTCTTGTCTGTGCACTGGGATAATACTTGCCTACCTTACAAGAAGGTTGTGGGTAATACAATTGTTACTGTACCGGTAGATACTTTCCTACTGCCAACTGACAGGGACATAATCTTCTGTAATCCTTCTCCATAACATATGGTTGAGGGCAGAAAATAAAAATTCATTTCCTAGAAGCACTTCTATGTGTCACACCTTTATGACATCAGAAGAAAATCTGACAAAAATGAAGCAAACAAAGCTACCCAAATCCCTCAGTTTGAAATGGAATGTGGCAGGGAACTGAAGGAGGTTGTCACAGGTCTACCAAACTTTGCTGGGAGCAAGCAATATTGTAAAAGAACTAGAGAGGATGTAATTCTCCACACTGCTACCTGTGACAGCTAGAGAGGAATTGCAGATCTACAGTAAACTCCAGTGGAAGTATTAAGTGACTGAAAATTGCCAACCAAAGTAATTCAAAAATGTTAGGAATACTGTGATCCATAAGAGTACGTCATTTGGGAAAGGCTCATTTTCTTTACGAGAAATCCATTGCCGGGTGAGACCACTGAATGTTTAACCTGTAGTACAGAATAAATTTAAATAATGGGAGTTTAATCAATAAAAGAACTAATTAGATATCACATTATTTGTAAGCTGCAGTATGAAGTAAAAATGATTCAAGTACCACCCATTTCCAAATCAATATTTGTCTATCTTGAGAAAATGATTCTAAATTGAAAGCCAACACAAACAGCCCAGGCATTTCCCCATATAAAACATTTGAATGGAACTCTAGAGGTAAATATGGTGGCATTCTGGGCAAAGGGTAATGTATCATTATATCAGAATGTAAGCGTAATCCACAGTGCACATCTTGGTAAGAAGTGTAAAAAGAGAGGTCAAGATGTCTTGTTCTGGCCAGGCATAAATGCTGTCATTGGAGACAACTTACCCAAAGGCAAAATGTATAATAAAACTAGAAGCAACATGCAAAAGAACGACACAGCATTACTGATTGCCCTTGTACAAATGGTGAAACAGATTTGACCTAAAGAACCCCTCTTATGAGTATACTACTACATATATTTATTTGAAATAGCTCTGTTGCACAACACATCAAGTATCAATGTCATAACACATTGTAAATCACTATGTCCTTACCAAGGAATTCCATAAGTGTTAATAAATGGTCCACAATTCATGAGCAACTCTTACTCAGGCAATTCTTTTTGATATCTGTTCATGCAACCATATCAAGACATTATTGTGCACCATGAAATGTTGTAACAGAAAAATGAATTCAAATAGCAAGTGACTTGATTTTTAAAAAGCAGCAGCACTGGCATATCCAAGGGATTCATAGTTTGTAAGCCATAAAAGGAATGTCAAACAGTTACCCCCATTACAGGCGGAAGAGAACCTTAGGTTTTCCACAGAAAGCAAACAGTTAAACCATCCTCATCAAGAGAATATCATAACCATCTCTATGGGGCGTCATCAAAACAAAGCCAGGGAGGATACTAGTCCTCTGTTGCTTGGTAACTGGTGGCACACCACTGACGTGGACCTATGCTACTGACTAAATAACACCCATCCACCCAGTCACTGACAATGAAAAACATCAGGAGCACCAAACAGACTCCAGGCAGTCGATCCACTTCAGTGGCTGAACAGGAAACTGTAGAAGGAACTGTTGTGAGTAAAGAAAGACACCAAGGTTCAGAGATAGTAGTTAATGACAGGTGTCCAGTGAATGGCAGATAAATCGTCTCATCAATCGAGTAGCTCAGGTCATCTACCTGGACCTCAACCCTTGACACATATGCATTTTAATTAATTGGCCATACTACCACATAGTAGTTGTATTTTGTTATTATGCTTTCTCGGCATACAATTTTCAAAACACAAGGAAGTGAAGATACAACAGCACTGACTGGAGTCAATGGATTCCTGCAACTTTCATGTTACAGATTAACATTTATAACCACTAGGAAGACCAGCAGACTGAGGCTAACAAATAATGAATTGTGTCATCAGCACTATCCTGTGTGCCAAGCCTTTATTACTGAGTCCCCTAGAAGGAGCAGCTGCCTCTTTCATGATCGCCCAGGGAAGGGGAGAAAGAGCTGAGAAGGTCCATGACCTGAAAAAACAATTGCTGGAAAAAGATACATTACAATCTCCTTACATTGCCCCCTAAGAGGAAACTGGCCTGCCAGCCTCCCCTTAGTTGCCTGGGACTAAGAGACATCTCAGGATCAGGGCAGGATAAGGGCATAACATGAGGGGGCAATCCACTGAAGATATCCAGAGACAGAAAATATTTTTGTATATTAAGGGTCTGTGGTGATAGAGGATTGTGGAGACTCCATGAGGCTTAGACCACAAACCTTTTGGAGACCCTGAATTAAATTATTTGTGTTTAAATTTACCAACAATTTGCAAGAATGTCCATGCAATCATAGAATCGTAGGACTGGAAGTGACCTTGAAAGGTCATCTAGTTTAGTCCCCTGCACTCATGGCAGGACTAAGTATTATCCAGATCACCCCTGACAGGGGTTTGTCTAACAAGCTCTTAAAAATCTCCAGTGATGGAGATTCTACAACTTCTCTAGGCAATTGATTCCAGTGCTTAACCACCCTGACAGTTAGGGAGCTTTTCCTAATGTCCAACTTAAACTGCCCTTGCTGCAATTTAAGCCCATTGCTTCTTGTCCTATCCTCAGAGATTAAGGAGAACAGTTTTTCACCCTCTTCATTATAACAACCTTTTATGTATTTGAAAGCCTTATGTCCCCTCTTAGTTTTCTCTTCTCCAGATTAAACAAACCCATTTTTTCAATCTTCCCTCATAGGTCATGATTTTAGACCTTTAATCAATTTTTGTTGCTCTTCTCTGGACTTTCTCCAATTTGTCCACATCTTTCCTGAAATGTGGTGCCCAGACCTGGACACAATACTCAAGTTGAGGTCTAATCAGCGTGGAGTAGAGTGGAAGAATTACTTCTCGTATCTTGCTTACAACACTCTTGCTAATACATCCCAGAATGATGTTTGTTTGTTTTTTCAAGTGTTACATTGCTGACACATATTTTAGCTTGTGATCCACTATGACCCCCAGATCCCTTTCTGCAGTACTCCTTCCTAGATAGTCATTTCCCATTTTTATGTGTGCAACAGATTGTTCCTTCCTAAGTGGAGTACACCTCTACCCCGATATAACGCGACATGATATAACACAAATTCAAATGTAACATAGTAAAGCAGTGCTCCGGGGTGGGGTGGGGCTACGCACTCCAGAAGATCAAAGCAAGTTCGATATAAGTCACCTATAACACGGTAAGATTGTTTGGTTCCCGAGGACAGCGTTATATCGGGGTAAAGGTGTACTTTGTAGTTGTCCTTATCAAATTTCATCCTATTTACTTCAGACCATTTCTCCAGTTTGTCCAGATCATTTTGAAATTTTAATCCTGTCCTCCAAAACACTTGCAACCCCTTCCAGCTTGGAATCATCCACAGACGTTATAAGTGTACTCTCCTCCTAGCATCTCTCAGACCATGGTTTATTTGGAGAACTAGCAATATAATTTTTTTATAATGTCACCAACTATGCTAAAAGTTCCCAAAATAGACTTCAATTAAGTAATTTTTCAAATGGTGGTATAGAAATAAATCCCATAGTGCTAAAAAGGAGCTGTTTGTCTTTATAGAATTCTGCAGCAGAGTTAGTGAGAGAATTTGAAAGTAATTACAAAACTCTTCAGGATTACAGTAGAATCCTGCAGTTCAGCATGTTAGCCCATGTTTCAGAGATAAGTACATGCAGTTCTGAAGACAGAATTCCATTGGAAGTCTGACCTAGGAGTTATGCAAATTAATGTCCCAAAACAGCTAAATCAATGGAATATGTCTATTGAGTGCGAGTTGGCTTGGACCCTTACTTTTAAAAAAATAAAAATTAAAAAAAAATGGATTTTGCATAGAGTCTAGTGCTGACTCAAATTTTCAATATTTTTTCCCCATTGAAAATGGTTCTCAGCTCCTTTTGTCCAGGAATTTCTGGTCAAAAACTACAAGGGGGGGGGGGGAGAGAAGCAGTGCATTAACCTGGCATATAGGAACTCACATACAAGGCTCTGCTCTGCCTGATTCAGAACAGGGATTTGCACATGGGTCTTCCACATTCCAACTGAATGCCCTCACTACCAGGCTATTGAGTCAGTGGCCAATTAATATTTAATTATTTATAGATTTAATTAAACTGGAACAGCTTCAATAGAAGCAATTTAGTGAGAAAGACAGACTCTACAGCTGGGTACCTAGAGCACTTGTCTGTGACATAGGAGACCCGGGTTCAAGTCCTTGCTCCAAATCAGGCAGAGGAGGGATTTTAATCTGGGTCTCCTACATCCTGTGTAGGTGACATGACCACCATGCTATTTGGTATTCTGGGGTGGGTTGATCAGGCTCTCCCCCTTTTTCCCTGAAAATTTCCAGAAGGTCTCATTTTCATTTTACACCACAGGCAAAACATTTTGAAACCTCAATTTCTCAGGAACAGAATTATTGTTTTCCAGCCAGCCTTCCCACAATCAGGAAATCTCCAAAAGTCCCCATGAACTATACCACAGATAATTCCTTTTGCTCTGCATAGAGCGCCTATATTCTATAAGGGCATCCATCCAGTAACATTTGGGAACAAACATTTTGGGAAGGTAACTATTAGCATTGCCATTCTGTTAAAACCAAAATAAGGATAAACAAGGATAGTTGTACAAAATCACTCTCCCAAAAGAGTCCTAGAAATCCTAATTTACTGACTGGTCACTACTTTCCCTAAGTAGAAATAGAATAATTTAATAATCTTAGCATAGCAGTTTTTACTAAAGAAAATTAACTAATTCATTATTGCTTATAACTTGCTGAGACATAGCGGCCATATTTGTAAAATCAGCAAGTTCAGGAAAAAAATGCAAGTTTCGAAATGAATCGTTTTTTTCTCAGACACATAAATGATACAATTACTTAGCTCCCTCTAGTGCCAATTTCTAAAATAAACTTAACAGTAATGACCGTATTCACCATGTAATCTTAGGAGCAAATTAAAAATTCACTTAGCAGTAATTAACTAGTGAACTCTCAAAGGGTTTAGTCAATTGCCAGGAACTGAAGCAGGATTCAACTAGTGTCATGCTCAGAAAGAAAGGTCAAAAGTAGGCTTCTTGCCACAACAAAAATATGACATCCATGTTCAGACGTATTGTTTGAACAATCGAGTCACATGCTAATATAAAGCAGGAGTCAGAGAGCAGTGATAACAAATGCAGCAGTTATAGCATAGTCATGATGTGTGGAGTGCCATTATTAAAGCTGTATTTTTCCATTTGCAGTGTCCATCTTTAACAACTCTTAATTTGACTTTAAAAGACACTCCTCCAAAATTGAAACCTGATGACCTCAGAAATACATTTGTTTTTCAACAGTTAAACTCAGTGTTTCTTTTTACTCACACTAGAGATACCAAGTTTAAGGGGCATCAGATTAATAAAGTCAGACCACCCTGAGGCAGATCCTCAGCTAGTGTAAATTGTCATCTCTACTGACTTGAATGGCACTATGGCACTTTTACAGCAGCTGAGGATCTGCCCTTGTGTCTTTAAATCTAATAATCCTTTAGTGAAGTCTGAGCCCTCACACTGAATTGCCTGTGTTCCCTAAAGCTGGCTGAGGGTGACACCATCCCAAAGAACACTTGTTCTTTCCAATCCACGGGCCTCTCACTACCCTGCGACCTGGTGAATGAGCTACAGCAAACTTATTACAATGCATATACGCACACATCAGTATTACCCTAGATTACTACTACTCATTACCTACTCATGTCTGTCATAACGCCAGGGGTGGCTCTATGTTTTTTGCCGCCCAAGCACGGCAGTCAGGCGGCCTTCGGCGGCATGCCTGTGGGCGGTCACGCGGATTCCACGGCATTTCTGCGGGTGATCTGCCAGTCACGTGGCTTCGGCATACCCGCCGCCGAATTGCTGCCGAAACCGCGGTACCTCCCGCAGGCACGCTGCCGAAGGCCGCCTGATTGCCACCCTCACAGCGACCGACATGCCGCCCCCCGCGGCTTGCCGCCCCAGGCACGCGCTTGCTGAGCTAGTGCCTGGAGCCGACCCTGCATAACGCGGCTTTGGCCTACAACTTTGATTAGTCTTTTATCCCATCACGTACTGCCCACTCCTGTCCAATGGCAACCTCAATTCCAGAGCTGCCAAAAAAACAGAATTTCTGTTTTATGGGAAGTTCTGGTTTGTCAATGTTGTGTATCATTCTGCATCAGAATGAAGTGTGTCAACATCACAGAATTTCCAGTGAAATGGAGCAATCTGTTTCAGTGCCTACTTAGCCCACTGGGCAGCTGGGGCGCTAGGCAGCCATCAGGACGGGCTGCATGGCAAGCTGGCTGTGCCACTAGGGAGCTGGATAGCCCATCCACATGCTAGCCAAGCAGCCCACCTGTCTGCAAGCCGGGAAGTCAGCAGCCAGCTGGCTGGCTGGAAGGAAACCAGGCAAGCTGGTTGGCCAGCCAGTCTGTCTGCCTGGTTTCCATGACATGTTTTGATGAAACTGATATATTTGCACAGAACGTTTTGATTCCATTGAAACAGCATTTTAAGATGGAAACATGTTCTGTGGAAAATTTTTGACCAATTCTACTAAATTACTTCTTTGTCTACTTCCCACACAATCATCTCTGTGCCTTCTTCCATGCTGCACCCTCTGCATTTCATTTTGTTTGGGATTGATGGATCCAGATTATTAACACAGCAAGTGGTGCTGGGTAAAGTAAAAATGGCTCCTGTGGAGCCTTAGCTCATTTAATGTACATGAGAACATACACAAGATCACTACATAGCTACATTAGCCATGCAGGCAGGGATAGCAGTGTCTGTCATCACTCCATACATTGGTAAAAAGTACTAAAATCATAGGGAAGGGTCAAAACCAAAACTAGAACTCAAGTCTTCTTTTTTTTTTAGGCTCACCACCTAACCCATTAGGCCGCAAGGCCTCAGTCAGTTTAATGTCTCTTTGCATTAATTACAACATGTGGAAAAATTGAGATTGTGCTTTTCACTTTGTACTTTCTTGTCTGTTTTTCAGAGATGAGTAAATATTAATCCCGATTTTACAGGTGGTCTAACTATAGAGACTTGAACCTATCATCTAGTAGCTAAGATATAGGTCTGCTACATCCAGATGTTCACAGGTTTGCCACAAGCTTCCTCAGTTACCCTTGACAGGTAACAAATTCTCAATTCCTGTTACTCCATTTGGAAAGTGAACCGCTGAATACTCCCCCTCAGTGCAGGGAGCATTCTGGAGAGAATGCAGCAGTAGCAGAAGTACCTCTTTGGAGTTAGATGATGATGGCAATATTCTTTACTGTAATTTTTCCCCTCTATTGGCTACAAATCGACATTAAAACCTTCTCTAGCTTTCAAATAGCAAATTTTTAAAAATATTTACTATTTCTTTCCATACATTATCAAAATCTATGGTTGAAATGTGATTTTTTTTATTATTACTGTTGTGTAAATCTGAAAAAGCATGTTTTAATTAAAAATTTCAGAAGATGTTCTAGTTGTCAGGGAGACGTAAATTAACATGGGTTTTTCTTTTTTGAGTTACAGTGGAGATCAAAATACTCATAAAGGGACTGTGGTTGCAAATGTAACAATCGAGAATCCATCCCCTGTCCATAATGTACAGAACATGTACCAGAAGAGCCACGACTACAAGCTTACTCCAAAGACACAGTTTCGTTTTCTAACCACCACTTGAACAAGATCTCAGTTATGTATAGAAACAGACATGTATTCTAGACTACAATTAACCAATGGGGGGGATATACTCTCCCTCTTACACACACACACACACACACTGTCCAGTCCTGCTCCCACTCAGATTAATGGCAAAAACTCTCATTATTCTTAACAGACCCCAAACTATCTAACAAAAGTCATTAATACTTAATTACAACTTGTTTTCCACAGTGCATAAGTTTTCAAGGTGATTTAATTATCTAGAAAGTTTAAAGCCATTTTGATCTAGAGGGAGAAATAAAATGTTAGGTAAAGGACAATTTCAAGTCAAAGTAAATTTTTAAACAAAGTAACTCTTAGCAATTTTCTTCAAAACTACAGAAACATTCTTTTTTACCTTCAAAGTAAATATGGAAAGTGTCACACAACACTAGTTTTTACCTTCACTCTGAAGAGGCTATCTATTCTGAAAAGTGCATGTTTGCAAACTTGGATGCCGATATTTAGACCTCAATATCTACATTTAGATACCTAAAAATTAGCCTAATTTTCAGAGCTGCAAAACACCCACAACTTCCATTGACATCAGTTAGGCATGCTAATGCTCCTGACCTTAGAAAACCAAGACACATTTTTATGAGCCTAACAATTACTGCTGGTCATAATTTCCTATCAAAAGATTGGTGATGGAAAATTAGTCTTTTGACAAAGTGAAAATGGAAATGTTCACAGGAAGTGTCTGCTTCCCTCTAAAAAATTTTCTTTTGTCAGAAAAATCAAATTTTAAAATGTTTCTTTTCAGCCAAAAATGTTATTGTTTTAAACTAAGCGTTTTTATTAAAGAAAAAAAGGCAAAATTGTCTACTAATTTTTTTTTTTTTAGAACATTTTCATTGACATTTTCCATGGAAAAAATAGATTATGTCTGACCAGCTCTACCAATTATGAATGTGGGTATCTGAAGATAGGCACCAAAGTTTGAAAATCCCATGCTTTATGTAAAACAGACTGTCACAGGGTCCACTTACTGAAGGTGGGCGCCTCCTCCTGGCTGCTCTGGGGGCTAGCACCTTCCAGGTCCAGGGCCCCATTCTGCTGTTCACTGCACACTATACTGTCACTCTCTCTCAGTGCCTCTGGGTGCTCCTTCTTTGTGATTTTCCCTCTGGCCAAGTCACTATGGGTGTTTTCCTCTTCCAGAGTATCAAAGTCTTTCAGGGCAAGCTGTCCCAGGCAGTCCACTCTCTACTGCCTGGTCTGTGCCACTTCCCCAGTGGCTGGCAGAGGAAGCCAGGCCTGTTCCAGCTCAGGGACCCTCTAATCAGCAGCCAAGGTCTGCACACTCCTGACTCTTGCTACTTTTTCCCTGAGCCTTTCCTTATCTTCTAAAAAAGAACAGGAGTACTTGTGGCACCTTAGAGACTAACAGATTTATTAGAGCATAAGCTTTCGTGGACTACAGCCCACTTCTTTTGCGGATACAGACTAACACGGCTGCTACTCTGAAACCTGTCCTTATCTTCTGGCTCTCCCCACTTCCCTGGGTTTGCCAGCCCCACAACTCCCTCAACCCAGGGAGTAACTGTGGGCTACTTGCCTCTGTAGCCCCAAACACACTCCCTTCTCCCAGGAAGTGACTGCAGACTACCTCCCTGCAGCCCCCTCTGCAATCTGCTTCCTGCCTTTGTAAATCCAGCTTTTTCCTCCTCTGCTGGGCTCCCTCATTCAGCCAGAGGATTATTTAAGCCACCTAATTCCCCTCAGCTGTGGCCTGTGTGGTTCATTGGCCTGTTTCTTAGCTTACATTAACCCTTTCAGGGCAAGTGTGGGGTGAACAGACACATCAGGCTTCAATGTGCCCAAGACTAGATTGCTTTGATGCATTTATTGTAATATTTTTTGCATGCGACTTCCCTTAAAAATCATTTTAAGCCCATCTCCCTTGCTTTGTTCTTCCTTATCTCTCACTCTACTTTTCCTCTTTCTGCTCTACCTTGTTGTATGTTTTCCTTTCTGAGTGTTTGCTTTCCTTCCAACATATCTTCCTGAGACATTCATTACTTAATTTTTCACTCCGACTAGTCTGTTAACTCATCTTTTACAGTTACATTTTCTGACTCTTCTCTTCAGCTTCATTTCTTCCCCAATCATCCTTCTACATGTTCCTTTCTATTTCTCCTTCCACTCCATGTATCTTCCCCCCTCCCCCCATGCATGATTTATTGGTCTTCAGGTTAAGATGCAAAACTATTTCATCCTCCTAGCCTTTTCCCAGAATAGGAAAGTAGGGCTGAAGTGGGAGGGAGAGAATTGATTTGGTGGCTGATGCTGGAAAAGTTCTCACTGTGGATAAATGCAGGAGTCTGGAAAAGTTCCACTTGTTGGACATTGGTCCAAGAAGTTGATTTTTCTAATGAGCACACATGTACATGCTCTAAGCATTGAACAGGCACATTTCTATAAATTGAAATGATATACATATCCCACTTCCCACTATTCTTGTCCATTATTTCACTATTTCCCCCCAACCCCTCTTATCTTCCCTCTTCAAAGATCTCAAAACCACTAACTGGCCCACTGTGAATCACTATGTCCCTTTTCTCTATACCTATCCACTCTCTTTTTCCAACCTATACATATTATACATTTATTTCCTGTACATGTAGAGTGGTCAGAAAATGCCTCTCCCATGTTCCCCTGACCATCTGAAAATATGGAATAGCCTCTGTGTTCTGAGTATATCATCTCAAAGCCTAGTTTCTCTCCCTGGTTTCTGTCTCTGTCAGTGGCTCTTGATAACACAATAGTGATAAAGCCTACATGCCAGTAACACGGTTGTATTCTCCAAGAGCTGAATTGATGAGCTGTTGAACATAATTTTGTTAACAAGAAAGGTGTTTTATAGATGAATTATACAGCCATAATTTCTAAAATGCATGATACTTTTTTCAGTACTGCCACAGCACCTGCTGCTAAGCATAAAGATGATTAGCCACAAACTAACCCACTATAGAATTATTATCAGTATATATTTGTGCAATGAAGAACTAATGGGAATTATGCAGATTGCATTTCCTTCCCTGCTGAAGGCAACCAACCTTCACCACCAATAGCAAAATGAAAACAGAGCTCAGCTGTGGAACAATAACACAGGAGTAGATTTTATTTTATTTTCAGATATATATTGCTGATTTTTTCAAGACTTTAAGACACATTTCTTTTCCATGTAATTGTGTGACAAGTAGTCCAAGTAACATTTTTTCAAAGCTTAAAAAATTTCCTGTGCATTTTAATAGCTTGAAATATGTAATAACCTATATATAACATCCATTTAACATACATCAAAGGAACTTTTAAGAATTCTAACATAACCAGTATATAGTGCAAACCAGTAGCAACTGGCTTCCATAATGAGATTAGTGGTGCTGCATTAAATGTAGTAGTGCTGCATTTCCCTGTAGTTAAAGCATTAAAGCCTGCTCCCCGACACCACTTTATTCAGTGGAAATTTCTTCCCTCTTTTAGATTATAGCTACTCTGGCTGTTCCATCATATGTCTCAACAAGTCTGAACATCTGAACCTACTGTGCTTTGTTGTGTGACTGACTTTTGATAAAGGAGCCACACAAGGGATGATATTTTGGGGCAGGGTCTTTCTCTTACTCTGTGCTTGTACAGTGCCTAACACAAAAGGGTCTTGATCTTGGTTGGTCTCTAGCTGCTGCCATAATACAAGTAAATAATAATAATGGTTCATTTGTTATGCCTTTCTGAATATTATTTGATTATTTTAATACATTGCAATAAAACTGGTAAGAAATACTCTGTGCCTCAAATTGAAAATATACAGGTACTATAAATATTTACACACACACACACACACACACACACACACCCCGAAGAGGTTTCCTGCTGTTTACTAAATTTTGATGCCTTGTTTCTTTAAACTTATGCTAAAGCTGACTGGAATTTCAGATGAATTCTCTCTTTCCATTCCAACCTCCCCCATATATTTTTTTCAGAATTAAAATCAATAAATAGAAATATCACACAGCAATTTCTTAAGGAAACTGAGTTAAAAAGATAATATTTTCTATCTACGGTATAAATAGCCACACTAATATAGTTAATTTTTTCTTAAAGAATCCCAGAGGAATTCAGAAAGAAAAACATTTTTTATTCACATGAAAAGATATGTAATCACGGCTTTTCTTTTGTACTATAATTGATGCTTCACAAAATACATTTACTCGAGTACCGGTATTTAATGTTTCAGACTGGAAAAACAAATAGGAACTAGCAAAAACAAACACAGAGAAACACAAATCTTGAAATCTTGAAATTTTCAGTTGATCAGCTTGTTGCATAGCATGGCTATGGTTCACTTGAGTCAAACTAAATAACTTGTTTAATTCTAAAACACTTCATTCCAGTAATCAGAAGCTTTACACTCATTGTATAGGGCAAGGATATATTATTTAAATATATCCTTAATGAAGGTTGACTCAAGATTCCTTTAAATGGGTTTTTACAAAACAGCATATTTAAAAGTAGCTGAGAATAATTTAGTCTATTGCAGTCAATGCATCAGTTCATTATACTGTATGTTCCTCTTAAATTCTTTAAAATAAAAATATTCTTTAGTTTAGACTAAACTATTTATGGATGTACAGTGGCTAGAGATCCCTTTGCATATTCTGAAAATACAGACCGCTTACTGGAAAGGGAATCAACTGTGCATTTGATTAATTGATTTAGTCATATATTAAAAACTTTTGCTTCTTATCCCATTAAAAGTAACACTAATGAGCAATGGCTGTGACCTTCAAGTGGAAAGCCACATGTGCCTCAACCCCTCAATATTTACCACCCAAATTTAATCTCTATAATGGACACCTTAAAAGGAATCTGATAGAAAATATTAAGAGCCACTCCAAAACTAAAACACTTAAGGAAGATTTTGATTAATGCCTCATGATTAATCAATTGATTAATATAGTTTTCAATACAGATGTTAGGACACTGTCTACTTTAATCAACCATTCTGAAAACAGTGAAGACAAATGATCTATTTTTGTGTCGATTAAAAAAAGGCCTATTTTAGCAGTTATGTAAATTATAACACAAACCTTAGTTAGCATGCCCAAATTTTCCCTTACATTAAAATATTTAAACATTGGAACGGTTAATTAGGTAAGTGTCATCCTCTTGGTAGGACCTTAGTTTAAAACTAAATAATAATAATAGTAATAAAAATCATGCATTCAGCCAAATGTGTGCACTTTACTTTTTAAAGAAATTGTTTTAGAATTATACTATAATCCATATTTAAACACCACTTTTTTTTATTCTGAGACTGTTTCTAATTTGTGATTGTGCTTCCCACCATACTAAAACTGAAATCTTTATTCCAGTCAAAAATAATCACCCTGTAATTACTGTGACAAACTGCCCAAGCTGTATCATTGTGGCCATTTCAACTAATGATATTGTATTAGAATGCCTAGCAATAGACTTCAAATGGAAAATATAATTATGTGCATTAGTTTGTCTAAGCATTTATAAGATCACATATCCATCAGTTATCGGGTCTCATAAAAAAAACCATACATCACTGTCACTGCTAGTTTTGTTATTGGAAATGTGGGCCTTTATGAACTCAGTTTAAGATATGTCTAAAATTTCACTTTTTCTGTAGTCCAGTGAATCCACGTAAGTTGAACTACTATAAAATGAGCAGAATTTTTAGCTGATGACAGAGGAACAAATTATTTGACAGTCTAACCAAACATGAATGAAATGTTTAAGGGTATTGATTAAGGACTAAGGCCCCAATCTTCCAAAGACTGATGTACATGCTTAACTTTATGCACTGTCTATGGGACTACTCGCAGTGCATAAAGTTTACTACCTGAGTATGTCTCTGCAGAACAGAGTCCTAAATTCTATCCTACTGTAGACTGGTGTAAGCAAAGGTGAAATTAGGGCCAGCCATGTGCACCCTAAGAAGACTGGAATTCTCATCACATTCTGTCCTTTCAGAAATGAAGATCTGCAGTAGCAACTACTTGTGGAGGTACTGGGAAGAGTCTCACTTCCTTATGTATGTGAATCAAAGTTGGTAGAAAAACCAAACATTTTCACAGAACAAAGTCCCTTTTTTGGAAATTTTCATTTTGAAAATTTCCATTTCAGTTCCAGAAATCCAGACACTGAAAAAGAGAAACCAAGATTTTCGGTTTCCAAAGTTCTAAATAGTAATATATTCTAAATTAATTTTAAGTCAAAATGAAACAAAAAGTTTTGGTTCATTTCAAAATGTTGATTTGAAGTTAAATTTTGATTTTGAATTTTTCTAGTTAAAAGAAAACAAAACAAAAATCAAATAATTTTGACCAGCTCTGTGTTTTTGTCCCACCAATCACTAGCTTCAGATGCATTCTTAACTTTAATGTTGTGTGGTCTAGCAAACTAAATATGGGACTAGGAAGCCAGGGACAGCTCAATTCCCATCTCTGACATTCCAAATCCCTCAGCTGCCATGGGCCAATCACAACATATCTGCCTTTGTTTCCCCATTTACAAAACGTGTGTAACACTTATTTGCCTGCCTGCCAAATTACTGTAGGATGGAGGCCGGATTTGCTAGTTAATAGTTTACAGCACTCAAGTTGTAAAGGAAAGGTGGTCTGGTGTTTAGGACACTAGCCGAGGACTTGGGAAATACAGGTTCACAGTTCCCTGTTCTACCACAGACTTCCTCTGTGACCTCGGGCAAGACTCTAAGGAGATGTTTATGTCGCAATGTAAGCCCAGGGTTTGTGGGACTTGAGTCCACAGGCTCAGAGTTCGTAAGCCATGATTCGAGTGTCCACACTGACCCTAGATTTAGACTTTCTGGACCTGGATCTCACAATTGTGCTTAAGCAGCTGCACTGTATTACGCAGACCCAAGTCAAACTAACCTCTTCCAAGCTTCCTAGTGCCCTCTCCAGCTGTAGCTGCTCTAACCTATTTTTTCTGGTGCATTGTAGGAAAACTTAACTGTCCATCCCACAGCACTTTACAGCCCACCAATATATCTTGCCAAGTCGTCTTTTGGGTCTGCATGCTCCTAGAAACCCAGAGGAGTCACCATTTGAAGAACTTGTCCTGCTTGGGCTTTCACTTCTGTTTCAGAAAATGAGTGGAGCATTTGTGAGATTCTGGTGGACATTTCAGTGGTGTTTTCTGATCTACCAAAGGCACCTGTCAAAGATGGAGTATGATACAGATATGGCAGACTTGAACTGCCTGATGCTACTCATGATTATCAGTACAGCCACTGATGTCCCCCTACATACACCAGTGCTTCTGGAACAGGGCCACAAGCACAGACCAGTGTGATCACATCGCCATGCAGTCCTGGGATGACCAGCAGTGGCTTCAGAACTTTTGCATGAAGCAAGCTACGTTTCTGAACCTTTATGAGCAGCTTACACCACCCCTCCAGGGTCACAACACACACATGGGGGCAGCCATGCTGATCCAGAAGTTGGTAGATATAACGATCTGGAAGTTGGCTACTCCAGACTGCTACATGTCTTTTGCTAACCAGTTTGATGTTGGAAAGTCAACTGTGGGTAAAGTACCGGTGGAGGTTTCTGAAGCAATCAGGCATGTGTTTTAGCCAAAGGTGGTGGGCATAAAAAATATCCATGAAGTAACTGCTAGTTTTGAGTGAATGGGGCTTCCAAACTGCACTGGGGCCATTGATGGGACTGATGTGCTCATAGTCTGCCCTTCTCAAGGAGCATCAGTACATAAACTTCAGGCCCTTGCAGACCATAGAGGCTGATTTATGAATGCCGTCATGGGCTGCACTGGAAAAGTTCATGATACCAGAGTATTCTGCTGATCAGGAGTCTACCATCATGCAGAGGCCCACCACCATTCCCATCAAATGACTTTATCAATGGAGTAACTGACCCTGTGTTATTCTAGGGGTCCCCACATATCCCCTTTTGCCTTGGCTTATGAAACCATACTTGGATCTCAGAGGACCTGGCAGATGAAGGTTTAATTGCACTCTCAGTAGATGTAGAATAGTGGTTAAATGTGTGTTTGGCAGATTAAAATCCCACTGACAATGTCTACAGACCCATATGGATTCCAGTATCATCAATGCTGTCCGCATTATTGTGGCTTGCTATGTTCTTCACAATCTTCATGAATCCAAAAGTGAGCCATTTGACCCTGAATGGAGCTATGACAGTAATGGATTGCTGAACCAGTACACTCAGCCAGAATGTGCACCTGTCGCAGCTGGAGTAGGATGCATACAGACAACAGAAATCAGGAATGCTTTATGCACCCACATAACAGACTTGCATGGACAATGGAATAGGGAGAATAGTGCATCTGTGGATGTATTTGTAGAGCACTTTCTACAGTAAATGAAGTACTCGCTGTATGCTAAGAATGGGGAGGGAGGACTTGTAATGAATTGTTAATTGTGGAAGAGATGACTACTTATAAAATGGGGGGATGGATGTGTGTGTGTGACATGAATTGTGTGTTTTCATTATGGATTGATCTAAATAGATGTATTGAGAAATTGTGATTGGTACAACTTCCCAAGTATGCTTTATATGATGTTTCTCTGTAAAACAGGGATAATAATACTTCCCTACCTCCTGGGTATTGAGAGGATAAATATCTTAAAAAGGCACTCAGACACTATGGTGACAGGGAAATAGAAGTAGGCCAAGTGCTAAATACATACGTCAATTTTTCTGTTTTTTTTTTTTTTTTTTTTGGAAAGTTAGCTTTGTTAGTGTAAAATATGATACAGTTTATACAAATAGATTTCCAAAAGTTGCAAATTAAACCTAAATAAAAAATAGAATAAAATTACACTAACTTGTTAGCATTTTTTGAATTAAAAAAAATAGAGGGTAAATACAGTACTATATATTCTATATATACTAAAATATTTAACTTCTGTCCTGAGGAGAAAAGCTTCCATTCTTTTTAAATATAATGAAACATATAGAAATTAAAAATCTCTTGCAAATATCTGAAGCCCATACAATCCATTTTTTATTAAATTGTTGTGTATGTTTTTTTAAGTAAATTTGTCTAACAGAAGGATAAAATTCTCCATTGGAGTCTTTAAATCAAAATTGGAGGTCTTTCTAAAAGATATTCTTTAGTTCAGCCATAAGTTCCTGGGCTAGATGCCAAAATTACCTGGGTGAAATCTATGGCTTATGCTGTGCAAGATGTCAGACTAGACGATCCCTTCATTTAAAAAAAAAAAAAAAAAATCTCTAAAGTAAGATTTTTTTTAAATGAATTAACAGCTTTTTACAACAACGATAGTTAAGGCTCTGTATTTGTCACAGAGGTTGGGGAAATCATGGATTCCTTGACTTTCCACGACTGCTATGACTTCTGCAGCCATCAGTGTGGCTGACCCCAGGGCCGCTGAAGCAACTAACCTCAGGCCCAGGTACTCAGGCGGCCTGGGGACAGCCACACCACCCACTCCTGGAGCGGCCCCGGGACAGGGCCGCAGGGACAACCCGAGTAGCAATCAGTACGGCTGGCCCCAGGGACATGCCTGAGCAGAGGTTCCGGGGGTGGCCAGAGCACCTCAGGGTCCATCTGAGCAGGAGTCCCGGGTTCAGCCACACCGGCCACTGCTGGAGCCGCCCCACAGCCAGCCGCTTGGGCAGCCCCGCAGCCAGCAGCACGGGTCACTGCTGGAGCTGCCCCACAGCCAGCTGCTGCTCAGCACCTGGCCCCGAGGACCCTCTGACAGTGGCCAGTACGGCTGGACCCAGGGACCATCTGAGCAGCAGCCCCAGGGGCGGACAGAGCAGCAGCCCCGGGGACAGCCACAGTAGCCGCTGCTCGGCAGCCCCTGGCTGCTGGCCCTGCGAATGGCCCAAGCAGTGGCACTAGAAAGGCCCCACAGAGCAGTGGCACCCCGGAGCCCCCCAGCTACCATTTCATTAGGGGTATTTATAGTAAAGGTCATAGACAGGCCACAGGCCATGAATTTTTATTTATTGCCTGTGACCTATCCATGACTTTTACTAAAAATACTCATGACTAAATTGTAGCCTTAACTATAGTATGGGATTGATGTATCCTGAAAAGATAACTGTGAACTGCATTACAAATTTGATCATTTAAGAATATTTTAGCCAATGGACAATGCAGAAATATTTTGAATAGACAGAATGTAATTGTCCAAGTAAAAATTTGACTAGAAAGCCCCGCACACTTGCTAAGTGTTCCTAATGTCCTTTAGTGGCAATGCATGGACAGGACTTCAGTTTTGCATCTCATCTAAAATACAGCACATCAGTACAACCAGACACCATTCTGGAGCACTAAAATATTACTGACCCTCCACACCCAAAAGTACACCATGAAATGTTACCAACAAGAAACACTCAGCAAATGCAGCATGAATTTTCTTATTTCCATTTCTGGCACTTTATACCTGTGTCTATGCTTTCAACTCTACAGTTGAGCAATACTGCTTGCTGTATTTTGGTGCCAGTAAAGATTTAAGCCATCCAAACAAGACTGTGAATTTGAACTGACAGAGAGTAAATTATTTGCATCTGGCATAACTGATGGTTGTGTCAAAACCTTGGCATATAATTCATTGGTAAACATATTCTTATGAATGCCTATTCCCTCATGCCTGATTTGTTATCAAGGGATATGGCCAGATTCTTGCCAGAACAGGACAAGATATTTTATACCCATCATTTTAAGAATATTCCTCTCTGATAGGGAATTAAGCAAAGCACCAATGCTCCTGGTAAGTGATAAAGCACAACACAATTTCCTTTTCTTTGATAATGCTAAATGTCGTACAAAAATGTAGCCCTTAGAATGAGCATAGGAGCCTTTTTGTTTTACAAATCTAAATAAAATTAATTTAAGTAAGTAAATGATAGAACAGACTAGTAGGAAATTAGAGACAAATGGCCAAAAACATGGTTCTAAAATTGTTCTGAATCTGTGTTAGTAATGTACTTTGTTTTTTTATTCTGCCCTCTACACCTAGTTGCTTTACAATACATCTGTGGTCTAATGACTGTGTCACCATCATATAGGGTTGCTGACCTTGCTCACCTGAATCTCTCATGCATCCTTATGGAAACACTCCAAAAAGAATCTCCATAAAAACGGACCTTATAGAGACATCTTACTAGAGATTAACCTTTATCTTCTGACCCTATCTTTCATCAAAGAAAGCACACACCAAGCTTTCTCCTCAATATATGTTTCACTTTATATGCATCCGAAGAAGTGGGCTGTAGTCCATGAAAGCTTATGGCTCTAATAAATTTGTTAGTCTCTAAGGTGCCACAAGTACTCCTGTTCTTTTTGTGGATACAGACTAACACGGCTGCTACTCTGAAACCAAGCTTTATGTTAGCAGAAGCTGGGGGGGGAATCATGTTATTCCTGTGGGTTAGATGGTAACTTTGAGAAGGGTGGCACATAGCTGTACCAACCCAGACTCTAGGACAAATTTTGAACTCAATAATGATTTCTCTATTGATTCCACCTTGTTCTGAGGGAGAATCAAACTACTCCCTGTCTGTACCCAACTAGCAAGTGGGTAGGGGTGAGCAGAACCAGATCTCCTACTAGTCCCATCCCCCTCCATGTGCTTCTCCCGCAATTGCTTGCAAAGGGGGATATCATGAAAATAGCTGATACAACCAGAGTTGCAATCTCAATATTGCATGGCTGAGTAGAGGATGTGATAATCTAACCCTGTGAAACTAAGTATGTTTGTTAACAGGAAAGTGTCTTCCAATTGGGGTTTTTCTTGGTTATTCATTTTGTGTGCTTCTAAAGAAAATCCAGAAAAATCTAACTCAGAAAATTGTAAGATGTTTGTTTTTCTAGATAAATACTTTATTGAAAATAATTGTTTGCAATGGCTAGGTTTTATGTTATCTGCTGATGTGTATTCATGTTGTGCATTGCCTTGCTATCTACAGCAGGGAAAATTCTTGCTCGTATCCTCTTAAACCGCTTACTTCCCCTTGCTAAGGAAATATTGCCAGAATCTCAGTGCGGTTTTAGACCATACCACGGGACAACCGACAAAGTCTTCATTGCCCGCTGAATCCAGAAAAACTCCTGGGAGCAAAATTAGAACCTGTACATGGCCTTCATCTCTAAGGAGTCCAGTGGCAGCTTAAAGACTAACAGATTTATTTGGGCATAAGCTTTCGTGGGTAAAAAAATCTCACTTCTTCAGAGGCTTGGAGTGAAAATTACAGATGCAGGTCACTAGGCCTTGGCTACACTGGCAATTCACAGCGCTGCACTTGCTGCGCTCAGGGGTGTGAAAAAACACCCCTCCCTGAGCACAGTGAGTGCAGCACTGTAAAGCGCCAGTGTAATCAGTGCCTGCAGCGCTGCACGCTCGCTCGCAGTGCTGCAAGCTATTCCCCTCGGAGAGGTGGAGTACATACAGCGCTGCAAGAGAGCTCTCGCAGCACTGGCAGCGCAACTACACTCACGCTTCACAGCGCTGCCGCAACAGCACTGTGAATCTGCGAGTGTAGCCAAGGCCTAGTGACACATGAAGAAAAAGGAGTTACCTCACAAGCGGAGAACCAGTGTTGACAGGGCCAATTCAATCAGGGTGGATGTGGTCCACTCCCAATAATAGATGAGGAGGTGTCAATTCCAGGAGAGGCAAAGCTGCTTTTGTAATGAGCCAGGCACTTCCAGTCCCCATTCAAGCCCAAATTAATGGTGTTAAATTTGCAAATGAATTTTAGTTCTGCTGTTTCTCTTTGAAGTCTGTTTCTGAAGTTTTTTTGTTCAAGTATAGCTACTTTTAAATCTGTTATAGAATGTCCAGGGAGATTGAAGTGTTCTCCTATTGGCTTTTGTATGTTACCGTTCCTGATGTCCGATTTGTGTCCATTTATTCTTTTATGTAGGGACTGTCCGGTTTGGCCAATATACATGGCAGAGGGGCATTGCTGGCACATGATGGCATATAAAACATTAGTAGACATGCAGGTGAATGAGCGCTTGATGGTGTGGCTAGGGTGACCAGATAGCAAATGTGAAAAATCGGGACGGGGGCGGGGGGTAATAGAAGCCTATATAAGAAAAAGACCCAAAAATCGGGACTGTCCCTATAAAATCGGGACATCTGGTCACCCTAGGTGTGGCTGATGTGGTTGGGTCTTCTGATGGTGTTGCTAGAGTAGATATGGGGACAGAGTAGGCAATGAGATTTGCTAGAGGGATTGGTTCCTGGGTTAGTGTTTCTGTGGTGTGGTGTGTAGTTGCCGGTGAGTATTTGCTTCAGGTTGGGGGGCTGTCTGTAAGCGAGGACTGGCCTGCCTCCCAAGATCTGAGAGAGTGAGGAATCGTTTTCCATGATAGGTTGTAGATCATTGATAATGTGCTGAAGAGGTTTTAGCTGGGGGCTGTATGTGATGGCCAGTGGTGTTCTGTTATTTTCCTTGTTGGGCCTGTCCTGTAGTAGGTGATTTCTGGGTACCCCCATCTCGCTCTGTCAATCTGTTAACTGCCTTTGACACTGTTAATCGCAAAGCCCTGTGGCAGGTGCAGTCCAGATTTGGGTGCCCTCCAAAATTTATTAAGGTCCTAAGACTTCTCCATGATCAAATGACTGCCACGGTTGTCTGTAATGGCCTTGAGACAGAACCTTTCATCATCAAAACTGGGGTTAAGCAAGGATGCATTGTTGCCCCAACCCTGTTCTCCATCAATTTAGCAGTTATTTTGGTCCTTTGAAAGATCACCTCCCCAATGGAGTTGACATTCAATACAGAATGGATGGGCAGCTCTTTAATCTTTGATGTCTCCGCTAGAAGTCTAAAGTCTTCAGGGCTTCCATTACTGATCTTCAGTATGCTGATGACTGTGTCATCCTCGCGCACACTGAGAATGAACTTTAAACCATACTGGATTTCTCGCACAAGCTTACCAAAGTCTAGGACTCTCACTCAATATTGAGAAGACTAAAGTGCTCTATCAATCTGCTTCAGGCCTTGCACATGACCGACCACAAACCACCATTGAGGGTCAGACTTTGGAGACAGTTGAGCACTTTTGCTACCTCAGTAGCCAACTTTTTCAAAATGCAAAAATCAACAATGAGATCCAGAACAGGATCCAGTGCGCAAGTGCTTCCTTTGGGAAATTGCTCTGATGCGTTTTCACAGATCGTGACCTATGGCAGGACACCAAGATCCAGGTCTATAAGACAATTGTTGATCCTACATTCCTCTGTGGATGTGAAACCCGGGTGACCTATCAACAGCACCTCAAGAGTCTGGAAAGGTATCACCAACGATGCCTCCGGAAATCCTTCACATCAAGTGGCAAGATCGCAGCACTAACACCAGTATCCTTGCTGAAGCCAGTGTCACCAGCATTGAAGCAATGATCTTCATACACCAACTTCACTGGGCTGGATGCTGTGTGCGGATGCCAGACTCTTGCCTCCCAAAACAAGTCTTCTACTGTCAGCTCACCCATGGTCAGAGATCCTGTGGTGGTCAGAAGAAACACTACAAAGACACTGAAAGCGTATCTTAAGAAAATGGATGTGGACATCACAGGCTGGGAGAAGCAAGCCACCAACCAATCCCAATGGCACCATATCCTCCATCCTCTGCTTGAGGAGGAGAAGTACCTTGCCCTCTAAGCTGAAAAGAGAGAGAGGAGGAAGGAAAAAGAAAGTACTTTCTCCCAGCAGGCAGATGGCCTGCCACAAAATGTCTGTACCTACTGTGGGCGGATTTGCGGTTCCAGGATCGGACTTCTGAGTCATCTCAGGACCCATATGTAAATCCGTGGTAGAGATCATCCTCAAATTGAGGAATTGCCAATCAATCAAATCAATCAATTAATTTTAGATTGGGAAGAGTAATTCCTTCTATTTGAGATTGTATTATGAAATTGAGGGTGAATGAAGTTTAGGCCTTCAGTGGCAGACTATAAGAATCTATTGCACTAGCCCAGTACAGGGTTTGGGGCCGAAATCTGAATGTGCTATAGGATGTACCATTTCTGTCTTCTCAAACAGAATTAATTTTAATATGGTGATATGCATCCTAGAAAATTTGTTTCATATTAAGAAGTCCAGATGTTTTTGGTCTCTTTCTATGACATTTCCACAATCAGAATAAATTATATCTAGAGACTAATGTAACAGATAGAGATGCTGAATAAATCTCATATAGTTCAGATGATAAAATTAACATGCTGATGATATTTTAATGTTTCAGTATAATCGGGGGGGGGGGGGGAAACGATCATGCCTCCACCAGTTCCAATATAATTCTGTTCTTTAATATTTTTTCAAGGAAAAAAATAGAACATTAGAAAGGAATATAAAGAAAACAGAATGTGTTTCAGTCTTAAGGCAAGTTGTTTATGATATATTTGAATTGCTTTGCCCAAAGGTGTTGCGGCAAATCAACTAATACATTGGAGACTTGAGGTCAGAACCAGTGTTTCTTGTAGTACAAGTGTGTCACTTACACACTATAGCTTCTGGTACAGAAGATCCACTGATCTGGAGAATAGTATTAACATATTAGAATCACTCATCATCCATGTGACCTCACATGGGGAGGGGGGAACAAGTCATGCTTGCCTTACACACTATTAATCCCATTGACTTGAAACCTAAGGCAATCAGAATTTGGCCCAAGATGCATGGACATGCTACAAGGAGACATGCAAATGTGAAGGCTTGAGATGTAATTTTATCTCATGACAAATTAAAGACAAATAATACTAAAGTGAAAAGAAAAAAAATGAAATAATGGGCCAAAGCTTCTTAGGTAGGCAGAACTTTTCAGTTGGAATTTTCAGAAGGAGCCAAGGGAGATAGGCTCCTAATTCCATCTGAATTTCAATGGGAGATGGGTGCCTAACTGCCTTAGATAGCTTGGAAATTTCCAGACTTACTAGTTTTAATGGGAGATTTATCTGAGTAAGGAGTGGTTCCCACTAAATATTTGCAAATGAACCAATGCTTTAGCCTAACCAGTGCACTTTGAGGAGACTGATTACAGCACGGATTTCTGACTCTCTAAAGGTCCAGTTTTAATCCCTTAGCTAAGTAAGAGAGGGAACTATTTCTGTTAAAGAAAAGCACAGTAGTTTAGAAAGGGAGGGCACACAAAATCTAAATCTCAAATCAAGGAATGTGATTGAATTGTATTGATGGAGAAGTACAAGGTAAGGATATACACTTGTAAACACTATAATAAAGAATGCAATAAAAGACAAGTGAACAACCTTAAGAGACCTGTTCGGCCCCAGTTCACATTTCCTGGCTTATGGACATTTACATTACTAACCTCATTGCATTTTTTATTTTAATATGAAATGGACACTTGACCTATTTACTGTCATTTCCACACCATATTGTACATACTGCTTTGAAAGATACTTAGCAGTTGAATATTGTAACTTTTTTGGTTTGGAAACTAGTGTATAATTGGTCCAATAAAAATGTAATGAGGGCAAAAATTGAGCCTAAGGGAGACAGTCTCAAAATATGTGAAACCCTTCTGCCACTGTTGTAAGCAGCAAAAGCCATATTCAAATGGCTAGGAGTCCCTCTCAAAACTAACACACATCACCAGCTAAAATCTGCATCCAAAATTTCTGGGATCACTAAATACCTTCCCTGGACACACTTAATGGGCTACAGTTCTTTACTTGCAAGACAAAAAAGGTAAACTTTACTGGAGGAAAAGGATCACAGCATAAGCTTGGGAAAACATAAGAAACGTATATCTAAATTAATAAGTAAACTTCTCCCCACAGTAATGTTTGCAGTCATCTGTTTACTTAGCTCCCTACTCACTGATATGAGCATCAAATAGGCAAATGTCCCTTTACCATCTCACTTCCCCATTCTCCAAACCTCACTCATGGTTTGGTGTCTGGGAGTTATATAGTCCCAGAGTTTGGAAGTGCTCTCAGGCAGGCCTGTCTCTAGTCCTTTGAAAAGTGAAGTCCAGTCCTGAAACTTTACCACCTAACCCAGATATAGTGATTTCAATTATTTAGTGGCTGTGTACTGACTTGCAAAGCCCTCAGTCCGTGTTGTCTGACCACAAAGTCCTCTGAACAGAGCAGGAGCCTGAAGGGGGAGGAACCAGCAGCATGTAGGATCCTTGAGAGAAGTCCTTGCAACCCGGGCACTCCTGGGCACTAGAGAGGAGCCCTTCTCCCCTCTTACTCCTCTCTCAGTTCAATTCCACTAACCAATTCTGATTTTGTGTACAGTTATGCTGGCTCCCAAAGCATAACTAGAGGAATTCTGGGTAGAAAGCTTATGCAAATGAAGCTATAGCTGTATTTCCCCTGTTCACCAGTAGATAGGAGCAAATAGTTCCTTCCTCTCCAGAGCTTTGGTCCATCTGGAGTACTGGATAAATAGTGTATGCAGATGAAACACCTCTCCAGCCATTCTTCCCCGCTGTTCACCAACAGATGGGCGCAGAGAGCTCCTTACCCCCTAGAGCTTCAGGCTACAGAGCTTACATACATAAGAAACATTATACTCAGATTGAATAATTGAGGGAGTTTAGTTACCTAGTTGAGCACTGAAGATTATTTTTTTATTTTTACCTCAGGAAGAACAGGGGAGAGTTTGCCTTTTGAGGGGCAAAAAACACAGCTAGTCGCTGTCCATAAGACTGACACTAGCTGTAGGTCTTTCTCTGTGAAAGTGACACAAGCTATCACCTTGTTCTGACACCTGCTACAGTGAAAATGTAGCAAAGTCAGTATATAACTGGAAATAACATCTGAATGAATGTAATACTTATTGCTTTGTACTAGGGAGCACAGTTAAGAAACATTAGTCGATTCCTCTAAGAGGAGTGATACTTTGATACATGAAATGGCACCAGTTTTGTGAGATTTTTTTTCTGTTACTTTTTAAAGAATGAAGAAATGTTTTATAGCTGTACATCAAGAAAGGACATTTGAAGTTTTACAGAATGAATCCTTTGCCTCTGTGAATCCAATAACATCAGGAACAATGATCACAATATCCCCAAATCACCTTTCCAAGGTAGACATTCTCACCCAATGTCTGTTGATGAGACTAGAGGGAATGGTAATTTGTATATTAGGAAGCTATTTGAGATAGCATATTTTTGAAAGTGCTACCAAAACTGAGTGTTTCATCTATTTTATCAAGAAAATATTCCACGCAAGCAATTTGAGTATTCTGCGTTCCAAAGGGAACCACGTATGTCTAAAATATACACTGGATGTTAAGGAACATAGGATACTAATGGTGTTAGGGAATGGTTAATGCAGATATTGATAGTGAAATAGTAACCTGCACTTACTCCTGTGAAAAGCTGAGCATCCTGCCATCAGGAGTAAGGGTCCCCATCTCTTGCCAGCACTAGACCCACAGTAAGCTTATATTGCATAAGCAGCTACATAAAACCCTCAACAACACTGCATTTACATCAGACTAAGGAGAAAATCCAAAGTGGCAAAACAAAACGTAAGAGACCCCACAAAAACAAAATAGAGTCAAAATTTAAAGACACTGAATTTTGTCTACATTCTGCAAATTCTACATTTTTTTTAATTATTCCCATCTTTCAACTGGGCAGAAATAAGCTTGCACATTAAACCTTCATTCTGACATTTCCTAGCTTTCAAGTGCTTGACTTTGCAACTTAAATTTTAATGCAAGCTTTAGTATGCTATATGTATACATTATAAACATGCACAATATTCCTGAACATAAACAGAAGGTACTGAGGAAACATAGAAAACTCAGGTCATTTTGTTTATAAGCCATCTTTTTCAAAGCATATTAAACCCTGATAGCAGTACGACACATTTTAGACAATACAAAAGCACCCTGAGCTGTCAGCATATTTTCAGCAGACTGATCACTGTGAAGACCTCCAGCATAGTGTGTAGTATTAAAGATCTGCAGTTAGTCAGCTGAAGTTGGGATGAGGGATGCCTTCTATCCAATATGTGTTATTGAATTTGAAACCCCTCGTAGGTTTTTCTGTCAAAGGAGTTGCTTAAAACAGACTGTTATAGGAATGAGTTAAAAAGGAAAGATTGGAAAAAGCCAAAAGGAAAATTAACCTATATCTTCACTGTCTCTTTTAGGTCAATACAGTGACAAAAATAAAATAGAGTTTCACATAAAAGTAAAAGATAATCATTGTATTAAATTCTAGCCATAGAATAGCTTTTCTTACACTAGAACATTCCTTAATGTGGATCACAGTGCAATGCCATCTCTCTCTCTCTCTTTTGTTTTGGGGAGGCCAGAGGTTGATCATAAGTAGGGGGTTCACTACAACTGGAAATGCAACCTGCTCATTGTAATAATTTGCGACTTCATTCTGTTTCACAGTAAACAGAGACTCTACCAGTACCAGACAAAAATATTTAAAATATTTATTCATAACCTAAATTCTAAGTAATTTAAAGCAACATTAGAAACTGTACTTATAAAAATCCCTACACATTTAAAAAGTAGTAAATTTGAGATTAAGGCCTGAAAAACAAGTTGAATTGTAACTCTTCACTTTCTCTGCAGATCTGTTTCTTTCACCTCAGTTAGTGATTCTACTAAACATCCCCATTTCCAACCCCTCTCGTTCCTTCTCTTAACCTATAAACTCATTGCACTATTTAGGTCACTTCTGAATTTGTCCCTAGTTGTAACTCACATTCACATTGCAGAAGGTAACTTAGAGTAATCCGTACTCTCAGTTACTCCTGTCAGAAAGTAATTAGTGTAAAATGGAATTGGAACAGATGATAAATGCTGGAGCTGTGGAGCAGCCAACATGAATTTTATGCATATGCTGTGGAATTGGCCATATGTCCATAAGTTTTAAGCAAATGTATATGAAATAATATGATACTGAATATGGATCTCTCTGGGGAGCTATTTTATTGCAATAGAAAACTACAGATTTGTTAAAGGTAAGTAAATAACAAGCAAATTTTTATTAAGAGTAAGTCAAGCCACCAAAATAAGCTATTATTGAAGTAGAAAGTTTCATGCTAATAGGAATGATCTGAAGCTCTTCTTCTTCCCTCAAACCTTCATCTTCTTCTAAAATTGAAAGCTTCAGAGATGTACCCTTATTTGAACAAAAAATGGACACCTAATTTTAGATGATCAGTCTAACTTGACAAACATTTGGTTCTGGTTAAATCTGACTCTTTTCCATTAAAAATGGCATTTTAGAATTGGCTCTTTCAAAGTGGGCCTCACGGGGAAGTGCTGAATTTTTCATGGTCCCATCCAGGTTCATTGTTCAAAATGCACACCAATAAGAAATCTGTTTTTCTCTCACTCACTTAAAAAAAAAAAGCAATTATTTGCTTTCTAGGTTTTTTCCCCCTAGGGAATGAGGGAAAAAAAGCCAAGAAAAAAAAAAGATACGTCAAATGGAATAGGCAGATGAGAGAAAGATGGGAGAAAGTATTTTTTGGAAAACAGTGATTTACATTTCAAGTCAAATAGGGATTAAGTTATATAGTACATGAACTGTAGTGCAATGAAACAGACAATGAATTAGCAGCAGTCTGGACTGTACACCAAAATACTACAGAATCTTCACAGAAAATACATGTCTGTTCTTGTGCCTTATCTGTATTCATTGTTTTAAAACGTTTTTAAATTATTATGGTCAGGAAACTGTTGCTGCAAAATCAGCACCATCTTTACTATTGCAGAACCAATGCAGCTACAGAAAATGAAGCTGATTCTTATTTTGCTCATGTATCATTATTGAAACGATCATATGAGTTTAACTGCAGAATCTTATAGTGACTCTAAAAAGTAGAAAACATCTAGAATTTTGCAAAACTCTAGATGAGTTTACAACATTGGCAATTTAAAAAAAAAAAAATCAAGTGGCTAGTGATTTTGGATGTCCAGTCTGAGACACCTTGCAGAGTCTGAAGTCAGGCCCTGCAAGGTGTCTCAAGTAGGCCACTAAAAATGGAGAAACCCAAAATTAGTCATTATTGAAAAATTAGGTCATGCTCCTTTGATGTGTACATTGACTGGGAAATCACTTAGAGAAAAAATATGGAAGAACAAAAAGGCCATTCTTGCCGATTCAATGTTTAGTGCTTAACCACAATTAGGAACATGTGAAAAGATAAAGGAGATAATACAACATAACACAGCAACTCTGATTAAGTAAGTAGCTGTGCCTGGATAGAATATAGGCCTGACCATTTAAACACTTACAAAACTGCTTAATTTTACTACCAGGAGTAGTCCCAATTATTTCAATATTTGAAGAGCCTGTATAAAAAAAACAGTCACCAGTAGTAAAGAAATAAATTAAGCAAACCCAAGATATCAGGCATCAAAATGAAACTACTTTGAAAATAAAATTGTAGGTTTTGCATGAATTCCATACAATTACCTATGCTTATAGAAAGGTTTGGTGCGGCAGGTATTCTAGGATAAAAAATTCATCTTGGTAAGAAAATCATTCTCAAGCCACAAAAATATTTTGCTCATGATGCAAACATTTCATGGAAAAATCTTCCTTTTCTGGAAGAAAAGAACAATATTTTTCTCTGATGACAAATCATAAATTTGTGACTCCAAATGGAATTTGTCACATATGCAGGAAGAATTTTTTCCCCTTCTTCATCAAAATATTATGTATTCATACAGTACCTAGCACAATGTGGCCCAAACTTAATTGATGCCTGTACATTCTATTATAATACAAATAAATAATTTTTTACATAGTTAGATGCATGAGAGAAGAACACCATCTGACGCCTATTCTAGGAATAATGACTTGCACTCTCAGTATTTCCTAATGAGCACATGATGCCCACATGGCAAAAACTACCACCACTATTGAAACTCTTGCTGGTGATTTAATAAAAGATGCCTAAGATCCATTAGGGACAGAGAGTTAAAATATATTTTTTCTCTCGTAGAGATGGCTTCTAACAGAAAAGGATGCAGAGTATTGTCTGGGAACACCACAAGAAGGACAGGAGACTTGATATGGGTTTTAATTAGGCTGCAACTTTATTATATAGATCTGGGACTACCTGGCAGATAAAGTGTACAGTGCAGGCAAATCCATGCTTATTCAAATCAATTCTCCGGGGCTTCCACCAGCCCCCGCCCCCCCCCCCCCTTTGTTTCTTTCCATCCAGGTCCCCCAGCCGATCCATGGCTTGGAACTTACCATCCACCAGCCTCATAAGAGGGTTAAGGAGGGCTATGAGAACAGGGGAGGTTGGCTCTCTGCCATACCAATCATAGGAGTCCCAAAACCTCCTCCCCTGTTCCGTTCCTTTATCCAGTACCTCCTTTTAAGTCCTTTACCAGGCCATTTATCTGGTCACTGGCTGCCCTCCCTATGGAGTACCTGCACTGAACATCCACCACAAGGAGGCCCAGCAATTTGCTTGGCTGCCTCCCCCCCAACCCCGCTGGGTTCCCAGACATCTCCAAATGGCCTGTTGCCTAGCAGCCCTACTAGAGAGAAAGAACCCATTGCCCCATGTGTGTTCATCAAGGAGCACCTGCAGCTGCATTGTCCTTGACCTGGTACTGCAACAGCCACATAGGCGACCCATTCTCTGGATCCTGGAATTGACAAGACTCCTTAAAAGAAAACAAAATAAACAACTTGTAAGCTGGAGCCAAAAATCTCTCTTCCACTGCCACATCATATTCCGAAATTCCAGAGAGCCAGTGGCATGTGCTCAGGTTCACTGCTAGCCCCTGGTGCAAGCTTACGAAATCTGTCAAACTGGAAACGAGATGAGGCGTATGCTATGCCATTATCCATGCCCGGCACGTGCTTTGAAGAAAAACAGATGTTGAAGGTTAAGCATTGTAGAACAAATGCCCGTACCAACTTCATAACCCTGTGCGATCTGGAAGTTTGGCGATTGATAACCTCTAACACTGCCATGTGGTCACACCAGAAGCACACCCTTTTATAAGCCAACTCCGGTCCCCAAATCACCACCGCAACTAAAATGGGGAAAAATTCCAAGAAGGTCATGTCACGCACAACCCCGTTTTGTGTCCAGGCGGCGGGTCATTTTTGTGCACACCATTTGCCATGATAAAACACCCCAAAACCTGCGCGTCCTGCCGCATCTGAATGAATCTTTAACTCCCTTTGTAAAAACCATTCCTCCCTCCACAATGATACCCCATTAAATCAACTCTGAAAACTTTCCCACACCCCTAAGTGTTCCTTCATCTCTCTAGTGACTCGTATGTAACGGTCTGGCCTGGCTATGCCGGCTGATGCCGCTGACAGCCAGGCACAAAATGCCCGTCCTGGGGCAACAACCCTACAAGCAAAGTTCAGGTACCCCAAAATAGATTGCAGTTCCTGCAGCCTGAGTGTTTTAGTTCCCACTGCTCTCTAGAGCAACCCCGATAGCTCCTGAAGCTTATCCTGAGGGAGCCGAGATACGCCCTCCCTGGTGTCCAGCTCGATGCCCAGGTAGGTCAATGTAGTGGAAGGGCCTTCTGTTTTCTCCTCCACTAGGGGTACCCCCAACTCTTTAGCCAGGTGGCTTCTAACAGATAAGGATGCGGACTATTGGGGAAATTTGCATTGCTGCCTGCAATAGTATATTTTTAGCTGAACTTTGCCCTTTAAACTGATACTCCATCACAATTCTAATTACTAAAATGACTAAAATAATAATTATTCTTTCCACTGTACTACCCCATCTGTACCTTCCCAACAAATTCTGGATGTGCATCACTTCTTTAGCCTGTGTTTTATTTTCCACCTACTTTGCTCTATTCAGTAACTAATTTGATTTTTTTTAAAAGGCAAAATTGCTCATAGGTCAAGGACTCATGCAGTAATCCTAGGCATGACAATACCATATACATGAATAAATCACAAAAAGCTCGAGACAGCAGGATTCTAAACTTAGTGTCATAAGTATTTAATTGATTTGCTAAGGTAGTATTGCATCTTAATTGGAGACAGTTATCCAAGATATAAGTTAAAATAATTTTGGCTAGGATACCCTTTAATAGCAGTCTTATTAGCTGATAACAGGACACAATCAATGCATCTGGTTACAAAGACAGATGTTCTGGACCTTTTTCCTCCACTAAATTTATAAAAACTTCAGATTAAAAAAATAAACAGTTTGGGTAATGTGGCCAATCGCATGACCTCTGGAAGGTTATATGTATGGAATGTGTTCCATCAGTTTAGCAAGTAGCAGCAATTATTTGCTCATAAATAGGTATTTGATAAAATTAATGTAATCCATATTTTCAACAATTCTGATTTCAATAATGTCTATAACATATGTTAAAGGTAGTCATGAATTATATCTTTCTTAGAGTCACTGAAATTATCCATACTCTACTGAGTGTTACAGTGATTTACACATCCACTTAATTTTAAATAAAGTATTATTTCAGTTGGAATTCCCACATGATGGCAGGCCACATTAAGCCAAAGAGCACAAATAGGCTATATAATTTGAAACTCTCTCCCATACTTGTATATGCTTTAACTTGTGATGCAAACTTGCCTCTGAAGTAGTGCATGGGACACAATTCAGTGTTTCCCAAAGTGCTGCAACTCTATCTTTTCTACTCAGCCAGCTTTGCAGCAGCTTGCATCCCATACTAGCAGCCGTACTGCTCCTCCACTATGTATAGCTACAGTTCCTTCCCCAAACTGATCAGACCACCTTCTGCCAGCCAGCCATCTTCTCCTCAGTGTTGCCTTGCTTGCTCATCTCTCATTGGCTAAAGTTCCCACCCATAGACTAAAATGAGCACCAAGAATCACTCCTAATTTAGCAGTCATTTACAGAGACTCTGCTGGGCATTTGAGTTATGAAAGAATATTGTTGCTTTGAAGTTAATCTACACATCTTCATCCATCCCTCTCAATTCGTGAAGGCCCAAATGTGGCATGCAAAGCTCCAAAATGAGAAACACACAAAATTATTCATAGAGAAACTTAAAATGTGAGATTCATTCCTTCATTAAAAGTGACTGTCCATATTTTCAGCTTCATGATTCTTTACACTTGATGTTCATAATAGTCAGCAATAAAAGTGAGGAGAGACCAAATCTCTAAGTAACAGGTATTTTGGGGAATAAATTGAACTATGTATCAGACTTGATACCTGACTTATCCAGGGCTAACAAAGTATACCCCTACGACTAGGGAGTGGTCATATTTTTGGCCCATGTTAGGAAAGATCTGTTAATTACCTGGGGGGATCTAGCTAGGAGTGGGGGCAGGAGGCCGCCAAGAGAACTATGGAACCTCCTTTTGGCATATGTCCAGAGCAGCCTCTGGCTGCAGAGAGGACACTGTTTCCTGACTAACAGGAGTCACAAGTGGATTTAGGGGAAGGCATCCCCTAAGGAACATGGAAAAGAGGTAGTTAGGGCTCCTAATTTCTCCTGCCCCCCCCCCCTTACTCCTTATATGAGGGGAGGGCAGTGGAAGGATGGGAAGGGGATTGCTGATGGCAGCCCTCCCAAATACACTTCTACCCCGATATAATGCAACCTGATATAACATGAATTTGAATATAACACGGTAAAGCAGTGCTCCGGGGGGGGGGGGGGCGCTGCGCACTCCAGCGGATCAAAGCAAGTTCGAAATAACGCGGTTTCACCTATAACGCAGTAAGATTTTTTGGCTCCCAAGGACAGCGTTATATCGGGGTAGAGGTGTAGGTGAAAACAATTAAGGAAAGGATGAAGACTAGCATGGTACGATTTTTTTGCCAGGTATTCCCAGGTATGTTAAGTGAATAAAGTTGTGGCCTAATTAACCCAGATCCCTTGTGTTATCTTTCTTACTGCATCATGAGTACACAGTGACTTAGCTGTTGTGTAAACAATGAAATATTACAGCAAGGCATGCAAGAATACCCAAGAAAGTTGTCACATCATGCTGGAACCAGTCATTGCAGATAAACACTAAACCAATGACTAATTTTCTATGACTTTGTTAATGTTTCTTTATTTTTATCAATTATTATGCAAAAATTCTAGCCAATCAGAGTAGTCTGCAAAAAAACCAACCAAACAAAAAACAACACCCCCCCCTCCACTAGCCTTCCATCAACATCCCGTCACTGGTTAGTCTGTCATTCAATGAGAAAGTCAGACACTTCCAAACTCTCTCACACACCCCTGAGAATGTAAAAACAAGTGATATTCTGTCATATGGAGACAAGTACAGTTCAAAGTACCATTATCACTTGTTCTCATGGTGATAATTAATCCCATCATCATTATCATAATGAAAAAGCATGTTCAGAAAATGCTGATTGAAGACTCCAATATAAAAAATACAAGTCATTCACTGCCTATCAGCCAAATTGATTCTTACACTTACTGCAGATTAGCAGTGTCTTCCATATTATTTTATACCCCAATCCAAATTTATCTAGTGTTCTTATGTTTCACTTCATGATTTTTTAAAATGTTCTGCTCTACTATGAAGTGTTAGGATTATACTTTTCTTCCTTAATTTGTGATGTATATTTAGCGTTAATCAGAATCTTTGCCTGATTTTGCTTCCACCTCTGCTCCAATCTTGGGATCCATGATTTACTGCCTATCTGAAAGGAAGAAGGCTATAGTCAGGCAAGAACGTTAAAATCTGTGAAATGTTACAATTAAAAACAAAGACATAGTTTTCAAAAGTAAAGCAAAACTGCAGAAAGTGAGGTCCTCACCTCCACTCCGGCCCCTTCACACAAGGAAAAAGGGCTAGAGTGGTGTGAAAGGGCACTAAAAGTCCCCTATCTGGTCATGGGAGAATGCCTCCAGCATAGACACTGCGGAAGACAGCCCTACGCCTCACAAGTTCTGGAATAGGGTGTATATGAGGATTGGGACCAGGGGCTTTAAAGGTGTGTCAGGATAGGGCACTGGCACAGAGTGACAGAAATTCCAGTTAGTGATGTAGTGCATAGGGAAGCTCCTAGAGGCTTCAATAACTTAGACTCGCAGAGCAGTTATTCGAGGGGCTGCAAAGATGGCTTAAATCCACCTTAGCTCTTGATCCAGCTGCATCTTAAAGAGGCAGCACAGACTCTCACCCCAAATGTTTTTATAGTCAACAGCCCAAACCAAATAAACAGCCGATCCTCTCAGGTGCTGAGTGCCCCTTGAGAGATGCTGACCAGTGTCGGCTCCAGGCACCAGCCGAGCCAGCTGGTGCTTGGGGCGGCAGATTGAACGAGGTGGCATTCTGCCCAGTCCTAGGGCGGCACGGATGCTTTTTTTTTTTTGGTTCCGTTCCGGCCGCCCTGTAGGGGGCAGCGGCGTGGAGGACAGGAGCGCCCTGCAGCAAGCCCGGCAGGGCAGTCCTCATCCTTCCCTCTCCGCCAACTGGAGCGGAGCCCTCCCGGCAGGCGGCGCACGGCGTGGTGAGAGGGGCCACGTGGCAGTGCCCCGCTGTAGCGCTGGCCGCCCCCCTTCTCTCTCTGCCGCCCGCTCCCTCCCCCTCCCCCCGCTAGCCGGTCCCCCTGCACCCGTGCTCCGGCGCACAGATCACCTTTTTCTTTTTTTTTTTTGCTTGGGGCGGCCAAAATGCCAGAGCCGGCCCTGGTGCTGACTGCCCTTAACTCACATTGACTTCAGAGGGAACTGAGGGAGCTCAGCAGCAAGCAGACTGCACTCTGCACCACATCAGACCAGAGCCCACGAAAGCTTATGGTCAAATAAATTTGTTAGTCTCTAAGGTGCCACAAGTACTCCTCGTTCTTTAACTACAGTAAGTTAACATTTCAGAGGGGACCAACTGTAAACTAGGAATAAGTAAACCAGTTTGAAAAACAAAGAAGAGCTGCATGCCCCTAAAACTTTTCTCATTGCCAGAACTGAACCAATGTTTTTGCAAGCTGAGCCTTTTGAGGGTCATCCATCATCGATCTATGTCATGGACTTTTGTCCCACAAGTACTGGAAAGAAGTGGGCCTTGTAAATAACCCTCTGGATTTATTTGCTGGTTTTTGTTTGTTTTTAATTAACACATATTATTCATAGAATATCAGGGTTGGAAGGGACCTCAGGAGGTCATCTAGTTCAACCCCCTGCTCAAAGCAGGACCAATCCTCAAATAGCCCCCTCAAGGATTAAACTCATAATGCTGGGTTTAGTAGGCCAATGCTAAAACCACTGAGCTATCCCTCCCGCCACATATATTTATCTGTTTGGTGGCTCTGACATTTGAAATAACCATTAAACAGGTTTGCAGTTCCAACACCCTCTCTGGGAATGCAAAGCTTTTTCTGTTTAGTTATCTTGATAGGAGGTGGCTAGAAAGCTATATATATGCAGAGCTGTTTTTACTAATTCACTTTGATCTCAGATAAGGCAAACTGTGTTAATTTCAACCAATGTTTTGGAAAGGTTTTGAGTCTCTCTCCCCCGTTCCCTCTTTCAGGTAGAAGACACTAGAGGAAAGGACAGAGGGAACCTGCAACAAAAAAAAACCCAGGAATAACTTAAGTTCAGGTGAAAGGTTAGGCTAAGATTTAGGTTTTAATGTTCTTCAGTTCATTATAAAGGCAAACCACAGCCCAGAGGTAAGTTTCAACTATATCCAATATGAGTGTACAATAGCTTACAGGACTTAGGGTAACCAAGTGTCTGGTTTTCAAAGGGAACACTCAGTCAAAAAGGGATCCTGGCAGCTCTGATCAGCACTGCTGACCGGGCCGTTAAAAGTTCAGTCGATGGTCCTGCGGAGCTAAGGCAGGCTAGTCCAAACTTGTCCTGGCTCTGTGCTGCGCCCCGGAAGTGGCCAGCAGGTCCAGCTCCTAGGTAGGGAAGAGCGGGCATGGGGCTCTGTGTGCTGCCCCTGCTCCAAGCACCGGCTCCGCACTCCCATTGGTCAGGAACCGCAGCCAATGGGGGCTGCGGTGGCGGTGCCTGTGGGCGAGAGCACCTGTGGAGCCGCACCGGCAGTTGGCCACTTCCAGCTGGCACAGAGCAGAGTCAGGACAGGCAGGAAGCCTGCCTTAGCCCCCCGGCTGTGGCACTCACTGGGAGCCACCGGTGGTAAGCCCGCGCCCGAACCCCGAACCCCAACGCCCTGCCTCAGCCCTGAGCCTCTCCCAAACCCAGAGCCCCCTCCTACACCACAAACCACTTATCCCCAGCCCCACCGCAGAGCCTGCACCCCCAGCCCAGATCCCCATACCCCCTCCCACACCCAAGCCCCAACCCAGCCTAGAGCCCCTTCCGGCACTCTGAACCCCGCACCCTGAACCCCTCATAGAGCCTGCATCCCCAGATGGAGCCTTCACCCTTCCTGCACCCCGACCCCCTGCCCCCGTGCTCCAGCCCAAAGCCCCCTCCCACACCGTGAACCCCTCTGTGCCACCACCCCAGCCTAGAGCACCTTCCTTCACCCTAAACCTCTCATCCCCAGCCCCACCCCAGAGCCCACACCCCCAGCTGTAGCCCTCACCCCCTCCAACACCCCAACCCACTGTCCCAGCTCAGAGGCCCCTCCCGCACCCTGAACCCCTCATTTTTGGCCTCACCCTGCAGCCTGCATCCCCATTTAGAGTCCTCACGCCCTCCCGCACCCCAGCCCAGTGAAAGTGAGTGAGGGTTGGGGAGAGAGAGTCACAAAGAGAGGGAGAATGTAGTGAGCACGGAGCAGGGCCTCGGGGAGGGGTGGGGAAGGGGGTGTGGCCTCAGGGAAGGGGCAGGGCTAGGGTGTTCGGTCTTGTGCGATTAGAAAGTTGGCAACCCTAACAGGACTCAATCTTGTTTCCAATTTTGTAAGCAGAGTTTTATGCCCACAATTATATGTGGGCACAGTTCATACAATTAAATACCTAGTTATCTAACTGGGCCACACATACAAAAAATATGCACATGAAAATATATCTTTTTAAATATCTCTAAACCAATCCTACAATAGTGTTTTTGTAATATATGTGGTAATATACAGAAAACATGATAATGTAGTATAAAGGTTATATCAGCATTCATTGAGATGACCTACATATGGGCTGAATGCAGAAATTAGTGGGTGAAATTCTATAGCCAGTGTTATAGAGGAAGGTATACCAGATAATCAGAATGGTCTCTTCTGGCATTAAAATCTATGTTTTTTTGCTCTGAATTCACTTTTGGTTTTTCTGTATATTATATAAAGGGAGACAATTACCATTTCTAATCACATATTAGAAAGTCGCATATGATAAATTGGAAATCATCATAAATTACACATTACATATTTGAAAGTATCAGATATAAAATTTCATAAATTATATTTTTCACAAGCACAACTGCATCACCTTTCTATTAAATCCATCTCATCTGGGACTCATCTAATGTTCTAAATCCCTGAGCTACTTCAAATAGCCACCTTTATAAAAACTCAACCTGCCAGGGAAGAGTTTCCTCCTTCCCTCTCCAGATATAGCAATTCCCATAAGTTGGGCCAGTGATACCTTTCTAAACCTATAACAAATAACAATAATAACAGAAGTACAGCCTGATATCGCATGTAGCTACGTAACAAAAAAAATGGACTTTTTCCATTGGTTAAGAAGGAGGAATGGTCTTGTGGTTGAAATGATGGCCTGGGATGGTTCAAGCCATTTGAGTTCTATTCCTGCTTCTGCCATGGAGCTTCTATATCACCCTGAGCAAGTCACTTTATCTCCCTGTGCCTTGGTTCCACAGGAGTATTGTATGAAATAAATTCATTAGCATTTGCAAGATACTATTCTGATGGAGCCTCTTTCCAAAGGGACTCAGTCTCTAACATTAGATACAGCTCTGTTAAATAATGACATTTTAAATATACAGAGCAGCTGCTCTCCATGGTCATTTTTGGACATGTTGTACATTTATTGCAGGTTTTTGTTTGTTTGTTTTTCTTTGAGCACAGTTGGCCTAATGGTAAAACTAAGGCATCTGTCTTCACTGGCAAAAGTATGTAAGTAATAGCTCCAACAGTTATTCTAAACCCTCTAAAATATTCCTAAAATAGTCTTTGTATAACAGTAGGCATAGGTCTGAGTCAGCTATCCAACTCCCCATGAATGTTTATGGGAGCTGGGTGCATAATTCCATTAGATTCTATTGAAAATCCCAGCCACATGATGGTGATATTTAGTCTACAGATTTTACTGACACTTGTTTGAGTTTACCTGTGTCATGATGCCTTGGCCATTCATGAATAATACAATCATCCCAAACTCATGGAGATTAAACCTTTATACCTCACTACACCACACCATTATGGAGATAGAAGTCTACGTATATATTACATATATCCAAATGCACACACATACAATATACCTGCACACACAGACCCCAAATTGTCTAAATAGATAATAATAGTATTAATTTAATTCATAGAGAATAGTGCTCTAGAAGTTTTTTTTTTTATTTTTTTTTCTAACCAGTTCATAGGTTAAAGTATCTATCAAGACCAATGCTATCAGGAACTTTGAAAACCACAGAGCACACAAAGCCATAACTTTTAACTAATTTTTGTATGACTAAAATCTTCAGGTTTTTTTCAACTAACTCATCTCATTTCCATGATCATAAAAAACTGTAATATTAAATTATAACAACAGCAATCAAAGTCCTGGGGAGCAAGAGGATTCTCAATTGCAGGCCATGCATCACTCTCAATATCACCACAGAAGAAGAGATTGAAAAGCACATCAATTCGCATAACTTCCTACCAGTGCCCATTGTCTTTTCAGGTCCTAATGATGCTGAAGTGTCTCTATGATTAAAATTTAAAGGCTTCCCAGTAACCAAGTAATTTGCCCAAAACTCCTTATCCAGCACTCACCATGAAGACACTGATTTTAATACAATATTAATCAAGCTCCAGCCAAGTTTACTACTGATACTTTCAATTACACAGGAACTAACTTCATTGTTCTCAGTGTGTCAATGAGAGACCACTTCCCTGATTAGCCATTCACCCTAGAAACAGATGGATAACAGACTTGGGTTGGATACATTTTACAGAAGGGACTATTTGTTGTGAATTATTTGTTGAGAAGAATAAACAAAATTAGGCATTTCCATTGTGTGATATGAATGATTAATCTGACTTTTGAACCATATAAAATGGTATATCACAAATAATTGATTTTAATATATAAATGTAATGTTAATATTGCATTTAATTAATTAAATGTAAATTAATGCAATGATTAATTTAACAGACAAGTTGTAAAAATGAACATATGTGCATATGCATACATATACACAAACAATGTGTATATGCATATGTGATGTGTGTGTGTGTGTGTGTGTGTGTGTGTGTATTAATGATAAAAATCAGGGAGAAAATACTATATTAAGGATTAGCCCTCTATTAAATATAGTGCACAATTTAATCTCAGTTCACCGATCCCCAATTCTACCTCATGATTATTGTACAGTACTTCTAATAACAATAGAGTGTATTCTTCAATATTTCCCTGATCCCACAAAAACATACTTGCTTAATTTTAAGCATGTAAATAGTCCCAACGACTTCAGGCCCTCTCATGATCAATGTGAGACATGTACATAAGTGACTGGAGGATCAGTTATCATAAAACGATCCCCAGTGCAAGAATTCCAACAGATTGCAAATAGTTATGATTTGTCACACAACATCTGGTCTCCTCTTTGTGCAATCAAATGGACAAATGGAAAAAAACAATACAAGCTGTGAAATGGCTGCTTGATAAAAAAAAACAACTAGAATGGAAGAGACCCAGATCTGGCTATGCTAGAGTAAAGCAATGATACTGGATCTTCAGGCCACCTTATGATGAGTCGTAATTTGGTGTTTGAATTTTCTTTCCATAATCAGTAGTTGAAGCCAAAAGTTATTAGTCCAACTACAGCTACTGCTTAGGAAAAGCATAAAGCTAAACAGGTGTGCGAGTCCTGATATGACAAAAGACTCTAATGCCTTTCCTTCCTCCAACAGAGAGAGATTGGCTGCATACAAGTTCCTGAGGGTCAGTAACAGCCTGATATTCTCAAAACCAAGGCTATGTCCACAGGTACATATCATGTCATCCGATCTTATTCGGACAGATGTTGGAGAAATATTTAAGCAGAATTGTCCAAATTTACTCAAATAGCTATAAGTAAATTTTCATACAGTTGGTTCTCAATATAACTCAAGACATTATATTTTTAGACCACCTGACAATGAGTTTTTGTTCAACTGGAGAACTTTACACTACCTTTAGTTACATATAAAGTTTTGTTGACAAATGGCCACAGAGAAATCTAGGGCACAGAAATCATTATTTCATCCATGCTGGCCGTAAAACCACCTGAGCATTATAAAATTCATATTTGACTAAAACAATTAGGAGCCAAATATTATTTAAAATAATTCTGAAACAGTTGGTTAGAACAAATATTCTCTGTCTTACCAGCAAATCTGATAGATTTTATTTTTCTTCTGTAAATCAGGGTTTGTAACATCATTGGGAGTTACCAGATAGCACCATTTGTAAGTGACCATGCTAGTTTGGCTTATGAGAGTATGGAGGAGTTAGTAAGCATTTTCGCCAAGATCTATCAACATGTGCATTTCCTTTTAAAAGCTGAGCATATTACTGGTCAAGCCTATTCTAACTAAATCTGACCATTCTTAGGTGTACTTGTCTAAATGTTTTATCCACACATACCACCATTTATTACATGGTGCCAAATCACTACATGCTATTATTAGCTCAACAATAGGTCTTTGTGACAGAGTGCAGGGAGTGAACAGGTGAGTGTGCACTCTGATCACTTGGATACCAATTAGTTGTCCCCCAAGGAAGCTGGCAGCTGGGTGAGAAAGAGCCAATTAGCCCATTAGCCCAGAAGGATACAGACACACAGGAAGGAAGTGTGGGGAGAGAGGAGCAGGGTTAGCTGAGCCCAGACTCATAGAGGCCTCAGGAAAGGGAGGTCCTCAGATCCTGAGGAGAGAGCCAAAAGCACAGAGGATATTGTAAATGTGGACTGTCATGGTGTTGGTGAAGGGAACTCAAATAAATGTCACTGTGAATGCACAACCAGTGGAATCTGTGCAGTTTCTGCCAAGCAAGAAGATAAGAGCAAAGGGGCACCCTGTTAACAGTTTCACTCATACAGCCTTGGACATTCAAGCCTGTTTTATTGAGACAATTGGTTAAGACATTGAAGCCTTTTACTAGAATCGTGCCAAAAATATGTCAAATCGATGAAATTTTCCCAAAAATCCATAGAGGTACAATAAAAAAAAAAAAAAGACTACAAATTGTCAGAGCTGGGAGAGTAGACACCAAAAAAGTAAGAGTCTTTACATTGCATCTGCCTTTGGATGAATCTATGGAGTGGAGTTGCACTCCTGCAGAACATTCATGGACTTCTGTTTGCAAAAGCAAAAGTACAGTATTACTCAAATGCATCAGTCAATATCATTAATTAAAGCAGCAGAAAACTAGAGCTGTAGTAAGTTGTTTAACAGATGTTCTCACACTGGCAAACAAGCCCTTCCAAGCTTAAGAGCTACAGCTCAAAAATTCATGCTTCTCTCACTGGACTCACTTATTGAGTATAGGTTGTGATAAATATCAACCTGACCCTTTGTCCCATACGCTATGCAAAACTATTTTTAAAAATTGAAAATGTGTGGATAAGCTCCCTAACCTGTCTGCACCTCCCCACCCCTCCCTCTTCATATTTACAAACCCAGGATTAGAAACAGAACATACCATAAAAAGGGCTCTCTCTCTTTTGGTGTTTCCGACCTGACCAAGACATACTGTGATGCTCATGAGAAAGCTAGTACTTAAAAGATACCCAGCCCACTTTTGGAGATCCACAAAGCTTGAATAAAATTTAGACAAACATCTTAACTTTTTTGTGTTTATCCAAAACGAGTTTTCCAAGTTTTTGAGATTTGCGCATCCCCTGAAATTTTCTCACAAAGTGTAAATTGGCTGTATAAAAAAATATATAAGAGCATTTAAAGTAATCACTAAGATTTAGAGTGAGCTTTTACTTCACAGTGAGTACGTTACCTTGTTGCAAGATTTACAACATTAACCAATTATTTTCTGTCAACTAGCAATTTTTTGGCAGATCCCTTTTGCATGATTCATGAAGGACCAGTAAAAGGCTAATTGTTCAAATTAATTTGCGTAAATGACTAAGCAAGAGATAACAAAATTACATCTGCACTTGTTTGGCAAAGATTCAATAGCAGCGGCCCTGTACTGCCAGCTGCTTCCAGACAACACTCTTGCAGAAATTAAAAGCTACAAATATTAATTAATACACTTTTTTGGTACGTTAATTTGCACTGAAAGGTTCCGGAGTGCAAAACTGCTGAGAAGATGAACCATGATAATTAGAATTAATGGGATGGATGCATGTTTTTGCAGCTGAAGTTTTAAAAACCCATGAATGGAACTGGGAACTTGAAACTGACATTCTCATAAATCTCTATGATAATGCAGCTATTAGTATTAGAAGGATTAAGTACTGTGGATCCAGTGTTATCCATCACATGACACATTGTATCCCATCTGTCATTGCAGCAGCTAAGACATGATAGCTGTCCTTGACGAAGCCATATGAAAAGCTTTGGGAATTCAAGGAATTCTGGTGCTGAGTGTCGGACAACAAAATAAATAGCTCAAACCTCTGACTCTCAAGCAGAAATAATGGCCAGTACTCTGTACTTGTCAGTTTAGTGCTTTAACAAATACTCTAACTATGGTATCTGTATTTAAGTTTAGTTAAGCAGTCTGAATTATAGATAGATCAGACAGAATAAAAACAGTCACATGTCACAGATTTTATCTTTAAATCATTTCTAACTTTACATGTTTGATTTCACTATTATAGTTTTTACTGATGATCACACTAATCATTTTGCATATTTTTCTTAGGCATTGCTCAACACTCTAGCTCTGCTAGATATTTTGAAATAATGCTCAAGTTTGACACAAAATGACTAATAACAATACTCACATATTCCACAGTGGTGTGTGAAGTTCTGTCTGTACATTTTGAAGATGGAAATCCCTATGTAAGTGCGAATATTATTAAATGAAAATTACATTTTAGATCTATTGTGTCTTTAACTTTGACTCTTGCCTTAATTTTAAATTTATGGGGTGTTAGCACTTTATTGCCTGTTTAAAAAATATTGTTACATTTCTATCAGACACAAATAGAAAGAATGAAAAATGTGACAGACATTTCTTTCGCAGTCTACTAATTAATATGTTTCCACATTACAAAATATATTCTTCAGAAGAAATTTTGTTTATGCTAAATAAAAACTAAAACAGTGTTTTTATTTCCATGTTATAACATTGTATGCATGCGCATTCAGAATGACTAGATTCAATGGCTGAGAGAAACAAAGGGAAAGGGAAAGGTGGATGTAAGGAAGCAAGGAAAGTGCAGAGGAGGGTGAGGTTGCTGTGGGGATGAGTAACTTTGTAATACTGTACATGTAAACATCCAGTGTCAGATCCTCAGTTGGTGTAAATAATTGAAATTCCAGGTAAGGGGCCTATGCTGATTTACACCATCAGAAGCCCAAGTTCCCAGAGTATGCAAAATACCAATTTATTTATCACCGCCAGAGGGAGTTTTTAAGAAGGAAACCAAAAATTTAATAACTTCTATGGTTTGCCAATCACAACTGGACAAAGATTTCTCAATTTCTTTACAATTCAGAATGTCATAGTTGAATTCAATCCAGTGAGCTGAACATCTTGCAGTATATACAATTCCAAATTATTTTTTTCTTCTAAAGTATTTGTAAAGTAGTGTCATCCAAGTTTGATGATCAGTAACTTAAATTTTGTACCCCATTACCTAGCATGCCATTTTCCACAGGCTACACACATTATTATTCCTTCACTTCCTTTCACCATCGTCCTTCTTCTTCAATATCACAGATCTGTTTACATTCGTTTGTCATTCATTTTCACAAAAAACATCATGGAATATCCCATTTCTGATAACATCACACAAAATCAAGAATACACCCTGAGCTCTGGTCCCCAGCATCCATTTTTCAAACACACACACACACACCCCAATGTAACAACCAATGAAGTCAATGGAATTCTTTCCATTGACTTCTGTGGGCACTGGATCAAGCTCATGGAGCACAGTAGTTAAGAGTGCAGGCTTGCCTTTTCCTTTCCATCTCCACCAAACAGAAGCTGTTTAATATAATACTCCACAACATAGCAACAAGACCTTAGAATCCCAGGAGATAAAATGTGTTGTAAAATTCTCCTTAGTAGTAATATAGGAAGAATTCATGACAATCTATTCCTAGATAAATACTCATTTTATATCCATAGGTATAAGAACAGCTTTCTGTGCAGAAGTGGTTTTAGATTGGCATATTATTTAACTTAAAGGATAATAGTAAGCCTTAAAAACAGCCGTTCTCTCTCTCTCTCTCTCTCTCCTTTTCTGCACCCTGAAAAAATTAGTTTATAGCACATAGTAAATAAAGAAATTTTAGGCAAAACTGCCATATAGGCAGGGCCCTACCAAATTCACAGTCCATTTTGGTCAATTTCACAATCATAGGATTTTAAAAATCATAAATTTCATGATTTCAGATATTTAAATCTGAAATTTCACGGTGTTGTAATTGTAGGGGTCCTGACCCAATAAGAGAGCAGTGGGGGTGTCGCAAGGTTATTGTAGCAGGGTCGTGGTAGTGCCACCCTTACTTCTGCTCTGCTGCTAGCGGCAGCGCTGCCCTCAGAACTGGACGGCCGGAGAGTGGCAGCTGAAAGCCAGGAGTCCAGCTCTGAAAGCAGTAGCACAGAAATAAGTGTGGCATGGTATGGTATTGCCACCCTTACTTCTGCACTGCTGCTAGCGGGGTGCTGCCTTCAGAACTGGGCTCCTAGCCAGCATCTGCCGCTCTCCGGCCACTCAGCTCTGAAGGTAGCACAGAAGTAAGGGCTGTAATACCGTGACCCCCGCCCAAAAAATGACCTTGCAGCCCCCCCACAACTCTCTTTTGGGTCGGGACCCCCAGTTTGAGAAATGCTGCTCCCCTGTGAAATCTGTTTGGTATAGGGTAAAAGTACACAAAAGACCAGGTGTCATGGGGGGAGACCAGATTTCATGGTCTGTGATGTATTTTTCACAGCTGTGAATTTTGTAGGTCCCTATATATAGGCATGTAACTACCACATGGAATAAACTTCCAAAAGAGGTTTTGAATCAAGCCATATCAATGAATTAAAAAGAAACCTGAATTAGCTGACAAACCAAGACAAAACAGTAAATATAGGAGCAGGGGGTGGAGGGGAGAGATATAAAGAAAGAAAAATGGGTGCATGATAAGGGTACATGATGGGGCCAGTTCTTATCCATAGGACTGATTAAAAACGTTCTCTGAATATGCAACATGTTTTTGGGTTAAAATGAAGAATATTTTGCATTTCCATAGACTCTTCTACCCAAGGAACTCAAAGTACTTTACAGACATGAATTAGTTAAATCCCGTAAAACTCCAGTGAGGCAAATATTACCACAGCAATTTTACAGATGGGCAAATTGCTTAGCCTTTCTGTGCTCCATATCCCCAATGTCACACAGGGAATCAAATGCAGAAATAGGGTTGCCAGGTGTCCAATTTTCCACACTGGTCAGGACCACTGACTGGGCCATTAAAAGTCCGGTTGGTGGTGCAGTGGGGCTGGTAGACTCCCTGCCCACACTGTGTAGCTCCCAGAAAGCAGATGGCATGTCCTCCAGAGGGAGGGACGGCCAGGGAGGCTCTGCGTGCTGCTCCTGCCCACAGGCGCTTTGCTGAGTGACAGCTCCGCAGCTCCCATTGGCCGGGAACCATGGCCAATGGGAGCTGCAGGAACGGCGCCTGCGGGTGGGGCCAGCACCTGTGGGTGGGGGTGGCACGCAGAGCCTCCCTGGTTACCGCTCCACCTAGAAGCCAGAGAGACATGTCGTTGCTTCCCAGGAGCCACCTGAGGTCAGCACTGCCTGAAGCCCGCAGTCCAACCCTCTGCCCCAGCCCTAAGCCCTCTCCCACACTCTGAACCCTTCAGCCCCAGTCCCACCCCAGAGCTTTCCTGCCAGCCACAGTCCTTACCCCCTCCCACACTCCAACTCCTTGCCCCAGCCCGGAGCCCCCTCCTGCACCCTGAACCCTCATTTCTGGCCCCACCCTGGAGCCTGCACCCTAGCCCAGAGCCAGTATCCCCTACCACACCCCAACCCCATGCCTCAGACTGGAGACCCCTTCCACACACTGAACCATGCAGGGCCTCGTGGAAGAGGTGGGGCAAGGGTGTTCAGTTTTCTGCAATTAGAAAGTTGGCAACCCTATGCAGAAACAGGAATAGAACTCAGGTGGTCTCCTGTGCTTTAGATACCTAGTGGCCCACTCTTCCATTGCAAGGTCCACATGCACAGCAACTTCAAGATTAGGTGCTTAATTATTAATTAAATGAACTTCCTTAAGAAGGTTAAGGGACAAGACACTTTTGGTCTATAGGAGAGTACTTAGACTTTTATTTACTGTCCTTTGGCTTTTACTGAAATCCTTTCCTATCCTCCCCTCAAAACAGTTTATCTTCCATCTCAACACTATCGTATCCTCTCATTCTGTGCTCGATGGAGAGACTGCAGTTTGCTATAACCTCACAGAAGGGCATTTATCTGTGTTTCTCTCATAGCAAAAAGCAATAAGGGTTATAAATGCAGGACCGTGTCTGTGATTCAAATAGCCCATTCCCCTCAATACGTTTCTATACCCTGAACTAACCAGGAGCAATAAGAGCATTGGAATTATGAAACATTTCCGGAGGTCTGATGGCAGACAGTATGTAGCTGTCATCTGAAACTAGGGGAATTTGTGCCACAAGGCAGGTATGAAATAGACTACAGTAGTCAGTGACAAATAAGTAATGTACCTAAATATACCCAGTCAATTCAGAGAGCCCTAGGATGCTATGGAGATGCAGAATGGGTGGATGGACTTGATTCTCAGGAGGGGGCTGTGGTTAAAGGGTCTGTTTCTTTTTTGTTTGTTTTTATTGGCTTCAAACATGCACATAGACACCAAGCATAGGCTCCCGATTTTAAATTAAAAATCAAAACGGAAAGACGCCCTTTTAAATTAAAGTAAACCATGGGCATTGGGCACACACCCATTTTTCAACAGTTAAATGTTACAGATAGGGACATATGAAGAGAAAAATCTTTTGAACACATTGGACTGAATGAGGTTCTGTGGTGGGGTCAGAGTAAACTAGGGTCTGCCCCTCCTAAATAGGGATGGTTGGCACGTATGAGCTGAGTATTGTAAAACATTATTTTAAGCAATGTATTTTTTAGTATTTGTGAAAGGTCATGCCTAAACAATTAGAATTAGAGCTTTAAGACTACATTTTTAAAGATATTTGAGGTGGATGTGCCTTATCTTAAAGACCCCTTTCCTTACTTTTTCATGCAGACATCCCCACATCCTATGTGTTGCTCTTTATACATGGAATGAACTTCTAAAATGTTTTTCTCATTCAAACCACTCAAAAACACCCACTCTCACATCATCACCTACAAAAAATAAGCAGCCAGAATAAAGGACTTAACAAGTATTGTGCCTGTCATCACCCCGAGCACCTGCTTGTATTTTACATCTCTTTCCCTCCCTTCATCTGTTTTCCCCCTCTTTTTAGATTATGAATTCTGCATCTATCGATATATCTGTACAGTGCCTTAAGCATTTTGGGTGCTACTATAATATAAATAACTATAAAGTTCCAGACTGACAGCCCTGGAAAATGAAGTACTCTATTTATATACCAAGCAGATATCTGGATGCCAACAGTTCCAGCTTCCCCAAACAGTGTACATGTTTCAATCATGTTCCCCACAGCCCCTGGGCATGGTCCTTGTAGAAGAAATTAGCTTAGGTTCTGGGATTTATATTTGTGCATCAAACATTCTATTCCCTCATGCCTGGTTTCAACACAAAAAGAGACCAAGACCTTTTAAATGTGTTGCTAATGATATGTCTCATCAAAGGCTCAACACTTATACACATGATGAGCAAAAAGCAGTTGTCTAACCTTGCCACCTAGGCCCTTCTTGGGTTCTCCTTTTTAAGGGTCTCTTATGTAAAAACAGTCAAGTGTGTAAATATGTTTAAGTCTATCAGTTTAAAAATATTAAAGTACTTAAAAAATGCAGAATATATGTTTTTGTGCTCTTATCTCTCAAGAAAACCTTCACTGATTTTTTTTAATTAAAAAAATCCCTTTGGGCTGTGAATGCCAAGTTTTAGCCCAGAGGGAATTTTTATTGCAGTTACAAACCCCTAAAAATCAGTGTGTTTTATATATTTACACACACACACACACACACACACACACACACCCCTATTCTGCATTTTTAAACTATATATTAGTACAGAGCCTGATAAACCCTTAACTGTGACACTGGTACTGAGGGCTGCTATAATATCTGATGACAAAATTGACAGATTACTTCTGATGAGGATGTGGAAAGCTTTTTGTTTTTAACCTGACCCTGAAGACATGTCATAACATTTGTAATATCTGCAATAAAATGTCAACTACACTACTATAAGATTGCTGGAGCTCAGAGTTAAGCATTCAGTTTAGTGCTTCTACAGCTTTCAATTTAAAATAAAAAAAGACCCTTAATTTCCTTTTGGACAGTCCAAACCTAGTATAGTCTAATTTATCTTGGCAAATACAAAGTAGTTATAAGCTATAGGAAAAGAAATCTAGGGGATAAAAAGATAGACCAAAATGAAAATATCAAAGGACTCTACTTGAGTCTCAAACATACAGCAAGCTAAAAAGAATTTTTGAAAGGATCTTGCAACAAAGATAGTGTCAATGACCACCAAGTTAGTCTGACTTAATTTCAATCTATTATGATCTAAAATTTTACTATGACCTCCAAGGATCATGAAGTATTTTCAGATCAGTTCATGAGAGATAAAAATGTCAATAATGTCTCCCATTCCCTATAGTCAGATGCAGTATTTTGTAGTCCAATAATTCAATTAAGGAAACAGATTATACTGCTCTGGTCTTACTGAACTCCTTATCTTCCTCTTTGTTTAGTCTTGTAGTACCACATTATTAGTCATTATGACTGTAAAGAGACTAATACTTGCCATTGATATGTCATCTACTGTTTTGACTCACAGATGGTATTTCTAAATGTGTGCAATACAGAGTAAAACAGTCCCTCTTTTATTCTTGATAAAATTGTCCCAGCAATAATGTTTGTATATAAATGTGACCACCATTCACAATTCCTTGGAAGAAAATACTTTGTGGCAATTAAAAAGGGTTCATCCTTTCTGTATGTACATCTACTATGCAGTAAAGCTCAGCTTTATTCCCCACGAGACAAAATACTTCATCTATTTTTGTAACTTCCTCAGACTTCATATTATTTTATATTTCAGGACTTCAGTAGTTGCCTTCTTGTAATATTTCAGCTTTTAAGCTGTTTTCTTGCCTCACTGAGCTCACATAAGATACATCTGAAAGCTTTAGTACAAATTTACTTCGAATAAAGTCTTCAATTCATTTTCATGGCACCAAAAAGACAGCTTTAATAACTGCAATGACAAATAAACTGGAAATCATTCCAGGCCTTTTCACTTAACTGACAAGTAGAACACTCTCATAATGAGCCGCAGGTTTTACGTTTTCTCTTTGACCATAATAGCTTCATTTAAGAGCGTCAGACCCTGACACTTCATCATTTATCTACATTATTTCTCATCTTCTTTCAAATAAATTATGGAATACTAGACTGAACACATAAAAACAAAGTGACTTGTTATCTGTAAACAGCAAGATAAATTGTCCAGAAGTTCCTCATTTAGTTCCTTTTTAAATTTAAGGGCAAGTTATTGATTGTACCTTTTTTTCTACTGCAATTTTTTGCATTTTTTTACAGCCATCTTATTTTTGTTGCCAGTGGCCTTTTTGCAGTCATCCAAAGTCTGATGATAGTGCAGAAGGCATAAAATAATTCCATTATCCCAAGGTTGGCCAGTATAGCACAGAGAGGTGAAAAAAATCAAATAAACAGCTTACATAGATATTTCTTTCCATCTGTAAAATTCCTTGTCCATAATACATCTTGTCATACTAGCAAATGTGACACATCCAAAGTAATGAACAGTGGGTCTGTAACTGTTTTAGCCTATAGTCAGATAGTACTGATATTTACTGTGTGCACAAGAACACCCCCACCCACTGAAATACATTAATTCTTGTCTGAACACAGCATTCAACATTCTACAGAGTTCACATTTATTTTATTTTAAAAATGCATTGTTTAAAATCTAATTAGCAGCACTGCAGTATTTACATTTTAATTACTAATGACAGGTGACACTCAAAAAGGTTGGGTTTAATAATGCCTTGTGTTTCTAAAGCTCCAACCATCTGAGACTCTTAGAGCACTTCCCAAACATTAATGAATTAACCCTTCCCAGATCCATGTGAGGAAGATAAATAGTATTATTCCAGTTCTACAGATGAGGAAATTGAGACACAGAAGAAGTTTAGTGGTTTGCCCAAGGTCACACAGCCAGCTTATAGCAGAGCTGGGAATTGCAATCAAATACTGGTTAAGATACAGGCATGCGAGTCAGAGTAAGTCACAAGGGTAAAGTAATTCCCAAAATATTCAGAGGATTGTTAGAGTCTTTTCAAAACTATCCTGCCTTAGTTTGCAAAAAATTAGACTAAAAAAATCTCAAAAACAATGGGCCCTGTCATGAGATTCTAGTACATCTTGTTTCCACTGTTTCTTAACGAGGCTTTGATCCCTAAGCCCTTTAGCACCCATCAACCCTTAACAAGGGGCCGGGGCAACTGAGGAAGACCAGGGCTTTATAAAGCCCGCTCCTAAGTGACCAGAGGAGCTAGTGATCAGGAGTAGCTAACAGGAGAGTTTTGCGAGGGAGTTGTGAGGGTGGGGCTAGATACACTTAGCATTCTCTAAACTTAAAGCCCAAAACACACCCTGATAAAACCAAAACATCAACAAAGGAGTGAGCTGCAGGAGTAAAAAGAGAATGCAGGCAGAAGTCCAGCAACAAAGTGGGGGCTACCCAGTTTATTGCACCCAATGCATGTATGGTTACATGCCCTATGGGCAGGTGGGGTATGTGTGCATTCAGTGCAAGGAGCTCCTGGCCCTCAGAGACAGTGTACAGGCTTTGGAGACCAGAGTGGCTGAACTGGAGGAGCTAAGGGAGACAGAGAGGTACATAAATGAGACTTTCTGGGACACAGTAGAACGGTCCCACTCTCAGTCTGACAGTCTCTGTGTTGCTGAGTAGGATGAAAGTCTCAGGGAAGGAAAACATCCAACTGCAGCAGAGGGAAACGATCCCATAGTTGGGATCTTCCTTCCAGATGCTGTCATGGTATCCTCTCGCACTGAGGATACCTCTCCAGAGGAGGGAACTCCAGTTATTAGGAAGAGACAGGTAATAGTTATGGGGAATTCGATCATCAGAAACATAGATAGCTGGGTTTGAGATGACCAGGAGAACCACATGGTCACTTGTCTGCCTGGTGTGAAGGTTGCGGATCTCTAGAAACATCTAGATAGACTTATGTGTACTCCTGGGGAGGAGTCAGTGGTCATGGTACCTGTAGATATCAATGACATAGGGAAGGATAGGAGACAGGTCCTGGAGGTCAAATTTAGGCTGCTAGGTAAGAGATTGAAGTCCAGGATCTCCACGGTAGCATTCTCTGAAATGCTTCCAGTTCCACACGCAGTGCCAGTTAGACAGGCAGAACTGCAGGGTCTCAATGTGTGGATGAGACGATGGCATAGGGAGGAGGGGTTTAGATTTATTAGGAACTGGGGTAACTTTTGGGAAAGGGGGAAGGATGGGCTCCACCTAAACCAACATGGAACCAGATTGCTGGCACATAAAATTAAAAAGGTTACAGAGCAGTTTTTAAACTAAGGGCTGGAGGAAATCCAACAGGTGCGGAAGAGAACATGGTTTCGGACAGAGACATCCCTTAGGGGAGGATCTATTATGGAGATTCTCTACGTCCTAGTAAAGAGGAGAGAATGGAAGATGATAAAATATGGGTAGGATCTGATGAGAAACAGTCAAATGAAAAAGAGTCCCATTCAATTACATCACGTAATGGCAGACAGCTAAAAAGTAACACGTTTTTAAAGTGCTTACATACAAATGCTGGAAGTCTAAATAGTAAGATGGGTGAACTAGAGTGCCTCGTATTAAATGAGTATGTTGATATAATAGGCATCACAGAAACTTGGTGGAATGAGGATAAGCAACGGGACACAGTAATACCAGGGTACAAGATATATCAGAAGGACAAAACAGGTTGTGCTGGTGGGGGAGTGGCACTATATGTGAAAGAAAGCATAATCCCAACTATACATATAAAATGATGGAATCTAAATTAGTTTTTACCACTCAAGAAAGAGATCTTGGAGTCATTGTGGATAGTTCTCTGAAAACATCCATTTAATGTGCAGCAGCAGTCAAAAAAGTGAGCAGAATGTTGGGAATCATTAAGAAAGAGCTAGATAATAAGTAGGGCTGTCCAGTGATTAAAAATGAATCAATTAATTGTGATTAATCGTGCTGTTAAACAATAATAGAATACTATTTGTATAAATATTTTTGGATATTTTCCACATTTTCAAATATATTGATTTCAATTACTACACAGAATACAAAATCTACAGTGCTCACTTTATATTTGTTTATTATAAATATTTGCACTGTAAAAATAAAATAGTATTTTCAATTCACTTAATACAAGTACTGTAGTGCAATCTCTTTATTGTGAAAGCAACTTACAAATGTAGAATTATGTACAGAAATAATCGCATTCAAAAATAAAACAAGGTAAAACTTCAGAGCCTACAATTCCACTTAGTCCTACTTCTTGTTCAGCCAATTGCTCAGATAAACAAGTTTGTTTACATTTGCAGGAGATAATGCTGCCTGCTTCTTGTTTACAAAGTCACCTGAAAGTGAGAACAGGTGTTCACATGGCACTGTTGTAGCCGGCCTTGCAAGATATTTACATGGCAGATGCGCTAAAAAGATTCATATGCACCTTCATGCTTCAACCACCATTCCAGAGGACATGCATCCATGCTGATGATGAGTTCTGCTTGATAACTATTCAAAGCAGTGCAGACCAACGCATGTTCCTCTTCATCATCTGAGTCAGATGACACCAGCAGAAGGCTGATTTTCTTTTTTGATGGTTTGGATTGAGTCGTTTCCGCATCAGAGTGTTACTCTTTTAAGAGCTCTGAAAGCATGCTCCACACCACATCCCCATCAGATTTTGGAAGGCACTTCAAATTCTTAAACCTTGGGTCGAGTGCTGTAGCTATCTTTAGAAATCTCACATTGGTAACTCCTTTGCGTTTTTTCAAATCTGTAGTGAAAGTGTTCTTAAAACGAACAACATGCTGAGTCATCATCTGAGACTGATATAACATGAAATATATGGCAGAATGTGGGTAAAACACAGAGCAGAAGACATACAATTCTCCCCCAAGGAGTTTAATTAATGCATTATTTAATTTAATTTTTTTTTTAATGAGCGTCATCAACATTGAAGCATGTCCTCTGGAACTGTGGCCAAAGCATGAAGGGGCATATGAATGTTTAGCGTATCTGGCACGTAAATACCTTGCAATCCCGACTACAAAAGTCCCATGTGAACATCTGTTCTCACTTTCAGCTGACATCGTAAATAAGAAGTGGGCAGCATTATCTCCCATAAATGTAAATAAACTTGTTTCTCTTTACGATTGGCTGAACAAGAAGTAAGACTGAGTGGACTTGTAGGCTCTAAAGTTTTATATTGTTTTGTTTTTGAATGCAGTTATGTAACAAAAAAAAAATCTACGTTTGTAAGTTACACTTTCACGATAAAGAGATTGCACTACAGTACTTACATGAGGTGAACTGAAAAATACTATTTCTTTTGTTGAGCATTTTTACAGTGCAAATGTTTGTAATAAATAATATAAAGTGAGTACTCCATACTTTGTATTCTGTGTTGTAATTTAAATCAATATATTTTAAAATGTAGAAAAATATCCAAAATATTTACAATATTTCAATTGGTAATCTATTGTTGAACAGTGCAATTAAAACTGCGATTCATCATGATTCATTTTTTTAATTGTGATTAATTTTTTAAAGTTAATCACGTGAGTTAACTGCGATTAACCAGCAGTCCTAATAATAAGACAGAAAATATTATAATGCCTCAATATAAATCCATGGTACGCCCACATCTTGAATACTACACGCAAATCTGGTCGCCCCATCTCAAAAAAGGTAGAATTGGAAAAGGTACAGAGAAGGGCAACAAAAATGATTAGGGGCAGGGAACAGACTCTGTGAGAGGAGAAATTAAAAAGTCTGGGACTTTTCAGCTTGGAAAAGAGACGACTTAAGGGGAAATATGATAGAGGTCTATACAATCAGAAAGTAAATAAGGAAGTTTTATTTACTCCTTCTCATAACACAAGAACAAGGAGTCACCAAATGAAATTAACAGGCAGCAGGTTTAAAACAAACAAAAGGAAGTATTTTGTCACACATGCACAGTTAACCCGTGGAACTCCTTGTCAGAGGATGTTGTGAAGGCCAAGACTATAACAGGGTTCAAAAAAGAACTAGATAAATTCATGGAGGATAGGTACATCAATGGCTATTAACCAGGATGGGCAACGATGGTGCCCCTAGCCTCTGTTTGCCAGAAGCTGTGAATGGGCAACAGGGGATGGATCACTTGATGATTACCTGTTCTGTTCATTCCCTCTGGGGCACCTGGCATTGGCAACTGTCAGAAGACAGGATATGGGCTAGATGGACCTCTGGTCTCTGACCCAGTATGGCCGTTCTTATGTTCACTGGTTCTGAAAACTGCCTCTCTCACAGTATACAGCCACCAGTCCTGGCTGAAACTATAAAGGAAAAAGTTCCAGGAAAATGAAAATTTATGGGAAGAAAATGTAACCCACAAGGAGATTACCTAGATTCCCGGGGCTCTGTGTGCTGGCCAGGGCCGGCTCCAGGTTTGCCCAGCAACCAATAGGAAGTGAGATGCCCTTCCCAGGGAGCTCAGAAAAGGGGAGAAGCCAGTGTTTGAGGCAGTCGGCAAGGGCAAGACTGGCTGTGTGGGGAGCTGATGAGTCCAGGCCTGCATGCAGGGTTCCCCCTGAGAACTGGCCTCTAGGGACCTGAAAGCAAGATTCCCTCATCTGGGCTTTTCCCTCTCCACTGATGACTCCCAGTTTGTAGAGTTTTGCTGGGAAACTTCCCCAGCCAGGCTGAGTTAGCCCTCCAGCTCCCTAGATGAAACCAGTCACCACATGGTCAGCTCTGCTCTGGCTGCTAGTCCAGGGCTGCTGCCTGCTGTGAGTGTGTCTGGACACTGGGGTAGGAGACTACAGTTTGGATTTTAGTATAGTTGTGTAATCAGCACTTTGAGCCCTGCACCCCTTTGTGGTGAGGGGAAATCCTGGGACCGAAGCAGCCTGACTCCTCCCTGAAGAGGATCCCTACCAGCAGAGATCAGCCCCTCTGCAGTGACTGAGGAGTCCAGAGTCATCTCTGAACCTGAGGATCATTCATGGAGTTTGTGAGTGCATCATCTTTTAGTTAGTCAAGGAACTTGTTTTGGGGACCCCCTGTTCCCTGAACTGTGTCCTCAAGCCAGGGAGTAAGGGTTTGGGGATTTTATAACCTGCTGCATATTAAACCTGTGGCGGGACTTACCACCTCCTCCCACTTGTGAGTCCTTTGAGCTGTACTGAACTCAGTCAGCCACACTGCTAAGCCACTGCAGAGAAGATACCATGGTCATAGGTCATCAAGGGCCCCAACAAAGTACGCATACCAAGGGGACACTAATCTTACATTTGCTACATCAGGTCATGTGACTGGGGAAAGTCATGGGTACTATCCGCATGGGCATCGGTGACACTAAAAATAGTGTTTTACCTTGTTATATTATATTTGTCTCCTGTTTAATATAATTATTGTGTTGAATACACTGTATGTATTTGTGTTATTTCTTGGGAGTCTCCAACTATCTGGCAAGTAAGTGGAGGTTACCCTGTGGTTGGAATTTTCCTCCCACGCTGCCTTGGTGACCCTGCCAGGAAGGAGCAAAGGGGGTGGAGGCACTGCCAAATAAATTCATAGGGAAAAATAAAGAAGATACACCCTGCTGAGTGAGTGGCAGGATCCAGAAGAACCCAGACCTGTCCATCAAAGCCTGTAAGCAGATTGGCATTAAAGAAGGTAACCGGGTGGAGAGGGAGCACTACAAAAAGTTAATCCTAAAAGATTTTAATAGCAATTTAGGTTACTTATTTTATCAAAAACAGTTTGCACATCCTTGTTCCTCATCAGCTCTCCTTGATTATCTCTTCCTGTGTGTGTAGGCAGTCATAGCAGAGATCACAGGATATTCAGGAGTTTAATTAGGTCAGTTGGTGCAGGTGGCTCAGGGAGGTGTTTAACAAGCAGGGCATCGGGATAAGATAGATATAGAGGAAGGCTGAGCAGCAAGACTAGTGAGAAGCATCAGGACAACAAATGTGTAAAGAGCTACACATAGTTTGTAGACAAGAAAACCTTTAAACACTTCATGTTGAAACGTAACTGCTTAGCACTTACCAGTTTTGGCATGAACTGCTTAAAGGTTTCAGCTCATGAAGGCATCTGTGCATCAAGTTGACTTCCTCCATGCACTTGCTCCCTTTCTTGACCCACTGAAGTGCGCTGTTCCTAACTCCATGTTCTGCAAACCTGGTAAGCTTTGAAGGAGGGAAGCCCAAGTCTCTGACCTTACAAGGATTGTCAGAGCACAGCTTCTCGCTGCAGATCTCAGCAGGTCCGCCAGTCACAGATGCCAACACCCTAATAGAACTACAAGATCTGCTTTCCAAGTAACTTTTCTTATAATCCTTTCTTGCCCTCTGCCCTTCCCCTGCTGCTGTCATTGAATGGGATGTGAGCATGTAGCCATCTTGAAATTCAATCAAGTTATCTATGCAATGCAGGCAGCAATCAAATTGAAGACAAAATAGTAGTTTAAGCTAAGACTTCCATCAGTTGCAATTCTATATACATAAAATTATAATTATATCTCCTCTTCAGTGTAATACTTAGAAATGCCATTTGATACAATTGTTTTTATTTGAAAATTTAAATGTAACTAAATTAGAAAAAATAAAGTAGTAAAAGTTAATTGAGAATTATCTACTCCAGAATAACTCTTTCTGGTAAATGGTTTGTGTGGTTATAGAAGGCTGATAAATATAATTGTATTTAGGTAATATCATATTTAATTTACTGTACTTGATTGTTTTATACACCATTTTATAAAGGCCTGGTAAGAGAGCTTCACATTATTGTTTGTATCTTTAACCCCCCCCCCACACACACACAACCACATGCAGCATACAGATAAACAGATTTTGAACAAGGTAGCTTTTAGCAGTTTGTCCACAGAGATATTAAGGATAAACTGCTTCTGTGTGATCTAAAAATCAGAGGGTTTAGTAATATATACATTGATGGCTCATAGTAAGTGGCTCAACATAACAGTCAAGTGATCTGGCATATGTAGCCTACGGTTTAAGAACTATGATTTCAATCTTAGGGCTCCCTACCAGTTTGGCAATTAAAACAGAATGAATGACAATAGACTAATGGTCACTTCTGGCAGGGCTCCACTCTGGAGAAGGGTGAAGTGTCACTATCCACTGAAGATTCAGTTAATGTGATTTTAGACAAACAGACATCCTGAAATATGAAAACAAGTCCACCCAACTGCTGATTTTGTGGATTAAGATTTACTCCGAATCTCTTCTGTTTATAAGAACAGGCTTAATTATGTTACTGTCATTTTTAAAAAACCAAAAACGAACACAACACACCTGGTAAATAACTTAAAAGTTCAAAAGCTCTAAAACTGAAATTGGAAAACTGCTCCTGACTCCACACATGTTCCAGAAGGTCATTGTCAAACTGAGAACCTCAGAGAAGGGAGGAGGAAAGATTATAAGGTTGTTTCTCCCTTTATAATGACCAGCTCCTGCATAGATAAACTTCTGTTAATCACATCCACACATTAGAAGTCACCCACATAACCCCAGCTGATCAATGGGAAAACAATACTTTACACTGAGAAAAATCATTATTGAAGGAGGTGGAATCTATGTTCAAATATACAAATAATGGGCAAATTCTACCCTTGGATATTTATGTGCAACTCCCACCAAAGATAACCATTGAAATGTGTTTGCATCAGAATTTTGATTAAAGGTATTATCCTTAAACCTTTCGCCCCTGGTCAGGGGAAATGAGTAAAATAGATAAATATGCAGATATACAGCTAGCCAAGGTGGTCAGTATTTGTATATGTAAATATCCACCAAATCTCATCCATGAACCCTCCCTTCTATGCCAGGTCACTCGGTTCCTTGACCACTGTATAAATGTATCAAGTATACTGTTCTGTCACTGTCCCTTGGTTTTTTTATATTAAGCTTTTTCTAACCCATTAGGTGTATGGAGTTCTGAAGATACAAGTTTGATTGTTAGGCTTGCCAAAATTTGGCATTTATTTTTTATATATATATATAATTTCAAATAGATAATATCAATGTTTATTAAGCATTATTTTGGATTTTTATTAAATTTTCACAGTTGCACAAAATTATGGGTTTTAATCTTTTCTAATTATAATCAATTTAAATGTTCAGAGTTGCAGGAAATTATAGGAAGGGTCAGGCAGTAATTATTTAATGACAGTAAGTGTTGATTCAAAAAGTTATTACACAAATTGTCAACATGTCAAAATATACAAAGTAAATATCCTTAAATAAAACTCGAAGTAGTTCTAAGGCAGCATTTTTCTTACTTTGCCTACCTGAAATTTTAATTATCATCGATGGAAATATTTTTTCATCGGTTTTTGTGTGTATGGTGAAATCAATGTTTACTGACATTTACGGATAATCTAATTCTTCCAAGCCTATTTATTGTGTATGAACATGTCAGTCAGCAGATTTGTTTAGGGTGATGGACAGCTTGTTTAATCTAAATTCTACCCATTTGATAGCTGAACTGAGTCTCTTCTGTCATGAGGAAACTTCTAGATATTTTTGTGACAGTTGGGGGAATCTGTCTGTACAAATTATGAATTCTTTGTGAGATTATGGTTTCTGTATGTGATTTTACCAAGCTCCCAACTCCATTTTAAACTTCCAGGTCCTTTACCTTCTCTATTACTTGCCTCCACGTTGGACTGAAAGGACAATAAAAGAGGGTTGTTGATTTAAAGTGATGAAGCACTGAAATATAATAGCTCAAAACAAAAGACTGGCCCCTGCCCAGGAGAACTGGTTTAGCAGGGCAGAGATTGCCTAGCAATGAAGTCATCTGGTAGGGTTCCAGACATCACCTGATGGAGGGACTAGAAGGTTCTAAACAAGCAAAACCTGGAATATTTGCCCTCAGTCTCTGGCCATTTTCTGCCACTCAAGCTGCTGCAGGAGCCAGATGAGGCTCCTAAACTGAACACAGATGGACCCTAGGGAATCTCCAGGGACGGTTGAGCTAGAGAGGGGAATGGCATTTAAGATGTTTTCTACATGAGCCATCTTCTGTGTAATTTTTATGCTATTAAAGAGTAAAAACAAGTTACACTTGCGTGCAAAGTCTGTATGTTACACTTACCAAATGGCCCCCTGAAGAGATAAACCAGAGGCTCATGCCTTTGGGGGGAGTTTTGTGATTGGGTGTGTTTAATCTACAGGGGAGTCTGGTGTGTCAGCATTGATTATAGGAGTTAAGCAGCTGGACAGCAGGATTCAGGTCACAGAGGGGGTGCTAGATGGATAGCCTGTGCCTATGGACACAAGACTATGGCAGTGGCTGGGCTCCATTCTGGCTCCGGAGGCTTAGAACACCCAGGGACACAGCAGCTGGGTTCCTTCTCGGGAATCTAATTATTGACAATGAGAGGGTGCTCAACTGAAACCTGTGACAATTTTGTGGCGAAACTGGTTCAGATTTGGGCTCAACAGTTGGAGTCCATGTTACCAAAGAAGGCTCTTGATAGGACAACAGCAAGGTCTTTTTTGTACAGTTTCTACCAGTGTCACTTACCTGAGGTGCCAGAAGGGTTGGAAAAACTTCAGGACACAACTTATGCATTTAGATCCATGCCCTTTCTAGCTAGTGAAGGCCAGGTAGGAAACATTGGACCTGTTGTTACAGTACATTGTCAGCGTCTCCATTAAAGACAGCAGAGTATACTATAAAGTACAGTGTGTTGTCTTTTACATTATCAATACCTTTTATACGTATGTATAAAATTTTAATACTTTAGAGAAAGATAATTTGCAAACTAATACACAATATTATCATATATAAAGCCAATACTCTTGCAGGAAAATATACAGTTAAATATAGGAAGCAGGCAATTTAATTTACATTGTCAATTAAAATAATATTGTATTGCAACCCCCATAGCAAGCAGAAATTATAATAATTATAATAAAATATTTAGGTGACAGACCTACTTAGCATTACATTTCTATAAAGTATTCGTTTGCAGTCAATATCATATATCTATGGTTGTACTCAACAGTAAATAGTCCACACAGAAATAGATAATGTCATCTAGCCATTATACTGCGACTCTTGCGATACTTGGTGCTTTCCTTGAAGCGCACAAATAAAAATATCAATTTATTATCTTTAAAAATCTTATTTTAAGTCCATCTTATGATTTTTTAATACTTGGGGTTGTAAATATTGTGAACCCCCCAAAAAGGCTGCATTCAGCCTCTGAGAGGACATCTGTCTGAACCGCAGGCACTAGATGCAATCATTTCCAGGTATCAGCAGATACGTAAGTTATTGGAGACTTGGTGGTATCCTATGCTCCCTTTGGGTCAATAAGTGCCATTAAATGCATTAGTTCATTCTCCCCACATACAGACACAAAGGAAAAGCTAGCTTACTATTCTGCCTGCTGCATGGAGATACTATGAGCCCCCCAAAATAATGAGAATGGGCCCCCCAAAATAATGAGATTTAAAATAAAAAACAATATTTGGTCTTGATATTTGCATTGATTTTTTGAGCCCTTATGGTTAATGTTTTCCAGCTTTTCTCCACAAGTAAAAGGACTAGAAACTTACTCAAAATAAAAAAAGGCAAAATTCTCATGTAAGGACATAACTCAGAAGTTGGAGATTTTAAGCAAAGTGCCAGTTACCACGAAATTTGTGATTAAAAATTGCAACAGGAAAGGGGGGGAAGAGACTCTGTCCCCTCCCCCCTCCCCACCCCACCCCCCGAAGCAGAATACTGCTCTGTATCTGTTCACATTTTAAAATACTCCTTTCTTCATCACTTTTTTTTTTTTTTTAAATCGTGGCTCTTCTCAGTGTCTCTATTTGTTTTTCCACTCAGCCTGCTCTCTACTCCATTTTCACTTTATTTTTTTCATTAGATTTTTCCCATGTCCTATTTTTCATATTCACACCTAAGCAGAATACAAACCAAACACCAAAATTCCAACAGAACTTACATCACAACAAGACAGGAGGAGGGGAATTTGAATTTAGGCAGCACTAGTTTGACAACTTGAACTCAAATTTACCAACAGTCCCCTTTACTTGGAATGATCTGATCTGCTATGAGTTGGCAGGAACAATTTGTTGATTCTAGAACAATTGGCAGATCACCATACACCTTCCCTCCAACTCTCCCCACATCTACTCCAGCATGGTCTAAAAATTATCTCTGATGCATATATAAAGTTGTAAAGATTTAGGTCATCAAATTAGAAGTAAAGGTCATTAATGCTGGATTCCATAGGGCTTTTTTGTTAAGGCTTCTTAGTTTTAGTTTATTTATAAATGATCATCCTGAGGCTTGTAAAATAACTTTTTCCCTCTTATGCCAGTGGCTCTGTAATTTATATTCATGGTATTTCCATAGGAGAAATCAATTCAGAATTACAATTTGCTTCATTATAAGAAGAAATGAGCTGGGCTGAAATTCTGCACGAGCCACTAGCAGGTTCTATAGCATTGAAGTATCTGAAATTAATCCAACCATCACTGATACCTAAAAACATGCAGGTGATTTGTTTGCTACATTGACTTAATACTGTCAGTCACACAACCCTCTTGGTCAAAGTACTGTAATGAGGAAGAAGAAAGAAGGTATGCAGACCATTCATGAGCTGTACCTCCTAAAATGCTGCTCTCATTTGGTGTGGTGAACTCACAACTCTTTAGTCTATATCTTTTTTACTTTATCTTTAAGGAAAGATATTCTCCTCCTTTATAACTATGCACATCTGCAAATTTACCTTAATATAGAGTACAGAACTAAACCACTTGTAAAAATCCCCCTCACAATCATTATTACCTTCTTCTGAGACAAGTATATTGTATTATAATTTAGATCTAGAAAAGTCAATTTTCCAATTTTAAACAGGTTATGTATTCATTTTTAGCACCAGACTGACTTTAGGCACTTCACAGAATTAAAGCTAATATTTAATTCAAGAATATAAAACAATATAGAATAAAGAACAAAAACTGAAGATGGACAGAGAGTACTAGAAAAACAATTTCAGCAGGTCTTGCACCAGCCAACATTCCCAAATGTGTAGCCTTTCAATTCAGTGCACAAACAAACACACACCACCCAACTTCCAGTGGTACAACTGAAGGCGTAGCATAATCACCAAGTGCATCATAATTACAGAATCTGTTCAAGATGTTTTGATGTATTGTGAACATTCCTGGTGTACAATAGCCTGAAAAAGTTTACATTTCTTATCTATAGCAGATTGATTATTATTTATTATTATTTCAAGTAAAATTAGTTTTCATTAAAGGTACTTGATTGACAGCCCCAGAGACTCAAGGCCTCCATTTATTATCCACAAAACAAATACCGCAATGACAACAGCAATGCAAGCTTTTCGCATTGCCCCACTAATAAGCTTCAACCATGTTATGGAAGAAACTTAATTTAGGGAGACGTTGATTCTCCATGTTCACTCAGTACTTTGCTTCTGGGCTGATAGCACTTGCTAACAAGTAGTTCCATAGGAGTCACCCCATAGGGACTGCATTTGAACTGGTAACTAGAGATGAAATACTTCTGAACCATCTAGTCCTTCAAACACATATACAGTAGCTTGCAAGTATGCAATTTGTGGCTGTACATTTTGCAGCATTAACAGTCTTATAGGTTTTCCCTTCCCCCTATTGTTAAAATCGACTTCAGTTTTTCAGTATGTTTGATGATGTTGCTGTCTCCTTTCTTCAAAACCTATAAGTGACAAGGCTTCCCTAGTTAGGCTCAGAGGAAAGATAATGCATTTGTGATTGACTCAAGTAAGACAAAATATGGAGACTATGATTACAGCAGTTGTCCAGACCCAACCATAAAGAGTCTCAAGCTATAGTGTAGACATAGCCTGTGTTGGTATAACTTATGTCACTCAGGGGTGTGAATAAACCATGGCCCTAAGCCACATAAGCACCAGTGTGGTCGGCATTATGGTGGCGGCAGAGCTTCTCCCACCGACATAGCTCCTGCCTCTCATGGAGGTAGTTTTATTATGCCAATGGGAGAGCTCTCTCCCATCGGCATAGAGCGTCTTCACCAGACACACTGCAGAAACTGCAGTACTGTACGTGTAGACAAGCCCCCAGATCCAAAATCCCAGAGGAGATATTAGATAGTATTGAAGAAGAAATTGCAACATGCATTCTGATCCTGCCAATCAGGGAAAGGAATCTGGAGACTAAGTGATGACTGATATCACAGAAAAGGAGAAAGATCTGATTGGGTTGGGAGGATAAGGAGTGGATGAAAGGGAAGGGAATGAAAAGGAAGATCTACAAAGCTAAACAGATCTGAACTCAATCCCTAGATCTCACTAACTATAAAGATATTAAAAGCCAAATGCTAATTTTTAAACCAAAAAATCCCCTACCTGTAAACCAATTACTGCCACTGTACATCCCAAGAGCAGTTCAAAATATAATTGGCTGAGCTGGTGAGGTCTTACACTCAACTTGATGGAATTTCTCTGTTTAGTTATTTGCCTGTAATGCAATAATTTTTGAATGCTATATCTGATCAATTCCAAAATTTCAGGGCATTAGTGGGCATGGTTCCAGGCATCAGTTGGCAGAACCGTATTGGTGAAAATCAGAAAACCAGAAGAAGATAATGAAGGTGGGGGACACAGCCACTGGCATCTGGCTAGTAGAGCTAGAAGCTTAAACCACCTCTGTAATTGTCTATAGATCAAAGAACTAGTTGATGGAAGCCATTAATACTTTGCAGGTAACAATATTCTTCATTTTAGCTCTACCCAGCACACCACCACGACTATAGTTTAAAAATGTTGACATCCTGAAAGATGAAAAAAGGAGAAAGAAGGAAAATAGTTGTAAAAGGGAAGGGAGGAATGGGGGCACAGAGCCCCTGGTATAAGGGGAAAATGGGGATACTGGCATGGGAGGGAAGAGGGGAACAGGGAGTATGGGATGGAGAATTGGGGACCCTAGTATGGGATGGAATGGGGACATGGGAGAAGAAGAGGCATGGAGGAAGTGGGGAATGAGAGTGCACAGCTCTTGAAATGGGGAGAGAATGGGGACCCTGGCATGGAGGGAAGAGGACACACAAAACTGCAGATATAGTGCACAGGGTAGGCAGGTGCAACAAGTCCCTGGGACAGGGATGGGAGGGTGCCACGTAGGGAGTTTTTTGGGGGAAGGGAAAAATGCAAGAAACTCTTGGTGTGTGCAATGAGGTTAGCCTACAGAAGCAAGTGTGTGTGACTGCAGTAGCTGTCTCCAACCAACACAGTGGTGTCCACATGGCGCTTATGTTGATATAACTTATGTTGCTCGACGGAGGGGATTATTCACACCCCTGAGCAACGTAAATTAAGCCCACATAATCTGTAGCATAGACATGGCCTAAGACAAGGCAGGGGTGGGCAAACTATGGTCCTGCCTGGCCCCCGAGCTCCTGGCCCAGGAGACTGTCCCCGCTCACTCGCTCCGCCACTGGCGCAATGCTCTGGGCGGCAGGGCTGTGAGCTCCTGGGGCAGCGCAGCTGCAGAGCCCGGCCTGACCTGGTCTCTGTGCTGAGTGATGACGGCGGTGGCGGCAGCGTGACCCGGCTCCAGCTGGGTGGTGCAGCTCCAGCACCGCCAGCCACCAGTGCTCCAGGCAGTGCAGTAAGGGGGCAGAGAGTGGGGGGGTTGGATAGAGGGCAGGGGAGTTTGGGGTGGTGGTCAGGGGGCAGGGGTGTGGATGGTGATCAGGGGGGACAAGGGGTTGAATGGGGGCATGGGTCCTGGGGCAGTTAGGAAGAAGGGGGAGGGTTGGATGGGGTGGCAGGGGGCAGTCAGGGGCAGAGGTTCCGGGGGCAGTCAGGGGACAGGGAGAAGGGGTGGTTGGATGGGACAGGGGTCCTGGGGGGGCCGTCAGGAATGAGAGGAGGGGTTGGATGGAGTGGCAGAGGTCCGGGAGGCAGTCAGGGGACAGGGAGCGGGGGGGTGTGGATGGGGCAGGGTCCCAGAGGGCCTGTCAGGGAACGGGGGCGTTGGATGGGGCAGGAATCCCGCGGGGGAGGGGGCAGATAGGAGGTGAGGGCCGGGCCATGACCCCCTCCCCTAACCAGCCCTCCATACAATTTACGAAACCCGATGCGGCGCTCAGGCCAAAAAGTTTGCCCGCCCCTGGCCTAAGGTCTCTGTTGTACCAGTTAGTAGCCTCCTTTACCGTGAGGCCACCGACATCTTAAAAACACCAAACCAACCACAGGGTTAGATTCTAAATAGCTTTCCTCTAAAACCTAGAAGGGCTATGAAGTCATAAAAAGGAAATTAAGTCCTCGTGGGGCTTCCTAATGCTTAGCAGTAATATCTGTACAGCGGTTACAAGCATGTTAAATCCAACTTCCCCATGTCCAGGAGTCCAGGCTTCACTGCTAGTGTACTCAGTCTGAAGTGTACACAGACAAACAGAAAGCAAATCTCTGGACAGCACCACCAAAGAGAAAAGCTATGTCAGGGGAGGTACTGCCTTCCCCATGACATGAGCATAGGAGTGTGCTGCATTGAGGATTGTGTTGCAATTGCAGGCTGTCACTTAAAGAGTGGAGAGACTTCTGAGTCCTGCTTTTAGGCTACAGGGCTCTGTAGCAAAGTGAGCATGCAGAGTCAGTTTTCAGATAACTGGCTTACAGCAAGGTGCGGTGAGAGTTGTGCCTCTCTGCCTTAAGCAGCAGTGTGTTTTCCCTCTCTTTATTTTGGGATTCTTGTGTGCTATTATTCTGAATTCTGAGAAATAAAGTAATGTTACATTGCAACCTTCAGAAAGAGTGTTAATGTTTTATCTACTTCTCTGATTGTATGTTATGAAACATAAGTGGGAAGAAGGGGATAGATTTTCTTGTCTGAGTGCAGTCAGAGAGCAGATAGAGCCAGGTGAGTCACAATATGCAGACACATCTGATAGCTTGGAGCTGGAGCTGTCAGCGAGGGAAGATGAGCCAATCAGGGCTGAAGAACTCTGCCACCAAGGACATACAAGTGGAAGGGGAACAGCATGGTCCCCAGAGATATCCCAATCCCTTACCAACCAGGAAACAGAGAATTGTTTTTAACCTCCCATTCTTGGGGTTTCTCTGTGTTCTCTGCAGCAGTTGTGTTAGAATACTGCAATCCAAAGGCTGCATTAACCTCCATGAATTTTCTGCATGGAAGAGAAGTGGAAAGAATCTCTGGAGGGGAAGTCAGGAGAGGCAGGGTGAGGAATGTATTTATATTTACTCCCTATCCCTTTCAGTTACTTTTTTGATCCCAGCTATGTAGCTGCCACAGAGTCCCCTCTTTGTGCCCCTTCCAAACAGGCCTATTATCCTTTGGATTATTATGAGCACAACTCTTGTTGATTAGTATACTAGCTCTGAGGAGGCTGAACCATGCAAAGGAAGTGGTGGGGCACACCACTACAATGTAGTTTGTTGGAGGCGGAGGCGTTATATCACTGAAAGGCATAATACCAGCCGAGCACTGGGGAGAGGAGGGTGCATAATTCACAGCAGATCTTAGTGCATAATTTTAAAGTGAAGCAATTATCCCCTGTTCTCCCAGTGCAATCAATCATCATATGGAGGGAGAGAGAATATAGCCTCACCCATACCCACTTTCCTCTGAGGCTAGTCAGCCCTGTCCCTTGGCACAGCACAGTGCTGGGTGTTAGATGATGAATGCTCCTGAATGTATTCATGGATGAAAATAGGGTTAAGGGCTTTCTATGCCCTCAGTCCTTCCTACTACATCGACTCAAAGCAGGCATAATTTGAACCCTACATCACAATCCAAGTTCTAAAATCTCTCTCCAAAACTGTACTGCTTATCCATATTTTGAGGTTGCTTTACCACAGAAGTTGAGAGAAGATAAATCTGTGAGATTTCTAAATCAGAGATATGATAATATGGTTTACACATCAGCTTTCAAACACTGCTGTTTTTAAATTTGTAAACATACAAAAATTAGTTTTGAACTGCTGCTGTTGGAGTATGCAACATTATCCTATATAAAGCGATTGGATTATGTGCCTCTTCAGAATAAAAAGTGCTTCCTTTTACACATAAATTTATCTATGATATGATGCCAACCTATTCTTCTGGACACTTGAGATTGGTCAGTACCCAATCCAGGAAAGACAGACAGGGTGATTTAAGGATAATTTTTAGTAACACCGACAGAAAAGTTCTAATTTTAAGAAAAGAATTGAAGGGTAATTTAGTTACATTAAAGGAAGACACAGTAACAAAATATTAAGCCAACTCACAATTGCACTCATTGTTACTCAGATTGTGTTATGCATTGTTAGACCATTGTGTCTGTAACGTGACAGATATAGAAATGAATATTATATTGATTATGTAAGGTTTGCTGTAAATTTGTTGTTCCCCTGGGAGAATAATGGCGCTGTAGGGCTTTAGAATTATTTTGGGAATGCTCAGTATTTGAAATAAAACAGTAAACCTAATCTCACAAAAGATACTGATCCTTTTATTTTGTGACACTGTGTTAGTTGCCCTAGACATCAAAATGAGGTAGTGAGAAATAAAGTAATCAAGTCATGATGAGCACAAGAAGCTATGCATGCATTACTTTCTTATTCTCCTTTAAAACTGTCACATTTCTCCTGCCTCTTGTGTTTTTAAACTGTAAAGGATTCCTATGTATCCCAGAGACAAAGGATAGTCTGTAAAATCTGTCTTCTGAAGTGATGAGTTAAAGAACACTGCAGGAGTACTTGCCAAATCATACCACCATTATTAATTCAAGCATGATGAAATTGTTCATTTTAACTATAATCATGTAATTCATCAAAATACTACTAGAGCATATCATTCTGTACTATTACACTGATATAGCACCTTATTGCACCTCCACTGAAAGCAGGAAATGTATTTTTGATGCTAATCTACTGAAAAGCAATTCAGTTTGGGATTTTGGAAGTACTATCATGTTAAAATAAAAAGGAAATTTCAGCCATATTTTCTTGTACTTGTATGTTGTTGTGATGTATTTGGGGGATTCTTTCTATGAAGTTTTTTTAAAAAACAAAACACTGGAAACTGAAATGGTGTATTTATTCTGTGTCAAAGGGGGCAAAATTGGCTTATGAGTACACAATGTATGTGAATGGCATAAACCTTTGATACAGGTTTTACTTTCTTCCTCTGCTCTCCTTTAAAAAAGCTAGAGGCCGGAATTTGTATGCCACAGGACCTCTCAGAAACGTACAATAACAAACAAATACTTGCAAAAGCTGAATTCTGTGACAAATCTCAGACTGTTAAATGGAATAGCAGCAGCAGTCTATGCTCAGTCAGAAATAAGGATTCTCCTCTCATGGTCACAAGCTGTGATTGTCCTCTCACTCTATCTGTCTCTCTCTCTCTCTCTCTGTTGCTCATCACACACTTTTGTGATGAAGTTGAAATTACAGAAATAGAATGAAATGTGAAATTAAATAAAACTCCACTAAGTACAGGCCTTGCTGGTTCTTTCAGCAAATTAGCCAGTGTGCCTTTGGCACACAGCTTGCTGGTGCTGCAGCTGTGGATATTGCTGAGTGACGCACCTAGATAATTTCCAAAGAACAAAAAGTCGTTAATTGTCCACATCAGGAAAGCTTCATTATTATAGAAAAGAAAAAAGTTATCCATTCTTTCTCTCTAGCAAAATCAAAGAAAGCAAGACTAATGTATGCTAGAGAAATAAAGGGCTACATTTGGAAAAGCTGTCAATAAGCGTTAGCCCCTTCCTCCCTCACAAAAAACTGGGCATCCTCCCATTGTGACTAGTAACCAGCATTTGTGCACGTGCATAGAGTAAATAGGCATGCAATGGGTGCTCATGCACCTCATTTGTGTGCACAAATATCCATTACATGTGCATTTTAGCATGTGCACATTAGACATCAACCTTCAAAACTGGACTAAGATCATCAGTGAAAGGTTTTGTACATGGGTCCTAATCTTGAGGTAAACCAAAATATGTTACCCGTAGGAAAAGAATCAAATTCAAATATAGCACAGACAGTGGGGGCAGGAGCTTGAGGCTTGTGCATACAGTACGTTACAATGAGTTGGAGGACCAGGTTTAGGAGGGCAGCTGAAGAGGAGAAAAATCATTTCTAGATTGTCCCTCACTAGTCTACTAATACAATAAAGCTACAATGCTTCATCTTGTTTCATCCACTCCATTCCACATTGGCACAACAGATATATCAAAACAGATTTAACACTTTCTACTCAGAATGAGAACAGAGAACAATACAGTGATCACAATATACTGAAAGAAAAGGCTATGTGGCTACCATTACTGAAGAGACCAAGGCACATCACCAAGTTTTGCACACACATTTCATTTATATGCTAGCAATCTATTTCAAGGGTTTCATATTGTGTTTAGATGCAACTGCTAAGCGAAATTTAGAATTTCTGTCCTGTAGAAAATTTGAACATTTCAACATGTATCTCTATCCCACATCAAGACAAAACTTAGATATTTTGAATTTTTTTGCAGAACAGAAATGTCAAAACACACAGTTGTGAGGTTGGGGTTAACACAGAGGATCAAAAGGCAACAGCATAAGCTACCAAAGGAGCAGGTGCCCCAGAGCACAAACACAGAGATGGTGTGCAAGACAGGCTCAGCAGTAAGCGCAGTGATTCTGAGGGCTATTCAGGAGACCAACCCAGTAGTGGACTGCAGAGTAAAGCTGTTTGGTCTGGTGGCCAAACTGAAAAAATAAAAAATATTTTGGGTCAAACAAAACGTGTGTCTTCACAGAAGGAGGAGAGAATGTCCTGATAGGAGCAAGAGATGAACCGGTCCAAGTGCAATCCCAGACTCTGGGACTAACCACTGGCAAACCTTGAATTAGGTTCAGCAGAGGGGAAAGTGCTGTGTTAAAGGCACACTTATTCACCAGACATCTACACTGGCAGGTAGGAAAAAATGAGGTGAAGGACTGCTGCCAAAGATAGTGTGGGTATTTTATTTATTATTTGTATAAATATATTGTTGATTTATGGTTGTTGTGCTTTCTCAAAACTTCTTCCTCTTAATCAAATTTTCCTTGTATAATACAAAGACTCAGTGTTTGTGAGAATGGAAGGCCTATATGCATAAGGCGTTTGACTTGGTACCGCATGACATTTTCATTAAAAACCTAGGAACAATATAAAATTAGCATGGCACACAATAATTGGATTAAAAGCTGGGTCCCAAAGGGATCAATCCTTTGCCCTACACTATTAAATATTTTTATCAGTGACCTAAAAGAAAAGAAAATCATCACTGATAAAGTTTGCAGATGACAAAAATTGGGGGAGTGGTAAATAATGAAGACAGCCTCACTGATTTGGATCACTTAGTAAACTGGTCACAAGTAAACAATATGTATTTTAACTGTTGGAAGACAGGGTACTGTACTAGAGGGCCCATTAGTCTCACCCAGTATGGCCGTTCTTATGAGAAGTTACTTACCTTGGGCAGTAACTGGAGTTCTTAGAGATGTGTGTACCTGTGGGTGCTCCATTTCAGGTGCAACTGTGGCCTGTGCCTTTTATCAGAGATTTTTGGTAGCAGTGCCTCTTTGGCCCATGCATGCACTACTCCTGGGGAAATTCTGCATCACTGCACGTGCAAAATGACTTGTGATGGGGAAGCGAAGGGAACCCACAAGAGTGGTCACGCACCCCTCACTGGCAGCGCAGGGAGGTTAGTTCGGGTGCCTGGAGCAGCCAGTAAAGACATAAATTATCACTGGGAGGTGGCCAGGGCTTGGCAGTCATGCGTGTGAGTGAGAAACAGACACTCTGTCCCTCTCGCTTGCTATTGCATCATGCTCGGCATGGAGGGGCAGGGCTTCGGGGTGTTCCTGAGGAGGTAGGTATGGGGCAGGGTCTGTCCTCTCAGGCAGAGCAGGATGTAGCAGCCCGCCTGCTTACTGAATTGTTCCCATTGTGTTTGTGAATTCCCCCAAGAGTATAAAACAGGTGTCGAAGTTTTAAGGCTCCTTTACATTGTCAGAGTGGTGTAAAGGACAGTATGACCTTATAAATGCTTATGGTGCTTTAGTGTTTGGAACTGGTCTAAATATTTGGACTGAAAAAATTCTTATCAAAATGTGCTCCATAAACTGTTTGCTACTGACCTTTCTGGAGATGGTCAGTAGCCAATATAAATTGTTTGATTCCCCAGCCATCATTTGCTCTTCAGTTGCCTATGATGTAACACTGAGCTGCATATATTTGTTGACAAATAACTAGAAATAAAGGGTCAAATCTAGCTACATTACCATTAGGCAAGACGGGTGGAAGATTTCCTCCAATGCTCCCCACTCCCATTCTCCATCCATTGTATTGTAGTTTAAATAAATTACCAAAATAATTGAAACCAGAGTGATTCTATTGCATTATTTTGACAAATAAAATATGCAGAATTTTGCAGAATTTTAAAATATTGTGTGCAGAATTTTTAATTTTTTGGTGCAGAATTCCCTCAGGAGTAATGCACACTCCCTGTACTCCATGCCAAAGCTATAGGGGGCTGTGTGGGTGAATCACCCTCAGTTCCTTCCTCACAGCAAAGACCCACAAGGAAGACTCCAAAGCAGAGAGGAAGGAGGGTAGGTAGTGGATCACCCACAGGGGGACACATCTCGAAGTACTCCTGTTACTGCACAAGCTGAATAACTGCTCCTTCTTCAAACAGTGTCCTGTGGGTGATCTTCTTCAGGGAACTCCTTTGCAGTATCCCCATTGAGGAGGTGGGAGGTTCAGAGTAGAGTCCAATACAGAAGAGAGAACTGCAGTGCCTACAGCAGATAGGCTGCAGGTACCAAAGTTTAGTGATTAGAAAGAAGTATGAACATCCTTAAGTAGGGCTATAGACATAAATAGTGGTCTTGTGGAATGCGCTGTCACTCTTGAAGGGGGCTGAACATGAGTTCTGTCATAACAAAACTTTATACAACTGGAGAGATCCATTTTGAGAACCTCTGTTTCAAAATTACCAAACCTTTGTTTCTGTCTGCAATGGATACAAATAGTCTAGGTGATCTTCTAAACTGTTTGTTGCTATCTAGGTAGAAGCTAGTGCCCCTTATGTAGGGTATAGAATATGGCTTCTTGACTAGTCTGCTGCAGTTTTGGGGAAAAAACTGGGAACTGAATGGTTTGATTATAAAATTATGAGGACACCTTAGGTATAAATCTTGCAAGTTCCCATAGCAACTTCTCTCTGGTGAATGCCACAAATGGGGGGTCTGCTATTAAAGGCCCCAATTCTCCCACCCTTCAGGCAGAAGCGATTGCTAACAGGAAGGCTGTCTTCATTGAGAAATCTAATAAAGAACACAAAACTACTGGCTCAAAAGGCTGTTTCATAAGGTAATTAAGTACTAGGTTCAAGTCACAGCTTGGAATAGGATCTCTGATTTGTGGGGAGATAGTCAATAAACCTCTTAGGAATCTTGCTGTAGTTGGGTGATAGAAGAGTGAAAAGCTGCTATTGCTGCTAAGTGAATCCTAATGGATAAAAAGGCCTGATGTTTTCAGTTCCAGTAGATAATCCAATACCCTAAGAAGAGGAGAGTGAGTTTGGGGAATTATGACAACTGTCACATCAAAAGTAATATTTCCATTTCTGCAGGTAAGTATTTTGTGTAGATTCTTTTGTACTATTTAATATGACATATAATATCTCTGATTCACAGGATACCTCTATTCCTCAGAACTATCAAGGAACTATGCTTGGAAACGTAGAAGATGTAGGTTGGGGTGAAGTGTTTGACTGCCATCCTGGGTCAGTAAGCGAGGACTGATTGGAAGCCTCCACAAAGGGCAAGAGGTGAGTCTGATCAAATAGACTATTGGCCATGCTGATCCAATCAATGAGAGTCTGGCTTGATCTTGTTAAGACTCTTTCACAGTAACAGTGTCAGTGGATATGCACAGAAAAGTCATTTTGTCCATGAGATGAGTAATGTGCCTCCTGTGGATTGGTGATCAAGCCCCCCTCTCTGGAGCAATGGCTGATGCATTTTGCATTGGCTGCCATGGCAAACAGATTGACTTCCAGCCCTCAGGCTAAGAATGTCTTGTGGAGGACTCTGGAGATCAGTTGCCATTTGAAATTTAGAAAAAAATGTCCACTGAGGTCATCTGCTGTGGTGTTCTGAATATCTGGGATGTAAGAAGCTGAGGTGACTATGTGGTTGGCTATGCACCAATTCCAGAGTTTTATTGCTTTGGCACAGAGAGATGGGGAGCATGTGCCTCCCTGGGGGTTGATATAATACATGCATGCCACATTGTCTGTCATTTTTACTGACTTCAATTTAAGTAGTGGTAGAAAGTGTAGGCAAGCATTTTTGATGGCTCTCTCAATTCCAAAAGATTGATGTAGAGAAGCTGCTCTTGTAGTGACCATTTCCCCTGTACCTTCTGAAATCCTAGATGTGCCCTCCAATCCAAAAGTGAATTGTCTGATGTTATCACTATGGTAGTAATACTCGGAAAGAGTGGAACAGCGCTGTAGGATTTGGCTAGGTCCTTCCCCCAAGTGAGTGAGTGTAGAACCCATTGGGGAACAGACAGTAAGCCTCCTAAACTGCTTAGTTTGTAAATGGTTCAAAACTATCCCTATAGGTCTCGGAGGTATAATATGGCATGCTGCACTACAAAGATGCAAGCTAACACTTGTCCCAGCATTTGAATACAATCTCTTATGCAAATGTCAAATAAGGATACCTCTTGAAGTGATGCCACTGAGGCTCCTTGTGCCCTTGTAGAGTGAGTCCTTACCTGTGGGGAGTGGGAAGCTATGCCAACTGATATCAGAGTAGAATCCAGCCAGAGATTCACTTAGAGATCCTCTGAGAGAACGTAATTTGACTTTGGACTCATTCTACTATGGCAACAAACTGTCCACGTAACTTGCTGATTTGTTTTGTTCTCTTCTCTGAAAGCAAAATGCCAATGCTAGCATTACATCAAGGGAATGAAATCTCTTATCCTTGCCAAAGGCATGGGGCTTTGGAAAAAACCCCACAGATAACTGAATTGACTGATTTACATTAAATTCCAAAACTATCTTAGGAGTTAATTTTGAATGTAGTTGTAGTGAGACACTGTCCTTATGGAATATTATGTATGGTGGTTGAACCATTAGTGCCCCGACTTCACCTACCCTTCTGGACGGGGTAATGGCAACTAGGAAGGCAATCCCCATTGACAGTTAAGATATGGACTATATAACCAGAAGTTCAAATGGTAAGTTAGTGTGTTCTGAAAGTACTAAGTTAAGGTCCCAGAAAGGGGCTGGTTTCTTTACTGGTGCAAAGGTTCTGATCAGACCTTTCAAGAATCTGGCTGTTATTGAGTGAGTAAAGATTGAGTAACTGACCAATGGCAAGATGACCTATGCTGACTAATCCCATGCAAGCCCATAGTGAACTGAAGTAAAGACTCATTGTCAAAAAAGTCAAGAGATAATCTAAAATAATGGGAATATCTGATGCCTCTAGAGACATGATTTTGCTGGACCAGTGAGAGAAACATTTCCACTTGCCCAGATCACATTTTCTGGTGGAGTCCTTTCTGCTATTTTTAAGAATATACATCTTCAGAGTGGGAATGTTCTAGGCTTGATGCCCATCCAAATACCAAGCCGTGAGATGAAGCACTTCATGGTTGGGGTGCTTGACTCTGCCATTATACTGGATCAGGAGATCAGAAAGGGTCAGATGCTGATCGGTGAATGGGATGACATTTGTAGGAGGCTTGGGAACCAGAATTGCCTGGGGTATTTGAGGGCAATGAGGATGTGGGAAAAAGAGTGCTAGACAGCCATCAAAGGCTACATGAGAATTGGGTGGAGATGGCATCAGTAGTGGTTCATAACTCTCAAGTTTCCCATCAAAAGTATCTTTTGGCAGGTTGGGTTGATGTGAAAGATGCAGGGTATCATGGCTTTTCCACCCTCTGTCTTTTACAAGGCAGTTCATAGGACTGCTGTTGGTAAAACAATTGAAGCATAGGCCACTTGTAAGGATGTTTGTGGTATTTCCTCTTTGTAGCTGGTGTATATATACCCAGCGAGTGGAGGGTTGCCCTGGAGTCCTTTAGTGAGTGAAGACTCATCAGTCTTTTTGTTGAAAAGGTTGGTCTCATTGAAGGTCACATCCTCCACACTGTTCTGGACCTCCTTGGGAAAACCCAAAGAGTGATACTATTGAAGTCGATGCACTATCTGCTGCATTGACATCAGTCTGTAGCAAAATTCTGGCCACCAGCATGTCTTCATCAATAAGGGGCTGAAATTGAGCCTAGCCTTGCTGAGGTAATTTGCCCTTAAAATCTAAGAACTTTGAATAATTCAGAAAGTCATACTTACCCAAAAGCACATGATTATTTGATATTTTGAACTGGAGGCTAGCAAATGTAAATACTTCCCTACCCAGAGTGTCCAGATGCTTGGCTTCTTTATGAGAGGGGGTGGCTCTTTGATATTGCTGCCTAGATCTTTCAGTGGCAGCCTGAACAACTGAGAAGTTTGATGCAAGGCGGGTGAATAGAAACTCCACTCCCATACATGGGAGAAAATAATACTTCTCAGCCCTCTTGGGGATAGTATCGCATGTTGCCAGTATATGCCATATGGCTCTTGCTGATTCCAGTATGGCTTCATTCATTGGGAGTGCTATCTACCTGGACCCTGTGGGTTGCAGGATGTCTAGGAGATTGGGTTGTATATCCTGGATCTCCTCTAGGGAAATTTAGAGTTCCTCCACCACCCTGCATAGCAGCTCTTGAAACGGCTTGTGGTCATCCAGAGGGGAGGGAAAAGCTGGAGCAACCATCTCATCAAGAGATGAGGAGGATAACCTTGCCAGTACTGGTGGAACCAGCAGATCAGGCTCATAGTCTTCCTCTTCTATAGGGTCAGGCTAGTAGTCAGGATGGGAGATAGACATATGCCATAGCCCATATCCTGTGGTGGGGTCAAAATCTCCCTGGTGAGAGATGGTTCCAATGACATGAGGGATTGCAGAGCTGTGAGAACAAAATATGTCCTCTGAATGGTGTCTCTCTTCATTCTCCTTGAAGTGCATGGGGTTCTCTCTGCTCATACCAACAGAGCTGATATAGGGAGGCTCTGGTTTGGTGGATCTGTATGGGGTTGTGGCGATACCTCTGGCCTGGGAACTCATAGGTTTTTCCATACAGTGTTTTTTTATGCAGGAATTCCTGCATCTGCCAGGTATAGCTAGGGAAGGAGTGATAAATACTGCACGGGGAAGAGATATGTACTTCCCTAAGGCAGTAAAGGCAGCTCTGGTGGTCATCACTGACCAAGAAGGAGCAGAAAGAGGAAACAGTTTTTAAAGCTAGATTTTCTCTGTGCAGTCTAATTTCCATATCAAGAGCCAGAGTAGTTCCCTGTGATTAGGAATCTAACTTAACACTAACTATACTATTCTAACTATTTACACTGGCTATACTAAACATAAAACTAACTATTTACAAAGTTTTAAGACAAGGCTGAAGAGAAAGGAGATGCTCCAGACATGGGAGGATCTGACTCAGGCCACGTGGCAGTAAGAAGGAACTGGAGAGGCAGTTGGCACACTCTGCTGCCCTTTATACACTTGGTGTGGAGCATGAGGAGAGCAGGAGCACAGGTGCAGACCAATGGGCATTGCTGGAATTCTCTGGTCTCAGTTGCACGGTGCATATGCATACCCACAGTGGAATACATATAGGTACCAGCACTCAAAGAAGAAACAGTAGCTCCAAGAGGCGTAAACTGCTTTCTTCATCTTACCTTTGAAATGTGCTGCAACTCCAAGGATGCTTGCTGTTTGGAAGTGTATACTTAACCACCCCCCCCCCAAGCCAAAAATAAATATGCTACATGTAGTCAAGATGAATAGCAAACATAATCAGATAGCTATAAAACAAGCAAAGATGAATAAAGATTAAAACAATATTTTGCATCATAAGATTAAATCTACAAAGTATATATTTTTGCTTTTTAAGGAGGGGGTGATATCGGTAGTGACAATTCACAAAATTTGTTTCTAATGCAGCACAAAGTTTTAATTTTTCATTTACGCAAAACTTCATTGAGAATTTAGCCCGAGCTCTAGGTCCACTCAGCAGGCTTAAAGAGAGGTTCAGACAAGAATCTTCAAAAAATCTGGTTTGCAGCAAAAAATGTTTTGCTCTGCTAATGAGGCAGGACAACTGAGCAAGATGAAGTTCACTTAGAGAACAAAAAAATCCCCCTTCTGTTCTGACTTTGATTATTATTTATCCTTTATACAGTGGTAGTACCTTGAGGGTTCACCCAGATCAGTACCCTATTATACTGGGCTCTGTACAAATGTAAAAGTAATTGACAGACTCTGCCCAAAACAGCTTGCAACCTAACTTTATTACTATAAAGAGGATAGCTAACCACTTGATACAGCATTTACCTTAAGGGATTAGGTGATGATGCACATCTTAAAAATTCTAAAGAAGAGCGGAAACCAAAACCTTGGATCTGAACACCCCAACATTTTGCAGTTTAGTTCTCTTTCTAACCCAACCCACACTGTCAGTTTGCTTTGCTTTTTCTTCTTTTCCTCTTAAATTTGGTTCTACCAGAAAAGGTGGACTGGTGATGGATTCTCCCATTGCTTCAACAGATGAGTGTTTAGCTAATATTGACTTAAGTTCAGAATTTATTTGTTTTTATGGGTCTCACATGGGAAGAGAGTTCAATCCTGGATTTGCAAATATGGTTACATGTCTTGTAAGTGTAATCGTTGTGGAGCAGAGGGTTTGAGGCATTGGCCTTACAACATGATCTCTACTTCTGCAAAGACGTCACACACCACTCCTCAAAAGTGGACATAGCCGCATGGCATAGACCTCTCCATCTGGATTTATCAAGTGCAACAAGTTCCCAGATTTAACATCTGTCTTGCATGCTTTGAGGTTGGCCTTCAAAGTGTCCTTGTATCTGAGAATGGGTTCACCCTTAGAGCAGGTTCTGCACTCAGTTGGCTGTAGAACACCACTTTCAGTATACGAGAAACCTCCATGAAGACCATGTGTCCAATCCAGCAAAGTTGAGCCCTGATGAGCAAATTCTCAATGCCAGGGATTTGGCACCTCTCAAGGATTTCATTGTTGTGGATCCTATCCTGCTACTGGATGTTGCAGATGGATTTTAGGCAGCAAAGATGGAAGCTGCCTTGAGCATATGTGCAATGAGGGTCATTAGCAAAAAGGAGCTCTCTTAAGAGTTGTTTGATTATTTTGATGTGGGCCCTAAATCGCTGTAGATTGAATAGACCTCCATCCGATCTGAAATGAATGCATTCACCTCTGTCAAAGTTCTGGAATGCAAACATGAGCATGGCTGAAAAGCATGTCAAAGAGGACTGGAGCCATTTCACACCCTTGTTTGGTGTCTTTGGTGCCAGAGAAGCCTTCTGATGAGTCACCACACTCCATCACCTTGGCCATCATGCCATCAAGAAATGAATAGATATCAGTAATCATCTTCTCCGGGCAACCACATTTATGAAGGAGTTTCCATAGGCCCTTGTGATTCACCACGTCGAAGGCATTGGTCAGATCAACAAACACTATATGCATGTCCTCATTCTGTTCATGAGACTTTTCTGATATTTGTTGGGCTGCAGAAGTTGTGTCCATGGTCCCCCAGCTAGCACGAAACCCCCACTGTGACTCTGGATACACCAAGTCCAGTAGGTGAGAAATGAGCCTGTTGCAGAGAAATTGTGCAAGGAACTTCCCCACTATAGACAGCAGTGAGATTCCACAATGATTGTCACAGCTAGATATGCTTCCCTTCCTTTTGCATAGATGGATTATAAGCGCATCCTTATAATCCTGGGGCATGATACCCTGTTCCCATATAGTCTTGAAAATACTGGTGAGTATCCTGACCAGGTGTGCAGCTCCACATTGTACACTTCAGGTGGAATGATCTGGAGGCCTGGAGACCTGCCCAGGGACAGCTGCTGAATGGCCTCTGTAACCTCTTCTAAAGAAAGATCCACAGACACCTTCTCTAAGACAGGACACTGCAGGAGTGAGTGGATGGCTTTGTCAGACATAGTGGATTGACAGTTCAGGAGACTGTCAAAGTGCTCTGCCCCGCAAGAGAGAATATAGCTTTTGTCTGTGAGCAGCCAGTTACCATCTACTGTGAGGACAGAGGCTGTAGCATTGGATTTTTGGCCATACACAGCATGGAGACCTTTGTAGAAGGCTTTCATGTCATGCCTGTCAACTGCTTCCTGCAGTTCTTCAGCCTTCTGATCCCATCAGTGATTCTTCGTTAGCCTTAATTAGGTTGGTGGCCTGATTGGCTTTCTTCATTGCTGATCTCTTGTCCAAGATGTTGGACTTGTGTGTAGTGTGCATGGTTTACAGTAGCCAGTCGATCTCAGGATCATTCGTGTCGAACCAGAAACTAATAGGTACAAGCTGGTAGCTATTAAGTCTCTCTCTAACAATATGTCTTTTATAGTATTCGTTTACTTTCACTGCAATTGTCTTTGGTGCGTTCCCTCATAAAAACAAATCTCTCCTTTTCCCCCCCAACTCTCAAAAATATCCCCAAATATAGAAAATTATTAAAGAAGCAGCAAACTATTTGCTGCTTCTTTAAGAAATTTCCTGCTACACTCTAGCACCAAATACTGTCAGACTTTTCACACGCTTTTTAAAAATGTTATTTTTAGTATATTTCTTCAGATTCTTAGCTTAACTCTTTCTTTCCATTTTCCCAGATTGCCCACAAAGTGAGAGATTTGCCAGCTGGCAATTTAGAGAGAGGAACCACCATGGGAAGTGGTTACAAAGGTCAGTCCTGCTTTCCTGAAATATGTTGATATAAGTGGGTCGCCAATAAATATCATCTCTGAACGAAGCTGTTTAATTCTGCATCATGTAACATATTAAGGCAGAAGGAAGCCATACCTCCTACCCTAGGGCTCATTCCTGCAAGAATGAGCACTGTGGCCCCAATCCAGCAAAGCACTCAAAGCACATGATTAACTTTAAGTATGTTACTAGTTTTAATAGAACTGTTAATAGAGTTACTGTGCTGGCAGGCTCTGTGAGTGAGGTATTTCTATAGACAACTCCTCCCAGATGGGAAGGACCTCAGAGAAAATTGAAATGTGTGTGTTTCCTCTCTCTGGGAGAGAGTGAAACTGTACCAGAAGCAGGAGTGGAGCTTTCTTTGTACCCTCATCTGGGAATAAATAGATATACTATTAAACTCAACTTGTGCCAGTGTCATAATTCCAGGAATACTGCATGGCTGTGCCATGGCTAATCCACCAATAATGAGGCCATGAGGTAAAGTAACAGGATTATTCACATGCTTAAAGTTTCGCATGCACTTAAGAGCTGTGCTGGATCAGGGCCAGAGTACTCCGCTCTTTGCAGGTTCAAGTGTCTAGTATGCTAAGGCATATGCTTAACTTTAAGCACATCAGTGATTTGCTGCACCAAGGTCTTAACTATGGACCATATTGCACACTGATATAGGCTCATGCAAGTCCTACTAATGTAAAATGAAAACTGCACATGAGCAGCTGAGGGCAGAATTTGGGTCCTTGTAGCTAACAGATATAAATTGCAATTCTTTGTTAGGTCACTGCAGTATTGTGTCTGAGATTTAAGTTGGGGCAGCTATACACCAGAGAAAGGTGAAGTGATTGCATTTCAGTAAAGAAACCTTGATAAATGAACTTCAATTTATTACCATCTGATTTATTGTGGTAACCAGCTGTGTTAATTTTGCATACCTCTTAACATGTATGTCCAGGTAAAAGCTACAGAAAATTAACAAGCATGAAATATTGACTTATACCCTAGAAAGGTACTTCACATAAAATGGTAAATGTTCATCAGTCTTCTGAATGAAGGACAGTATGAAAACAACCCTATCATCTCCACACCATTTCAACGGTGCTCTGTACAGGTGCAAAGGTCTGCCTAAAAGCACCAAATTGGAGGATCAAGGCCTACTCTGGGTCACAATACAACCCTGTCTTGTTAATGTTAAAATAATGACATTTAGCCATTTTCTAAACTTTTTCACTTTGTTCTATTACTGAAACAATCTAACTTTAACCGAAATATAAGTTTACAAGAGAATTTTATATAACGAAATATTGTAAACCTCATTTAATAAAAATTCCTTCAATTTGAAATCAAAACTGATCATCATCCATTTGAATTCTAACTACCTAATTTTGGCTCACATTGCAGATAACACATAGCAAATGTAATTTGTCATCATAAATGTATTATTATTTAATCATATGAAAGTTTTGGTTTATCTTGAGCAAATATTTATAGTACTTTTAATACACCGGAGCCATTCTTGACAGAAATGATGAAACAGATTTATCACTCTTGACAAATTATATTGCAAAATGTCTTCTCATGACTGCCCACAATAGAAACAACAACAACGTATTCAACAGGAATGTCACCTGTGATTCTCCTTTTTTTAACCTTTTACTGTGGAAGACTAAAATCTCTTTCCATAGAGACCATACAGTACTTAGTATGTGAGTTGGTTATAAGAGTAATTGTATGAATGAATGAAACCTGTAGCCCCTTAAATCAAACTAAGTAGTGTTTTATTAAAGTGCCTAGCAAATCAATCTAAATCCAAGGATAATAAAGCTCTAATCAGGTGGTAGAAAAAATAATAGGTTGTCATGCATGAGGAAAAATAGGCAATCATGGAATGTTTTCTTTAATTAGGTCGTGTAAAATGGAAGGACTGAGTAGGAACTGGCAAGACATTCATCATGAGCAAGGTGGGAAATTATTTTGATTCCTGAGGGAGGAAAACTGAGTGTGATACACTAAGATTTGACCGGACAGAAAATGAAAGCTTCTTTACTATGCGTGTCACTTACTTTTGATGACTTAGTGACAGGTATGGAGTTTTGAAGCAGAATATATCCAGCCATTCCTCTAGTTTAAAAGTCCCATTTTACTAACTCTATATCTGATTTACCTTTTCACTGCTAATATTATATGTTAGATTCTACTTACATCTTCCACATGGATAGAGTTGATGTTCATCTCTACAGAATTTTAGCTGGTAATAAACTAGGAATTGATTAAGGCCTGCATTTTCTAGTTTAAATGAAATGGTTAATTAATATTAATCTCAGCATATATTAGTATGCTGCCATGTATTACAGTTACTTTACAAATTATAACCATCAGAAGACATTAATGTATTTTTCAGAGTTAAGGGGAAAATAATCCAGAAATTAGGAAATAATGAAATTATCTTAAAAGTTTACAACAGTTTGTGAGCCAGCCAATGCTGAATTTTGCTTAACAACTTTATTGTGGAAAGTCAGACAATACAAAATATGTTAAAGTAAGTATTTTTAAAGTTTTTTTGCCAAAAATTCTATTGTTTATATAAAAATATCTAGACTTTCATATTTTGTCAAAATTCTACCTGGGGTTATTAGAGCACACTGCATCTTCATAGATTCCACATGCAGTTTCAGTTGGTCAGTACTTCTCACTACTGGTCCTAAGTTGTTGTGTAGTGTTAGTGTACAATGCTAAATAGCTGCTGTGTTCTTTCTCAGAAGTGATTATATTTCAGTATTGGGTTAAGTAATCTTTTCTATTCCTTTCCTAACTCAACCAAGACATTGTAAGGGTAAATTAGTTAATGTTTGTAAAGTGCCTTGAAATCCTTACATTACACGTGCTAGTGGAGTAATTATTGAATACCAGTGGTCTATCAGGACAGGAGATCTTTATTCTCAACTCTGTCTCCTCTCTATCATGCTCACCCATGCCATAGATACATAGGCAATTAGGAATCTGGGTATATTTTCTTCTAATATATGCAGAACAGAGAAATGACAAATATTGGACACACAGTTTCTGAAAGTTTTCATTAGCAATCTCAACATTCTGCAGAAACAATTAATTTTGTGCAGAAAGATAATATTATCCTGATTCACTCTGTAGTTATTGTATCTGAATATCTGCTAACAACTCTATTCACACTTTTCTCTGTGTGAGAGATTTTTCAGGAAAAATAAAAGTGGGTTTCTGAAATTATTTTTATTTACATGATTTGGATAATTCATGTAGAAAAACATAATTTGCTAATATTAACTGACTTGATAGTTGGAATAGCATTTATATTTTTCATTTGATGGCTGGCTAGCTGAATATGCTAGAAGAATGTGCAAGGGTCTGCTTAGTTTAGAGGTTCACAGAGCCGAGCAGAAGAGTTGCTTCTACCTCTACTCCATCACTCATAAAGAACAAACCTACAAATCACTTGTCAACAACTTTGAACTACCTTGTTTCAGGTGGTTTCCTCTCTGTCTATTATTTCTGCTAAAAGACCCATGAAAATTAAATACAGACCCTGTCAATGCTTGAGTGACCTAGTGCTCCATCATAACAGCAATGTAATAGCAATAAATCATTTCAACTTTAATCTATTGTTATTGATGAATTATTTGTCATCTAATATGCTGAAAATGATGACCAAAGAAATAGATCAACTTTTTTTCTTCTTCCAACTACGGCATTGATGGATTGTATCCCTAAGCTGTTATTACACTTATAATGTACTCTTCTGCAATGACAGCACAGCTAGTTTTTTAATCATTCCATAGTAATCAACTTAAGACAACATAGCAAGACTCATAACTCATGTTCTTTTCATTTTTGGCAGTGATGGGAAATGAAAATGTTTTTATTCTTTTGAAATAATTCTTACCTGACTAGGCTGAAGATTGCTTTAAAATTGTAAATAAATGGTTGTTTATTGAGCTGGAACTGAAAAGTGACATATTAAAATGCCTGCTTTTGAAGAAAAAAATAATTTAGGCCTGAGTGGAGTTAGAGTTGGTGAAAAAAAATACTTGGTTTTTCTTTTAACTGGTTCACTGCTAACTCAAATCTATACTAGTGTACTTCATGCTGAAAAAGAGCAAGACATGCCTCTATCAGCACAAGAGCTGCTGGGGTGCCTTTATAGATAGGCTTGTTAAGGTGGTCAGGGTGAAATCTTCAAGAACTCCTCAGTGATTTAAAAGCTTAAGTCCCATTTACAAAAGTGACTTGGGATTTAGGTTCCTGAGGGCCAATGGCTTTTCAATTTTGAAAATGGGAATTTGGCATACTTGTATATTTTACCCTAAGTATCTGAAACATGTGACGTATTGCGGGTTTGCTATTGGGTTTTACTTGCCCATCATTTTCAGTTAATAAAAAGTTGAAAAATATGGCTTGGATGACAAAACCTGAGGTAGCATCTAATTTATTTGTTAATGTTTTTCGAGATGTGTCACACAGGCTCTACTTTCCAGGGGTTAACTCACTACTGAGTTAACTGACCGTTTTCAGTCTGACTTTCAACTTTGACCTTTTCGAGGTGACAACTGACCTACACTTTGCTTATGATTGTGGATCCAATTCTGTTCTTATCTTGCTTCACTTTAGTGTAATTTACTCTGTCATAAGTACAACACAAGAAGCTGTTGTCATTAATTCTAAATCAGAATTCTGACTCCCTGGCTGCTTCTCTTTTGATATGTTATGAGATATCAATATCTTCCCTTCATCCCTCATCCTATTTTATTTTACATTTGAGATATCTAATTGCTACCTTCAATCTTCACTTCTTTGTGAATGATACCCAATTCTATATCTCTTCAACACAGTCTCTGGTCCCTCTGCCTTCCATCTATCTGCCTCCCTTGGCCGTGTCAGCTTCTCAATAAACAATTTCCATTGCTGAATAATGTTCAGAGACTGACATCCAATTTATCTTTATAAACTCTTTCCATATTTGACTACCCTAAAAGATTCATAGAATTTAAGGTCAGAAGTGACCATAATGATCATCGTATCTAAACTCCCACATTACAGAGGTCATGGAATTTCACCAAGTGATTCCGGCATCAAGCACACAACTTCTGGTTGAGCTAGAGTAGAGATTTTAGAAAAGCATTCAGTCTTGTTTTAAAGACTTCAAGGAATGAAGAAGTTACCACATCCCAAGGTAATGCTTAATTCAAAGCTCAGTTTCATCCTCCAGATCAGAAATTGGGAATCAACCTTGACATTGTGTTTCCTCCCAAAACTTCCCTTGACTATGACAACTTATCCCTGTACTGTCTGCTTACCCACCCCTCGAATATTTCCAAAATTTACTCTTCTGATCCCCCCTTGACTTTTCATCTGCTGCTAATTTTATTCAAATCATAAATAGAAAACTTGCCAGGTTAAAATTCATATATTTATTTTAAAATCATTTTCCCGTGCAACTAATATTATTTTAGATAATGAAACAGAAAGATTTATTCAATCTAAGCTTTCAGAGATGACTTCTGATTTTGTGAATTCCCAATGTGTGACACCTTCAAGAAGCCTGATTTTCAGAAAGTTCAGAGTAGCCATTCCTTTGAAAATCAGACCAACTTAAAGTGTCTGACACAGGGCACCCAAAACTTGAGGAAGCCAAAAGTCATGGATCAGTTTTGAAAATGTAGGCTTTGAAATCTAATTTGCTTTTCACTATTTCTGTTACCCGGGGTTCTTTCAACCCAAAGGTCTTGGTAACTTTTACTCTGTGCGAGGTGGTGTCAGGAAATAAATCAGGGGAGACACAGCCGTCCGACCGATAGATGGCTGGCACAAACAGGACAACACAAGAGTGCTTTCACTTAAAGCTAAACTTTACTTAGTCTCAAGCACTTACACACATCTTCAACAGGTTAGTAAAACACCCCCAACCCTTGATAATTACCAAAGCTGAGTGTGGCTCTCGAGTGAAACAGCGGCAGGCTTCCGGTGGCCAAATCTTCCATCTGCCTGTGGGGACCACAAGATGTATCGAGAGGGAGAGTCCCCAAACGAGTCCAACTATCTCAAGCTTTTTCCCCTTATTTATACATTAGTAATAGAATGACATGTCCCTTAAAGAAAATTTGTAAAGTAAGCAGTTTCAATGGTCAAGCAAGAGGTTCCTTCTGATTATTGATTAACCAGGTGTGGGTTTTTCCAGAGTTTGCAGCCTTGAGACACCAATAGACATTCCTGGGGCACATCCTGCTCTTTTAAAATGCATGTATCAGCAACTTCAACACAATTCTTATCAGGAAGGACGCGGGGTCAAGCTGCCCTTTCCGTGGCACCCCAAAACTCCCCCCCCCCCTCCTGCCTTGGTCAAGCTGAGGCTGCTGAATGGCCAATTTACAGCTTGCTGACTAGGCTGCCTTTAACAATAAGCCATAGTGGTTTCAGGAACTTTACTGGTTTTCCAAAATCTCCCCGTACATTTCCACCGTTCACTTCTTGAACCAACTACAAGCCAGTAAACCTAACTTCAGTATCAGGCAAACTGATTGAACCTATAGTAAAAAATAGAATTATCAGACACAAAGATGAACACAATATGTTGGGAAAGAGACAACACGGCATTTGTAAAGGGGAATCATGCCTCACCAAACTATTAGAATTCTTTCAGGGGGTCAAACATATGGATTTAGTGGACTTAGACTTGCAGAAAGCCTTTGACATGGTCCCTCACCAAAGGCTCTTAAGCAAAGTAGACAGTCATGGGATAAGAGTGGGAGGTATTCTCATGGATCAGTAACTGGGTAAATGATAGGAAGCAAAGGGTAGGCATAAATGGTCAGTTTTCACAATGGAGAGAGGTAAATAGGGGTATCACGGGGTGAAGAGTGAAGGAGCAGGAGCAGGGAACCATGACCACAGTACTCTGTGCTATACCTGATCTCTGCACCCCAGGACCCTCAGAATATAAGTTAGGTAGCTGGCTGCTTTAGACTACAGAGAGCATAAAAGGTGGCTTAAAGCAATCTTCATCCCCTGCCCCTCAATTCCTGTCCCAAGTGCAAGACCACCCATGTTCAGATTTGGTTGTTATCCTAATTTGGCTGTGAATCAAGCCTAAAGTTCTAAAAAAAAAAATGGCATGAAGAAAACACTTAAAGGTGTTCATAAATGGAACTTCATACAAAGCACAAAGCTACAATTGGTCCCTTCCCTCCTTCTCTCATAAATACCAAATTTGCCATAAAAATGTTGATACACTATGTTCTTGAGATGTTGGTGGCATGTTGAAGGATGCATTCAGTCTTTGTATTGCCATTTATACAGCAGTGACAACTAAGAATCACAGACATTCAATTAATCATTTATTTGTATTTATTATTTAAATTTATAAAAATATTGTTACAATTAACAGGCATTCATCTCATGCTCTGGCACCCTGACAAAAATTAAAGATCAACAAACTCAAATTACTACTCCATAAAAAATAATGCTGTTCTATCAAAAGTAAATGCTAATCTCAGTGTTTCAACGGTAAATAAAAATCACCTCTAACAGCATGACCAGCATGTATGGGTTCTGGCAGAACAAAGAAAGAAATGAGGTCCATAGACAAGGAGCCTTCTTGAAAAATGCCATCAACAATTTCCTTTCCATTTATTGCAAGTGACTTCTAGCTTGAGTGCTTCTGCTGATCACAACTATGGCAGAGTGGCATGAGGAGAAAAACAGGTCCTTCAATAACTAGGTTCCAAATTACTGAGGGCTTTGAACGTTATATCCAGTATCTTGAATTTCACCCAGAAATTCTCCAGTGAATAGTGTAACTCCCAGAGAACTGAAAGATGTGCTCTATGCATGACAGTCAACTTAGTAAGCGGGCGACTGCATTCTGCAATAGCAAGGCAAATACTACAGTAGCCCAATTTTAAGAGGACTAAGGCAAGGATACTTGTAGCAAAGTCCACATTTGAAAAAAAAAAAAAAACTTAAACTGGCCACATCAAACCAAAGGAAAAATGATTTCCTGGCTAGGCCCCTTATTTGCACATCCAATAGGAGAGCTTGGGTCTAACCAAACCCATAAATTGCAAATGTAGATGCACTCCTTCAATGAAAGGTGAATGGATACAAATAGAACACTTGCCAACTCTTATAGCAACTTCTCCCAATTTACTAATATTGTCTCTGTGTTGAGATTCAACCAGCTCATGCTAATTTCTGCTCCAGTTTCTAGCAGAGAGACATACTGAGTACCATCCACATACTGATAACATTTCACCTTAGTGAACTTCTTAAACCCTTATGTACATGTTGAACAGGTGGGGACAAGAAGACAAAAAGGAACCAGTGGCACTTCACACAGGAGAGACCTTAGTCATGAGGAACAATTGTCCGTAATTACCAATTGGGTTTTCTTTGTCTGAAAGGAGCACAGCCACTCAAACAATTCCACTCAGTCTGCTTATTATCAATAGTATCAAAGGTATATATTAGATGTAATATAATCAGCATGGACCCTTATTCTAATCCATTGCTGAGTTGGGGTTTTCAGCTACCACCATCAGTGTAATTTCAGTCACATATTCAGCTCTCAATCCAGACTAACTAAAATCCAGCAAATCGAGCATTCCTAGGTGATGCCTGAGCTTCTTTACCTACAGCTTCTCAACAACCTTCCCGGGAATTGGAAGTTCAAGGAGTCAGCATCTGGTGAGATCATCTAGTGATTCTTTCTTGAGTAGAGCTCTCACCAGTAGCTCTGCGAGAACACTTGGACCCTTACCCTCACCCTGTACCCATTGTGACAATCTCAAACCATACTGGGCACAATGGGAAGATTATCAAAAGTATCTAAGCCACTAAGACTCATGCTTCTAAATTTTTTGAAAATCTCCCCTAATATCCCCCACACTGAGCTTAACTTCCAGAAAGACAAGGATCCAGCTCAGAAGAGGTCCTGACCCCTAATACTTCCAGGACATGAAGAAGCAACACTGGCTGAAACAATCCAAGATGACTGTGTTTGGCCCCTCTGGATAGTCATAGATTCCAAGACCAGAAGGGACCATTGTGATTATCTAGTCTAACCTCCTGTGTAAAATAAGCCATTGAACTTCTCCAAAGTAATTCCAAGAGCATATCTTTTAGAAAAAAACATCCAATTTTGATTTTAAAATTGGCTGTGAGGGACAATCCACCATTACCCTTGGTAAATTGTTCCAGTAGTTATTTACTCTCACAGTTAAAAATTGAAGCCTTATTTCCAGTCTGAATTTGGCTAGCTTCAGCTACCAGTCATTGGATCATGTTATATCTTTCTCTGCTAAATTGAAGAGTCCATTATTAAATATTTGTTCCCCCTCTAAGGACAGTAATCAAGTAACATCTTCACCTTCTCTTTGCTAAACTAAATAGATTGTACTCCTGGAGTCTATTGCTATATGGCAGGTTTTCTAATCCCTTAATCATTCTCATGGCTCTTCTCTGAGCCCTCTCTAATTTGTCATCATCATTTTCCTGAGTTGTGGACACCAGAGCTGGATGCAGTATTCCAGTGCAAAATACAGATGTAAAATAACTTATCTACTCCTCCTCAAAATTCCCCCATTTAAGAGCATTAGCTCTTTTGGCCACAATGACACACTGGTAGCTCATGTTCAGCTGTTTATACATCTCAACCCCAAAATCTTTTTCAAAGTCTCTATTTCCCAGGATATAGTCTCCCATTCTATAAGTATGGCTACATTCTTTGTTCCTAGATGTATACATCTACATATAGCCATATCAAAATGAATATTGTCTGCTTGCACCCACTTTACCGAATGATCCAGATCACTATATAGATCAGTGACCTGTCGTTTTTATATTTTACCACCCCGCCCCCAAGTTTGTGTGTTATCTGCAAACTATCAGTGATTATTTTATGTTTTCTTCCATGGATAAAAATGTAAATAGAGTAGGGTCAAGAATAGATCCCTGTGGGACCCTGCTAGAAACACACCCACAAGATGATTCGCCATTTACAATTACATCTTGAGACCTATCAGTTAGCCAGCTTTTAATCCATTTAATATGTGCCATGTTGATTTTATATCATTCTATTTTTTGTGGCGGTACCAAGTCAAGTGCTTCACAGAAATCTCAGTATATAACATTAACACTATTACCTTTATCAACCAACATTATAATCTCATCAAAAAAAGATAAAAGTAGTTTGACAGGATCTATTTTCCATGAAACCATGTTGACTGTCATTAATTAACGCCCTTTAATTATTTATTAATCAAGACCCTTATCAGCTGCTCCATTATCTTGTCCAGGATCTACATCAAACTGATAGGCCTATAATTATCTGGGTCATCCCATTTACCTTATTAAATATTGGCACAACTTTAGCTTTCTCACAGTCTTCTGGAAATTCTCCAGTGTTCCAAGTCTTATTGAAAATCAGTGTTAACAGTCTAGCGAGTTCTGCAGCCAGTTCTTTTAAGGATCTTGATGCAAGTTATCTGGACCTGTTGATTTACAATCTAACTTTAATACCTGCTCTTTAACATCCTCCTTAGATACTAGTGATGGGAAAGAGTGTTATCTTCATCATATGATGAGACATCATCTGTTTTCTTTTTCCAAATACAGAACAGAAATTCTGCTAGATGGGATGGAGCAATAAGTCCCTCACAGCTCAAAGCCTTCATATCCACAAATTAACCTAAAATCCTTAACAGCAAGAAACATTGTATTCTGCATGTAGGTGGTGGCAGCTTGGACTATGAAGACTATTTGCCATCTGGAGCAGTTCAGCTTCTTTTGACCTTGCAGACAGCATAGCGGAAGTAAAAAATTCTTTCTGTCTGCAGGACCAATACCAACACAGCTCATTCTGGCTCAGTAACCAGATCAGCATGAGCTGAGAAGAAATCTAGGAGAAGGTGTGGCTGGGCTTTTTGTAGCTAATTTCAAGTAAAGAAGGTTAATCACTGAAATAGGAATCTTCTGATCTGCAAGGTAACCCATCCGCAGTAGCCAATATAACCCTCACCAATACAATAAATAACTCACTCCTGCCATAACTAATCATCTGTCATTATAAATTATGAAAAAAGTCTCTCTGCAGGAAAATTATATTTCAATGTAAGTATCATTTATACATGCAGACTCTGCTATCCCTTCCTGCAGACATTTCATTAAAACATAGTACATATGTACAAATGTATGAGTACATGATGTTAACTTGTACATGGTGTGACGCGGTGTGCCTGGGGCAGCTCTCACTGGAAATGCCAAGGTCAGGGCAGGCTGCAAAAGGGAGAGCAGATACTCCCAAGACTGGTGGGTAACACTGGAGATAAACTCCCCAACCAGTCACAAACTGTGCTTCTGGTCCCCCATACTGGTTATCAAGAAGCAAAAAAGAAATCACACAGCTCCCTTTACTGCATTCCAGTTCTCTGGCTCCCAATCAGCACCTAGGTCCAGTACAGTGAAAAAAGTTATTTAAAAAACTCTGCTCACATATGCAAAATGTTCTTCTGCCCCGAAAGGGTCAGCCACATTACCAGGTCAGTATAGGTTTGGATCTTACTAAAACTGGCATCATGGTATTTTGGGTATCTAAACTGAAGGTTTATTATAAAGAAACAAGAAAAAAACAAAGAGAGAGATATTAAATGGTAAAACAATCACATACATACAAAGACTTCAAAGTCCATATATCAGCTTCCTAGCAGTATTGGTGCGTTTGCTGGCTTGAAAGTCCCTCTGGAATACATCCACAGCTTGGATGGGTCATTCTGTCCTTTGTTCAGAGCAGTTTGTAGCAAAGTTCCTTCAGAGATAAGAAGCAGGACTGAAGACCAATTGGAGAAGATGCAGCTGCCTTTTATAGTCTTTTGCCATGCGGCCTGTGCTTCCTTTGTTTCAAACACAAGCTGCCCAGCACATGGCTTGAAAGCCTTAGGGTATGTCTTCACTAACAACATTAAAGCGCTGCCTTGTCAGTAACTGTGTATTCGCGGCATCAGCACTGGAAGAGCTCCCAGGGATGTAAAAAAACCACCCCCATGAGGGAGTAGCTGCACTGTTTACAGTGCCACTTTACAGCACTGAAACTTGCAGCGCTCGGGAGGGCAGGGGTAGGGGGGGAGAAAGTTGCAGCTCTGTAAAGTGGCAGTGTTGAAAGTGCCCCTGCATGCCTTGCTGAGTCATAAGGCCTTCTCTCAATGGCTCAGTTGTATAGCTGATGGTCCTTAATCGACCATCAAGCTGGCTAGGCAGAGCTGACGCCCAAACTGTTTGGGGGTGTCACCCAGAAGCATAGCCCAAGTTTGAAATACAGACATACATACATATCTATAGCTCATAATACAGAGGTGATACAGATACATAAATGAGATTATCATATTTGGCAAATCATAACGTTTTTGTAGATCTCTTACATGGCATATCTGGCACAACTAATTGCGATTTTACAATATTAATATTTGTAATATCCTCAAGTGTCCCCCAGATTCCATACAGTGTCACACATGGTATATGTACAATACTAGGAATAACAATTACATTGATCTAAATTACTCCCAGAGAAAAACATGGTCTAATATTATGGCGATAACATACCATAACATACTCCACAGGCCACAAGAAAGGATTGACAATACTGTGAGAGGCAGCATGGTAAAACACCTTACCCTGAAGATCCCTGATGCAGCAGAGCCTGTCCACATACATCATTTCATGCGTAGCTTGTTCAGTATTGCGCCTGTGTTCATGAAGAGCTTCACAGTGGAAAGGTTTAAAACAATAACTTTTATGAAAAAGTGCTTTAAGTTACTCATGTGCTAAGACATCATGGCTTTTAATAAATCACCATCTCAAGCTGAATTGTCAAATGTTAAGGTAATCAGGATCAAGCTTGGTCAATAGTGGGATGGGAGACCTCCAAATATGTTCACATAGTACTGTAAGAAGTGGTGGTGGTGATTCAGGAGTAGCACTCTTCCTTTTTATACATTATTGAATCAGTGATCTGGTATGATGGTGGCTTTTTTGTTTGTTTTTTGAATGAGCCATCAAATTCAAGCCCTGAGCACTTGCAATCGTAAATGATCCTATGGCACCTTTTGCAAGAATAGGATGTCTGGATTATATCCCACCCTGGAAAACTACATTCTGATTATCTAAAGGCCTCATCCAAATCTCACTGAAGTCAATAGGAGTTGTTATATTGAATTCAATGGGCTCTGGACGGGCCTGAAAGTTTGAATTGATAAAGATATTATTCTTCACTTCCAATTCAAACAATTCTTTTGTGCAGAGCCACCCTTCACATTTTGGTGTGACCACGTGAAAGCATTTTTGCTTCCCCTTGCTCCTCATGTTTTAACAACTTCTGACCACTGTGATCACAGCACCACATACAAAGCCAACCTGGGGAATTTAGGGAGACTCCTATAAACTTAAATTACTGATTTAGTATATAGTGTATGTGTGTGTAATTGCAGGGAAGGTCACCACCCTGAAGGTCACCAACAGCTTCACACTGCAGAAGAATCAGGGACCAATTGCTGGTGCGGGGCCATTGAACAACAATATTTTTAAAAGGTTACAGAGGACAACTCTCCAAAGAAACTGGAATCTCTATGCCACCATGACTCTATTCACCAGAGCTTCTCTGTTGAATTTTAGCTTTTACATAGCACTTTAAAAACATTCATCTTCATAACTTCACAGTGGGATAATAGAGCTGCTCAAAACAGCCACAAAATCTCACTCAATATTTGTCATCCTTGAGCAAAATTATGATCAAATCTAGAAGGTAAGTGTTGTTACTCCCCATATTACAGATGAGGAAAACAAAGTATGCAGGTTAAATGAGTGTCCCAAAGCAAAGGTTTATGTGCTTAGCTCACTAGACCATGCTGCCTCTCCCAATACTTACAATCCTTTCTTGTGGCCTGTGGTGTATGTTATGGTACGTATTGCATTTATGTTTTGTAGTATGTTTTAGGTAGGAGGTAGAAGGGAGATAAAAATTTGTGGATGGAAGTGAAATATTTGTTTGAGATCTAAGGATGCTGAGAGCCAATTGGGTTGCTAGTAGACACCCCAGAATATTTGTTCAAAGTTAGCTGTTTCTGCAGTGGCTTCAAAGAACAGCTACCATCCTTATCAGGGAACAACTGCTCCTGGGGAGAAAGTCATGGGAACAAGTGTGCAGAGGAAAGGGGTCCCTGAGGTAAAATTTCCAAGTGAGAAGCCTAGTGGTAGCAGCAGGTTATCTGAGAGAGAGTCACAGGGAATCCGGGGTCATAACATGGACACAGCCCACTCTGGCAGTGCTAGAGAGGAGCTGATCCATTTTACATAGTTGGCTGGGAGGGAACTCGGCACAGCCACCATCAATGCCTACAAACAGCTGCAAATTGGTCTAGGGTCCTCAAACAGCAGAGAAACCAATCGACCCTAACGGCCAGTGCCTAACATCATAACTTGAGGAAAAATCAATATGTTCCAACTCGAGCAATTAGTTTACATGTTCCTCTCCCCCAGAGGTGTGGGTGCAGAAGGAACATCCCCTGACATCACATTGTTTAACTCCCTGAAGGGATTCCCTTCTTATGCCAGGAAAGACTCACTTAGCACTACAATCCATAGGTTTAGGGGCAGCAAGTACAACTCTCACTGCACTTTGAATCACTATCCCCTAGGATGACAATCCTTGTCATGGCTCCATGTTGTGGTGCTTGTGAATCTGCTTTTCACTGAGATTGTTTCCTAGACTTTCACAGTGTTGAGAACACTAACAATCTGTTTATTCATATTTCACAAGGGATCCTTGTTACCATAAAGGATTTGTCTGGCTCCAAGCCTTGTGCTTTGCTCCGGTCAGACAGCGAAGTGCTCCTCATCCTGAACTTTAGGACCTGCTCCACTAGGTGGCATTGAACTCACTGCTCACAGGCTGAGTGGTAACTCATGTACTGACCCACCTTGTAAACCTTCTATAGCCAGTCCCCTGAGATGTGGCTCAAGACACCTCCCTGGTGCTTGCTACTTGAGTCGCTCCTCCCCTCTCCACATATGGGCTGGGTCCTGGGTTCTTTTTTGTGATGCCTGGTGCCTCACCAAGATGACTCCTCCCCTCTTGGGAAAACTGATTAATGCTACAGCTGACAAGGACTATAAAACCCAGCACACAAGAAACAATAAGATATATCAACACAAACCCCGAACAAAGAAATGGCACACCCCAAAACAACAATATAACAAAGGGGGTCTTCACTAGGAACAGCAAAATAGGATCTGGGGAAGAAAAGGGTAAAGGTTAATAAGTACTAAAACATCAACAAATTTCCCACCTCCCTAGTTGAAATGTATTTCAAATATTTCTGTTTATATCTTTGAAGCAAGTCACTTCATATTTCTCTGCCTCTGTTTCCCCTGCCATCCTTTCTCTATATTTTCTATTAAGACTGTAAATTCTTTGGGGCAGGCACTGTGTTACAGTGGGTTTGTACAGTGTCAAGCATAAGGGCCTCTGGTCTCACTTGGGGCCTCCCTAGGTAATACTGTAATACAAATAATAATCATTTGTGGATATATATGTGCCATGCCTTAACCACTGAGATCATCTTTCCCTACTTAACTGTTTCTCATCTGTATAAAAAGTTACCCTAAAAGGCATACCCCTATAATACCAGAGTACCATATATTATACTCTCTATATATTAAAACAACAAGGAGTCTGGTGGCACCTTAAAGACTAACAGATTTATTTGGGCATAAGCTGTCGTGAGTAAAAACCTCACTTATTCAGATGCATAGAGTGAAAGTTACAGATGCAGGCATTATATACTGACACATGGAGAGCAGGGAGTTACTTCACAAGTGGAGAACCAGTGTTGACAGGGCCAATTCAATCAGGGTGGATGTAGTCCACTCCCAATAATAGATGAGGAGGTGTCAATTCCAGGAGAGGAAAAGCTGCTTCTGTAATGAGCCAGCCACTCCCAGTCCCTATTCAAGCCCAGATTAATGGTGTTGAATTTGCAAATGAACTTTAGTTCTGCTGTTTCTCTTTGAAGTCTGTTTCTGAAGTTTTTTTGTTCAATGATAGTGACTTTTAAATCTGTAATAGAATGACCAGGGAGATTGAAGTGTTCACTTACTGGCTTATGTATGTTACCATTCCTGATGTCCGCTTTGTGTCCATTTATTCTTTTGCGGAGGGACTGTCCAATTTGGCCAATGTACCTGGCAGAGGGGCATTGCTGGCACATGATGGCATATATGACATTAGTGGACGTGCAGGTGAATGAGCCCCTGATGGTGTGGCTGATGTGGTTGGGTCCTCTGATGCTGTTGCCAGAGTAGATATGGGGACAGAGTAGGCAACGAGGTTTGCTACAGGGATAGGTTCCTGGGTTGGTGTTTCTGTGGTGTGGTGTGTAGTTGCTGGTGAGTATTTATATATATTGTGACAGACCCAGACCAGTGGGGTACAGGAGTCTGGTAGAGGACAAATATACTGGCCACTGGATGAGTAGTTTTCTGTTCCCTGAGTGACCAGAGCAGGGGCTGCACTAGAGTAATCAGGAACCTGCTAGAACCAGTTAAGGCAAGCAGGCTAATTAGGACACCTGCAATCAATTAAGAAGAAGCTGCTAGAATCAATTAAGGCAGGCTAATCAGGGCACCTGGGCTTTAAAAAGGAGCTCACTTCAGTTTGTGGTGTGGGTGTGAGGAGCTAGGACCAAGAGGTGCAAGGAGCTGCTGGAGGACTGAGGAGCACAAGCATTATCAGACACCAGGAGGAAGGTCCTGTGGTGAGAATAAGGAAAGTGTTTGGAGGAGGCCATGGGGAAGTAGCCCCGGGAGTTGTAGCTGTCATGCAGCTGTTACAGGATGCACTATAGACAGCTGCAGTCCACAGGGCCCTGGGCTGGAACCCAGAGTAGAGGGTGGGCCCAGGTTCCCCCCAAACCTCCCAATTGACCTGGACCTTGGGTTCTTCCAGAGGGGAAGGTCTCTGGGCTGTTCCCCAACCCACATGGTGAATCTCTGAGGCAAGAAAATCTGCCAATAAGCACAGGACCCCCCAAGATAGAGGAGAAACTTTGTTACACTGGTGTCAGAAGTGGGATTTTTGGGCGCACAGCGTGGCGGAAGGAGGGTGATTTAAACAAAAAACAAAAACAAAAAAAGAGAGGGTTTATTTTTTTTCCACCACAATGGATGACGTAGTGCGGGCACTGATACAAGCTACGCGGCCCAGCAGGAGGCAGCGCGGCTGCAGCAAGAGACTAATCGCCTGCTGATGGACCAGGCTGTTCAAGACTGAGCTATGTTGTGGGAACTGGTAAACCAGGTAAAGTCCCTTACAGAGCTGAATCGCAGCCATGATGGGATGGGACGTGGCTCATACGGGCCAGCCATTGGCTGCAGAAAATGACACGGGAGGATGATGTAGAGGCATACCTTCTGGCCTTTGAGAGGACAGCCCTATGGGAGGCCTGGCCTCGAGATCAGTAGTCTGGCATCCTTGCCCCATTCCTGTGTGGGGAGGCCCAGAAGGCCTACCATGATCAGCATGAAGAGGCTGTGGCAGACTACCCCCACCTGAAAGCAGAGATCCTGGCCAGATCTGGGGTAACGACAGCAGTGCGGGCCCAGCAGTATCACGGTTGGAGGTATCAGGAAGACAAAACCCCGCGGTCCCAATTGTATGACCTCATCCATCTCGCACTAAAGTGGTTGCAAACAGAGTCCTGGAGTCCGGAAGAGATACTAGCGGTTCTGGTCATCGACCGATACATGAGGGGACTACCACCAGACCTTCGTGCCTGGGTAAGCCAGAATGAACCCTCCACCTATGATGAGGTTGTCGCCCTGGTAGAGAGGTGAAGGACAGCGAGGGCGCTGACCCGACCAGTTAAGGAAGAGGCACCCCGGGTTAAACTAGCAGCTTCTGGCCCAATGGTAGGGGCCCTATGAGGTGGTTGAACCCGTGGGGGAAGTAACCTACAAGGTACGGCAGCCAGGACACAGAAAACAAGAACAGATTTATCACATTAACCTTCTGAAACCCTAGCATGCACAAGAGGCATGCACAATGGTCCAAAAAGACCTAACCCAGGAAAACAAGCCTTCCGAACAGGTGAGAGTGTCTCCCAACTTAACACCAGACCAGAAGAATGAGGTGTCTGAGATGATCTTCCGGAACCAAGATGTGTTCTTGACAAAACCGGGTCGAACAACCGAGACATATCACCACATCGTCACGAACCCTGGAGCCAAAGTAACAATGAGGCCCTATCGGGTGCCAGCGGCAAAAAGGGAGGAAATAAAAGCAAAAATAAAAAAAAATGCTGGAGTTGGAGATCATCGAAGAATCCCACAGTCAGTGGTCCAGTCCAATCGTGCTGGTGCCCAAACCTGATGGCACCACAAGATTTTGCAACGACTTCCGGCGACTAAACGAAGTTCCCAGTTCGATGCGTACCCCATACCTCGCATAGATGAGCTAGTGGACCATCTGGGTAATGCCCAGTATTTGACTACCCTAGACTTGACAAAGGGGTACTGGCAGATTCCCCTTGTAGTAGACGGAAAGGAAAAGACTGCGTTCTCTACACCAGAGGGTCTTTTTCAATATACTGTCCTCCCTTTTGGACTACATGGGGCCCCAGCTACCTTCCAGCGCGAGCCTCATGGACAAGCTATTATGCCCGCATAACAGTTATGCTGCTGCCTACTTGGACGATGTGGTCATTCATACCCCAGACTGGGAAACCCACCTGGAGAAGGTGGAGGCAGTCCTCGATACCTTCAGGAGAGCTGGCCTTACAGCAAACCCTGCCAAGTGTGCTGTAGGGTTTACAGAGGCCAAATATCTTGGCTACATTGTGGGAAAAGGTCTGGTAAAACCCCAAGTGAACAAGTTAGAGGCCATCCAAAATTGGCCCCGACCAAGTTGCAAGAAACAAGTCCGGGCGTTCCTAGGTGTGGTGGGGTATTACCGACGATTTATCCCCCACTTTGCCAAAAGGGCAAGCCCCCTGACAGACCTAGTGAAAGCCCGTGGACCTGATCTGGTGAGATGGTCTGACGCAGCAGAGGAAGCATTCACAGACCTACGGACTGCCCTCTGCAATAACTCCGTACTGATAGCCCTTGATTTCACCAAGGAGTTTATCCTGCAGACAGATGCATCGGAAGTAGGGTTGGGGGCCGTTCTATCAAAGATGGTCGGGGAGGAGGAACACCCAATTCTATACCTCAGTCGGAAACTCCTTCCAAGGGAACAAAAATATGCAGTGGTGGAGAGAGAATGCCTTGCTGTAAAATGGGCCATGGAAACATTGTGCTACTACGTGCTCAGGCGCAGATTTGTCGGTGACCGACCATGCCCCTCTTCAATGGATGCAGCGGAACAAGGAGAAGAACATAAGGGTGACCAGATAGTTCTTATCCCTCCAACCTTTCCAGTTCCATGTGCAACACAGAGCAGGGAGCCGTCATGGCAACGCCGATGGCTTGTCACGTGTGCACTGTCTGGCGTCCCAAGCTGCCCAACCCCTTGGCATTGAGCAGGCGGGAGGGATATGTGACAGACCCAGACCAGTGGGGTACAGGAGTCTGGTAGAGGGCAAATATACTGGTAACTGGATGAGTAGTTTTCTGTTCCTTGAGTGACCAGAGCAGGGGCTGCACTAGAGTAATCAGGAACCTGCTAGAAACAGTTAAGGCAGGCAGGCTAATTAGGACACCTGGAGCCAATTAAGAAGAAGCTGCTAGAATCAATTAAGGCAGGCTAATCAGGGCACCTGGACTTTAAAAAGGAGCTCACTTCAGTTTGTGGTGTGAGTGTGAGGAGCTGAGAGTGAGAGGGTGTGCTGCTGGAGGACTAAGGACTACAAGCATTATCAGACACCAGGAGGAAAGTCCTGTGGTGAGAATAAGGAAGGTGTTTGGAGGAGGCCATGGGAAAGTAGCCCAGGGAGTTGTAGCTGTCATGTAGCTGTTACAGGAGGCACTATAGACAGCTGCAGTCCACAGGGCTGGAACCCGGAGTAGAGGGCGGGCCTGGGTTCCCTCCAAACCTCTCAATTGACCTGGGCTGTGGGTTCTTCCAGAGGGGAAGATCTCTGGGCTGTTCCCCAAACCACATGGTGAATCTCTGAGGCAAGAAAATCCGCCAATAAGCACAGGACCCCCCAAGATAGAGGAGGAACTTTGTCACAATATACATATTTTTATAAAGGAGTATTAGTCCTTTAATTTCTTTTTAAACAACACTTTTACATTGCTTGCCATAGAAAGAACAGCAGCAATACACAAATACTTGCACACAGGTACACATACTAGGTCACAGTTCCTGAAATTCTGCAGTACCTCAGCTATTGCACAGTGGTTCACTGGTAACAATTCCCCCTTAATGTAGTCATGTGTCATTTGGAGATACAATATGCAGTCTGCTCGAAGTCCCTTTTATATACTCTTTTCATGGAATATTCATTAAAAAAATAGAATTATCACCCCAGAGTCTAGAGTGAACAACAGTTTATGTTCCTTAAAAGGCTGTTTGTTTTGCACTTCTCTCTTGTCCTTCACCTGTTGCAAATGCTGGCAGCATGTTACAATTGCATCAGTTGCACTGGACATCACTTAACAGTTATTTATCAAAGCACATCATCAAGAAATTGAATGAAAAACTCATTAACTCATTACCAAGGGGAACAGCTGACTCTGAAAATTAAAAATATCAAATAGGCCTTTATCAGGAGTATACACAGAATCTACAGAGGAAATCAGCCTTTTGTTATCAAGCTACTGGGTAGCTTTAACTATGTCTTTTCCATGGGGAAAGGATGACAAATTATTAACATACACTGGGACCATTTAAAAAAAAAAGTCAGTGCCTCAAAATAAAGGACTGAACATATTCACCAAACATACACTGAGCCCTATTTACTTTGCTGCATTATTTGTTTGCGGAACTATGCACGTTGCTACAAATTTGCCTAATGCTCCCAGCTACAGCTATCATTATCAGTTATCTATAAGGGTAATCATTTTTCTTAAAATCATGACCCATTTGATATCTTAAAAACAGCAACATTAATTTTAATTTGTCACATTGTAGGGTATAAATTGACTAAATGTTAATAGCATTCTTCTTGAGTAATCAGTTCTACATGATTAACCTAAAAATTGCCAAAATGTTGTTTACTGTTCATTTGTATCTGAAGAAAAAGAGGCATGATGAGTCAGAGAGAGCTGGATTAATTTACTTTCTGATCTGTATTAAAACTTGCCACAACGATTCATAATCATTTTACTTGAAATTTATCCTGACAAAACAACTTAATTTTGAGAGCTGCTCAGAGTACAATAATGCTGCGCTAAAGGCATCACTGGTCTTTTTTGTTCTTATGATTTGTTTTAATGTAAACATACCTAGTTTTCTGTCTTATATTAATCTAGGCTAAAAATAAAGGTTACTTGTTGTAGTGTTAACTTGGGGGGGGGTGTAATATAAAAAGTGTAGGTTATGGTCTTTACTACCATCTAGTGGACCTAAGTAGTTACAGCAAGTGAAATTATATCGAAGAATAGAAACAAAGAATGGGAAAATACCTCCTTACTTCACAGGGATTCTGTGAGGCTTGATTCATTAAAATGACTTGGGTGTTTATACTATAGCACTGAGGGGCATGTAAGTATCTACCATAGGGATAAAAAAAAGTACAGTCCTTCCAGTCGTAGAGAAAGCTAGATTAATCTAGTCAGATTAATAAAAAATAAATAAAAATAGTGATTTGCAAGTACAGCAGGCCATATTTTTTTCTTTTCTGAACCTGGCAGAGATAGGAATAAATTAATATGAAGTCTTCCATGACACTCCAGTGTTCTCTGTAGGCTCTATGCATTCTTCCAATTGTTAGCACAGAGGGAACAAATAAATAAGTAGGGAATTTAGAAAGCAAAGTGTCCTAAATCATCATAAGCAGTAGAACCAACATGGCACATTCCTCTTTTTCCCCAAAAAACACTTCAGAAACCTCTTCTCACCTACTCTATGCCACTGTGTCTGCAGAGTCATGTGGAGGAAAGGGGAGCCAAACATAGGCCAACCTCACTATTTTGGAGTTCCTTTCTCCATAGATTTCTGATTGGAAGTACATGTTAAAAGCAGCAGTAATTTCTGCAAACTCCTGTCTACCACTTGGACCATGCAGCAGCATTAAATAAGTGGTATTGGATGGGAGCCATGCTCCCAGCAGAGTCAGAAAGGCAGGCCTTCTGTGTGAATGTCTTGCAGAATTTCGGTTGTATTCCCTGGCTTTGCAACTGTAGAGAGCAAGCTACTTTCCCACAAATTCAGAGCTCAAACTCAGAGTTTTGTGGGATCTTTGCTTCTCTTATGGTGGATTTTGCTATGGAAGCACACTCTGTGGTCCACCAGGAAGTCCTGGTTTTATTTTTTATACAATTGTTTCTTGCCCCCAACCAAATTTTCTTTGGAACATTTTGCCTTTGTTGTGGAAGCTACATCTGTCTATATCTTCTACATCTTACAAAATGGGAAATGACTGCCCAGGAAGGAGTACTGTGGAAAGGGATCTGGGGGTCATAGTGGACCACAAACTAAATATGAGTCAACAGTGTAACACTTTTTTTTTTTTTTTTTTTTTTTTTTTTTTGCAACAGCAACGAACATAATTCTAGGATGTATTAGCAGGAGTGTTATAAATAAGACACGAGAAGTAATTCTTCTGCTCTACTCCATGCTGATTAGGCCTCAACTGGAGTATTGTGTCCAGTTCTGGGTGACACATTTCAGGAAGGATGTAGACAAATTGGAGAGAGTCCAGAGAAGAGCAACAAAAATGACTAAAGGTCTAGAAAACATGATCTATGAAGGAAGATTGAAAAAATTGGGTTTGTTTAGTCTGGAAAAGAAAAGACTGAGAGGGGACATGATAACAGTTTCCAAGTATGTAAAAGGTTGTTACGAGGAGGAGGGAGAAAAATTGTTTTTCTTAACCTCTGAGGATAGGATAAGAAGCAATGGGCTTAAATTGCAGCAAGGGAGGTTTAGGTTGGACATTAGGAACACCTTCCTAACTGTCAGGGTGGTTAAGCACTGGAATAAATTGCCTAGGGAGGTTGTGGAGTCCCCATCATTGGAGATTTTTAAGAGCAGGTTAGACAAACACCTGTCAGGAATGGTCTAGATAACACTTAGTCCTCCCACAAGGGCAGGGGACTTGGCTAGATGACCTCTCAAGGTCCCTTCCAGGTCTGTGATTCTGTGATTCTACTGTGTATCATAGTCAGCTGTCAGCCATTTCTCCTAAGGGATTGTGTGTGTTCATTTCTTTCCTTCTGAATAATTCTGGTAAATTGTATTTTACAATTTGGGGATGGTTTAACGATGTTCCTAAATAACAATCTGAGGGAACTTAAATTCAAATTATGTCAGACAAAGTTGCATCCACAATATTTTGGTCCTCATTTTGTATTCCTCTCTCCCACAGACAGACAAATACAGAGTGTGGCACAGGACTGGGACTCAGTCCCTGGGTTGTAATACTCACTCTATCACTAACTCACTCTGTAACCTTTGACAAATCACAAATTTTCTGTGCTTCTGTTTGCCTGTCCATGAAACAGGTATAGTATTTACCCACAATGCATGAAGTGTATGATCAATGTGACAGATCCTTTGCTGGTATTAATTGGTATAGCTGTGTTGATTACAATATATCCCAATTTACACCAACTAATGCCCTAGCCAAATGTTTGCAAAGCACTCGGAGATCCTCAAATGATAGGATTTATGTGTGCGCGAAGATGGTGGTGATTTCTTTTTACATATACGAGCTATATCTTTGTCAATCTCTCAGCACATTTACAATAATTAACAAAACATCACAAATACCATATATATACACCTCCCTTTCTTTAAGCAGTAAATCTAATCCCACTAGTGACTACAAAGGAATACTGAGAGATACCAGTGTTCTCCCTACTCCCACCTCATCACTTGTTTGGGGAAGAAAATATCATCTACATCTTTGCAACCCCACACTCTCAAATCCAGAACCTTTCCCAATGCAGGTTTCTAAGTTACTAACAAAGTGTCTTTTGTGAATGTTCATGGTTTTATTTTAAACTCTGGCCTTTTTTTAAGGGGCAAAAAAAGGCAGAGAGAGCCCCAAGCAGCTTCTCTCATTGATACCCAGTAGTAGTACTGTGTCCTTCCTGGAGGGACCTTTGATTTTGCACCTGATTAAATAGTAACCAAGGGTTAGAGTCATGCTCTTGGGGATTCACTCATTTGGTTGACTGACTGAAAATTTCCACAGGGTGGAGTGCAATTTACTTGTGTGCCCCAATTAGCACTGCTAATTGGGGCACAAAATCTGTGTAAAATTGGGCCCTATTTTTTTAATTCAGCCACAATTCAGGGCATGGCCAGCAGCCAATGAAACAGAGGAGGATTTTGATTTTTGATTTTTTGAGTATATGTGCAAGTCCTTTTCTTCCATTACTTACAAACACACAGAAGTGGTCTTTAAATGGTATAAAACGTTTAAATGGTAAATGGTATTTAAGGTAATATTTTTTTTAAACTCTTCAGCATTAAAAACTGTGATTAAAACTAGAATTGTTAGCTGGATACATGAATTGCATCACATATTTGGGTATGAGATTCTATACTTCATTCCTTAAACTGTGTCAGAGCCATCAGAGTTACTAACAGCTGTGCTACTTAGAGGTAGAAAAATATTTCATTGTTCTGAGTTATATGACACCTACCAGGGTATACTCTAGGCAAATCTTTAGATTACATGATTGTTTATTCCGGTATATCTTGTCATGTAATTGAGTCGGTATTAGATGCTCTTTAGGAGCCTGTGGACTGCTATTTTATCTGCATTTTTGTTAAGTATCCAAAAGGGCTAAATTACAGAGGGGGGGGAACCCTGCAACACAGCATTTCATCAATACTAAATCTGAAATATTTTTACTAACATTAGGGTTTTATGCATTTTTAAACAATATAGTATGTTCAACTAGGAGATCATTTTTATAACAACATGCATTCAATTACTTGCACTCATGTGTAGTTACTTCAGTTGCACACCAGATATCACAGGTAGTAAATAAGTATTTTCTGTAGCATTATTTGGGCATCTGCATGCACAAATGGCCATGCAGATGCTTGACTGCCATTAGCATGCACTAATATTTGTTTTGGATCTACAATTGTGGTTAACAGCTTGGGTAAATGCAGGCATGAAATTACATGTGTATTTTTGCACACACAAATGAGGCCTCCTTTTTAGTTGACTAGATAACCAGTAGGTCTTTTCCGCATCTGATTTTATTGATATTACAAATAAAATTCTATATTGGAATACAGATGTATATTTATTCAAAAAAAGGACATGAACAGTCAACAGCCTATAGAATGAGATGTTTTGTGTTTTTTATTATGCCATTTGGCAGTGTTGCAAAAGAGTTATTACATACCTCTTATGATTAAAAAATTCAGTTACAGAAGCTGAAGTTAATTTTATGATGAAATTATTATTACCATAAAAGAACAATTATATCATTCCTATTAGCTTCTAGCCTAAGTCACCTTACGTATTTAATTCAAGCTACTGAAAATGCAGTTTTAACACAGGGCTGTTCCACATAAATAAGCACTGAAGAATCTTAGAACCATAAAAACTTATGTCTGAAACCAGGACCCACAAATTGCACTCCATCATTCTATCTTGTTCTATTTGTATTCGTATTCCATGACCATCACTGTGGCATTGGAAAACCTGTGACAACAGCACATCACAAGCTGCAGGACGGAAAGCACTTTAGCCTGTTGGCAACCCATATAATGAGATTGTCATACCAGCAAATCACTCAATTAGAAGACTGGAGTGGCAGTCGGTGCAACTACTAATGGTGCTTGCATTTTCACGGTCCTTGCTGTCTCAACACCTCCAGAGACGCAGTTCCCCCTACCATGCTGATACTGACTCAGAAGGATGAATGCCAGTTTGCTTGCCACCAAAGGAAATTATACATGTTATACAGAAGGAAATAAGACATGCAACTTATTGACCAGCCATGCAAATGTGACAACTCAATCAGCTGCCCATTCAACCTCATCTTGCAAAAGGTGAAGCAGAAGTACAGATGTACATTTGGGAAGTTTACCCAGCCTTCACTCTCTCCCTGTTCCCTACCTGTACATTCTTTTCCAGGTCCTTGCAAAATTCTTTAAAGAAACCAAACCAAAACCCTTGGTCTAAGCACTCCCAACTTTGAGAATGGTCACATCTAGATCCAAATTTGGCAGTTTGATATGGACTGGTATTTTCAAAAGGCCCAAAGGATCTTAGCAACCCACTCCTATTGACTTACAATAGGGTTTGGGTTCCTGACTCTCATTTAGACTCCTTTAAAAGCTCAGCTCTCTTTTTTTTTTTTTTTTTTTTTTTTTTTTTTGGTATCTTAACATTTCCTCATTGTGTTTCTCCCCATTCTCTTCAGTGGTAGCTGCTTAGCTACATACCAGCCCCAAAATTTCCAAAAGATTGCACCTCCTCTCTCCATATTACCTCTTTTCTTGTTCTCTTTTGCTGTTCTCTTAATTACCACTCTCCATTCCCTCACTAATTTATGTAGTGTGTATTATGGCTGTGAGAGACAAACAGGCAAGTCAGCTAACATGAATGCTGCAGCCAATTCATTCTTCTTCTCCTTAACAGAGATTGTGAGTTAGCTCCAAAGCTACACTTGCATGAACTTCAATTGGACTACATATGTGCTTCAATTTAAGCACATGCTTTGCTATATTGGGGCCTACAGTATTATTGTTCTATAAAATTCAAGAGTTTGGAAGTATTGAATTAACAGTATGGATTTTTAATGATATTCTGTCCCTAAGTGACCAAAGGAATATATCAGGCTATTTTAAACAAAAAAGTGGGTAAAGCTAGTAAAAAACACAAAGTCCCAACTATTTTATTTTATTGTATGTTTGCCATTGAGACAGATAATCTCAAAGGGAGAAAAGTTATCTAAAAAGGGAAACAATAGAGATGGAAACAAAAGATATTTAAGAATTTTGGCTACTCTTGGGTAGTAAGTCATGTGGAACAGTAAGAACTTTGTAAAAGTTATTCATGTGGGGAAGAAGGTTCATCTTAATGATGTTTAACTTGAGAAAAGAGTTATATGTTGTGTATGTCATTCCAGTTGTGTAGGTCTTTTCTAAACTGAGTGGCTAAAGAACGATAATGTAAATTAAAAGGTGCAAAGAACTTTTAGCTACACGGACTCCACAGTATTGAAAAGTCAAGTGAAAGCACATGAAGGGTAATTGGATGGAATTTTCCAAAGCACTTAAGTGATTTAGGAGCATAAGCACTATGGGGGGAGGGCAAGAAATCAAGTAAACTTATGCTCCCAAGTCACTTAAGGTTTTTTGAAAAATCCCACCCACGGTCAGTAAGGGGCTAAAACAGAGAATTTTTAATCAATTGAGAAACAAGCAAATTCTCCAAAAATATTACTCTGTTTCAACATATTGGGCAGGAACACAATGGGGTTAATTATTGAAAGAAAGATGGCATCATAAAATGCAATATCCCTGTCTTCAGACCGGTAATACAGTTTCTGAGACAAATTCTTTAAGCAAGAGGTTCCAGTCAACATCATTTTGAGGACTCACCGTATTTCAATTTTATAACTACCTTTGTCCCCTGGATGCGCCAAATAAACTATGTTCTCCTTCACAGCAATGAAAGGCTCCATGTAGGAGTGAAACAAAATTTCTTATGCCAGTCACACTCCCCAAAAGTGTAATCAACATGACAGAGCTAATCAATGACAATACTGTTGAGACTGTTGAACAGGCACTTCCACAGAGATCATTCCAGGTTTATAAAGAATTCTGAGTTGCAAATAATTCATTACCCCTTTTATTAACTAATTAGATATTAACAGAGAACTGCTGATTAAAATGTACTAATATCATACCATATATTTTCTCTCTTGACTTTGTCACTGAGGTCACCATGCAACCCCAAACAGAAAAGGATAGAGGGGAGACAGTGTATGGGTACAGCTATATAAAGAAGCCTTTCATTAACCTTGCTGACCCACCATAATTTCAAATGTCAGAAGCTAATCAAGGACTCACTGACATCATCAATGGATGGGGAGAAGAGATCTCCTGTGGGACTAATCTTTGCTTACAGGATGAAATATATATTTATACCACCAGGAGGTTACTTCTATTCTGCAAGTAAGTAACGGGTTGTTGTCTTTTTGAAAAAAGTCTGTTGAAATACATGTTTCTACTGTTGAAGTGAATGATTTATTTTACCAATTTTATTTTTAAAATGTTTGTTTACATGACAGATATATGACTGTATTATTAGTCAAAGGACAGTCAGTCCTTAGTCCCCTCATGTAGAATTTTCAGAACTTGCCCAGCTGTGATGTTTGATCACTAACTCAGAAAAACAAAATGTAAGTTACAATCTTCTTCCTGCTAATTTTAATTACAAGGTTATTTCTAACTCTCACTGGTTTCAATCACAAGAGAAAATGGGCATTTAAATGTTGATGTTACAGCTCACTGGTGGTGGAACCTTACATTTCCTTTAACACCTTTATCCCGAAAGGTCCCCAAATGTTTTACAAACAATATCAGTTTCTTTAGCCAGAAATGACATATAGCCAGCTCCTGGGAGGAATACAGCAACTGCTTTAACAGTGCACAGTTATGCCACATAGTTTAGGAGAGGATCCCTAACCAAGTAAAACTGCACATAGGCAGAGTATAATTATAAGGGCTAGAATTTGGCCAGGATAGTCAGGTAAATATACCTCATCTTGAAAAAGGTGTTATGGGCTTTTTAGTGAAAGTAAGTGTTCAGATGTGAGGTTTATGATTCCTGCAAGAGATGACACTTCGAACAGTCTTGTGCTCTCAACACCCTGTTGGGTTTTCCGTTTAGAAGGAAGAGTGCCACCTGCTGAATCAATGTCACTGATCCCTATAGTACTCGGATCCTTGTTTGACATATGATGTAATGAGATCACAGCCCAGGGTGTTATAGCTGCAGGGGTATTTCCAGCATATGGTGTGCAGGGAGTTAGCTACAGAACTCCTCAATATTGATAGAAGGCACATGGAAATATCACCGTGTATCAGGATTACTATACCCATCTACAGCCTACAATGGAAAGTAAAGGGAGATGTTTTGTATAAACTTCTCATGGAAATATATTTTATTAATATAAGTAGTCAACTTACTTTTGCAGCCTTTCTGAAGTATTTTGTAACTGTATTTATTTAACAAGAACTCTGGTTATTTCGACAGACAAAATGAAATCCCCTCTCCAACTGTGCTAAAGACATATCACCTCTTTGTGAGAATATAAACATTTTGTTTTCACTTATTATGGTATCCTCAAGACTAATTCGGGACTCTGTTACTCATGCATGAAGCAATCACTCTAACAAAGGAAAATAAAACCAGTAATGCACGTCATCAATATCCTAAGAGCTGATGTATTTTCTCTGTATGGGCCTGATTTTCAGAAAGCTGAACACCCTGCCACTGCTAGAGAGAAATGAGATGAAACACCTTTACCAAACATGCTATCATAAATGAAACACAAAACATATCAAAAGCATTCCAAAGAACTGGACATCACAATATTGCACATAAAGAGATGAATAAGTAAATAAATCCAATATATCACCATCAGCAATTTCAACAAAGACATTTTTAACATTTCCGATTAACTGAAATGTATCCAAATTGTCAATCGATTTATACAAAGATACAATCAATATGCAACCTGGCCATGATCAAAATGAGGAAAACCCTGAGTACATTGTACCCCTTCACACTAGGGCAGGGTAGATAAAATGATTTTTTCAGTTCTGTGGTTGAAACCAAAAAAAGAAATTCAGTTTTGGTCGAGCTCAAAACAACCATTCCCCTCCGCCCCCACCCCTGAAGTGAGGAACAAAAAAAATTTGTTTGGCTCAAAGTATTTGTTTTGTTTTGGGGTGGGTTTTTACTTACTTTTAGTTACATCTTGCTAAATTAAAAAAAATTTTGAAACAAAAAGGCAAAACCTGTAGTTTAGAAAAATGTCAAAAGGACACTTTTCAACTTTTATGGATTTTTTTTCTTCATTCAGATTTGGCCAAAACATTCAGCAAATCATGAACAGTTTCAGTCAGCATTTGTGTGTGAATGAACTATTCACCAAAAAAAATTCACTGAGCTCTACTTCAAAACATCCTTTTTTTTTTTTTTTTTTTTTTCTCCTTATGGAATTTGAAAATAGCCAATTTTGCCTTTAAAGATAGATACTGATTATCTTACTATGGTCAGGAGAACTTTGAGGAAAGTCATCCCCAGATGTCTCTTTCCTCGGTAGTAGAAAGGCTAGTTTCAGATGCACATTTTTAATAAAAGGGAAATGTCAAAATTCCATGTTGGTGTTTATTTGAGAACTAAATAAGTTTGTCCACTGCATTGGGAACTAGGCCTTGTAATGAGCAGATATATCTAGTTACTTTGAAAAAGAATTTGAGAATTTGTACAAGGTTTGCAAGGACAGATCTGGAATGGCCTAGTAAGCCTCAGGAAAGGAGGCTAAAATCATAAGTTTATACAACTCCTGCCTTGTGGTGGTTGATGTAAGCAAGGATAATCACTAAATGCCCCAAATCATTGAACTAAACAAGAGGAGGAAATCCTTAGGGTGATAGGGAAAACACTGATAAAATGCTAATGCCCATAATTCTTCTAACAGTAGAAGTTTAGTTAGGGACCACTAAGTATTAATGTATAGTAAGACACATTTGGATTTGTTTCGCCTTTATATGAACATTTTTCTTTTATTTTCGTGATGTAATTAGGTATATTATATAGTTCCTATTTTCATTTAGAATAGTTATAATTGTTAATTCTATTCCTTTATACTCCAGGCTTCTGTACTCTCCAGGGGGGGAGAGAATTGAGCAACTTGACTGACCCACAAATACCATACTATTGTTACATTTTAAATGGAGAGGTGAACAAGGCAGCCTTTAGTCCACTGTATTTTCTATGGAAAAAATAGGGTCTTGGATCAGTTTAAAGAAATTCAATTTACCATCTAGAGTAGTGCTTATTATGGTTGGGTTTGGGATTAGAAGGAGTTGCTATAAAATAATCAAACATCCTCTTGAATTTCTGTGAATGACAACAGATTAGGAAAATGGCAGAACAACATAGTGTTAAGTTTAGAAAAGCGATTGCCCTCCATTTACCATCATAGATAACATATTCATTTAACATGGTCGTCAAACTCAAGAGCTAAAAATATTTATTAGCAGAATATCACCATCAAAGGTATTCCAATGAGGTCAGATTTTCAAAAACACCTAAATGATTTAAAAGCCTACATCCCATTTTCAAAAAAGACTTTGATATTAGGAACCTAAGTCCCATTGACTTTCAATAAAACCACGTCTCCTAAGAGCCAAACTCTTTTTTGAAAATGGGACTCAGGCTCTTCTGAAAATTTTACCCACAATGTAAACAGATTCAAAATATAATAATGAAATTATTATGAAATCGGATGCTGATATTTCTTTGCAGAGTCCTAGTAGTTATTTACTATTATAGTAAAATCTGACTCTAAAGCCCTTGCTGTTTAAAGACATCTAGAAATGCCCAAGTCATCAATATGCAGTTAAATTTCACTGATTTAATCTTTCCTTTAATCGAATTGGTTTATAACTATTCTAGGGCAAATCTCATCCTTTTCTCCTCTGCCACAGAGTGGCCTGTAACCAGGAAAACTGATGTCATTCTGCAGAAGATGGAGCCAGGATTTCTGGAGCCTACACAGGGAGCATCCAAGCTCTGCTGTATGCCATGGAGCCCATATTAGGGAAGCTCTCTGCATGTCACTCCTCAGCAGGGATATGCTTCTAAATGGTCAAGTCCAACAGCCTTGTATCACACTCATGTGAAGAGAGTTCCTTCAGTCCTGAGGTGGAACCTGCTGAGAGGGGTTATCTCATCCATCTAAAGTATTCAATACATTTACAGTACAATTTTATATGACTTCTAAGCAATTTGCTGGTCTTGGAGTGACAGTTAAGGGAGGAATAAAATTTGCTCACATGTGTACACAGTCTCCCATTAGTCCATTGCATTATTCCTGAGATTGTGTGTTCTTTTCCACATAGAAAGGATGAACCTCAGAGAACTTAGAAACAATTCTCTTCTCATCTATTCCTAGTTCCCCTGAAGTTTATCTCCAAGAATTGCTGCTTCAAGCTCAAACTGTAGAAGATCCCGGTCCCAGTTTTGTGGGATTTTTCATGTTATGAATGAGATTTGGTCTACGCTCAAATTTTTATTTTCTTGATATTATATTCAAACAAATTAAACTGTTTCTATCAGGAAACTTTACTCTGAGTCTTGTGCTAAAAAAATCATCACCAGAAGCAAAGTCTAAGCTTCAAACACTTCTGGATGTCAGTGGATCTCCAATTTCACAATGAACTGAAGATTTGAGAGTCTAAAATGTGAGTGTTAGTCAGTGATACTGTGAGCCAGTAGTTGCTCTAAGTCTATGGTAATGCTGGCACTGATTTTCACTTATAATTGTTTCCTGCTTAAACAGCCCCATGGAGAGAGACTCTCACATCCCTTCATTACACACAACTTATCATGGCATTAAATTTGCTTAAATTGTCCTCTAGTGCTGCCATACTGCTGACCCGCAAGTCTGTAAACAAATACGTTTGTTCTCTATATATTTATAGTTTGTCTTCTAAACTGTGAGAAAATGAGCCTAGAATCTTTGTATTTTAATTGTATCATCAAAGCCTGTTGAGAATACGATAAAGTAACCAGAAGTTAAATTATCAATAAGAGTCATTTATTTTGCATTTTTATTTTAAAGAATACTTATGAGAATTGTGATAAATTAGCAATGACAAACTACTTCTTGCAGGCTGATTTTGTGTGGAGAGTTTAATTAAACACTGCAGCTGTTTATCTCTATGGTGATTAAATTTTCATATGTAAATTACATGTATTAAGATCAAGATACTTATGTAAATGTCACTTGCCTTAATGTTTTGTGTTACTGTTATTAACATCTAACCATCAGCTTGTAATCTTCTTGTATTGCATTCTATTGGCATGCACTACATGACTAAAGTAAGTAGATTTAGATCTTAATAACAAACAATTTTTTTTAAACTACAGCATAGTGTGTAATTGAGATGCAAATAGATAATAGCTGAAAATAAACTGCCAAATAGGAGCTGTTGTATATTTCAGAATCTCATTGGTTAAAGCTCCATCTATGACACACCACCCTCTTGCCTGCAAACAAATATTTCAGTAGAACATACCCAAGTTCCAGAATTTTCAGATTCAGAGGGTCATATGGGATCTTAGATGCATGTGTGATACTGCCATAGAAATCAATACAAGTACAAGCTACACATTCTGGGGTCAACAATTCTCTCATATCAGGGATCAAATACTTCACTTAGACTATCTATTCATTTACCTTGCATCAATTCAGGATATAGTTTTGACAGAAGTCTACAGAAACTCTATTAGCTCCTGGTTTAGTCTTGCCTTGACTACTTTCAATGATGATTACAGTCAATTTCTGTAATCCCTAAACCCTCCTATAGACCAAAATATGCCATCATAGTATTATGTGGAATGTATTTTCTGTAACTTAACGTGATCTATCTATGCTAATCAGAAAATGTCTTCTTAAAATTAGAATGTTTTCTCTACACACATCACTTAAGATTAAAAATCTAGTTGAGCAATTAAAAGAATAAGAACAATGATTTCACCTTTTGCAATTTTATCTAAATCTTCCAATGTTTGGTCTTTTTCGTAAGGCCCCAACTCCTGGAATTGTAAGAATCTGTTTTCATTTTGAAAAAAGCAAATTGCTAACCCCGTGTCAGAGAAAACCTGGAAAAAGTGACCCAAGTAAAACCTAAATGCTCAGAAAACAAATAAAAGGATCCCCAAATTAAGAATTTTTTTAAAAATCACCTCAGGATTTTTAAAACCATCTCATGATTCCTGAAAGCTTGACTCATGATTTTGATCACTTGGGGTTGGCAATACTGTCACAGTAAATTACTTTTCCTGGTATGTTCAGAGGTAAGTCCTGGAATATAGTTATATTTCTGATATAAGAACTCTCTAGACAAAGGAAAATAATAAATGTAGATTTCAACCAAAGCATTCCTAGATAGAGGAAAAAAAAACACAAGCTCCATTCTCATCTATCCCCAACAGTGAGCAAATAAATCAGAAGTATTCCTTTAGACACCAATTACCCTGAAACTCTGGATTTTACAACTGGACAGACAATGGGAAAAATACTGAAATTTGTCAAACTTTCTTGATAAGCCTACTGGGTTTCCACATCTATCCTCCACTTCCTCCCACCACCACTATTACTTTTATAAGAGGATGAGGATGCTTTGACAGTCAAGGCAAGCAGTTATCTGAAGAGTAGAGGGATACCTCTTTGGAAGATCTGCCATCAGTGGAAGTTATTAGAGAGAGGACAAGAATCTACTATGAAAATATATAACTCTAATATGGGAGACGCTTTTCATTAAGTCACTTGTTTTTGGAGTCTACTTTGATATGCTTAGATAGTGAAGCAAAATTAGAATTTTGTGAAATGAGATTAAAAAAACAAATTAAAGAAGTAAGTCATCGATGCACAGAGAATGAGATTAAAACCTTGTAAGATTAAATGAATTTTGAAATGTATGAGCTCAGAAACTTGTTTGGTTTTTTATCATAGAAAGAAGCCTTTTTTACACTTATATATAACCATGAGGGAAGTACACTGCTCTCCAAAGATCCAGTATCATTTCAGAAATCAGCTCCAAGGGCAGAAGAAATCCTTTAAAGATACCCCAAAAAACTCATGGATCCTCTGGTAGGTATATTTAAGGTGATAAACATTGTCAAGGGGTTCCGATTAGTTCAGTAACTTTCTTCCTAAAGATGGACAGTTGAGCTTTGAAGAACGAACAGTTGACTTACTTGACAGAGTAAGAAAAAATACTAGTACTGATCTGTAATTGGTAACTATTCCTCAATATCAATAACTCTGTCCAGTAATGGTTTTACTTAGGAGGTGTCACCCACCCTTTTAAGATGTGAAACTGGGCTTTTCTCAGACACTCTGACATGTAAAAAGAACAGGAGTACTTGTGGCACCTTAGAGACTAACAAATTTGTTAGTCTCTAAGGTGCCACAAGTACTCCTATTCTTTTTGAGGATACAGACTAACACGGCTGCTACTCTGAAATCTGACATGTAAATTCACTTCTACCTCCCTTTTACCTTAGGATCTTGAACTATGCCCCCAACATAGTGGAATGAATCCAGTTGTTTCGTTTCAAAACTTCTTGTCCAAAAGAAAAAACATAAAATGTGGCTCCCTCAAACCCAGTCTGTGACCATAGCATCTGGAGGGGCTTCACTGAGAATGCTTATTCAGGGCAAACTGCAAAGAATAGGGCAGACGATCCCCAAAACGGATGGTTTATTCTATAATTAGATTTCACCAAGCCAGTAACCAAACAGCTTCTGTAATACCTTACTGGTTACCAAGAAAACAAAATGTAGTCCCCATTAAGCAATCCAGACTTTGGCTCCCACCCAGACAGCCAAGTCTAATATAGTGAGGGTTACTAAAAACCTTATTTACCATATATAAAGTTCTACCAATCCCACGAGATCAGACACATTACCCACCAGGACAATGAATATTTCAGATCTTGCCCAAATACAGGCTTACAGCCAATCCTTATTAACTGACAAAGAGTCCTGTGGCACCTTATAGACTAACAGACGTATTGGAGCATAAGCTTTCATGGGTGAATACCCACTTCGTCAGACGCATGACACAGACACACATGCGGCTGACGAAGTGGGTATTCACCCATGAAAGCTTATGCTCCAATACATCTGTTAGTCTATAAGGTGCCACAGGACTCTTTGTCGCTTTTTACAGATCCAGACTAACATGGCTACTCCTCTGATCCTTATTAACTAAATCTCTAAGATTGATTAATAAAAAAAAAAGACAGAGTTGCTACAGTTAAAAGATCAATCTACATACAGATATGAATAAAGTTCTTTGGTCAGTTTCATAGCAAAGATGGTAAGACTGCTGATTTGTAAAAATATTTCTAGAATCAGTTTAAAAGATTATAGTCCAATATGCAGTCGATGTGCAGAGTTTGTTCAAACTCTTCCATGAGAATTGCAGGGTTAATACAGAGTAGACCTGGAGACCTCAACCTTGTGGCCTTGGATTTTCCCTGTAAAAGTTTAAGCAGATCTGAGATAGCAAGGATCAGGCCCAAAACTTTCTTTATAGCTTGAAGACAGTTGTGGTCACAGCTATGCTGAACAATAGGTATAGCATACTGTTACTCTGAAGCTAATCTCGGTTTCCTAGGCATACACAAGTAGCTAGTTGCATTCATTAGCATGAGGCAATTAACCATTCAAACAGATTGCCATAGTTTTACTATGTGGGGTTAGAAATTTCAAAGAGAAATGAAGCCAATTATATTATTATCCCACAAGTCCCATCTAAATAAAAAGATCCCCTTTTGATCTATGAATCAATCAAATACAGTAATGAAACAACATAGACAGGAGCAGAAGTTTAGGATCTACAAGTTAATTCGAACACATTGTTAAACTTCTAACAAGATATAGGTAAACACAGACGAACACAGTTAGTATCTATTCTTGAGTCTCTAACAATACAAGCCTACATATCCAGGATTCTAGTACTTACCATAGCTTTTTTTTTTTTTTTTTACAAGGAATAGCCTTGTTTACCATTTCAATACTCTTCTAATATGCCCTAAAGGATTGCCTTCAGGTCACCTAGCCTGCTGGTTGCTTAACACACTGGCTCAGCATCACACAGTCTCACATTAAATGTCAGAAAATGGTTTATTCCTGCTTCTGCTTGATCCTTACCAGAGGCCCCCTGCACTCTGCTATATCTAGAAGTCCCTTCTAATCCTTCATAGGTTCCTTTGGTTTTGCTAGACTAAATGCAGATGCTTAGGCTCTTAGTGAAAGCCTAGCTAGGGGAAGGAGAGCACCTGTTTCCATCCAGGCCTCCTTAATCTGTCAGGCTGCATGAAAGGGCACATATATTTGGGTAACAGCCAAATTCAGGGGGTATATATTTGGGTAACTTCTGCAAGAAATTTGGTAGACTAAAACAGTATATCAGGGAATTAGGAAGTCAAATATATTCCACAAGGTGATTCATAAATCTTTACTACTTTACATCATCCCATAAAGGCATTACCTATCAGTTGCATTACCTATCAAAATCTGACAATGTTTTTACTGCCATCATAAACCTTTTTGTCTGGACCACCTCAAAGAAGAGTTGTGCAAAGAGCAAAGCCAATCTCACTTTTGAAAGGAAGTGTATACAGCCAATGTAAATGTTTGTTTCCACTATCATTCTTTCCTACAGAAAAGTCACTACAGCAGAAAAAGAAGGCTTCCGATTTCTATAGATAACCACATCCCTCTTAGCAGATTAGTCCATTGTTGAACTGACATCAATTTTTATAAAGTTCTGTATGCTGTAATAGTTATTCTAAAATCTTTGGCATATGTTTCTGTAGGTACTCTTCTCAACAACTTTTGATGTAATTTCATAGCAGTTTTGCTGTCATTTATTTAAAACAACTTTGGGTAATTAAGTCCAATTTGCAATATGACACCATTAGTGAAAACTAATTGTGATAGTGGTTTCACAGTGTTGAACGCAAGGCCCGATCCTGAGCAACCTCTACGTGGACTTCCGTGAAACTGGAGGCCATTCCAGCACCTCGCAGGGAGATGTTGAGACCATAAGCTCATTTCATGTAGCCACCTACACAGACATCTGATTCACTTCAATGGGACTCTTTGGGGGTGAGCTCAGTATAAGTAAGGATGTCAGAGTCTGGTCCTCTCTGGGTAAATTGATACATCCTATGAGGCCTCTCTTATGTGTTTGCATAATCTCAATTTATTGCTATGTCATGATATAAAAATTGGACTATGATATCATAAAATGACAGAAACAAGAAGAACAAGCTAATTGTAAGGGGAAAAGCTTGTACTTCCACATACAAACTGCAGTAATCATCAATAATCAGAGAAAGTAAGAATTACTGAATGTTTTATGGGGGGTTTTGTAAATTACTGCAATTACCCTAAAGATTGCCTGAAAGTCTCAGTGGCTCTTTAACACAGATAGATAATGATAAAGTTCACCAACAGAAATTTTTCTTCAAAAAGAAAACCTTATTGCTCTGTGTTTAAGTTTAGTTTACCATAAAACTCCTTTTATTCATCACCTTGCTGTCTACTGGAAATACAACCCTAAGTAATATCCATAGCTAGTTTACTTAGCAGTAGATCCACTACAATTACAGGAGTTAATTAGAATTATTAAAATAACAAAACACAACACCATTTATATTATACATCTACATTTAATAGCAGAACCCAACAGTGCATCTGATGCATGAATTATATTGTATTATTTTAATGCCTTTTCTGGCTCACCAAATTAAATACTGATGGATAGTCCTCTCAGGATGGGTTGGTGGATTGCATTATATTTATCTGGATCCTAAAAATGAAACTATAGCGCAGAACTATAAACAACTTGTCGCAGTTGAACAGTAAAATAACTTGCTGTTCATTCTTCCTGCTGGTTTGATATTCACTGTATAAAATCTTGAAAGTGCAATTCCACTGCAAAAAGCAACTAAGCAGGCACAGTTCCACCTCTCATCAAAGATTCTGTGTCAAATCTGCTTTTGGCCCTGATCCTGTAAGCCGATCCATGTGGGTAAACCCCTGCACCCATGTGGAACCACAGTGGGGTTCTATATAAGCAGAGAGGATCGGTCCACATGGAGTTCTCATTGCAAAATCAGAGCCGTAGTTTACAAGCATCAAGAAGTTTCTCCTCTGCCTCTAGAAGTGCTTGCGTAACCCCCCAAAGACTCTTTTGGTTGTAATATGTGTATCTGAGGCATATATTGATCTTTAGCATCTTTATCGCTGCTGATCATTTATGAAAATGTAAGGTCCTGTGCTTACTTTTGATACCAGATTCAGTTCTGCGGGACTTGGAATTAGAAGAAATGCATCCGAAGAAGTGGGCTGTAGTCCACGAAAGCTTATGCTCTAATAAATTTGTTAATTTTTAAGCTTGTAAATTGAGTAGATTTGATGTGGAGTCAATTAAAGAAATATGGAAATCCACAAAGGCATTTTTGCAGTTACTTTTAGGAACAGAATGGCACTTTAAGGGGAAAATGTTTGATTATATTTTCCTATTTTGAATCAATTTAATCACCCCATAAAACTTTCAAAATCAGCTCTCCTACTCAATCACTGACAACATGAGCATACCAAGTTTTCAGGTATTATTAAAACAAGCAGAATGATATGCAGACTTTTGAACAAGTGGCATAGACTGAATAAGCAAAAAGACATACCCCTTTAAAGATTGCCAAACCACCCCTTTCAAATGACAGCTTTCAGAACCCTATAACAATTCTTCTATTTTCTCTCCATGTTCAGATCTCTCAGACATCAACAGGAGTTCTATATGTATAAGAAGATAATATCAGAATAGGTAATCCACCTTGCAGATCTGAAAATATAATAGTCCTCTTAAAATTGGGGGAAAAAATTAAACAAAATTTCAGCATCCAAAGTCAGTTATCTATCAGGAAAAAAAAAAGTGACCTATGCTGGCCAAAAATTAGATTTCAGTTCACTTTTCTGTGTATTAAGTTATGGTTAGAGTTAGACCAATGTTTTCAGATGAATAGTCCCTTTGCTGAAAAAATTAAGTCTCAGCTCAACCAAAACTTCTCAAATTCACCATTTAATTTTGGCCAAAAATTAAAAAAAAAAAAATATTTCAGGCTAAATTCACAAGGGGACTCAAACAAAACTACTGGAAGTAGTGGTCCTCCCTTATGCCTTATAACCTTGTGATTAGAGAATTCTCCTGGTAGAAATCCCCACACTTCTGGATTCAGAGCAGGGTCTTCCAAATTGCAGGAGAATGCCCTAACCACTGGAGTATAGGGTATTCTGGTGTAGGTCTCTCCTACTGAAGCGGTCACATTTGGTATAAATAATTAAATATTCATCAGAGCAGGGATTGGAACCCAACCATTCCCACTCCCAGGTGAGTACCCTAACCACCAGGCTTTAGATCGTTCTCTCTCTCTGGCCCAATGAATAGTTACACATAAAACTCGCACTTTAAGTATACTGCTACAGTTACAGGGGTACGCCGCCCCCCCCCCCCCCCCCAGCAGCGACAGTTACACAGGTAAAACCCGTATAAGGCACCTTTATAGTGGTATATTTGTGTTCACACTAGGGACTTCACCGTATATCTATTTTTTTAAACCAAAACACATCCCTAACCAAAATAGCTATACCAACACAAAACTAGTGTGCAGCATAGGCCTTACACCTTAATCCTCTCTGCCTAGAAAGTTATTTCACCCTCTCTTATATCCTGGTTGCAGCTGACAAGCTTCACCCACTAGAATGATTCATCAGTAATTACTCAGCAAATTCGTGCATGCTACAGGCACAAGCACCTGACATCAGAATGAGTCAATAGAAAGCTCTTCATCCCTGTGCTGGGTCTTAGAGTCTGATATCCTGTGACAAGGACAGAGTTGATGAGGTTTAATATCATTTTATTAAAGAATATAATATAGATTTTAAATCTTCTACCCACTCCTCCACAAGCAACTTACAAACATTTTACAGATGAAAATGCCAAGTCCACAAATGTTAGGATCTGACATATAATAAAACCGTATCTTAAGGCTTATTCTTTTGTCACCTTGGGTCAATTTCTTGGCCACATGGCATAAAAATACATGGCATCCAATGTAGTTACTGTGACTCATATGTACACCAAAGGACAGAATTTGCCCTCTTTTTCTCACTGTTTCTGCAACAAATACAAAACCATAGAGACTAGACTGTTCCGTTCCTAGACCCTTTTCTTGTAAAAGTTGCCTTTCTCCGCAATATTTTCCTTTGGGGTCCTGTTATTACCTAGGGATTTTTACTAGGTAAATAATTTCACACCATATTGTCCATGGTTAACATAAAACTGAGCTTTACTAATTTAGTTTTCATATGTCTAGTACTAGTCTTTCTTGCTCTATCACCCATCTATAAATAGATATAGTATGTGACCTCTTCTTCTCTCTTCTAAAGCTCATGATAGTGTCCAAGGTTATCACAAGTCAAAGGAGCCAAGTTCATATCATTAGCTAACCACTTGGCTAACTTTTAAGTTGATTTCATTATGCACTTTTCTGAATGTGGCCAGACTGGACAGTCTGTATGCAAAAGAACAAATGGACACAAATCAGACATCAAGAATTGCAACATTCAAAAACCAATAGGAGAGCACTTCAATCTCCCTGGACACTCCATAACAGACTTAAAAGTAGCAATTCTTCAACAAAAAACTTCAAAAACAGACTTCAACGAGAAACTGCAGAACTGGAATTAATTTGCAAACTGGACACCATCAAATTAGACCTGAATAAAGACTGGGAGTGGATGGGTCACTACAAAAAGTAATTTCCCCTCTGCTGATACTCACACCTTCTTATCAACTGTTGGGAATGGTCAACGTCCACCTTGATTGATTTGGCCTCGTTAGCCCTACAAAGGTAATTTTCCCTCTGTTAATATTCACCCCTTCTTCTCAACTGTTGAGAATAGGCCACTTCCACCTTAACTGAATTGGCCTTGTTAGCACTGACCCACCCCTTCCCACCCCCAATTGGTAAGGCAACTCCCATCTTTACATGTGCTGTGATATATTCACTCCATGCATCTGATGAAGTGGGTTTAGTCCATGAAAGCTTATCCCCAAATAAATTTGTTAGTCTCTAAGGTGCCACAAGGACTCCTCACTGGTTTTGCTGATACAGACTAACACGGCTACCACTCTGAAACCAGCAAAAAACAATCAGCCCTGATCCAACTTCCACTGAAGAAGCAGGATTGGGTCCTGTTATTTACAAATCTGTGGTAAACATGACAATTCTGCATTGATCTTGAAGCCCTTTCTCCCCATTTAAGATTTCTAAATATATTTTCTAGGATGGAGTGACGTATTTTGAGGGATTGCATTTGCTTGTTCATATTTAGCATTTTATCTGTATCTTTACAATCCCCTCTTTAATCTTAATCACTGTTCTAAACCTGTATATATGTTCCATGGCTTTGTCTTTACTACAAACGTTTGTCATGTTAAAATATGACTGCGAGGAGCGGAGTTACTAACACGATGCTGACTATGAGCACTCAGTATAGACAAAGACAATGCATGTAATGATACCTGTAGTTAAGGTTGCCCAACACTTGTCCAACACTTTCCATTGCAAGACCCTGCTTTCAATTGCATATAACTTTGGCTGATGTTTTCTATACTGGGTGTCTGTCTCAGGCTGAATTTATTTCATTTACATTTATTTTAGTGAAAGTTATGCAGTTTAGCTGCTTCCAAGACAAGATTAGGGGAAATAGTTACTTTGCTTGTGTCAAAAATGTTTTGACAACAATAAAATGTTCTAGTGCCACCATACTATGGCACAGGGTATTTCAATTTGGCTGGGGATTTCTCTGGCCACAGAGGTGTGCCTTTTTCAGTTCCTTGGAAAATTTAAGCAAATTTGATTAAGTTATATGACTGAAAAATTGCAGTTTACACATGCTAAGAAGAGATTTGTCAGAGTTCAGCAGACAAATTCTCCAAAGATACTATTTGCACTGAACATGCTCCAACCCGCACTGCAGGGGCTGAGCAGAGCTTTCCTGGCAATTGTTCTTCCCAATAGATGGGGGACACTGTGGCAACAGGCACAGAGACTGAGAGCAAGGAGCCTGTCTCTCCTATGATCTCAGCCCCCCCTCCACACACACCCACCAGCACCCAGGCAAGTATGGAGGAGAAGGGGTGTGAATAATGTAGAGAGATGAAGAGAAAGTGTGGGCCAAGAATGTTAGCTGACATGTGGATGAAGTCATGTGAAGAGGAGCAGAGGTGAAGTGAGAAGGAGCCAGGGTGGATGGATGAGAGCAGAGGGGATCAGAGACAGGACAGGACACAGGGGAAGAATGGCTTCAAACCACCAGAGGTCATTCCCTACTGAACATGGTATTGAATCCAGAAATCATGAGTCTCTGCATTCTGTGCTGAGAGTAAAGAGCTGTGAAAACTAATTAGAAATTGTGTCTAATTAGAAATTGTGTGAAAAATCCCCCTCTCGTAGCTAGCCCACATAGAGGATAACAGTCTACTACTGCTACCAGTAACTCTGATGGCTCAAGTGGTAGCAGTGTGTGCTGTGGATCTAAAGATCTGAACCCTGCTGATTACCCAATTTTGAGGTCAATCTGCTTTTACATGATGTAATTTCTTTTTTAAGTGAAAAATCAGAATTTCTATTATGGAAAAATTAGTATGTGATTATGTAATTAAGAACTATATCATAATGCGCATGCCCACTGCATTTCCAAATTTCTGAGTGCTTGACTTTGTAACATTAATGTTCTTTTGGATTTGCATGTGTATATACACAATATACAAATAGATCAAGAGGTATAGGTATAGCTACAGTATTGTAAAATAATTTTAAGCATCACTGCGTGATGAGCAGAGATTGTTGTTGGGCTGACCACAATGATGTCTAAGTGTTTAAAACCTAGCAATATGTAAAGGTGGTTTGTTTGATTCTTTTCAATGTTCTTTACACCTTGCTGTTACATTGCCCATGCACCTAGCTTTATCAGGTCTCCCGCCAAAATTCTTTTCTAGTCTGTCTTGACCAGTATTCCCCCTAGGTTGTGTGTTTGTGCAGTCTGCTGGCAGGCACTGTATGCAGTTCTGTCCCTTCCATATAGCAGAGCTTCTGTCTACCGAGCTCTGCGGCAACCCCTTCACCCAGCAGCTTCTGTTTTCTCCAAATCTGTTGTGACCAGAATTCCCCTTCTTCCCAGCACTTTGCAGAGGAGAAAGTGAGGGGCTGCAAGTGTTCCCCTTCCTTCGGACACTGCTATCACCACTGTTTTGGCAGACATCGGAAGGGAAGATGATTTAGGGTCTTCCTTTCTCCTGCTTTTCACACTCCTTCCTTCTGTCCCTCTCCCCATTTCTTTTCCCTTTTCATGTTTTAATCTCTTTCCACACACACAGTGATGATGAGGGAGCCTGTGTGTGGGATGGGAGAGGGAGTTATAAACACTGTGGGGAGCTGCTATGGAATGCATAAATCAATGGAGAGGGAGGAGAGAGCAACTGAAGGAAGGAAGGAGAAGACTAAATAAGAGAGACTATACGAAAAAGGCAAGAGAGAGTATGTAATGTTCATTGGTCTGTAATTGTCAGGATACCTCTAGCACTCTCTCTAGAGCAGTGGTTCCCAAACTTGTTCCACCGCTTGTGCAGGGAAAGCCCTGGAGGGCCGGGCCAGTTTGTGTACTTGCCATGTCCGCAGGTTCGGCCGATCACGGCTCCCAGTGGCCACGGTTTGCTGCTCCAGGCCAATGGGAGCTACTGGAAACGGCGGCCAGTACATCAAAGATCAAGGAAATGTGCCTTGCATTTGTAGAAGAAAACGGCGAGGTTTGTGGTGGTCTTTAGTTCCTGGGGGATTTCATTTCACAGTTTCAGACCATCCCTGGAGAAAATTCAATCTCCTGCACAGCCGAGATTTACTCTTATTGTTGAGAGTTCCATTGAACAAGAGGAGCACAGCTGTCAACCACTACCTTAGTCTCAGCGATTTAGCCAATTGTTTAGATATCCTAGGGCCAGATCATGAAGATAAGGGATGAGTCCTTTAACTTGATTTGAGAGCCACTGGTTTACTATGGCTCCATGGAGCCGGGCCCATGCTCAGAAGGGGCCCTGGCCTGCTCCACTTGCACTGTGCCCTGAGACCCTGCTAGCTCCCCCTCGCCCACCACTTGCTCCTGTCCGCCTGCCTGCCAGCTGGCCAAGGCTCCTCCCCGCCTCCTAGCCCCGCCCCCTGCACCTCTCAGCCCTCTGGCCAGACCCCAGTGCACCTCCGGCTCTGGACAGTCTCTGCTTCCAACCACCTATGGGGCTCCACCTGTCTCCCCAGAGTTGAACTGCCTGGGACTGGGTGCAGAAGCCTGGCCAGTCTCAGCCAGGTGTGTGTGGGGGGCTTGCCTGGGCCCCTCCATACACGTGCATCTTGAGGGAGCCCGGCCGGGCAGACCCTGGCTTGACTGATCGTGCCATTCCTGAGGGGATGGAGCGATTCCCGGCCTTGGGACCAGCCCTGGCTGCGCTGCCAGGTCAGTCCGGCAAACACAGTTGCCTCCCAGCAGGGCCGGTGAATTCGGCTGGGAGGCAGGGCTTGGTGTACTGGGTCTGTGGGGGTGCTGGGCTATGAAGGGGCAGGGAGGAACTGTGTATGTTGGGGCACTAGGGAGTGGGGGTTCTGGGGGAGGTGTTGGGCAGTTGTGGTGGGGCTGTGGGCAGGGGTGGTGTTGTGCAGGGCGCTGTGTATTTGTGGGTGGGTCTGGGGGGTATGCTGGGCATAGTGGGTCCAGGGGGCCTCTGGCCACAGGGAGTCAGGAGGTGTTGGGAAGAGGGGGTGCTGTGTAGTGTGGCATGGGCCTGCCCCCGAAGAGAAGGGGCACACTGGCAGCACAGGGCCGGGCAGGTCACTGTGCATCTGGCACCTGCCAGTTTGTAAACAGTGCCCTCGCACTGGGCTGGGTGGAGCAGAGCCACCCCTGCCATGGCATGCCCCATTGCCCCTGGCCGACCCCTCACTCCAGGGACTGACCTCCCCACACCATACTCCATTGCCTCCATGGGGGCCCACAACTATGTTTGGTGCCTGGCCCACAAAAGGTTAATCCCGCCCTGCATTGTACAGAGTAGCAGAGATGTGTGACACAGTTTCAGTAGTCTGTGTTGCTGAGGAGACAAGCTGCAGTGTTCTGCACATAGGACAATCTAATTAGACCAGAAGGCTTTGTGCTCACGTATATTGCATTGCTGTATTCTAGCCGAGGGATGACAAAGGCAGAATGGGATGAAGTTTCCAAGCCAAGTACAGATGATAGAAAGTGTTACTCATACATGCTGCTATGTGGGAGCTCAATGTCTGCAAGAGTACTCCTAGACTACGGACTGAATTGATTAATTATGGATGAGAATCTTCAACCAACAGAGACTGCACTATATCTACAAGCTCTTTAAAATACTTTCCTCTGCCCACCAGTATTACCTCTGTCTTGATCAGGTTCAGCTTCAGCCACTTGTCCTTCATCCAAGAGCTGATCTCATCCAAATAATGGGCTATCCTGATGGTAGTAGAGTGGTCATATGTGGTAAAAGATAGGTAGAGCTGTGTATTATCTATATATTACTGGCACTTGAGTCCATGATGTCTGACCAGTTCATCTAGTGTTTGTATGTAGATGCTGAAACATACCAGAGAGAAAATCGATCCATGTGGAACTCCACAAGTGAGTGGTCTTTGCTCTTTAGGGGTATGCAAAGCTTCTTTGACTCCATTATGATTGCTAAAATAGCCTGTGTTAAGGTTCTGAGGATTTTAATTTCCTCATTTTTGACTTTAGGTTATTTTTTAATAGCTTCAGTGTTATCTTTTTAATCCTCCTTTCAATAAATTTTAGTGGCACAAGGTTAGTTTTGATACAAACACTCCACAAGGATATTGAACTTAATTTGTGTTCACTATTAAGTATGTTTAATTCAGATGGCCATTCTAAATTTCCAAAAGTACTGCTGTATTATAGTGAAAATAACTGAATTGTACTAATATTTGTCCACAGCTAGCATAAGACAATGTCTCAAGTATCATAATAAATCTACCAGTTCAAAAGTTAAACAGAGTTGCCTTAATGCTGGATTCCTTTTCAGCTGTTGGCTAGCAAATCTTAAGAAGATGTAAAATATAACAAGCTATAATTTTACCACAAATTGGCTGGTCGACTGAATATTCCTTGAAGGGCTCATAAACTTCAGTTTCTCAGTTAGTAGCATAACACAATGCTGTGTAATCCTGTGAAAGCAACAGACACTATTCACACTTCTTACCCAATAGTATGGGGGAATTGTCATTATGCACTTTACCAGCACAAGATATTTTACAATTGAGATATATGAAAAATTTTACACTAGGGGGAACCTGCGTATGAGATTTTTCAAAAGCACTCACTGTTAGCTCAAGGGAGCTCCTAGTGATGTCAATGTGAGTTTTATTACTGACTTCAGGAGAAGCAGAGTTTAGCCAAGACTGAACACACTTGAAAACAACATCTAAGGTAAGCACTTAAGCGGTACAGATGGGTGAATAATTGATTTTTAAGTGTGCTGGCAATTCTGAAAAGTTTTAAAAAGTAATTTCAGGTTGAACTGAAAATGCAACTTTACAAAATTTTTGGTGAATTGAAAAGCTGAGAAAAGCTATTTTGTTCACGCTTAAATAAAATTGTTTTGATTTCAAGCATTTTAATTTTTTTTTAAATAAAATTAAAGGACAGTTCAAAACAAAAAGGGATATCAAATTAAAAAAATCCAAATGTTTCATCTCAAGAAAGTCAGAGCAAACCACTGATTTTTTTGGAATGTTTTTATGTTTTTTTCCAACTGAAATAATTTGGCAAAATCCTTTTTTGAGTCCACAAAATCTGCATTTTTCACCCAGTAAGGTAGGGGTCAAATATTTCACCCAGGTCTATAGCACCTGTGCGTAAACTTAGTCATGTGCTTAAGTGCTGACCTGAATTTGGATGCTTTCCTGAATTTCACAAAAAGTGTGTGAAAATATTTTCAGCACATTTGTCAGCACTTTGTTTCTTAGAACAGTGGTCCACTAACTATGTCTAAGGGGTCTGTGAAAGACTTGCACTGAAAAATGACCAAAAAGAATTCAACAAATAGGGGTCTGCACTGCTATTCAAAAAAATTTAGGAGTCCACAAATGAAAAAAGGGTGAGAACCGTTGTCATAGAATCGTAGAATTATAGAATATCAGGGTTGGAAGGGACCTCAGAAGGTCATCTAGTCCAACCCCCTGCTCAAAGCAGGACCAATCCCCAGCTAAATCATCCCAGCCAGGGCTTTGTCAAGCCTGACTTTAAAAACCTCTAAGGAAGGAGATTCCACCACCTGCCTAGGTAAACCATTCCAGTGTTTCACCACCCTCCTAGTGAAAAAGTTTTTCCTAATATCCAACCTAAACCTCCCCCACTGCAACTTGAGACCATTACTCCTTGTTCTGTCATCTAGTACCACTGAGAACAGTCTAGATCCATCCTCTTTGGAAACCCCTTTCAGGTACTTGAAAGCAAATCCCCCCGTCATTCTTCTCTTCTGCAGACTAAACAATCCCAGTTCCCTCAGCCTCTCCCATAAAATGTGTTCCAGCCCCCTCTCATAAAAATAACAAAATGACTAGCTTTTGTGGAAGTAAAGGACTTATAGCATTAATCAGAGTCAGATGTATTGCAAGCTTCCCCATACAGCTCTGCCAGTGCATGTCATTCCTGACCAGTAGCACCTTACCCTATTTTAATTAATCAGCTAATTATTCAAAGATTATTTTAATATAAATTTTAAATGACAAATAGATGCTTAGTTCATAAATAACACTGCACAGTGTCACATTACCAACCTTAGGTGCTCAACTATCAAAATCACAGTTGTTCGTTTCTTTACATGAACACTCAATCTTTTCTCTTATTTTTTTGTTTCAGTAAAACAGATACGACAACAGACATTTTGACCCACAGTTACCAATCTGAAGGTGAATCATGTATTTTAAAAGACTGATCATTCAGGCTTCACAGTTGATGATTGATTCGTCTCCAAGGAGCCCAGGGTCTCCTCAATCCCATCACATAGGAGATCTAATGGCCAAGAAAAATGCAACTTCCAAAAAGGAGGATTATCCAACAAAAACTGGGAATTAAGGTGTGGAAGGAATTCATGCCAAACTCTTTCAGCTAGCAGGACCCTGAGACAATCAACTATGGTAGTGGGGTGTTGAGAAAAATCACGTAAATACTAGTAGCTTGTGAAGCAAAATTCTGTTTCTCTTGGTCTTACTGTTCCTATGCCACACAATTATTAAAAGTAAAGAAGCAGATTATATCATGTATTGATCATCAGAATTGTCAAAGCTACTTTTACATTAGATTACTAAAGCAGTCATATTTATTTGGTGGAAGAGGGAATTTGAGAAAGCAAGACCTATCCACACTACTGCTATGCTTAATATCTTGGAACAATAACTATTAGTGGATATTACTTGTACAATAGTGTACTTTGAGTTTGAATGTGTACTACAGGAATACATTAACATGCTACTGTTTATTGTTATATTGCAAGGATGTTACAACATGCAAGCAGGGAAAGAAAGAAATAAAGTGGGACATTTGATCTGTGTTTGCATGTCAATACCAAGAATGCTCTTCCAAGTTTACTGTTATTTCATGGAAGTGAAAGGGTCTAAACTTTTGAGGAGTGTGGGGAGGAAGAGATTTTGGAAACTGAATTCCTTTCTTAGCACTTTGCACACAAAGTAGAAAAAGGGAGCATGAAGAAATCCTTGGTATTAGCAATAAGATAATACTTTTACAGTACTAATAAAAGGATCTCTACTTATAGCTCTCAGTATGTGGAAAGTTTTGTCATGCAGTGTTGCTGAAGAGCATTCTTGGCATCATCCAGTAAATAGAGTAGATATTGAGAACAATTGATCACCATCCTATTTTATGACAGCTCGTTACATATTTGAAGACTCTTATCAGATTCCTCACTAAGTTTTCTTTTTTCAGTACTAAACATGCCCAGGTAGTTTTTGTTTGTTTGTTTTTAGCCTTGTCTCATAGGTCAGGTTTTCTAAACCTTTTATCATTTTTGTCGCTCTACTCCGGTCTCTCTCCAATTTTTTCAAGGCTTTCCTGAAGTGTGGCACTCACTGCAGCTGAGGCCTCACCAGTAGCAAACAGAGTCAGGCCATTACCTCCTGTGTCTTAGATATGACACGCCTGTTAATACAGCCCAGAATGATATTAGCCTTTTTTTCCACAACTGTATCACCATGTGCTAGTTGAAAACATGACAAAGAGGAAAAGATGGAATGTGACAAACATTGCTCTGCATAACTATAGTAGATCAGAATTTGCTAGGTTGAGTATTTATAGTGGTATATTTAATATGTATTCACAATCACACCCAAAGTCAGATTACTGATGCAAGGAAAAGTAATATAATTCAAATATCTTATAGAGTAAATACTGGTGGTGTATTATTAGCTAAGCATTCACAGTCCAATAATATTTTAAGGCAAATTTAATTTTAAACACTATGTAACTTCTGATCAGAAGTGTACAGAAGCACATATTTTTAATGAGGTTTATGCCACACTTTGTTTATTCTAGAATACCTTCATTGGCTTCTAGTAATTCATTCCAGAAAGCAAACAGTGTCCATGATGAAAAGAGATGAAATAAAGCTTTAGCTATGATTAACAAGGTTATACAGCTGTGTTTGTTATGGAACTGCGCTGCCTATATTCTAGAAGCACAGTATGTATTAGGATATGGGGAATTAGTGGGCTGAGGGTAGTAATAGTCTCTTAAATAGAAAAAAAAAACACATTATGACCATGAAAAATGAGCTGACAGTTTATTTCCCTTGCTGTGTTATATATATCATTGTCCTCAACCTCAAGCAGGAAAACTGTTAAAGACAGGCAAAATGCCCACTGAAATCAATGGAGAAGGCAATATCTTTAGCTGAGATTATAAAGAAAAAATTAAAATATTTCTGAGTCCAAAAACTGTAAATCTCATAGGCAGACTTCAAGAGTGTCATTGAATGGTAAAAGACTAAAATTGTCATATAGTAAATGTGCAATATGCATCCCCAAAGGCAGTGTTTCTATTTTAAACAATTAAATGTAATGACAGACCAAAAATGTACAGCCATTTACTTTAGTTCATTTTGATCATGATACTGTAGTTGACTAACCTTCTGTGTTGAGGTTACTGCTTTTCATTAGGAGTAGTTTATGTTAGACTAAAAAGCTTTTGTTGAAATGCTTAGCATTGTTTACCCTTGATGTACCCTAGACCTTGGTCTAATACTTTCAATATTTTATTTATTTTATTTATGTTTTTGTTGCCTGGCTAAATTACTCCCATGTACCTTGAAACCACTAAACCAATAACAATTCTGAACATTCAGTCTCCTACTAGTGAAGCCTCTCAGCAGCTTAATTTAGTGAAGTCATGTGATGTGTTTTAATGGAAACTTTATGGACAGGTTTTCCTCTGCTTGTCAGGAAGAAATGGTAGGTGGCATGGTCTGAATCTGCAAACACTCTAATCAACAGCAGAAATAAAAAAACACAATGTTTCATATGCAGCAATGAGCCTCCCTCTCCCATCCTTCCAAATAGCAGAAGGAATAGTCCCTCTAAAATGTGTTGTTTGAACAAAATTAATTGCTATTATGATGATGCAGTAACAAAAATAATGAATTACTTTCCCTCTATGTTTGTATTTTATGGAAACCAAGACAGAAGTCTTATGTATTGTTACCACATGAGGGTGCTATCTCCTTAAAAATCCACATGCTTAGAAAATGACAAAATCAAATCTGGGATAACAGGCAGTTTCTGGTCCAGCATTGTACATACACTGCAAAGCCTTCTTAGATAGTCAGACAAGATACATAGACACATAGGTAGGAACTGCAAGGGTGGCTTTGGAGGAGTGAAATCCAAATCATGGGAAAAAAAGCAATTTGCTGTGTTATTCCCAGTTAGGTCTCAAAGAAAGCTGGTAGCAGATAATCGCAGCTGTTAGGCACTGGAGCAGTATGATGATGCACTGCCAAACAATGAGTATGAGACAAAGCTAATAGCAACAGTGATCACACACACAGTAAAAAAAAAAAAAAAAAAAAAGGGAAGGAGATAAAGGACAGAATAAGTCATAAATAATGAATTAGGGCAGATGTAATTTTTTTAAATCTAGATGTGGGAGAGATGTACAAGAACTACTGATGGATGCTTGGCCAGAGTCCAAGTCAAAGGCCATATCCAATCAAGACCCATTTTGCAGAAATCCCATTGTCTTTGAGAAGAGATTCACACATGTAAACAGTGGTGCACTACAGTCCAAAATCTTCTCCCAAGCATGAATTGAGCCCACTGTTCAGCCTCTCTGTGGTTAATTCAAAGAAAATAGTTGCCTGCTATTGCTGTTATGTTATGACTTTAGTCCTTAAGCTCTTGTGGTAGAGGTCTACGCTGCTGAAGGGCCTGTGTTTAAACCCTGCTGCTGGCTCAAAATGGGGGTCACTACATGAAAGTCTAAAAAAAAAATTGGTAAACTCAGCTGGGTTTTTTTGCTCAGAGTCACAGCTCTTCAAGGGCTGACATGTCTGGGGACATCCTCGCCCAATTCCTACCCACAACCTCTCCCACATAATCCTTTCAAGGTTTCTTGCTAAGCCCAGTAGCTATTGGGACAGGATTTTGGAAGCTGTGTGGATACTGATACAATCCAGTCATGATTAATAAACCTCAATATATAGTCTTAGCACCTTGTTTCAGAGAACTCCTGGCTACTAGGGACAGGACACCTGGAAGCAGGGGTGAAAATAACTTAAAGGACTTACCGGTACTCTGGAGTCCTTCGGAGGGGGCTGGGCCCCAACCAGAAGAGGCGGGGCCTTTAAATCCCCGAGTGCTTTAAATCAGGATTTAAAGGGCCCGGGACTGGGGTTGTGGTAGCAGCAGCTGGGAGCCCCGGACCCTTTAAATCACCCCCTTGAGCTACCAGCTGCAGGGGCAGCTGGGAGCCCTGGGGAGGTGGCAGCAGGGCACCTGCGGCTATTTTAAGGGTGGTAGCAGCTGCCACAGCCCCAGATCCTTTAAATAGTTCCCAGAGCCCTGCCGCCGCTACCCCAGGGCTCCGGGGACGATTTAAAGGGCCCGGGACGGTAGCTGCAGCAGGTGCCCTGGGCCCTTTAAATCACTGCCCGAGCCCCGCCATCACTTCCCCAGGGCTCCGGCAGCAGGGCTCTGGCGGCAATTTAAAGGGCCAGCAGCAGGGAGCCCCGGGCCCTTTAAATTGCTGCCAGGGGAAGCCGTACTGGGGCGTACCGGCTTACTTTCACCTCTGCCTGGAAGAAGAGTGGCTCCCTCCAAAAAAGAGCAGACAATTCAGCTCCAGTCTGTTATATCAGGTTTCAGTTCATTCTTACTTGAGTATGGAAATCCAAGAGGAGGGAATGCAATGTTTATGTTTTGTCATAAATTGTATCCCCATAAATGCTGGGTCAGCCTCCAGTCAGCCGGCTGGTAAACAGCTTGTGGTAACCCTAAACCTGCCGTTGGCTCCCTGTTTAGAAATGCTTCTTACAACTGATGAATGACCTGCCATCTTCCAAAACAATCAAAGACTTATAGTTTCCCCCAGACCACAAAGGTCAGGGATATATTTAGATTTTCAGATTTATCTTTGCAAGTAGAGGGGCTAAAAACATGCTTTAAAAAAGAAAAATTAAAAAGAAAGAATGTCAATTATCTCCTATAGAGATCCCCAGAATGAAGGGAAGCCCATCAGCTTTGTCATACCCCAAAGACCTGCTTTACTGTTAGAAGGATGTGGATAGCAACTTGCACCTTTTCCAGATTGAATTAATCTTTCTTGAACCTGGGAGCCCAAAATTGTACACTATTTTTGAGCAAAAACATCAATATTTTAGCAAAGAAATATTTCATCAAAAAAATCGATTACATTTTTTCTGCCAACAATTGATTGTGGAATTAAAAATATTGAAAAAATTGCTTTTTCAATTTGATGAGATCTTACCATTGCCTCATAGAATAGCATTAATATCTCTCTCTCTACTGGAAATGCCTTGCCTGATACAGCCTAGGACCACATTTGCCTTATTCAAGGTACATCACATCGGTGGTTCATAGTCATCCTGTGATTGACCAACACATGCCTCTCCTCTTCTGTCGCTTGCATGCTTCCAACTGATTAGCCCCACAGTTTATAGCAGAAATCCTTATAAGTGCATGACCTTGCACTTTATAGTTTTAATATTCATCCCTCTGCTGTTACTCCAGTCTTCAAGATCATCCAGTTCTTCCTGTATAATATTCCAATGATCCTCTGTATTGGTGATATCTTCCAACTTCGTATCATCAGCAAATTTTATTACCACACTCCTACTTTTTGTGCCACGGTCATTAATAAAAATATTGAGTAAGATTGGTCCCGAGACTTATCTTTGAGAAAATCCACTAGTAACTTCCCTCCAGCCCTACAGTTCACCTTTCAGCACAAGCTGTTACCTTCACCCCTATAGCCAGTTCCTTACCCGCTTTATGATTCTTGTACTAATCCCCTCTATTTTCTCTAATTTAATTTTGAACCTGGTAGTGCAACGAAAGCTATACTGAAGTCCATGTACATTAGATCAACTGCATTTCCCTTATCTAAAAATCAGGTTAGTCTGGCATGATCTACCTTTGGAAACCCATTCTGCATTACATCCCCTTTTCCATCTACCTCCATGAATTTAATTATTTTTTCCTTTACAGATTTGTTGTAAAACCTTGCATATTATTGGGATCAGACTAACAGGTCCAATTCCGTGGATCACTCCCCCCCTCCTTTCTTAAACACAGGTACAACATCGGCTATTCTCCAGCCATATGGTGCAACCCCTGAATAGATAGATTTATTCAAAATCCTTGTTACCAGAGTAGCTATCTTGTGCCAGTTCTTTCAGTATTCTGGGACAGACACCATTCAGTCCCCCCACCCCCAATTTAAGCACATTAAGCTCTACATTTTTCTTCCACTTCAGATGTGGACCTTTCCAGTCCTATATACTCATTTCCATCAGCCATCCTGCCTTCATGACCATGCCCTATATTATCATCCCTATTGGAAACTGAAGCAAAGTATTCATTTGACTTTTGTGCCATACCTAGATTATCTTTTATCACCTCCCCATGCACAGTGCAGAGTGGCCCAATATCATTCATATTTATTCTCTTTTTATTTATATAAATTTAAAAAAAATATTTTAAATTTCCTTGGCAAGACCTAATTGAGCTGGACTTTTAGCAGTCTTTCACAGTCGGGGACTCGACGCTTCTTCCTCGGGGGCTGTCCCAGCTGTAAGGTTTGTAGTAAACCTCCCCTTATGCACAGAAGCATAGCTGAACCCTGCTTCTTTGCCAATCAGGCCTGAACTGAGCCACGTTGTCTCCTTTTCTTCCCGCTCCAGGCCTGGCTATGACTGCAGGCACAGCAGGATAGGGCTGACTGGGCCCATAGGCTCACTTTAACCCCATCTTTGCTGGCTTAAGGTTTCTTTGCTTCATCACAGTTGGTTATAAAGAAAAGATACTTTGGAAAAACACATGTAAATGAAATATGTATTTTGTCCAGATTCTTCTGGAAACATTAAAGGAGGAAGATGTTCCTTCTAATTTAAGTGCTAATCTGCATACATTACTTGATATCAACTACACATACCCTCATGTGACCTGCAAACACTAAGTTAGAATAAGAAGGCATAACATTCTCGACCTAAAGTTAAGCCATTGGCCTTTTTCGGTTTACCCAAAATCAATCCTCAGCATAAACTTATCACACTAACAAAACAGACCCTATTTGTGCCTTCCTACTTGCTGTTACAGCTTTAATAACTTCCACTGTTATTTCTATACACATGCTTAACAAATAGACTACATTTTAATCGAAAAACATACACCCTTCAAGATCAGGTCGGGGGTCAGTGGTCAACTAATGGAAATGATTAAAGGAAAATTTTAACTAAAATGGTGAAGAAGTACTGGGATTCAGGAAAAAAAGATCACAAAAAATGGTTATCTGGGGACACATACCAAAAAATAGAAGAAAGGTTCAAAATTAAATTGAAACTAGATTAAGCAAGAACACAAACATAGACATAGCAACTCCAAGAGGACTATATTGTGAAGAACAAAGAAGCCAAAAAAGAGTGCAAAAAAACACTTTTTAGACAAAATGGTGACAGATGGGCAGACCACTGTAGCACAAAGTGACATGAAGATACCGCACAACCTCTTGTAGACAGTTGTCAAAAAGAAAACAAATACCAACTAATTCAAGACAACAAAAGCAACTTAACAACAATGACATCAGAATAATAAAATATATGGAGGCAGTACTTCATCAGCTACTGAATGGTGAGCCAGTGGCCAGTCCCCCCAAAACAGAGAAAGGAGAAGATCTGGATGTCAAACTAGGACTTATTGCCAAAATAGAGCGAGGAGTCAATCAGTTAAAAAATGGAAAGGCACTGGGTCTGAATAACATTCCAATACAGGTTTCCAAGGCCGACTTGAAGAACACAGTAGACATTTTGACAGGTCTGTTACAAATGATATGGGAAGAATTAAAAATACCAAACAAGTGGAAAAAGAATCATACAGCAATTCTGCCAAAGACCTTAGTCACTGTCAAAACTGAAAGGAATTCAACTGCTGTCTACTCCCAAGTAAAGTATTAACCTGTATTACTCCCCTCTGCATCTGTCCACTTGCTCCCCCTCTGCTAGTGCATCGAATTTACACTTCTTGTTGCTGTCTTTCAAAGCTCTACCTAACTCTGCCTACTTCCTTGTTAAGCTTTACATCATCCCTACCTCATTCTCTCTGATCTACCAATCTCCCCAGCCTTGCCTGTCTGTTTGCCAGTTTTTAATCCAATCACTAGACATGGAACAAGCTCCCTTAACTCATCTGCAAGTCCCCTGCCATGTCCACATCCAAGTCACTCTCAACTGTTATGCAACTGTTCACAATCAAGTTGAGATACATACATTATATATCTAAATTGCATATATATTGTATATAGTTCATCTGCCTAACCTCTAGATCTCTGCTCTTATAGCAAGAGCTCCTCGGACAGCAGGAACATCTTCAGTGGTTGAAATGTTCATAACACACAGCAAACATCAATAATAACACTGCACACAGACAACAGCCATTCTCTAAGAATTCATTTGTTAGAGAAAGATGTAGTGTGGAATTAATTTACTTGTATTTTACATGCTGTACATCAGTGCTTAACCCTTTGAAAACTGGTTAACTCCTTGTCTAACATGAAGATACAACTGTTGTCACTATCACATGCCGCTTTTGTTTATTTTGCCCTTGCAGAACATAGAATTTAATCCTTGAAAAAAGTATGAGTGAGTGAAAAACCCTACTCTATTTCATACACATATGTAATATCAAAAATTACTTAGTGGATGCTTCCATTCATCTACATTTGCCTGGCAATAAATCAAGCTGCCCACAAAATTTTCTATTAACAATTACACATGCATGATTGCAATTATGGCTTCACCCACACACTCTTCACCCAGTGTTGCATAGTGCCAAATTAGTCACATATATATGCACGCGTTTTAAAACATATGATAGAATGCTTTCACAGTATGATTGAAATGAACAATTAAAAAGAAACCTATTAGGATCATCTAATCTAATCCATGCTCCTGCCAGGGCAGGACTGTACTCTGAAGTTTATTTTTTTAGTACATTGTCCTGTCTTGTTTAAACTGTCTTAGTCTAACTAATCTCACTGTCAGAAATCTTTTCCTAATTTCATCTTGTTACTGTAGTTGTACCTTCCCCATCCCTCCAGCTCACCAGGCCTTAAACATTTAGGCCCTAATTTTCAGAAACATATGCCTAACATTAGGGTCCTAGGCCCATATCTGGGTACCTATTTTCAAAACTACTGAGTACTCAGTAGCTCCCAGTGAAATCCAAGTTCTGCACATTTGATGTTCAGGCCAGTAGTTTGGGAGCCTAAATATAGATTTAGGAACCAGACTTTAGGTACACATTTTTGAATACCCTGACCTAACGTAAGACCTTTATATAATTAAAACATCCATAGTTATGAGAGATCAGGAGAAAAATAGAAATATACAAAAAACCCTCATGCACTATTGCCACCCCAAGCTTTCAAAAAAAAAAAAAAAAAAAAAAAACACACACACAACAACAACAACTGAGCGCACACACACAAAAATCGTAAGAGTGACTTTAAAATTATGAAGTTGTAAAAAAAATAGTAAGTGTGAGGTTCTTTTTGTCTTTCAGTTTTTGAACCATTAGGGTACACTAAAGAGATGTTTTTAGCCTTCTTTCTGTGTGAGGGCTAGATTTTTTTTTCTAAATGAAAATGATGAAATTCTCACAAAATAATATAAATCCAGAAGCAAGGGATTATTCAACACACACCAACACAGAGCGAGAGAGAGAGAGAGAGAGATTTGGCAATGCTACTCATGTTTCAGGGCTTAAGCCAACCATTAACTCAGAAGGTTATAAGAAACTTCTCCTATAATCAGGCTATTCAATAACTGTCAACTAAAAAGTTTATTGAACCATCCGGTAGTGGCCTCTCTGAGAAGGTCTGATCATGACTGAAGTCAATGTGAGCCTTTTTATGCATTTCACTGGGCACAGGACAAGAGCCAGAGTCAGAATACTTGACTAGATAGACTTCTGGTTTGATCCACTACTGTTCCTATTTTCAAATAATTTTCTATTGAAGCATATTGTTCAGTTAACTAGTCCATTGTAGAAATAGATTCTATAGTTTATCATTTTAAATATATGTATGTATGTATGTTATTTCATCTATTAAAATTGAGAGGAGGCAAAAGCATCAAGGAAAAAAGCACATTTCAAATACAGAACATTATTTTGATCTGATTTTAAGTAGGGAAAATTACAAATTTGTGGTATCCTTTTTTTAGCAGTTGTGCCAAATTTTACACTGATACCTACGAGTAAATGAGACACCACAGTGTTGTTGTAACAAGAGTGTGAGCACTTAAGTGACACCAGCAAACGGATTTGTTGACATTCCCTGACAGTTATTTCAGGCATAAATCAAAACTGAGTGCTTCCATAATAATAATAAAAATTAAAAACTCAAACTCCTCAGATTGTACTGAAGACAGAAATAATTCTGCTTACTTTACTGTCTCCATGGGCTAGCAGAATTTACACAGATTTAACATCAATCCACCAGAAACCAAAATACTACATAGGGAAATAAATGGTAACAAAATTTGAAAGATATGAAGTATTGCAGTCCAAAAGGAAATGTAATTACAGCCAGTGATTTCATATCCAATCCTTAATAAAAAGTTATATCTTGGGATTTCTGCATATTTTATATAGAAAATATTTCAGCCTGCATTCTGAGAAGCTGCATTTCAATCTAAATAAACGTTTTTTTTAGTTCTACTCAGACACTACACAAGAAAAAAAGGTGTGGGGCTAAATTATCTGCTCATGTAAACTGGCACACTCCATTGCTTTTAGTGAAGCCCTGCCAGTGTATACGGGCAAAGAATTTGGCTCATAGATCTTAATCCACAATATAAACAAGTCAGTTGACAGCAATGCTAAAATTTCTAAGGCCTTTTTTTTGCAAGATATGTAAGGAAATTGGATATTAGCTTGTTTCACATGACGCTAGGAGTGGGGAAGAGAGAATCTGAAGATTCAATAATATAAATAATAAGGGAACTATTTAAAATGGAAATACTAATGTGCATGATAAAATGGCTCAATAAGTAGTAAGTCCTAAAACATGAAAGCAAATAATAAATTTGTCCTGCAATCACACAGTACAGTGAAATTTGAAGACCATCTCTTCTATAGAACCAGTGTAGTCCAGGGAATAGGGCAAAAGAGTCAGAAAAACTGAGTTCTATTCTTAATTCTGCTCTCATCCTGCTGTGTGACCTTGGGCAAGTCACTTCATCTCTCTCTCTCTCTCTGTCTTCTCTACCTAGACGGTGAGATCATTGTTTTTGAACAGTGCTATGCACAATAAGCACTACTGTAAGATAAGTAAATAATAAGCCCTTATCTTAAGCATCTCTTAAAGCATCCCCAAGGTTTTCAGTATATTATTGCTTGACCTTCAGTTAAAAGTTACTTCTATTACACAACCAATTTCTGTTGGTCCTGTAGGCGATCACTTAAGACATTTAAGTTTATTTTATGGCTTCAATTAATTTCCCTCAGAATATATTGATTAAGACGTAAAAAAAACAAAACCCCAAAACACAGATGCCACGAATCACACATTTTTAATTCAATTCATTTAGTATGTCAAAAAGCAATCTTTTCCCGGTAATTTCAATATATCAAATGTCACAGAAAGGCCGAGTGACAGATTGCTGGGTTTTATTCAGAACAGTCAGCCTACTAAAATGTGTTCACTGTTAGGATTTCGTTCTACAATGTACTCTACAATATTTAGTTGTGTAGGCATCCTCTGCGATCACTTTTTTTTTCTTTTACGTTCTACAGAAACAAGCTGAAGTGACAAATTGAACTCCAGCGTATGCCATGGGTGGGTTACGCATGTGCTATGACAAATGGATTTTATACTCCGGTCCAGATTTTACACTCTCCACGCAAAGTTCAAGGATATTGAGATTCTGATTTCAAGTTCAGATTCCTCTCTAGATTCAAAATACCTGACAACAATTAGACTACTGGCGCACTGAGAATGCTCCCTATCATGCTGACCAATATTTTCTTATTGTCCTCCTCCATCTGATGTCTTTTGTCGTAGACCATAAGCTCTTTGGGGGTAGGAACCATCATTTTGTTCTGTCTGTGCAGCATATGGCACTGTGGAGTCCTGGGTCCATGACCAGGGCTGCTAGGTGCTATGATAGTACTAATAATTAATAATAGGCAGCTGCATTGGCAACAAGTTACCAGCCTTGAGAATGGTGCCAGTGTTATGTTCCATAATTTTTATAACAGCTGCTCTTTAAGCTAACCTATTAAGTACCTAATTGATATTATTATTTTTGATGTATACTGTGCATATATGTTGTCTCCTCTGTGTAGCCAATTAGTTCATTTTATCATCCATTTATCATTGTGTTATTTGGTGTTATGGTCAACTCAGATGCTATTTCATATATAATCAATGTATGCAAAATAGATTTAAATGGTAGGCTTATAGACGTGTAAGATTGCCAAGTATTTAGAAGTGATGAATGTGTATTTGGTATATAAGTAAAGCATGGCTGGAATGCAAGGCCTATGAGCTGAGGCCTGTAAGATTTTAGTTAAGCCATACTAGGCTGTAGACTGGGGTGGGCAAACTATGGCCTGCGGGCCATATCCGGCCCGCCAGCCATTTTAATCCAGCCCTTCAGTTCCCGCTGGGGATCAGGATCTGGGGCTTGTCCCACTCTGGCACTCCAGCGGGGGAGCAGGGTTGGGCGCTGCACCGTGCGGCTCCCAGAAGCAGCGGCATGTCCCCACTCCGGCTCCTATGCGTGGGGCAGCCAGGAGATCCCACTCCGCATGCTACTCCTACCCCAGGCGCCGACCAGCAGCTTCCATTAGCCAGGAATTGTGGCCAATGGGAGCTGCAGGAGCGGGACATGCAGATGGGGCAGCACGCAGCAGAGCCGCCTGGCCGCGCCTCTGCATAGGCGCCAGAGGGGGTCATGCTGCTGCTTGCGGGAGCCACTTGAGATAAGTGCCGCCCAGAGCCTGCACCCCTGAGCCACCCCCCCACGTCCCAACCCCCTACCACAACCCTCATCCCCCTCCTACCCTCCAAACCCCTCAATCCCAGCCTGAAGCACCCTCCTACACCCTGAACTCCTCATTTCTAGCCCCACCCAAGAGCCCGCATCCCCAGCCGCTCCCACATCCCAACCCCAATTTTGTGAGCATTCATGGCCCGCCATACAATTTCCATACCCAGATGTGGCCCGGGGGCCAAAAAGTTTGCCCATCCTGTTGTAGACTTAAGAATGCTTGACATGACTGGGTGACCTAGGAATAACCCTATGTCAGTAAGGTTACAAGATAACTATAAAAGATGTGCCCATAGGTGATGTTATGGAAAGACTGTGGTCTACTGCAGCTATGTACTGTCCAAAACCACAAGACATCTGATTGTAACATAATGGAATATCCTGCTCTGACTGCAGGTTACCATGGACACATGTTGTGTACAGATACTAATGAGAATAAGGGAAACTAAGAAACAACCTATGAAAAAATGAGCACCCCAATATTTATCGGATGTGGAAATACAGATAAAGAAAAGAGGATTGAAACCCTCATGCATATGTATAAGGTGTTAGGCCTGGTCAGAATAATATAAAACAGGTTCCCTGGTTGAGTAGAAGTGGAAAGACCCCAAGGGAAGACCCATCAGAAACTCCAGAAGGAACCATCTCTCTATTAATGATAGTCTGTTAACAGATCCATCAGAGCCTAGCATTTCTTTGAGGATGTAAGTATGACTACAGTCTTAGTCATTGAATTGTAAGATTTATATATGCATGGGTAATTGTAATTTTACTTATTGCTTTAATAAAACTAGTAATGCAGATAAGACTTTGTACTTGTGATTGTGTCTGTAGTCACTATCCTTGGTCTTTGTGAGTTCCTAGAATCTCCAAATTTGAGAAAAAACACTAGAGTTGATTTTCACTCGGTTAAGCTTTAAAAACTGTAGCAACAGGAGCAGAACTCTGTTTATTACAAAAATCACTAAATTCAATTTAAATAAAAAAGGCTACATCTGAAAATGATTTCATGACCTTGCAGTGTTCCATAATTAAATGATACTGTGCAACATGCTGCACAGTTCATGATTTTACTACCTGCATTTGGTGTTTCATGAGTATTTACTTTTCCTACTCCCAAGCATATAGATTCAGCATTGTTATAGTTGCTGAATTCCAGGCATAAGAGTGGGTGAGCTATCTGAATAGATAAGCTTTTCAATTGTCAGACAGCAATTGACTGAAATTGGGGGAACGTTATTATGCTGTCAAGTCTTTGATATGTCATTGGTTGAGAAAAACAGTTTCTATTCGTTGTCTCCCATGCCTACCAGATATTCATTGAAGGCAGCTCCTTACCAGAATGACATTTGATGCCCATTATTGATGTAAATGGTAACCTTTATATTCCTGAACAATACACTAACAATTCTTACTGTAAAAGTTATGCATGTACTGCACCTGCTGTGCTGAACAGTTTATTCCCATAGCGACAACAAACACTCAGATATGCCCATGGGGTCATACATATTCAGCTATACACACACTAATAATTTTAATATTATAAAGCACCTGCATGGAATTTAACAAATAAAACTGACCTCTCCCTTTATCAAGGACACACCAATCTAATGTAAACATAACACTGAAGGGGATAACAAGCAAAAATGAGGAAGTGATAGCAAAGGACAATCATAAGATATGGTGTGTTTAAAAAAAAAAAAAACAAGTTACTTTGGTATTAAAAACTTTTTAAAAGTAAATATTAAAATATGGGAGAATGTGAAAGGCAAGGTGCATGCCAATCGCTTGTCTCAACACTAACTATATGCCAGAATCTAGAGAGACCAGTGGGTGCCAAATTATGTCCCTTAAAACACTACTTGCCATGTGTCTATGTTTTAGACTTTACTAGCAGCAGTACTACAACATCTTGTCTATCACAGTCTGTCAGCATGGCCTGGTGACACAATGGGACTTAAATGACTTAAGCATCAAGTAATTGCTCCAGCCCTGGGAGCAGCCCATACAGGGGAAGAGGAAGTCCTGTTGCTCCCCAGCCCGGCCAGGACTAGCAGTTGGAGCCTGGTGCATGGTAGGAACCCCCAACCAGGGCATGCCCAGCCCAGCCGCTCCCCAGCTTTAGGCCCAGTGCTTGAAAGTTAAATGGGCCTTGGGCTGGCTGTGAGGTGGGCGAGAGGGGGAACCATGGCCCTGCTCCCCTCAAAATGATGACTTCCCCCCCATATCATACCACCCTCACTTCTGCGCTGCTGCTGGTGCCAGCGCTGCCTTCACAACTAGGTGCCTGGCCAGCAGCCACAATTTTCCATCTGCCCAGCTCCAGTGCAGAAGGGTGGCAATACTGTCACTCCCCTACAATAGCCAGATTTGAAAGGGGAGATGAGATTTCATGGTCCGTGACGCATTTTTCATGGCACTGAATTTGATAGGGCCCTACTTATATAATAAAAACTCAGATGCATTTTGGACAGTTGCTTACTGTTGAATGTTTACCATGTAAGCATGACAACATCACCATGGGAGGATTGTTAATTCCCCGTGAAGCAGAAGTAGTAAGAGCCGATTACATTTTAAGTAATGAAAAGTCTGATTTTATTCACATGTATGTCCTTTGGGAAACAGAACCAGGGGATGGAGGGAAATAGAAAAAAATATTAAATATTCAAATTAAATTAAAATTTTCACAGCACCTAAGTCCCTTAGGAGCTTAATTCCCTTAAGATTCATGAAGAATTGTTTCTAAACAGAATATTTTCCAAGAGATGCAGCAGCTTTAAGTCCATATTAAATATTTTGCAGCTCATTTTTATGGGTACAAAGAACTGAAGTTCTAAGTTTATGAAAACCTTTTGTTCATTAAACAAACCTTAAGGGGGAAGTATAAATTAAAAGTGTTATATATTCAGTGTCATCAAATCAGCTAAAAACACGTTTTGTACCACTCCATGAAATAAACTCTTTTTATAGTACCTTTTCTGTAAACATTGCCTCGTGTAAATAATAAAATTAATCACACAAGTAACACCAGCTCTGGACCCAATAGGTAACAAAAAGTTCCATAGAAACAGTAAGATAAAATTCCAAACAGTAAGATACCCATCTTTCCATTTATGAGAAATAGATACACTTTCAGCCTGTAGAGCAGAAAAAGTGTTGTATGTAATCAATCAAGGGGGCCGGGGGGTGGAGGTGGGACAATGTTTTGCAAAAGGAGACTGCCACTGGGGCAGAAACTGTAAACAGTTTCTCTCAGTCTTCCTACCCTCGTAGGGTAATCTTTCAATGAGCATTATAAGCCTCTCCTCCCTGCAGCATTGGCAGCTGCACTGTAGAGCAGACAGGAGACTAATGTTCAGATGTATCAGGAAGTGGTTTACTCATACAGGTTGGTCAACATGGAAGCAGATTGAAACTGGAGCCCATGTGGCTGCACTGGGAAAACATAAATAGGTAGTCAGCCTCCATCCAGGTTGACTCCTGGGCAGTGGAAGCTAGTCTAAGAGCCAGACAGTCCATCTTTAAGTTAGAGGGGCTCTGTGGGATAGCTTGTGGAGAACTAAGATGATGTGTGCACTATAACAACACTAACCTCCATCCGCATGGGCAGTGACATGTCTGAGTCAACGATTCAGCCCCATGCTGTTAACTCTAAGAGGACCCCTAGGATACTTGATACAAGCTACAGCCCAACTAACATGAGTGAAGAACTTCAGTGTTTGGATACAGAGCATGTTAAAGTCACAAGATAGGGAACACACAATATTAAACACAACCAAAACTTCTAATATGAACAAGGCTTTTGTGTTTCAGTTCACTTGCTAAATGCTATAAGGTGCCACTCTGTTCTCTTCCATGCAGACTTCATATTTGTTCTTCTTTTCCTTAGTCTGAAACAGAGGTAATCTAAACTGAAAACAAATGTTGCTCTCTATGTATAGGGAAAGCCTAACATCGCCTGCTTTCCAGATCACCATACTCCATCCAGGAAGAGAACAGAGTCCTCACTGGGGCAGCAAAATTTAGGTGGAGTTTTACATCAGCTGATCTCAAACAGCTGGTAGTGGAACATAAAAAGCAACACAACTTACAAGTTATACACCATGGACTTTTAATATTAGAGGAACATTTTTGAACTACTGCACTGTTTGAGTAGGGGCAAAGCAAACCTTTCCAATCAGGGAAATGGTTCTTTTTCATTGTAAGGAAACTGGGATACACCCTCCCCCCCCCCCCACAAAGTTTATGTAAAAGCGTATCAGGCAGATTAGCCTACAAAGAAATGTAAAACAACCCACTTTCTGGCTGTTGCAGCAGGAACTTATTGACTTTCATCAACAGAAACAGATAGCAATAGGGAGCCAAACAATCTTAGGACCAAGGAAACATGTTTCCATGTTACCATGATTAAGTTTAAGGAAACTCCTGGACATGCTCTAATTGGTATCCAATGGGCACAGAGACTATGGCACTTGTCTCAGTAGGAATATACATATGAATTTAGGAATTGTCATCCCAACAATAATAATCTAGTTCATTAGAACACTGAAGAATTTGTTTGCCCAGAATAATATGTATCTACTAAGAAGCATGGGCTCAAGATCAAACCACAGCATCACCACATTAAATGGCAATAAAGATCAAAAGTAAAGTGACTGATAGACCCAAAATGAGACATACGGAGAAAATAAATTTAATGCAAAACCAAAAAGTCCCACAGGGCACTCAGAGAGGTCAAATAATGTTCTATAATTACTTCACACAAATATCTACCCTGGGAAATTAACTTAAGTAAATTCAGGACTATTCGAGTCAGTCTGTAACTTTCATAAGTAATTTTTTGGAAGCCCTTTGGATGGGGAGGGGGAGGGGGTCTTAAATAAGTCTGAGAAATGATACAGCAATGGTTCAGCAACAAACGTTCCTGATTTTTTTTCCCTTCCCTAAAAATAACCCACCAAAAATGACAATGAGATATTATATATCTGCTTTTTTGTCCTATTAGGCCCTATCTTTGAAACCTTTGCACAAAGGGAACTTTGTACACTTGAATAGCATCATTGACTTCAATAGGATTGCTAATGTACATAAGGTTATTTACATGTTTGCTAGATCAGAGCAAGGGATGTGTCTTATTCTGTGTCTGTGAAACGCCTAGCCCATTTTGGACCGTACAAATGGAGAAACGTAATTTTAGATACACAGAGAACTATTTAAGCTTCCTGACAGTATTTATAAATGTTATAAACACTGAAATATTCTTAATATCTAACACTAAGCAAGGCTACATATATCACTGATCTATTTGAGTAAAGTGGGACCCTCATCAAATACTGGAATCTTTTTTGGAGGGGGGGGGTGGGGGGAGGTTTGAAAACATTTGATTGCTAATGTGACTAATTTTTTAAAAGTGGATGAACTGAGTATTGCTATTCTTTTAACATTCCCAGCAACGAGCTGATAGGCAAGGCTTGCATATATAATATTGCATATACTACTGTGCCAGGCAGCTCAATTCTATAACAGAATCAACAAATAGATAATAGAGAAAAGTAAAAAAGATTATAAAGCGCCTGGAGGGACGGACTCAAGAGAACTATAAACCTGTAGCTTGAATAAGTGACTCGAGAGAGAGAGGGTGTTTGCAGTGTTGTATGTATATTACCTCACCTGCCTTGCCTCTCAAAAGAGAGATGGTGGTTATTTATGAATTATCTAACAAGACTAAACACCAAGGAGAGGGTGGTCAAGGGTAGACCTTTCTCTATCATAGAGAGATAAAAGTAACACATTTTTGATGCAAACAAACAAAACCTTTTGAATTTTATCATCACCGCATAGGAATTTTAGCATTGTTCTATCACATGACTGATTTATAAATCCCAACATTTAAATATCACCTAAATAATTCAGTGTATAACTCCTACATGTACATTTTAATTTGAACTTCTAATTTATGAAAATATGTATAGGTTTATATATCTTTCCTGCCCACAGTTCTATACTGTGGTGTTATCTAAATAATAAATTAGACTCCGATTGTACCCTCCAGAACAATACATGGAGAAATCCCTCCACATCTGTCTCTGGCCTAATGTGCCCCTAAACCCTGCCATCCCAGGACTTACAGAGGACACAGGGAACATGCACATGGGAAAGAGGTCCTAGGGACACACACTGTCCCTCCTCAAACCCTGCAGGGAAGCTTCAGGAAAGTTAATACAGATTCATGGATGTGCTGATATTCCTGTAAGCACTTCCATGCTAGGGGACCCATTAAACAGAGAGCCATTTGCCAGAGAGGACAGAGCCTTTGTACCATTCACCTTATCCCTCTACATAGTTCAATTAATGTGGTTTCTGGTCGTTGAACCCCCCTTATCTCAGACCTCTTACCTGAAACAACTTCAGAAATCTCTTCAAGGGGAATCCTGCAGTTCTCCCTCCCTCCAGGTTGTTTTTCTGAAGGATAGGGCATGTTGGGCCTTAACTTTAAACAATGATTTATTCAATTCAAATTCTATAACAGTATCTTGTTGCATTCCATGCATTATCCAGCTGAGAGGAATTCTATGTTTGAAAATTAACTCTTTGCAGCAGAAGAACCTATTCATGTAGCCACTTAATTCCAGAAGGCAGATCTGCAGAGAAAACACTCAAAATAAAGATTTTAAAATCACCTTGTAGTGGTTAAATTTACCGTCTGGTTTTCAGCAGAGAAAAAAATGGTAATAATTTCAAAGTGTACTTTTATAAATCATCAGAGAAGCAAGTTTTTCAGCAAGGAATTCTCTCATATGTTGCATTTAATGTACCCACAGTCAGTTCTCTCAGTATCCTTTATTCACTGAGTTATGAAATAAGAACTCTTCAGACAATAAAAACAAAATTCCCCTTTTGGTAATACTTCAGGAGTACTTCTTGTACATGTAACAGGGGAAAGACAAATCAAGGACTGGAGGAGGGCTGACCAGATTTCGAACATGAAAAACTAGAACAATCATCACAAGGGATAGAGGAAGGGCATGGAAGTAGTGGGTTTAATGGGGGTACATGGAATGGTGAAGGAGGAAAGAGTGCCCTGTCTTCCCTCTTCACCTGCTTACTTAAAAATGCTAATCCTCTTTCATCATCATCCTCTGAATTTGACTTTGCATATGGGAAGAGGCTTGTTTGAAAACTCAGGGGTCAGGGCTCACAGAGACCCTCAGATGTTGTGTGTGGGAAGGGCGTGGGTAGGATGGCAACATGTAACACACACCTGAAGGAACATGTGTAGGGCCCTATCAAATTCACAGCCATGAAAAATGTGTCACAGACCGTGATAGCTACTCTTATGTGCTTTTACCCTACACTATACTGATTTCATGGGGAAAACCAGAGTTTCTCAAATAGGGAGTCCTGACTGCAAAAGGGAGTTGCAGGGGGCCACAAGATTATCTTGGGGGGGGGGGGGTCATGGTATTGTCACCCTTCTGTGCTGCCTTCAGAGCTGAGCAGCCGTAGAGCAGCAGGTGTTGGCTGGGCGCCCTGCTCTGAAGGCAGTGTCCCATCAGCAGCAGCATAGAAGTAAGGGTGGCAATACCATACCATGCCATCCTTACTTCTGCGCTGCTGCCTTCAGAGCTGGGTGGCTGGAGAGTGGGTGGCCAGATGGCCAGCATTTCCTTCAAGTAGCCAGCTTAAAGGGGTTACAAAACATCAACAGGGACAGGTCCTGAACAGAACACATTCCCTCTGTGCAGCGCCATATGGTCTATAAGATATGAATGTCTATATTTTCTGTTCACTGTAGCTGACACTTATCCTTTTTCTGACTTTATTTTCCATAACAATCCAGACTGACTTGCCCAAACATGATGAAAGAATGGTAAAAATATTAAGGGGGAGGGGAAATCGTAACAATCTATGCATCAAGTGTCACATATAAACTCATAGTTTTAGACAATATTAGGCCATGCCTACACTAGCACTTATGTCGGCAAAATTTTGTCGCTCGGAATTGTGAAGCCCCCCCCCCCCCCCCCCCCCCCCAAGTGACATAAGTTTTGCCGGCCTAAGCACTCATGTGCACAGCTCTATGTCAGCCGCAGACACTCTTCCACCAACATAGCTACTGCTGCTCGTTGAGCTGGTTTTATTATGTCAACGAGAGAATTTTCTTCCATCTGCATAACATGGCTATACGAGTGCTCTGACAGTGCCACAGCTGTAGCAGTACAGCTGTGCCACTGTAATCTCGGAAGCATAGACATTGCCTTAGAGATGGTGCACCTCTCCATGATCTGACATCACGTCTACTCTGAGTAGAGAAGTTAAGAGACGAGACCATGTTCAATATCAGATCTTGATTACAATTTCCCAGAAGTGGGACAGCCCCATAAAATATACCATCATGCATCCTCTTATGACCGCATATCTTTCAACATGGACCGAATACACATACTGTACAGCGAGTGTTCAGTTAACTTGCTCCTCTATATTACAGCTTCAGTACCAGTGTTCTATCGAAGGAGTGTGTGGTCCCTCAGGCATCTCTCTTATATCCAACACTACTCGGTATTGTAATTAACAAGTTGAAGAGGTGAGCAGAGACTTTGCTAATAAAACGTACAGACAAGATAAAGCTGCAAGGGATTATAAAAACCTTGTAGGACAGGATTAAACTACAGCACAATCTTGAGAAAATGGAGAAATGGACTAAAATCAATACAATTAGAAAAAATAAAGACAAATGAAAAGTGGATCATATAGGAAGGATTAATCAAATTCACAAATACAGAATCAGGGAATATGGCTAGCAAGCAGTACAGCAGAGAAGGATCTGGGTCGTAGGGGATGACAGTTTGAAGAGTCTATTATTTGCATTACTGTAGCACATAGGAGCCTTAGACATGGACCAGGACCCAATTGTGCTAGGTGCTGTACACACACAGGGCAAAAACACAATAGGTACTTGTATAGGTCTCAACTCTATAGTCTCTGAGTGACTCACTGTAAGGGCCCAGGGGTTCCCAGGCAGCCCCCTCACCCTGGCTGCCACTGGAGAGCTCACTCAGAATTACTCAAAGTGAGGGGTTAGCAGCACTCTGACTCCTCCCAGAAGTAATGCCCATTAAAATCCTGACTGCAGAACTTGGAGCCTGGCTCTGACCACCTTACTCCAACCATTAGGTCAGACCGTCCATGTCCTGGTCCTAACAGCTTGCTCGGATCCCCTAACCGGTCCGATAGGTTAGGGGGAGGGATAGGCTCTGTCAGGCATGGATCCAGCAGAGCTCCTCTGGCATCACAGCACCCCAACCTTCTGGCAGACAACCAAGTGACACAGGCACAGACTACACAGTTTGTCGCTGAAAACCAGACATTGCAGGAGCAAGTGTTCCAACTTTGCACTGAGAATGCTGTGCTTCAGACCCAACCAGCTCCTGTCATCCCCCGGCCAAAACGCTTTAACAGGGATCAAAGGTTTTGAGGTTTCATGAATCAAAGCCACCTCCAGTTCTTCTGTTGCACACAGACATACTCCTCCAGTGCAGCCAGGCTAAGCCTATAGTCAGCCTCCTGACTGGGGAATCTTAGGATTGAAGGACTGGAAGGGACCTCAAGAGGTCATCTAGTCCAGTCCCCTGCATTCAAGGCTGGTCTAAGTATTATCTAGACCGCGCCAGCACATCGCTCGCCCGCGCCGCTTCTCGCCGCCCCCATTGGCCCGGGACGGTGAACCGCGGCCAGTAGGGGCCGCGATCAGCCGAACCTGCTGCGTCAGCAGGTAAATAAAACTGGCCCTGCCCGCCAGGGTGCTTACCCTGGCGAGCCACGTGCCAACATTGCCGACCCCTGATCTAGACCATTCCTGACAGATGTTTGACTAACCTGCTCTTAAAAGCCTCCAATGACAGAGATTCCAAAACCACCGTAGGCAATTTATTCCATCATGCATAACCACCCTGACAGTTAGGAAGCTTTTCCTAATGTCCAACCTAACCCCCCCTTGCTACAATTTAAGCCCATTGCTTCTTGTCCTATCCTCAGAGGTTAGAGAGAACAATATTTCTGCCTCCACCTTGTAACAACCTGTTAAGCACTTGAAAATTGTTATCATGTCCCCTCTCAGTTTTCTCTTCTTCAGACTAAACAAACCCAGTTTTTTCAATCTTCCCTCATGTTTTCTAAACCTATTTTTGTTGCTCTTCTGTAGATTTTCTCCAATCTGTCTACATCTTTCCCAAGAAGCACTGAACAGGGCCTGCTTTTTGCTGGAGACTCACAGTCCAGTGTTATCTAACTGGGGCACCTCCCAGCAAGAAGTATCAACCATCTTTGATTATCCTAATGGTGCCCACAGAACAAAAGCTGCCCTGTGTAAGCTTCGGCAAGATCAAGGTACAATACCTCCTATGCAGCACATTTCAGCCTGGAATGTAGTGGAACAACTATACCAGTTCTGGTGGGGCCTACAAGAAGAAATAAAGGATGAGCTGGCCCACTTCAAGACCCAAGCAGACCTGGATGTTTTTATTGATTTCACCATCCAGATCGACAATCAATTGCGGGAATAGCAAGAGGAGAAAAGTGGAATGATATAGCCATGTCCCCCACTATTGAACCCAGCCCTGCAAGGGGAGCTGACACAGGAAGACATGGTCTGCCAGCAACTCACACCTGAAGAAAAGGAGCAACATTGACATTCCAACCTGTGTTTTTACTGTGGGGAGATGCCATCTCTGGCTGCCCCACACAAAGCACAGCCTGAAGGGAGCTGGGAAATGAGCCAGCCAACGCCCAGTAAAAGGGATCAGGCTTGGTGCCCTGTCAAAGTGTACGACCAAGTCCCAAACACAGTCCAGACTGGAATGCATGCCAATTCCCGGCAAGCAACACCACACCCACAAGTTCATAGATTCATAGATTCTAGGACTGGAAGGGACCTCGAGAGGTCATCGAGTCCAGTCCCCTGCCCGCATGGCAGGACCAAATACTGCCTAGACCATCCCTAGTAGACATTTATCTAACCTACCCTTAAATATCTCCAGAGACGGAGATTCCACAACCTCCCTAGGCAATTTGTTCCAGTGTTTAACCACCCTGACAGTTAGGAACTTTTTCCTAATGTCCAATCTAGACCTCCCTTGCTGCAGTTTAAACCCATTGTTTCTGGTTCTATCCTTAGAGGCTAAGGTGAACAAGTTCTCTCCCTCCTCCTTATGACACCCTTTTATATACCTGAAAACTGCTATCATGTCCCCTCTCAGTCTTCTCTTTTCCAAACTAAACAAACCCAATTCTTTCAGCCTTCCTTCATAGGTCATGTTCTCAAGACCTTTAATCATTCTTGTTGCTCTTCTTTGGACCCTTTCCAGTTTCTCCACATCTTTTTTAAAATGCGGCGCCCAGAACTGGACACAATACTCCAGCTGAGGCCTAACCAGAGCAGAGTAGAGCGGAAGAATGACTTCTCGTGTCTTGCTCACAACACACCTGTTAATGCATCCCAGAATCATGTTTGCTTTGTTTGCAACAGCATCACACTGTTGACTCATATTTAGCTTGTGGTCCACTATAACCCCTAGATCCCTTTCTGCCGTACTCCTTCCTAGACAGTCTTTTCCCATTCTGTATGTGTGAAATTGATTTTTCCTTCCTAAGTGGAGCACTTTGCATTTGTCTTTGTTAAACTTCATCCTGTTTAACTCAGACCATTTCTCCAATTTGTCCAGATCATTTTGAATTATGACCCTGTCCTCCAAAGTAGTTGCAATCCCTCCCAGTTTGGTATCATCCGCAAACTTAATAAGCGTACTTTCTATGCCAATATCTAAGTCGTTGATGAAGATATTGAACAGAGCCGGTCCCAAAACAGACCCCTGCGGTACCCCACTCGTTACGCCTTTCCAGCAGGATTGGGAACCATTAATAACAACTCTCTGAGTACGATTATCCAGCCAGTTATGCACCCACCTTATAGTAGCCCCATCTAATTTGTATTTGCCTAGTTTATCGATAAGAATATCATGCGAGACCGTATCAAATGCCTTACTAAAGTCTAGGTATACCACATCCACCGCTTCACCCTTATCCACAAGGCTCGTTATCCTATCAAAGAAAGCTATCAGATTGGTTTGACATGATTTGTTCTTCACAAATCCATGCTGGCTATTCCCTATCACCTTACCACCTTCCAAGTGTTGGCAGATGATTTCCTTAATTACTTGCTCCATTATCTTCCCTGGCACAGAAGTTAAACTAACTGGTCTGTAGTTACCTGGGTTGTTTTTAGTTCCCTTTTTATAGATGGGCACTATATTTGCCCTTTTCCAGTCTTCTGGAATCTCTCCCGTCTCCCATGACTTTCCAAAGATAATAGCTAGAGGCTCAGATACCTCCTCTATTAGCTCCTTGAGTATTCTAGGATGCATTTCATCAGGCCCGGGTGACTTGCAGGCATCTAACTTTTCTAAGTGATTTTTAACTTGTTCTTTTTTTATTTTATCCGCTAAACCTACCCCCTTCCCATTAGCATTCACTATGTTAGGCATTCCTTCAGACTTCTCGGTGAAGACCGAAACAAAGAAGTCATTAAGCATCTCTGCCATTTCCAAGTTTCCTGTTACTGTTTCTCCCTCTTCACTAAGCAGTGGGCCTACCCTGTCTTTGGTCTTCCTCTTGCTTCTAATGTATTGATAAAAAGTCTTCTTGTTTCCTTTTATTCCCGTAGCTAGTTTGAGCTCATTTTGTGCCTTTGCCTTTCTAATCTTGCCCCTGCATTCCTGTGTTGTTTGCCTATATTCATCCTTTGTAATCTGTCCTAGTTTCCATTTTTTATATGACTCCTTTTTATTTTTTAGATCGTGCAAGATCTCGTGGTTAAGCCAAGGTGGTCTTTTGCCACATTTTCTATCTTTCCTAACCAGCGGAATAGCTTGCTTTTGGGCCCTTAATAGTGTCCCTTTGAAAAACTGCCAACTCTCCTCAGTTGTTTTTCCCCTCAGTCTTGATTCCCATGGGACCTTACCTATCAGCTCTCTGAGCTTCCCAAAATCTGCCTTCCTGAAATCCATTGTCTCTATTTTGCTGTTCTCCCTTCTACCCTTCCTTAGGATTGCAAAGTCTATGATTTCATGATCACTTTCACCCAGGCTGCCTTCTACTTTCACATTCTCAACGAGTTCCTCCCTATTTGTTAAAATCAAGTCTAGAACAGCTTCCCCCCTAGTAGCTTTTTCAACCTTCTGAAATAAAAAGTTGTCTCCAATGCAGTCCAAGAATTTGTTGGATAGTCTGTTCCCCGCTGTGTTATTTTCCCAACATATATCCGGATAGTTGAAGTCCCCCATCACCACCAAGTCTTGGGCTTTGGATGATTTTGTTAGTTGCTTGAAAAAAGCCTCATCCACCTCTTCCACCTGGTTAGGTGGCCTGTAGTAGACGCCTAGCATGACATCTCCCTTGTTTTTTGCCCCTTTAAGCCTAACCCAGAGACTCTCAACACTTCCGTCTCCTATGTCCATCTCTACCTCTGTCCAAGTGTGTACATTTTTAATATATAAGGCAACACCTCCTCCCTTTTTCCCCTGTCTATCCTTCCTGAGCAAGCTGTACCCATCCACACCAACATTCCAATCATGTGTATTATCCCACCAAGTTTCAGTGATGCCAACAATGTCATAGTTGTATTTATTTATTAGCACTTCCAGTTCTTCCTGCTTATTCCCCATACTTCTCGCATTTGTATATAGGCATCTAAAATACTGGTTTGATCTTTCCTCCCAGTTTTTTCCTGACTCTCCTTTCTCTCTGCCAATATAGCCCACACTCCCTCTTGTTTCCGACTCATTTCCCCGGTCTCCATGTTCCCCACTTACCTGTGGGCTTTGCTCACCTGTCCCCGTCGAACCTAGTTTAAAGCCCTCCTCACTAGGTTAGCCAGTCTGTGTCCGAATAGGGTCTTCCCTCTCCTCGAAAGGTGAACGCCATCTCTGCCTAGCAGTCCTTCCTCGAATAGCATCCCGTGGTCTAGGAAGCCAAAGCCCTCCTGGCGACACCATCTTCGCAGCCAGGCATTCACCTCCATGATGCATCTGTCTCTGCCCGGGCCCCTACCTTTAACAGGAAGAATTGAAGAGAATACCACCTGTGCTCCAAACTCCTTCACCCGTGCTCCCAGAGCCCTGTAGTCACTCTTGATCCGCTCAGTGTCACACCGCGCAGTATCATTTGTGCCCACATGGATGAGTAGCATGGGGTAGTAGTCAGAGGGCCGGATAATCCTCGACAATGCCTCCGTAACGTCTCGGATACGGGCCCCCGGCAGGCAGCATACCTCTCGAGATGAAATGTCAGGGCGACAGATGGGCGCCTCCGTCCCCCTCAGCAGAGAGTCTCCGACCACCACTACCCTACGTTTCCTATTCGCAGTGGTGGCAGCAGACTCTCCAGCCTTAGGGGTACAAGGCTTCTCCTCCTTTACTGTAGGGAGTGATTCCTTCTTTCCTGTATCAAGAAGAGCATAACGGTTACCTATAACCACGGCAGGAGGGTTCGGAGCAAGGGTGGAGCACTGCCTGCTGCCAGAAGTAACCAGCTGCCAGCGTCCACCCTGAGCCATCTCCTCCTCCACCAGTGGTGTATCAGCAGTCCTGTGTACTGGGACAGCTACCTCAGCTGTCTCCACATGGACACTGTCGAGGAATTGCTCGTGGATACGGATGCTCCTCAACCTAGCCACCTCCTCCTGTAGCTCTCTCACCTGCTGCCTGAGAGATTCCACCAGCAGGCACCTTTCACATTGGATGGTCCCCCCAGCCTGGATATCCGTAAGTGGAAATTGCAAGTTACAGTCTTTGCAAAACCACACCAGGATCTGGGTAGAGGCATCCATGCTTAGGCACTCTGTCTGGCTACAGGCACAGGTGGAGGAGACAGCAGCAGTGCTGGCACAGGTGTTGCGGGTCTTCCTAACCATCGTAAGCCTCCCTCTGTCAAACTCCCGTCTGCAGCCCCGTCAGCTGAAAGGGTTGTTTAAGCAAACAGTTAGAATGTAGTTGCTTTATAGGTATTAAGGGGAATCAAGAGAAAACAGATGGAACCGGCAAGGGACCCTCGCCCCCTTCCTGCTCCCCTTCCAAACTCTCTTGCGAAACTCCCTGTTAGCAGCCCCTGTTCGCAAAGCTCCCTGGTCGCTTGTGCGCTGCTTTATAAAGCCCTGGCCTGTATGAATGCCCCGCCCACTGATTAAGGCTCAGCCACTTACCAGAGGCTTCTAGCTTTCAAACCTTCCTTTGAAGCTCACAGCTTCCAACTGCCAGCCACAGCACACGGTCCTTCAAACAACCAAAACAAACAAACAGACTGACAAACACAAGCTCAGCACACAGCAAGTAACCCTCAAACACAAACAAACACACACTACAGACAGTCACTTACCCCAAAAGGTTGCTGTATTGCTCCTCCTTCACCTGGAGAACTCCCTTGCGAAACTCCCTGTTAGCAGCCCCTGTTCGCAAAGCTCCCTGGTCGCTTGTGCGCTGCTTTATAAAGCCCTGGCCTGTATGAATGCCCCGCCCACTGATTAAGGCTCAGCCACTTACCAGAGGCTTCTAGCTTTCAAACCTTCCTTTGAAGCTCACAGCTTCCAACTGCCAGCCACAGCACACGGTCCTTCAAACAACCAAAACAAACAAACAGACTGACAAACACAAGCTCAGCACACAGCAAGTAACCCTCAAACACAAACAAACACACACTACAGACAGTCACTTACCCCAAAAGGTTGCTGTATTGCTCCTCCTTCACCTGGAGAACTCCCTTGCGAAACTCCCTGTTAGCAGCCCCTGTTCGCAAAGCTCCCTGGTCGCTTGTGCGCTGCTTTATAAAGCCCTGGCCTGTATGAATGCCCCGCCCACTGATTAAGGCTCAGCCACTTACCAGAGGCTTCTAGCTTTCAAACCTTCCTTTGAAGCTCACAGCTTCCAACTGCCAGCCACAGCACACGGTCCTTCAAACAACCAAAACAAACAAACAGACTGACAAACACAAGCTCAGCACACAGCAAGTAACCCTCAAACACAAACAAACACACACTACAGACAGTCACTTACCCCAAAAGGTTGCTGTATTGCTCCTCCTTCACCTGGAGAACTCCCTTGCGAAACTCCCTGTTAGCAGCCCCTGTTCGCAAAGCTCCCTGGTCGCTTGTGCGCTGCTTTATAAAGCCCTGGCCTGTATGAATGCCCCGCCCACTGATTAAGGCTCAGCCACTTACCAGAGGCTTCTAGCTTTCAAACCTTCCTTTGAAGCTCACAGCTTCCAACTGCCAGCCACAGCACACGGTCCTTCAAACAACCAAAACAAACAAACAGACTGACAAACACAAGCTCAGCACACAGCAAGTAACCCTCAAACACAAACAAACACACACTACAGACAGTCACTTACCCCAAAAGGTTGCTGTATTGCTCCTCCTTCACCTGGAGAACTCCCTTGCGAAACTCCCTGTTAGCAGCCCCTGTTCGCAAAGCTCCCTGGTCGCTTGTGCGCTGCTTTATAAAGCCCTGGCCTGTATGAATGCCCCGCCCACTGATTAAGGCTCAGCCACTTACCAGAGGCTTCTAGCTTTCAAACCTTCCTTTGAAGCTCACAGCTTCCAACTGCCAGCCACAGCACACGGTCCTTCAAACAACCAAAACAAACAAACAGACTGACAAACACAAGCTCAGCACACAGCAAGTAACCCTCAAACACAAACAAACACACACTACAGACAGTCACTTACCCCAAAAGGTTGCTGTATTGCTCCTCCTTCACCTGGAGAACTCCCTTGCGAAACTCCCTGTTAGCAGCCCCTGGTCGCTTGTGCGCTGCTTTATAAAGCCCTGGCCTGTATGAATGCCCCGCCCACTGATTAAGGCTCAGCCACTTACCAGAGGCTTCTAGCTTTCAAACCTTCCTTTGAAGCTCACAGCTTCCAACTGCCAGCCACAGCACACGGTCCTTCAAACAACCAAAACAAACAAACAGACTGACAAACACAAGCTCAGCACACAGCAAGTAACCCTCAAACACAAACAAACACACACTACAGACAGTCACTTACCCCAAAAGGTTGCTGTATTGCTCCTCCTTCACCTGGAGAACTCCCTTGCGAAACTCCCTGTTAGCAGCCCCTGGTCGCAAAGCTCCCTGGTCGCTTGTGCGCTGCTTTATAAAGCCCTGGCCTGTATGAATGCCCCGCCCACTGATTAAGGCTCAGCCACTTACCAGAGGCTTCTAGCTTTCAAACCTTCCTTTGAAGCTCACAGCTTCCAACTGCCAGCCACAGCACACGGTCCTTCAAACAACCAAAACAAACAAACAGACTGACAAACACAAGCTCAGCACACAGCAAGTAACCCTCAAACACAAACAAACACACACTACAGACAGTCACTTACCCCAAAAGGTTGCTGTATTGCTCCTCCTTCACCTGGAGAACTCCCTTGCGAAACTCCCTGTTAGCAGCCCCTGTTCGCAAAGCTCCCTGGTCGCTTGTGCGCTGCTTTATAAAGCCCTGGCCTGTATGAATGCCCCGCCCACTGATTAAGGCTCAGCCACTTACCAGAGGCTTCTAGCTTTCAAACCTTCCTTTGAAGCTCACAGCTTCCAACTGCCAGCCACAGCACACGGTCCTTCAAACAACCAAAACAAACAAACAGACTGACAAACACAAGCTCAGCACACAGCAAGTAACCCTCAAACACAAACAAACACACACTACAGACAGTCACTTACCCCAAAAGGTTGCTGTATTGCTCCTCCTTCACCTGGAGAACTCCCTTGCGAAACTCCCTGTTAGCAGCCCCTGTTCGCAAAGCTCCCTGGTCGCTTGTGCGCTGCTTTATAAAGCCCTGGCCTGTATGAATGCCCCGCCCACTGATTAAGGCTCAGCCACTTACCAGAGGCTTCTAGCTTTCAAACCTTCCTTTGAAGCTCACAGCTTCCAACTGCCAGCCACAGCACACGGTCCTTCAAACAACCAAAACAAACAAACAGACTGACAAACACAAGCTCAGCACACAGCAAGTAACCCTCAAACACAAACAAACACACACTACAGACAGTCACTTACCCCAAAAGGTTGCTGTATTGCTCCTCCTTCACCTGGAGAACTCCCTTGCGAAACTCCCTGTTAGCAGCCCCTGTTCGCAAAGCTCCCTGGTCGCTTGTGCGCTGCTTTATAAAGCCCTGGCCTGTATGAATGCCCCGCCCACTGATTAAGGCTCAGCCACTTACCAGAGGCTTCTAGCTTTCAAACCTTCCTTTGAAGCTCACAGCTTCCAACTGCCAGCCACAGCACACGGTCCTTCAAACAACCAAAACAAACAAACAGACTGACAAACACAAGCTCAGCACACAGCAAGTAACCCTCAAACACAAACAAACACACACTACAGACAGTCACTTACCCCAAAAGGTTGCTGTATTGCTCCTCCTTCACCTGGAGAACTCCCTTGCGAAACTCCCTGTTAGCAGCCCCTGTTCGCAAAGCTCCCTGGTCGCTTGTGCGCTGCTTTATAAAGCCCTGGCCTGTATGAATGCCCCGCCCACTGATTAAGGCTCAGCCACTTACCAGAGGCTTCTAGCTTTCAAACCTTCCTTTGAAGCTCACAGCTTCCAACTGCCAGCCACAGCACACGGTCCTTCAAACAACCAAAACAAACAAACAGACTGACAAACACAAGCTCAGCACACAGCAAGTAACCCTCAAACACAAACAAACACACACTACAGACAGTCACTTACCCCAAAAGGTTGCTGTATTGCTCCTCCTTCACCTGGAGAACTCCCTTGCGAAACTCCCTGTTAGCAGCCCCTGGTCGCTTGTGCGCTGCTTTATAAAGCCCTGGCCTGTATGAATGCCCCGCCCACTGATTAAGGCTCAGCCACTTACCAGAGGCTTCTAGCTTTCAAACCTTCCTTTGAAGCTCACAGCTTCCAACTGCCAGCCACAGCACACGGTCCTTCAAACAACCAAAACAAACAAACAGACTGACAAACACAAGCTCAGCACACAGCAAGTAACCCTCAAACACAAACAAACACACACTACAGACAGTCACTTACCCCAAAAGGTTGCTGTATTGCTCCTCCTTCACCTGGAGAACTCCCTTGCGAAACTCCCTGTTAGCAGCCCCTGGTCGCAAAGCTCCCTGGTCGCTTGTGCGCTGCTTTATAAAGCCCTGGCCTGTATGAATGCCCCGCCCACTGATTAAGGCTCAGCCACTTACCAGAGGCTTCTAGCTTTCAAACCTTCCTTTGAAGCTCACAGCTTCCAACTGCCAGCCACAGCACACGGTCCTTCAAACAACCAAAACAAACAAACAGACTGACAAACACAAGCTCAGCACACAGCAAGTAACCCTCAAACACAAACAAACACACACTACAGACAGTCACTTACCCCAAAAGGTTGCTGTATTGCTCCTCCTTCACCTGGAGAACTCCCTTGCGAAACTCCCTGTTAGCAGCCCCTGTTCGCAAAGCTCCCTGGTCGCTTGTGCGCTGCTTTATAAAGCCCTGGCCTGTATGAATGCCCCGCCCACTGATTAAGGCTCAGCCACTTACCAGAGGCTTCTAGCTTTCAAACCTTCCTTTGAAGCTCACAGCTTCCAACTGCCAGCCACAGCACACGGTCCTTCAAACAACCAAAACAAACAAACAGACTGACAAACACAAGCTCAGCACACAGCAAGTAACCCTCAAACACAAACAAACACACACTACAGACAGTCACTTACCCCAAAAGGTTGCTGTATTGCTCCTCCTTCACCTGGAGAACTCCCTTGCGAAACTCCCTGTTAGCAGCCCCTGGTCGCTTGTGCGCTGCTTTATAAAGCCCTGGCCTGTATGAATGCCCCGCCCACTGATTAAGGCTCAGCCACTTACCAGAGGCTTCTAGCTTTCAAACCTTCCTTTGAAGCTCACAGCTTCCAACTGCCAGCCACAGCACATGGTCCTTCAAACAACCAAAACAAACAAACAGACCCAAAAGGTTGCTGTATTGCTCCTCCTTCACCTGGAGAACTCCCTTGCGAAACTCCCTGTTAGCAGCCCCTGTTCGCAAAGTTCTAGACAAGTTACAAGTACCTGGTCATCCCCAACAAATTCTCTCACACTGGGCATTCATCACCTAAGTGCCACAGTTAACTTCATCGATGTGGATGTAGACCAAATCCTGAAGATTCCCCAACAGCCAAAATCCACAGAAACCATTCTCTGGGAGACCACCATCCAAGGCTATCAGGAGACATTGAAATTCAGTATAACCCAGAATCAAAGGAAAGTGTGGAGAGCGGATATCTCCTGGTTGGTCTCCCTTAACCCACAGATCCAGTGGCAGGAATTGAAGACTGGCTTCCCCTAAGAGTTCTTCCAGCAGCACTGCTGGACCTCAAGGGGTGGGAAGCACCTTACATAGACTCATAGACTCATAGACTCATAGACTTTAAGGCCAGAAGGGACCATCATGATCATCTAGTCTGGCCTCCTGCACAACGCAGGCCACAGCACCTCACCCACCAACTCCTGTCATAGACCCATAACCTCTGGCTGCGTTACTGACATCCTCAAAGCTTGATTTAAAGACTTCAAGTTACAGAGAATCCACCATTTAATCTAGTTCAAACCAGCAAATGACCCATGCCCCACAATGCAGAGGAAGGCAAAAAACACCAGGGACTCTGCCAATCTGACCTAGGAGAAAATTCCTTCCTGACTCCAGATATGGCGATCAGTTAGACCCTGAGCATGTGGGCAAGACCCAAGAGCCAGACACCTGGGAAAGAATTCTCTGTAGTGACTCGGAGCTCTCCCGTTGAAGGTCACAACTAAAACTGACCATTCCCTGTTGCAGACTTCTCCAGATAAACTTTTTTCATTCAGCCTCAAAAGTGGCTATTTGTATATAGTACAGCTTTTCCAGTTCCTTAAACAAAGGTGAATTAACACAAGACAATTTGGAATTAGTATCTGCTGTGCTTGTGACCTGCAACACACAATTTTGAAATCACCAGGGAATTGTAAGCACTCAGGAAGCAGACTGGTCTGGTCAGGGGAGAAGATAGAGCACTTTTAACCACTGTAAAAGCAGCCCAGCTCTGAACAAGTCTTCTCAGGCTTTTGGACACATTTAATTTACTCACAAGGCACATGTTCAAGGGCTTAACAGATATTATCATAGTCATCCCACATTAATATTACATCCCCTCATTAGCTTAAATATTTCCATACTAGTCAAATGATACCCCTCCTTACATGCTCCATGCAACAGATGAACATTTAGAACAGGACTAGGAGAAAAGTAACAGTTGTCCAGGAAGCAGACACTGAATCTTCATAAACAAGTCTTTACTCTATATAGAAACCTGTGATAGATAGATATTGTCATGACAACTCAAATTGTCTTGAAGTGTTAGTTTTGTCGTCTTTTCTTAAATTAATTTAAAAGTGATATTTATAGTCTTTCATTTCTATATCATAACCTTCTGGACAGTAACAGCCTTTCATAGAGGTGAACTATATCACTATATAAAGCCAGGTCCAGATGACCTTTGCTCAGTAATTTTGTATGGCTTACTATCTCATGTCAATCATCTATTTCGTACATAATTTATTCCAAGTCTTTCTGATTATAACTTCCCCACCCACTTCTGCCTCACTCACTCATCAGACCAGTTTCCACACATCCAAAAGTCTTTGAACTCCTTTTCAAGTAGCTTGAGAAATCACAATGTCAGTCCGTAAAATAGTGCATGAATAAGTCATTTCCTGCTTCAGATACACTTCTGAGTACATGATCCCAGAGACTTTCAAGAACTATTTGAAAAGTGCTCACTGATAGTCTGAGTTTTCACATCAATCCTGAAATGGCATTTTAAATCACTCTGTTTTCATAAATGCTCCTAGAGAATTTTAAAAGCAGATTTGTCAGTTTCACGAGCTTTCCTTTTAATTACAAGTCTTTAAAATTTGGTTTTCACCTTTCTGCATCAGCTAGGAACAGTATAAAAATCCCACACATGCTCTTGCATGTCTGTTATACATTCAATAGGCCATACCAATGCTACTTCAAATAAGATATTTGTCCACTCATGTCCACACACATTGGAGTGATGAATTGTGTACATTTCAATTAATTGTCAAACTCCCTCAGTATTCTGCAGCTTTGAAACTATGACCAGTGAGATTCTGATAGATGTTAATAACTAATCTCCTTCAGTGCAAATAAACAGCAATGTAAAAGTTACTAGCTAATCAATCAGATACAAAGAAGTTTAATTAGTATCCAGCTATTACTCACTGATAAGTGAAGAGTGGTAGTGTTCTCCAGTGATTAGAGCAGGGATCATGACTCAGGATTTCTGGTTCTATTCCTGCCTCCCCCACTGACTCACTGTGTGACCTTTGGAAGGGAAAATACAGCAGGATCTAGCAAAAAGAAGGGAGAGTGTAATCAAAGATGACACCAAGGCTGCAAGCCTGATGAATTCGGAAAACAGTGCAACTGAGGAAGGTTTTGGGAGGAATGATAAACTCATCTTTTGCCACATTAATTTTAAGTTGGCAGTAGGATATCCAGAACGAGCCAGCAGAGAGATGATCTAAGATGCAAATTGGATGAAAAGGCACAAGGTCCAACAGTAAGAGTGACATCAACTGTTATTCATGTTATTCCAAGAAGTACACTGTGAGGAAAAGGAACTCCAACTTCCTGGAGAGGCAAGCATGGTGCTATCAAGGTTCCCCCTTACTTTTGGTAGCAAGGATCCCTGAGGTACCATCATGCCATGGGCCACCTCCACATGAACTTGTGCCACATTCCACCAAAGACAGCATTTTGCTGGAATTATATAAGCTCAGAGGAAAACTGTTTATTGGGTCTGTCATTGTAATCTCAGAAGTGTCTCTTTGGGCGTATGCAGTGGTGTGCACAAATTTCAACAGAGCTAATGACATCAGCTCTTTTGCCAGATTTACACTGGAGAAAAGCATCTTGGGGCATGTCCGATCATAGTTACACAATATGTTGCGGATGAATGCTCCTTAGCATGGAAACAAACAAAACATTCTAATTTAATTAAGTCCAACAGCCTGAAAGTTGAAAAGGAGCAAAAAAAGCCTTTTTCCCCCAAAAATGAGATACATTAAAAAACAAAGCATTCATGACCATTTCACATTCTGTTTGTGCCTCCTCTTGGCAAGAGCAACCACGTTAAAGAGTTAGTACGGAAGTCTTTCTATAACAAATTAGATATTCATCTCCAACTGGTTTAAATACTGATTTGACAGCCAGAAGGAAATCTTCAATGACAGTTAAGGCAACAAACATCCTTCTATCCTCACTTGTGCTAGACTAGCTTATTATTAATACTTGTAATTATATTTCCCCTAGATTTTCCCCTTTAACAAGTGGATACATAATAGAATGAGGGAAGAACAGTCTCAAAAGCCAAGAAGGGAAAGCAGAACAAAGACATTATGCCCCTAAATGGGCCCAGGTAGAAGCCCTTCACTCTTGCCAGTGCCAACTCTGAATAACTGAAGATCTAAGATTCTGGAGGTGTGAGGAGAGGACAAAATATTGAGGTGGGTAGGGAGCGGGTGCTTTGCGCAGCATGCTTCCCTCTGAACGCCACAGAAATATCACAAAAAAGTAATGGAAAATAATTCTACCAGAAGCAGCATAAAATTATACTCACCTTTTTCACCCAGAGGTGCGATGGGATTGGAGCTTCCTTTCCCCGGGGAACCCTGGGGATAGTGGAGTCCAGAAGTAGTAACTTTGCCTGTTTGATGGCAACCCCTAACCTCTCCCACAAGGGAAGAGTTCATTAGAAACATTACAAAGAGAAATGCACTTAATTTCCTGCCCTATTGTCCTGGGGGAGGGGGCAGAAAAGGGGCGCCTACCTCACCAGAGTACAATATAACTATGTGACTCAAGGCTCCTAAAGTAAGATCGGATCTGGAAAAAAAAATAATCAAATGTACAGCACAGACTGCTGCATCTCCACAGAGGCCCTTTGACTTCAATGGTGCATCCAGATGAAATCAATTGCAGGACCAGGGCCTTATCCAGTACAGATTAGCCCTTATTACCAATTCATGCAGAGGTACATGGAAAGAAAAGGCCTTTTTATAAAGGAGAATACTAAAATGAAAAAAAGTGTTTACAACAGATATTTCAATTGTATTAAAGTTCTTAATCGGAATGGCAAGCTCTTTGAAACCCTTTCAATTAAGCCTGGCAAACTCTTCAAAAACCTTCAGATCCCTTGTTTCAGGTTTCATCTGACTGAATCTGTAAGTTATACATTTTCATGTAAGAAGAGGTTTTTTACTTTGAAAATCTACATAATTAAAAACTGTACCGTCTTCTGATTGATAAAGTTTTAAGTGACAGCTTTGCAGCAAACTGCCTCCCACACAGAAGCAATTTGTTAAAGCCTTTCAGAGTTTTGCATAAGTGAAGAATTTTAGTAGCTTTCTATTGGGTCTTAAGTTCCAGTTAAAAAGTAGCTGGCATACCATGCCAGATTGGATATGGTTCGTGGGGACTGCAACAATTAGTACACTTAAATTCATTTAAATACCAATAAATGGCTATTCACAAAGCATCTAATATAAATATATAATTTAAATAGTTATGAGTTCTGTATTTAGCAAAGCTTTAGAACAAATTTTATACTCAAAACCTAACTCAGTCCCAGTTCTCCCACCTTATACAAATATTTGCCATCACCTTCAATGGGATTTACTTTTTCCATTAAAGTATAGCCCATGTGTATGTAATCCTATCACAGATGAAACAGGAAGCAAAAGATCAGGCAACAACAGTCAAATTCTTCCCTTGGTTAAAAATGGACTCAAATCAGAACCTCGTAACTTGAAGGTGTTTAGATATAAGTGTTTAATTTGATTCCCTGGATCTAAACAAGCCCCAGGATTTCTGGATGCAAGTAGCAAGAGACCTAATTTTCCAGAGCCAGTTTGAATGCAGCCTGTTTCCTGTGAGATCCTAGCTCTGAATGGACAAGAACTCGAAACCCTGACCACTAACCTAATCAAAATACAGATATCAAAGTTACCCTCTTCAGTCCATCTTAAACTTTTAAATTTAAGGTGAACTACACATGTGCATGCAAGACTCACAATGGAAGAAAAACCTAAAGGAACATTGGTCAAATTTTGCCCATAATTCAGGTTTTGTAAAACAATACAATTACATAAAAAAAAATTCAATTCTAATTGAACTAGTTGTTGTTTTAACCAAATGACCATTCTCTTTTGGTATCTGCCATCCAAACACTGCTCTAGGAAAAGAGAAGCCAAAAGTGAAATTGATTAGAAAGAAAAAATAAAGCTCACTAATATACTGTCAATCCCTATGGCAATAAAAGCCAAATAACAAGTAACCAAATATTATAAACAGTGAAAACCTAATACTTTAAAAAAATATTTCAATTTTAACAGAAAAAGATGTTATGAGTAAACTAGTTAAGGGAAACTTTTGTTTTAAAATATTATACTTAACTATTTTAAGTTCAGACAAAGTGTTTTCTGAGGCTCCTATTAAATTTCATATGCATGCAAATCATCTTGAAAGTCACTTTTAATTTACTATGTGTTTTCCTTATTCAACAAGGACAAGCTAAAATAACTGGAGAAAAAGAGAGATTTTCACACTTTTAATTAGGTGAGAGTCACTATTGTGACTAAAAACCAAGTCAGAAACAGAGCTCCGTCATTATTGTCTATACTCACTATATTCTGCTTCACACTTTTTTTTGATGAAGAAGCAAAACATAGTAAATTAAGTCTGAATTCCATGGAGGTGACAGTCATGATAATGACACAAAGACATGTTAGAAAAAAGAACACTGTGATCATTTTATACTGAACCAAGACTATGGGGCATCATGGGTTATTTTTCTGACCTCAAGAATTGAAGTCATTTTGCATTTTTGTACAGAACAAGCATTTCCAAAACCATTTTAATAAGTGCCTTATTAATACAGAAATACATAACCAAAATATGTAGCAGAATTGTTGTTCATCTTATGTGTGGGTTAGGGTTTTTTGTTTGTGAGTTTTGTTTGTTGTTATAATTCCCCTCTGAAGCAGGAAAGCCTTCAAACTGTTAGCATGCCATACCATGCTTGCAGTAAATGTTTGCATTAAGTATAGTATCTGGTAGCAGCCTGAATAATGGGGTAGAAATGTTCAGGATGGCAACCACAGGGCACTGATAGCAGGTATATGGAATGGCTTGCTTTTTACAGACAGACTTTTTTCTTTTGCCATTGATGTGTTGTAGAGTGAATCTTAAAACATTCAAGTTTTAATTTAAAATCAGGAGTTTGTTGGATAAAAGAGATTTTTTAAAAGTAACTTCTGAGTTTAGGAGTAGTTTGCTCTTCCTAGGGAAAGGTAATTCATATGAAGTGTATGTGAAATTGTTTTATTATGTAACCCAGAGGTGGTGTAGGATTACATAATATAACATACTTTATGTGGTTGTTTGCAAGTGGGGTGTCTGTTTAACAATATGGACAGAGAGACAGGAAGCCACTACTTACCTTCAGTATCAGCCTGATAGTCTGAAGCTTTCTGTAATAGGAAGGAAAGAATAGAGATGAAAGTCTCTTATACCAGGAATGAAAGCAGTAGGAGAAGGTGGGGTAGTAACTGGGTGGCCATTTTCCTTCAGATGTTGCTTGTGATTGGTTCAAACAGTGAATGTGGTTTTACTAAAGAAATACTGTATCAAAGGTGGGGATCTGCTCTTTTTACAGCCTTTGAAACCATAGCTATTAATTGCAAGGATAAAGATCATGTTGCAGCTATGTGGTTGCTCTGCAAATGAAAGAATGGAACGTTAGTGTAGGCCTGATCATGCTAATACCTATTAAGTCATTAAGCACCCAGTGTTTGGAGAAGCCAGAACAGATTCACTCTGAACTGAGGCCTAGATTCACAAAGGTACTTAGGTGTGGTGATGCTCAGCATCACAACACTAACTTTGTGGCAAAAATCATAGGAGCAACACTGCAATTCACAAAGCCTGATTTAGGCATCTGGGCTCCCTATACCATGCATGGGAGAGAGAGAAGCAGCATTCAAGGCAGGGAGCTGCCCAAGCTAGCCAATGGAAGATACAGATGAGAAGAGTGTGTGCTACGCCCCACCCCTCTCTCAGAGGAGAGAGCTGCCTTTCTCTGCCAGCAATTCTCAGCTATGAACTCTTTCTTGGAGTTAGATATGTAAGACTTTTTGTTGGTAAGAACACAGGGTGAGGGGGATGACCTCCCTCATAACTTCTAGCCCACGGGGGCTGGGTACTCATCTGGGATGTGAATGACCCCCCTTCTAGTCCCTCCCCACCTGATGAGAAGGGATTTGAAGAGGGTTCTGCCCCCTCTCTGGTGAATGCCCTATTTACTGGGCTATGGGATATTCTGATGTGGGCACACTCAGTGTTTCCTTTTGAAGCTGTTCCACTATAGATTAAATAAAAAGCAATTGGGCCCTAACGAGAGCACGCCAAGCATGAGAATGACTTTATAGCCTGGTGATTAGAGCATTCACCCAGGGTGAGAGACTCAGGGTCCAGTCCCCCTGCTCTAATGGACTCTTGAATTATGCTGTAGTTCAAAGAGGAATTGAGAGACATTCTATGGCCTGTGTTATGGAGAAGGTCAGACTAGATTATCATAATCGTCCTTCTGTGTGTCTCCTGTCCCCAAAGTCCCCTATCGAGTGTTCCCCTTGTCTCCTAGCAACCCCCCTGTGCCACCCTTTTGTCCGCAGCCTTCGCTTTTTCCAGGTGCCCCCGCCCCATCACCTAATGTGTTCCCCATGTGATCTCTATCACCCAGTGTACTCGCTACCAAGTCTGAGGTGAGGCTCTGGAGTGGGTGGGAGAATTGAATCAACTTTTTCCATCAGCACACACTATAGGAGCAACCAGGCTGGACAAGCAGCTTTGCCACTTCCTCTGCTGCCTCTGTGCTCCCTCCACTTGGCTCTTAGGCGTTCCATAGCAGATAAGCTAAGCCAAAGAGGGGGAAGCATAGGCAGTCTTGGGTCTCCAACCTGCTCTCCACAGCACAAGACCCTAGTGAGGGGAAGCTAATTTTTTTTTAAACTGCTTTGCCAGCTGCCTAGGTCTCTGGCTGAGACTGCACATTCCCACAGCATTCAAACTAGCTGGCAAAGTGAGGGAGTAAATGGTATTCACTTCTTATGCTGCATCTGGCACATTATCAGTAGTAAATTAATAATAATAAGAGCAATAATAAAGTGAGCTGTCCAGTCCATCCAGGACAGATGGAGGTCAGATAGGAGCAAGCCAAAGCCTGGATCTAGCAGTGAGATCTAGGCTAGCCATTTTACTGCCCAAGTGGTGATTCACAGCAGAAATAACTCAATCCTTTATTTTTCTATTTTGAGACATTTTTCTCTTTATAATTTAATTTAAATATTTTTATAATCCTTCCTTAACTGTTCAATGAGAACCCCTAACCGCTCCTCTCATTCTTACCACTTTTCTAAAGCCAAAAATAAAAGGGGGGAAATTATATTTGATCAAATTTTCAAAAGTAATACATGAAACAAGATGGCAACAGCCAGATCACCCCTTCCTATGAAAAACCCAAGACGACAGAAAACTGGGTGAGGTTCCATTGACAGAGTTTCCTCTGAGTTCGGGTGGTGGTGAGATGTAACCTCTACCGAGTCATTACCCCAGGGATCCTGACTTGGTTCCTGCTTAGGAAGTGGGGCTCAGAGCAGTGGGGTATTACTTTGGTGTTTAGCAACAGGGGGGCACACAGTCACTTGGTCCCATTATCTACAACAACAAACTGCCTTTTGCAACTCCCAATGGCTTAACACTCAATTGGAATTGCAGCACTTGGGCATTTTGGGGGCCCAAAGTAGGGGCAACATTTTCAGAATTTCTACACCACCAACTCAGCTTTGAATATTCCACATCCAAAACTGAGCACTCATATTCACAAGTTTGCAGCCAAATCACTGCCTTTGATAGTTCTCCTGATGGCCTGGCAGCTTCTTCAAGGAGTGATACTATTTGTGTCATCCCATACCCATGGACAGTGGTGCTGTAGGTAGCCATCTATGAATTCTGTACCCAATCAGTCCTGTTCTAATGATAGTTTCCTTTAAGTTGTCTGCTCTATGTTTCATTGCACATGAAGAATGCAATAGGCTCTTATTACAAGATATTGTTTTGTTACAATTTTTGCCTAGTAGCCATCCCTCAAACTTTTCAGTTAAGCCACCCATGTCATTCTCAGCATCACTAAAAATCTTTCATAATTAACTGTTCATCAGAGAGTCACATCAACACTAAATATATGTTTATGTTCCTTTTCTTAGGCAAAATTCCTACCTTTCAAATTTTACCAACACAGTTTTGGTTAACTGTGAAGTCATCGTTATTCTTCAAACTGTAGTACCATGTTAGAAGTTTGAAATTATTTTCCTCCTACAGAGTTTCCCCCCACTTTTCCATTCATCAAACATTGCTATTTGAGTGTTTTGAATAAAGCTAACATGGCTCTAAGGGACTGAAGCCTGGCACCACTGCAAGTGCAGAGGTAAAGCTTTTCGGGTGCACTTTCATTTTAATACATTCAAATGGGGGCGAATTTCTTTTAAATTTAATCTTAACTCTGAATTTCCTTGGTTTCTGGGCCTAGATTTTCAGAAGTGACTAGTCAGTTGAGGTGCCTCCATTTTTTGGTGTCCTCATTGAGACACTTCAAGGAGGCCTGATTTTCAGAGAGAAAGAACTCAGCTCTTTCTGAAAATCGGGCTCTACAAGGTATTTCAAAGTAGAGGTACTCAAAACCTCTAATTACTGCTGAAATTCTAAGCCCTAGTGTAGTGTAGTGATTTGATAACTACAACATTCTTGGATTTTCTACTCCTAAATTACTCATATAGACCCCATCCCTGGAAACACTTTCACACACATTTAAATGTTTTTCCATGAGTAGTCCCTATTCATGCTACGAAGTCCTATAAAGCCTTAGATTTCCTCTGATTTCAATGGAAGCTAGATCGATCCTTTAACTCTGAATAACTGGTAGTACAGGTGGACCCCTGAGAGTCATTCTGACTCAATCACAATTCCTTCCTATCATGGTTACGAGGGGAGCTGCTCTTTAGATTCCTTTTAGTCCCTCTTGAATGCACCTCTTAGGTACGGTAACCAGATGTCCTGTTTTTAAAGGGACAGTCCCATTTTGGGGGACTTTTTCTTATATAGGCGCCTATTGCCCCCCACCCCCATCCCGTTTTTTCAGAGTTGCTATCTGGTCATCCTACTCTGAGGTGACAGGCCTGACTACTTGATCCTCATAATGGGAGGTTCCAACCACTCTTAGACTGGATCTCTGGGCTGTAGTTCCCAACCTTATTAACACAACAGGCCCATCTGTGTTTGGCACCTGTAAACCCTTTCACTCCATGGATCTGTGACCAGTGAGATGGTTAAAGCAACTCAGACTCACTCTTCAAAATAAAGCATTATTTATTCATTCACCCATCCAAAGGTGCAGAGAAAAGGATTAATACAGCAAAGGGTCCTATATGCATATTTCCCCTTACCTACACCTTAATCTTTCTTTGCTAGCATTTGTAAGCTCCCCTGAGCTCAGCTAACCCTTGTCAATACTAACCCTAACTTCCTTGTTCCCCACGCTCCCATAGTCCCATCTTGAGCCTTGCCCTGGAAAGCATTTACCTCCCCTGGAACATCCGGCAACCTCTGCTGCCCAGCACAGGGCTCCTCTCCACCCGCTTATTCCCTTAGTAAGACAGCATGTTTCAGAAGTTAGGTGCACTGGACTGAGCGTAAGGAGACCTGACTTCTGTTCCTGGTTCTGCCACTGACCTGCTGTGTGACCTTGAGCAAGTCACTTCACCTCTGTGTTCCTCTGTTTCCCTTCCCAAATTTGTCGGTCTTTGGGGGATTTTCAAAAGCACTTATGTGACTTCAGATTATAAATCTCCCTCACTTTCCATAGGACATGTGCTCCTAAATGCTTTTGAAAAGAATCCTAACCCTTCTTTACTTAGTCTGTACGCTCCTGTTGTAATATAAATAATTAGATGGAAAAAAACAAAAGCCATCTAAGAACTAGCTGTGACATGGGCAATAACATTCACAAAATATGAAGATATAAGCTTGTCCCTTTCTTTTCATTTCTGTTGCTACACAACTTATAAAAAAAACTTTATTTAATCAGGTGTGTAAAAAGATGTTTTTTCAGCATCATAAACACTGTCTATCCTAGTTGTCAGTCAACTGTTAGATAACTTCAAGTAAAAATTGTTGATTATTTAACATCTCAGCACATTTTCTCCTTCATAATAATTTTCCATCCTATTAGTTTTTATTTCACAAGTCATATAGAACTGACTGCAGACACTATTTATCTTTTCCACACTGGTATAGTTTAGAGTTTATAGAAGTGCAAAGTGATATAATTTCTTAATAGCTCTATTAATTTGTCACTTGTCTGAAAACTGCATGTGAGATGGGTTGGCAGAGTCTGTTCCACCTAGGTCTTTTGTTTTAATTGAACTACTTTTTCCCTACAAAAGCTAGTTTATGTTGACTTTCCAGTAGTAAAATTACATTTCTTAGGTTAATTAATTTTTTTTTGCCTGAGACTGAATATACTTTGGGGAAAATATTCAGAAGTTAGCTCTCTTTCTCAAGAAAAATAAAACCCTTAGTGCATGAAACCAAAGATAAGCCTTTAGCAAAGATTTGGGGGACTATATGGCTTGGGGGGGGATTATTAACAGGGATATTGAGTCTTTCATCTCTACAGAGCCAGCTTCACGGGACTTGCAAAATCGACAGCCACTGGGGAGCTCCCATCCACAGCAGTTATACGGCATGCCATAAACATAGATAGCTGGATTCCGATCCCTCACGAGGATAAATCAGGAGGAACTCCACTGCTATAAACTAATCTGAGATCAGAATCAGGCCTACCTGGTATGTGAATAGAAAAGTTCATAATTGGTACAAGTGAAAGCACCTGACTAGAGCTAGAATTCAGCTGTGTAGTAAGCAGATGTAAACTCCCATTTAATTCAGTGGAAGTTGTACTCACTCCAGAACTATGTTTCACCCCTCCGAGTATTGTTGGGAATGACTATAAATTACAGCATTGGGGGCTGTTGCTTTATCTTAAATATTCCTGCTAAGAAAGTTGCCTGCTTGTATCACCACAAGTTAGGCTTAGAGGAACTCTTTATATGCCCTTTTCTCCCTGCCAAGCATGTTCCCTGTTCTTGCAACCCCCCTGCTTCCATCACACATCTTAAGAAAAAATAATCAAATCACACTATTTTGGACATCCACAGAAACCAAATTAGGTTTATGCTGCTTACACCATTTGCTAATCATTTTACATTTGACAACTAATTTATACCACCTCCAAATTTTGCCCAGTAAATACATCATCATCATACAGGGCTAGATTTGCTGATAGCACAAGTGAGTGCAACTCCCACTGATATTAATGGAGTTGCATCTGCCTAGGCTAGTGGTGAATTAAACCCATTGGATTTATATTTATGAATTAAAATGTGTATGTGCAATGTCCACTGCATTTAAGGGGCAACATTCTCACCCCAGCTCCAGCTGCTGTGCTACTGAGGCAGTGCCAAAACTCCCCAAAAGCGTGTAAAAATCTGCCCTGTAGAGATATTGGCAGATGCCCTCTGACAGAGAAGAATCTTTGGGTGGTGCAGAGCTGGCTCTATGCCAGCCACTCTGCCCTCCCCTCAGTACATAAGTGGCCCACCAGAGGCGGTATAGGAAAGAGCACACTAGACGTGAGGCTGTGCAGCATACATAGCAACTCCATCAGATCCTTGGCTAGTGCTGTGGTCCCAAGATGATTGCTACACACAACATAATTTAGAACAGTCATTTTGCCCCCAACACAAAATCAGGGAAGCAGAAGGACCACCTTTCCTCTCCTCCCTCACAGCTGAAGCTCTGACCCAAAGTTTTCAATGATTGAATTCAAAACTGTTAAAGAAAACACAGACCGTTTGTGGCACTTTTGCCATTTATGCTGTTCCGTACATTGGCTAAGTTTCACAGTTTCTGATTTTTCACACCATTTTCACTAGTCCCACTCATATACTGCAGCTTTGAAAAGAATTGTTTTGGAAATTGTTACTTAGGAAGATGTAGACATTTACTCCTGGAACACTGCTGAGTTCGGTCAAAGACCAAAGTTGTGTGTGCAGAATATCACTTGAGATTTACAAGGAGAAAAGCTTCAAAGTACAAACTTTAAAAACCAGTGATATGCAGTAGCACCTTTGTAAATCTTCACTAAGGATGGGGAGACCCAGATTAGAAAATTTAGCAGTTTAGGGAATACACCATCCACAGGCACTGCTGACATCCAGTTAGACCAACTCAATTTTACAGGATGACTCTCAGAAACCTCTCTTACAGGTACTTTGGAGCAGTCTCTCCATCCTGTCTGTATCATCAGAACAGCTTCTCAAATCTAAATGCAACAACATGGTAGGTGATGCATAAAATAAATGATAGCAAAGCTGTTCAAAGGATTAGTCAGCTTGAAATAATAATAATAAAGTAAAGAAAGAGGAGCTGCCTGTTATGTCTGGGCTTGCAGTTATTTAAGATATTTAGCTAAGTGTCCATGTTACGCTCTTATATTGATAAGACTACCAGAAGAAGCCTTTAAAGGCTCCAGAAATGAAAGAATGGACTGCAGTTGAAATTCACCCCTTAAGTCATCCAAATAGGGTTTAAGTGGTTCACAGGCTTTTGCTGGCCCTCTTCTCTAAGAGTGAGGTTCAGCCACATGCAGTGTTTGCTAGTTAGTCTCTACTTCCTTTGGTGATTGGCTCATTTGTTCTGCCACAGAGCAAGAATGCCATTTTCAGATCCCCAGCAATTCAAAATAACCCACTGAATCCAATTTAGAAACCTGGTATCTCCAATCTGGATTTGAGTGCTGTATTTAGCAAACAGATACCAGAAATGGATATTTGAGCACTTTAGGATGATTTGAGCTGCCAGAGACAGAAATGGCCACTCAAACCTTGGTCATCAACATTGAAAATTGATCTTGTTTATATATACTACCAATAAAGGTACTTCAGATGTAGTTTTTCCTGGATCAGAATTGCAGGATCAGGCCCATATAGGATGCTCCCATAAATTATAGTGGTTCCAGAGCATTAACTTCTAATAGGAAAAAATCTTCCTGAATTTTAGGGCACCAAGTACAGACCAATCTGTTTGAAATCATTAAATTCACATTCATTATATTAGTCAGCATTCATAAAATGTCAACCTCCTGGCCAAAAGGCATTTTTCAAAACATGTTCCAGAAATAACAAGCAGAGTTGTTTAATAAATATGTGAAAGAAAGTTTGGGGTTGTTTGTTTAAGGGCTATTCCAATTAAGTCCCAAAGAGACACCAAAAAGTGACTTGGATATAATTGTGAATTACATCAAGAACTCCCTCTGATGCAGAAACACCAGGACAACTGTGGTTTTACTTCTGGGCTATGCTTTGAAAAAGCCTCTTGGACAAAACATTGACATTTTGTGAATTCTGTCTAATTGAATGTTTTATCTCACAAACTGTAGGCTGGCTTACATTTCAGAGTTCAATAAAAACTGGGTCATTTTTTCTATTTATTTTGTAAGCAAATTTAATGCTTAGAAAAGGTACCAGATTGAAAGCCCTCAAAAAGTCATTGGTTTACCCACAGAATAGATCAAGGACGTGAATCCCAGCTTCCAAAGTGCATGGGGCGGGGGGACCTAACCCTGGAAGGGGGTCCACTCAAAACAGTGAGATCTCAGCTCCAAATCCTTGCTGTTGCTGCTGCCACCTGCTAAACCTACAGCCTCCCTCCACAAGGAGCTGCTGCCAGCACTGCTGAGAAGCAGGCCAGTGTCTCCTCTTCCTTTGATCACGACTGCTATTAAAGATGGCATCATTGGACTGGCCCTCTTCACCTGCCTTAACACAGGGAATGAAGATGACACAGGCTCACGCAGTAGGCAGGAGAACAGTGGGCATGGGAGGGAAAGAGTGAAAACCCAAGGTAAAAAAGGAGAAAGGGAGAAACAAAGACAAGCAAAGAAAAGAAACAGGGAGAGAGAGGCACAAATGGAAAGGGGTAAAGGAGGAAAAGAGACCACCACAAATGGGGGATGGCATGAGAGGCAAATAGACACATATACATTGAGTGGCAGTTTGGGGAGAAAAACATGAGAGTGGAAAGGGATGATAGGAGTCAAGTCTCTATTGATTGAAGGAGAGGAAAAAGAAATAAAAAGGGAACAGGAAGAAAGACATCATTACAAAATTGGGGGTGGGGGGGGGACCCAGCAGTGGAAAACTGACAGGAGAGGAGGAAGATATAGGTGCTGTGGGAGGGAGCCACGACTGGTAAAAAACAGGGTAGAAAACTCCGTAAATGGGTTTGCACTGGGAGTGAGCAGGAAAAGGGGTGGGCAGTAAGGCAAACAGTTTTTCCTCCTCCAAGAACCTTACAGCATGATACCCCCTTTCCCCTCCATTAATTCCCAGTACCTGGTCTCTGCTTTTCCCTGCTGTTAGGGTACTGCTTCCTGTAGTTGAGGTTTGCAGTGCTCTCCTGAGTGGTCTGTGGTGAGCTGGTAGGAACTGCCAACAGAGGGAAAAGCTGCCTCCTCCTTCACCACTTCCCCCAAGAGCAGCCACTCCCAGGACCTGAGCCAGGAGCCACCAGTCCCTCTAAAATATCACCAACCCCAAATGTTCAAAAAAATGTAAGCCCCTCTCCAAAAAAATCATGAGATTGGCTTGAAACATCATGATTTTTTCAGGCCAAACAACAACTTTGAATTGGCCTTTTAGTTTTTAAACTGTTAGGTGTTCATATTTTCAAGATTTTTCCTACCACATGAGGGCTAGAGACTTCCTTTGCTTTAAAATGAAGGTTGAGATTCTCAATAATATGGTTCCAAGGCTTGACGCTTTAAGCAAAACATGAAATACTGTGAGCCTCATGAAAAAAAATCATGAGTTGGAAACACTGGAGCCTCTGCCACATGCCAGAGGAAAAAAGAGTTGGAATTCAGCCTTGTCTCAGGTCCAGGGAAGTACTTTGGAGACTGGGCTGAGAACTAAGGAACCACAAAGTTAGGGAGGACATGCAGCCTAGCAGAGAGAAAGTTATTGAGCCCTGTTGTGAGTAGAAAGGCAATGGGGACCAGGATACGACAATCATGTTCAGTGTCTGAACATGCTTCAATCAGGTGTTCAGCTGTATGAACATTTTTGTATATGTAATTACTGGCTTGAAAAATCAGGGCTTTTTTTGTTTTAAATAGCTTCACAAACAGAGATGGCTTTCTTATAGTTTAAAGCTATTCAGATTCCAGGAGACATTTATCAAACAATCATAATTTAAAAGTAGGTCAAATGTGGGGCATAAATCTACTGATTATCCCTTCCAGCCTCTCTGACTTTTTTTTCCCAGTATTTAAAAGGGAAAACCCACAGAAGTTTATTTGTGACTATTTCTGTTTTAAGAAGATACTATTTGATCTTTATTATATATGTCTTTATCTTTGGCAGAAGCCCAGTACTTTCCACTTGTGTATTTAGCACATTATTAATAATCAGTAATAAGTAGTTATCAGGTTATAACTCAAGGACAGTATTGAACCCTGTCAATGTTATATCTGTACCATATCATGAAAGAGAAGTACTTAGCCTAGTTATTTTCTACCTGCTCTGGGAAGAAGTGGCACCTAAGGCTATGTCTACATTATTTATACCACTTTGATAGATTAAATCTTAACCACAATGATGAGCTTTTAAAGACAAGCCTGTAAATGTTTGAGGATTCCACAGGTGCTCTTCCGAGTGCAAACAAAGTCTTCTTTTTGTACTTTGAAAACAAAATTAAAATGTAACAGAGTACTGCAAGCTATAGTTTCTGCTTAAAACAAATCCTTGACTGGACACGTTGGGTGTATTTGTTTTTTACTGACATATTTCTGGAGCTGAGCAGAATAACATGCATAGATGGAAAGGTTTCTGTGATCCAACTAAACTAATCTCTCTGATGTCCTGGTTTTCCACCAGTGAGACAATATCCTTGAGGATATAAGTCCTGATGCTGCAAAAATGTACATAGGCGTAAAGGCAATGAGACTACTCATATGCTTGAAGTTAAGCACATGCCTAAGTGTTTGTAGGATTGGGACTTTAATCTGTAAAATTACCCTAAATAGAAAATGTTTTTAAAAAGGTGTTTCTGTCCTGCATGTTTAAAAATGGTCCTTGTCTCTATTAATTCCAGAGGAGTTGCTACCCACTTACACCTGGCCAGCCTTTGGCCCATTACATTTTGTACAGCAGAGCATATTCCTAATTTAAAATTTATCAGATATGTAAAAGGGAAGGAAAATCATTCAAATTTCCCTTTCACCTAAATAAAAAAAACGTGATAGCTAACACCGTTAAAAGTACTGGAAATTCATTCTACAGTATTATATTCACAAACAAAACATTTAGTTTAGCATAAGTTAAAGTTGCTCTCATGAATAAACTAAACAATAAAAAATTAGAAAATACAAATTGAAGAATTATGCAGAGTCAAGCATGCTCAAATTAAGAAAGGCCAGAATGAATGTTGCCCCTGCAACTTTAATTCAGCCCCCTTGTGTGTATGCATTATGACACAATCTTTAAAATACTAGGATTCCATTTTTAAAAAAAATTTCACATACAAAATTTCATTGACCTCTGGTTCAGTCAGTGTACAGGATGAATTCTGGGGATGAATCAGGGATGTGTATTAAAGAAGTCTGTTGTAGCTCTTCCTAATTTTTTGCAGAAGTTGGATGATTTGTACTGAATGAGCCAGGGGACATTCAGGAAGATAAAGAATGGTCTTGTGGCTATGGCCAAGACCAGGAGATTTGGATTCTGTCACTGCCACTGAGTTCTTATGTGATGCTGGGCAATTCACTTACACTTGCACCAATTTTTTTACACTTCTGCATGTAATTAAAGGCTGTATCATAATGCATACACACAAGGCAGCTGAATTAAGGATGCATGCATGTTCATTCTGGCATTTCTAACTCGACAGTACTTGACTTTACAACCCTTTAATCCTTAACTTTGTATTTCCTATTTTTAAAATATGTTTTAGGGGGTTTTCCCCAAATATTTTTAATGGTTTAGTTTATTCATGACAGCCACGTTCATCTAATGCTAGATGAATTTTTATTTTTTTGTGAATTTCCTTAGGTGTTTAGTAGAAAGAAAATATTTCCCGTGTCTTATTAAATAATAAAGCACTTACACTTTTATTGTCTTCAGTGTGCCTTTTATTGCCACTGTTATCTTTGTGACAGCTCCATATTTCACCATTCAGTGCCATGTTGACCAATATATTTGAAGTAATTAAATTAAATTGTATTTAATCAAAACATTTTTATTGCCACCTCAATTTTACTGCAACTCCTAAGTGACATTTTTATTTAATTATTTAACAGAAAACTGATTAGGGGATTACCCACTCTTCTTAAAGGTAAATATTCAGAAAGATATAGCCCCCATCTGTAAGAAGCAGATTATTCCAGCTCACTTTTATGTATATAGTTTGTGTGTCATATTTTCATGTAACCCTGTTTGAAGGAAGACAACAGTCTGAAAAGAAACAGTGTAACTTACCTCAGGACAAATCCAAAGGAGCACAGCTAGAGCTGATTCAAACCCAGTCTGATTTCACTGCAGCTCTTCCTGGGACCCTTATTTGTAATAAGGTTATAGTCATCTGAGGTAAATTAGTTGCCATGACAACCAGGGCAATAGTGACTCTCCCCAAGTATGCAAATGAATAGGAGGAAGGGAGTGCTGAGTGGCTGATTATCTCTGATGTCAAAATGTTGATGCTCAGGCAGCAGTGGGGAGCAGCAAATGTGCAGGAGAGTGGGGGAGGAATATCAGGCTTTTCCAGTTTTCCTAAATTTTGCTGGAAAAAAACACCACAAAATACACATTGGAGATCATGCCACACACATATTAGTGGCTGAAATTTGGTTCAAATTCCCCAGGGCTTGTTTACAAAAACAAAAACAGTCTCTGGAAAGAAAAAAAAAATGATGAGACGCTGAGGTACAGATCCTGTAAAACAAAATTCTGATGCAGCCTTAACCATGGCCTCACTATTGTCAGACCACAGTAGTATGTGCCTACCATTCCAAATCACTTCCAGACATAACAAAAAATGTCATGATTATTATTATGAACATAAGATACAACATAGTTTTACTAGCAACATGACATCAGCCAATGTTCTTTACAATGAATCACAGGAAATTCATATGGTCTATCATTTAATGCTGAAAGACTGAGTTTTAAAGATCATCATCAGTAATGAAAGAACCCCAAGAGGTTTGGAGCTTTAGTCATTATCCGTATAAAAGTTAGGGTCTTGGGTAAGGCATTGATCTGTGTTTAGCTGACCTCTTTGTCTAGGAACATCACAAGATCATCACTTCATGTGAGATCTCATGTTCCCTGATACTGGTAATTCTATTTTGAGACCAAAGGTGAACCAGGATATGGAAGTGTCACAGTTCAGGGCACTGCACCTGTATTCCCTCTCTATGATCCAGCAAGGAAATCAAAGCTTAGGCTTTCGGCTCCACAGGCATCACCTCTCTGGGGTGGATACTCATGACCCTCCCTCTCCTGACCAGAGTATTTCAAATACTGCATAGTCCCCTGTATATGCTGTGAATTCCCCAGCAAGTTAAAGTGCCTCAGCAGGCCTGCTTTGCTTTCCTTGCCTAGAAGCTATAAACAGCAATTGCCCACAGTTAACTTACCACACAGCTTTTCCTAAAGCAAACACATTTATTCTGAAGGTAAAGGTATTACAAAGAAAACATATTACAACAATAAAAGAACCTACATATGTGTTAATAAGTTTACCAGGATCACCTCCTCCCACCTTCCCTAGGGCTCTGGTCAATGTCAGTCCTTCCAACTCTTCTCTAAGGATTGGGGCCCTCCCTTTGGTCAGAAGGTCCTGTCTGTTTGCCTGATTGGAAAGAAGACCCTGAGTCTGTTTAAACTCAGGCTATTTATCCACAAGTCCTTTCTTTTTGTGTTGGCCACTGGAGAATCCAGTTTCAACTAATATAGGCAAGCCTTTCCAGGAAGTGGTCAGTCTTTGGAGATATTACAACCTGAGTTAATTTATCTAATCACCCCTCACTGGTCTGAGTTCCTCAAGGGCTGAATTCCTGAAGGCCCTCTCCCATCATTGAATTGCATATAATCCTTTGCCCACAATGATGCATACACTTAATACTGTAAGATCTCCCAAAGATATTGGAGGAAACTGCCATATCTGTCACAGGAAGCTCATCAGTATATATTAAGAAAACCCACTAAAAGCATGTTGGACTGACTTTTTTATGTTAGCTCATTTGCCCAACCCGTTACCATCTCAAACTGCAGAATTCAATGGCCTGATTTTCAGAAAATCTGATCATCCACAGCTCCACTGACTTAAATGGCCTCTTAAAATAAAGCCAATAACCTGTTAACTCTTTTTAACCAGAAATACAATCTGACTGTTACTCTGTCATGGATATGTATATGGGTCTACCAAGGACAAGGTGGACTCTGAAGGAGATTAGTATATTTTAAGACCGATGCAAATGTGAAGATGTCATGCTTAGATAACAGTTATGGTAGATTCCAAATGCTATGTAGTCATTGGTCACAGCACTCACTGAATAGTACCATCAAGAATAACTGAGCAATACTCTATGCATAGTCAGCCCTATAATGTTTGCATATTCACACAAGTGGTCATTCCCTCAAGAAGAAACTCTCCAAGGAAAAACAAAAAAAATTATCAGTCATAATATCGCTCTTTCTTCCATAAAATATCATTCAAAAATATTTTCTAGTACTGTAACGGAGTACTTCTATAGGCCTCATCACACTAATATTCAACATTCAAATAGAGATTACAAAGTTGAGTGACACACAAGAGATAATTCTCTTTCTACCTCCTCTTATCAAATTTTCCAAGAGTATTTTAACCTTCTATACCATATTACTCTGAATACTAACAACACACTTTGCTGCTCGTTCATTCCGTTTAAGAAATCACAAGTAGAACTGGTCAAATTATTTTTTTCCAGTTAATTTAACATTCTTTTCAAATAAATCATTCAGTGAATGCATTATTTTCATTAGTCACCCATTTTATAGAGGTGGATGAATATATTTACTGAATAATTTGTTCAATGAATTCCATTATATTTTTCAAATCAAATATTCCACAGATAACATTTTTTAATCACTCATCCTGCTTCAAACATGAGATGTTACGAAAAACAAAGGTTTTACTTAGTTGTTTTTGAACCTTTTGCTGAAGACTGGCATCAAAGCTAAGAAATGCCATTATCTGGGATACCAGCAATTGGAAGTGAAGGTCCCAGTCCAGCAATTGATTCTGCCTGGGCAGACTCCTGTACACCCGAGGAATGCATTCTGTCAATGCCAGAATCTGATCCTGAAGAGTCAACTGAAAGACTTGGCCTCAATGATATTGTAAGCCAGTTTAAATCTTACCCTGATCATTCCATAACGACAAAGAGTGTATATCGTGTAAAGCATCAAAGGTTGTTGATATAATACTCATTTTCTGATTGATAGATTATTAGTATGATGGGTGGAAAATAGTTTACATTTCTAACCATGGTCACCTATGCTGCTGAGCCCAATTCTGCTTCCAATGAAGCCATTGGGATTTTTGTTGCTTTATTTCAGTTGAAGAAGAATCCGGCCTGAACTCTCATTTCAGCAATACATCCAGCAATGTTTATTTTAATTGTGAACATCCCTTTTCTAGACAATTCAGTCTCCAGATAAAATGGGACAAGAAGTGCTTTCCCCAAGTATTCTTTCAGTTCACTGTATCTGAACTATTCAGGTGCAGTTTTCTTTTAAACTATCTATACAAATATGAATTCAAAATATTATTCTACATTGCATACAATTCAGTGGTAAATAATAAATAGCAGGCAGCCTATACTTATATTTATAATATCAAGCATTTTTATGGGCATTGCTAAATGTTTTCAGATGATCAATTCTCTGCCAATTTTTGGAGGACATACTGGGTATATTGATTTCCTGAGGAAAGTCTTTATTATAGAGTTTTCAATCATTAATTTGCCCTTTAATATTGTGATTAAAGCTTCTGAATATTCCCCTAATTGCTGGAGATCACCATCACACCAAATACTGTCCATCATATTTTAATGATATACATCCCTGTGACAGCATTAGTCACTGGTGAAGAGTCACCTACAGATACCAAGGCTCTTACACTGTATCTAGGAACCAAATTAAATCAGTTAATAAAAAATCCCACGACAGTTCATAGGTGGCAAAAAAATATATCAAATTATAAATGAAGTGCTGACAAAGAATTACTTTACAAAAGGTCCTGATCTTGGATTGTGAAGTTAATGAAAAAATAAAAATGAATCACCCTGAATACTGATTTATTAAGATCTATTTGTTAAATTGGAATTCTGTGCTGACACTATTTGTCTGTATCAGAGGTGTCAGTCAGTGTGGCGTAAAATGGTTATTATTATATATAATTATTCAGTGTAATTAGTAAGAATGCAATTCCTTGCAATTTTTTACTCTTTACTGTAATTTTCAACAAAATGGAATAGTTTAACCCAATAAACAGAGTTTTCTTAGAGTGAACTTTTTTCTCAAAGTTATGAAAACTTTTTCAGAGGAGCTCCAACAATTTGCTAACCATTCAGGGGAAAACCTCTTCCAATAATAAAAATACTTAAACAATAGATCTCACAGCACCATACAAAAACAGGCAAGCATCATTATCCCTATTTTACGGAGGGGGGAAATGAAGTTGAGAGAGATAAGTGACTTCCCCGAGATCACACAAATCAGTGGCAGAGTGGAGGAATAGAATGTAGGTTTCCTGACTTCTAAACCAGTGCCCTATTTACTGGATGGGATTACCGCTCCTAAAATATTCTATTCTCAAAAAGCATAATCCATAAGGCCCTATTTCATTCATGATATTGTGGAAATTAAAAACCCCGTAATATTAGGCTTCCACTGCAATTTTGATTTTAATTAGCTTACTTTGCACAGTTCACAATTTTGCATACATTTTGAGGTTTGCAACATACACTTCCCCCCGGTACTTCCCTCCTTAACTACGGTAGCTTTGGCAATATTTCTTCAATTTGTCATGAGCATTCAAACTTGAATGAACTCATCTGATCTCGCTATACTTATATGTTGCTAGGAGCCAAATGGTTGTTTACATACAGTACAGTATTTCCATGAGTTTAAGCAAATGGTGAACCCTGCTAAAGACTCAAAAACTGCAGAAAATATCCGTGCTTTACATCATGCAAAGCAGCATCCCAAGCAACTGCATGCTGACAGTGGAAAGTTGTTTTGTACAACCTGCAATGTCAAGTTAGACCATACATGTAAATTCAGTGTTAATGTTCATTTAAATTCTGATCGGCATCGTCATGCCAAACGCAAAGCAGAGACAGATCTGACATCAAGAGCAAAACGTTACACAATGTCGTATCTATGTTTAATTGCAGTGCTGAGAGTTGTGACATTCAAAATGTGGCATATTTTGAACTTGGTGAGGCATTCTCAAGTGCAAATTTACCAATGGAGAAACCAGATAACCCAGTTTTAAGGGTGTACATTCAGAAACAAATTCCAAACACAGGTGCTCTATTTTTTGCTAACAAGCTTCACCAAGATTACTTACCCAAAGCGTTTGAAGTACACAGAAAGGAACTGAAAGAGTGTATGAAGGTAGCTGATTCTGTATGCATTGTGTTTGATGAGTCAATAGATGACAAAGATAATTATGTACTGCATATCATTGCTGTACCCCGAATGAGTGGCTCAGAAAAGCTACAATCATTTCTTTTGGACAGTCCTGTTCTTAACCTGGTAAATTATTCAACTATGTTACAAGCTGTCATGAAGTAACTGATCAATTTTGATATAGACTTTAATAAGGTGTCCAGGATAGTAACAGGCAATGCAATATATTATACTTGAGCATATAATCAGGTTCTACAGGGGCTAGTTCCTAATTTGGTGCATGTAACTTGTAATGTGCATATTGTAAGAAGTGGCACGTTCATTTTTCTGAAGTCAATAAATTCACTGCTGCAATGAAGAAAATGTTTAAACATTGACCAGCTCATAAACTGTGTTTCAAGGCTTTCTTTGCAGGAAAAAAAAAACAGCAGCTTAATCCTGACCAAGTGCCTCTGTGTCCAGAACCAATAGTGACAAGATGGAATTCATGGTTTGAAGTAGTTCTTTACCACGCTGAGCATGTAAGTGACTAACATGAGTTTATTGAAAATGAAATGGAGATTTCACATGATACTCAATGGACAGACTGATCTTGCTTTTAAATGACATGAACTTGCCACTTGACAGAGAAGTTCATTGCTCGGAATGCCAAACCATTGATGAAAACCATTAAATCTTTTACGATTTGCGATTGATGGATAGAAACAGAATACAATCCTGAAAAGGATTTGACACACTGGGCAGAGAAAAACACCAAAAAAAAGCAGTGAAGATGCAGAGCAAAATACGTTTTTACAAGGACTGGTCAAGAAAACAGCAGACAAACTGAAGGAATACAACTGCAACACTGAGGAGAGTGTTGCTAGACCAGCTTGACGAGGACCAAGGTTCACACAGCCTGGACTATTATTTATGAAAGCAGTTTGGGTATTTGATGTGAAACAAGTGAATACGGAATTGGAACAGGCACTCCCTCTGGAGGCAATCCCTATGTTTGACCATGAAGCTAAAGCACAGCTTGCCCCTTACACATTTTTTGCAAGTGAATGTGAATTAAATTATCTTGGAGAGTTTTGGAATTCACCTGCAGTTCTATAGGGTTTTCCAGAGGTAGAGACAGCAAAGCGATCACTATCAATCTTGCCTAACTCTGTGGATGCCAAGTGTGCAGTGTCTCGCACGGACAAACCTTCACAAAGCAAAGCCCATGAAGCAGATCACTGTAGTGGGGTGTATTGCACTAACATTCACTGTTTGTAAAATATAAAAGGCTAAAGTGACTGGACCTCAATTTCTACATCAGTTGTGTTAAGACTTTCAGTCTTCTGAATTTTATGTTGTACTGGTCACTTATTTTTTTTAATGAATTTAATATAGTTGCGGCAAAATGTCTGATTATTAAAACAATTAGCAGGTATAACATAATACTTGAGTTTTTATATTGTTCCAGCAATTTTTTCTTAAACAAATAGGTCTACTCTGGCTTTTCCAAATTACCGCTATTAATAAAGATCCATAACTTTTCCATGATTTTCCACATCTTGTCCGCAACTCAGCCACAATTATTTGAAGATCATACCATGATTCAAGTAGGGCCTTCATAATCCACCATTATTTTGGAAATCTTTAAAAAATATAAATTATTAGATCTACCCAACTCTTTTGTTATATACAAGAAGGGAGTGATGGGTGCTACCAAATGAGATCCAAAGACCATCACAGACCTTGTTAAAGTCAATGAGTGTGCTAAGCAATTACAGAAGCAAATTGTCCCTTGTATGTAGTGAGATGGCTGGAAAAAATGGAAGCTACCACCTAAGGCAATAAACCCCCATAGTGAGTCCTGAACAGAACTAACCAAGGCATATGAACAGGAATTTCATTGGCTGCAAACAGAGGTACTAGGTGTTTGGATTTGCAGGCTGTGGGACTTAGAAGCAGAAATCTAGTTAACAGAAATAAATGTGCAAGGCCCTGAATATTGGCTAACCACTCACGCCAAACAAAGCAACACCTGATAGGAATGAGTACTATCAGACAACATGATAAGGAGCAAGAACTCTCTGAAGAGAATGCCTCTGAGTCATGACATTTCTGAAAGTAAAAGTCGGCAGAACCTTCTCTAGATGTCAAGTTTCCCAATAGAAATGAATCTGTGAATATTCTCTTTCCAAAAGGGAAATCTTCAGAAAGTGAATAGCAAGAATCACTGAAAGAGCATAGGAAATATTCTTGGAGTTAGTGACACAAGCCAGAAGTCAGAAATCTCTCTCATGACATTTGTTGTTGTTGTTGTTTTTACAGTCATGATCTGTGGGAACACTCCACAGAGTATTCTTTAAATCTGTTTTTGCCTAGTGGTCTCATTGAAACAAAGTGACCACAAAAATAATTCAAAATGTACAGTGTGAAAGTTTTAAGGTACAGTGAATAGGTTTAAAGGGTATTAAGTTTAACTCAGCTAACAGTTGCCTTAGGCCTTGTAAACACTGAGAAACTTTTAAACCAATCCTTGAACAGTCTGAAGATGAAACACTCACCTTGGAACCTACAGCATTGAAAAATGGTTCTGGATTTCTCTTGCCAAAGCTCAAGTAGTTCTTTAACACAGTTTTTAACAGGAAAATATCCTTTACTATATTAGGTTTCTTATTAAGGGTAGTTATTGTCCCTCTCAACTCATTTCGTTTCTTAGGGCAGGTCTGCACTACGGGGGGGCGGTCGATTTAAGATACGCAAATTCAGCTACGTGAATAGCGTAGCTGAATTCCACGTATCGCAGCCGACTTACCCCGCTGTAGGGATGGCGGCAAAATCGACCTCTGCGGCTTCCCATCGACGGCGCTTACTCCCACCTCTGCTGGTGGAGTAAGAGCGTCGATTCAGGGATCGATTGTCGCATCCCAACAGGACGCGATAAATCGATCCCCGAGAGGTCAATTTCTACCCGCCGATTCAGGCGGGTAGTGTAGACCTAGCCTTATATCTAGACTCTTTCATCCCTCCCAAATTTAGAGGCAAACAAGAATTAAAAGATTAATATAATATAATAATATATGGAGATATAACTATCTCATAGAACTTGAAGGGACCTTGAAAGGTCATTGAGTCCAGCCCCCTGCCTTCACTAACAGGACCAAGTACTGATTTTGCCCCAGATTCCTAAGTGGCCACCTCAAGGATTGAACTCACAACCCTGGATTTAACAGGCCAATGCTCAAACCACTGAGCTCTCCCATCCCCCAAGTATAATCATATGTTGCCTTTAAAGTTGCTATAGGGTTTAAAATATTCTGGCACAAATTTTCTGCTGGCATAACTATTTTTTATTTGTTATTTAATAATATTTTTTAGTTATTTAATTTTTAAAGGAAAACGGTTTTAGTTCCATTGAAACCAGTGGAAGTTTAACAAAGTAAAAATCAGAAAAGGCTTTGTATTCTAATCACTCTAGCCTGAGGATGATCAGGGAAGTCTCTGCCTTATCTGTAACAAGGAGCACAAGGCCCATAATTCACTCTAGAAAAAAAAACTTTTAGAGCACTATTCAGGGCAAAGGCATTTAAAAAGTGTGTTTTCTGAAAGAGTCTTGTTCTTTTCATACTCCCCTGGGAATTCATACAAATATTTTTAGAAAGTTACATTGGAATTTAATAAATATTTTTTTAAAATTCCGTTTTCTTGCTTTCATATGGCAGGAAAAAAAGTGAAGTAGGCCATTAATTGCAGGTGTTTCTAATTTTGAGGTATCCAAAAAAGGAGGCCCCCAAAATTATTCAGTCCACGAATATTTGGACCAACAAGTACTAAGGATTCTCCTGTAGATAGCTGAAGAAGTTATCCCTGTACAGGAAAAGAGAGAAATTAACGTTATCTGTGTCAGATTTGTTATTAAGATCTATTAATCCAATTTAGTAACAGTAGATATTCATTATTATGCTGTTACAGTGCATTACAACACTGATTTGAATTAGGAGTAGGCCCTAGGAATTTGGGAATCCATGCATATTGCAATTTTGAGGAGTGTAAAGATTCTAAACTATATCTAGGGAAATGTGTGTCCACAGTCAGATCCCTCATCACAGGATCTCAAAGTGCTATATGAACATTATAGTGAATTAGCAGGGAAACATCCCTTAAATGTCCCCATTTAACAGATGGCTAAACTGTATAAAGAGGTTGTGATATGTCTAATGATACACTGAGCCAGTGGCAACCCTAATATGTCCAGTTCGTACAGACAGTGTTTTAAAAAGCTATTGCTATACTAAGTGTCTTCTCAACTTTTTCTTATTTTCAAGCCTCTCTCATCTGTCCTGTGGTTTGATATTTGTAGTGTTGTTGTAGACATGTTTCTCCCAGGATATCAGAGAGCCAAGATAGTTAAGGTAATATCTTTCATTGGATCAACTTCTGTTGGTGAAAGAGACAAGCTTTCAAGATTACACAGAGCTTCTCTTCAGGTCTGGGAAAGGTGCTCAGAGTGTCACAGTTAAATACAAGGTGGTACAGATTGTTCAGCATAAGGAGTTAACACATTTGGTGAGAGACCATTCGAGGCGAAGTGGGAAATGATCACCTCTGCGTAGGAGGATAAAGGAGGGTTAGTGGGTTATAGATTGTTGTAATGAGCCATAAATCCACTATTTTTATTAAGTTCATGATTTGTCATGTCTAGCAAAGTTATGAATTTAAACTCCCAGGTTCATCTTTTGAAGGTGTTGTGCAGGTTTCCTTTGAGGATGAGGATGGAGAGGTCATATAGGGAGTGATCATTTCATGAAAAGTGTTCTCTCACAGGTGATAGTGTTTTTGTCTTATCATTTTTGTGTGTGAATTCATTCAAGAGCATAGTGATTGGTTTCACCAACATAGTTGTTATTGGGGTATTTAGTGCACAGGATGAGGTACATGTTGAATAGGCAGCTGTAGAACCCACAGATCTTGAAAGGTGTGTTGTGGGGGTTACTGATAAGTAACAGGGAGATCGGTCTTCAGGTTTTGCATCTGTTGTTAGGGCAGCATCTGGTGCCACTTTAAGTTAGTGGGTCTTGGTGTGTGGAGAGCTTGTTTCTGATGAAGAATGTGGCGAATCTGGGAAGTTGTTTGAAGGCCAGGAAATATTTCTTTTAAGATGAGGTCTCTATTGAGTATGGGTTGTAATTGTTTCATGATACCCCATATGGGTTCCAGTGTGGGGTGGTAGAGGACAACTAAGGATGTGCAGTCCCACACGTGCCTATCACACCATATGCTGTACCTCAACTGCCCCAACAACACCTATCTTGGGGAAATGAGACGATCACTACAACCAGAAGAAAAAAAAACTATCACCTGTGTGTGAACACATTTGACAAAATGATCACTCCATATCGGACATCTCAGTCCTTATCCCTAAAGGAAACTTGTACAATACCTTCAAAAGATAATTCTGGGAGTTTATATTTATAACTTTTCTAGACACTAAAAACCCTGGACTCAAAGACACCAGATTTATGGCAAATTAGAACAATCTGTCATCCCACTAACCTGCCTTTGTCCTGTGACTGCAGAGGAGTTAACTGCCCCCTTCACCTTCAATGATCTTTTGAAACATGTGTTAAATCCCTATGCTAAACAAACTGTTCCAGTTTGTATTTAGCTGTATGATACACAGAGAGCAAGTCTACACTACAAAATTAGGTCGACTTACGTTATGTCACCGTACCGCCACCACAGTAATTAAATCAGTATTGCATGTCCACACTAGTTCCTTCCATTGGCACTACACGTCCTCACAGGAACACTTGCACTGATTTAACTGTCAGCCAGCCCTGGGCGGCGGGGCTCCTGCTGTCAGCCACCAGGGGCTGACAATTGGAATAGTCTCATGTAAGCAACAGAGTGTCTATACTGACACTGTGTCGACCTAACTACATCAACCTAAGCACCACACCATCCTAGCCACTATGGATGTAGAAGCTCTCTACATGAACATTCCACACAAAAATGGACTACAAGCCATCAGGAATAGCATCCCCAATACTATCACGGCAAACCTGGTGGCTGAACTTTGTGACTTTGTCTTCACCCACAACTATTTCAGATTTGGGGACAATTTATCCCTTCAAGTCAGCGGGACTGCTATGGGTACCCACATGGCCCCACAGTATGCCAACATTTTTATGGCTGACTTAGAACAACCAACGCTTCCTCAGCTCTCGTCCCCTAACGCCCCTACTCTACTTGCACTACATTGATGACATCTTCATCATCTGGACCCATGGGAAGGAGGCCCTTGAGGAATTCCACCAGCATTTCAACAATTTCCATCCCACCATCAACCTCAGCCTGGACCAGTCCACACAAGAGGTCCACTTCCTAGACACTACAGTGCTAATAAGCGATGGTCACATGAACACCACCCTATACCGGAAACCTACCGACCGCTATACTTATCTACATGCCTCCAGCTTCCATTCAGACCACATCACATGATCCATTGTCTATAGCCAAGCTCTAAGATAAAACCGCATTTGCTCCAATCCCTCAGACAGAGATGAACACCTACAGGATCTCTATCAAGCATTCTTAAAACTACAATACCCACCTGGTGAAGTGAAGAAACAGACTGATAGAGCCAGAAGGGTACCCGGAAATCACCTACTACAAGACAGGCCCAACAAAGAAAGTAACAGAATGCCACTAGCCGTCACCTACAGCCCCCAACTAAAACCTCTCCAGCGCATCATCAAGTATATACAACCTATCCTGAAGGACGATCCCTCACTCTCACAGACCTTGGGAGACAGGCCAGTCCTCGCTTACAGACAGCCCCCCAACCTGAAGCAAATACTCACCAGCAACTACACACCACACAACAAAAACACCAACCCAGGAACCAAACCCTGCAACAAACCCCGTGCCAATTCTGTCCACATATCTATTCAAGGAACACGATCATAGGACCTAACCACATCAGCCACACCATCAGGGGCTCATTCACCTGCACATCTACCAATGTGATATATGCCAACATGCGCCAGCAATGCCCCTCTGCCATGTACATTAGCCAAACCAGACGGTCTCTACTCAAAAGAATAAATGGACCCAAATCTGACATTCAATTATAACATTCAAAAACTAGTAGGAGAACACTTCAATCTCCCTGGTCACTCAATAACAGACCTAAAAGTGGTAATTCTTCAACAAAAAAACTTCAAAAACAGACTCCAACATGAACCTGCAGAACTGGAATTAATTTGCAAACTGGACACCATCAAATTAGGCCTGAATAAAGACTGGGAGTGATTGTGTCATTACAAAACCTAAACCTAATTTCTCCCATACTAATTTCCCCCTACTGTTACTCACACCTTCATTTCAACTGTCTGAAATGGGCCACTCTCATTACCACTACATAAGTTATTTTTCCTCCCTTGGTATCCTACTGTTAATTGAATTGTCTCGTTAGATTGACCTCACACTTGGCAAGGAAACTCCCATATTTTCATGTATTTATATCTCCTCCTGTATTTTCCACTCCATACATTTGATGAAGTGAGTTCTAGCCCACGAAAGCTTATGCCCAAATAAATTTGTTAGTCTCTAAGGTGCCACAAGGACTCCTCATTGTTTTTTTTTAAGTTGGTGTAGTAGGCAACTTATATCGGCAGGAGCAACTTTCTAATGTAGACATAAGCTGCCTTACATTGACCTAACTCTAATATAAACCAGGCCTGAGTATTTTTCCCATACCTGAAGAAAAGCTTTTTGTAGTACTGAAAGCTTGTCTTTTTCACCAATAGAAGTTGGTCCAGTGAAAAACATTACCTCACCCACCTTGTCTGTGGTTTGATAGCAAATTAGTTTAGTTATCTACCTGTATTACATACACGGTCCTCAGGGAAGGGCCCATGTCTTCTATTATTTTTGTACAGAACAGGTTGCAATGTTGGCACTGTAAATAACGTAGACCAAGGACTTAAGGGACTAGGTCTCTGCTATTTAGGAGACTGCCTTGGGCATATTGAGTAACATGAAACAATGTGACGGCAGAGATGGCATTATGGAGGCCTTTGCTGGAAAAGGAGAAGCATGAATTATATATAGTATAGAGTTGAAGTTATTGAGGCATGTAAAAAGTGGTGAACCAGAGTCATGCAAAGGGGAAGAAAGATAAATTGGGCATTTACACTTTGAATTAACTGGAGGGGAGAAAGACAGACAAAGTTGTACAGGTATCAGAGGGGTAGCCGTGTTAGTCTGAATCTGTAAAAAGCAACAGAGGGTCCTGTGGCACCTTTGAGATTATGCTCCCAATACTTCTGTTAGTCTCAAAGGTGCCACAGGACCCTCTCTTGCTTTTTAAAGTTGTACAGGAGTAGGTTACAATAATAGAGGCAGAAGCTATCCAAAACACGTACTAGAGTTTCAGCAGAGGAGAAGATGGGACTTATTTTGGAGATGAGCTAGAGAAAAACATCTCCGGATTAGATGATGGTCTGGATTTGAGGAGAGAGGGACGGAGAGAAATCAGCAGGACATCACCATTAGAGTATCAGAATTGGTTAGATACTTAGGTCTCAGTGTAAACTAAGATACATTTTATTTTCTTCTTCACTTTTAATGGGCTAATTCCCAAGTCTTAACCTGGCCCTTCAAAGATCAGGATGATGAATTCATTTAGAAACCAGGATCTTTAGGGAAAGATTCCAGAACGTGCTCAGATGCAGGAATCTGGTTTAAAAAAATCTGATCTGGTTTGCTTTGTCTAGGTCCCTCCTTAAATTTAAGACAACTTTCTAGATATTTCAAAGGAACTTTTTTTTCTGTTGGAGGATTCTCAAGACTTCATTGTTTGCCACTGAGAAAGAATTAGATGGAAAAGGATTAATGCAAGTGAGATGACAGGTAAATTCATTTTGACAGGTTGATGACATGGTTTTAAATATTTAGAGCACTGAGAATTTGTGAAAAGAAAAACAATGTGGAACTGGCTTTTGCATGATAATACAACACTGCTTCTCTTTATGTTTCTAAGCTGCATCCAAATTATACAGGACTGTTAAAAATGCTACATTTCAAGTTACTCATCATGTCAGCATCAGCTTTGAAAAATGCATCCTTTTTCTATTTTGTTTTTCCTCTTTCACTAGTGTAATCAATAAAAAAGTCATGGCTATCAATCTCCAAACTATGTAGCAATATTTTGTTTTGCTGAAACACTCACAAGATGAATTATAATCATTACACTGCATGATAGTGTTACTGTAAATTCAGACCACAAATAAGCTGCTGACAGGATAAAGCAGGATTGTTTGATTCTTATTAATTTCTGCATTTGAAATGTAAATAGTATCAAAGATATCCACCAGTCCTTGACACCCCATCAGTATAAAATTTAAAACTTAGTATTTCACTATTAAATGTTGTTATTGAACTTGTAAGCATTTTTTAAATTTCAGTTTAATGTTGAAATGTTTGGAGATTTAGTTATTAGTAATGTTAACTGAATGTTAAAAAATTGCAGTATTTGTCTGCTGTCCAAGTACATCAGCAGGTACCACAAAGCCAATTTCCTCACTGTCATATGAGTGCTTAGTCACCTTATGCTTAGAATCTAACCGAATAATGTTATTAGTATACAATTATGCATATAATGCAAAAAAAGTCAACTCAATGATGTCAATTTGTGATGCAGGATATGCAGGTTAGCAAGTTATCAAGGGAGCCGATTGAATGAGTATGGATGGCCGTATCTGCAAGCAGAGCAGAGCAGCACAACTTTGCTATTTCTGATGGATTGTCTCTCAGGTCCAGACCTTTAAAGGTATTTAGGCCCCTAACTCATACTGATTTCAATGAGAGGTAGGTGTCTAAATACCTTTGAGAATCTGGACCTAAATCCCATCTATCTAGGTATAAAAGGACCCAGCTCTTGCACTGTGTAGCAGCCGGCATGAAATTAGACATGCACACCTGGATTTAGGGAGAGGCCATTAGGGAAGATCAAAAACACCAAAACACTATATCAAGGAACATAGCTGAAGTACTGATATTTGGAGATGGGAACTAGAACTGATGACTGAAGAATTCTTGGTTAGGATGTGGAGAGGAAACTAGCAGCCAGGACTGGTTGTCAAAGAAACTGGAAAATACATCCCTAGGCATATTTATGCTGGCTGAGCAGGCTGGGCCATAAAGAAACTAAGAATGGAAGTAGGAGGAATGGGGGAAACTTGTAACAAGCTGCTTCGTGTCCCTCTTTATTCCACTCAATTAAGGTATCAAGCTACATTTGGGTGCAAAACAGTACAGGGCTAGCATAATTGATCTCTGGTCCATGATTGGGTCCTCTAGGAGCTACTGCAGTACAAATAAATATTTTTAATAATACAATTACAGTAATCACAGAGGTGATGCATCACTTAGTCTATACTGCATACTGCTCAGGGAAAACGTAGGAAACAATGTGGAACAAGACTAAATGTGAGGGTTCCAACATGGAGTATCAGTAAGGAAATTGCATATCATTTTTTGCCTATAGCCATATTAAACAGCATATTCTATAACTTAGGGACAATTTAAATCCAGGGTAACTCCACTGAAGGTAATGGGTCACCCTGGATTTATGCCAATGGTGGAGAGAAGAATTATTTAATAAACATTTGTGAAGTTATTTGAGATCCTTAGAAAAAATTAAAAAAATCTCAGTGTAACCTTCATTGTGAAGTCACTACTGACATCTCCATAATACTAAAGAAATGTACTCTTTTCTACAAAGATAGCTGAACATAATTAAGTGTATAATTACTACTCAAGCGTTTATGGAGTACCATAAATGTACATAACAATGAGAGATGGTTAGCTAAAATAACTGATTTGTGAACATTTTTCATTGTTCACCATCACTGAGGCAACTACTACATGTTTGTAAAACTTCGGTGGATCTTGAAAGTTTAATTAATTTCAAACACAAAAGTCTGTTCATGCAAAAGTTTATCCTTCTTTAGCATTGCTCTCAAGTTTTAAAAGATGTAGTTAATTCAATCAGAGGACAGAAACATTTGCTGAATGCTCATAATACACATGATAAATAATCAAAGCAAATAGTTGGCAAACAACTCAAACTGAAAGTTACTAATGCCGGTTATTCCATAATAACTTAAATATACAAAGTTTCAACAGTTTAGCAATGTAAAAAAAAGTTTGTCTATACTAGGAGATACCAAAGTCATACAGGTTTTTGAATGATTCACAAAGGAAAGAGGGGTTAAAACTTCATAAGAAATATTCGATCAAACCAAATAGTTTGAGCAACTTTGTGTAAACAAATATACAATTAAACATGAATGATCCCATTATAACGTAAAAGCGTAAGTGAGCAGAAACAAAGCTGCTGTAGGTGCTGGGGTGAAATCTTGGCCCCATCAAAGTCAATGCAAGCTTTGTCATTCAATTCAAATGAAACCAGGATTTCACCCCTTAACTTTACATTTCTTGAATTTAAAAGGTTAAATTTTGAGACTAATCAATCAAGTGTCCCTTTAAAACAACTGATTTAACTCATTGAATGGTTGTTTTTGTTTGTAATATATATATATAGTTCTGAGATCATGTTGAGGATGTCTTCAGTTACTCTGAGGATCTTCAAAGGTCTATGTAACACCTCCTAGTCAAAAGAATAAGAACATAGCACTAGTTGCTTGAAATATTTTGAAAATATCAGGCTAAGAACTAAATGTTCTTCAAATTTGAGTGTCCTGGAGTGAAAATTAAACCACTGACATTTTAAAATCCTAGTAGGGTAGAGTCTACATAAAAGCACTAAGGCAATGACATCCAGTTAAGCATTCAGGCTGTTAGTCTTCTTTATTATAACCTGCTATAGTTAGACAGTCAAAAATGTCAAATTTTGCAGTACAATAAACAGAATTTTAAAAGTATGCTATTCCAATTCTTACACAAGAGAAATGCTCTATGAACATGTACATTCAAAATACACAAAGGTATTGCCACAACCAGGGCCGGCTCCAGCATTTCTGCTGCCCCAAGCAAAAAAAAAAAAAAATCCGCAATCGCAATCGGTGGCAGCAATTGGGGAAAAAATAAAAAAGCCGCGATCGGCGGCGGCAGTTCGGAGTTCGGTGGCAGGTCCTTCGCTCCTAGAGGGAGTGAGGGACCTGTCGCCTCCGAATTGCCGCACATGCCGCCCCAAGCACCTGCTTGTTAAGCTGGTGCCAGCCCTGGCCACAACAGTTTAAAACAAAGTTTCCCCCATATCTAAAGTTTCTTCTCAATACATATTTGTATCCCACCCACACCAGTAACAATCCATTTAGAAAAAGGTTATAAATCTAAATACACCTCCTATCTGGTTCTACATGCAACTCAAGGAACAGTGATTATTTAGAGATATAAATGCCTTTTGGCCTATGTCTGGGACTGCTCCACCTGCTATATTTTTTGTATATCTTCCAGTCAGCTGCAATGATCTTGCTATCTATCCCTAGAGTAGGGTTAGATGTGGGCAGCAAAGCATTCTTTGTAGAAGCTCCTCAGGACTGGAATTCACTCACTCTTCAAAGGCTGGAGACAAGCTTTGGTCTTTGTTTAAAATAAAAATAATCTTGGACAGACATTTGTCAACGCTGACATTTTCTTAAAATTGGCTAGTAGCCACACTACTACTGACTTCAATGGAAATCAGGAGTCTCACTACCTTTGAAGATCTGGGCCAAAGCTCAGTAATAAATGTTGGAGGGGTTGGGTGCTAAAACAACCTGATATGATTATAAGAGGCAAGGGTCTTACAATGTGTTGTGGCAAGTATTCAACTATTTGTTGAAAGTGGGTGGGGAAAAGATCATTTGGTTTTAATATATAGGGAGAAAGTTCTTAGTATGAACAGCTGTCCATTAGTTATGCTCTTTGAGCAGGTACATCTGCTTAGAAAGATTTCTGATGGATCCATTTTATAAGTGATAAGTAAATAAGTTAACTAAGCCTAATATGCAGACACTATCTGTAGGAATGTCTCCCCCAACCCCGGAAAGACTACCACCCACACTAAACAAACCCTTTCATCAGGGCTCAGTTTATTCTTTAAACGCAATAAAACAATTCAACATAACTTCCACATATAAACCTATTCATTTCAGCTGACCCAGAGACCATCTCCAAACCCTTAATCAGTCTCAGCTGATAGGTACCCGATCAGTCACAGGTAAGACTGGTCTAATTCCCCTTGAAAGGGGCTGACCACCCTTAGGTATTTGTTAAGGCAGTAGTGGTAAAAAGTTTGAATATTAAACTAAGAATGGACAAAATTTTTGTTCCAGTTATTCTAGTAGAAGGATACTGAAGAAGAGCACAGGAGACACTGGGCCACTGTGTTCTCCCATACGATTAATAGTCAAATTATCCATCACTGATAACCCCCAACATTCTGAAATGTTCCTGGCTAACCCTTTTAGGGAAAGAATCTTAATATGCTCACTTGCAGCCAAACCTTTCACACATTCCCTGTGTTGGTCAAAATACTGTTATAGAGAAATGAGCATGTCAGAGGATAATTAACCTCTTGATTTTTATGCATTCTGAAAAACCTTTCAAGGAAGTCCTGAAGCGTGGAATCTGGTCAGGATAAAACTGTACGTTCATTGACAAAAAGATGGGTATGAGGTCTCAAAAGGACAGATTTGTTCGGCAGATTTCAGATGTATTTGCAACCTTTTGTAGTTCAATTTTTATTTTATTTATCATGGTTTGAATTGGTTCTAGGTTTGGGGAGACAAAAGAAAACACTGTAGAAGAAAAACTATTCCAGCACTAATAGGTTTAATAGTATTTGATTATTTCTACTGATATAGAGAGAGACACTTTGTGTCTTTGTATCTCTTATAGAAGATGTCATTGTGGGAGGCAGAAAGGTCAGGAGGAACAACTCAGGGGCTGGGAACCAGGATGTAATGAGTTCTATTCATAATTCTTCCACTGACTCAATGTGTGACCTTGAGCAACTCACTGCACCTACCTGCCTCAATATCTCTCATCTGAAACCTAAGGATAATATTTATTAACATATATCACATGGGCCTTGTATAGATTAAGTACTTCATTTTTGTACACTGCTTTTTGGCATTTTTACACTATTTTACTGCATTTTTGTACACTGTACAGTGCCATTATTAATTAGGTGCTCAGATATTATGGTAATGAATGCTATAGAAACACTTAAATAAATGCCTTAGTATTTGAGGTATTTACTGCAGTCAAATTTTGAAAATGACATTGTGCTTTTCTGATTTAGTGTCTACAGTTCAACTGATCAAAAAGCTAGGCTAAGAACTTCAATGTTCAGGGTGAATGCTCAGGCCTCATGTTCCAGTTCAGACCCATCTCTAAATCCCAGCCTACCTGGACTCCTTTCAGGAGAATAAAGGAAGATATTCCCATTCAAAATTAATCAGATAATAGCTGCTAAAATATTACCTTAATCAGTTTTGCTTTTGTGTTTAGATGTCTGACCTCTATTTGCAAGGATTTAGCAGCAAACAAACTACCAGAGCTGCACGGAAAACATATTTTGATCTGTAAATGCCAACCTTTAAAAAAAACAACAAAAAAAAACCCTTACTTTTATAGGCTTATTTTCATGGTGACAGTTTCATTGCATTTCTTGTGTTGTAAACCATGTAAAGCTCAGCAATAAAATGTCTGCAATCTGTAGAAGTAATAGCAGACATGTCTCATAAACAAGATAAGTTGTTTCTTGCCAATATTGCTACACTTCATAAATATAAACTCAAGTCTGTTTTGTGTTTTCTAGATCAGTAGCAGAATTTTATTTTAATTAAACATATAAAATATTCATTTATGAAGCAAACATCATAGTTTTTAAAAAACATTATATTAAATTAAATTATAGTGCTTTTGCCATAAACCTCTTGCACAAAAGAACCATTCTGAATTTTAAGTGGATTGATACACTTCAAGTGTCCATCAATAAAAACTGTAGTAGGAACATTGCAACAGTCCTACGAATAAATTAACTATTTGTATTTCCTGATAATGTAAGTGCTTCTGTGAACTCATTCCAATTTCCAAACACTAAACATTTCAGCCGTGGCTGTAATTAAGAAACTATGACATCCAGAGTAAAAAGGGGGATGCTGCCAGTTCCATTTTATACAAAGCTTCTAAGTGTTTCACTCCATAAATGACATAATTTATTGTCTTATTATATTAATCTTGTTCCGGATAGAGCCAAGTGATGGTGGTTCTCTCCTAAAATAGTTTAGTTCTTGAAATCCACACATTTGAGTTGAGTTTCCACAGGCCTCTGGAATATGACTACGATATGCATCATTATGACCTAGTTCAATAAAACTACGGCTACTATTTATAGCTTCAGTCCAGCATAAACTCAGAGAAATTATCTTCCAGAGTTTAGCGTGGAATATGAACACATGTATTGATACCTGGACTCTCAGCCTGCTACACAGGTTCTTGATCTCTATGAGGACAAACAAGCAGGTTTATGATTGTCATTAAACAGGGAGATGGGAAAGTATTCACAGACAATATAGTTTTGTGGATTAAGCATAGGATTAGTCTCCAGAAACTCCTGACTCCTAATTTCTGTTGTGCCTACTGACTTCTTGTGTGATCATAGCTAGACACTTAACCCTACTGTGTCTCAATTTCCTCAACTTAAAATGGAGGATAATCATAGCTTACTCATGGTGAGGCTTAACATTTGTACAGGACGCCGATGACGTAAATCACTATTTAAGTGCTATGTATTATATTACCTTGTTTAGCAATACCTCTGTCTAAATAAAGTTCATTACAATTTCCTGGGCTATTGGGAGCTATATTTGAACTCCTATTGTGGCAAATCACCCACGGAAAAGATGCTACCAACCACTCTATTAGCTAGAGCTGGTTAAAAATGTCTTGATCTTTTTTCCCCAATAGAAAATGGGGGAAAATAGCCCAAAATGTCCTTGTATTTTATCTGTCTCTATTACTAAAACATCAGGGACTGAGGGGACTCCAGGAGGCCAAGGTTGGACATGAAAAATAGCATGAAACACGGATCTCCTGAAATCTGCATGGATCTTGGGTGGTCATTAAAAGGCACTAGACTGGTGCTGGGTTTCTAGTGTCTAGTCTCTGCCAACATTGCTCAAATGGCTGGCCCTAGGATCGCTCTAAAACACAGATCCCCAGCATGGTGAAAAAGACATGTTAAAATAATACCACCTCTAATTGCACTACTCTGACTGTGCAAAACAAATAGACAGCCAGCTCTGCCCTTAATTGCATTGAGAGCCAGATGGGACCCTGGCCAACCCCTGGTTCAAGGAGAGGATGTAAAGGTGGTATAAAGCCACCTTTGCCCCCTTTCTCCAGTTCTACAACAATTGCATCTCAGCTGGGCTGGAGGATCCCGCCTTCTGTCTGAATTATTTGCCCTTTGAAGTCTTCAGGTGTTTGGTGGGAGGGACAATGCATGCCCCACACTTTGCCCTCCCCTATTCAAAGGGCAGTAGAACTCTAACCTTCCCCATCCCCAATTTTGTACTATTTTAGGGGTGTCTTCTGTTTGTTGTTATTTTTGCAAACAACTTCTCACTGGTTAGAACATTAATCAGGACCCACACTAAACAACCAAATACAAAACTGTTCGCTATATAATCAGAAGTTTTAATTTCTATAAATACCCTTTTTAAATCAGAAGCGTTAATACATATGATGAATTTCATGCTTCTGCAAGTTTTCTGCAAATCTAGCCAACCTGCAAAGCATCCTAGAAATCTTCCCAGGGTCCACTTTGTTCCATTTTACCCTTTGGAAGACATTTTCGCCCTCAAATTTGAAGTGGGAGAGACAAATAGATTTATCCCAAATGAGTGAATAAACCAAGCAATACACCTAGGACAAGCATATTAAAATTTGAGGAATCAGGTAGGTGGCTTGTTTGAATTGCTTTAGAAACCCTGCAGAATGAGGTCCTGGGGAAAGTCAGACTCAACGGGTATCCTCATTATTACAGCTTGGGGGGAAAGGATGGGGCACATGCAGGCAGCCAGAGCCACTAGGGATACACAGAGTCTCAGAGTAGATAGCCTGAAGACTCCTGAAGGCTTGGGGTGGGGCTCATGAACTATTCTGCTGGTGGCGAATGAAATCTGGCTACCAATGGAATGAATAGGGAGGAACTCCAAGGGGAATTTCAGATAAGTTTTCTTCCCCAGAGCTCTTTTCTGCAGACTTCTTCATGGAAAAGGATGATCTAAGCCTGTGATTTTTAGCCTTTCTGGTGCCAGATGATTCTCATGCTTAGGTTAAAATCACCAAACCAAGATCGGCAGTGAAGGCAGAAAGGTCTGACCTTGTCATTTTCACATTCTGTGGCCAGAGGGCAGGTAGCCCAGCTGTTCCAGATAATTATTTAGTTCAAGAAAGTGGTTGTACTACAGGAAAGTTCAGAGCATGCACCTTCCAAAGGCTTGTCTGATATGTAACTATTATATAACCACAAAATAACAAGCCCACAAAGAGAGACCTCAGGGCTATGAAGAGGAAGAAAGATCTCCCCAAATAGCTAATGCTGAATCTATTTGGGGAGATCTTTCGTCCTCTTGATAGCTTTAAATCTTAATATCTCCAGATTCCCTTTACAGGAGAAATGATCTCAGCACATTTTATCTTCACAACTGCTATTTTCCTCCAATTAGTACTCTCAAAATCTCTTTAACAAATGCTTCCAGTAAGCAGACGCAAATGCTGCTTTGGCATCCAGTTGTCGTGTAGGTGTCTGTCTCCATTGTTTTTATCAAATTCAAATTAATTCAAATCAGGCTAATAAACAAAAGTTGCACACAGCCTCTGGTTCTGTATTACGTTCCTCTTCTTGCTCACTTGTTTATGGTCACATCTGTTCCCCAGATTTCCTGCTTGTCTAATATCCTTCACCTGCACAGACCACTAGACTATACCCACAGTTTCAAAGAGGAAAATTTCCTGAGATATGGTTTCTGCAGATTGGTTTTGCTTCCTTTCAAGTAGGGTATTTTTGTTTAAAAAAAAAAAAAGCAATTCCTTAATAGCCACAGGGCAGCTGTGTTAAAGGGGGAACTAAACATGAGTTCTCATAAATTGAAAAAATTAAAACTTTCCATCTCAGCTGCTTCTTCTACTCCATATTGATTAATTTCTCTATCTCTTCACAACAGAAATCATATAGCCACTGTAGTAGGTTTCAGAGATTTATAAAGAAGTACATCAGGAGTATCTCACTTGAAGCCAATGAAGTTACACTGGTACATAGCTAGTTCAAAAAAAGACCAGAATAAGAACCATTGTAGGACAGTGTTTTTAAAGCTTCCAGGCTGAGAGAGGATTTGTGAAGTATAAATCCTGCTCTAGGTTACTGCTTGTTCATCTAGGGGCAGATTCAGCCTTGGCAGGAATGGTTGCAACTCAACTAACTTCACTAGAGTTGTTCCCCATTACTCCAGCGCTGAATAAAGAAATCAGTAAAAAAATCTTCATTCCAATTCTATACAGTATTCACAGCTATTAATTTAATAGAATGGCTCTTCGAGGTGGAGCATCCATGATGGACAGCTACTTCAGTGCCCAGACTAGACAGTGTAAGTATGTACATTCCTGAAGTATGTTACAAAGCACCTGCGATGCAGCTTCACTTACAGCCAGGTAGCCACAGAAGTGACTAAATAAAATGTCCTAATTAATGAGCACATGTAGCATTTAAGCAAGTACTCCACCTAAAATGCTGACATACAGCTTCCATTAATCATTGTTTCTATGTTCCCTTCCATTTATTGTCAGAATGGGAGGATTTATTGTCAGAGGGGGAAAGGATAGCTCAGTGGTTTGAGCATTGGCCTGCTAAACCCAGGGTTGAGAGATCAGTCCTTAAGGGGGCCACTTAGGGATCTGGGGCAAAATCAGTACTTGGTCCTGCTAGTGAAGGCAGGGGGCTGGAGTCAATGACCTTTCAAGGTCCCTTCCAGTTCTAGGAGCTAGGATATCTCTATTTATTTATTTATTTTTAATGTATCTTTCTCTCCAAATCTTTTCTAAAAGGCCAGGTTCTCACAATCAAACTCTGAGAGGCTCAAGTTTCTTCATGCAGATTTTAGTACCCAAAGAACTCAGTACATTCCAGAACTCTATCATTGTTTCCTATGAACCTGAGGTATCAGAAGCCTGTCAAAAACAGATTCTTTAAAAGTTATCACACAACTATTTCCCAGAAAAGGACATCGCAAAGTTAAGACTGTACCCAAGGAATTAGAGAAATATTTATTTTATTACACTTCAGATAAATTCTGATACTAAGCTAGGTTTCCTTTCCAGTATTTACCTGCCACAGAAAACTATTGAAGGTCTGAGATTGCAAGGTAACAGGGTTGTAAAATCTGCCAACTCAATCTCTTATGTAGTCCAGAAGCAGTAAAATCACCAGATGGATTTCTATTCGGTATGCTTAAAACTTGAGATTTCTTAAAAATAAAGTATAAGCCATGCAGGCACCGAAAGAACTCAGGCGTTGTCACTTCCTTTTGCACTTCACTGGTCTATAATTGGATCCTGTTTTTTCTCTCTCTCTTTTCTTTTAATTTGTGAAAACTTGGTGCTGATACCGATGAGGAACTAATAGTTTGGCTAACCCAGGCATAGTATTAGCACATACTGTGCTTCACCAGTGTGCTTCAGTTGCAACACAGCATTCTTGTTGGTATGTAGGCCTCTCAAGCACAGAATGCTCAGGTTATCAGATTCCATTTTGTGATGCGAGTCAATGTCTAATGACCACTTCCGTATAAATTCATTTTCAGTTGAGAAGCAAGATAGAGTTTCAACCCAACTGGCTCCAGGAGAAAAGCTAATGCATTACAACGTAAAGCTATGGAACCTAGATCCCTGATACCTTTCAACTCTGTTTTCATACCACACCACTTCTTGTTGGGAACCAACACCTTCTCTAATAAAGCTAGAACAAAAGTTTTGGGTTTTTAAATCAAGGATTTTTACTTATTTGGTTTGAAAGGAAAGCCCATGACACATCATGTACTGTTTAGTATGGTTCTGTTCTGCAAAACAATTACCTGCTGCTGAGTTTTTCTACACACCAATACATTTTCATTCTCAGACTTCCACTCTTTTCAGTACAATTCCTTTTAACCAGAAAGGTCTGCCTCTGGACTGGCCAGGTTTTTTTTTGTTTTTGTTTTTTGTTTTTTTTTAAAGGTAGTATTACATGCAATAAAGGTTGGGAAAACATAAAAGAAATGACTCACAAAGGAGTAGTACAGAATAACCTAGTGCTCGATTCACAAAGGTACTTAGGCATTGCACCGCTCAGCATTGCAATGCCTAACTCCTAGGTACCCTGCTCCCTAGCTGAATTCTCGGCCCCAAGCTAGGTGCCCATGTATTCATTAGGGAGAGTGAGGTGCCTAAGAAAAGGATTCACAGAAGCCAGCATGTTGAGCAGGGAACCACCTAAACTAGTCAGGAGTGAAATGCAGAAGAAAGGAGCAGGGGTTAGGCCCCATCCCATAAAGGTATGTAGCCATCTAACTCCCATTAATCTGGGCCTCTAGGCACCTGACTGACAGGCTGGAGGGAGGCCCTGTCTCTGCTCGGGGTAATCAGCTGTGGAGTTAGGTACCTAATCCAGGTCAGCCCTTCCTCTCTCTGGTTTTCTGTAAGAAAGACCACACCCTACTATAGTCAGTAAATCAAGACAATCACCTAGTAGGTGGGAGATGCAGATTAAAACCCCATCTCCAATAAAAATTTAATTATTTATGCAAAGTGGAAAAGCTCCAACAGAAGAGATAGACACCCCCCAGAATGCCCAGGCTTGGTGGTTAGGGCCCTGATAGGGAGGTGGAAGGCCTGGGGTTCAAGTACATGCTCCAGAGAAGGGATTTGAATTGGGGTCTTCCACATCCCAGAGAGTGCCCTAATCACTAGACTGTTTGGTGTTCTGAAGGGGGTCTCACACACAAGTCTTCCAAAATTTCCCAATCTGCTTGCCCCTGGCTGTCTTTTGTCCAGGGCCAATCCAGTAGGCATGCTCTGAGAACACCTCCAGGATCAAGCCCCTCCGAGAAGATAGGTAGAGGAACACTTACTGTGAGCATCTCAGGGAGGCTTTGGCTTGAACAAGGGTTCTGGGCAGCTCGCTAGCTGTTGTGTAGCTTCAGGACAAAGTCAGCTTTGCACATGCCCACCAACAGAAACTTGGACACTAGAGGGTTAAGCAGCAGCTGAGTGGTGATGTATCAGTGGCACCTAAATGTTGGACTTCGGCATCTTTGAGAATCTATCCTCTAGTAAGAAATATCACTTGAATGATCTAATAATGGTCCAGGTGCAATGTTTTCCTGAGTGGTATATACACTTCTTCCTGCAGCAAAATTCCAATTGACGTCCATAGGACCAGGATTTCACCCATGGTTTTTAAAACAATCTAAATAATTTATTAACCTCAATGTAGATCTTGAAGTTTTCCTTTTTGGCCTGTCCAAGTCTATTGAATAAAAACATATTTAGGATATTTCTAACGATGTGAATTTACATATGCTGTGTGATATATATTTCAAGGCATAAGGGAAGTTCTATTGAAAAGTAGCAGTGCACCCACAGTAGCCACTGTTCAGAGTTCCACATATTTTCCACACAATACTAAGTGCAGTTGCATTATATTATAGATGCGGCACATGATCCCAATTGTAATTTTAATAACTGGAGTTATGTTTCTGCTACAAGTGCTATAAGATATTTATATATAGCACCTTAGATTTATACAAGATGCTACGGTATAGCTCCTATAAACAATATTATTACAGTCCTGAGCAATTTTAACACCTTAGTTATAGGAGTTTGAAATAGATGGTTACAATGGAAGTGCTTCACTGTCTTAAGTCTTGTATTCAATCCTCGTGCTATTGTGCTTATGCTGCCATAATGAAACTGGAACAAGTTACCCTGTTTTAGTAATGATTATTTATCTTGAATGGCTGTGATCTATATTTATGCCAAAGTGAAAGAACTGCTGTTCTAAATAACAACAATTAAATTAACTTGGGTATTTTGATTAGCATAGTGACAGCCCTGAGCTGTTTATTTTACAATCCTTCAAACAACATTTTTGCTCAATATCTTTATAATGATTTCAGTAAGTCAGCAGTTACGTAGCTCTTTACAACTTCACAGGACTGTACAAACATTAATGAATTAATCTTCATAACATAACCAGAAAGTCAAGAAGTAAGTATTATCCCATTTTATAGATAGAAACACAGACAGTGAGCCGAAGGCCTAGCTCTGAGCCAAACTGTATATGTCTACACTGCAAAAAAATTAAAATAAAAGGTAGTGTGTTCTCAACTGAGGTTAGCTAACTCGCATGTGCTAACTTGGATTAAAATAGTGAAGACACAGCAGCTTGGCTTTTAATTTGCATTAGCCAGTTTGAGTGGCTAGTCTATAGGGAATCCCAGTGTTGAACTACACCCGAGATAAAAGTTGAGTTGCTGTGTTTTCACTGCAATTAATCCAAGTTAGCTAATATGGGTTAGATAACCTGAATTAAACCACATCTTTTGGCAGTATAGTCACACCCACATGAGTCAGTAGCAGAATTCAGATCAGAAATTACTTCAATGGGACTTGAATATACGCTGAAACAAGTTCAGTACCAACAGTGGTGAAAGCAGAATCAGGCCTATTGACATCTGGGAATATTTGCTTCAGCAAAGTGAGGAGGATTTTTGGGTTTTTTACTCTAGCAAACCATAAAAAAAAAAAAATTCAGTATATATTAGAAGTTTTTGCCAAGATAAATGCTTTTCAAATATGATAAACATTATTGAACTCTCTAGGTAAATTACCAAATATCTTTATTCTCCCCCTCTCCCCCCGCCCCCCAATGTTTGTTATGTGTCAAATCGAAGGATCAGAACTAACTCTATTCTCTCTCTATAACTCTCTATATATGGGCGCCTATGCATCCAATCCTTATGCTCACATCACTTTCCATCACTTAATAGGTACTTAACAGAAGAGATGAAAACCATTTTACAGAGCTAGCTACTAGAAACAGTTCTTCTCCCATACACGTAACATCGCAGGCTCAGGGTCAAATATGGGTATTTTTCTGGTGGACTGAAGTCTCCATTAAGCAGCCTTTTCACTCATTTTCCAAAGTTAAAATATTTACTTCCAGCAATTCTAAATAGCCAGAGGTCTAAATATAGCAAATCTCAACTTGAAAAAAAAAATCACAGTTAAAGCTAACATACACTCTGCACCAGTCTGCGCAACAGCTGTGGATTAAAATGTGCTGAAAAGTAGAACATTTTGTCTCTTTTCATTTATCAAACATTCAATTACAAATACATAGTCAGTCGTCTGTTTAGAAAGAGCTGAAAACCTGTTTAAATTGTTTAATAATTCTGCTAAATTAAATCACAATTCTCCATGCTTTTAAATCCCAAAGTGAAAAATTATATTCCCAAATTCTTAGGCATCTTCAATTTTAAGGCACTTTTTTTCAGGGCAAGTGACTCCACTGATTTGCCTGCTTAGGTATTTTTAAAAAAGAACAAGGAAGGGATATGTGGAATACAAAGAAGAGTGACAGTTTTGATAGAGTTAAAGTGTCCAATCCAGCTAACTGACAAGTCTTTCAATTCATTAAGCTCCCACAGGAGATTTGGGAGAGAAATTGAATATAATTGGCTCTGTACAACAACTGCAATGGACTGGGGTGACAGAGATTGAGGCATTTGTATCTCTCTAGAGTCAGTGTAGAGGAGGTTGTTTTACTGGCTCGCTGCCTAAGCTCATTGTCAGTGGAGAGAATCAAAGTTAATATAGCCAATGTTTCAGTTAAGTCCAAACAATGTGCCATAATTATCAGTTAGCTCCAGATGTTTCAGAAAAAAAAAAACCCTCATTTTCTGAATAAGCTGAAGCTCATAATAAGTTTTGTTTCTAAACCAGTCAAAGTGCAATGGTCAGTAGGCAAGAGTCAAGAGGCATTTTACTGCCCTAGCAGTCATCAGCTTACATGATTAGATCTGTACCAATCATATGTTATAATAGGAAATGAAAGTCATTTTGATACAACATTATCACAAGATCACTGTCCTCTGCTTTGAAAATAAATGCTTCAGCTACATCTTGATATTTATTTTCTTTAAATGCCTCAGATATTATCTGAGCAGCCATGCAGTATCAAGACAGAATTATTCTGGCATAGCATTCTCTTCCATCAGTATCTGTTAAATGATTTGTGACTCCGACAGTTTAATTTCGCATGGTCACATGATTTTGAGGCTCTTCCCAAATATAAAGATAAAATCAGATCACTTTAGACTAAAATGTAGCTGATTACAATAATCAAAGATCTGAGCACAGAAGAGTTCAAGGGAATACAGGCTGTCAGAGTTGTACACCAAGCATAAATGCAGTGGGGGGCGTGAGTCTTCATCCTAATTGTAATATATTGCCCATTTGCTAATGAACCTAACCTGTTTGGGATGTTGCATCGTATTTAAAGAATACATGTACTAGCATAGGTTTCCAACAAATAATTGCAGATTTTCATGTGACAAACAGAAGCTATTTTTTCCCCGTGTACAATGAGAAAAAAAAGACACACATGTACATGAATAAGGTGATTTGAAACAGTTCCCCCAAAGGTAACAATGCACCCATGCCACAAAATTCAGCTCTAGATGTTTACTGAAGTTCAGAGATGGCTAAGCTGGGGGTTTGGTTTAGGCCTATTGCTGCCACACTTATGCCTCTGGTTTTTGTCAAGCAGCAAGACAATGGGAGCTGTGGGTGCTCAAGCCCAAATCCTCAGTGCATGCCTACCATCTGTTACTGGCCAGCCTTTGCATCAGGTGAACTGAAGGCAGGCCACTGATAGGAGCGGAGAGGCCCTCCACTCAAAAAAAAAAAAAACCATTTAGGGCCACAGAAGGGTGAGAGTGAAAGAGATCTCGGGCATGAGAGAGAAAGTGATCGTTTTAGTTGCTAGGGCATGGGCTATCTAGGAGCCTAAGCAAAGTCAACTGCTTGACTCCAGGTAAGTGTTCATGGCTGAGAATCCTGAGCAGCCAGGTGGCACCACCATCCATGTGCACCAAGTCAGCCTCGTAGGTGCCTAAGACTTTGTCTCCTCCCGGCACATTTCCCTGCTCTACTCAGCAGCCAGCTTCTGCAAATCGCTTCCTTAGGCACCGAAATCTACTTGTGCATTATATGGGGAGCCTGGGTAAGTACCGTGGAGCTGAAAATTCCACTGGGCAGCAGGCTGCCTATGGGTTAGGTGCTGCAAAAGTGAACAAAACGTAAGTACTTTTAATGATCTGGGCTTCAGTACTTCTAAAAAAGCAGGCCACACCTGTACAAAAGAAACATATCATTTTGGGCAAATATAAACTACTGTCGGTCTGATGAGATGCATTTGTTTTCTATAGCAAAAGCTGTGCTGCTTTTATTTTTTTCCCAGGGTACTGTTTGAAACATTTATAAAAATCTTTTATTTTTCTTTCTTCCCAAGCAGACCCTCCAGACATCTGGAAGTGTTTAAAGGAAAAGCAATAGCAACATGCTTTTGTTTTCCACAATGCATAGAATTCATATTCTCATATTAGTGTATAGTCTTACTTAGCAGCTACAGCTGAAATTTGAGTTCACTGCAATGCCCATACTAATTGCCTTGAATAATTCAAATTTTACCACTCTCAAGGGCACAACTGGAGCCAGACTGTTCTAAGCCATATTTGTTACTCTGGAGCCAACCAAATAAGTACACTTCATGCGGTAGAGCATGCTGAGCTCAAGTTACACAATTTTGTGAGTTTGAAATTCAGACAAGTGAAGAAATCAGAGTAGATTGGCTTGTCAAGGAATCCTACCAAAAACACACACAACAAGGCAAATTTTACTTTCAAAGCAGCAGGAATACTTCAAAATCAGTGTGTAACATAGAAAACTGTTTTGCTAAACAAAATTAGATATGCCTTAGCTGTCTGCTCTCTTTATTTTTGGCTCAAGAGAGAAATTCTGAAGCTCCTGATTATTTGAAATAGGTGCTGAAGAGAAGGATGGAAGGAAATTAGATTTTTTTAAAACTTACAAAAGTGTCTTGCCTGTGTAATAACATTGAGCCTGGCTGTCACTCTGAAGACATATTAGCTCATTTAGGTAATTAGTGTGAGCAGCATGTTTCCCTATTTATTCCATTCAATTATAGGGTGCTCACTTTGTCATTACAGGAGTATCTTAATGTGACTTGTAATTAGTGTAATTACAATCCAATGTTAATTATATGTGCCACTTAGACATAATTTTATATAGTAATGGTCTCTAGTCTCAATAACCTTATTATGTTGTTTATCCAAAAGAGGAATATAGTTTTCTTTCATGCATCAAATATGGAGATTACAGAAAGTACTGATTGTCATTTTTGGAATTATGACTGGGGAATCCTTGCAGTAGCAAAATCATATTTGGAACAATCAGTGAATGTGAAAACTGAATTACAACATGCACTGATTTTTAGTAGAGACAAGCTGAATTAACAAAAATAATGTGCATGATAGGCAGATTAAGATAGTTAGATGGTTAGTGAATTCTGTGTAGAGGTTAATGTCCATTAAGTTAACAAGAGAATGGAGCAGGAGACTCCAACCGAAGGTGTACAAAGTACTTTATGTTTTATCCCTCTATATCTTTCTCATTATTGTGTCTTTTACTCCCTATGCAGAAAAAGTTTCAGATTGGACTTTCCAAAATAATATCCAGTGAGTAAAATCTTGTCAGTGGAGAGGACACCTTTAACCACAGCGCTCATCCTACTGGTAGGTTCTTTAGTATTGAAGCACAGAAAAAAAGCTTATCACAGCCAGGGTTCCAAAAGCACTCTATGAGACGGGAAATCCTGGTCCATGTTGGGCACTGAGAACCTGAGCAGGGCTTCAACTCAGATCCCTCCTCTCAGAGGTTGAAGGATCATTTTTATCTGCTCATCGGGACTCACAGCAATAACCCCAAAACAGTCAGCAGCTCTGATTTTACTTAAGTTGATCAAAGTTTAAATAACATGAAAATAGAGAATCAGTGAAAATAAAACAAATTTAAAAATCTTCATATTGGCGTATAAGGTTATAAGCAACCTAGCTGGATAAGCAGAAGCACTCTTTAGTGTTACCAATTAGGTTTAAGAAGGACAATGTTACATCCCAGGTTAAGCCATGTTCTTTTGTCTGGCCCTCTTTTGCTGAAAAGCTTTCCTCTTAGACTCCCTCTGTCTGCATCACCCTTCCCAAATTAGATCTCCTCTCTGTCAGTGAGCACTCTCTCTTAGGCTACTTGGATGCTGAGATGTGACCCTTCCTTTATCAGTCTAGCCATCAAGCCGTCTTTTGCATCAGCATAAGAGCAACAGTTTTTGTTTCACTTCAGTACCTTGAAATACGTTTATGACTTTCTACACTCTGGCAGAAAAATTATTGTATCCCATACTGAAGTAACATGAACACTTCTAGCCAGGTCTTTTTTATTTTCTCATAACTACTTCAAAGGACCTTTTGGTATGTCATTTCAGCTATTACCTTTTAGCTCTCTGTCTGCATGCACATGCACACACTAGCTCACACACAGGGCTGTAAGCAAAGACTCCTTCTTCCTTAGATCACTTTGAAAATGAGGCTTTTTCCACTATCTTCCTCAGCATCATTAGTTTCTTCCCGACTATTCATCTCTGAAATGTCTTTATATTTGTTATGAAATATGATTTATTTTTCATACCAAATCTATCACAGTAAATAGTCAGTGAATCTGGTAATAACTACTTTTAAAACAGATATATCAGCAGCTTAATTTCTCTTTCTTCTCACAGATTCAATTATAATTACATTACAACCCAAAAGGGAACACGAGAAGCCAATGTTTCTTCTTTCTCCAGTTCCCTATGACGGTTTATTAATTCAGAATTTGATAGTTTCAAAGTTTAAAGACCACCTGGTTCAGTTTTAACAAAATTGCTCCTATGCCTGTGAAGGGAAAAGCTATGACTATATTTGAAGGTATTGCAAATATTAGCAATTCTCTAATACAAAACATTTCTTTTAGAATTTATTTGGTGTAGTCCGAATGTTCCTTGTTTTGCTTGTACTTTAGTACTAAGTCATAAATATTCTAAATATACCATATGGTTATGAAATGGCTTTATTGTCCTCTTACTACCCTATAAATTATAATAGAATTCTTGCCTAAACCATGATTTCTTACTGGCTGACTGTTCAGTTATGCTCATGTCAACAACGCCAAGTATATGGATAGGCCTGCCTATTTTTCTTATTTTATTTGTAAGTTCCATTTCCAAATAGGAGGCAAAGCATTGCTAAGGGATTATTGCAATTCTCAGATGGTAAAAGTCACACAGCCTTCACCCTGTGCCTTATAACACCACTTGAAGTGTGCTGTAATCACCTAGAAATGCTCTGCCTGTTGTGTTTTATTGCTCAATAAATACAACCAGTAGGGGCATCTTTGGAATTGGACTTTCCTATTTATTAAATATTAACTAGCAGCTATTCTAATTCTTTTGCTTTATTTAGAATTATTCAGTCTTCGTTTAAAAAGATAAAGCAAAAGAACATCTTCACCATGTAAGAAACTGAGTTGCCTTATACAGCTCTTCCAATTGTGTCCTGCCGTATTAAAACAGTGCAAAGCCCTGCTTGATGATCTCAATTATTTCTCCACCTTTTGGTTCTTTTATAAAGCAGCACTGTCAGATGCTATACTTGGTACTGGACTCAGGGTGGAAGGGAAAAGAGGTGCTCTATGCAACCTTTCAACACACTCTCACGCACTAACACACAGTCTTGGAGCTGACTGGGAGTCTGTGCAAGCCCCTCTAAGTCACACCAATAGTAACACTTCTTAGGGGCTGTGCTACTCTCCCAGGGTCACTGAAGTATAGTCACCTTCTGCTCCAACATGCCTCCTACAGTTGAAGGGAGAGGTCAATGGTGGACAGAGAAAAGCCAGCTATGTCAGATTATGCTGCCTACTTGAAAGGAATCCTCAAGCCCCATTAGGGTAGATTTCCATCTGCTTTACATTCTGAAGAACTGGCTCAGATCCTGTCCTTCCATCTAAACTGGAATACTGTAATTCAACTGTATTGAAGCTGAATGTAAAAATAACATGAAGGCTCCAGCTTGTGCAAACGTGGCCGCCTGCTTTCATCATTGCTTCCTCTCAGAACATTTCACCTCAATGCTCCGGTCCCTCTCCAAGTCTGGGCTCTAATCTTCAAAGTCATTGTTGGTTCAAGTAACAGCTACATAAGAGACTGCTTCGCTATGTACTGCCAAGACTGTCATATCCTTTGGGACAATGGAGACAGGAAAACCCAGAATGAAGCATATGAAAGCCAGAGATGAAGTATTCTCAAATTGGGGATCCAACCCAGAGGCACCCAGATATTACAATAACAGGCACCAGAGAGATCAAAGGGTGATCAGTAAAACTACAGCTGTACTGCTTGGCTGAAGAGAAATGTGCAGAAAACAAGAGAAGAAAGCTGAGTGTCATCATTAGGTAGTGAAGAGGTGACCTGCCAAAGCATCTGCATTCTGAGTGCTGAATTCCTTTGCTTCTCCTATTGCTTCATAACAACCATAATGTCAAGTGAGAACAAATGATAAATTAGGTCAATTACTGTATTGCAGACATGCAAGTCACATTAATGCTGAGTAAATATAGCGCAATTTTAATTTTGATTATAGATTACTTTTTTCTCTGTGATTTAAATATAACACTATAGTTAATGCTGTTATCTGGTTAAGTGCAATTTAATTTTCTTTCTGTGGAGAATTTGATATTATTCAAAATGTACAATATGTTTCTTTCATTAATATTTTCTTGATTATTTTTAACTCCATACTTTCCATGATCAGAAATCTAGTACAGAATGTCTTCTTTTGACCTTAGACATAAGGTTTCTAGCAGCTAGAATCATTCCAGTAACACGTTTAAAGCTCAATAAAACTTTTATTTGTTAGGTGTTCAAGAACATTTCCTGGTGGCTAAGATTCTTAATGTGACCAATATAGCTTCCATAGCATCTTAAGATACGAAGATCTGACATAAGAAAACCAAGAAATTAACCAGGATTTGTATGTGTGGCATTCCATTATCTGTATTATTTGCAGTAGCTTTGGGTCCAAGAAGCAAGTTTTCAGATTTGGATCCAGATTTTCCCAAAGTTGTCCACAGTACTATGGTTTTGGTTCAAGCCTGTTGCTAACTGTAGATCCTTTCTTGAATCAATCTCCTTAAAAGATCATTCAAAAAATGGCTGAAGGAATTTCAATTAAACTTTCTTTTAAAAAAAAAAAAAAAAAAGGTAATCTTTTTAAAAGTTGCAGGCATAAGAAAACAGGATTAAAATCAAAGCTCTGATGGAACCAGCACAATCACACATTTATATGCATGTGCATCTGGAATCTGAGCAACTTCTATTGGCATCCTTTCTCTAATGCAGCTCACAGCAACATGTGGGGGAGGTTTGTAAATATTTCTTCTATCGTTTAATGGTTATTATTAACTGAGTTGACACAGCACAGCAAGAATTTTTTTCCCCTACTGGAAATTATTGCATTACAGTCTCAGCATGCATTATTTTTTCCTAATCAGTTATCAAAAGATGATCAAGGATGGAAAAAGTTACAAGAAGAAAAAGTATTTCTGTGCACATTAAAGACTGAAATATTGCAGACTTTGGCACTGGCTCCATAAATCACACACAAACTAGGATATTATTTGGACTAAGGGTTCTACACTATGAGGTTGATTACAGTAGCATTATTAGAAAAAAGTTTTTTTTTACAAGCAATGTTAGGAATATACAGGTGAATAAGAAACAAAACCATTGAGAATGTCTCAATTTGTGTCCTGTCTGCATTTGTGCTTTATGTACAGTGCACAGTTCATTTCAAAACATTCTGTGCTTTGACTGGATTACCAGTGCTAGATATTTTTCACTTTATAGTGTTCCAGGAATGGGGAATGATTGCAAAATCTTTTGGAAAGAAGATCTGTTTTAATCTTAGTTGTCAGTTCCAATACTTTAAGATCACACAGGTCTATAGAACGGATTGGGCAATGGGTAAACATTAGTCATTCTCCTCTTGATCACATCAACACAAATTTTCCTCTTTCAAACTGTTTTGGGATGCCTTTTCTCTTCTTTGTTTATGCCATCAGTAGACAGTGCAGTAGTGCAAAAGTATATGCAAATATGCATTCAAAAGTGAGTTCACAAACATCCATATTTGATTAGCTCAAACCCTAAAGTACTGGAGTTTTAGTAGCACAAATAGTCATCAAAAGGGATCTTTTTTAGTTTGAATGCTCAAATATTCTCACATGGTACACTTCTTAACCATGGGGTTGAGTGAGGTGGTGCTGAGGAAAGCTGCAGTCCCCAAGCCTACCTCCTTCCAACCTGTGGAGCACACATTCTACCTTGCAGAGATGTATCTGGGCAACCAAGCCAAAGAGGAAGAGTTGCTTTTGTGTACCCAAGCAGATGTCTGCAGGTCTTGGCTTGTCTCCACTCATTACTGGACGGGAGTGGACAGCACTGTATTTTCACTTATGTGCATTTTGTTTTGATCTTCGTGGATTCATAGCTTCCTGAGTTTTTCTCTGAATTTCAAATTTAAGCAAGCCCAAAACCTCAAAGCATAACTAGTGAATTTCACCAAGTTTCACAGTGATGCTATAAGAAACCATGGTTTTCACATTAATCAATGCAAAAACATCAGTTAGACCTGCTTCACTTCAAAAGGTTTGCTGAACATTTGTCTGAGCTTGTAACGAAACTCAAACCAGGCAAGGTTGGGGTTTTGCAGTGAAGATTTTGCACTGCTCTAGTGACAATAAGTTAGATCTTCAAAGACATAAGCGGTATTCAGGTGCATAGCTCCCGTTGATATTCAGTAGCAGAGAGGTATCTAAATGGTATTTATGTCTTTGAAAATCTACCACAATGTCCAGATTTAGTTACATAAGTAGATGGGGAATTAACATGGTTACAAAAACTAAAGAGTCCCTACCATGCAGACTTAGTAGTTAGTTTTCACACTGATATTTTGACTGTTTTAAGACATTCTTATATTTCAGAATCCCATTTGGGGTTCCTTATGCATGAACAGCATGGAAAAAAAATTATAATTTAATATAACTTTCAGCAATAAAGTGTCTGAGTGGGTCTCAGCAAAATTTATTCAGACACCTTGTCCTTAACAAGAGTTTAATATTTTAAAACAATGAGGAGAGGTGGTATTGAATTTGGTTTTCCAATTTATATATAAAGATGTAGCCCTAAGTAACATGAAAAGTCTGAGATACTAAGATTTTGGCATCTCTCTCCTTTAGGTTGGCTGTGCTTTTCATAATTTGACCACCAGCCTAACATTTTTTTAGTTCACTGAGTATTACTTTCAGCAGCCCAAAATCCATAGGGTGTTCACAGGACTTGGCCATTTTAAAAGTGCCCACTATTGACTGTTTTGTGTTTCCATTTTTTTTCCCCATCTAGAATTTTCCCCATGTCCCATGATGAAACTCCAAGGACTTCCCCCCCACCATTTTTGTCTACTATAATCGCCAACTCTTTGGTAGCCATGAAATGTCATCTCTTCTCACAGCTGAAGAAGGGTGGGACACATTGAACCTCCATCAGCCAGAGGGCTTACAGTTATCCTACTGAAGACCCCATCTGCAGGCCCTATTCTTTTCTAGCAGGGCTCTCAGCCACTGTCTGCCTAAGAAGAAAGAGACTAAGAGTTGAAGACACTGACAGAAAATTCATCACTGGCGTAAGTGGGTGCATTTCCATTGATTTGAATGGCATTGCAACTGTGAATTTGACCCACTTGATTTTTGTGGAACAAACAACACAAATGCATAGACACAGGCTTTTCCAGATACCGTACACTCACAGGACAATACATTTCTATAATGCAAGTAGTGCAACATACATCCTACACTAACTTAAACCTAGAGCTTAAACTTAGACCAGACAATGTTAGAGCTACAACTTGCCTTGTTTACACTAGGATTTTAACATGTTAGTTAACATAGGTTACCTAACATAGATAAAAAAAAATGGAGGTTACTTACCTGTAACTGGAGGTTCTTCAAGATGTGTGGTCCCTATCAGTTTGGAGCACAAGGAAAATAACTGAGCAGGCACAGCCCAATAGACACCACTTGCTAGAAATCTCTGATCTCAGACTCATGATGCACACGTGGACTCATGTGTGCTATACACATAAGGACCAGCACTTGAAGATGAATATGGCCAGAGTGGCAGCAGTGCTTCTCCAGACCCTGTTCAGCTGTATTTTGAAGGAAGGAGGCCATTCCTCCAATAGTACTCTTACCACCTAGTCTACCCATTTCAACTGCACACTGGGAAGATAATTTAGCCATTTCCCCTTTTTCTCCTATTTGGCTGAATGTGAGGGGAAAAAACTTGACGGGAAATAATGTTTTGTTTAACTGAAAACCAACAGCAGAATATCTAAACTCTGAGTGCCAGCATACACAATGCATAAGGCACTTTGTAAGTGTGTTCAGTTCCATCTTTCCAGCTGAGACTAACCAATTAGCAGCTATACAGCTGTAGTGATGTCCTAGTAGCATGCTTCTCATTCTACGCAGGTGATCAGAGTTAGTGCGATGAGTGATGGGCCATAGAAACATCCTAATTAGACTTGAGTGGGTGGAATGTAAACCCTAGAGCAAGAGCCTAACTGAAGCTCAGTGAGCAGAATCTCTCTCATATACTGAGAATATTTCAGAGCAGTATTAAAAAAAAAAAAAGCCAGTCCAAACAGAAAGAGAAATGCTGTTTTTGCCAGTTTCCTAATTTGTCCAATTCTTTTTCATAGCCCACCCAACATCCTGTTGCTGTCACCTCTACTGATGTCACAGAGAACAAAATTTTCATTTACAGACCTGTTTTCGGGTGTTTTCAACCTCCCGTTTGGAGCTTGGGATCCAAGCAGAAAACTGAAATACCTGAAGTGACACATTGACTTCACTTTCCTCATTACTGGAATTAAACTTCTTTGTGTTTATAACAACCCACAGACCTAGCATGTACCACCAAAAAATGAGCAGCATTATCAAGAGATACATGGGATACAATCTATAGCACCTACATAAGAATTCTAAAAAATTATACTCCTAATTTACTTGCAGGCCTCAGAGCAAGACAAAAATATACCTGCTACAAACTAGCAATTCAGTCTTCCTGCTCTGTCACCAGAAAAGACTTTTCACACTCCAAACACGCATCAATAATTACTTGCAGATTGGAGGAAGCTACCTAATATTGTCAGTATAATAACCATTACTTGATTAAATATAAATGTTAAGGTGTAGCTCATATAGATCCTGAACCCACAACTACATCCACACAGATCTTGTGGCTACCGATGCAGTTACAGGTTCAAGGCCATAATGACTAACAACAAGTTTGAATTTTCTAGTGGGCCTGCACAATTTCTATGCTTCTCTCCATCCAAATACTAGCCCTGTTACTGCTATGAGCTCTGCATGGGAAGACTTCTGTGCCTGGCACAGGATAGGGGCCTCAACTGATTTCTTTCTACCCAGCTCACCTACTTTCAGCCCTATTGATTGATTTATATCAGTTTATGTTTGCAAGGCAATTTGCACAAGGAAAAAGGATCGAAACTTACTACTTCATTGAAAACTGAGATTCTCCTTTACATTTCTAGTCCCCCAAAGTCAGGGGGCCCTCAGCAATGGTGGCAGCTCTGGCTACAACATGGGGCTTGCGGATTATATCAAACTGCTGTTTTGCATTAGCACAGCTATTCATTTTGATCATTTTGCATAACACTTGCCTTGATATGCCAGCAAGCCTACACTCAATCCATCACTTAGCTGGCATTAAGACCAATTTATATGTGGCAGCTACAACTGCTACATGATATGCATACAAGAAATGTCATATGTGGTGCTACTAAGTCCCTGGGTTGCAATTGTTGGCACAGGTAAAGGAGGATGTAATGTTTGATGTAAGCCATCTAGTACAGAACTGTATAGCTCTTTCTTTAGATAGCTGCTCAGTCAGATCACGATCCAAAGATGTCGATTGCAGGTTCTAAACTCACATTTATTATTAATTCTGATTATTTATTAGGCCTGCTTCTCCTGTCACTTAAAATGGCTTGCACCAGAATAGCACCATTGACTTTAACAGCTACCCCTTATTTGCACTAGCGTAAGTGAAAGCAGAATTAGGACCATTGTTTCTGAAGTGTCTATGGAACCACTGAAAGACAGGCCTCTTTCCCAAAGAGTTGACAGCCTAGGACTGAGACACGACCCAACTCATGAGTGTATATAATCCCAGGGTCTGATCCTGTCAGGTACTGAGTATCTGAAGCTCCAAATGACTTTAGGCTGAGGTAAGACAAAGGATTCAATAAAACCTCAAAGATGGCTGAAGTCAGGCATGTGCACACCTTGATGGTTCTAGGTGTCATTATTCCTTAAAAACTTAAAATGTGCATTTCTCAAGATCAAGCCTTTTAAGTCTAAGTATATGTTTGGTCAACTGTTTGGAATGCTGAGGCATAGTCAGGCATGTCTAACCATATTTGTACAAAGATTTTCTTGATTTTTTTTTTTTTGATAATTTGGCAAGTGGCAAAATAGACAAATGCATCTGTTATAGTCCTTCCTAATGCATATTATGTACCACATTCCTCAACTAACCCTTAAAAGGGAGTCACATAATCCTTGCTCCATAAACACATCCTAGAAAAAGCATTATTTTACCAATCTTGATCACTTACTAAAATAGGGGTCATTAAGCCAGAAATACAGTGAGCACCCAATGTTTGTAATGGTGAGAACACCACCACTTCAGCAGTAGAGCACTGTTTTTTTTTTGTTTTTTTTTTTCCTGTCATAGTTTAGGCTTATCAGATTTTACAAATGCAAGATTTTACTGCAATGTATTTTCCGTCTATATTGAGGCTGGCTACAGTGTAATGTTATCTTAAAGCTTCATTGAGATTGCGGAGTGAAAGAACACGTTGTGTCTCATATAGGTACCAATTACTGTGTAACATCCTAAAGGTGAAACCAAACCAAAAACTTGAACACAAGCATAAGAAGGGTAATCAGTATCTGAACGCAGATCCAGGTCTAATCTTTACCACTGGTCCCTGGGGAAGCTGATCTAAGCATCCCCCCAAATGTTGGGATGTTTGAAACCCAGATCTGATTTTGCAAGGTGGGCCAGTCTCCAGAATACATCAGGAAACAATGTGATCATATCCATAATGGAGCTGGTGAACTGCTGAAAATATTTTCATGCAAACTCACATTTCAATAGTTATTTGATAGACCATGGATACTGACTAGTTCTGAACTAATGTATGTCTATTTCATAGCTTGTTATTGAAAATACCTAAAATAAAGAGCAGCCTTGGAACCGAACAAGCCTAGGGAAAATTCAGATTAAGTAACTGCATGGGACCAGTGCAAAATGGCATCCAGACATGCAAATTCACCTATTTTAGACCACATGTGAGGCAGTGTTACATTGTCTTGCTTAGGGGGATTTGTCCAGTTTGTAATGACCATCCTCCAGACTACAGTTTAGGTTTTAATCCCAAAAGTGTCATGCAGAATATACAGGAGAAAAAAGGAGCTTTAATACACTCAGATTTATTATCCCTTGGCTACCAATTCATAAAGCTGCAACAACTGAGGTTTCAGAGGAAGATTATGCCTCCCAGATGGAATGGAAAGTGTTGCAAAAGTTATGCACCATGCAGAAGGGGAAAAAGGAAGAAAATGTGATAAAAAAAAAGTGGAACAGGGAATTTTTTCTAAGGCCCATTCACTAGCAAAACTAGAAAAGTAAACAACGTCATGGAGGTATTATGTTTTAAAAGGATTAAAACATTTTACTAGAGCTATTTTCCACATCCTACCACCTCCTCTAAAGCCAGGTGGCTTAGCTGTTACTATATATCCACCCACACAAAGAAGCATAAAAATTACATACAGTTTTCTTTATCTTCAAATGTCACAATCTGAAGTCTGATACCTTGGGCCTTTCCAGGCCTACAAGTGAGTGCCAAGTCTCACTGGAAAGCTGGGAATGTCTTCATCGCCAGTGGTCAAAAATTCCTGCAGCTAGCTCAGTTGGGCAAACAGATATCAGACTTCTTAGGTTTAAAAAGAAAAATACACTGAACTTGCTCAGGATCAATGGCCATTCTGGGTTTCAGGAAGATGTTGCTTTGGGTAGAGACATATAACAGCTTAGGAAATGCATTATGCTAATATTTGGTAGAATATTTCTTTCTGTTTGGATACAGACCAGAGTTTAGTCTTTTCAGGACTTTGCATTACAGACAGTTAAATCTCAGAGAACAAAAAAGTAACTCATCTCTAAAGGAAAAGTGTGTATTAAATCTAAACTCTTTCTCTCTCCCTCTGTATATGTGTGTATGCATGCATAACAGTTTATTTATAATTCATGAAACAACTGTGAATATTATCAATAACAACTTTTTAAAGGTAACACTTTCACATTTCCCCACCCCCCTCCAAGTTTTACTACTTGTTACTATCACAAGTTCAATGTAAAATAAAATTATGGGGGCAAGTACATACACTGCCCTAGGGCTCTTCTCTGTGAAGATTTACCCCCTCAATCTCTGTGGAGTGGTGTCCAAATCTTCCGTGAGGCATCCCAGCTCCTTAAAGTTGGCAAACAGTCTCGTTCAATCTCTCTTAAAGTCTTTGCAACATCACACTATAGTTTGCACAGTCTGCAGCAAATTCTAGTCCTCCTCTTCTCCAGTGGAGTGAGGGAGCCTACAGTCTACATCCAACAAAACTGACAAAGTCCCTGGAACACAATTCTTACAGCAGACCTTTCTGGTCCTTGTACTGCTCCACCACTCAGTCCTTCAATCTCCTTCTACTCCTCCTATTTATAAACTCCTCCCTCCTACCCTTGAATTTTCATTGGTTCCACGCTCAGGGAGTGACACTCTGGGTGTAAAAACAACAAGAAGTCCTTGAGGCACTTTAGAGACTAACAAATTTATTTGGGCATACGCTTTCATGGGCTAAAACCAACTTCATCAGATGCATGAAGTGGAACATACAGTAGGAAGGTATAAATACACAGCATATGAAAAGATGGGAGTTGCCTTACCAAGTGGGGGGTCAGTGCTAACGAGCCAATTCAATTTAAGTTGGAAATAGGCAATTCTCAACAGTTGACAAGAAGGAGTGGAAATCACTTTTGTAGTGTTAATGAGGCCAATGTAAACAAGGTGGCCCATTTCAAACAGTAGACAAACAGTATTTAGCAAGGGGAAATTAGTTTTTGTAAAAACAACAGAGGAGTACTTGTGGCACCTTAGAGACTAACAAATTGATTTATTTTCTGTAGTGACCCATCCACTCTGGGTGTATTCTGCAAGGCTACCTGCTCACAATAGAATTCACCTAGGTAGCTTCAGTGCCTAGTGTCTGCCACACCCAATTTCTGGATGATTCTGCCCTATGCAGAAGAGTCACCCCATCTGGCTCCAGCAAGTCTGTAGACACACAAAGTATCCAAAAGAAAAACAGGAGTTATGTATCCTCCCCACTGTTTTTTCTCCTCACTTACACCACTACATGCTGCAATGCAAGCATCTGGGTTACAAACAAAAAATATTTCTGTGGCAGGGTGTTTCTTTTTTTTAAATTGTAAGTTTTTGAATCTGCTCAGCAGTTTGAATATTAGAATAAGCCTCAGGAGAAATGGATTAGTGGGCAGAGTATACAGGAGATGGTCAAAGGTGCTCAGTAAATCCATTTATCACATGGCTTTGCCAAGTGTCACATGAATACCTTCATAAATGACAATGATATTTTTGCAATATTTATTTGTTACAAAAACATTATATGATTCTACGATTTATTATGCACATCTGACTGACTCATTTGCCCTCTGCCAACTAATCTCTCTCTCCAAGATTATTTCTAGCATTTTAAACCATCTGAGCAGCTTCTAGCAGCTGCCATGTTCTTAAATCAATCTGTCACAGAAATGTTTCTTTACCCCAGGACTGGAAATCTTTTGTCCAGGCTCAGTGGTGAACTTAAGGTACAACATGTCCTGCATCTGCAAGGCCAGAAGTAGGAGTTTTATACCAGTGAAAAAGAAGAGATTCCTAGGTTTCCAAAGAGTTGCACTGCAAATGTTTTTAGCCTTGGAAACTCTCCAGATATCAAATCTTAATAGTCTATTTATGTATAAGAAAAGCTATTTCGGTGGCTTTCGAGGATCAATGACATCATTAATATCGCTTTCTGTTTACAGATTAGTACGTAAAAATCTGATTTTGCAAATTTTTCACATAGCAACCACCTATCACTGTTATCCTCAACTTCCCTCCTCCTTTCCCCCTACTTGTTTGGTATAATCAGTTAATGTATCTTGTTTTAATTTGAGCTTTGATGCTGCGAGCAGATCAAGTGCAGAACTGAGGCCTTAGATTGCAAACTCTTTGGGTCAAGGACTGTTTTACTCTGTGCTTTGGCAGTACCTAGCTCAAAAGGGCCCCAATCTGTTCAGTGGTTCCTGGATGTTACTGCAGTACACAGTACACATGAAAGAATAATAATTATTTTCAGAAGTTTTTATAACTTCTTGTGAAGACTGTGCATTTGGACACATGATAAATAAGACGCCTGGCTATATAGGTGGAGAGAGACAAAAAATAGTACCAATGTGCTTAAAAAAACCTCAGATTTTTATAAGAATAATTTTATATCGCTTGTGGTATATATAGCCCACATAATGGTTTGATATGATATAAAGTTTTTCTTGGCACTTATTGGGATAAAATGAGCGAGAGCAAATGCCTGCTGGTATAGTACAAAACAGTTGTGAGAGAGGGATGCAGTATGGCACACTCCTGCAATTATATCAGAAGTGTCACAATACTAGGGGATCGGGGGGAGGGGTCAGTTTAAAGGGTTCCTATACATTTTGGATTTTTGCCTTTAATCTTGTGAAGGTTTGCCCTTAACCAAAATGGTGGAGTGCTTACATGGGGGAATAATCCCAACGCCAGCTCCAGGGATCTCAGCTCAGGGATGCAGACACTGAGAGGAATAAGGGCCATAGTAGTGTGGGAGGAGATTAATTCACACTTATTTATGTGATAAGTGAAATCTTTGCTTGGGGAAGGAGGGACTTTGCAGATTTTCTTAAGGCATCATTGTGTGGGAGTGGGGGGATGAGTTTCCCATGTTTGTGCTAGGCTACCATTTCAAACAAACCAAGATATAAAGCATTCCAGTAGGGAGCAGGATTAGGTAAATTTCCCAGGATCTGGTACAGATGTTATTTAGATTCAGAGTTTCTATTGTTGAAATATCTGTGATTAATTGTATTCAGGAAAAAGTTATATTGGAAATAAAGGCATAACAGCTCCTGAACCCAACAGTTTACTAGCTAAGGCTTCAATTCCACAAGTTGGTCCTCTACTAGGATCAGAGCTCAAATTAAGAAACTATAATGGGCTGGGCCATGAGGGAAGCCTCACAAGACAATACTGAAAGGAAGATCAAGATGATTTTATTTCATTATTAATTATTATTATTATTGGTGTTCAGTTAATGTTCTTCATGATAGCAGAGATGCAGGTAGCCCTGAGTAGGGAAGGCGCACCAGCAATAAACTGGTTCCAGCCTCCAGCATGAAAAACTAGAAAAGGAAGCGAGTCACAAAGGTCATGTGACAAATTCTAAATCCAGTCTCTCTCTGGTTGGAATCAGAGATGAGCTCAAGACACACAAGTGATATCTGGGTTCAGGTCTAGTTTTGGAACTACCTCCAAAGTTTAAGGGTGTTCAGATTCAAAGGCCCATTTCAAGACCACTGCTACTTGGAATGCATCCATAAGACTTAAAAATCTCCCTCTAACCCAAACCTTCATAGGCATGTGTACTCTCAAATAACTAGAAACAAGAAGTTTTCCTAATTACTATCTGGAAAAAAATGGTTTTTGCAGTACCGCTAATATTTGAGCTAACTTTGGGAAAGCACTGCACTAAGAGTCAGACTTCAGGAGACTTGGATTCTCGTCTTGGCTCTACCACAGACTTTCTGGGAGACCTTAGGTGAATCACTTAATCGCTCTGAACCTGTTTCCCCAGCTGTAAAATAAACTTAATACTAAATTTACCTATGTCACAGAGATGCTGTTAGGAGTACTTCAATAATATTTTTATACCACTTGCTCTTTTCGGCTACAAGATGCCATGGAAGTCTTAAACATTATAAAGACATGCAGATTACTGCCTGACACTCACCTGAAATATCTGACCTGTTTATAGGTATCTATGGTATTGGCAGGGCACAATGTTTATATCCCTTCTATATGTACTCCCTAAACCAGATGGCACTTCTGGAAATAATGTCATTGGACACCCATAGAACTCTTTTTTTGGGGGGAGGGGGAAAGGGGACAGTACTTCTATGTAATGTGAATAAAAGATTGCAGATTGTCCTAATAAAAGATCTTCCGTGAGCCTCTAAACACCTCTCCAGTCAGATATCCCCTTACAGTATTAATTGTATTTAACTAGTCTGCTACATTTATCAAATGCAGAGATTGTTTTGTTTTGTTTCTTATCGAATCTTGAATTGCTGCATGTCCTGTTTTCCAATCAAAGAAAATAGTTTGTCTTATCTGAATCTGCTCCTGCAAAAAGCATCTCCAGGTATGTAGACTTTTCATGCAAGCATTTCCTCTTAAGGTAGTATGGCAATTGAACACTGCTCTGAATTAGAAACTTCATTTGCAGAGCAGAGTGTAAGGCTACCTTTAGAAATATTAAATACACTAAAGTAGATACAAACTGATAGCTCTGCTCTTGATAAACAGAGCTATGGGCAGAAGAATAGTTTCTATTTCATTGCAGTAATAAATCACTTTTCCTGACCTGAGTTAGTAATGAGATTTTTAATCATGTGGATTGAACATATCCTCAAGTTAATAATAAAAGTAGAACCTCCTTTCTATCTTTAATAAAAGATTTGTACATTGCTCAAATGATTAGTATTACATTTTTAAAGAACCTGAGATTGATGCATTTCAATTCTCCTTCCCATTTTTCTATGCTTTTATAATTCAAAGGTAATATAGGCTATAGTTAATAATTCATAAGGTAATTTTAAGGCTTTTATTTAGAAACCTCTTGCCTATTGACTTTAGAATGTGCCATAAAAGTATTCAGGTATTCATATCTTAGCAATTTGCAGCTCTGTGCAGATGAAACCCCTGTATTTCAACAAATCAGGATTTGTGCTATAGAATCAGAACATAATCGTTTCAACCTTTAAAAGATATAGAGGAGATAAATAACTTTAAAAATTTGAACTAACATGGTTTTCTTTCTCCTAATAATTTTAGATGCACTTTTTATTTCTCTTGTCCTCCTTGTTTTCGGGACTATATTTGGGATAAAGAGATATTCTTTTGCCTGTCTAGGAGACAAAAGGTCCTGTCTGCAAATCTTTGAAAAGTAAACTCCACTGAGCCAGCAATGCATTCTAAAAGTGTATTATGAGGTTCAGGTAAGGAATTACAGTCTGCCAAAGTCCTGGGTTTTGCTTTCCAAAACCAGATTTTCATACACCCTTAAAATGGATTTGTCCCGGGGCAAAATGTCACCCACTGTCTACCAGCTAACAGAATACAAGTGGATTTTACATCATTCATTTATTAAAATTTGAGTGAATTGAATACTCCGTAGAAGTGCCAGACTCACAGTCTTTGGGACTGAGGAATTATATGCATACTACAAATGTAGCACATGAAGCAGCAGTATATGCTTCCCCACAGTGCCCACTAATGTGTCAAACACTTAGGTGTGAAACAACCGCTTATGCATGGAATTAATTGGTAGCAGAGCTGATTAAAGATTTTTCATCAAAACACTTTTTGACTGAAATTTCCAGGTTTACAATGAAAAATGGAAACCGAAAATTACATTTTTTTTTTGTTGGTAAAAGATTTGGGGTTTTAGTAAAATATTTGGTTTTGAAAGATCAAATCCGCCTCCATCCCCTACCCCAAACCCAACAATTTTCACTTAAAACAATTTTTGAAGACCAACATATTTGGAGGTTTGTTTTTTTTTTCATAAAACAGTGACTCCGGAAATTTTGATTTTTTTTTTAAATTCCTAAGGAAAATTATTAGCATGTTTCAGTCAATTTTAAACCACAAAGGCACCAACCTCACTTACAAAAGAATAAAATGAGGATAATATTTAATGCTGAACAACATGGGTTTATAGAAAATAGAATTTGTCTAACCCGATATCTTTTTCTAATGAGATTACAGATTTGGTTTATAAAGGTAATAGTGATAAAGTAATATCCTTAGTTTTCTGTAAGGTATTTCACTTGGTAAAACAGGATATTTTTAATTAAAGAACTAGAACAATACAAAACTAATACCGCACACATTAAATGAATTAAAAACCGGCTAGCTGACGGGTCTCAATGGGCCACTTCACCTTGAATAGTCCCTTGAAATAAGTTAGCTATTTATGATAAACTATCTATTCTACCTTGTGTTTAGCTGTGACACTCTGAGTATGTTTCCCAGACCAGAAGAAGAGTTCTGTGCAAGCTCAAAAGCTTATCTCTCTCACCAAAAGAAGTTGGTACAATAAAAGATATGACCTCACCCACCTTCAGTCTCAAAATGTAATTGTAAATAGGTAAGCATCAAAGATAATACTTAGTCCTGCCTTGAGTGCAGGGGACTGGACTAGATGACCTCTCGAGGTCCCTTCCAGTTCTATGATTCTATGATTGAGTGGGTGTGTTGCTAGTCAGGTACCACAGGGATTGGTTCTTGCCCTATACTATATAACATTTTTGTCAATGACCTAGAAGAAAGCAGAAAATCATCACTGATAAAGTTGGCAGATGACTCAAAAATTGGGGAGGTGGTAAGTAATGAAGAGGACAGGTCATTGATCTGGATCACTTGGCAAGCAGGGTACAAGGAAACAATATGTAAAGTTATACATCTAGGAACAAAGAACACAGGTGTTTCTAACAGGATGAAAAAGTCATGGTGGGGGTCATGGTGGATAATCAGTTGAACATAAACTCTAAGGCAACACTCGGGCCAAAGGGGCTAATTCAATCCTTGGATGTATAAACAGGGTAATCTTAGAGCAGGAGTAGAGAGGCTATATTACCTATGTGTTTGGCACTGATACAACCACTGCTGGAATGCTCTGATCAGCGCTGGTGTCAACAATTCAAGAAGGCAGTTGATAAACTGGAGAGGGTTCAGACAAGGGCCAGGAGAATGATTAAAGGGTCAGAAAACATGCTTTGATAAATTAAATAGATTGAACTCTGAGTCTAACAAAGAGAAGGTTAACACAAATGGATCACAGTCTAGAAGTATCTACATGGGGAACAAAAAAATTGATAATGGGCTCTTCAGTCTAGCAGACAGAGGTATAACAGGATCAAATGTCTAGAAGTTGAAACTCGACAAAGTCAGACTGGAAATAAGGTACATATTTTTAACAGTGCAGGTAATTAACCATTGGAACAACCTACGAAGGACTGAGGTAGATTCTCCATCAATGGCAATTTTTGAATTAAGATTGGATGTTTTCTTTCTAAAAGATATGCTCTAGTACAAACAGGAATCCATTCAGGGAAATTCTATGGCCTGCGATATGCAGAAAATCAGATTAGATTATCACAGTGGCCTGTTATGCCTTTGTAATCTATGAACTAATAATGTCTAGGTTGTGACATATTTGGCTATGGAGATCTTCATTTATTTAAGAATGAATGAAATATTTGTACATTATTTGGAACCCTCAAGTTTTGTACAACTTCAGCCTGTGTAATAGCGCAATTTTACAATTCTCTCACCAGTCCCCTTATTGTTTATTGCTCACTGGTTGAGTGTCATGTTAAATTAAATAAGATTGGGAGTTCTTCAAACCAGAGTGTTTCACATCTTCCTATGTGTTCGTACAATGCTTAGACACTGGAGCCGCAATCTTGAGTGAAGCTTTTGGGTGCTGCCACAATATATATAAATGGTAGTAATTCGTTTTAATTTAACAACTATTGTGAGAAAAGAAAAACTATTAGTAGTTAATTATTTTATAGCTAATTAAGTAATTTTAGCAGAGAATTATTAATAATCATCATTTGTCATTATAGGCAGGGCTGGTAGCATCGCCTTCTATTAGGACTGCCAACACTTCCCATTATAAGATCTTGTGCTTCAGTTGCTTATAGTTTTGTCAAACTTTAACTGTTTAAACTGAAATTTTACATGCGGAATGTCTACCTCAAACTGAATTCTCTGGAAAAATTCTCAGCCAAAATCACTTATCCATTTCCAATAACAACTCAGGAGAAAAATACTTTGTTCAGCCCATATTACAAAAAATTTTAGTGACTTTTTCTTCGAGACTCTCAGCTGCCCCCATACTTAGGAGCAGAGACTTGAAATTTGGCAGGTGGGTGGAATTTGTGTCAGGGATGTGCCTTTAACTATCCCTGTGAAAATCCACCCAAATTTGGTCAAGTTATGTGTCTTTGACAACTTAATTTTCACATGCTTTGTAAAGACTTTCTAGAGCAGTGGTCTACAACCTTTTTAAGCACAAGATCACTTTTTGAATTTAAGTGCAACCCAGGATCTAGCTCAAAGAAAATGTAGAAATAACAGTAATCACACAAACCCAAACACCCTTGCCACACCCCCTGCCTCACCCATGCCCTCAGTTCACACCCCTGCACTGCCCCTTCTCTGAGGCCCCGCCCTGCTCTCTCCATTACCCCTCCCTCCGTTGCTCGCTCTCCCCCACCCTCACTCACTTTCACCAGGCTGGGACAGGGGGTTGGGGTGCGGGAGGGAGTGTGGGCTCTGGGCTGGGGCCAAGGGATTCAAAGTGTGGGAGGGGCTCCAGGCTGAGGGGTGCAGGAGGGGGTTCAGGGTGTGGGCTCTGGGAGGGAGTTTGGATGCAGGAGCGGACTCAGGGCTGGGTCAGGAGGTTGGGGTGCAGGATGGGGTGTGGGCTCCATGGGGGGCTCAGGGCTCAGGCAATGGGTTGGGGTGCAGGCTCTGGGAGGGGGCTGGGACAGGGGGTTGGGGTGCAAGAGGGGGTGTGGGGTGCTGGCTCTGAGAAGGGGTTGGGTACAGGAGAGGGTGATGGGTGTGGGATGGGGCTCAGGGCTGGGGGTTGGGGTGCAGGCTCTGGGAGGGATTTGGGGTATGGGGGGCTCAGGGCTGGGGGATGGAGATGGGTACTGCAAATCAATGGGGTGTTCTTTTAATATAGTTTTTTGGTGCATAATATATAATAGAGTAGGCTTGCTAAACAGGAAAGCCCTTAATATACTGTTATTAAAACACATTTGATGAGAATAGTAACTATAATATTTTTTAAAGATTAACTTCATTCTGTACTCTGGGTCAGTTTTTGGCATGTGCCAAATATATAAACTGTCCAGGGCTCCATACAGCTGAGTTCCCTCCTCTGTTAGCACCCTTCTCAGAACAACCCTGAAAACTGTTTGTGCTTGGATCCCTTGGGGGTCCAACATGCCTTTACAAATACAACCCAAATCAATACACCCTAAATTCTAGTTCAAGCCTTATACTTCACATCTCTTCCCACAAATATCCCAATCTTCTGCCTCATTGTTCAACTCTCTCCATCAAGAGACATACATTAGCTATGGTATTCAAAGGCATAGGTGCTGACTCCGTGTGTGCTTTGGGGCTGGAGCACCCACAAGGAAAAATTGGTGGGTGCTCTGCACCCACCGGCAGCTCCCCTCACTGCCCCCCCCCAGCTTGCCTTTGACTCCTCCCCTGAGCGCACCGCCACATCCTGCTTCTCCCCCCTCCCTCCCAGCGCTTGCGCTGTGAAGCAGCTGTTTGGCGCGGCAAGCCTGTGGGGGGAAGAGGGAGAACGCGGCGCACTTGGGGAATGAGGCAGGGCTGGGGCGGGGATTTGGGGAGGGGTCCAATAGGGGCAGGGAGGGGCGGAGTTAGGGCAGGGACTTTGGGGCAGAGGTGGAGTCGGAGCAGGGGCGCGAGCACCCACCGGCGCAGAAAAAAGTTGGCACCTGTGTTCAAAGGCTTACACATTTTATATTGTGTAGAAATTTAGGCTAGCCCCAACAGCACCATTAACAATGAAAAGAAGTCATATAATTCTCAAGTAAGAGTCAAACAGCAATATTTTCTCCAACCTAATAAAAAGGATCACTAAGCACTAATACAAATAATAATGGAGTTATCTATAAAACACTGGTAACCATGAATGTGTATTGCAAAAGTTAGGCCATAAGAGAGGATTTAAACACTGACAATATCAGCATCCCTGACATCACTTGGTAAATATTTACATCACTTGGTACCAGAATAGCCAAAATCCCAATATGCAGTGAGTTCAACTTGATGATCACACGTAAAGGAAGAGTTGATCAGAAAATAGAATTTTGGGGGGAAATTTCAACAAAAAATATTTATTTTGTTTCCATCAGTGTGTTCCATAGCAAATTTTAACTTTTGGGGCAAAATATCAAAAATAGAAATATTTCAGGTAAAAATTGACATATTTCAATTCAAAATGGAGCCACAGTCCCTCATAGGAGTTCAGGTGCCGCATGCTCCCATTCTTTTTATCACTAAGCACTAATACAAATAATAATGGAGTTATCTATAAAACACTGGTAACCATGAATGTGTATTGCAAAAGTTAGGCCATAAGAGAGGATTTAAACACTGACAATATCAGCATCCCTGACATCACTTGGTAAATATTTACATCACTTGGTACCAGAATAGCCAAAATCCCAATATGCAGTGAGTTCAACTTGATGATCACACGTAAAGGAAGAGTTGATCAGAAAATAGAATTTTGGGGGGAAATTTCAACAAAAAATATTTATTTTGTTTCCATCAGTGTGTTCCATAGCAAATTTTAACTTTTGGGGCAAAATATCAAAAATAGAAATATTTCAGGTAAAAATTGACATATTTCAATTCAAAATGGAGCCACAGTCCCTCATAGGAGTTCAGGTGCCGCATGCTCCCATTCTTTTTATTATTAGGGGTGGGATCTCTGGCCAGATTACTTCTCCCTTAATATACCACTTTCTCCCCTCCTGGTGCATGAGGGTGTGCCATAGGAGCCCCGGCCACCATGCATCATGACCGCTGTTGTCTGCAAAAGACGACACTTTTCACAAACCATGTTTAATCAAAAACCCAATTGTCCATTGAAAAAACAGTTCCAACTGAGACTTTCCAACCAGCCCTACATAAAATGTAAATATGATAAATATTTTAATGTAAATATAAGATGTTAAATCATGACCCCAAGATCCATGTGCACAGGAGACCCTGCATGTGCACTTCCTCCCCTTTCATGAAAGGGGTTTCTGCTACCCTAGAGGCAGCATCCCACCTTTCTTCAATAGGGCTTTCTATAAGATTACAATCTATATGGAGGAGAGGACAGGGTTTGGGCAAGTTGTGGGTAGCCCCGAACAGTTGAGCTGAGGTGGCAGTTGAGCTGAGGTGGGTGGCATACCATCCTTCCCTTTTCTTTGGTGGTGGTGAAGCATTCTCTTTTTTGTTGTTGTTGTTTTTGTTGTTTAAAAGAGATCTCTGAGGAAGCCACAGGCTGGAGGAGCTCCTGGTATTATAATCCATTGGAGTTACAGTACCAGGGACCATGGTGGGGTAGGCGTGTGAGGTGGGCACAGAACAAGGGTCTCCGTGCAGATAGCCCCTAATTTAACACCCATCCCCACTCCTCTTATGGAATGATCAGGGAGGAACTCCACAAGGGCATTATCACTGAGATTCCCTCCTTCCTCGCCTCTTTCTGTGAATTATCCTAGCAGGAGAGCAATACAATTCAAAAGTATTATGCAAAACATAACTTAAACCTGACTATTCAAAGCAGAACACAGCCTGCTTAGTGAAGAGTGTGACTGTGTAGCAGTGAAGGGATTAATTAGTTATTTTTGATAACCTTTCAAAGGTGCAAAACTCTATATAAGTGCTAAATGTTATCTTCGTCATCCCAGTTAAATAAGTGAAGCCAAATTCCTGCACTGACTTGAAATGAAGTAATAAGACTTTAAAATCAGCACTGTCTTGCACTGGCTGTCAGCAAACGGGAATTTTGGTGCTGGTGTGACAGGTTCCGTTTTCCTAGTTTGTATCAACAGTCAGGCAACTGGGCTCTTTACCAGACTAAAGTTGAGCCAAAAATCTTGTCAGACAGCCCAAGGAACTGAGCTTCAGAAGACAATCAGTCAAAAGGCAAATGTATTAATCAAATGTTCTGAATATGCCCGTGTTACTAATTCATTATCTTAGGAGCACTGGGTAGAAGCCCAGAAAAAATGTTAAGAATATTGTTTTGTTTGTTTACATCACTACTTAAGGAAAGGTCAGATGACATCCACACTTATCACTTCTGATGTAATTGTACTTTTGTGGTCAGTAAGAAAATACATTTGGCATTGTTTCCCCCAATAAAAAGTTACCTGACTAACACATGGTGTATTGCCAGACGCACATAACACTAGAGCTCTGGGATCTCCACTGGCTGAATCAACCTTAGGGATCCCAGTGCTATACAACTCCTAGGTACCCCTACTACCTGCAGGACTGTGTCTTAAAGGCACAATCTAGCCCCAATCATTTAGAGGTTTTAAGAAAGAGATATACTCCAAATCCCATTTCTGACATTGCACTTTCTTTGTGTTTTTGAGCAAACCCCTTATATTTTCTGTTGTCAGTTTCTCCATCTTCAAAATGGGTGTAATGTTTACTCATTTATGTGGGTCTTTGAATGTTAATAAATTAGTGCTTGTAACATGCTACTAAGTTGGCACTGTCTGCTTTACATGTCAAAAATATCAGTATTATAACAAAATAGTAGGAAATTTTACAACAGGTAACCATAAGTGCATTGGGGTTGTGTCCCTGTATTTCTGCAGATCTACTTCTAATTCTGGGACAAGGCCTGTGTCATTGCATGTTTGTAAGGCATCAAGTGCACTGTAGCCCCAATCCTGATTGTGATCTGAGCACACAGAATAATGTAAATATTAGATAAGAAAATAAGAGAGATCTCCTAGTAGCAAGATCTTCTGTTCTTGTCCAATACAGATTCTCTGTTCAGCATTTTCAAATTGGACTGGGCACCTCCAGGAAAAAGGCAATATATATTGCACAGCTCTCAACAACTATTAGCAAGATGGAAATGTCTAGTGACAAATTCACAAGCTGCAAATGTACAGTCATGAAATTCAATAGCCTCACAGCTGCACTCTTGTAACTTGTGAATTCAGAAAAATGTATGAATTGGCACCAGGTTTCTGGCAGACTATCATTTTACAGATGACACTAACGTCTGCCAGCTTGGTGTCCAACTTTACCCTCGTTTCTTTCCTGTGCTAAAGATCACTAGCTCTGTTTCCAGTAGTTCTCACAGTGTCTGCTGTTTGCTTGCCTGACTTTGTTTCACTGCATTGTGTTGTAATGTGCAATTCCTCTGTACTCTGTTTCATTGGATTTGCTTGAGTTTAACTGAAGTTGGACTATATTTGCTTCGGACAAGTGTTTGCCTCTCTCTCATCTGCTCAGTGTATTCAATGTACCTTTTGTTGGGACTATCCTAGTTTTCCTCTTTTATTTACAAGATGTATATCAATGGAAATGACCATTACAAGTAAGTAGTTGGTGTACTTGAGTATCTTGGTATATAATCTACATGTTTCATATAGGGGGAAGGAATCATTCTTTAAAATGTAGTATCACTGTGTTATAACCAAAAATAACTTCACACAACTTGCAGTAATGTCATGCTAGAGTGAGGAATGCCAATAATTGGCCAGGCTCCCTCCGCATCCTAATGACACAGGACACTTGCCACAAACTTTACATATTACTAACAGAAAGCAAGTATAATTACACACAAAAACTCAGTTTAAAAGAACATTAGAGTTCTAAACTTTCTGAAAGTTCCAAACTTTCAAAACTTCTGAAATACAAGAATTAAGGTTAGCCAAGGAGTTAGTTTTAGGAATTCATCTTTTCCTTCTTTCTTACCTCCTGTGGACAGCAGGTCTATTATTAATTATTATTATTGAGGAAGGGGATAAGACTGGGATCTTAGAGACAGGCATATTCTGAAAATTTTAAACACAGGGAACGCAGTGAACATGCACTAAGGGACACACTGTGAATGGTCCCATAACCAAAAGAGCATGTAACAACTTGCCCCTCTTCATGAAACCCCTCCTATTGAGTGGTAGGCTGGAGCTTCACTATGCCTTAGGGGCAAAATACCCTTTAAGGAAACTGTAAGCTGAGGGAGAGATAAGAAGAATGTAAAGCAAGATCAGACACTCAGCTCAAAGACAATAGAGCTGATGAAGGGAGTAGTGCCAGGGTACAATGTATAAGGGTCATGTGTTTGTTGGTGATATGTATGTTAGAAATGGCAGCCATTTATCACATGGGTCCACAGTTTATCATAAATTGATTTCCTCACCTGCCCTCTGCCTATTAGCCCCGGGGATACATCCAACTTTTAAAAATTCTGAGCAGTTTTGAACTTAATAAAAAAAAAAAAAGATATACCAGAGAATGATCTCTTCCTTCCCCTGCAAATTTACACGGGCCTGAGGCCCATGACAGATTACACTGAATCTTGTATTTGTGACAGGTGTAAAATCTAATATCCTGTGACCCTGCAAGTTAGAAAAAGGAGCTTTAAACACTCATCACTATTCGAATAAAAAAAAGAGACTGAGAATCTCAGCTTTCCACTTTGTATTTAACTGTGACACTCCGAGTACCTTTCCCAGACCTGAAGAAGTGCTCTGTGTAAGTTGGAAGCTTGTCTCTCTCACGAACAGAAGTTGGTCTAGTTAAGAAAGTCATAAGTTTCTAGCCCTCATGATTGGAGAGAAAAGGTTGAAAGTGTGAAGTGAGTAACCTAAAGGCTCAGACTTCAGAATGCAAATTAAACTAACAAAATTTTATTTGTTTTTGTTTTTTTTTAAAGTCACAAAATCATGATTTTTGACCTATTGATGTTGGTAATACTGAATCTCCTCTTTTCCTCCATCCCTCAAGGTAGAATGGATTTCCACAGCTGTACTGTTTGCTCAGCACTCTCACTGCAGTCTCAGCTGTCCCAGGCAATAGAGAGAGAGACTGCATGTCTTGAACCACAGCATGCATAGAAGCAGTCAATAGACTATTTTCTAATGTAATATATCCAAAACACATACAATATAGCTGAATAAATAGGTGAAATTGTATTGGATTTAGTTTTAAAGTATCAGTCTCTGATTGCATTGCTAAAAATAGCTGACTTTAAGAAAACCAGCATATCAGATCCCATTTCAGAGTAGAAAGGAAGGCTAAATAGCTAAAAACACAGGAACCAAAAAGGAAAGGAAATAAATGGGGTAATGGAAGAATGTAAGGGAAACATTTACTTCTTGTGGCTGCTGATGTTGTGCTCAGCAGTATCTAAAATGGAACAATTTTCAAATTTCAGAAATAATCTCCTGTATTTCAGTTATTAGGTCCAGCATTCTCTGTATCTATATTTCTAGATGCTTGTTCAGATAAAGTCTGAACAGTAACAATTTGTTATGTGAGCTGTGACAGCCTCTTTCTCCAGCTATTAGCAGGTTCTAATCTCACTTATGTCAGTGGAGTCACATCAGTGTAAAACTGACTTCGGTGAAGTTGTTTTCACTTTATACCAGCTTAAGAGTTAGATCATGCAACTGCATTTGGCAGGGTGCACACATAAGCGAGATCAGACTCAGGCTATCAGTCTTTAGTCAGTAAGCAGACATGGCTTACTACATTAAATCAATGTATTATTTCCTGTGTAGACCAACACCCTTAAGAATTCATGTTCAAAAATCTACCTACAGAGTACTTACACTTTTAACATGTAGTTAGTATGCTGGGAAAAATATAATATTGTAAGTTACTGACATTTTAGAAAATGTTAAATATAATACTAAACTGCAGCTCTCTGTAGGAATTTTACAGATGTGAAGTCCTCTTTAAGCCCAGGACTTTTTTTTGCCACCCTCGGCAGCGGAAGGTCCCACCCCCAAAATACCGTCGACGACCGGGGCGGCCAAAGATCCGGCTGCTGCGGTCGCCGCCCCCCAAATGTTAGCGCCCTAGGCGACTGCCTAGGTCACCTAATGGGTTGCGCCAGCCCTGTTTAAGCCCTGCACATTTTGGGGGCCAGATGTTCAAAAGTGCTCAGCACCCAGTAGTTCCTGTTGTTCCCACTTAATTTAGGCACCTTAATGACAGCTGAGTTCTTTTAAAAATCTAACCACTTATTTAAATTCCTAAATAGGAGCTGATAGTTGCTTAGAAAATCTGCCTGCATCCTTTGTTCATAGACAAATGCTGGAATCATGCACAATACCAATATTACTCTTAGTTATATTTATATATCACGGTTCCAGTCCCTTGCCTCAGCTTTTGGGATGCTGTGCAATAGAATCAAAGCAATTACAATATAACAGCTTAATAAAAATGTGTCCTACCTTCTTCACACATAAACATACACAAACAAATAAAATGAATCCAATTTTTAAAGCGGTAATGTGATCATTAAACAAACTCCTTTTAGGGAAAAAAATACCTTAGGGGTCTTAATTATTTGTTTGTTTTTTTGCTGTGTTGGTGGTGGATTGCTTGTTTGTTTTGTACTTGTATGTTCTTGGTGTGTTGGTTGTTGTTTTGTTTTCCTGTTTGTTAAGAAATGGGGAAGGGATGAAAGAAGATTGATTCAGGGAGTCCAGGAGATCCATCTCCCTCCTGGTCTCCGTTTTTGCACAGTACACCAACATAAATACACCACCAGATACACTGGGGCTCTGAAGGCTTGACTTAGTAACTGCTCTCCACCAATTTACATGAGTTGGATACGTAGCAGCTCTGCAGAGTCTGCCTCCTCCCACACACAGGCCATGGTGGTACAGAGCACTGAAGGAAGGGACTTAGGGGGCACCTTACACCTCCTCTTCTCCCTTGTACCAGCGCTCAGGACAGGTCATGATCTGGAGTGAAAATGTATCAGAACAATAATTGTTAATTGAAACTATTTAGAAGGTAACCAGGTTATTTCTTTAAAGTTTCAGAGAACCCTAATGTACAATAAAGCTCCTTATCTTCCTTCTGGTACTATAGAGATCATACAAATTCTTTAAGAAAAGCAACTATTCACGTGCAGAAAATGTAAAATAAAAAATGTAGAACACTTGAGGCAAGTATGTATTCCCCCCCCCACACACACACCATGGCCAACTCACTAATAATATATAAACCAGGTGTTTACTTTAAAAAGAGATTACATTTCCAAGCTGAGAACAGTTTATTCCTAACTTATTGCTTAAAAGAATATAAATGTAGAGACATCAGGTTTTTTATTTTGTTAAGAAACATTGCACAATCCACATAGTCAAACAGGAGTGTCAGCAAAAGAAGTATTCACTGGTTTATAATTACATGTTTATTGCTCGTTTTATTTGTTCTAAAAGGTTAAACTCCCATCTGCCCTTCAAACTTCACACATCACTCTTAGAAAACCATACACTGAGAACATGTAATAAGTTTGTTTACCTATAACTTGGCAGAGCCACAAGAAAGAACAGAATGTAAAGAATGAGTTCTTTTGGCAAAAAGAGACTTCTCTAGAAACAGTTGCCTCAGCCTTTCTGAAACAATGGAGTTTTTTTCCAAACTGGATCTCATGCGTTTCTGAATTGCCCAACATTTTAATGACTTTTCATACAGCTGAGAATCATTTGAAAGCAAATCCAAATACAGACTGGGGGTGGAGGTGGAGGGAAAGAGTTCTCTGGTGACTGATTTCTGTGAAAAAAAAGCATGTGATCAGAGCATGGCTGTTTCAACATTACTTGAAATCTGCAAAAATAATAACTACTTTCCATGTGACATGTAGAAACCTGTTGAATTCAGAACACATCCAACATCCCTCTAGGCAGTAAGATGAATGGATTCGTTTCAACCTGCCTTTATAGTTCGCTCTTTGAAAACAAGGTGATGTCATATTTTTAGCTTAAAATTAAGTTTTTCTGGGGGGGGGGGGGGGAAACCCAATTCAGTTATGTTAAATATATCCTTTGGACTGAGGATATTTTTTAAAAAATAGTGCACTAATTTGCACTGTTTTGTGCTTCATATTTCTGTAACTCCTGATTTTCTCCATAATTTTTAATTGTTTTTACTGTAGTACAAGGTGTTCTAGAGGCTACTGTCTTGAAAAGTATGAAAACCTACAAGTCAACATTTTGATTTTCTCTCCAGAAATCTATTCTCATGAAGGCCTTTCACAAACCTCAAATTAAAAAAATCAAAACTGTTCCAAGTTGTAATATATTCAGTATCCTATTTAATTTCTATCAAATTATGATATTCTCAGATTAACCATAGAAGACCCACAGTCCCAAAAAATTATCAGTGAGATTCTGTTCTGCACCTCGTAAAGATGCAGTACAGAGTTTGCAGTCAAAGGATAGCAAAGGGATAAGGTGACTTTAAGCCACCTTTGCGTCCTCCCAATTCTGGGCTGCTCCAGGGGCTGGAGAAGCCCCCAATAAGTTACAGAAAAGTGCTCTAGCCCCACTCTCGACGTGCCCTTTCTGCCCCCTAGTCCCACTTCCTACGCCAGGGCTTCCAGAGAGGCCCTCAGAAGGCAGCCTGCAGCAATCATCCTCAGTTCCTGTGCTGGGAAGATTCTCCTCTGGCTGCATCCAGGGCTTTTTGAGCATCTTACTACTCCAGCCCTTTTACCTGGAGTAAAGGGGCTGGAGCCGGGTAGCAATCTCACCCCAATAGGTCCTGAAGTTGTCCTCCTTTCTCAGTAATTCAGCAGTTATTTAGCAGGGCTATGGATACCTTTTGTGGTTACTGTTCCAGTTGCACACGTGCCGGCCATAGAAAGCTGAGTGGAAGTGAGGAAAAACTCATACCACCAGGTCTCATCCTGACTCTTTGAAACACTGAGTCAGAAATGCCTAAAACTGTTCCACCATAACCAAATAATGGATTTATAAACCTGTAGTCACCTGAATCAGAAGATAAACTAATAGTCCTCTCCCTCTGTGGATGGACTGTCAACTTTATTTACTTGGTGGGAAAAATATGGCAAACTTCTGTCTTGCCCAACTAATTAAAAACAAACAAAAAAAAAGACATTAAGCCCAAAAGAGTAATAAATGAAAAAAATTACTATGTATACTTAATGCTGGCAGTGTATTCATTTGCTTCTCACCATTTAGTCCAAAAGTTCAACCTCTTCTGCCTGCTTTGAAACTAGACATGGGTACCCACATTCTTTAGAATGGGAAATTATTTCCAACACACTGAAATTTATAAGTGCTAAAAGAAATATCTTTTTTTTTTGGCAATAATCCATGAACTAGAAAGATGGATTATTAAACCTGAAGAGAGCACCATGAAATGCAAAGGTTTTTAATTATTTGTACACTAATACCTTCTTTGGGTGTGTATCCATGATTAAACTGGACTGCAGTGTTTGCCTCGGGTTGGCATTCTAGGCAAGATGGCGCACTTTCCCATGTGGCTAACAATGTACCATCTTAGTTTATTTTATTGAATTAAAATTATTTTAATTTATTTACTAAGGTAAGGGCAAGATAAAAAGTATGTTTTCCCTATATTTTGAATGAGAATTAAATTGTTTTCAAAACCTATTTAACTAAATTAGCTATTTTGAATCTGTAGGAAATACTCCACATGTAGGGGCAAATTTTCTGACTCGCAATTTATTGACTTGCAATGAGACAGGATCCTACATACCTAAATCACTTTTTAAAAAGTGAACCTTGGCTCTTAAGTCACTTAGGAGTGTGTGGGGGGGGTATTATAATTTATATTTTAAAATGATAAAGAGATCTATCCAAAGCGCTAGTCATCCTAGTATCTTCATTAATGTATAGAATATAATAAAATCCCAGAAGCATGGAAGTAATTATTCCAATAGGAATGACAGCCAAACACCTAGAGAAACTCCTTTCTACCCATTCATCATGTGGGAAGTATTTCCTCAGCTCTCTTCAAAAGTTCTCTAAAAACAATTGTCTTGCAGTATATCTGTAATATCTCCAAATTTGGGCTATTTCAGGCTAAGAGAAGAGCAAGTTCTAGAGTCTCAGAGCCCTCACAGAGACCGTCTTGCATCTGAAGAAGTGAGGTTCTTACCCACGAAAGCTTATGCTCCCAATACTTCTGTTAGTCTTAAAGGTGCCACAGGACCCTCTGTTGCTGGTCAATATGTGAACTCTTGAGTTCTACACAAGTTTCAGTGTCAGAATGATTTTAAGGTGTAGCCCCATAGAGAGTGTATTGCGAGATGCTAGGTATGTACGTGGGGTAGCTGGCTCCTCCTGCCACCTGCACCAGAATGGCTACACTCTATTTTTAGCATGCTAGCTTGATCAGAGCTGGTATTGGTACATCTCCTCGAGCTGGAATTTACCACTGCAGCTCAAAGTATACACATACCCTCAGAGAGAAAACAACATTGCTAATGAGGAGCAGCCCCATCCACTCCCTCTAGGGTCCATCGGTGAGGTAAGCAACACCTTGTGATGAATTATATCAAAGGCAGTTGAAAGATCTAATAATGAGTCTGGACCCTAGTCATCATCCATCTACAAGAACAGTTCATTGACCAGCATGAGCAATCCAATCTCTGGGCCAAAGCCTGGTCTCTTCTCAGATTGACAATGGGGAAGGAAATCAGAAACATCTGAATAGAGAGTTGCCTCACACAACGTTCTCCACAATGTTGACCAAGAAAGAAAGATGCAATACTGGTCAATAACTGTATCAGAAAGTTTGAAAATGTAGTTGGAAAATTTTACCCTTAGTTTTGAAAGTGCAAAGTATTATGCTAATATTGAAAGGTATAAGTAAAACCAATTTAGGCTTAAAACGGGCATTTTCCCTTTAAATTGTAGACTTCATGGAATAAATCTTTTGTTTATCTAAATTCAGACAGTACTTTTTTTTTTTTTAAAAGGAATCCTGTCCAAGGAAAAATGAAATCACTATTTAGACTTGTTTCAACTCCTCAGCTGTGAGGCCATGTTGTTTGGTCACCCTGCAACTGGCATGAGGCCCTTTTCTGAATCTGTCCTAATTAATTCAGCATCCAGAATAGCCAAACCCAGACTAGACCTCTGCAGATTTCAAAGGACGTTCACTGAACACAAACTAAGCCCTGATCCTGCAATTGCATACATGTGGGCAAATTCCTGCTCCCACACAGACCTCCATTGATTTCAGCAGGCCTTTGCGTGGGCACAGGAGTAAGCATGGATGCATTTCATGATCAGGGCATAGGTGTGCACAGATGTCAATCACCACTGATTTCTATGGAGTGGATGCCCATATCCATTGCCTGATAAGTACAGCACTAAGATATGTCCTGATTTTTCATGAGAAAATATTCCCAAATTGGATTTGTTAGTCATACTTTAAATCCAACATTGGTAAAATCCGACCAAGTGGAGCAAAAATTAGTTTTTGATTGTAATCCTGAAATATACTCTTGCCATGCATTAAGTGAATAAAGATGAGTTTGGCTTTTGTGTAACTGAGAGCTAAATTAGTTTATGGATGATGTTCCTTAACAATGTGTTCAATCTTTTGCTCCATCTTATCTAAATGAATACTTAACCTCTTGGAAATAGGTTTCTGCCTGAGAGATTAAAGACAGGGTATTAAAGCTTCTGAAAGAGAAAACCAGTGGAAAGAAAATGTCCTTGCTTAGGTAATTGTACATCCCTTGAACACAACAACTTACTTTTTAGCGTGAAGTCTACAAAATTCAGCTGTGCTGGAAAAAAAAACCATTTGCTACTGAATTCAATTAAAAACTAATTTGTAATTAAGATTTAATATTGATGAGTTTACACTTTTGCTTTAATAAATGCTGTTGCTATCCACAGCAAATTCTATGTTGATAAGCGACTGAACTGAAAATGTACCGTACTTTCTTCAAATTCCAAACAGGTTTGCTTCTCAACATTTCTAGGGTTTCATTTCTAAATGCACAATATTGAAGGTTTTTTAAAATAAAACATGAACATTAAATAGTAACTAAACATCGCTATTGCCCACAGACAGACCCCAGCCTGCACTCTCAACACAGCATGCACATACTAACTTGGTGCTCAAAACTCACAGCCTTCCCAGGGTTAACTTCTGAAAGAAACGTCAATCATTTATATGCTGGCTAGAGTTGATGAGTCAGCAGAAATTACTCTGAATTTCTGTGCATTGTGCTGGTACCTGAAAATAGGGTGACTCAACAGAAAAGCCCAGTGTCCCTATACAAGGTCCTAGATCCTGCTGCCACTCTCTTAAACTACCCACACAGTTAAGTCCCAGTCCCATTACTTTCCCAGCCTAGAAATCCATAATGTCCCTTGTTAACAGATCAACCACAAATACAAGAAGGTGATGGTACTGTGGAGGCAGCACTCTCCCCACTTCCATGTGGGAAGGGGATCAACGTGGGGAGGCATCAAAGAATTTAGGCCAATACTTTGTACTAACCAAGCCATATTCAAGTTCACTTCCAGTTTAGATTCATCAGCTTCAATAAGAGGAATCAAATTCAAGATTTTAGGAGGAAATAAAAACTAGTTCACTGGAAACCATGATATTACCACAACTCCTTATTTTACTGCATTTGAGTGGCTACAAAATGCTTCAGATACTAAGCTTAGCTATTTATTTCTATGCTTCCAAAGATCCCCATGGGAACAACAAAGTGAAAGACCAAACCCCAAAATGAGCAACAACAACAAAACCCCACAGCATTTCAGGAAACTCAGATATCAAGTGAAATTAATGACTTTACTATAAGTAATTTGTATATAGCTCTAGCATTCCTGATTTAGATAATTTACAGTAATAAAGATTGTGCAATACCAGGTTTCTGTTGAACAAAGGTTAATCTGAGTCTAAAATATTGCTTCTGATGAGATGTAATTGGGAAGTACGTTGATTGCAGAGATGGTAAATGCCTGCATATTATTGATCTCTTACAACTTCGTTACAATGTCTTTATGAATTTATTTTGTACTTTGAGTTCTGAAGCAAGTGGTGAGAGCAGGAAAAAAAGTGAGTTTTGAGCTGTTTGAAAGTCCAAGTAGGAACAAAGGAAATGGATATTCCTCCACATCATGTTTCTGATCCATGATTTTCATATTAATTCCTATTTGTCATGCAGCTGAGAAGTGCCTCAAGACAGCCATATTTTCCTCATGCTAAATATTTCCCTTATGTTATCCTAGATGCTGTATTACAAATAGGGGTGGCAGGTCATGGTGATTACCAGACCATACAAAGGCCAACTGAGTAGCAGTTTTCAGTCACTGAAAAAATCAGACCAGTACAGCTAACCTCAATCATTCAAAAAAATCATAGCCCCAAAAATCTTGAGATTGGTTTAAAACTAATACATTGGATGGTCCTTTTTATGTGCCTCCTGGGTTTTTAACATTTAGGTTTTCAAGCTTATCTCTACCACCAACAGGGCTAGAACCTTCCTTATGCTTTTACATGAAAGCTGAGATTTTGCTAACTAACTTCAGAGCCAGGGGCTTTACAAAAACAAAAAAAATCATAATACATGGTGAAGTTACAAGAATTTGCCACACAGAGAACAATGCTTTTAGAAACAAACTAAAGTCGAACAAGACAATGGAGGAAAGAGCAAAGGAGGGGAAATAATAAGAGAGCAGAGGAATGACAACCTCCAACACTAAAGAGCTGGTCAGAAGTTTTCCAATGAACATTTTTCTGCCAAAAAATACCACTTAGGAGATGTGCCACTTTTGACATAAAAAACTTTTCTGATGAAAACCTGCTTAGTTTCCTGCCAGCTGGCCCACCTGCCTGCCTGTTCTCAACAGCCTGCCTGGTGGTGAGGCTGGGAGTTGCCATTTCCCAGGCTCCACACTGTGCCACCTGGCAAGGATCTTCGGAGCTGGAGCGCCCCACAGCCTGAGCAGCCTGTTGCATGAACTGGCTCCCTGGGCACCCAGGGGGAGCAAGGCAACAAATTCCATTTTGGTTCTCCCCACCACAGGTTTTTTTTTTTTTTTTTTTTTCAGTCTTCCCCTCCCATTAATATTTTTGTCTAAGCTTTGGAACAAAAATTTTTTTCAAAACTTTTGCAGAAGGGAAGGACTGTTTGCCACCTAGCTCTAGTCAGAGTAGAAAATCTAAAAAACAGATTTAGACCATTGTAAGTTCATTAGTTTCACCCAGGGCTTGGAATCAGCTGGAAGGACCCAAAAAGAGTAGACTTGATATGTCAAGATCTGTGTTTGTTGACTTTCAGTGTACATGACAAGGTTTTTTCGTTTTCCCAGGCTTTTGGAAATAGGAGGGGTTGGGAGATGTTAACTACTGATATAATCATACAAATCATAATTTGATAAAAACACAAACAAAAATTATCTGTGCATGTGCTTGGAGCATGGGAGGCATACATTATATACATTTAAATAAATAATAAAGGAAAGGACTCTCCAGAAATAGTAAAAGTACGTACAATAATGCAGCTCTGTGTTCACTGTAATGAACAAATGTTATAAAAAAATTAAGAGAAAAGGAATGCAGTGCTTCCTTTCAAATAGGACGTATAATTTTAAAAAGGAAAATTTTTCCCAGTTTCTATTTGGCAAATTATTTGAGCCAAGTACACTGTCTACTGCTATGAATGGTTACTTTGTAGTATAATGGATTTGCATGGTGAAATCATAATACCCTGGGCATTTGGATCTGTATTCTACTCTAAAAATGAAAACCAGCTCCCTCAATCTATTACATTTTTGGACTGGAATTTGATCTATTAAGTTCTATAGCTTTCTCCTGGTAGGAACTGATCTGCAATGAACAACAATTTGCAGCTGTTCTGTACTGAAGAACAACCTGCACTTTGCACTGTAACCATCAGATGGTGCTTGAAACAGAAGATTACAAGAAAGCAAACAACAATTTTATGTATTGCATAGGCAGTGTACAATGTTTGGAGCTGCAGAAAGTTGCTCCCTAAAGATTCAGACTCCAGCAAATGAATTCTTGTAACTGGACTCATCTTAAAAATCTGACCTGATTTCAGGAGATGAGTAGAGCACATCAATAAAATTAATACCCACTCATCCACAAACATACATACACTTCTTTAAATAAAACAACCAACATTTAAGTGCTCAGCCAGACTTCTACTCATCATCTTCTACATCTCTGTTTGCTCGGTTCACATTGGATTTCCAGTAAGTTGTGAGTTACTGATTGAAATGTTGTTTAAAGCATCAGCTCTGATGTGGGTTTTTCAACAAAAGGAGTGTCCAATGGAAAGCCAGCATCAAAAGCACATTTCACACAAGGAAGGCATCCTCATTTTGAAAGATTTGTCCGATGATAAGAATGAAGAGCTAAAACAAGAGCTTGTCTGCTATGGTAGGGAATAGGAGGCTGAGGGAGTGGTGATTTGCCCCTGGTAATGATTGGTTACTGTGGCTTACACTATTAGAGATGGTCTCCATGCAGCTCATTATGAGCAATGTTTTTTATCACAGCAGCTAGGTGCTGAGGCAATTGGTGCTATAAAGAAATAATATAACTATAATAAAATAGGGCTGATGTCTCCCTGAAGAAACATAGTAGATGAAATGCCCTCCCAAATATGCTGGTTTACTTCTCCAAATCTTAGTTTCCCCCATTTGTAACAGAGGCAATGATATATACTACGGGTAAAATTCAATAACAAACAAGATTTCAGATATCTGCAGCTACATCATGTTGTTAAGTTCTCCAGTAATCCCCGTTTTACACATTTGAAAGCTAAGCCTCAAAGTCTCAGTGACTTGCCAGAAGGTAGGGGGGACAGTACCATTAAGAGTATTGCGGGGTACAGCTCCAGCCCCAACTTCTTCAAAACATCAAATGTAAACTTCAGTGGGGCCAGGATAACACCAAATAAGTCAATGATAAAACTCCTATTGACTACAATGTGGCCAGGATTTCTCCCTTGTCATTTACCTTAAAGGCTCTTCACAGCCTAGCTCATTCCTTTTTATCCATTTTTCTGTCCCCCCTCCCACACTGTGGCCCACCCCCTTCACTCTCTGAATGATGGCTGCCTCTCTTACACCCTTCTTCCACAAGTTTTCTACCATACTGCTCTTTATTCATGAAACCCTCTCCCCAACTGATCTGCAAAACTCCTTTTCTGTCCTCCCTCAAGTCCTTCTGAATGCTCATTTCTACCACAGTCCACATGGACACTACCGAAGGACAATAGCTAGGTGGACGGCATCTACCATAATCTCTCCTGTTGTTAAAGAAAGAAAGAAAGAAACAAAGCACATAGCCAAAACAACCTTGAATTCCCTTTGCTATTACTCTTGTGTCTCCTCCACCAGCCTTTCCTATCAGGCATTAGGTCTTGCAGCTAAGCCTGAAACCAGCTAGCTCCACCTCCCTAGTGAGCAACAGAGAACTTGCAACTGAATCCCAGTTGGCTTTCAGCACAATAACCTGATTGGCTGGAGGAGCCAACAGACATGTTCTTAACTCTATCAGCAGCATTAGGCTGACAGCTGCTCAATGCTTATGCCTGCAGCTATGATTGTTTCGGTCTTGTTCCCAGCCCTGCTCTTGCCTTGCTCTAGTCCTCCTTGAGTCCTGACTCCAGCTCCTGCCATTAGGCCTGACCACCCATGGCATTTCCATCATCGGTCACTCTCTTCTGTTTACAATGGATTTTAACTACTTCAAGGTAGGAACTGTCTCTTACTATATGTATATACAGCAACTATCACAACCCTGATTGGGGCCTCTACCTGCTACTGAAATATGTATATAATAAATGACAATTAACACAAAAGTGTAGCATAAGTGCAAAATATTAGTAAGAACAGGCAGACCAGGTTGTTTTTTTGGTTCTCTCTTGCTGGTTTTTCAAAATTCACAGGGGACTTTCCAAGGTTTTGCGACCAAACACCTGCTGTAGATTAGAATGTTTGGGGTTTTTTTGTGAATGGCAACAAAAGTGTAAAGTGTCATGAAATTGCCTCAATTTCAAAGTTTAGAAAACTGGCAAAACTCATGAACAGAAAGTTCAAGGTTTGAGATGTTCATTGATCTTCAGTGGTAAGAAAGAAAATGGCTGAGATGACAGAGAGCCCCTCTATGTGACTAAAACAGCCAGTAATGCAAAGGCACACAGCATAGTAGTAACCTCTTTTAGTACTGTGCCAGAGTAACAAGTGCTAGGAACCTGCCTACCAATACAGTTATTTCAGCTAATTCAGGCCAGCAGACCAACTACCATAACATTAGGTACTTGGATCCTGCACGGAGATGCAAAATTATTTCTGCTGACTTGGACCAGGGGAGTCTTTTTTCTACCATTGGGTTGTAGCTAATAAGAGTTTATTGTCCCTCTCTGAGGGAGAGGGAATTGGGTCCAAGAAAAGGTATCAAGCGGAGTGCCCTAGAGGGTTGGTCCTGGGGCTGGTTTTGTTCAACATCTTCATTAATGATCTGGAGGATGGCGTTGATTGCACCCTCAGCAAGTTTGCAGATGACACTAAGGGCTTGTCTATACTTACCGCGCTGGTTCGGCGGCAGGCAATCGAACTTCTGGGTTCGATTTATCGCGTCTAGTCTGGACGCGATAAATCGAACTCAGAAGTGCTCCCCGTCGACTCCGGTAATCCTGCTCGCCGCGAGGAGTACGCGGAGTCGACAGGGGAGCCTGCCTGCCGCGTCTGGACGGCGGTAAGTTCGAACTAAGGTATGTCGACTTCAGCTACGTTATTCACGTAGCTGAAGTTGCGTACCTTAGTTCGATTTGGGGGTTTAGTGTAGACCAAGCCTAAGATGGGGGGAGAGGTAGATGTGCTGGAGGGTAGGGATCGGGTCCAAAGTGACCTAGACAAATTGAAGGATTGGGCCAAAAGAAATCGAATAAGGTTCAACAAGGACAAGTGAGGAGAGTCCTGTACTTAGGACAGAAGAATCCCATGCACTGCTACAGGCTGGGGACCGACAGGCTAAGTGGCAATTCTGCAGAAAAGGACCTGGGAATTACAGTAGATGAGAAGTTGGATATAAGTCAACAGTGTGCCATTGTTGCCAAAAAGGCTAATGGCATATTGGGCTGCATTGCCAGCAGATTGAAGGAAGTGATTATTCCCCTCTATTCAGCACTGGTGAGGCCACATCTGGATTAAAGCTTCCAGTTTGCCCCCCCCCCCAAAAAAAAAGGATGTGAACACATTGGAGAGAGTCCAGTGGAGGGCAACGAAAATGATTAAGGGGCTGGGGCAAAAGATTTATGAGGAGAGGCTGAGGGAACTGGGCTTATTTAATCTGCAGAAGAGTGAGGGGGGATTTGATAGCAGCTTTCAACTACCTGAAGGAGGGTTCCAAAGAGAATGGAGCTAGGCTGTTCTCAATGGTGGCAGATTACAGAACAAGGAGCAATGGTCTCAAGTTGCAGTGGGGGAGGTCTAGATTAGATATTAGGGGAAACTATTTCACTAGGAGGGTGGTGAAGCACTGGAATGGGTTACCTAGGGAGGTGGTGGAATCTCCTTCCATAGAGGTTTTTAAGGTCAGGCTAGACAAAGCCCAGGCTGGAATGATAGTTGTGGTTGGTCCTGCTTTGAGGAGGAGGTTAGGTTAGACTGGATGACCTCCTGAGATCTCTTCCAACCCTAATCTTCTATGAAAAGAAGGGTCTGCAGGGGGAAAGTGAGGCACAGTTAAACTGAGGCTGAAATTTATTGTTAACATGAACAACAACAAAATATAAAGAAACCCCAGGACAAGATTTGGCTTCTAAGCCAATGCATGTTCAGTTGAGACAGCAAGGTGGGGCTCATCCAATTCACACATACAAAGTAAGGTCTGTATATAATCTTACACAAAGAGTAATAAACTGCAATTAGCATCCTTGTTTAGCTCTGCCTAAATATTCTCATAAAGAGAGAGACCATCGTTGCAAGAAGCAATCATTACTTTTAACTGCTATCACACCAGAAGGCAGGATGGCTGATGGTTGTAAGTATAGATGTAATGGTTGTTTATAAAAGCCTACCAGATAATCTAGGGCAGAGTGGCTCACAAGAAAAGAAAATCTGAAATTTGAATATTTTGCTTAACACAGGAAGAAAATTCCTTCAAACCTTTGTAGAAGCAGCAGGTGTTTATAAATCCCGTGACATGGATTGCACAGCTTTCTCATCTCTTTATATGTGCCTTATACCAGCAAGAGAGAGGGGGCAAAATATAATAAAGGAATGCAGAAGATTAGTTTTACACAGATATTTGTTTCGATACACAAATATGTACAAAACTATCATTTTAAAAGCCAATTTTGTGAGCTTCTTCTTAGGCCGATAAAAGTATAAGGCTCAGACTGACTAGGAATCAAAAGTAGAGACAAAACTGAGAAAATATGCAAGCATTTTTCTTGCTTTTTGTCAAGCAGTGCAAAGACAATTAAGTTTCTTTTCTTCACCATATATATAATACTCAGAAGTGAAAGCTTAATTAACTTGTCAGAAACTGTGGCATCTCTTTTCTTGAGCTGCTGAACCCACCCTCCCAAAAGAGTTGAAGGAAAAATAAACTAAATGCTTTAGCTGAAGTACCTGATCATGCATGACATTCCTGTTCTGTAATATAGTTTGTCTTTCATTACCAGAGGCCTTTTTAATCCATTTGGATGAGCACACTTTTACCATTTGTCTGGAATGTCTCAGCAGCAGAACTTCAATTGTTCTGTGACGATGGACACCTTTCTGATGCGGTGCGGTAATGACAGAGCATCGCTAATTACAGCATACAGCACTCATGTTTGTCAGACAAACTCAAAGTTCTAGCTGGAGATCCTGGATCATGCTGGATTTCCATGTTAATTTATAGTCTTATGGTCCCCTGTGCTGTCAGGTGCCCTGCGAAGACTAACTCTGCAAGCAGAGGAGCCCTGTCTGAGGCATCCGGATCCCCATTGCAGGGGATTGAATAGGAGTGGGCAAATAGTGCTGAGATGCTGGGTGCGACGCATGACTGGAAAGGGTTAAGCATCCTGCAGGACAAATTATGCAAATTCAACCCTTAAAGACATATGGGGAGATAATGTTGGTGTATTTACATATATATTGGTAGTAGTGATGATGTAATCAAACAGTCCCTATCTATGCTGTACTCTGTTAATTCAGAGAGCAAAAGGATATCTTAGCATTTAAATGAACTGTAAACATAGGATATCACTGTATTCATCTCTCTTTGAAATGTATAGCAAATCGTCCACGAATGGTGGAAAAACAGGCAATTGCCTTATGTTAATCTGTGTGGATAATTACTAGCAATGCTTAGGAAATGAGTGTCTATTGTTCACCGAGAGACAATGGAAGGCCAGAAACTGTATAAAAAAATGGCTTGGGTCCTGATCCTATTTATCTCAGATATGCTTGAGGCTTCATGCAGGGGAAGCCTAAGCCATAAGGACTGAGATCCCAGTTCTGATTGGATCACCATGAATATAAACATTGGACTATAACCTATAAATTATTTCTGAAAGAACTCTTTGCAATTACTAGCTGAGTCTAAGAAGGCTTTCAGCAAAGTCCTTGCTAACAACTGACCATCTCTGGTGATAGCTTGGAATGGCTCTCATTTTTTATGAAGGCAGGTCAATAAAGGAATTGACTATCCATAACTGGAGTGGATATATTTCATGATTAGGACTTGATAATTGGCAATTCTAATGTAGCAATGCAGAAAAATAACTCTTGTGGCCAAACAAGGTGTTTGGGGCTGTGTAAATGAACAGGAACTCTGTACCCTTAGCAGGAGCGTAATACTTATCTGCCCTTGTAACAGAATACATTCACTGCTGGGACACATCCTTGTGGCTACTTCTGGGGATCAGTTCTTGCATGGCTCAGCATCTCCTCCTTCGGTTACTCATCTGTAAGCAGGCGTAGACTCACCCCTGCGGCGCCTCCTGCTGGTCGTCTCGGGAGTTAGCTCACCAGCCTCTGGAGCGCCCTCTGCAGGCCAGGTATCCCGCCTGTCTTTGGCCCCTGTGTCCCTCCCGGACCCCGGTGCCCTTGGCTTAGGTGCTGCCCCCCCTAGCAGTACCCCACTCTCTCTCTGGGTCTCCCCACCCAGGGGAACTCCCGCCCCTTATCCCAATGACGCCTCAGTGGTGGCTACTGCCAGTCACCATCTAGCCCCCGCGCCCTGGGGCAGACTGCAGTCTATCAGCCAATCATCACCGGCAACAAGGGGTTTGGACTGGCTGCCTTTACCCACCCTCTGGCTGCCCCTGTGCAACCTCAATACCTATCTGGGCCTAGGACCAGGCCCTGCAGCCCGGGTAGTTGCTGGCCTAGGGCTTCCCAGCCCCCAAGGCCTTTCCCCAGCCCTGCCTTACTCTAGGTCCCCAGGTGAGCTCCCTGCAGCCAGACCTGTCTCTCTCTCCTATCAGAGAGAGACTCCTCTGCTCTGGCTACCCTGGCCTTCTTATAAGGCTGAGTGGTTCAGTTTGGGGCATGGCCCCAGCTGCAGCCACTTCCCCAATCAGCCAGGGTTTTGCTCCTTTTTACCCAGACCCAGCCCTGTGCAGGGCTTTTTCAACCCCTTCAGGGCTGGAGCGGGTGATCACCCTGCTACACATCCCATGGTGTCGCTCTCTTTCTCTGGACTCACGGTGCCCCACATTCATGTCTTTTCCCTCTGGCCAGATCACTACAGTTCTTCCCTTCTGGGATATCAGAGTCACACTGGACAGGCTGTCCATGTACTGTTTCAGGCAGTCTTTCTGGTCCAAGTCCAGGATCAATGCCATTTTCCCAGTGGCTAGTGGGGAACCCCCATCCACTTGCTACTCTGGGTTCCAGCTCAGGGACCCGGATATCAGCAGTTAATGTTTACACAATCTCTACCCTCACTGTTCTTTCCCTGGGCTTCTTCCAATTCTGCCTTCCTTGGGCTTTCTTCCTTGCAACTCCTCTGGGTGAATCCTTTCCATATGGCTAGGAGACCAGGGCTTTTGCTCCCCACTGGATTTTCTCCTACCCATATCTCTGCTCAGAGAATGACTGCAGACTGTCTCCCTGCAGCCCCTTTCTGTTCTCAGCTTCATCCCTTTATAGAGGCCCAACCTGCTCCTTGGCTGAGCTTCATCTTTCATTAGGCTTTATTGAATCCTGGCTCTCCTGCAGGTGCCACATTCAGGGTTAAATTGACCTACTTCAACCAACTCTGCCTTGTGTGGGGTGGACAACCCACCAGCTCTTTCATCACAGCAGGTCAGGAGGTATGGTATCTGGTTGCTAAATTGCCAAATTGTTCTAGCTGGTTCAAGTAGGGCCACATTTGTAAGTAAAGCTACCCGACCAGAGGAGACAGTATAAAGGATGTCAAATATTTTGTATTAAGTCTCATGTATCTCCTCCAAATGGATTTGGAGGAAATCTGCAATTCTTTTCATTAGCTGCTGGAATTACTTGACTTCATCTACATATGAGGGAGAAGGAGACATCACTGCCTCATTGGGTGAGGAGGAAGAGATGTAGCTTCCTCATCACCCCTTTTCTCCTGTTCCTTGAAGGATTCGTCCTGGGGGTGAGACTCACATGGAGGAGCTGGTGGAGTAGATAGTTCCTGTCTTTGACATTTCCTACAGTGTAATTAAGTTCTGTATAGAATTTCTCTTTATAGGTAGTGCACAGGTCCCTAATTGACTATTTAAATAGGGCCACATCAGAAAGGAGGGAGCACTCATGATAATTGATACCAGGAAGGGTGCAGGGGGGGGTTGTCTTCCAACAAAAAAAAGTGTTAGGAAAGACAGCTCTGGGCTGGTAACTGAGCAAGTCCTGGGAAAAGAGCTGGAAGTCAAAGAAGCTGCTATGTTGTTGTCAAGGCTGGATCCCCACTTTGAACTTTAGGGTACAAATGTAGGGGCCTGCATGAAAACTTCTAAGCTTAACTACCAGCTTAGCTCTGGTTCCGCTGCCACCATTTCAATGGATTCCCTTCCTGGGAAGCCTTGAAAAACCTTCACCAATTCCCTGGTGAATACAGATCCAAACCCCTTGGATCTTAAAACAAGGAGAAATTAACCATTCCCCTCCTTCCTCCCACCAACTCCTGGTGAACACAGATCCAATCCCCTTGGATCTAAAACAAGGAAAAATCAATCAGGTTCTTAAAAAGAAGGTTTTTAATTAAAGAAAAAGGTAAAAATCATCTCTGTAAAATCAGTATGGAAATTAACCTTACAGGGTAATCAAACTAAAAGAGCTCCGAGGACTCCCCTCTAGTCTTAGGTTCAAAGTACAGCAAACAAAGATAAACACTCTAGTAAAAGGTACATTTACAAGTTGAGAAAACAAAGGAAAACTAACACGCCTTGCCTGGCTATTTACTTACAAGTTTGAAATAGGAGAGACTTGTTTAGAAAGATGTGGAGAACCTGGATTGATGTCTGGTCCCTCTCAGTCCCGAGAACGAACACCTCACAAACAAAGAACACAAACAAAAGCCCTCCCCCACCCAAGATTTGAAAGTATCTTGTCCCCTTATTGGTCCTTTAGGTCAGATGCCAGCCAGGTTACCTGAGCTTCTTAATCCTTTACCGGGAAAAGGATTTTGGAGTCTCTGGCCAGGAGGGATTTTATAGTACTGTACACAGGACAGTTGTTACCCTTCCCTTTATAGTTATGACAGTTGTAGTCCAGAGGATTCTATCCATTTGGATAAGCACTGGAGAACATGTTGGTATCAGGGAATGCTGTGGTACTCTTGATAGGTGAGGCTCCAGTAATGAGGATCTTTCCACTGAGACAAATGAGTTTTTGGAGTATCAAAACTCCTCCGAGACTGGGTGTAGCTGTAAGGGAACCTGGTGGGACTTGGAGCTGGAAGACAGTGGTACAGAGAATGACCTTGCCTTTTTTGATACTCAGTCATGTTGTGGCATGGTCTTAGGCTCCATGCTTAGTGCAAAGACCATAGACATAGTAGTTGGGACTAATCTCTTTGCAGCGGAGACTTGAGTGTATCTAGCACTGCAACTGTGCTTGAAAGGTACCAGGCATGGCTTTGGTACCATGTGATGATCTGTACAAGTAGCCTTAAAGGTACATGGAGCCTTCTTAGATGACATGGAGAATTTGGAGCCCTGGCAATACTCTTTTTAGGATGCAATGTCTCCGAAGTGGCAGGTCTGAGGTTACCTAGCCCTCTCACTGCTGACTTCTCTCTGAGGGGATCTAGAGCACCTCCTTTTTAGAAGTCTTAGAGTTGTCACCTACAGTTCCCACCCAGGTGAGCTGCAGAGGAAATTGATGGGGCACTCTTGTTCTCTGTTCTGCTATGCAAAGGAAGTATCTGGGCATGGAGCACTCCATCACAAGTTTTATCTTCAGTCTTTCTAGACCTACTCCTGAACCCAATACAAATTTTAATACCTAGATAGGCCATTGAGGTCTCCTAACCAATGAAGACAGCTAGAATGGACGTCACTAGCAGGAATAGACTCCCGACAAGTTATGCAATATTTATATCCGGGGGATTTAGGAATAACCCAGTTGAGAAAAAATAAACTTATCCAGAATAGAAGATAAGGATCCTTCAGGAACTGGTGGGGGGGGGGGGGGGGGAAGGGGAAAGGTGAGGGGAGAGATGACCCCCCCAAACTATGTACAGTCTGAGGAAAAACTATCAAAACTGCTCCCTAAAGATAAATAAATGTTCCGCAAGCTAGCTAAACTAAGAAGCAGACACCACAAGTTGCTCTGTCTCAGTTTGTCTATGCTACAATCCCGGGGTGTGATTTTTCCCCCCCCCTGCTCATGTACACATACTCAGGCTAGTGCTCAGCAGGCTACAGCAAGTATATGTGGCAGCGTATCTGGAGTAGCATGGATAGTGGCAGCAGAGGCCCAACTTAGCTGTGCCGGTGTCAGGTGGATATGCTCTCAGCCCAGCTAGCTAGCTACGCTGTTATTTATACTTGCTCTAGCTCGATGAGAGAGTCACAACCCTAGTTTGGGGTGTAGACATAGCCTCAGGCTGAGGCAGTTGAGAACGAACTGAGCATGGTTCGTCCAACACTGACTAGGTCACAAGGGGAGCTAGGACTCATGTGCTGACTGAACAGACACTGTTATTAAAAGTCTCCAATCAGAGACAGCTGGGGCACACATGCACCTGAAGTGGAGACCAATCCGCCCAGGGACACTATTAAAAGAATCTGTCTCCCAGGAACGGGTTTGGACTAGTACTGCCCATGCTGTTATCAGGATCAGAAGGGCCTGTCTAGGTGATGAAATATGCATTGGCAGTCTGGGGAGAATACTTACTACATCTGCTACACAGGCATAAAAAGGGCATTTCCCTCAATACCCATGAGGAAGTGTGCCTTTTAAAGGTATAATACCTCCAGTCATGCCCATGGGGGAGGTGTGCCCACCCCTGGCCCTTCTGTGCCTTTGCCTTGCTCAACAGGCATAAATGAACTCTTATTATTTGGCCACAGGTATAGGCAAAGCTATAAAAGAGACTGGTTTGCGACACAATTATAGCTCTAAAAGCCTGGAAAACCACATCTGGCAAACTAGTGTGAGAGCCCAGGGAGTATTTTATTTAAAACAGAACTCTCCAAAGGGCAGGAGGCTAGAAAGAAGGGGGGTCTTAAATGTGTCTGAGCTTTCCTGTTTTGTGTGGGGCTCATAGTCTCTCTCCCAGACTGCTCTCACTTTCCGATAAAACAAATGAATCTCTAAATACCAATATATTGTATAAATGGTGGCAGTTTTCAGGCTGGCTTTCATCCCAAACATAACAGACAAATGCCAGTGAGGTCATGCACTTTTTCCAAACAAGCCTAGAGATGTTTGTTCACCGCAGTTCAGACCTCTAGCAAACATCTAGCTTTAGTGCTGGAAAAAACATATATTTTCTAACATTTTAGTTCTCCCAAAACTTCATAGCCAAAGTAAACTTTTAAAGTGAAGAAGGCAGTCATTCAAGGCTTGATATTTCAAATATGTGGCAGTAGGTTAATGGATCTCTCTTTTTTGGAGACCTGGCTAATTTTTATGTATTTTATTTATTAACATTGCACTTACTCCATTTTCAGCTACTTATGCATTTCACAGATGAGCGGAACTTGATGATTTCTATTTACACACTGGGAGATATTTGTGCAAATAAGCACCACAGAATTTGGCATAGTGGGTATGTTCTGCTTAGGAAAGAACATGTATTGAAAGAGAGAGGTTAGAATGCAGGGTACATATTAAGATGAACTGGCAAAGTTGTATGACAATGCCTGTATGAACTTCTCTGATCCGTGCTGTTACTCACTCACTACCTTGAGCAATAAAACTCAATGAATTCATCCCCAAATGTATTTTAAATTGATGCTTCTAGGCTTGTGATCTGCTACTTTACTTAAATTGAAATATATATATAATATCCATTCCAAATAGATGCTATGTGTGCCTAGAGGTATAAAGCCTGTGTAGTGGTTTGTTGACAGAAATAATTGAAAAAGTTATGCTAGAATTTTGAGTGTGCTTATTCTTTATTGATTTTTATAAAGGCAAAAGAAGGAGATATTTTCAAGATTTGTGGGGAAAAAACCTGTTATTGAGCAAACAGTCTGAAAATTAAGGTTCTCACTGCAATGTTATTGTCATTTTTCAAACAGAAACTTGACTATATATTTCCAGATCAAAAATAAAAGACTGACCAAAACATTCAGTACTTATTAAGAAAATCAGGGCCTCAGCAGCAACTTATTACTCAAGTACAACTACTGACTACAGTGGGGAGTTTAAGTCAGATGATATGTCCTCAACACCAAGCTCACTTTTGGTAATTCTCCTCCACTGCCACTAGTGGACAGATCACATGCCATCATCATGTGATATTCTCTTAGAACAGAAGGGAAGAAGACTGTTCTCTTAGAACACAAGGAAAATATGCTGTAAGCACTTTATGCCCTGGGTCTATGATGCTATGGTAAAATCTCCAGGCGGGATTCTGAGAGGGAGAAATCCATAAAGATTCTCTCACTCACACTTCTGTTGGGGACAAAAATAGGCCACAGGAGTAGTCCAAAACCCTAGTGTACACTGAGGGAGCTGTGCGATGGCCCAGGCCATCCACATGGAAACACTGTATTTATGCAATAGTTCCTGCTCCCAGCATTTCACAAGTCCCTAGCAGCTTGGCTCCACTATATGGAGATGGATGGCAGGAGAGATCACTTGATCATTGCCTGTTAGGTCCACTCCCTCTGGGGCACCTGGCATTGGCCACTGTCGGTAGACAGGATACTGCGCTAGATGGACCTTTGGTCTGACCCGGTACGGCCGTTCTTATGTACAGTAGCGCTATCAGGGAATTTTCCTGGCCACAGCTTCCCCTGGTGTGTTTGTGTGAGGGCAGCAGGGGAATGAGGCGAACAGGGATAAGAGAGTATGTGGAAAAAGATAACACTCCCTAACTATTTCACCTCTCCGAGGGAATTTCCACACAGCTAAAGGAGAATGATGTGTGCCTCAGTCTGCTGTCTTCTCACCCATCCCTCCCAGTCACTGCCCCTGCCCACAATGTGGCCTCTGGATCTGCAAAGTGTCCTTCATGAGGTCTGGAGAAAGCAGGGTTGCCAGATGTCCGGTCAGCCGGAACTTTTCAACCAGAAAGTTCGGATGAAAGGGGAACCTGTGGCCATGTCCAGTCATCTAAAAGTCCAGTTACCATAGTAACCAGCCTCTGCCACAACGAGGCAGGAAGTGCAACAGCTGTGGCTGGAGCCTGGAAGAGCTGCTCTCTGCTCAGCCACTCATGGAGAGAAGTGGCTGGCTGGCTCTCAGCCGGCTCCAGCTTCTCTGGCAGAGAGGTTAGTGTGACTATGTGAGAGAGAGAGAATATATCCCTGCTGTGCCCCAATTTCCCCAACCCCTGCCCCTTGCTCTAGGAACCAACATCACCCCTTCCCCTCTATGCCCTGATTGGGCAGGCATGCAGGCTCCACATCAACAACTCCCAACCCGGCTCTGGAGATGGCAGGTAAGTCCCAGATCTGGGGGAGTGAGCAATGAGGGGAGGAGCGAGCAGGGTGTGGGGCCTGGGGAAGAGGGGGGACCAGGGGTAGGGCCTTGGGAGGAAAGAGTGGGGCAGGGTATCCAGTTTTCAGTAGTTAGAAAGTTGGCAACCCTAGGAGAAAGAGGGAGGGTAGAGTGGAGGCAGCTGTCTCCCTCAGACCCTTTCAGGGGGAAATGAAAAAAGTGTACCCATCTTAGGGTTCATTAACAACAGCAAAGCAGAGAATGAGAAAGGAATAAAAAACTTTAATAAAACAAACTGGAAAGCTACTGCGGTGAACTGCTGCACGTAGCCATGTGGTGTTCCGAACCCCCATCTTCAGGGCATAGCTCCAAATTCTCTCATTCACCACACTGTCCCACATGAGGAAGTGTCTCCAAATCAATCTTCCAGAAACATATCTCTACAGGAAGATCCACATGCAGAAAGTTCAGGAGACAATGTGAGCAGATAAAGGGGGGTAATACCTTTGAAAGATAAGTGTGAACCTGTAACCTTCTCCACCATAAAGCTGGTACCAACCTTAAACTGGTTAAACCAAAGTGCTATTAAACTTATACCAATCAAGTTTGTAGAAAAGTATATTTTACTTCATAACTCAGTCCTGAAATGAAACTGAATAATCTTTCATTCACTGCTGTTATTTATTGACCTGAATTGCATTCTGTTTGAGGGGATGTGTTTATGGGTCATGCAAAAACCTGGTAATAGAATTTCCAACCTTTCTTTTCTTGCACTGACATCAAAGGAAAGGCTCCAGAAGAGCCAAAAGTCTGGGAATGTCTTTTGCAATGTTCTACCATTCTTTAACAGATTCTTCAGTTTTGGATCATGTGGGTTACACATTTTGCCTTTCTGAATTAAGGGCTGTGATTAATTAGATCAGTAAAAAACTTTCAAAATCTCTTGGCAATTTCCTAAAACCTTTGGTGACTAATAATGAATGCTGATCTTGACCAGTTCCCTTGACATGTAATGATTCATTAAAAGTAACCATAGAAGTAGAAATGCATAGTTTTGGACAGCAAATAATATTATTTATATATATATGAATGTGATTAAATTATTAAAAGTGATGACTGTAAGTAAGTAGTCTGGAATACTAATGATAAGATGTTTGACATTGCCTCCCACAGAACTTTGTTACAAAATATGTACCAGCCAGATATACAGTACTGCATATTGAGCTACTACCAGTGGAGATATAGGGTACACACATTAATCGGCAGAGCTGAAAGAGTAAAATGATTTCCTGTGTCATGCCTTTCAATATGAACAAGCAAGTCTAATGTTCAACAGGTTCTGTACCTGCAGAGTCAGGGGAATCTAGAAGGGGATGAAATGGCTATTCTTTCCTGAACCGTTGTAAAGCTCAAAGGTTTACACCCTCCTCTTCATTTACGTTCTGTTTAGGGTGACCAGATGAGGGGAAGAAAATATCGGAACACATGGAGGGGGGGGTGCCTGCCGGCAGAGAAAAAAAAAAAAAACAGGGCTGCCAGCGGATATCAGGACAGATTTTATCGGGATGTCTGGTCACCCTAGTTCTGTTACCCTAGTATTTGTATTTAATCCTTGAAGGGTAAAGAAGTTAGAACTTGCCCACTTAAATTATACCTTTCTTTTTCAACACTTTGGAATGAAGTCTCCGTCAAATGCATTTTAGAATGTATGCTTTATTTCTATGCTCCATCTGAATGGTTTAAGAATCAATTGGACTACCTTTTTCACATGAAATTTAAAATGAAGATTTTTCCTTTCTTTCACCTCTCAACTAAATGATCAATCTAAGTCAAAAACCTGGATTTTAAACTTGCATGAACTTCAGACAAGTTTAGATGTGGGTCTGAATATTGCAGATTGGATCCATCTCTCTACCATCTTCAAAACCACATCCATAACTGGAGTCACTGTTAGAAATGTATTATTATTATTATTATAACATTCTGTGCATTTCCTCTCTCATCATTGCTAGTTCTAGCATGGAGGCACAATTTGTCTCCTTCCACCTCTTTACCCTATTACTGCTGCATTCAGGCCATGTCTACACTACAGGCACTGTAGCAGCATAGTAATGGCACTATGGCTATGCCAATATAACTCCATAGTGTAGAGACAGACTACAGCAACGGAAAGGATTTTCCCATCACTTTAGGACCACCACCTCCCCAAGCAATGATAGCTAGGTCAATGGAACCATTCTGCCATTGACCTAGCTGCATCTACATGGGGGGGTTAGATCAGCATAGCTAGGTCAGTCAGGGGTGTGAATTTTTCACACCCCTAAGTGTTGTAGCTATGGTGACCTAAGTTTTAAGTGTATACCAGGCTTCAATGCTATCATATAATGCTTCTGATCTCACAATGGCTTCCCTGATGCATTACAGTGATATAAATGGAAGCAGCAAAAAGAGGAGTCTGATTAGAAAAGAGAAAGCTTGCATACAAATAAGGTCTTTGATAACTAACAACAAAGAGAAAGAACATACAAGAAAAAAATATGTAACATTGAGGGAAATAGATTTTAAATTTGCCAACACGTCCTTCAAACATTTGTCTTAACTTATAAAAAGTTTTTAAAGAACTTGCACCTTTGAAAGTAGCAAATTCTAATACATCAGTAATCATACATGAAAGAGAAAGGACAAGCACAAAAATAAATAAAAATGTCCTGAACTCAAGTCCTCAATTTAAAAAGAGTCAAAGCTAAATAAGTTCATCAAAGCAAAGGAACCAAGTAAAACACAGCCAGTAAGCTTAGTGCAGAGTCACATGTTACTGTCATAAATGAAGCAAATTCAGTGTTGCAAACTCTTGCTACTTTTATCTCAAGTCTCACAGTGTTTTTATTAAAGCCCTAGCTCCACAAGTTATGAGAATCTTGACTTTTTAATGTAAGTCTCTAGCCTTGAACACGTCAGAGAAAAGCTTGAAAACCCAGAAGGCAAATACAAATAACCGAAAAATATATTTTAAGTTAAAATCTCATTAAGTTCTCAAAACAGGATTTTTTTTTCTTTTTTCAACAGTTCTATAAATACTGTCAAGCCCTGTCAGTGTACAAGGCCACATCGCTCCTAAGAGGCACTGCCCTCTTCTCCACTGGCAACTTTTTCCAAAAGGTTTTCACAATCTGCTTCACTTTCAGTATTGAAAACCCTTATGTGTTAGAGAGAAGTTAGTTTGTAATTTTACCATGCCAAGAAGTCAGAGAAGTAAAAAAAATTTAACAGATTCATAGATTTTTAAGACCAGAGGAACCATAATGATCATTGACTTCCTGCATAACACAAGCCACATAATTTCACCCATTGATTCCGATATCAAGCCCAATGAGTTCTGGTTGAGCTAGAGCATATATCATTTAGGAAGATATCCAGTCTTGAGTAAAAGACTCTGTGTGTCTCCATAGTGTCAGAAAAAAATCTGTTTGAGTGTAGGGTGACCAGATGACAAGAACAAAATATCGGGACACATGGGGGGGGGCGCAAGCAAAAAGAGAAAAAAAAAAAGCCGAAAGTACCGCAGTGCCGCCGAAGCAAAAAAAAAAAAAAGGGGGGGGCTCACCAGTGCACTCCTCCAGCCCCAAAATATCAGAACAAATAGCATCCCGACCATACATCCGTTAGGACGCGGGACAAACAACTGAATATTGGGACGTCTGGTCACCCTATTTGAATGAGATGTCTGCTTCAAAACTCATTACAAAGAAGAAGGAAAATAAAATTGCAGCAACAAATAACAATGGTGCTTTTACATGCCCATAATTTTCAGGGGAGCACATAAGCCTGTTTCCTTCCTGTCTCTCAGTGTTCAGGGAGAAGAGTGCAATTTTGCACACCTCTATTTCCCAGAAGGCCTTGCTAGACTCCAGGACAGCAGACATGGCCACCAGAAGGAACTATATTTCCCAGCTACCGTGTTCTTGGAAATCAGAGAGAGGGTGGCTGAGAAAGCCCTGATCCCTCATAATGGAGGAAAGACAGGAGTTTTAAGCCACCTTACTCATCAAACTCTGGCTTTAGGCCCTAATACCAGAGCTAACACCATGGACTTTAACATTGAAAAAAAAAAAAAGCGCCACATACACCTGTCAGCTTCCTCGATATCACATCCTCTGTCCTAGATGTGTTTTTTACAGGACAAAGGTGTGTTGCAAAAGTACTGGCTTAGGAAGGTTCCTCTCATAAGCCTTTCAGAGCCTGTACATCCAATCACACTATCTTTCAGTCTGTATGCTTTTGGGGGCAGGTACAGTCTTGGTTTCCTATATCCTATACAGCACAAAGAGAGCATTGGTGGCAATAAACAAATGAATACTAATGATACAAAAAGCAAATACTAATCCGTTGCATCAGCGTCCACCAGGCAACATAATTACATCTACCTTCTAGGTCATGTTTATTGGTCATAAATAAAGATATTTGAATAGAAGAGAATGGTGTAACAGAAACAGTCTCTCCTGCTTTGTACATGAACATCTATGTTTTGTCTCAGTGTTCATATTTGACAAAGTGCTCTGCTTTCCCATGGACTTTGCCTACCAGCAGGAGGCCATTATCCTGTCACAATGTTCTGTTCCTCACATTATCTCCTAATTACTAAAAAGCATGTGCACAGCCAACCTGGGCAGAGCTATGCTGTATAGCAAGGGATAAGAAACTTTTGGCCATATTTTATAACACAGAAGTGCAAGTTAATAAAATTAATATTTCTGAACAGCATAAATTATATGAATAAATATGTCATTTATATTCAAGGCAAACTGGTTGCAAAATGCTTTTGAGGAGCAAAACAATGCAGAGGAGAAACATTAATAGCTCATTATGTTCATTATTTGCAACTCTTAATGAAACAGCTTGAAGGAGGTTGCACAAGTCTACTTCAGAGCACAAAAAGGACTATACCAACAGTGTTCTAACTGAATCTCAAAAAGGCTGTAATTGTGTTCTCCTCTGTAGTCAGCCCCCATTCCATGTGGATACAGTTGGTTTTAGGTAATAAGATTACTCATGGGTTACTGCCTGCAGCCTCTAAAAGAGTGCCAAGAGTGAATATGCAACATGTTCTAGGGTAAATGAAGCCTAATGTGGTGCCAGCAGCATACAGTGCCATTGCCTGCAGTGAGTGAAAGGATTATATCCTGTTTTAACATACCATTTTATCCATGCCAGAAAATGGAAAGCAGTCTAAATCACTGAATAAGTATGCAAGTCACTAAATATAAATCTAAACTGGTTTCTACTGCTGTAAAAACAAGTTTGTCCTAGAAATGTAGCTCTCATCTGAAAAGTTGCTATGTCAAAATTGCAGTATGACAGTGGGTGGGGGGGAGACTTATGTTTATGGCATATCCATGATTTCCAGATTAAATCTGCTCAATTTACAAGTAAAGAAATGTTTGGGGGGATTTAAATGCCAATCACGCAAACTCATCCTTGAATCTGGAAGACAAGCTGCATTCTTTCTAAGTCGTCCATCATCAACAAAGATTGTGCAGCCAGAAATTAGTTAATAGTTCTGTTCACTCTGCATGAGTCAGAGTTGGTCTGCTCTTTGTGTAGCAAATTAGTCTCTAAAGCCCATATTTCAAGTTTAGATAACAAAAATCTGGAATGAGTTTTCCCTGCCACATCTAAGAGACTAATAGGTCTATGTGAAGCAGGAGTCTTTCTGTCCCCTTTTTTAAATATAGGAACTGTGATAATAGACTTCCAGCCAGACAGAATCCATCCAATAGGATTAATGACATATATAATTTGCCAACAGGGGACTACCAAGCAAGATCCTCCTGAAAAAAATTCAGCGTGGAGAACATCTTCTCCTGGAGCTTCCCTCCACCCCCATCACTGTGCTAAAGTAAATGAGAGGCCTTCACTGTCCTTTACTGAAGGCCAGAGTGTTAAATCAAAAAGATGATTTGTCATTGCATCACTTATGGTAGAATTAGATTTTAAAAAATGGTTGGGGGCCAAAGACCTGGCCAAAATGTGTTATTCCGGCTTCATCATTAATATAGGGTTCCTCAGCTGGAGTATATCTACCAGAGGCCAAGGCTACCATCTTCCAAAATGTGGAAGAATTTTTAGCTGTAGCTGCTGCTTCAAAATCCTTTCACAAGGATGTAAGATATTTTTGTTTTTTATGATATAATAAACCTTTATGTCTTCTGGCAGCTACTAAATTCTGAAATAAATTAAAAGAGGGATTGCATTTTACCTTATTAGTTATACACTCCAGAGCAGACTTTTACTTCACACAGTCTACATCATACCAAGTGTGCTTATCTTCGAAAGCATTTTTGGGATAATTAAAACCAAAATCTATTATTCAGAGACAAGTGGTTGTAAGGATTTTATGAGCCACTCATATGATTCACAAAATTTGAGAGAAATTCTCAGACTTAATAATTACCTCTGAGAAATTGAACATCAGAGTCCTCCAGTCTCCTAAATTATTTTTCTCAATGACTGGGGTCCATTTTAGTCTCTTAGAGCCACATTGTTCCAAAGGGGTAATTATGGCATCTTCACCCTTTGGAAATAAAACTCTTTCCAAAAAGGGCACATGATTCATAATTATAGAGAGGTTGGTGGTCACTAACTGGGCAAGAAAATATAGAGAAATCCCCAAAGAAGGGCCAATGAATTATAGGGATAATAATATAATCAATAATACTACCACCAGTCAGTGTCCTTCAGTTTCAGTGACAGATCTTAGGTTCTTTTAATTGCTATCATAGCAGTTGGGCCCTTCCAACTGATACTGCACTCTCTTCTCCATTCTTTTCTTTCAAGGTTAACCAAATTATCTTTCCTAAAAGAGGTGCAAAAAGTTTTATATTGAAATACTTGTTTCCATGCATCTTTCTTCTTTTCCCTGTCTAACCTCTGATCAGAAAAACACAGAAAGTAGAAATCATGAGAAAACAAACATCTGAATAATTGGGAGTATATGATGGAAATTATTTCTGTTCTTTAAAAAAGCCTCAGCAAAATACCAAGGAGCACACTAGAGGGGAAAAGAGAACAATAATTAGAAACTAGAGATTTTCTGACCTTCAAAAGTGACTGTGCAAGAAAATTTCTTTTTGTGTAATAGTCCATCAAAACAATGTTTCCCCAAGAAATTTTAGAGGCAAGTTGAAAGATCATCAATAATCTGCACTTCCTTCCAGAAAGATTTAAGAGTGACCCACAAAAAAACAGTAATAGTAACACACAGTGCCTGAAGAACAAACCCAGATATCATCTCTGAGAGGAAATCAAAAAGTCAAAGTAATCCTGTCAAAATAAAGAAGAAAAATATTGGTAAATTGAAAGTACAAGTAAAACTGCTGGCTTAAATCTCAGAAGAGAAGATCTCTCAAAATACCTAACAAACATTTCAGAGTGCAGGTAAGTAAATATATCCTCTTCCACATAGGGAATTTTTAAAAAAAAAAAAAATCTTTGTATTAGTTTCTACAGAGTTGTTAGAGCATTAGTATAATGGTATGAATCTATTTCATACGGTGTTTCACACACCTACAAAAACAAAGAATTCAAAGCTTCAGCTGTACAGTGTTTGTAATTCAACTTCTGTGAGTAGTATTCATGAAAGAGACTGTTAAAAAGTGTGAGGTAGGGGGGAGTGAGCTATGATTAGGTAAGTAAAGGAGTAACACAAAGTCTGCAGAAGGGCAAGATAGTCAATAACAGCTATAAGGTTTCTGAGAAAGGAGAAACAACTTGATATCCCATTAACTACTACCTCAAAAGGAATGGCTTAGTTGTCCAAGCCTCAGGTTTAACATCCTCCCTTCTTAATGAACTTGCAGGAGTAAAACATGGGTTTAGATTCCAGGAGGGACACCTAAGCCCATCATCATTCTGATGTAAATAGAGGAGGTTCCTTGCTGTTTACCAGGGTCTTTCAGATGAGTTCTTTTAAAAAAAAAAAAAAATCTGTCTATTCTGCATGGAAATTAAGAGATGTAGTTATTCAAAACTACTTTTAGACAGAAAATTGGGGTTTCAACTAAATAAAAGGTGTTTGCCTTCTGCAAAAAAAAAATTAATGTCTATCAGAAGATTCAGTTTTTAGCTGAAAAAATGAGAAATTTTGGTCAAGTATGCCTGCAACAATACAGACAACAAAAAAATTCAGGAAATGTTTTTTCACAAATAGATTTTTTTAAAGCATATTAATACGGAACTTAGAGTAATAATTCATTTAAACTACAATAGAGAAATGTATTTCCCACACTCCTCAGAAACAGTGCAAAGGCTAGGGGGTGTCAGGAGTAATGGAGGAGCTGAGGGAGAAAGTAGTAATTTCTGGAAAGGAGCCTGGGAGTGAACCTGGAGGGTTGTTGGTGAGAGAAGCATGGAACAGGGGTTTTTGGGAGGGAGGATTGTTAGGGAGCCTCCCCCATGCAGACTCTGGCTGATCCCCAATCTCTCCCATTCAGTCAGGCACATCTGCCCTGTCCCTGTGTGTCCCTGCACCCCCATTGAGCCAGATATATCTGCACATGTTCCCTTGTGGCCCTGCACCCCCACTTCCCCCATCATCATGTGGTCCTGCACCCCCCTCAGCACCCTTCCCCATGTGTCTCTGCACTCCCCATTCAGCTCCTTGCTCAGTGTTGCACCCCACTAGCTCCTGTTTCCTCACCCCAGTCTGTCCCCCCACTAGTCTTTCTGAACCCCAATCTGTGACCCCCCCCCAGCAACCCCATGTACCCTGCTCTGTCCATCCCCCCCTTATCCCATACCTCCTCACCTGGCCCCACAGGCAGGGTGCTGTGAGGAATGCAGCCTCTATCCCCTCCCTCTCTGAGCTAGCTGCTGCAGCCCATTAGCCAGCTGCTTTCTCTTCTGGCACCAAAACAGCCCTTAGTGGGCAAAAAGTGTAATTACAGCTTCCCTTTGCCTCTCCATCAGAATCAATTATTCTACAGGGGAGAGAAAAAAATCTGTAGGGATCATTAATTTTGCGCTTGCGCAGTAGCGCAGAATCCCCCCAGGAGTAACAAAGGGAACAAAGCATTTGTTCTGAATAACATCCCTGAAACAGATGCTAAGGCCCTATTCCTGCATTTAGGTAGGCTCCTGCATGCACAGATTCCCACTGACTTCAGTGGATCTCTACACAGGCAAGAGGTCTGTCTTTATTGAACTCATTGTGGGATCAAGGCCTAACACACTACAAGCCAACAGTAATTTAAGAAAAAGTGAATTAACATTCCAGTGTTGTTCTCAACTGCACTAAAACAAAGCTCAGCTGTGTGACTTTTACTTTTCCATGGTAGCAAAGTTGATTGTTGTCATGCAGTCTGTTGCTTGTTTTTATTTTTTTTTTAAAAGTGAGGCCACAGTAGAATTGTTAGATCAACTCTGGTCATTCAAATGAAACTTCATTCATCATTATCCCTGAAGCCACCAGCTGTTTCTAATTAGGATAAAAGTATAACTAATTTTCAAAGATACAGACAGCACTTATTTTTAGGTGTTAGTAATATTAATGACCGAATCATGGGGCTGGTATTGTGACAAAACTGAAACATGTACAAGAAATAAAATATTTAATTATATAATAAAATAAGTAATAAAAAATAAGAATGCTGCTCTTCTATATTCTTTTTACATCCAAGTATCTCATGGCTCTTTATGATGGCTCCTAAAGGCTCCAAACAGGACAAGGATCCCACTCTGCAAGGTGTTGTACAAGAACATATGAAGACACAGACCCGGCCCCCAAAAGTTTACAATTTAATGTTGGTCATGGTACACAAATGAGCTTAGCAAACAATGAGGAAAGGGGTGAGGAAGGACATGGATTGCAGTAAAAAAAAGTCCTGTGGTTACTCTAGCAAGTTATATACACAAATTGATGGGCTACAGAGGGTTCCTGGATTTTTTTTCCTTTACATACATTATTTTCATAGGCTTATGCTTTTGTTGGTATTTAGATTTGCTTTGAGGTGATAAAGAGAGGGAGGAATATATGGGAATGTTAGAGCAAGGGAGAATACATGTATGGTGGGACATATGATGGCGTGTACAAACCCCACACTGGGGAATGGGTTAAGAAGCAACTCTGGACACAGGAGGCTCTGCCCAGATGCACCTGCTGGTCATGCTGTCAGAAGAGATGGAGCTTAAAAGGGAGCAGAACAGCTCTGTGCATTAGGGCAGTCAGTGCAAGGGAGCAGACATGAAGGCAACCTCAACTCAGAGCGCCAAGCCATCACAGAATAGACAGTGGAGTAGCTGTTCATGAGTGAGGTAGGGACTCTCCTGACCTCCTTGGGGGGGGGTGGTATTTTACGGGTCATAAGACAAGTCTTCACTATGACTCTGGAGAGGCTGGGGTGCAGTATGAAGTAATCAAGGGAGTAAGCTGGGTGATACCCTAGCCTAGGTCACACACCTGAACTGCTTGCTCCAGAGCCCTGGACTGGAATCTGGAGAAGTGGGAGGGCCCAGTTTCCCTTACTGCCAACTCCCTGGATTTGCACCATTACTCACTACCTCCAACCCCCCCAAACTTGAGTCACTAGCTGGTATGGCCAGCCAGTGCTCTGACCACTAGGGGACATGGTCTGTGGAGAGGGTCCCCATCACATCTGATGGAGAATGTGGGCATAACCCAGTCCAGCTGGAAGGACAAAAGGCAGGGGGGGACCACAAACCATACAGGGGAGAACATAGATTTAGGGAAGTTGCGCAAATGGATGATCAAAAGCCAACAACAAGACAGCCAGCTACTGCAACAAATAGCTGCCTAACAACAGCAGCACACATCATAGAATCATAGGGTTAGAGGTGTCCACAAGGATCACCTAGTCTAACCCCCCTGCCAAGTCTAACCCCTCTGCCAAGATGCAGGATTTGTGTCTTAACCATCCAAGACAAAAGGCTATCCAGCCTCCTTTCAAAACCTCAAGTGAAGAAGCTGGAGGTGCAGCTCCTGAGGCAGTGTGTTCCATTGTCCTACCGTTCTTACTGGTAGGAAGTTTTCACATCATCACAACATTGGCAGCTCCTCCTCCTCCTATTAGAGCCAGCAGTACTACACCAGGAATAGCAACAATGACTAGTCCAGAAGGTATTGACACTCTTGCACCCCAGGGGGCATCCAACAACCTAGCATCATGACCGCCAGGTCTTCAGCCCTAGAATTCCAGTCAGATTCACAAAAAAGGGCCCAGAGGACAACCCAGAGACCTTCTTGGTCACTTTTGGTCACTGCGGTTCAATGGCTGCTGAAAACACCCTCACTGCCCCATATTTGATTGGCAACACACAAGTACCCTACAGGGGTTTAGACCCCACCAAGGCACTGGACTACATTAAGGTGAAAACTGCCATTTTGTATTACTTGGACATTAATCCAGAGACATTCTGCCAAGGTTTCCAGAAGATGTATCTTACAGGGACACAACCCCGGGAGGTGGCATAGCACTTGAAGAAGCAGTGCTGGTGCTGGTTGAACCCTGAGAAACATACTGCAGTTCAGGTGGCTGAAGACATTGTGCTGGAGCAGTTTAGCCAGATACTTCCAGCCAGCTGACAGGACTGGGTGAAGTGCCACCAGCCAGCAACAATAGGGGAGGTGGTGACTCTGATGGATGATACCAAGGGCTGAGACAACAGAACCCAGAATACCAATCCTTACTTAAGGTCAGGCAAGGAGGGGAGGGTAGTATCTAGTAATCCGACAGCCACTCTCAAGGCTGTCCCCAACCAGAAGCTCTGGCAACTCCCCCTCCCCCGCGAGAGCAAGCAACAGGGAGAACAGAGTCCCAGAAATAAAGTGAGACTCCACCAGGAGCTCCACATTCCCCAGAGAAGGAGCAGCCAGCAGCACTCCTAACTGAGAGCTGCTTTGAATGTGGCCAGAGGGGATATTTTCAGCATGAATGTCCATTCATGGATTACAGCTACAGGCAAGCTTGGAGAGCAATACCAGAGCTCACAAATGGGACCTGGCCAAAATGAGGTCCATGTGGCTGAGGTAATAGGCCTAGTGTACTCAGGCTGCAGTCAAATATTACTAGGAGTACTTGTGGCACCTTAGAGACTAACAAATTTATTTGAGCATAAGCTTTCGTGGGCTACAGCCCACTTCTTCGAATGCATAGAATGGAACATATATTGAGGAGATATATATACACATACAGAGAGCATGAAAAGTTGGGAGTTGTCTTACCAACTCTGAGAGGCCAATTAAGTAAGAGAAAAAAACTTTTGAAGTGATAATCAAGATAGCCCAATACAGACAGTTTGATAAGAAGTGTGAGAATACTTACGAGGGGAGATATATTCAATGTTTGTAATGGGTCAGCCATTCCCAGTCCCTATTCAAGCCTAAGTTGATTGTACCTAGTTTGCATATATTGCTGTAGCCCACAAAAGCTTATGCTCAAATAAATTTGTTAGTCTGTAAGGTGCTACAAGTACTCCTGTTCTTTTTGCGGATACGGACTAATACGGCTGCTACTCTGAAATCTGCCAAATATTACTGTAGGCCTGCAACCCATCAGGTTCCCCTATCAACCTGCAATGCATTCACAGAAATGTGCTCCCCTACCGCATGAGGGAAGTGCAACTGATGGTCAGGAACCACACAAAGTCTTGCTTTGAGGGGTTGTCAGTCACTTTGGCATATCCTGTAATCTTAGGAAGCATTTCAGGGAGATCATGAGGACTGTGTGATGGAGACCAGCCAGAGAAAGCCAGCCCCAACCTGGGAATAACAGAAACAACCAAACCAGGGGAGCTTGTGAGAAGACAGCAGACCCAGAAGTGGGTACCACTTCACAGCCAGGAAGCCCAACCCAATATCCTGTCAACCAAGGGGCATCCAAGGTTATAAGCATCTAGTGGAGAAGAGAAGATGTGGATTTTGCAAGGAAACAGCCAAGGGTCGACTGGGAAAAAGTGAAGTGATGTACCTCCAGTATACCATGGGGAAAGGACAGCTACAGATTGACAATGTTCAGACACCAGAGAACTGCCTAGTACCATTGCCCAAGAAGCAGGTACGATGGTTCCAGGGCTTGACTGGCTATTACAGGCAGTTTTTACTGGACTTTGAAACAATTCCCCCCACACCAACCTCGTAAAGGACACTAGCCGCAAAAGGGTCAAATGGATGGAAGTTTGCAACGGAGCATTTAAAGCCTTAGAGAACCTCCTAACCCATAAGCCAGTACTTTTCCACCCCAACTTCTTGAAACAGTTTATCCTACAGGCAGATGCATCAGATGTGGGCATTGGAGCAGTGCTATCCCAGAATGATGATGTGAGGATCATCCAGTCCCATGAGCTGAAAAAACTGTTCCCACGAAAAAACTACTCAACCATAGAAAAAGAAGCCCTAGCCATGAAGTGGGAGCTGAATGTGCTGTGTTTTTATTTACTGGGGAGCACGTTCCTACTAGTCACAGACCACACACCCCTCCACCGCCTGAATTCCATGAAGGATGCCAATGCTCAGATCATGAGGTTTTACCTCTCCCTACAAACCCTATGATTTTATAGTACATCATCGTCCAGGAAAGAGGCACAAGAATGTGGTTTTCTTAGGATAAAGGGAAATGGCAAACAGACAACAGCCCCACAGCTCTGAAGCTGAAAGTCAGGGTGTGTGATGTGGTGTGCCAATCCCACAGAGGAAAGCAGGGATTAAGGAGCAGCTAAATAAAAATAATAAATAAATAAATAAAGTTATCCCATCTCCTAGAACTGGAAGGGACCTTGAAAGGTCATCAAGTCCAGCCCCCTGCCTTCACTGGCAGGACTAAGGATTGATTTTGCCCCAGATCCCTAAGTGGCCCCCTCAAAGATTGAACTCACAACCCTGGGTTTAGCAGGCCAATACTCAAACCACTTGAGTGGGGAAGGGAATTTCTTGACCCCCTTCTAGGGGTGACACTTTGTGGGCCATAAGACAAGCCTTCACCATGCTTCTAGAGAGGCCATGCTGTAGTAGAAAGTAACCCAGAAAGTAGGCTGGGTGACTCCCTAGCCCAGATGACACACCTGAACTGCCCACCCACAGCCCTGAGTTGGAACCTGGAGAAACAGGAGGGCCCAGGTTCTCCTACTACCAACCCCCTGGAGTTACATCACTAGATGGTATGGCTAGCCAGTTCTCTGACCACTAGGGGACGTGGTCTAAGGAGATGGTCCCCCGTCACAGGAAGTAAGAGGGTAAAAAAAGGGATTGGGAGAGAAGAGACAAGGAGATAATAAGCATGTGGCTGGGGACAGGGGAGGAAAGATAGATATAAAGACCAGGAAGATTAGTGGAGATGTTCATAGTTTAATCAAGTGATATCAGAGAATATTAAATGAACTGGGTGGGAATAATGAATTGATCATAGACTCTGGCATCTGGCAGCCTGCAAAGAGGGACTGGGCTACAGCCGGGGGTTCCTGCTCCCCACATTACAGCCCATAGGGAGTGTCTATGAGGAGGAGGTTGTGTGAAGACTTGCATGAAACCCCTAGAGTCATGGCCCAAGTAAGACTAGATGTGTGAACTGCTATGCTGATTGGAGAATCTTATCTTCCGTCCTGAGAAATGCTGCCTTACTTACTGGAAGTTATTGTCAGGGAGAAAGGCAACCAAGAAGCAGCTAGACTTTAAGAAAAACAGGAGTACTAGTGGCACCTTAGAGACTAACAAATTTATTAGAGCATAAGCTTTCGTGGACTACAGCCCACTTCTTCGGATATCCGAAGAAGTGGGCTGTAGTCCACGAAAGCTTATGCTCTAATAAATTTGTTAGTCTCTAAGGTGCCACTAGTACTCCTGTTCTTCTTTTTGCGGATACAGACTAACACGGCTGCTACTCTGAAACTAGACTTTAAGAACAATTTGGCATTGCAGGCTGTAAAAAATATAACTTTCCTGCTCCTTGTCTGATACGGCTGGTAGGCCATTGCAGGGGAGCAGAGTGTTCTAGAAAAGCACCTCTCAGAAGAGATCCTCTGCTAATGAAGCTAGTGGTTAGGGGCCCAAAGTGGATGAGAGGAGGGGTAGGCTGTTAGGCCCTGGAGTCTGTGCAGCGACACCCCTTCACAATCTGGAGGTGTTACAAGGACAGGGAAGACCGGTCCCCTCATCCATCTACTCCCAGGTGATGATGCTGGTTGGAGTGTCCTTCTGGGGGAGACAAGTCTAGTATAAAAAGTTATGTGAGAGGAGCTCCACAGCTAGTGCTAATAGGGAAAAGGGACAGTGGAGGGATCCCTGCACCCACCAAATGCTGCCAAACCCTAAATCTCAGCACTGAGGTCCAAAATCTTTAGCACCACTTGAAGTGCAGAGAACTGTAGCGAGGAATGCAATATCTATGACAGTGCACAACACCATGAACATTTAATGGAAGCAATATATACCAATGCATCCAATCAGTACTGCAAGGATAATTCATAATGGCAGAACGCAAATTGGAATTGGAATCCAGCTAGTAGTGTGGCTAAAGATATCATGGAGGCTTCAAAGATCATGAGCAAGTTGGGCCTATACTCCATCTGAAAATTGATGCCAGTGTAACTTTTGGGTGGGCTAGAGAGTTTACTTCACTGCCCTTCTCCTAGTACCTAAAAACAACTCCCACAGAAAAGCTCCTAGAAACCCAGAATTCAGTCACTGAGGATTTTCAGCAAGGATTGCACAGGGTCAACCTCATCAAATCAAGTCCAAAAACAACAAAAGGAATTAAGAATTAAATTAAGTTAAGTACAAAGTTTACAAAATCTTATGATAAAGAAACATTATTATTATAATCAACTTAATTTCTACAACATCATAACATGGCTTCTTTACAACCCACATATACTGTCTTCAGTTATGTAGAAACAAAGAAAACAAATTAAATCTCAAAAGGTCAGTCCCCACAGAAACAGTGAGAAATAACTCACAGATCCCAAAAGCTAAGGTTGAAGTTCACCGGAGTCTCAGTTACAGTCTTTGATCACCAAAATTGTATACAGTCCACTGAGTCAAAAGTCCTGCAACAATGTCTTCTTTCCTCTTGCTTGTAGAAACCTCCAGCTGGACTCCATATAGACTCTTCTTCGTCCTCTGCTGACATCACTCAGTTAGCTAGTCAGCTCGTTAACCAACCACTCAGTTTATGAATATAGGAAAAACAAACCTGTTACAATAAAAATATAAAACTGAGGATAGCAAAATATAAATCAGGGGTCTTAAAAGTCCTGGCCCGCAGGCCATCTGTGGCCCAGGAACCTCCCCACTGCGGCCCACAGAGGAGAGACAGATGCAGCCACACTGCTGGCAATGTCTGCTGCAGGCGCCGCCCCCCACAGCTCCCATTGGCTAGGGAAGAGGGACAGAGATACCATCACTAGTTGCTGGGCAGAGTCAGCCATGGAAGCAGTGTCCCTTTTTTTCACAATGAATATAAACAAGTCAAAATACCAAACACAACTATCTGATTCACACCTTGCTGCAAACCTAAAGGTTTCAACTGCTCAGTCACTGAGGCCAAACATCAACAAACTGACAGAACTGAAGCATTGCCAGGTGTCTGGCAAAAACTAAAAACTCTCTGGCAGGCGAAGAATTGTATAAAGTTGTATGACAGTTTTCTTATTTCTAAGAAATTTGAAACAAAAAATACAATATAAACTTTTTTTTTTCTGAACACCATCTTCAGTGACATCATTGTCCCACAGGGAGGATTTGAGGACAGGCACTGGCCCTAAGGTAAATTAAGTTTGAGACCCCTGATATAAATTGCTCTTTCCCCATCATTATATTCAAATAAGAGAAAAGTTGGTGAACCATATTAGTTGAGACAATTGACCTAAAACCGTTTGGCTAAAAACAATCTTCCAAGTATACAATTAAAATAAAAGCAGTGAGCTTTCCCTCCCAATTTCCCATTTCTATAATTAACACGGTCAGGGTTTCGCAAATGCTTCAGAGTTAGGGAAAACCAGCCTGCTTTCTGCTCCTGGGTCTCAGCTTCTCCCAGTCCACACAGGGCACATGGCCTTTTGCAAAGTAGCTGCCCTGACTACTTGCCGTCCTGGACTGTAAGTCTAGCAACAGAACCTACTGAGCATACCCAACTCCAGAAACTTCTGGTTGTGGAATGCTAATTGTGCATCTGCTTAGCAACAATGACCCAGACACAACTCATTCCTACCCACCCCTTCGCTATAGATCTCTTAAAGAGTTATCTCCCTTGTAGGCACATGGATTACACCAGCAGCATAGCACACCCCAACATCTCCCATGTAATTACTAACCCGGAGAGCTTTCCTCATCATTTTAATTAACTAAGGGCTTGTGTAGACAGTTAGTGCACAACAAGCTGGGGTGTAAATCTATAGCACATCAGCCTGGTGCATAACAACTAGCTGCATGGAGCCTGCTAGCATGCTCTAGATTGAAGTTCTCTAGTTGCTCTGATCTATTCCCAGTTCAATTAGCAGCAGATCAAAGCGCACTAGGGAACATTTAGTGTGCAGTAGCAAGGCCCTCTTGACCAGCTAGTGCATGGCACATTAGTGCGCTGCAGTTGTATGCCCCAGCTTGCCGTGCACTAACTCTCTGTCTAGACAAGCCCCAAGAGGAGTTCCTTGTATTTTACAGGATAAGGCATCTTGAACATATTTTGATTACACCTGTGGGCCCAACTGTTTATATCCTTTGCACTGGCAATATTCTGCTGCCGCAAAGCTCGTAAGGACACTAGCAACAGGGGGGACAAGTTATGGCAGCATGCAGGGGTGGCTCTATGTTTTTTGCCGCCCCAAGCACGGCAGTCAGGCAGCCTTCGGCTGGTCACGCGAATTCGGCAGCGTTTCTGCAGGTGATCTGCCGGTCCCGTGGCTTTGGTGTACCTGCCGCCGAATTGCCACCGAAGCTGTGCGACCGGCAGACCTCCCGCAGGCATGCCGCTGAAGGTGGCCTGACTGCTGCCCTCCCGGTGACCTGCACGCCGTCCACCACGGTTTGCCGGCCCAGGCACACGCTTGCTGTACTGGTGTCTGGAGCCGCCCCTGGCAGCATGCAAGGCTGCCCTAGTTTGTACAAGGAGCTGACTCAGCCCCTTGCAACCTCTGAGTAGGGCATGTGCAAGCAACCTCTCTGGGTCCCTGTGCCTTTATGTTTCTACCCCTCATGGGCAGCAATTTAAGAAATGCTTTTCTCACAAGCTGTAAACCAGGTGCATAATGACTGATGACATGCCAACATTTCCAGAGCTTCTGAGTATGCTGCATGAGGCCAGTAGCTATGGGTTTATCTTTTTGTCTGAGGATTATATTGGCAGAATAAAATGTCTTATTTTAATATGTACTCTGCAAAGATTTTAAATGCTTCATTAAACATGCAAAAAGAGAGGTCCAAACAAAAAACAAACTGCTTTAGCAATAATGCAACACAAGAGCCTTATCAGAACATAATAGCCTCCTGCTGCTAGGTAAATGTCTCGACATTTAGCCAAAGCAAAACAGAGGCAAAGCCAAGATGTTTATTTTCAAAAGAGAAGACATTGCTCCTGTGGGACCATTCTCTTACATTAGCTTGATTCAGTGATACCAATGGATAGATTCATATGTCATTACTGCAGCCTTTGCAACCATGGAGGCTATTGGCAAACCATTCCTGTGAGGATAGATCACATATGATCATAGCCTATTAGGTTCACTTTGAGTTTAGGGTTATCTAAAATAGGATGACCAGATGTCCTGATTTTATAGAGACAGTCCCAATTTGGGGGGCTTTTTCTTATACAGGCAAGTATTACCCCTCACCCCCATCCCGATTTTTCACACTTGCCCCCTGGTCACCGTAATCTAAAACATCAAGCAAATCCTGTGAAATGTATCATTTCATCACTGCTCAGGATCCAGCTTTCTTTCCTGAACCCCAGCCAGTCCAAGCTCTCCCTTGTGTGATGGGGAGACATGGTTACCCCTTCCCACATTTACATGACCCTGGGGTCTCAAGGGGCAACTGGCTGGACTACTTCACTATCTTGGTTTCTAAACAGCTGACTGGCCAACTCCCATTATTTGGCTTGGTATCTTCTGGGGCACAGGCAACCTGCCAGCCTCCATCACCCATATAGTCTGTTAAGTAGGGCCAGGAAATGCTCATCTAGTCATACTGATACAACAATCTATTTTACCTTGATGCAACAATTTATTTCACTTTGGAGCTGATACACACCAGCTGTGACTTCAAAAGAAAAATCCCAGCACAGTGCACTCTGGGGTGTTTCACAACCAGAGTAAACGGGCAGACAGTGCAACAGGAGCTAGACTGGACATGTATTTTCTAACCCTTCAACTCCTCAATATCAGTTAAGATATCGAAGTGGGGAGAGAGTTTGCACCTCGCCCCAGAATGCCAGGGCAAAGAAGTAGCCCATCCAGCTGCATCCGGCAAATCCCAGAGGGGAATGGGGTAGCAAGCTACCAAGTTTCACTCTGCAGGGTTTTGCACAAACATTTCCTCCAGATTCAGTTGACGTGAAAGTCAATTGAGAAACTAGCTTCCACGCCAAAACCATGTGAAAATGCAAATCTTGCCTGATTTCAACACAAAACCATAATGTGACCCAGACTTAATCAAAACTGGGCTCAGGTTCACAGGATTTAGCAAATCATTTTCTGACTATGGTCTTAGTAGTTTCAAGGGCCTGATCCTGCTCTAGCTGAACCCAGAGTTGTCGCATCGATTTCAATAGCAGCAGGATCAGGCCCCAGTGTCCTGTGGGAAATTTTAGCAACTTAGTGTTACATTTATAAATACACATTTTATGAAGAGAGTTATTACAGGACATGCAGGTTTGTGAAACATTTTGATTAAACTAAAAACAAAGCAAATAAGTTAGTTAATGAGCTTCACAGCATATCATATCTGATTTAACTTTCATTTGATTTGTTTAGTTTGTCTTATTTTTGAGAAAATGCCATCATTATCATGATAGTAGCATTTATTATTGTGCAATTGAATCTGCTAGCAAAGACCTTTGAGTCCTTAGGCACAGTAGACTTGACTGCAGAACTGGGGCCTAAAACAGCATGTGCACAGGGGTGTGACTTTCGGGCGGGGGGGCGAGAAGTGAAAAATCATTTTGCAAGATCCAAGTTGCTAAAGCCAGCTCTGATTTTAAACCGTCATGCTCTTGAAACAACTTTGAGGTCATGAAGCTTTTCTTTGGGAATTCCTGAGTGACTTCACACAACCCAAACCCACATAGTTTTCCTATAAAAAGTGGTATAAATGGGTGCCTTCTTTCTGTTCCTCTTTATCACATAGTGATTTTAATTCTGCACCTTGTGTCACAGCATCTCCTAATTACAATGTGAACCCAATTATGTTTGACTTCAAGTTTAACTTTCAAGACCATAGTGTTATAGTGAGTCCAAACTCATCCAAACTGAGTTTTCCCAGCCTTTTTTAAAAAAAATTATATATCAGTAAAATACAGTTAAGGTCATTCCATGGTTGAAAGAGTGCAGTATTTGCTACAAAGCACAAAAGTCCAAACAGTCCACTCCAAATGTTGTTCCTTGGTACAGTACCTAGATTCAAGAGCATGTTTCTTCCAGAAGTCCACAATATGCAAAATATGAAAAAGTCTATCCAGGTCACTAAGCGCCTGTACTGAATATTAAAAAAAAAAAAAACAAACAAGAAGCAACAGCCTATGCAAAACCAAGAAGGGGACCAAAACTATCTGTAAAACCAAGGAACGGCAACTTGGATCCAAAAAATCAGTTTCTGTGGACTATGGAGTAGATTCACATTGAGAAGCACCATATCTCATTCATTTCAGTGGGGCAAGTAATGTGACTACTCATGGAATAAGTTGCTACTCAGTGTGAATAAGGGTGGCAGAATATAGCCCTCAATAAGGAAGCGTACACTACCTAGAAGATGAAGGCTCAGTCTATTTCCACAGAAGGAATTTCTCTCTCTGAAGTTACTCAGCAGTTATCCCAATTTTTCTTCCCTCTTAAACCAGTTCAACAAACTTTGAGTTCACAATAGTAAATGCCATCCTTTGGGAGAAATCTCTTGCATACTGTCACTGTACAATCCATAAATTTGACAGGCAATCAATCACTACCATTGCAACAGCATTTGAAAGAAAATCCCTATTGCATTCTCCAAGAAGCTAATGAGAGAATAAAGAAACTTAGGCTTAACTTCTCTTAAAAGTTTAACCGTTGAATAGCTAATTTTCAAAACACAGACTTTAGAGTTTCTGATTGACTATTAGCAGAGCAGTGGCCATAATGAGTCATGTACAATTCAGATTGTTGCTAGACATAGCTAACATGCAGGGCTTTAAACTTTAATATATGTACATCTTCATACATGGAATCTCCTCCTCCCTCCCCCCACAATAAGGATATAAGAGACAACATGGGGACAATTTTGCCTTTAGATAAGTACAGGCAATTCCCATTGAATACTGTGCATGCAAATGAGAGCAGATGATGGCCTAGGGATATCAGAGAGTTATTGAGGGAGATATTTGTATTCCCTTACTCATGTTGAGTAATACCTAGTCCACAAATAGCCCTACTGATTGCAAGGGGAACTAGTCAAGGAATAAGGTACTATTCAGTGAGAGTAAGGATGCCAAAACTGGCCCCAAGTAACTAAAACTTTATGTTCTGCAGCATTTATTTTATCTCCATACTCAGAATGGAGAAAAAACAGTGGATCAAATTCAGTCCTCATTTACACCAACAACTCTACTGACTCCAGTTTCACACAGGACATTTAATTAAACTGTAAATTTATGTGGGTGAGTATGGTAATAAGCTTCTCCTCCTCCCACACCCTCAGTTCAACCATATAAAAGCTATATCACAAACTAACAAAGCTCAAAAATCTCAGAGTTTAGCTGGACACTTTGGGCTGAGTTATGTAGATGGAACTTGTATTGATTTCTTATATGTATACATCTAAGGCAGTAGTTCTTAACCTATTTACCATTGTGGGCCGCATATACAGCTCTCTGTGTGATGTGGGTCGCATCCACACAATATACATACTACCTGAATGGTCCTGAGGATGTCACATGGGCCACAGCTGTGTGCTGATCAACCCACAAGCAGGCCGCGGGTTGAGAACTACTGATCTAAGGAATAAACTAGACACTAGGAGCAATATTCATCCCTAGTGTAAGTCCATAGAAATCAATGCAGTTATGTTCTGGCCCTTTGTACTTTAATCACAGCATTATGAAAAAGAATGCAAACTGTCATGAGTTAAGTGTGGTCAATGAACCTTCACATTAAAGTTTCTATTCCTTGGTTTGAGCTATATTATTTAACTATATTCTTGGTATGAGAATGTTCATTCTTTTAACAGTCGTTTATACAAGCCATTTTGTAGAATATTAGTCATTAACTAATCTGTTTTATAAAGACTAAACTTAAAATAATGTATCTAAGTTATATAATTACTAATGCCACGGCAGTAAGAAGCTGCTGTGAGACTCATTCTCAAAATACTTAAGGAAATAATGGTGCCAATAAATTCTACATGCAGCAATTTCTGTTCTATTTTATACCTGTCTCTTCAGTAGAGTTGCATAAATGTAACAGAGGAGAGTTTGATGCATATGTACCTTTCATTTAAATGTTCATTGAAAAGTAGGAAAAATAGAGATCAAAGATAAATTTCTCGTTTAAAACTAACCAGATAGTTACAGCTGTTACAAGGCTTGATCTTGCGGCTACTGAACTCATTGCCACAGGATCAGCCCCATAGAGTTGATAAGAACATTTTCTTCAGGCTTGTATATTTTACCAAAAAATCTCCAAGTGATTGGTTTATTTATAGCCATGTACAATTATTTCCATAGCTAGCGGTTTTATGAGGCGTAACAAGGTCTTCTGGAGGATGGAAATTGCAATTGGAACATGTATATAAGTCAGTAGTCATATGAGTTTTGTTGTTGCAGAAGGCAAATTTCCTAGCTGACCATTGTAAATAACATTTTTGCTGATTTAAATTATATTTGTTTTTAGAAAAATTGTCAGAGGCTCACCCCGAAACTCTAAAAGACAAAACAACTTTAATCTGTACAGTGTCTTTCATACAATAAGGTATTCCAAAGTATTTCAGAGAGCTAAACAATTCAGTTAGAGCCAAATACAAGCAAAGGGGAAAAGAATTAGGAGGTACTGGTAAGGGATAAAAGATAAGATTTTAGCTGACATTTTCAGTGAGAAGGAAAGTCAATAAGGCAAAGACACCATACAAGAAGGGTTTTCCAGATGGCAAAAACCACAGAGAGGGCTCTGGTGCCAAAAATGGCAACACGGGAGTGATAGAGAGAAGACAGTAGTGTAAACAAATGGAGGGAATTGATAAATTAATCTCTTGGGAACAAATGGAGTTATGGGGATGAGGGTTTGGTTGACCTTTGTTGGAACAGAGTGTGGCAAAGCATGCTGCATATGCTGGAGAACCAAAAGTTGAGGAGTTCACCAAGAAGGGGCATGCTGTAGTGAAAGCAAAAGGAGATGCAGATATGAAAGAAAATGTTAACAGCGGTATATATGAGGCAGAGGTGTATATGGCCAATATTCTGGATGTGGGTCCATACCACTTTGGCTATGATCTCATAAGATCACACAAGCTAAATTTAACTCTCATTAACACAGAGTGGATCTTTCTTTGCTTTTTGTGACTGGTCCACATAAAAGGTTAATGAGTCTTCTACAGCTGCCAGCTAGGGGACTTAGTCACTAAGCTCAATGTAGAGCACCATGCTTCTTTGGTCCTGCATCCTTTCAATTCAAAGGGAATGTTGCCACTGACTACAATTTGTGTAGGATTTGACCATTAGTATTGAAGGCCCTGGTTTCAGTCTTCACTTTTGGCCCAAGCAGGGTCAGTTAGTATTGTCAGTATAATTCTGTTAAATGCAGTAACTATGAATATGTTTTGTGGTTGGCAAAAGCAGGGGATAAACGGAGCTGAATGTCGACTATGTTGTAAGTTGTATTTTATGTATATTGTTAATAATAAACCAGTCACATTAGAGTGATACTCTAAGCAGTGTCTCCTTAACAACTGGATAGCAGGAGATGATTAAATGTGGGAGAAGGTGTAGCATTACTCACTCATATCTAGGGCCCTACCAAATTCACGGCCATGAAAAATGCATCACTGACGGTAAAATCTGGTCTCCCCCCATGAAATCTGGTCTTGTGTGCTTTTACCTATACAGATTTCACAGGGGAGACCAGAGTTTCTCAAATTGGAAGTCCTGGCCCAAAAGCGAGTTGCAGGGGGGTTGCAAGGTTATTTTAGGGGGAGTGAGTGATTGCCACCCTTACTTCTGCACTTCCTTCAGAGCTGGGCGGAAGGAGAGCAGCGGCTGTTGTCCGGGTACCCAGCTCTGAAGGCAGCACCCCACCAGCAGCAGTGCAGAAGAAAGGGTGGCAATACCATACCATGCCACTCTTACTTCTGCACTGCTGCCTTCAGAGCTGGGTGGCCGGTGAGTGGTGGCTGCTGACTGAGGGGTCAGGATCCCTACAATTACAACACCATGAAATATCAGATTTAAATAGCTGAAATCATGAAATTTACTATTTTTAAAATCCGAAGACTGTGAAATTGACCAAAGTGGATCATGAATTTGATAGGGCCCTACTCGTATCATCTAGCTGAATAGCTGGTTTTCATTATTAAATTGTGTAAAGTTCGGCAAACAATAGATACATGCAAAGATCATAAGCAAAACAAAGCAAAATCCTAATTGGTATTATTGGATGTCTGAAAGAAACCAGAAAGCAAGGTTACCTAACAAAAATTATAATAGTTTAATGGCAATCATGTCCTAAATTCTCAGATAATTAAACTTTGTCTTTAGAGATCTCATCTAATGCCTCATCTTCAAAAATGTGAATTTTAGTCTTCTAAATTCTAAGAATCACTCTTAAAATGTGAGTGGCCCAGAGCATTTTATGGAGAAAATGGAACACTGTCATTTAACCTGACATATACTGAATGGGTGACCAATCTTGTTAACACCACTCTGATGGAGAAATATTTAGTAGAAGAATAATGTAAGTCTGGTAAACTATGTAGCTTTTTAGACAGATTTCAGTGTCAAGAGATTGAAAATCATATTTAAAAAGAATACAAATTTCTTTCCCTATTGTATACTGCTAAAACCACCTGAAATTATTAAAACTGAAATAACTATAAAAATCTAATTTACTTTTCACCCATTCTGTTGGGGATGTTTACCTTCTGCATTTCACTCAGATAATGAAAGCAGACTAGGATTTTACTTTTGCTTTTTGTCAGTTTCATATGTCAGCCAGGGCCGGCTCCAGGCACCAACTTCTCAAGCAGGTTCTTGGCGCGGCCGCTCCGGAAAGGGGCGGCACATCCAGGTATTCGGCGGCAATTCAGCGGACGGTCCCTCACTCCGCCTGGGAGCAAAGGACCTCCCGCCGAATTGCCGCCGCAGATCGCGATCACAGCTTTTTTGTTTTGGTTTGGTTTTGTTTTGGTTTGGTTTTTGGCTGCTTGGGGCGGCCAAAACCCTGGAGCCGGCCCTGATGTCAGCCATCAGACTATGCAGCAATACTTTGCAAACACTACAGGGGAATGTATTAAAAAAACAGAAAACATTGTTTCCAGGTGAAAATTATTAAATATTCCATGAAACTTTTTTTTATCCATGTAATATGAAAGGTCATAAGTTCTCAGTTGTTCTCTTTTCTCAATGTTTATCAGTCTCTCTCTCTTTTTTTTTCTTTAACTTTTGACTTTATTTTCAATTTTTATAACATTGGATGCTGAATATTTCTATATTTCCTTTTTGTATTAATGGGGTTAGGTAAATGAAAGAGCATTTTGAAAACAAAACAAATCTAGAAGTGAGCTGTAGAAGTTTCAAGCAGCCATTGTCCCACTTTCTGGGTTTATTCCATGTTTGATGGAATATAGAACTATACATTTGTTTCACTTAAGGGCCTGATCCAAAGCCTAAGAACTTTCAAGCCAATGTAAAAATTCCAATTAACTTTAGTGGACTTTGGATCAGTTCTTTATTCTCAGAGTGATCCTTTACCTGAGGAACAGTGAACCTCTCTCAAATTCCTTCTAATGGTTGTCTTTTGAAACGGTTGCCTGCTGCTCTAATTGGCTATAAGAATGAAGCAATGCTTGCCAGTGAAAACTGTTCATATCTGTAACTATTTTGTGAAATTAAGGGAGGAGGCTAATTGGCAATGGGAGTATAAAACTGCTGAAGGAGCAATGAGTGGAGAGACACCAAAGATCACCACTTGACCAAACTCAGTCCGAAGAAGGGCGATGGGACTCACTAGCAGTAAGGAGGGAGATACTGGTATCTGCCACCAGCAACAGAAGAAGCAAAAAATAAAAGCAAAAAACCCAACAACAAAACCTGGCTAAAAATGTTTGCATGTCTGGCAAACAGCATGCCTAAGGAGTACAACAAATTACATTTTACAGAACTGATTTCTTCTTCCAAGGCTCAATTCTGCAGTCCTTTCTCAAGCAAGACCACAACTAAAAATCAAGATGTGTGCAAATCTCATCTAGAAATTGGCAAGACCTACCTGGGAAACTGATGCAAAAGCCTTATGGACCTCTTCACTGGCCCTTGTCTACTCTACCACAGAATACTGCTCACCTGTTTGGATGCATAGCTCCCATACATCACTTGTCGATTCTCAACTTAACACTGGCATGCAGATTATTACAGGCACAGTAAAATTAATGCCACAACCACAGCTTCCCCACTAGTGCATATCCATCCACCCAAATTTGTCATGATATGAGAATTCAGGAGTTCGATCTTATCCAAAGGAACAAGGATCTTCCAATACATAAACACCCAAATAATCAAGATTCCAAGTCAAATCCAGAAAACCATTTTGGCTTGTAATGCAAGAGCTCAAAGATTTGCAGTTTTCCCCTGAAGATGAATGGCAAGCAAGGGGAAAGGGCACCACCATCCTGAATAAACACTGCATCAAGGACCCAACCAAAGAATGCAGTGGCTTTTCACGCCCATGAAAAATATGGTCCACTTTGAATCACATTCACACATCACATGACAGACGCGCCTATCTCCTCCATAAATGGGGACCAAGACACAATCCTGTGTGTGACTGCAGATCTTGACTTCAAACTATGGAACACCTCATCAATCAATGTCCCAAACAATCATATCCCAATAGTATCTTTAACATCCACTCTGCATCACCTGAATCAATCCACTGGATCACCAACCTAACCTGGGACATTTAAAATCACTGGTTTTAGCCATACAAAAGAAGATGATGACGACTAAAATCAACAGTTCTTGAGCCTGGATAAAGACAGCAGATCCACCACAAAATCATTTGTAATTGTACATTTTTTAAGGGTAAGAATATCAACTTTCCCATATGCTAGGTGTGTATAAATGCCCGAATATTAAATAGTTTATATAAAATGAATGTACGCACCATTCTACGTAGTGATTTCCTTTATTCATTTAGAGATTTTTTCCCCCCCAATGGATATTTTTCTCTAACCTAATTATAACAGCAACCAAGGTGCTGGTTTACCTAATTTTAGTATTAATGTGGTCTACTGGAAGTATGATGTTAAAAAAATGAATTTCACCTGGGAAGAATATTGGAATAGAGCAAAGAGCTAGCAGTTTGCCTTGTCAAAATAGCTTTAGGGCCACATGCAAATCTGGTGTAAATGGCTCCAGCCAGCCCATGAAGATGCATCCATTAATTCCAAATCTGGATTTTCCCCATAGCCTTTTCCTCACTGCATGGTAAAATGTCACATTATATTACTTACAATTAATTATTAATGTAGTTTAGCCCTTAATTCAACAGAGAGAAAAAATTATGGATTTATAACATTTAGCTTTCCCTCAAAAAAAGTCTATTGTACATGTGACAGTGATAAAAAGTTTTACTTGTAAGATACCTTGTGTCTTCATTTGGGCTATATTTATTACAGACGGCTGTAAGAATCTAGAATGGAAAAGCTTTAACCAGTCTTACTGCAGAAGATCAAATAAAGATGTGTTTCCCCCTAATTAGTCTTCTTTTTTGGTAATCTATGCCACTGCAAATGTAGCGCCAAATTTGATCTACCCTTTCTGTGGGCTGCCATTCAAAGCATATGACTGGTTGAGTGCTTTGCCAGCTCCTAAAGCAAGACAGAAAAGCAGGTGGTTTGTCACAATTTGGGAAGTGAATAAATGTAATAAATTTATGCAGAACAATTTACTAGCCATTGGATGAGTTGTCAGCACTGCTTTAGCTGCATGGCTATTGATCTGATTAAGTTTTCACAAGCTTGTTCTACTAAATGATTTTGTGGAGGTATTGTCATGGAACAAAAGACCATATATTACATGTTTTCTGTTAAACTCAGGCCCTGTACCTATGTACATGTTGAACCTGAATTTACATATAGCCTTGAGCTACTTCCTAGAGTTTAATCAAACCCCAAGACTTTCTGCTTTTGATGTCATAATTCTGGAAGTGGTCTCATGTGCTGCTTTCGATGCCTAATTAGCTGGGACAATAGTGTATAAACTATTGTTTATTATTAATGAAAAATAGTTGTATAAGCTATCGTTATAAATTATATTGTAGTACTATCCAAGCCTCCCCCCATCAGGATTGGTGGTTCATTATGCAAGGTGCTGTACAAAGACAAAGGTCTCGTCCCTCCCCATAGTGTTTACTATCTAATTAAAGAAAAGGTGCAATAAGCGAGTGTAACAAACACTAGAAAGAAAAGCAGTGAAGAGAGATGTTCTCTTTCTCACCAAGAAAATTTCCCAACTTGAAGTCCAGAACCTCAGATATCATCAGGGTACCTGAGATTGTAAAGGCATTGCCCCTTGGGGCTGCACAGTGGAGAGGTGGACAATGAGGCTGCTGGTGACCTTTTAAAATCCTGAATCTGCGGAGGATGGGAGAGGCAAAGAGGGCTTGACTATTCCTGTCCCCCAGCTTCCTTGAATGGCTAACAGATGCTCTGAGTGAGTGTGTCATTCCTGGAGAATGCTGGGGTTTTCTTAAAGAGCCACTCCCTCTGGAATTTGGCCATATGCCCCTTTCCAGTATCGCAATCCCCCCACAAAAATAAAACTGTATATGCCTCAAGTGGCACTTAGAAAAGTAAAGTTTCAAGCCTATATCTATATCTCATGCTGTGCCGGTGTCTTCCCGTACACTAAATTATTATCCCAATGACACTGAACCTCAAAGTGGTTTTTCAAAATCAGTGGCATTATCCTCAGGCAGGGCCGGCTCCAGGCACCAGCTTGGCAAGCAGGTGCTTGGGGCGGCCACTCCAGAGAGGGGCGGCAGGTCCAGCTATTCGGCGGCAATTCGGCGGACGATCTCCCACTCCCGCTCGGAGCAAAGGACCTTCCACCGAATTGCCGCCGCAGATCACGATCGCGGATTCTTTTTTTTGGCTGCTTGGGGAGGCCAAAACCCTGGAGCCGGCCCTATCCTCAGGAACAAACTAGGTGCAGATGTAAGTCTATCAGGCACAACTGAAAAAGTCCTTCATAGGTTTATGAAATGGGTTTCTAATGTTGCTGCATCTCTCTGCATCTGCAGAAAAGACACAAGACATCCCTTGACTTCTCCAGGCTCACACTTATTTTGAGTTTGCCTAGGACCCTTGTAGGGTGACCAGATGTCCCGATTTTATAGGGACAGTCCCAATTTTGGGGTCTTTTTCTTATATAGGCTCCTATTACCCCACACCCACTGTCCTGATTTTTCACACTTGCTGTCTGGTCACCCTAGATCCTTGTGATTTTTTTGAATGTTCCTAAATGCAAAATCAATTTGGCTTACTTGGTCTTCTAAGCAAGTTGGCTTGACAGTTTAGAGCGGGGTGGGCAAACTACGGCCCACGGGCTGGATCCGGCCCGTCAAGCTTTGGATCTGGCCCATGGGATTGCTACCCCCATGGCACTGTGGGCCCCGCACTGCTACTGGAAGTGGCCAGCACCATGTCCCTAGCAATTTACTAGCCATTGGATGAGTTGGGGCAGAGGGCTCTGTGCGCTGCCCTCGCCTCCAGGCACCGCCCCCTGCAGCTCCCATTGGCCGGGAACGGGGAACTGCGGCCAATAGAAGCTTCGGGGGAGGTACCTACAGGGGAGGGCAGCATGTGGAGCCTTCTGTCCCCCTCCCCCAGGGGCTGCAGGTACATGGTGCTAGCTATTTCCGGAAGCGGCACAACATGGGGCCAGGGCAGGCAGGGAGCTTGCCCTGACCCCAGTGCGCGCTACTGCCACCCCAGAGCCGCTCCAGGTAAGTGGCGCTGGGCTGGAGCCCACACCCCAAACCCTTCCGACACCCTGCACCCAACCCCCTTCCACACCCCAACCCCCTGCCTTAAGCCCCTTTGTACACCCTGCAGCTCTCCTGCGCCCCAACCCCCTGCTCTGAGCCCCCGATGCACCCCTCCTGCACCCCAGCCCCCTGCCCTGAGCCCCTTCGTACACCCCACACCCCTCCTGCACCCCAGCCTCCTGCCCCAGCCCTATATTCATGGCTCTGCATGCAATTTCCCCACCCAGATGTGGCCCTCAGCCCAAAAAGTTTCCCCACCCCTGGTTTCCCCTTGTGGGCTCATAAGAATAGGAGATTGTTCTCTGCATTTTAGAACTTATTGCATAATGCATATTGCATTCCACACCCTCTTCCAATTCTTATATGCATGGCAGTTGTGCGGTCTGTCATTACCAAAACATGCTTCTGTTGAATTGAATTTTGCAAGTTAAGCAGAGTTAGAAGAATTGCTCATTTCTAGCCAATTGAAAATACCCTACTCTGATGCATTTCTCCACCTGAATACATGCCCCACCTTTATAGGATGGCATATCTCATTATTTGTATCCTTTGTGGTTCAATTAGAGGCAGCTTTCCTCCCACGTAGGGCATGGGACTGGGAACGCAGGATACCTTGGTTCTATTCCTGGCTCTTCCAGTGCTCTTGGACAATTCATTTAATCTCTCTTTGCCTCATTTTCTCCCATCTGTAAAATGGGAATAATGATGCTCAATCACCTTTATAAAGTGCTTTGAAATTCATGGCTTAAAGAGAAAAAAAAAGAGTACTATGATAGGTAAGGATGATTACCATAAGTTTCTCTCTTGTGGTAAACTTTATTTCACCTCCCATCCCAGCAGGGAGCTGTGGGCCCTTCTGGGCACTGTCAATATTTTGATCTCCCCAGGTGAGTTCCTAGGGAAAGCAGGAAGGATTACACTCTTACACTATGGAATATGGTCTCTGAAGGACATATGTGAATAGATTGAACTCTGCATCAAACTTCCTCAGGAGATTCATGAGTAATTACTTTCTTGGATGTCCTTTGTGGAAAACTGCTATCATTGTTGACTGACTGTATATTTGTGTTTCCAGTGAAAGAAAAGTTTCACTTTCCAAGGCCTAGTCTGCACTTAAAATTTAGGTCAGCATAGCTATGCTGCTCATGGGTGTGAAAAACCTACACCCTGAATGCCATAGGTATTCTGATTTAATCCCCAGTGTAAATGCAGCTAAGCATCAACCATCACCTGGGGAGGTGGGCTTCCTACAATGATGGAAAATTCTTTCCATTCCAATAGTCTAGGGTTACCATATCTCATAAATAAAAAAAGAGGACCCTCCACGGGCCATGGCCCCACCCATTTCCCCACCCCAACTCGGCCCCTTCCCCACCCTAACTCCACCCCCTCCTCCCTCCCACTCCCAGCCAGGGGGAAAGGGCTGCCCCAGTGCTACCAGCTTCACGGTTTCCCGGGCAGCCCCCAGACTCTGCGCCCCCAGCCGGCGCTTCCCCAGCGCAGCTGGAGCCCAGGAGGGGAAGCGCCCAGCCGGGGGCGCAGGGTCTGGAGGCTGCCCAGCAAACCGTGAAGCCGGTAGCGCTCGGGCTTTGGGCAGCCCCTATGCCTCCGGACCCTGTGCCCCCAGCCGGGCACTTCCCCTCCGGGGCTCCGGCGGCTCTGTGTAACTTACACTGTATAAGTTACACAGAGCCGAAGAGGAGCAGAGCCCCTGCAGCTGGAGGCTCTGCTCCTCTTAGGCTCTGTTTAAGAGCCGGGCTGCCCCAGCGCTACCGGCTTCGGGCAGCCCCCGTGCCTCCGGACCCTGCGCCGCCAGAGCCCGGGAGGGGAAGTGCCCGGCTGGAGTCACAGGGTCTGGAGGCAAGGGGGCTGCCCGAAGCCGGTAGCTCTCGGGCAGCCCGGTTCTTAAACAGAGCGTCCAGCGGCTGGGGCTCTGTGTAACTGACACTGGGCTGGAGGCTTTGCTCCTCTTTGGCTCTGTGTAACTGACACTGTGTCAGTTACACAGAGCCCCGGGGGCTGGAGGCTCCAGCCGCCGCGGCTCTGTTTAAGAGCTGGGCTGCCCGAGCGCTACCGGCTTCGGGCAGCCCCCCTGCCTCCAGCCCCTGCGCCCCCAGCCGGGCACTTCCCTTCCCGGGCTCCGGCGGCACAGGGTCCGGAGGCATGGGGCTGCCCGAAGCCGGTAGCGTTCAGGCAGCCCGGCTCTTAAACAGAGCCGAAGAGTCGGGGAGGAGCAGAGCCGCCATTTTCCCGGACATGTTCGACTTTTTGGCAATTCCCCCCGGACGGGGGTTTGACTGCTGAAAAGCCGGACATGTCCGGGAAAAAGAGGACGTATGGTAACCCTACAATAGTCTGCATCTATGGGGTTAGAGTGGCATAGCTACTTGTCAGGGTAAAAAGCATTTTTCTCCTTTAAAAAAACATTAAAATAAATAACAGTTTTAGGAGTCAATTTTTATAGGCAAGCTTATCCACTTCACAGACTGTACCATGTTTCCCACCAGCATCTCTGTTACTTCAACATCTGTCTGGAGAAACTGAGCAAAGTACAGGTTATCAGAAGTAGTGGTGTATAAAGTATGCAGTACCTAGATAGTTTATTAGCAACTGGCTTCCAGATTTCAGCGGGCTCAACATAATAGCAACAATATAATTTTCAAACATACAAACAGTTTGTAAAAGGGTAGCACAGATTCACTAAGCAAGGCAGAAGTGAAGGAAGGGGTGTAGATGGTAGTAGCCTCCCTAGCATCTGTAATTTGAACAGATCAATAGCATCTTAGAGCTAGCAGGGTTTTTTTTTTTATTATTCCTGGAAGTTCTAATGAACAGAGATTGTAATACAATCAAATTTGTTAGTGTAGCAATATATTAACATGTTCCAGGGCCATCTAGCAAACTCCCACCGTAACATTTCACCCCCTCCATGCTTATCACAGGCCTAGCTTGCCTCTCCAATACCCTCCCATAGGCCTCAGATCCTCCCTCCTAACCATGACTCTTGAATAAACCTCAGCCTCTAGTTCTTAACTCAAGATCCCCAAACAAGTCTACTTTTCTTCAACTCCATGAACTCCCAATCTGTGAAACTCCTTCCCATATAGGCACAACAACCTCAGAAGCCTCTATGATGGGTCTCAGTGGATGCTAAATTTAAGTTTCATATACTTAACTATGGGATATGTACTAATGCTGTTTAATTCATAAAGGTAGAGAATGAGAGAAGTTGATCTGAATCATGTTTTGTGATTACTTATGTTTGGAGAAACAGAATAAACATTTCCTGCATTGATATTTGTGACCTAGTTTTCCTGTGTAGTGAGAAAGTGCCAAAGACCTCATTTAGTAATGTAAATGAAACCAAAGATTGTATACATTCCTTATTTTATATATAACTGGATTTCACATGCTAACATGTCTTCATATTTCATAGGTGTGGCCAAACTACATTTCATTTAAAAGAATTAATACTTTTAGTCCCCCTTTGAGTGTCCTTTCTTAAGAATTTAGCTTTGTATTAAATCCAGGAATTTGAAAAAGTCCTGAGCCTTTATTTTAAACAGGAAAAAATGTTCTTTTCTTCAAGTCAGCCTATAACACTAGCTAAATTAAATGGTTTGTATTTTTGCCATGGGATCTGTAACATGGTATACTGGCCCTTAAGCCCAGAGGTTTAAGTTTCAGGGATTCAGGGAAGTTTCAGGGATTCAGGCTACCCCATTCCAGGAATTCTTTGACAGACATACCCCCAGGAATGAGAGAGACATATGCTGACAGAATGGATGTTGTCCCAGGGTAATAGCTGGTGTCTGGAAAAAAAACAGGCTATTATCTCTTTAGGGCCAGGGAGCATCAGAGCATATGGCAGGGCCCTAGAATATTTTACACAAAATTTGATCATCAGTTTTAAGTGACCTTAGGGGGATGAGAAAAACCACTTATTTTTAATATGCCAATAAAACTGTCTCTTCCTAAAACAAAAGGGGGGGGGGGACAAAAAAGAGACTAGATCTTTAACACATATCACCTAGCAAGACTAGCTGTTCATGGAACCAAAGGCATCCAAAAATCTCAGATTTATTATATGCAGTATTTTATGTGTGTTACATTGGCTTCATTCTCTCAATCCTGACAATACTCTAGTCTAGTGTTAATGTTTGATTTGATTTTTTTAATTCCAAGGAACATAAAGTTGTTCCAATAATAAAGAATCCATTCCAAAGCTTTGCTGTGGTAAAACATTGCTGACTTGGCTTCACATGACAGCATGTCCTTTTCCAACAGTCATCTTGTAAAAGAAAAGAGGTTTTAAAAAACAAAAATTCATTGCCTTAAAAAGAAAGAAAAAAAAAGATTGTTCTTCAACATTCTGAAGATCCAAACTTTCTTAGGCATTTAAAAAACTGTTCTCACATGAAGAAACACCACCAGAATTCTATGTATTTCATAGTCAGTTAACACAGCACACTACAATTAGTTGAGAGAGTAAGTACTGTATATTGCTACTCATTCACAACTTCCTGGGCTTTTATTTCCTCAGTTTTAGGAAAGAGTTGAAGAAAACTCTCAATCCGCCTTTGTGGAGGACAAAACAATCACACAGGTAGCCTCCCTTCCCCCCTTGCTGGAAATGCTCCCCAGTGCTAGAAAGTTCTGGAATTCAATATCTGTCACAGCTGTTCTACAGACACAGTATGTCTGCTGTCTACTCTGGAGTGAAAACAAATAGCAGCCAGTTTGCTGGTCACACGTTCCAACTGGGATTTTGCCATCTGTCATTGTGTTTGTACAGCTATTTAGATTTCCAGTTCATACCAAACAAATTCCACCTACAGTACTAGCAGAACTTCAAACAGCAATAAGAAAGATTATGTAGATGGTGAAACGTGTGCTAGTCTCATGGCATATACATCTGTTCAGAGTTTTAAATATTGTTCAATATAATTGAATTAAAGGCTTCTAGATTGGGGTCATAGCTACATTTGTAAATACTAAAGAGTGATAAAAGTAAAAACTACTCATCTTGTCATTTTCTAGGATAGTACTGTAGCTGTCTATTGTGATTTAGATGTATTGGTGTAGAAAGAGTTACTTTAGAGAAATGATAGACTTTAGGCATGTTACAAAATTAAACAAAAATATTGATCTTAAAAGATCAATTTGTATGAACTTTTTAGTTAATGAAATTCTTAGAAATAATAATGGCGACACTTACAAGATCTGCCTTGTGTCTTTTAAAGATATTATAGTTACGCTCTTTTTCTAAGATTTACCATACAAAAGTAGGCAGAAAAACAGTAACAGTAAGCCTACAGTAGTTCTTTGTCTATGCATAGTGTCAATGGATCTTGGAGGGAGTTTAGCCTTTTAAACAAAAGCGCAAACATGACAAAAGCAAACACAAGCCTATTTGATACATATATAATGTCAACTGTTCTTTCTTGGAGAGGAAACTTGGGCCTTCGGTTGCTTCCCCCCTCCTCCCAGCCTTCTGCAAAGCTGCCAACTCTCATTCTTTTGGAATGAGGCACTCTCATTTATTGTCTCAATTTCAAGCTGCCCGAGGCCTAAAATAAAGAGTCACAATTGATTTCAGTTGGATATTTAGAAACTCATTCAGATTCTTTCTAAGTCAACTATATGATCACAAGTTGGCATCTTAATAAATTGCCTGCCGGGGACTAGATTGTTAGACCAAAACCAAAAATATTACAAATATTCTTATGTGTGACAATATATCATACACAGGCAGCATTGAGCTGGACCAGAGCGAAATAGTTATACCTACACCCACCTGTACTCATGATGATCATTACAAAAATATCCTGAGATCACCTGAGTCCATCTTATGTCCAAAAAAATTTATCCAAACAACTTAAATTACCTGCAAAAATGTTTCCTAATTAGTCTGTGGACTTCACTTCTTCTGTAGTGGAGCTTGAAGGGCTTGACTATGAAATTCTTCAGAAAGAAACAGAACAAAGTAATAGATTCTGGGCTGCCGCGAGGAATAGCACACCTTATGCCATACAATACTTTGTTGTGCCTGCACACACACAAGAGGCATGCAGATGTTTATTTTTCTTTTTGCCAGCGAGCTAGCAGCAGATGGATTTTAAGGAGGATCCCAAAAGGGCACATAAGGAGAGAATAGCCCAGAGGCACTAATAATAATAATTATCCTCATAACAGGCTCGGTGTTTCAGTCACAACCCCTCTCCCAAGGCCTTGTGATTGATAATGTCATATGTGAGAAATATCAAATACTTAGAATGCAAAGTAATATTTAGTTCTGCTCATAAATCTAGCTCACATTTAAAATGTAGTCCAGAAAAAAAGTTATTTGTATCTATGGGAGGGGAGAAGGATTCTGTGCTGCTTGACAAAGTATATCCTGAGACAGCATAAACTAGCATTAACTGAGCAGAAGAGTGGAAAAACAAAACTGATCATAGATGCATTTGAAAAGTAGCACAACACACAATACCACAGAACTCAGCAAGAAAACAAACAAAGCTACCGATTCACTGACAGTGAGCGACCCGCTGTGATGGGGATTCCAAAATTGCACATTAGATTCAGCATCTAGATAGCTAGGTGTAATAAGCAAAGCAGAGGTGCAGGCTTTGGGATTTCCCTGGGAGTGCTGGATTCCGGCCCAGACCCCACCCACACTCCACCCCTTTGCCCAAAGTCCTGAAGTGCCCACCCCACCTCTTCCCACCCTGCCTCTTCCCACCCCCATCCTTCACCTCTTCCTGCCCCGGCTCCACCCCTGCCCCCAGCACCTCCTGCATGCCGCTGAACAGCTGATCGCGGCAGGCAGGAGGCAGTGGGAGGAAAGGGGAGGAGCTGATCCACAGGGCTGCTGGTGGGTGCTGAGCACCCACTATTTTTTCCCTGTGGGTACTCCAGCACCAGAGCACCCACGGAGTCAGCACCTATAAAGCAAAGCAACCAACAGTGCATATTCTGTTTCCAATTTTAATGTTTCTGTCTACTAGAAGGGCTGCGGGTGGTGCAGCATGCAATGTTTGTTTTGGTGTGTAAATGGCAAAGCCCTTTTCTCTTCACATATTTGGATACAGGATGGGTATTGTTACTGTAAGTTTGCTAGCATTTAGAGTAGGGAACGTGGAGTTAGTAATCTTGGGGGGTGTATAGCCCACTCTACTAATGATGCACTGTGCGACTCTAGGCAAGTAATATAAGCTCTCAGTGCTTCATTTTATCCAACAGTAAAAGGAAAATAATTCTTACCTTCTGCACAGAACTGTTGTGAAGCTTAGCTCTTTAAAGTCAGTAAGTGCTTTGAGGTCCTCAGATGGAAGGTGCTAAGCCTATGATGACCCAGATCCTGAGCTACACAATAGCTGCTCTGTCTGTCACAATTAGGGGGATCTTGCAGATGACCGTGGTGTAGAACCAGCATAGCAGCTCCATCCAAGCCTCTTCCTGAAGCTCATGTATGGGACACACCCAAGGAAAGGTGGTGTGAATAATGCATTCATAGACTCAGCTAATCCCCAGGTGTTGTATTGGCCCTGAGGGCCATTGATAGCCAGCACTTCAGTCTTCTCTAATTCATGCCAGGGTACTAGCCTGGCACACAAATAACCCAGGACAAAGGCAACCATGCTGAGCTGTGTTGTGTGCTCCTTAGCCTCAGATGAGGATCCCACTGTATTTTACAGAGGAGGAAATCGGTCTTTTCTTTTTGCTGGCATGGCTGCTATCTGTCCTTGTCTTGGAGCACTAGTAGTGAGATGAGTCAGGGGTACCGATCAGGGCCGCCCAGAGGGGGGGGCAAGTGGGGCAATTTGCCCCAGGCCGCGGGCCCCGCAGGGGCCCCCACGAGAGTTTTTTGGGGCCCCTGGAGTGGGGTCCTTCACTCGCTCCGGGGGCCCCGGAAAACTCTTGCGGGTCCCGGGCCCCCAGAGCTTCTTCCGCTCCGGATCTTCGGGGGCAATTCGGCATCGGGGCGTCCGCCGAAGTGCCCCGAAGACCCGCGGCTGGGGGTCCTTCCGCCCCGGGACCCGCCGCCAAAGACCCCAGGCCCCCGGAATCCTCTGGGCGGCCCTGGTACTGATGCTAGTGACAACTATTTAGATTGTGAGCTGCTATTAAACATAAGACTTGAAGAAACCTCAAGGCAACTCCATCATATAGTCCTTTTCATAAACTTATAAAGCTCCATCTTAAAATGTTTACCCCTTCCACTCCTATTGGCCTTTGGAAGACACCATCACATCCAACATAGCCCATTTCCCTATATATGTGGGTCTTTTACTCTCTGGGTAAAGAAAATGGTACAAATATTTTTTGCAAATGGTTGATACTTAACCAATCATTGGAGAGAGGGGGAAAAAATCAAGTGGCCTGAATATATCAGTATTCATATGTTATATTAGAGCTGACTACAAATTTTACAAATTGCAAAATGATGAAACGTCTGCGAAAAAATTCTAATTTTTAACAGTTTTTAGATCATATTTATACCCCCACTAGACAGATGCAGATATCTACCTTGCCAGCTTGCATGTGCATTTCCACACACACATTATATGTACACAGATGGCAAGTAAAAAGATAAGTAATAATTTATCCAATTAATTTTAGCCTCTTTCTGTTTGTGATTTTCTCATGTATCTTCTGCAATGTCCTCAAATTTATTGATTATTGGAAAGAGTTCAGCAAAATATTTTTGTGAATTTTCTGGATTGACTGTAAACCATTCAGTGAAAATGTCATATTCATTATTTGCTATTCAAGCTGTGATTTGACAGGTAATTCATATGTTACTATTTCCTGACTGAGTGAGCGAGCAAGCAAGCACCTGAGGTACAAACACTTGCAAAATTCACCCTTGTGCAAGGACCATGCACAGAGGTGAATTTCACCAATGTACACATTTAAAATACAATATCCATGAGTACTCACAAATACTAATTCACTTTCTGTGAACATTCATGCCAATACAATTTGAATGCATTAATGTTCATGGAAAGTGAATACAAAAAAGGGACAGATTTATTTTTTTTAAATTTTGAGTGAACGTGGGGGAAATTACTTTTGTACTTGCTATCACTGTGCATATTATATATAAAAAGCATGTGACACACACATGGAGGGCATGTATCTGTAGGGTGTGTATATAAATGAGATTATATTGAAGTTATTATTAGGTGAGAACTCATTTCACCAACTAGAGAATCCACTCCTAAATGGTGGGTTTTACAGTTAGAGCATGGTTTTAAAAATTTAAGATGTATTTTAATTTGACTCAGACAAACCCAAGCTCAGATTTTTTTTTAATTCACTGAACATTTCTAAAAGCTTGACAAGAACTATCATTGCATAACACAGACGCCTATTTAGCTAGAAATTTATATCTTAAATTAGTTTCTCTTGAAAGCCAAGAAAAAAATAATTTAAGAGTTCTGAAGGACCCAAAAGTTAAAAAAAGAAAAAGTTTATAGGTTTTAAAAATATTTTAAAAACACTTTCTCCTCCTCCCCCATTAGAGTCACCTAATCCTAGCATATGGTGCCACAGTATATGCTATTTATTACAGTCTTGCCAGTCATGTCTGAGCTATTTTAAGAACATTTGAGGTTGCAATCTGAGAGGCAGGGTGACAGATACATGTGCACAACTGGGTTGCATTTATCAGTATAAGAATTGGGAACTCTTAATATAAAGCAGCTTAGCAGCTAGGATGCATGGTTACCTCTGTCTACCCTTAAAATCTGCATTCTTCACCTAACCCAGCAAGATCAATACAGAAAACAGGAGTGTAAGAGAACCCTCTAGTGCAGAGAGCACTCCATGGTGCAACAGAGTAGTCCATTTGTTGGCACCTCATAAATTTGAATGTGCTGAAAGGAGCAGTGACAGATGGTGGCAGGGGGAAGCATGCCTTTTTGGATTTGTGACACATGGACCATTTTACAGGGTTGTTTTTTTTAAATCAGTTTGTGTCTTCGGTAACTTTTATGAGTTAATCTAAACTGCCGTTAGTCTGAATTTGATTTAAACTTGAAATAGAAAAGGATTCCAATTCCCAACCCTCTGCTGTTAGCTTTGGTGTGACTTAAAAAAATTAATGTGGTTTGAAACAACTTGGATACAGTTGCTTTAATGTTTGCCCCCTCTAGTAAAAAGAATATCTAGACACATGCACTTCATTTTATATGAATGGGGTAAAACCTGCATTTTCAAAATCCCTTAAAAACTTTGCATGAAATCCTGCCCCCACTGAATCAATGGCAAAACTCCAATAGGATCAGGATTTTACCCTTCACCTATAATTGATATAGAGGATGGGCTCACTGGCTTTACTATATGTTCAGTTGGTTTATGTCTTTCTTCCAAGAATCTCATTTTGTTATGACAAATTTTATTTTTATAGGAAGGAATGGAGAAGGCAGGTCTTTCTCAGAAGAAAAACGCAAATAGTGTATGAATGCTAATTAATTTCAGGTGGGTACTTGCTTTTTGGTCTTAACCCTGTTCATTCTGTGACCCATGTATTACTTCAGTCTTGATGGTTTTCAACCTTTTCCTTACCAGCTGCCCTCCCATTACCTTTTCCATACACAGACCCCCCTCCCATCTCACTGAGATCTAGCTGCGACCCTTCTTCCATTTAGCACTATAGGAAGGGCAAGGTAGTCCCATAGTGAACCCAGGATATGCAGCACAGTACAGATAAAACTGGTCTACAATTTTTGAGAGGTCGTCTGCTTCAGAGATAAAATGTGCTATTTATTATGTATTTTGATGAGCTGAATTCAAATATGACAATTAAAACAACTGATTGGCTACTGTTTCTAAGATATTTAATTTTTACATTTTATGTCTATGTATATTGTGTAGATAGTAGTGTTTTAATCATAAATTGTAAACCTAGGTCTTTTCATGTGTTTATGGTTGCTTTACATGATAATATTTCACCTGTCCTGTTTATGTAACACTTTAAAAATCAGCAAAAAGGTTATATAAATAAAATTTATTATGAACAAAAGGCAAAAAACTATTATATACATAGTTTAGTCCTATTCAGTGTCTAGTCGGCGCTTCTTGGCTTGTCTCTTGTATTCATTAAATGGAGCATCTCTTGTCACTGTCCAGCAATAGTCTGCAAGCATTGATGGGCTTCATTTGCCCTGATAGCGTTTCTCCATTGTTGCAATGTCCTGGTGAAATCGCTCGCCGTGCTTGTCGCTCACTGCTCCGCAGTTCGATGGAAAAAAATCTAGATGAGAGTGCAAAAAATGTATCTTTAGTGACATGTTGCAACCAAGGCTTTTGTATGCCTTGAGGAGGTTTTCCACCAACAACCTGTAGTTGTCTGCCTTGTTGTTTCCGAGAACATTTATTGCCACTAACTGGAAGACTTTCCATGCCGTCTTTTCCTTGCCACGCTGTGCATGGTCAAATGGATCATCTCGAAGAAGTTCACGAATCTGAGGACCAACAAAGACACCTTCCTTTATCTTAGCTTCACTTAACCTTGGAAATTTTCCACGGAGGTACTTGAAAGCTGCTTGTGTTTTGTCAATGGCCTTGACAAAGTTCTTCATCAGACCCAGCTTGATGTGTAAGGGTGGTAACAAAATCTTCCTTGATTCAACAAGTGGTGGATGCTGAACACTTTTCCTCCCAGGCTCCAATGACTGTCGGAGTAGCCAATCTTTCTTGATTTAGTGGGAATCTCTTGCACAACTATCCCATTCGCAGAGAAAACAGCAGTACTTTGTGTATCCAGTCTGCAGACCAAGCAAGAGAGCAACAACCTTCAAATTGCCACAAAGCTGCCACTGATGTTGGTCATAGTTTATGCACCTCAAAAGTTGTTTCATGTTGTCATAGGTTTCCTTCATATGGACTGCATGACCAACTGGAATTGAAGGCAAAACATTGCCATTATGCAGTAAAGCAGCTTTAAGACTCGTCTTCGATGAATCAATGAACAGTCTCCACTCATCTGGATCATGAACGATGTTGAGGGCTGCCATCACACCATCGATGTTGTTGCAGGCTACAAGATCACCTTCCATGAAGAAGAATGGGACAAGATCCTTTTGACGGTCACGGAACATGGAAACCCTAACATCACCTGCCAGGAGATTCCACTGCTGTAGTCTGGAGCCCAACAGCTCTGCCTTACTCTTGGGTAGTTCCAAATCCCTGACAAGGTCATTCAGTTCACCTTGTGTTATGAGGTGTGGTTCAGAGGAGGAGGATGGGAGAAAATGTGGGTCCTGTGACATTGATGGTTCAGGACCAGAAGTTTCATCCTCTTCCTCTTCCTCGTCTGACTCAAGTGAGAATGATTCTGGTGCATCAGGAACCGGCAGTCCTTCTCCGTGGAGTACTGGGCGTATAGCTGATGGAATGTTTGGATAATGCACAGTCTACTTTTTCTTCTTTGACACACCTTTCCCAACTGGAGGCACCATGCAGAAGTAACAATTGCTGGTATGATCTGTTGGCTCTCTCCAAATCATTGGCACTGCAAAAGGCATAGATTTCCTTTTCCTGTTCAACCACTGGCAAAGATTTGTTGCACAAGTGTTGCAGCATATGTGTGGGGCCCACTCTTGTCCTGATCTCCAATTTTGCAGCCAAAATAAAGGTGATAGGCTTTCTTAACCATAGTGGTTATACTGCGCTTTTGTGATGCAAAAGTCACTTCACCACAAACATAGCAGAAGTTATCTGCACTGTTCACACAAGTACGAGGCATCTCTGCTCACTTTGGCTAAACAGAAATGTGTCCCTTTGCAAAATCAAACACTGACAAATAAGAGAGCACGACACTGTATGATTTCTAGAGTTGATATAGGGCAATTTGTTCAGCAGAGTGATGTAAGCTTCGTTATGATTGCATCATCCATGACTTCTAGGAATAACATGATGCAATTCATATCATGTATGATGCAATACCAGCTTCAGATTGCATCATTCATTGTTTTGCCTAAAAAGCAAGTACTGTCCAAACCCAGTCATAGATTTATTCATAGATCCAGTCAAAGATGTATTTTAGTCATTTCTGGTTTAAATTGAGATCCCTTCCCTTTATAACTCACTTATCCTCCGCCATTCCCAAGTCAAGGGTCGTATATACTGACCCAACAGCATATCTTGAAAACTAGAGCCAATCAACAATTTTAAGCATCATTTTTGTTCTCAGTGACCCAGAATTAGTAAAGTTGACTACATTTATTTCAGAAGCATTTTGGCTGTAGAGCAGTGTAATTAGAAGTGCAAAATGTGCTCAGATATGTACATGTACAAATTGTGATTAATGCTATTAAACATTTTAAATAGATATTGGTAACATGACATAACATTAATACCAACAAAATGTGGACATTCATCTCACAACAGAAGAGATAATGAAATCAGCACCTTCAGGTGCGTCAAATAACCAAAGGCTGGCATGTGGGGGCTAATTCCTCCAAAGCCAGTTCAGGCTAATGATACACTATCAGCTACCCAATTCCAGTGGTGTGTGGGTAGTGAAATACCAGCCTTTCCTGCTGGCTTACAAAGATAACAAAGATTGCAAAAGTTTGGACGTTTCCAATGTTTGTGAAACAGGTTCAGCCCCAATTTAAGCATCAGCTGCACTCATGCACATACTAATGTGATTTCACAATCCAGGTCTTAAAAAGTATGGGTGGGGGGCAGAGCTATATAGTACAAGGTGCCAAGCACTCTCAGCTTCCACTGACTTCAATGGGAGTTGAGGTATGCCCAGCACCACACATGATCAGGTTTTAAAAGTTAAATGACACCCACACAAACCTTTGCAAGGCATTTCATCGATCATCGGATTGGAACAAAGATCATTTGTTTCTATAAATGCCCTGAAACTGTTAATACAGTAAATACTATTCTGCTTGCTACAAACTTTTAAATATATTCATGAGGGAAAAGCAACATCATTAGCAAGTGTGCCTCTGTGCTGGGTACCAAAAGACAGACACAACAGGATGGGGATCTAATATAAATTAAGAGCGCTATTCCTAAAATATTTATAGACAAATGTAAAACTGCAAAAAACCCACTTAGTGATGCTGTAAATGAAGGTCAGAAAAGTACAACTGCTCTTTTATTTGTAACCACAAACCAGCAAAATAATGGGCTGAAGTTCCTCAACCCTATTTTACTCGTTAGTGAAGTCAGCCAAACCAGTTTCAGTGCTCAGAGCCATCTCATCCATTAAAAAAAAAAAAAAAAAAAAAAAGCAAAGCTGTAATTACAAAATTATCTTGCAAAAGGCAAGGTAACTGCAACTGTTGCGTTCTCTCTCACTTCAACTCCTTCCAGTATACCTTCTGAAATGATTGGTATGGCAATCGGAACAGTTTACAAGTACCACCACAGATGCCAACATGTCAGTAGAAATGCACTTATAGCATTTCAAAAGCTAAGAAAAAAAACAATGTTGATCCTGATTGGAATAGACCCCTGTATTTGCCAAGTCAGATCAAAGTGAGATATGCAGGAAGTTTAACTTGAATTGCCTCAGAAGTAGAAAGTAATGTTGCTAGTACTGGCATGTTTGCACAAATCATTGAACACATTAAAAAGATATTCCCCAAGTTCACTGTAATACTAAATACAATGTAATGTGGCTGCTGCCTCTCACTGGCTGTGTAGTTCAGCCCTCCAGCTAAGTCAAAACTCCACCCCTTCTAGGGTAAACAAATGACAAAACTTTCTCCCAGACTTCTCATTGGGTCACAGCGCTCTCTTTAAGAGTCTGTCAAATTTCTCCCTTCTCTGGAATGGTCCCTGGTGATCCCTCAGAGTTAAAGGGCAGGTTACACCCTCACTCAAATCTTCCTCTGCTCTGCCACAGTCCTTCCATTCTCTTCCCTGGGAGCTAGCTTGCAGTCTCTCTTGCTCTCTAGTCAATGCAAAAAACCCTCCTCTGGGTCCATTTTCCTTACTGTTTGCAATCTTTTAGGCCTCTTCCTGGTCCCTTTCACCAGCTTCTTCAAAAACCCTTCGAAGACTCTCCAAGACTGGAGACAGTCAGAGCACAATCCCCGCTCCTAATCTGTGTCTGTAGAGACTCGTAGCAGGTGTTTTTCCTTCCCCTGTTCTCTCCCTGTTCTAAGAGAAGAATTACTTATACCCCTTGATACTTCTTCCCAGCATGCCTTGTTATCAAGCATTCTGCGCCCATGCATCCTGGGAGCTACAGCTCCCAGAACTCCCTTGTTCTGTTGTGGACTGAATTAATGGGTACGTTAATTGTTATTCCCAAATACAAAAGGGCAAATTGAAATATACAGTGGTTATATGACATCACATATATATACACACAAATCACACAAGGATAGAGCTGGGAATAGAACCCAGGAGTCTTGACTTCCAATCTCTATTTCAACTGCGCAAGTACATCCTTCACTCTTATGCTGACTTGGGGTGAAATTCTGGCCCCATTTAAGTCACTGGGTTTTCTGCCATTGATTTCAATGGAGCCCATCAGAGGACCACCGACCAAAACAATGCTCACATTGAGGACAGTCTCACTCTGTAAGCAACACAGGGATCTATTCTGGAGACAGTTGGGCAGAAAAAAATGCCAATCCCCCTACAAAACACATACAGAGAATTATTTTTGGCCAAAATCCAAAAGTTCTTCTGGTTGAAAAGTTTTCCATGAAAAAAAAATTACATTTTCAGTGGAAAGCAGATTTTTTTGTGAAAAATTAGCAGAAAACCCAATCTACCATCCAACAGAAAATTTCCAACTAGGCCAATTTGGGGATTTTCCTTTTCAACGGCTATTCTGGGGCTCTCCGAATTATCTGTTTTCCTTTCTTCTCAGTTCTATGGCACAATATTTGAACTTTTTTTTATTCACTCTTCATTGCCAGGAAATAAGATGCACCTGAGCCTTAGGAGAAACCTAACTGCACAGAATGAACATCAAGAAAACAGCTCAGCTCATAAGTTTTGAGAAGTCTGTTTACCTGAGTTTGTAGCTATGGTGAACACTTCGCTTCACCTCTAATGATTTCTTCTTCTATGCCTTAAGTGTCTTCTTGGTTATAGAATATAAAACAGATTTCAAGTACAAAAATATAATCAATTTCATTATACATTTCACCTCCAATAACGTAGCAGTTTTTCTATAGTATTAAATGTTTTTAAAAGTCACTGTCATTACCAGGTATTCCGCTATGTTTCCTTTACTTGGAACTAAACTTTGAAACGCTCTGATGTCATACCTTCTTCAAACTATCTCCCCAGAAACTGTTACAAATTATTCTGTAACCAACCTGGAATTCATAGTCAACTCCAGTTCTTCCGGCTCTCTAAATAAAGTTTACACTGCGTGCAGTAATGTTATTATGGGAATGGCTCCTAGAAGCGACTGTGAGCAGGTGCTGCTGCTGTCAGAACCTTCACCTTGTTCTGACAGCAGTGCACTGCGCAGCATTTCTACTGCCTGGACGTAGAGTGAACTAACACAATTATCCTTCCAAACACATTGGTAGCCATCAGTTCCAACCCTTCCACTGAGCAGATGTCCTTTAATGACATACACCCACAGCCAATTCTGATTAGAGCAAAATATATATCAAAATCACACTGCCTTAAAAAAAGATGGATTAATGCATCTTGGAAAATTGTAATTTTAGGTTTAAATAAATTTTAAATTATGTGATTAACAGATTTACAAAATGTTGTTATGTTGTGTATAACATTGTTGCAAAATGTCCTATTTTCCAATGCTTTGTAACCTGAAAGCAAAGCATTACAACTCATATTGAGGTAATGGTTGGAAAAAGAATTAACAAGTTTAGCAGCTCAGACACACTTACGGTTCAGTCCTGCAAACCCTTGCTCACACGAGTAGTTATGTAGAAGTTATGTGCGTAAGGGTTTGCAGATTCGGGCCTATAACTGGAGTGCTGGCAATTGCCAATAAATTATCAAATAAGGTTGGAGAGCCAGCTTAGACTTGGATGGTAGTTTCATACCCGTAAATGCCATGGCTTTTCTACCATTACATATTAACAAAAACATTTATATAAATTGGAAAGCAACTTTTATGAATATTATGACCAAGTGTGTATGTTTGAATAGACTGTAAAGTTTTAGTCATAAATAATCACAGAAAGCTGTACTATTGGCAGGACTTTGCCTAGCCGTTTAGTATGTGTGCCAACACATGCAAGAGTCACAGATTCTGTGTTAAATCAAACAAAACCAGATATCTTACATATGTAGTATAAAACATTGGATTTCCTGGTAAACATAACCTACAAGATGTTTATTAAACAACATGATGGGGGATATGGATTTTATGCATTTGCAACAATATGTAAATTGTTGTGTTTAATGTGATTTACAAAGTCTGAAGTAATAGACTCTTTGTCTTACCTGAAGATGTGTCAAAGCAGCAATAAAGCTTGGAATGTAGTATCAGGAGTTTACTATATTGATTTTGGAACTCAGTCTATATAGACACACTTTTTCATAGAAGTCCTGCATTTACAAGTCAACTGCATTACACTATTTGCATTAACATTAAAGACGGACAAACTGGCTTGGAAAAAACAAAAGCAGAATCAAATCTTTTTTGAGGTCCAAAAAAGTTAATTTTTGCCTCCCACAGAGTTTCTTGCCTGTCTGCATTTCCAGCTATTAACCAGAAACATTAAAATACCCATAGAAAGTCTGGTCTAGTAGTATTTCTTGCTTAATGACCAGAAGCAAGAAGAAATGGGCAAGCTGCAAAGTTCATATACAGATCTGAACATCCTCCAATTTCAGTGAGTGTTTGGATCCGGGCGCATCTGGGTATTCGGATCCAGGCCCATCTAGAGTGACCAAATGTCCCGATTTTATAGGGACCATCCCGATTTTTGAGTCTTTTTCTTATATAGGCTCCTATTACCCTCCACCCTAGTCCCGATTTTTCACATTTGCTGCCTGGTCAGCCTAGGCCCATCTCTCATAGGAAATACTAGAAGTCTCATGAGAAAACCTGTTCTTATAACATTCCAACTCTCTTTGGCAACCCCAAGAGGTTCAGAGACTTTGGATAAGGATCTGAATTTTTGGGATCTTATCTGAATCTCAGAAATTAGAGATTGAAATGGCCTACTGTATTAGATCAACCAGTCCACCTTTCTACCCAGGCAGGATTGCTCTCTACCAGATTTCACTGATGCATTAACAAAACCTCTGAATATTTTCTAATTACCCAAGATTCAAAGGGACTTGAACAGGAATAAGGACCCCAGTCCTGAATTTCACTCCCTCTGATCAGGCAGAATGTCCCTTGACTTCAGTTTTCCCCAGTCTCCAGCTATTCAGAGTATAAAAACATGTTAGCATAGTTTAAAAATGGTACTTGCTAACATGGCTTAAACATAAATTGTTTAACTAGTGACTATCTAAAGCACAATTTATAAAACTAAATTTTAAAATACTCATGTTTGTATACCAATGCCTCCAGCTGGAGCATTTTTTTGGATTGAACCTAGGATTGCTGAATCTAAATCCTGATTAACTACTGTTTGAGATAAGGGGACTCATCATAAACTGACTCACTTAAGCAGTTGTGTGTTGGATGGCCACTAGAGGGAAACAAGGAGTCTCTTGGGTTACTATGGGTTACACCCATTCTCTACTAGTTAAGTTTTAAATATACTTTGCCTGTTAGCTAACCTGTTTTTAGACAAGGTTTTATATCTAATTTAGATTAGGATTGACCTCTCCCTCTTTTTTCTTAACCAAGTAAGCTTTCTTTATTGCTGACACCATGAAATCTCGGAAACATTTTGGTTCCCTCTACATCACCTTTTAACTGTTGTCACTATATTCCATGCTACATATTGAACTGTATGAACCACTTATTCACCCTTATGCTAAACTTAAAGACATCCTTCTGGGGTTTTTGTTCTGTTTAGTTATATTTGGCTGCCACATTCTAGCTTTGTGTGATTAGCACTTTGTAAGCCTCTTTTGAAATTTCACCTTCGTCAAGATCATCCACATTCAACATTAATCAAAAAGTGATATTATAATACTGACCCCACTTGTTACCCATCCTCACCCTGAATTCCTCTCTTTCACTGACACCTTCTGGTTCCTGGCCCTAAGCCAATTTGTAATCCATTTCAATAGTTCTTCCATTAAGCTATGTTTTTGATCTTAAAAGTCAATCTGTCATGTCACACTATCAAATGCTTCTTTGAAATACAGATTACACTAAGGCAATTCTTTCTAGTTTGTTGGCAATGTATTCAAAGACATGTTTGGGAAGAGGGTGTTAATTACTTTTGCATTTTCTCTCTTATTTTCCCCCTTCTCTGCACTAAAGTCATGCAAATAACCATCTCAGTGATGCCTTTCTCCCATTCTCATTTCTTGAGCTTTTTTCTATGCAAACACTCTGGCTTGAACCTCATTTGACTAGTCAACCATTGTTCAGCCTTCAGGTCCTTCAAGCACTTCCTTTTCCCAAAAGGCATTATTATTTAATGTATTTATTTATTGAGTACTGACAGTGTCCTCAAGACCATTTAAGACACAAAATGCAAACAGTCTCAATTCCAAACACCTTACAGTCTGAAAACAACTCCGAGATGGGGTGTAATTTCCAGCTTGAGGAGACATATCCGTGCCAACTCTGATCAAGCTAGCAGACCAAAAATAGAATGTATCCATAGCAACACGAGCAAGGGAAGGGACTAGCCACCCCACAAATGTACCCAATGGCAATACATTATGATGGGTGGCTAGCCCGTCCTGCCATTCATGCCGTCAGAGCTACACTCTATTTTTAAGCAGGCTAGCTCATTCAGAGTTAAGGCAGGGATGTCTCCTTGACCTTGGAGTCATGTCCCCAGCTCAGAGGGTAGATATATCCTCAGGGGAGGCAGGATACATTGATAAGCTTAGTGAATGTATATCTGAATTACTGTTATTGTTATTAGAGCTGTGCAAATGTTTTCAACTGAGACCTTTTTTGGGAGGGGGGATGCAGATTCGGTGACATTGAAACATGTCGCACGTTTGTGTCAATATCACCAAATTGTTTCACTTTGGAGGAAAAAAATTCAGAAAAAAAATCAGAATGTTTCATTTCTGAACTAAAACATTTTGATTTTTCAATTAAAAGACATGTTATAAATTTACTTTAATTTTATTTGAAAAACTAATACACTTTTTAAAAAATGCTTGAACTTGAAAGAAAATATTTAGATTCAGGCCAAATAAATTTTTTGGCAAATCAAAATGTCAAAATTTCATTTTGGACCCAAAAACAATTTGACAGCAAAGTGAAAAATACATCATTCACTCAGCTCTAATTGTTATCTTCCTTCTTGTAAACATTGTGAAAGAAACAGAAGTGACTGAAATTTTTCAAATGGAACATTTTCATCTTTTTTTCAGAAGTGGAAATTTTTGAAAATAAATTGTTTATTCAAGATTTCCCATTTTATTGACAAATTTTGAAAATCAATAAAACAGAGATTCTTTATCTTTTTTCCTCTCCTTGCCCCACAATTTCCTACTACCTGCCCCCAATTTTTCAGCGACGAAAAAGAAAAAAAACAGAAAAAGTGATGTGGGGCAAAGAGCAAAAGAACAATTCTGAAAGTTTTTTTCATAAAATAGTTTATGAAAACAATTTTAATAAATGAAAAATCATCTTTTTCCAAAACTTGCTGAATGAAAGACTGAAATTTAAGATTCTCCACAATTTTTTCCCCAGTTGTCATGGCTACTGAGCAAACTGCCTCCGAGACCCCTTTGGTGCATCTTGAGTGTCTCCCTTAGGTGACAAGCCTGGCTTTCTTGCATCTCACTCTGGGTGGAACCAATCACTGAGACTTGGAACTCCGAATTGCAGCCCCCTCATACCTAACCTTGCTGATGACACATACTCAGTCTTGGCACCTGTAACAGTTTTCTTTCATGAACCTGTGACCGTATGTTTGCAGTGGCAAGAAAACAGCATAGTCAAAACAAAGCATTCACTATTCATTCACACAAAGGCACAAAGCATTCCGAAAAATAGGTTAACATAATGAAAGGCCTAGATGTATATTTCCTTACCTAAGTTTAACCTCTTTATCCATTGTTCAGGGAAGGCCAACTTATTTCCATCTCTGAGTTGGAAGAGGCCACCCGTCCTGCTCACAGCACACACACCTGTCTGTGTCTCAGTCAGTCTGTGAGTTTTCACTGACACACCATGGATAGACTCGCTTACCTCACCCAAACCCCCTCCATTTTCTAGGGTCTTTGAGGCTGTAATTTCCCCTTGGTCCCAGGCCCAGCCTTGGGAAGAGTACACCATTCTAGCCTGGATGGAGCCAGATAAGTAGTTTCTTCCCATTGATGGTCCAGACACTGTTTCCTCAAGGAGCCTTATCTTTGTCATTATTGCATTTCCTGTGGCTTTCTCCCTTAACAGCCTCCTGTGATTTAACTCCTGGCAGTCAGGCAAGGTAATATCAAACAAGTCCCTCATTCTCTCCACCAACCCTAAAAAATCAATTGGGATTATATATATGCAAATAGAAATGTGCATAGAATTGACTCAGGTAGGATTGCCAACTTTATAATCTCACAAAACCGAACACCCCCCAGCCCCGCCCCTTCCCCGAGACCACACTCTCTGCCCTGCCCCTTCCCTGAGGCCCTGCCCCCCGCTCACTACATTCCCCCTCCCTCGGTGGCTCGCTCTTTCCCACCCTCACTCACTTTCACTGGACTGGGGCTGGGGTGCGGGAGGGGGGTGAGGGCTCTAACTGGGGGTATGGGCTCTGGGGTGCGGCAGAGGGATTCAGAGTGTGGGAGGGGGCTGTGGATTGAGGCAAAGGAGTGGGGTATGGGAAGGGGTACGGGCTCTAGGCCAGGGGTGTGGGCTCTGGCGTTTGGGGTAGAGGAGGGGGCTCCAGGCTGGGGGATGGGGCTGAGGGATTCAGAGTGAGGGAGGCAGCTGGGATAGAGGCAGGGGGTTGGGATGCGGAAAGGGGTACAGGCCCTGGGCTGAGGGTGCAGGCTCTGGCGTGGGGCTAGGGATGATGGGTTTGGGGTGTAGGAGGGGGCTCTGGGTTTGGGAGGCCTCAGGGCTGGGGCAAGCAGTTGGGGCTTGGGTTTACCTCAAGCAGCTCCCTATCAGCAGAACAGTGGGGCTAAGGCAGGCTCCCTGCCTGTCCTGGCTCCATGCTGTGCTCTGGAAGCAACCAGCAGGTACGGCTTCTAAGTGTGGGGGCCAGGAGGCTCCACACGCCGCTCTCGCCTGCAGGTAACGTCCCCCAGCTCCCTTTGGCCGTGCTCAGGGCAGGGACAGTGTGTGGTCACTTCTGGGTTGCAGCCTTAGCTCCACAGCACCACCGACCGGACTTTTAATGGCACGGTCGGCAGTGCTGACTGGAGCCGCCAGGATCCCTTTTTGACTGGGCGTTCAGATCAAAAACCGGATGCTGGCAACCCTAGTCTCAGGGCTTGTTTACATTGATAATTTACTTCAGAGTAAGGTAGTATGTGAATTAAAAGCAGCAGAATAGCTGTTCCTGATAAACTCTCTGTGTGGACATTGTATGTCTAGAATAAGAGTACTTTATAAACTAAAGGAATTAAGCTAATTCAGATAAGGCATTACTCTAAAACAAGAGCATCTACACAGGGATTTAATTAATAAGAAATAGCTCCATTTGTAGACAAGCCCTTAAACACAGTTGTGTGCTTATGTCTAGCATGCCACAGGGCATGCACACTTAGTTCTGCATGTCTTTGAATCATAAAAAGGTAGGACTGGCAGAGACCTCAAGAGGTTATTTAATTCAGCTGCCTGATCTGAGGCATGATCAGGTATACCTGGACCATCCATGACAGGTGTTTGCCTAACCTGTTCTTAAAAACCTCCAGTAATAGGGATTCTACAACCCCCCTCGTAAGCCTATTCCAGAGCTTAATTATAATCATAGTTAGAAAGCTGTTTTTATATCTAACCTCTATCTCTTTTGATACAGGCTAAGCCCATTATTTCTTTCTTACTTTCAGTGGACATGGAGAACAACTGATCACCGTCCTCTTCATAACAGTTGAAGCCTGTTGTCAGGTCTCTTCTCAGTCTTCTTTTCTCAAGACTAAACATACGCAGTTTAGCCTTTCCTCTTGGGTAAGATTTTCTAAACTTCTCCTATTTGTCCACATTTTTCTTAAAATAGGACACCCAGAACTGGACACAGTACTCCAGCCAGGGCCTCGCCAGTGCCCAGCAGAGTGGGACAATTACATGAGTGTCTTTTCCATGAATAATGAATTGCTGCTGTGTTAGAACACTTTGGTCCATGAGAGTCCACTGTCTCAGCATGAAAGGGGTTAATCATATTTGTGGCACAATTTCCTGAAATATTTAGGTTTTTAGATTAAAAAGGTGAAAAAAATAGCTTTCATAAAGTGAACCATATCAATTAAAAATGTGATTTTCTTTTTACCTTTGACATCTGAAGATGTATTATATTGACATAAAGCTAAAACCTGCAGCCTAATGTATCTCTGAAATTGCTCAATTTGTGCTGGTTGCTGCTAAATTATGCTGACTGGGCATTTGGAGCTAAAGATCAGAGTTTACTCAGTCTACTGAAAAATGACTGGATCCAAGTTCAACTCTTGTTCTGCCACAATGGCAAGTCACCTGTTCCATAGTAGCTTTTATGTACTGTTAAATCCTTTCCTTACATATCTGAGCCCTGTTGTGGGGTAGGGAGGAAATGAAGCAGTGACAACTTCATGGCAGACAGTGGAAGCACCCTGCATTATGACGACAGGATGGCTCAGAACCAGCAAATGGGGGAAACAAAATGGGGTAGTTTACTGCTGCTCTTGAAAAAGAGCAGCGTTTGTTGCCCTCCAGTATTACGCCCCATATCACAGCACTCACAAAGGGGTTGAGGGCCTTAATATGACCCCTGACTGACAGTAGTCTGCCCTCACAGCTGTTCTGCACCCGCACATACGAGATCCAAATCCCCTTTTACTACTTGCCTGAGCACTGGATTAGAATCCCACCCTGCTGCCATGCATTGTGCTGGGAGAGGGAGAGAGTTTTCCACGGGGAAGATCCTCAGCTGGTATCAATTGTCATATCTTCATTGAATTGACCTCAATGGAACTATGATAAGGTCCTTGTTCAGTGTCCAAAGAAAGTGATTCTCTAATTATTTACTGTTTTGACATCAGACTTTATAAGGTCAGACTGTTTCTGGCCCTAGTACAGATGCACATGGTTGAGGATACAAGAATCTTTCCCTGACCCTCTCCTTGCAAAGAACATATACAATGCCTGTCCTTGCACTAGGGGAACACACATCAGTGTTGCTATTTCTCAAGATTTTATTACCAACCTTGAGATATCTGATACTTTTCTTAAAGTCCCAGCTCCTGGATTCATGTTGTTGTGTGAGAATCTCAGTTTTCATTTTTTTAAAAAGCAAGTTTCTAAACCTCATGGTTGTATAGAAAAGGTATAGGAATGGAGTGCAAGGCTCAGAAGTCAAATAAAAGAGAGACCCCAAATTATTATTTTAAACCAATCTGATAATTTTGGGGGCCTCCCTCAATATTTTTGAATAGTTGGGGTTGGCAATACTGGGGACTGCTCCCTCATTATGTTGTTGGGGGAAATGGGATGGAGAGGAGGCAGGGCCATTTTGCTGGGTCATGGATCCTCCATTCCCCCACCTTCTTTGCAGTGACCTCTAGAGCCATTTCAGAGAGCAGGAGGAGGCAACAGGCCCCTAAAACACAATCCCATGGGACAGGACAACTCTACTCCACCCACCCCACCTCCAATTGCATCAGTTACACAGTTTGGCCCAGGATGTCTTACAAGAATATTTTTATATAAAGGAAATAAAGTCATCTGATTAGCCCTCTCATTTTTTCCTCTCAAAAATATAATCTCATATGAGTCTCAAAAGCAATAGAAGGAGATTTTTCAAAGGCATCCAAAACTCCCATTTGTGTATTTGAAAGTCACCCTCATTAGATTTTTGGGCAATATATTATCTTAGGAGACAAACCACAACTTTAATATCAACTCCTTAATTTCAATGTTACATTTTTATAACAAAATATTTAATTTTGTGTATTGTGCATACCAAGTTTAATATTAAAAATATATCTGTTGCCATATAGGGTGTCCCTCCCACCCCCCAGATATATGTATCCTAGTTTTCCTCTAGGTTTAGAGAAAAACTAGGCAATTTTATTTTTTCACAGTGCATTAGACAGATGCTATGGCTGATATCTTGCTCTTTCTGTCCTCCAGGCCCCCACAGTGTATAATAGCAGAGTGCTTCAAACACCTCTGTGGGGTAGCTGGAGCACAATCACTGGTGTGCCCCAAAGTAATAGCAATTTCTGTAAATGTTAGCCTCCATCTCTCTGTGCCTTGTTGTTTAAGAGCTTTGCTGAACCAAGTTCTAAATGCATTATCTAGTGGTAAAAAGTGGCTAGGTATAATATTTATGGATAAGGATATTTTTATATTCTATATTTATGCAACAGTAATCAAATACAGGGCATTTTCTGGGAACTAATAACCAGTTTGAAAGAGCTGATGGTCTCAGGCCCACCTGAGGGTCATTAACCTCAGCTGGACACTACACAGACAAATACCCTCCACGGAAGTTATTATGGCTATTATATGCTAACAATAAAAATACAGACATATGGATTTTTATATGCATGATGCAATTCAAAACTGCAATAATTGCATAAGATATTTCCAGAGAATTAATGCCCTATATATTACCCAGTTATATTGCTTGAATCATCCCTTAAAATTCAATTCAATTTAGAATATTTCTTAATCAATTCTATTAAAAAAAATCTTGTTACGATTTGCCAATGTAATTTACACAAAAGGGAGGAGATCAAATTAAAGCAGGTAGGTGTAAGTAAATTATCTATATGCTCTGCTCATTATCTCAAATACTCTATCATATGGATGATACAAAATGCAATGCTATGTACTGCTTTCATTATAAAACTGAAATATGGTTGGTAATACAGGGGAGTGAGTGGATCCTAGTGTCAGGGAATAAATTGGAGAGGCTCAGTGCCAGCTCTAAATTATACACTAATTTTGTTCTTTTTTAATTACATTTCTGTTTTGGGAATGTGGGACACAGTGAGTGTAATTTACTTGTTTGGGCAAGTTATGGACCTTTACTGGCAATCCCCACCTATTTTGTCTGATGCACATACACACCCTGTGCTACTTTAACACTTCATGAGATGCGTGGGACTTTTCAGATGGCAGATACCCAATTTTACATAATGTAAACAAAACAGCCACAGTATGCAACTCTCCGACTCTCATTTAAAATTACGTTAAAACCTAGGAGTGCAAGCAAAAGCAGGCTGTGTCCTTATGAGCTGGAGAGAGAAACCAAATCAATTTCACAAGCAGGGAATTTCTGAGATGGGGCCAACTCCCAGGAAATGGCACCAAGTAAGAACACTTTATGCTGTAAAAAAAATAAGCTAATGACTGAGTAACCGAATCCTCAGCACATGCATGCTTGTCATGCAGCTAACCTGCAGCCACTGTTGCAAGGTATTTGGTAGCAATAGTTGTTCACTGCTACTCAGCTACACAAGGTTTCAGTCAGATGGATCCTCACTGTGGATTTTGAGGGCTTAAGCAGAATTTAACTGGTACATAGGCACTGTGAGGGCCACTTGCACAGGGCTCAATCTCAACCTATGTGCAGAAGAGTCACATCGCTGATACAACCACATTATGTTCTCTACTGGAGCTACAGAGAAATACCATTGAGATTTCTTCCCTGGCATGCAGGGATTATGGAATCCATCTGTGAGGAGTCTCCATTGCTTTTGCCACCTTGCACAGCAAGCATGAAGACCAAGTTTTTTTTCAAGCTAAGAGCCTGAAGTTAGGTTTCTAAATCCATATTCAGGCAACTAAATCAGTGTCCAAGCAGTGCTCATAAAATAACCGATTGTTCATTTCAGTGGCCCAAGGGAAAAATTAAAAACTTTTTTTTTTCTTATTGAAATGAAAAACAAAAAGATTGTTTTGGTTGATTTGAATTGACATTTTGTTTCAAACAACTATTTTTAAATGAAAGTTAATATGGCTCCCCTTTATTAAATCAGACAGCACCAGATGGTTGACACCTGGCAAGAGTAGGGTATAGTGACTTTCTGAGTGAAAGCCCAGGCAGATATATTTACAAAGAGATGTATTTGGGAAGCAGTTAAGACAGGTTTTTGCATAGCAGTTGGAGACAGCATTTGCGGGGAGAAGCATATTTCCTAGAAATTGGAGCAGAGCTGCTTTGCTGGATTTCTGAAAGTGTGAGCATGTTGAAGCTGTTTTTAATCTGTCCTCTATTAAAGCATTAATAGGGCTATGCGTATACTGTAAACAACAACAGATTAAGAAAGAGTCTTAGGGTACATCTACACTACAGCGGGGAGTCGATTTAAGATACGCAAATTCAGCTACGTGAATAGCGTAGCTGAATTCGACGTATTGCAGCCGACTTACCCCGTTGTGAGGACGGCGGCAAAATCGACTTCTGCCGCTTTTTGTCGGCGGCGCTTACTACCACCTCTGCTGGTGGAGTTAGAGCGCCGATTCGGGGATCGATTGTCGCGTCCCATCGGGACGCGATAAATCGATCCCCGAGAGGTCGATTTCTACCCGCCGATTCAGGCGGGTAGTATAGACCAGACCTTAGTTGATGTCCATTCATTTATCTCCCTAGAATAAATTAATCCCCTCAAAATTTACGGTGATATTTTCATTTCCTTGTCTTGGCATTCTAAATATTGGCATTTATAAGTCAGATGGTTGAGGCTACCTTCTGCAACTGGCATTAGAAAAATTCTGCCCAATGAGTATGCATAAATGCATTCCATTGGCTTAATACAGGGGTGGACAAACTTTCTGGGAGTAGAAATTGTATGGTGGGCCATGAATGCTCACGAAATTGGGGTTGGGGTGCAGGAAGGGGTGAGGGCTCTGGTTGGGGGTGAAGGCTCTGAGGTGGGGCTGGGGATGAGGAGTTTGGGGTGTAGGAGGGTGCTCTGGGCTGGGACTGAGGGGTTTGGCAGGCGGGAAGGGGATCAGGGCTGGGGCAGGGGGTTGGGGTGTGGGAAGGGGTACAGGCTCTGTCTGGGGATGCAGGCTCTGGTGTGGGGGTGAGGATGAGGGGTTTGGGGTGCAGGTGCTGCCCCTGCAGCTCCCATTGGCTGCAGTTCCCAGCCAATGGGAGCTGTGGGGGCGGCGCTTGGGGTGGGGGCAGCATGCAGAGCAGAGCCCCCCGGCTGCTCCTACACCTAGGAGCTGGAGCGAGGCCATGCCGCTGCTTTTCGGAGCCTCGTGGAGTGGCCCCCAATCGTGCACCCCGGCTGGAGTGCCGGAGCGGGGCAAGCCCCAGTCCCCGCTCCCCAGCAGGAGATTGAGGGATGGCTTAAAATGTCTGGGAGGCCGGATCCGGCCCGCGGGCCATAGTTTCCCCACCCCAGGCTTAATAGCTACTTCTTGTGTCATAAAATCTTCCCACAGGCTTGGCAGCAATTTGTTGGTCTCTGAAGCTGGCAGCATCCTATCTGTGGCATGAAGACAAAAGAATCATAAAGTGTGCGGGGGGGGCAGGGAAGAAGTCTACATCTTAGTGAAAAACCTTGTAAGTGGTTGGAAAAAGTTATTAAAAAAACGTTTTATTTTTGTTTGGAGTTAGCAGGGGGAAATAAAAAAAGATTCTCCTGCTACCAAAATCCCCAGGCCACTGGTTATAACAGAAAGGACAGAAATAATTTTCAAGATTCATAATTGGTGTAGATTTAAGATTTTGGGTAGTTTGGGGCTATATCTGAAGTTCAGTAGTTTGTGCTGTATACACAAAAATGCACACACTGAGCCCAGCAGCAGTTGTGCAGAGCAGGTAATGGGCACTGCACTTTCCTTTCAAACTGGCTACCTAAAGCTGGCACATATTTAGCCTATAACCACAAGTAACTTAAGTAGAATTTATTTTAAATCCTTCTCTAATTTCAGTGCTCAGTGAGTTCAGCCACAGCAGAGTTCCTGAGCAGACAGCAAGGCACCTCTCCTTAACTTAGTTAGTCCCAAAGAAAAGAGGAAATAAGAAGCATCTTTCAGTTGCATGCTGTCACCAATTCCATTCCCTAGAACTATACAATTCGTTTTGTCATTGCATCAGATCCCAAAGCACGGTAAACGCCCGTGCAGCCTACAGTAATAGGCCCAGAAGTACTGCTTACTGTGGTACTGCTACAGAACAAGGAATGTAGAAGGGAAGGAGGAAAGGAATGGAACTGAACATGATGTTGCCACTAGAAAGCACTAAAAATAGAAAGATGAACAGTCAACCACCTGCTAAATACGATGGGCAGGATACTAGGGGTAGCTAATTCAAGCCTCTACTAGATGAATCTTGGTAATTTTTGCTTTCACTTGGAGCTGTCTGGGACATTCCATTTCATGAAGGATTTGAAGATTGAAAATTATGGCTTCTCTTTGATTCAGAATGAAACCCCAAAATTTCAAAATTCTCCACAAAAGATTTTTTAAAAAGTCATTTCAGTTCAATCAGAATGTTTTGTTTTGAGTTTGACTTTTTTGATATTACAATATGTAAAATACAAAAATGAATTGAAATTTCATTTTAAAATGAAAAATTGAAACGTGTTCCAAAAATGTCAAAACAGGACATTTGGACATTGCCGGAACTTTTCCATTTTTCTCCAGAATTAAACTTTGGCAAAATTGGTACAATTTTACAAAGCGTTTAGATTTCAACAGAACTGCATTTTCCTACAGAAAATGGTTTCAGCTGGGATTTTCCAACCAGCTCTTGTTTCAGGTTTGCCTGGGAAGCTGCAGCATTGACTCTTGACCACAGTGAAGCGGGAGGTGTAATTTCTAGCTCTGGTAGAAGTACACATGCTAGCTGCAATCGAGCTGGTGCACTAAAAAGAAGAGTGTAGCCATGGCAGCTCAAGCAGCAGGGTGGGCTACGTACTCCAAGTACAATCCCATCTGAAACCCTAAGTACATACTTGGGCGGGCAGCCAGCCCATCCAGGCACCTGTGCCTACACATGTTTAGTACATTAACTTGATCAGAGTAGCACAGGTATGTCATTTCCAACTTGGGTAAACATCTCCAGCTCCAGTGTAGACATACCACAGTAACAGGAGTCTCCCATTGCCCCACCCTGTTAGCAGGTATGGGCTACAGGTTAACTACTGCTCACTCATTGGGGCAGGTGTTGCTAATCAGTCTCTATCCTGAATATAAGCAAGGTGGGAGTAGCCCAGCTTTCACACATAGGACCTGAGAAAAAGGAAGTATATATAGAAAGCTTATACTAGAATTCATATATTTTTTAAATACCTTTTTGTAAATTAAACTAGATCCTCGGAAGGCTGAGTACACTCTGTATCAAGTGTTAAGGTTCACAGGGCTAGATCTGCAAAGAGCCTTGCGGCTTGTGTGTATAAGGACACCCAGGAAAATTAATCCAAAGTAACTAAAGGTGTGAATTTGAAGGAGGTTCATTAAGCCACATTAAATCCCTGAGTGGATGCTGGTATTCAGCATTAGAGTGGCCTTAATTGAGTTTAGTTTAATTCACCACCTGACGTCAGTTGGTACATACTCACGACAGCTCAGCCATGCCTCTGCTCCTGCTTCCTGTGCTACCCAGGTTGCATTTATACTTGTGTGAGTTCAATGAGAGTTAGTATGAGTATGTGTACACAAGCAGGGGGGAAAAAATCACACCCCAGCTCATAGTGTAGACCAGGGGTCGGCAACGTTCGGCACGCGGCTCGCCAGGGTAAGCACCCTGGCGGGCCGGGCCAGTTTTATTTACCTGCTGACGTGGCAGGTTCGGCCGATCGCGGCCTCCACTGGCTGCGGTTCGCCATCCCGGGCCAATGGGGGTGGCAAGAAGCCGCGGCCAGCACATCGCTCACCCACGCCACTTCTCGCCGTCCCCATTGGCCAGTGGGGGCCGCGATCAGCCGAACCTGCTGCGTCAGCAGGTAAATAAAACTGGCCCGGCCCACCAGGGTGCTTACCCTGGCGAGCCGCGTGCCGAACGTTGCCAACCCCTGCTCTAGGCACCAATGAGATCCTGAACCCATCCTCCCACTCAACTGCTGCACAACCTTCGAGGCATCAAATTCCCTAGGTACTTGAGTTTTTGCCACTGAGCTTGCACAAAACTGCCAAAGTCCTGATGTTACTGAGATGCTTAGAGCCAGGTCTTTCACAATCTTGGTGAGTGCCCTAGCCACCAGACGATTGGCTATTCTGGGGTGGGTCTCTCCTGGTAAAGCCATTTCCTTTATATAAATATTGAATATTCATCGGGCCAGAGAAAGAAACAGACACTGTATAGCTTAGTGGGCAGGTCACACCACGCCACTGGGATGTGGGAAAGTCAAGTTCAAATCCCTGCTCCAAAGCAGGGATTTGCATATGGGCCTCCCACATCCCAGCTGAGTGCTCTAACCACTGAGCCCTTGACTATAATGGGGTTGGGGCTCATGAGAAAGGACTGACCTGATTTAGGCACCTAGCTCTAGTAGAGGGTGCGCATCTGAGAGTCTCCAGCAGACAATGGCACCTCCTTCTATCCCAGAGTTAGGCACCTGACTCCCTTTGTATTTGATACTCATTAGCTTAAGCAGCTCACCACTGACCTTGCTGGCTTCTGTGAATCCCATTCTCATTCACCAAACTCCCCCCATACATTGTATAGGGAGCATAGGTGCTGGAACTAGGGGTGCTGCTGCACCCTCTGTTTTGGTTTCTATCAGATAGAGGGTTGACAGTTTGGTTCAATGGCTCTCAGCACCCCCACTACATAAATTGTTCCAGCCCCCTGCTAGGGAGTCTGGGCAGCTAATTCAAGGCTGAGGATTCCACTGGGCAGCAGGGCACTTAAACTTTAGGCATTGCAACTCTGAGTGTTGTGGATCCAGCCCTCAGTATAATACTTGCTTTCCCCCCATCCTTCACCTGTCTTATGTATTTAGACTGACTGTAAACTCTTCAGGGCTGTCCCTTACTGTGTTGCCTCAGTCTCTTTGGGGGGTTACTATAATACAAATAACTATCAGGAAAAAAAATATCAGCAGTTACAGCATGACGCATGTGCAAATTGATTTACTCGTGCAACACTAAACAGGAGATAAGAGTTCTGTTGTAATTATGTCTTGCATATACAATGGAAGTGAATATAAAGGGCCTGTTCTTTCTCTGACACTAGTTTTATACTGGTAACACCACTGACTTCACTCCTGATTTACACAGGAACAAGAGAATTGGACCCATTGTATTCTGCAGAATCATGCAGGAGCCTAAAACCTAAGGCTTGTCTACATGACCCTGCAGTTTCGACTCTCGGGGCGTCAATTGTAGCATGCACCAAAGGGCTGCACTATAATTGCCCTGGGTGGACGCAGCTGGCACAAACTAAAAGGTACTTATGTCATGTTAATATGGTCCTGTTTAATGAGTTGCTTAATACACAATCAATTCCTGCCATATTTATCACATCCTATTGCCTAATTAATTAAGGTCCTGTGAATGAGTGGAATTTCAGTATAGTAACATTACAACAATAAACTGCAATCTAAAACAAATACTAAATAAAACTACTGAATAGAATTTATCAAAGCTGTAATATCTATTGCCGCAGCTGTTTCATTCTAGATAGTTAACTACCAACCCTATCATTAAGAGCAATGAACCAATCTCAGTTACTAATATTTTAAAAATATTACTTAGTATGTATTTTGTGTTCAAACTTTTGACTTGTTTTAATATGCATAATTATAGTAATTGTCTCCTAAACTTATTCCACAGAATAATATGTATGCTGGGGTTTAGCCTAGTTATAAAGGATTAGCCAAGTTCTAGAGAAAGGCCATTTATATTTTGGGTTTATATTTCTGAATCTTTCATGGAGTTCAGATCAAGTGACAGAAGGCTTTTTTTCCATTATCTCACTGGGACATTATTGCTGGCTTAAGTGGACTGCTGACCTCAAAAAAATGACAGTTGTAGAAATTCATTGGAAAGGCCTGTAAAAAAATTTGCACAAAAGGATAAAATGGCAAACACAGATGATATCTTGCTTTTGATTCAGCAGTGCACAGCAATCTTTAGATTGCTGCTAGAGCCCCCTGCAAAACTTTATTGACATCAACAGAAGTTCATACATAATGTGTATCAGATATTTGGACTGCTAATAAGAGAGCCAAGAGTAGAGTTATGCCTATGAAAATCCCAATAAATTAAGTTTTGTCATAAATAAAACCCCAGGGTAACAGCTGGGTTGCAGACAGAAAGAGTTCAAGTGTAGTTTGCTGTGTCACTTTGTTTTGCTGAGTAAGTTAGGACTAGTCATAGTCTACATTTAGGAAGGTTACGGTGACTCAACTAAGGGTATGAAGTCAATGCACATAAATTAAAGAGCATTTAACTCTCCAAAGAGGATTACTTACAACAAACTTAGGCCACTTTACTCCTGAGAGAGAGCATCCACATGGGGCTTTAATTTATGCACATGGACTTCACAGTGTAGTTGATTCACCTTCACTTTCCTGTTCCCAGTGTAGACATGGCCTTCGATCTTCCAGTTTGAATCCCATGCGTAGCATACAACAGAAAAAGTGAAACCCTGCAAGGTGCTGAATGTCCACAAATTCCACTCATTTCAATGGAGCTGAGAACACTCACTGCCTCACTGATTTAAGCTTCTCGTCAGTAACTCTTGGTATCACAATCTGGAGACATTGGAAGATACTGATTTTTTTTTCCTTCCAGTAAATTGCTAAACCAGTTTTCAGGCCATTAGCTCTTTTAGGAAATAAAAAAATGCCACAATTAAGGCAGAAGGTATGCATCAATTGGAGTTCATATCCAGAACATTTTACATATTACAGTTTCCATAAAATAATTCTTCCATATGAAAAACCCCTCAAAATGTGAAAGCCTAGAAATGAACCACAAAGGGATGCAGCCACTTCACTAATGCCATATATTCTATTTTACTATCACCCCATTCAACTAAGCTATATCCCCTAGCTGTGTTCTGAAATACTTGTATACATATTTATTTAATTAGAATTAAAGATTTCAAAATTAATTTAGTCAGGCTGCAATAGCATATGCCAGAGTTCCATACTTTGTCTGCTAGTGTGATATTTTGATTGAGTACCAAGCTGTTTCTATGAGTCAAAAGGAAAACATTATCTTTGGGGTTATGGAATGTGTTATATAAGGTGCTTTACATTTATGTAAGTATAGAAAGTAATTGCTATGTTTACCATAATGTTTTTTAATATGTTTATTGCATTTTAAACAATAAGTAATAAATTACTATTTTAGAGTTGTAGCATACTGGAGATTGTAAAATCCCATCTTGTTATCAAAGTATCTATCTCCAAGTAAAATGTTCTTATCCTCATGCATATTTATGCTCAACATAAGGAGGAAAGTTAAGGTTGGGTGGGGAAGTGTAACTTTCCTCCCACGTGGTAAAGCATCGATAGCAACGGATATCATTTCTGATTGCATGAACATGGAGGAGAAATGTACAAAAAACTGTCAGGATAAAAAGTAAAGGGTCTTGTTGAGAAGCATCCCCTTCCTATTTAACTAGCACAAGGATCGGCAACCTTTGGCACACAGCTCACCAGGGTAAGCACCCCGGCTGGCTGGGCTGGTTTGTTTACCTGCCGTGTCCGCAGGTTCGCCTGATCGCAGCTCCCACTCCCAATGGGGGCTGCAGAAAGTGGCGCAGGCCGAAGGATGTGCTGGCTGCCGCTTCCCGCAGCCGGGGCCGGCACAACCCATTAGGTGACCTAGGCGGTGGCCTAGGGCACTACAATTTGGGGGGCGGTGACCACGGCGGTATTTGGGCAGCGGGACCTTCCACTGCCTCTGTGGGGGGTGGCATTTCAGGGTGGGACCTTCTGCCGCCTAGGGCGGCAGAAAAGCTGGCAGCACTCCTGCCCACAGCCCCCATTGGCCTGGAGCGGTGAATCGTGGTCAGCAGGAGCCATGATCGGCCAAACCTGCCAATGCCTGGCGAGCTGCATGCCGAAGGTTGCCAATCCCTGAACTAGCAGTTTGTTTCCTACATAGTTTTTCCCTTTTCAGTTGTTTCTTTCTCAAATTGGTTGCACTTGACAATCATTGCTGATTCCAATTATCTACTGCTTTCTCAAAATTCTGTCATACCACTGCACTCTTTTCAAACTCAAGTTTAATATTCAAGATTGGATGTGGGGTTTTGATTTAGGCCTAACACCTTGATTTTTTGTTTGTTTGTTTGTTTGTTTGCGGGGAGAGATTGGTATGGAAGGAGGGGAAGGTTCAAAATTTAAACCCTATCACTTTTCATAGATTTGCCCATCATTATTCCTAATGAGTACTGATAAACTTTGTATAACAACACAATGCAGCATCATGAAGTCTATATATGCCACATGTTGCAGTAAACTATTTCAGGAATGCTTAAGACAATATTTATAAATATTATTAGGACTAGCTGTTGTATCAATCCACCTGTAAAGCCGGGTAGCTTCATTAGCATGGAGAACTTCAATTTCTGTAACATAAACTAAAGGTCTCAAGCAGCCAGCATTAAAACAACCTTGAAATTTCTAAACATTATAGATCATTTCCTAACTCAAAAATTGTGGCAACCAACACGTGGAATTTCTATATTAGATCTTGTTCTAACAGAAAAATAGCAACTGATCACAGATCTAAAAGTTAATTTTAGCTTAGGTACAATTGAGCATGACTTGATAATATTTATAATATGTAAAGCAGAATACAGTCCAAACCAGATATATATAAATTTGGTGCTTTAATAGGGCCAATTTCACAAAGCTTTAAACAATTAGGAGCCAAATCATCTGGGAGAAAGAATTTAATCAGAAAAATGTGAATGATAATTTGGAATCATTTAAGAACACCTTATCAGATGCCCAAAAATCCACAATTCCACAGTTGAGGAAGAAGGCTATGCTGCTTCAAAAATAAATAAATAAAATCAAACTGGTTTAGAGGATAAGTGAAGGCAACTGTACAAAATAATATATAACAAATGGAAGAAAGGGAAAGTTGATAGTAATGGATACAAATCAGAAGTTCGGAATCATAGAAAATTGATAAGGGAAGCCAAGGGACACAAAGTGAAATCTATGGCCAGCAAAGTTAAAGATAATAAGGATTTAAAAAAAAAAAAAGTATTAGGAACAAAAAGAAACCTAACAATGGTATTGTTCCATTACTAGATAGAAATGGTAGAATTATGTTCATTATCATTTTGGAATCTGTGAATCTATGAACGACGACTTCAGCTGTCCAGGGCTCAGAAAAAAATATATAATTGTTAAACACCTCCAAAAATGACTAAAAATAGCTTTCTAAACATTAAAAATATCATGCCTTTAAAAAACCAGTAAATCAGATCCTTTTGATGCTAGAAGAGACTAAAATGGGCTTCATTGTAAAGCTTGGAGTCTCACAATTCCAATGGGATACAGTTCCTTGCCACAAGTCTCCACTTTGTCCAAGCTGCACAGTGAAGCTGTGGGAGGAATGCAGCAAATTGCAAGTCTCTGAGCCATAGCCACCCACTTCGGGCAAAAGTTAGAGAAGCAGAGAGCCTACTCTAACTTCCACCAATGATAATGACATTTACACTGTAGAGGATCAGGTGTAGTGGAGCTCTGCTCTGCCATGCCCCTGCTTTTGTTCCCAGAATGCCCTCTCCTGCGCTTACATTGAGAGAGGGAGCAGTTTCCACCAAGTTTCCGGGAGCTGAGTGTTCCCATGAGGGAAAACTGGTGGAGAATTCTATCTCGTACTACTAACATGGCACAAAATGGCCTGAGCAGAGAAGCTGGTCTCTTTTTTTCCTAGTTCTGTAGGGTCACAAGATATCAGACTTTAAAGCCATGATATTTAGAAAAGCAGTCACTGTCACTAACCCAGCACTTTTGCTTGTCTTGGGCTTTCAGGAAGGAGTAATTTGGAATGTGCGGGGCGGGGAAAGAAGATGAATCCATGTCTGTGGCAGGTTGATTTAAAAAAAATAATAGTGGCAGTGTGAAGCTGCTCAGTGGTTTGGAAATGTTAGAGCAGATCCCGGAGGGTTGGACTGGTGGATATCAGGCAGGTGAAGTTCTCCCAAGTGCACAACAGGTACATGTAATACATGGCTCTTCAGTTTGTCACATGATATCACTTCCACAAGAGTGTGTGGGAGAGAAACAGCTAGCTAATGTTTTGTTCCTTTCGAGTCATGTATGATTAAGTCAAAGCAAAACTCTCTATTGAACATTCAATATTTATCAGATCATTCTGTTACTGCTGAGCCAGGAGAGTAAAATGAGCCAGGAAGAAAGAAATATTCATTATTATGTTCCCATTTGGTTTACTCCTTAGTATTTCCTTTGGGAACCTGCCCTCGCAGTTGAGAAATGGTGCCTTATGTCTGCCACAAGTCTACATCTCACCACTGGCTACTGGTTTCTTAAAGAGTAAATACATGCTGCAGCAAATAAAATCTATTTATAAAAGATTTATTCTGTTAACCAGTGTACATGACAATGAAACTATGTATTACCTGTTTTGAATTTTCAGTGTAGATTTTCTGAAGTGATCAGCCCAGACCACTGGAACCACTTCAAGTTTATACAAAAAACTCACCTCACATAAGTCAGAGTAGTCAACAGAAAAGTCCAGTGGTCATTTTGTGGCTAATAATTTCTTTTTTTTTTTAAATCACTTTGTGATCAGTGGATGGAAGGTGATGCACAAATGCAAACTGTCAGTTTAAGTCCCTGTCTGAAATGCATTCTAGTGCAAATGCCTCATTTGCTGACCTATTTGCATTGCTTTTAGTCTAATAATCAGTATGATTAAACTTATCTATTGCTTTTGGCGGGGGCAGGCAGGTAAATAAGCTCAGAATTATTTTTGCATTGATTCTGGCAAGTACCCACTGTGGCATTTATTTAAACAAAATATCTTAGAAAAGCTAAAACCACTTTCATGCCAAGATATTAAAATTAAAAAAAAATCTGAAAGGGTAATGCCTTTTCCCTGCATTTGCTTGAATGTAATACATGTGATTAATAGATTTTAGGTACAGAAAATAAATGAAGGTAAGTGATGGTGACCTTTGATTTCCATATTGAAGCTCCCAGAATGAATTGATGTATTTTACCAAAGGTGCATATTGTAGCATGTACACTAGATGCTTTCATAAAGAATCTTAATCTTTAACATGAGATATTCTTTTGAGAGAAGGGACTTGAATTACCAAGTATGAATAAAGAGGACAGTAATCATAAAAACTTGGCTGCCTTTTTTTTGGCTTGTTATGAAAGATCTTGGTTTTCAAAGGAAGGACTGGCATGGGAAGTGGGATATGCTAACACAAAGTATCAAAAAAAGACGTGAACAAATAGCTCTGTGCTTCTTTTATGTCGCATCCCATTTTCAAAGTTCATGAAAAATGCTTCTATATTTGTAGTTTTACTGTGAAATCAGGACTGCGATTGAAGGAAGACAGCGCCAACATGTAGGAAGTGTGATGTTGGCAGGTTCTCCCCTCTCACTTGAAGACAACACTGTTCTGAAACAGAAGACAGCTAACATTTTACTCTGTATCTCACAACTGAGCAGCTCCCCTAATTTTGTGGCATGAGAGTCCTCTGTAGAGGACAGCTCCAGCCCCTCAATTTGACATGAGATTTGTTTTCACCTCAAAAGTTTATGGTCAAGCACTTGTAAGTGTAAGCAGAGTCAGGATGAGCTCTACCCTGACATCTGGTGGTGAATTATGGCGAGTGTGGAAAAGAACTCCAGGGGCTGATCTTGTTTGCATAGGCACACCCACCCGCCTGGCATGAAACAACAGCAACTCAAAGTGGTTACTTTGGCTGGTGTGGGATCCCCAGTTTTCTCTGTTATTGGGGCAGGAAGAATAAAGTTTTGTTACCCTGATTCTGTGAATCAAGGCCAGTGGAACTGTTGTATGACAGAAGGACTGAGTGAGTCCTTCACCATTACCTAAGTAGCACTTGCTTGACAAGGGGCATGGGTTACAATTCCCAGTGAATGGAGAGAGGATGGGGATAGGTATTTGTACCTGATGGCATGGGCCCCCTCTGAGGGGTCAACACACCAATTGCACTACTTCCTCTCTCCACTGTTGAATGTCAGAGCTAACTTTGATTCCATTAGGAATCTAGTTACAGCCTGCTGAGCTGAATTCACTTTGGGCCAATGGTACACTAGCAGTGGGGCTCCCCTACTATGAGCTGAAATTGATAAGAGCTGAAATCACAAAAGAACTAAACTTATTAAGAGCTGAGATCACTGAGTGCTGTGTTAACTAGTGGGGGAGCCTGAAGCTATATTGCTAAGCAGCTGGTGGAGCAATTTGTGGGGATGACTGGAGGAGCGGCGTGGAGCCTTGCGGGGCTGGTTGGAGTGGCCCAAAGAACGGCGAGCGGAGCTGTTTGCGGGGATGGCTGGAGTGGCTCACAGGTCGGTGAGTGGAGCGGAGCAGCTTGTGGGACGGCAGGAAGTGGACTGGCTCGTGATGAAGGCTGTGGCGGAACCCCACAGAGAGACGGCTGGCCAGCCTCGGATCACGTAAGGTGCCTCTTAACACCCTGCGTGCCCCCCCTTTTAGTCTGGGGCTGCACTGACCAGGGACAGAGACTTTGGGGTCTGTTGGACTTTTGGGACTTTGGGTGATTTTTGGGTTGCTGGATTCAAGAACCAGAGGGAAAGGACACAGCCCAATTTGCTGGGATGGGTTTTTTGCTCATGGTTTGTGTTATGAATCCTGTTTGTGGTGTTTTTCCAATTTAATGCTGATGTCATTTACCTCATCTTATTAAACATTTTCTGTCACACTCAGACTCCGTGCTTGCGAGAGGGGAAGTATTTCCTCTTAGAGGCACCCAGGGGGTGGTATGTAATTGTCCCAGGTCACTGGGTGGGGGCTCGAGCCGGTTTTGCATTGCGTTATTGAAACTGAACCCCTAGATACAGAACCCAGCCCTTGTTGCTGCCAACTTAGATGGGCAGAAGGGTTACATAAGGAAATGTAGCTGTATCCATCTTTGTGTGGCACACATAGCAGTTTCCATACTGGCTGCCCCCATCAGCTCAGACAATGGTGTCAGTGGAAAGGGTGCGACACCAACCTAATATTTTCAAGACACACCACAATAAACTATTTAAAAGAGTGCTATTGTAATGATGCACCAGGGCTCACCCTCATCTAAGGACTCAAAGTTGAAGAGGTTGTCATCTCCTTTGCCCCCTGCAGGCCATCTATCTTTGTGCCTCACGCCAGCTGATAAGGGCTCATCCAAACCCCTTCCAGAATAACATAATGTCCAGCTGCAGTCCTAAGTCCCAAAGACTCAACCAATCCTCTGGATCCTATGTGCAACCCTTCCTAGGATTCCATTGCCTTTCCCCACCTCTGACATCAAGCACTGTCCTACACACCTGAGGCTCTAGCCTCCAACAATCTCTGGTGTTTTAGCCATTCACAAAAGCCAAACTTCCTGTTTCCTCCCTGTGGCTTCCTTCGCTACACTGAACTCCCCTAGAATATTTAAAAGGCCCAGGTGCCTGTTGAGTTATCACCTGATCCTTCCTTAGTCCTGCCTTCTCTGGCTGACAAGTAACTACCTAATTACTGTCCAGGTGAAATGAATGTGACTAACTGGAGCTTTCACCCCATCACAGCTAATATTAGGTCCTGTGGTTACTTACCATTAGACATAGACTTAAGCCATGAAGTACATTTCTACATCTAGATTCAGATCCAAACTTGCCCAGAATTTGAGGGGAATGAGATTGGATTCAGTGTTCCAGTATGGGCCCCTCTATAGTACATCATAAAGGATCAATTCTTATGTTAGAATGTTGACAGCATCTCTGTAAACTACTGGGAACAAGGAACAAAATCTACTCATAGTTGCACAGGTGCAAGAGAGAGCAGAACTTTGCCCAAGTTGAGTTAAAAAAACATAAGGTATGTTACTCAGGATATGGTAGTACTGCATTCAAGCCAAAGTGAATCTATTCTAAGGAATGATGTGTTATTTATACTGTTAACTTTAAAGTATTTATGGCTGTTAAAAGAACAGGAGTACTTGTGGCACCTTAGAGACTAACAAATAATTTGTTATGCTCTAATAAATTTGTTAGTCTCTAAGGTGCCACAAGTACTCCTGTTCTTTTTGCGGATACAGACTAACACGGCTGCTACTCTGAAACCTATGGCTGTTAAGACAAACAGTCAAATTGTTTGAAAATTCTTAGACTTCTTACTATGAAAAGAAATTAAGATGTAACAGCTGAAACAGCTTCTTTAGTAATGACTCCTTCATAATAGATGTAGTTTCGGGTGAAAAGGAGAGAAGTGAGGCTTTTAGGTTCTTTATAACAAATTTTAAGTTTATTTTGGACATTCATAAGTTACTGTTGGGAAAATATTTCACAAATATTCTTCATAAAGCAGCTTGTATTTAGTTCACCATTCAGCTTTTCCTGTTGCCATTCAATTTTCTGGGTCTAAAATATTTTAACAGCTTCACAATGCAGTCAAATGTTATAGGTACATTATATACAATTAAACAAAGATATTATATATTTTCATTTAAGCAGCAAGGACAGCCAAATGCTTTTAATGGTGCAAAGATTTTGATGGAAAGCTGGCCTAAAGTCCTAAAAACAAATGAAATAGTAACTAACACTTTGTAGGGCCAGAATTGTATAGACCAAAAGTGTTTGCGGAATAATGACTTTTTTTTCAAAAAGAGAGCACTAGAAGATTTATTTATTTATTTAAATTAGTAAATTTGGTATGACACAACCACTTGCAAGATTTAAGAGAGCAACTTGAAATGTAAATACATGGCTTATTGTAAAGTTCAGTCACAATTTCTCACTATGTTTGCCTCTCCTTTTTTTTTTTTTTTCTCCTCAATCTTTTGCTTGAGGTCCTGCTCAGAACACATTGGTATGAAATTCCTCATCGTGACATTTGTATGGTGAAGCACAAATATTTGACTAATACAAAAATGTCTCAGTTATTTCCTGTTTCCCTAAAGTTTGTGACTTTTGCAATTTGTACTTAAATTTTCAAATTATGGGCCAAATTCTGCTCCCAGAAGCACCTAGGCATCTCCTAACATTTTAAGTCAGATACCAGAAAATCTAGTAGTACACGTGTATTTTATTTTAATATTGAAACATATACATGACATTGCTATTATTAAATAGGAAAGACTTCCCCTCAGCAGAGACCCATTATGCATCTGTGCTCTAGAAACAACAGAGCACATATGACGTGAAAGGGGGAAAGGCTTGAAGAATAATAGAGATGTTGGGGATCTCTGTGATCATCAAAAGGGTCATCTTTCAAATCTCCCCTTAAAATTCATCTATGCCATAATGCCTGAAAAACACCTGGCATTGCTTATGCATTTGGGGGCTGTGACCACTTCTCATTACACTAATAAAAATTGTCTCGTTCCTTATGGTCCCCACATGTGTTCATTGTAGCCAGTAAAAAGAAGAACAGGAGTACTTGTGGCACCTTAGAGACTAACAAATTTATTAGAGCATAAGCTTTCGTGGACTACAGCCCACTTCTTCGGATGCATATAGAATGGAACATATATTGAGGAGATATATATACACACATACAGAGAGCATAAACAGGTGGGAGTTGTCTTACCAACTCTGAGAGGCCAATTAATTAAGAGAAAAAAAACTTTTGAAGTGATAATCAAGATAGCCCAGTACAGACAGTTTGATAAGAAGTGTGAGCATACTTACAAGGGGAGATAGATTCAATGGTTGTAATGGCTCAGCCATTCCCAGTCCTTATTCAAACCGGAGTTGATTGTGTCTAGTTTGCATATCAATTCCAGCTCAGCAGTCTCTCGTTGGAGTCTGTTTTTGAAGTTTTTCTGTTGTAATATAGTCACCCGCAGGTCTGTCACTGAATGACCAGACAGGTTAAAGTGTTCTCCCACTGGTTTTTGAGTATTTTGATTCCTGATGTCAGATTTGTGTCCATTAATTCTTTTGCGTAGAGACTGTCCGGTTTGGCCAATGTACATGGCAGAGGGGCATTGCTGGCACATGATGGCATATATCACATTGGTAGATGTGCAGGTGAACGAGCCCCTGATGGTATGGCTGATGTGATTAGGTCCTAGGATGATGTAACTTGAATAGATATGTGGACAGAGTTGGCATCGGGGTTTGTTACAAGGATAGGTTCCTGGGTTAGTGGTTTTGTTCAGTGATGTGTGGTTGCTGGTGAGTATTTGCTTTAGGTTGGGGGGTTGTCTGTAAGCGAGGACAGGTCTGTCTCCCAAGATCTGTGAGAGTAAAGGATCATCTTTCAGGATAGGTTGTAGATCTCTGATGATGCGCTGGAGAGGTTTTAGTTGGGGGCTGAAGGTGACAGCTAGTGGTGTTCTGTTATTTTCTTTGTTGGGCCTGTCTTGTAGGAGGTGACTTCTGGGTACTCGTCTGGCTCTGTCAATCTGTTTTTTCACTTCAGCAGGTGGGTATTGTAGTTTTAAGAATGCTTGATAGAGATCTTGTAGGTGCTTGTCTCTATCCGAGGGATTGGAGAAAATGGAGCAAGATTGCCATGTAGCTTTGGGTGAATGAATAAATAAATAAAGCTTTGCTTTATAAGAAGCTGGTTTTGAGACATTTTAAGCAGCCACTGGTCACAGGCTCCTGGAAAAACAAGGCTAACGGGTGCCAAACAATTAGAACTGTCAGATTGGCATGATTAGGAAACAGAGTTGTGATAGTTGGAGTTCATGGGGAGTGTCATCTAGTGGTCAGGGGGTTAGGCCTTTCAACATGCAGAAGGGCGGGGAGTATGGAAGGAGCGCCCAGGCCCTCCCACTTCACCAGGCTCCAGCCAAGGGCCCTGTGAGGGCTACCAAAGGTCTGACATCCAGAAGTGCCTTATGGCTGCCCTCTATTTCCTACTACCCCTCTATTGTCCAAAGCTCACAACCTGCAGCAAGAAGGTGCGAAGGGGGTCTGTTCACTACTTGGCATCTCCTCGTGGCTGGGTAGCTCTCTCTCTTGTGGGCAGCAGCTGCCTCTGTCTGAGATTTGGCTCTTTGGCCAGTCCACTTCCAAGTCTCTTGCAGGTTGCAGTGGGGCAGGGCTAGCTGAGCCAGGAGCAAGTTTTAACCCCTTGTTGTCCAGTGTGGGGTTTGTATATCCCATCATTGGGGGCTGCAGCCCAGAGAGCCAGTCTGAAAGTGGCAGAACCACATGGTTCCACCTAGAGAGGGATGAAGGTAGTGAAAAACGTTGCCAAAGGGGTACATTCAAGAGGGACTAAAAGAGGTCTAAAACACAGCTAACTCTGTAACTGTGACAACAAGGTACAAGTCTTGTGTCACAAGTGCTGTCGTGGAGCCCAGAGGACACACATCTAGGAAAAAAACCAGCAGGAGACAGGACAGCAACAAAGATGAGCAAGGGCAATGGAGCAAGTCAGACTATGATTCTATTTAGAGTTATGTCACCATCGCTTAGCATCTCACAAATTATAAATCAAGAGAAACACTAGATCTGGATCTCTTTCTCTCTATACTCCAGGTAGAGAAATAAAATTGTTTGTTTCAGTGTGGGATTATTGCATGAACGCTAAGTCACTAAAGCCTTCCTATGGACAGAGCATGGCCAATAGACAAAGTCCATGACTTCTCAGAATTGCATGCAGACCAGATGCATGGATGGCAAAATGCAACCTAAGAATCCTCTCACAGTCCAATTGAAGCAGACTGTAGTGTGCTAGAGATCTCAAATAATGGAGACTTATCATGTAGGGCAATTTCTAAAGATGGGAGAGAAAAAAGTACTTTCCAGCAGAACAACTTGATTGTGGGAGATGGAGAAAAATGGTTTAAATTATGTAAAAATAAATCTATGAAGGTTCAAGTTTATTAACTTATTTTTCAAGAAACTTAATGGTAAAGGGTCCATCAGCACAAACTTATTTAAAATGCAGTTGTATTCACAAAAGTGAATTTGCAAAAAGGGACTCCACTTCTGCATCAGATCTGTTCGATATGTGTTCAAACTCATTTTTTTTTTACTTTAATGACAATGAGATGATTTTATTCCTAAGACTGAGTGCTCTGTATTCTCTTTCATCTAGTACAAGCCCACATATTTGCAGAGAAAAGCTCAAAAATGTGAGTCTCATGTTACCAAGCAGTGGCATCTGCCCGAGTTGGCAAACAGCCCAAAACAACAGCTCTGAGAGGTGTAAACTGCAATATTCATTGCAATGGAGTGTCAACTTCAAGTTACACTGCACTAAGGGCATCGGCACCACCCCAGTGGAGCACCCTACCTTAACCTGCTTATTCAAGAAGATACCACCAGGCAGCCACAGCCAGAGTGTAAGTATTGGGGAACCTCTTAACTTCCATTTCTACCTCTACAGGGAACCAGTATACCTCTGCTACCCCCAAAAAGCTGGGGCTGCTGGCACTCCTTTAAAAAAGAAGGGTCCTGCCCCGCCACTCCAAGTGGGAGGGTATGATTCTGGGGGGTGGACATAGCATGGGTGGCCCCATATGGTGTGCCTAGAGCCCCGTATTGCCTTGATCAGGGCTTGGTTGGTCATCAACAGAATTGCTTAGAATTCTTAAATTCCAATCATGTAAAACTATGCAAATCCACTGAAGACAGTAAGACTGTGGAGCCCTCATGACAGCATCCTGAGATGGGTGGGTGTAACAGCTGCCCATCATTTTAAAGAGCTGTAAGAAGCCATTAAGCTCTTCTATGGAACCAGGCAGCTGAAACAATAAGGGTCTCCAACCAAACAGACATATGTCACTGCCCAAATAAAAGGCGCACATGAGACTGTTCAGACATATGAACTATAAGAATGCAGGTACTTTGCAGAGTATTATTTGAGTAGAAGGGTCAGTGTGAGAAAAGTTTACACTTAAAACTTAGGCCAACATAGCTACAGTGCTCAGAGGTGTGGAAAATCCACACCACTAGCCACCATAAGTTTGCCAATCCACCCTACATTGTAGACAAAGCTAAGTCAATGGAAGGATTCTTCTGTCAACCAAGCTACTGTAGCTCAGGGAGTGGCGTTACTATAGTGCTGGAAGAACCCCTTCTGTTGCTGTAGTAACATCCCTGTAGAGTCTACAGGGTTACAGCAGCACAGCTATGGGGTGCTAGCTATTTGCTATATCCCCCATAGTGTAGACAAAACAGTGAAAAACACCATAGATATACTGAGAAGTACTGGGAACATAGCCCAAAAGCTGTCTTGGCCCTGAGAAAAGCTAAGTGCTGACTAGAAGAAGGGTTTGGAACTGTGACCCGCCCTGTCTCTTGTTGTTTGATTCCTACTACATTCAGAGAAACAAGACTTTGTACATTCTTTGTAATGAAATTGGATTGCATCAAAGAAACACTTGCCTCCACCAATTTCTCCCTCTAACTTGAACAATTTGCAAGATCTCAAATTTTTGGCTAACTGCTTGGGTCAAAGGGGATAATTATAGTTTGGTCTGCAGAGCCATTGTTACAGATCACAAGCTATGAAAACGAAAAAGCCCAGTTTGATTTTCAGATTCCAGGGTGAATTTATAGAATTTGGAAGTTAGAGAAATAAATTATTTCACTTGTACAATAAGTCAACGTGATAAACATTTTTGAGATAATAAATGAAGCCCTATAGTACCTGTGTTTAGAGAACAACTTTTCAGAGTAAAACTGCAATTAAAAACTGTTCTTTGAAGTTAAGGGTCAGAACAATTCTGTTTAAGACATAATGCTAAAGTACTGAAAAGTTAGAGATTTCGCCTTGGCCGACTTTACTTTCATGTGTTTATTTCACCCAAGTTACAAAGCTTAGACACATCAGAACTGCTGGAGTGGAGCTTAAGGACCTGTGTAGATGAATAGCCTTCAAAAGCTATATAAAAACTTGTGTACTTCTAAGAAGTGAGGAAAAGATTGTTCATCAAGGACAGAAGACTACATAATACAACTTAATTTTTCTTAAGTGTTATATGATGGAAATTATACTGTCTGGAATCGACAGATTCTCAAGTACTAATACTCCCAAGAGAAGCTTCATAGTGTATATGTAACATGCTCTTAAAGTGTGTGTCATATCTCCATCTAGTAGCTAGTCGACGCTTAGAACAAAACCCTACTGCCGTCTACTTACAGAATTACTGCTTTATCTCAAGTGGTAGACATCAGCGCTTTGTAAGCGCTATTTGAAGATCTGGGTTCAAAACCTGCTGCTGACCTATAGTAACAGTCATTATATAAACACAGAAATACGGGCTTTAAGGTAGACAAACATGACCCTTAATCATATGCATAAAATATAATTTTGCTATGTTTGCAGTGTTGATGTACCCATGTTGGTTCCAGGATATTAGATCAACAAGGTGGGTGAGGTAATATCTTTTATTGAACCATTTCTGTTGGTGAAAGAGACAAGTTTTTGAGCTGACACAGAGCTCTTCTTGTTCCCAGACCTGAAGAAGAGCTTCTATGGCCCATCAACAACTGCAATTAGCAAATATATCCAACAGTCACAGATGGGACACTGGACAGGGAGGTCTTATGGTTACTGCAGAGAATTCTTTCCCAGGTGTCTGGCTGGTGGATCTTGCCCGCATGCTCATGATGTAACTGATCACCATATCTGGGATCAGAAAGGAATTTTCCCCCCGGTCAGATTGCCAGAGATTCTGGGACGTGGGGGTTCACCTTCCTTTGCAGCATGGGGCACAGGTTACTTGCTTGTTTGAACTACAGTAAATAGATTGTCTGGCTATACTGAAAGAAGGACAGGAGACATTTGATATGGTTTTAATCAGGCCACAACTTTATTATTAGATGTCTGGGACTACCCAGCTGATAAAAATATACAGTGCAGGTAACCCCATGTTCATTCATTAGTTAGCTGGGAGCTTCTGCCAGTCCCCACTTTTTTCCATCCAAATCCCCCAGTCAACCTATTGCTGGGACCTTCCATCCCTGCCATAAGAGGGTTAAGGTTGGCTATAAGAAAGAGGGCTTGGCTCCCTGCTGTACCATTCATAGGATCCCCAACCACCCTACACCACCCCTGTTCCATTCCTTTAACAAACACCTCCATTTTAAGACTTTTTCCAAGCCATTTATCCAGTCATTGTATACCTTCCCTATGAAGTACCAGCACTGGACATCCACCATAAGGAGGCACCAGCAATTAGCTTGGCTGCCTCCCCCCCCAAACCCAGTTGGGTTCCCAAACATCTCTCACTCCCCCATTTTATATTGGCCAAAACAGATTGGCACCCAAGCCTGATAGGGGAATGCCATCCTCACTGGATAATTATGGTGCCCCAGGTTGCGAAATTGCCATGCCTCTTGTCATAACTATAAAGGGAAGGGTAACAGCTGTCCTGTGTACAGTATTATAAAATCCCTCCTGGCCAGAGACTCCAAAATCCTTTTACCTGTAAAGGGTTAAGAAGCTCACATAACCTGGCTGGCATCTGACCCAAAGGACCAATAAGGGGACAAGATACTTTCAAATCTTGGTGTGGGGGAAGGCTTTTGTTTGGGAAGTTGTTCGCTCTTGCGACTCAGAGGGACCAGACATCAATCCAGGTTCTCCAAATCTTTCTGAACAAGTCTCTCATATTTCAAACTTGTAAGTAAACAGCCAGGCAAGGCGTGTTAGTTTATCTTTGTTTTCTCAACTTGTAAATGTACCTTTTACTAGACTGTTTATCTCTGTTTGCTGTACTTTGAACCTAAGGCTAGAGGGGGGTCCTCTGAGCTCTTTTAGTTTGATTACCCTGTAAAGTTATTTTCCATCCTGATTTTACAGAGAGGATTTTTACCTTTTTCTTTAATTAAAAGCCTTCTTTTTAAGAACCTGATTGATTTTTCCTTGTTTTTAGATCCAAGGGAGTTGGATCTTGATCCACCAGGAGTTAGTGGGAGGAAGGAGGGGGGATGGTTAATTTCTCCTTGTTTTAAGATCCAAGGGGTTTGGATCTGTATTCACCAGGGAACTGGTGGAGGTTTCTCAAGGCTACCCAGGGAAGGGATTTAGCTTTGAGATGGTGGCAGCGAACCAGATCTAACCTGGTAGTTAAGCTTAGAAGTTTTCATGCAGGCCCCCACATTTGTACCCTAAAGTTCAGAGTGGGGAAGCAGCCTTGACACCTCTTATGACCCCAAGGAATTTGGCCACCCCCTGTTCGCATCCTCCTCACCTTGTCCACCCGGGTGGTACCTCACAGCCCCCTGCCAGACCCTGCATTAATGTATGTCTGACCATATAATTTTTATTTTCTCCTGGCAAAAATTGAAGGATCAGCTTCAAGTCCCTCTTTGCTCTGAGCATTAATTCAACCCCTTTACACATTCCCAAATAGTGTTTTCCAAGGTGCACCACCATGATATCGATGACTGCTGAATGGCCCCCAGAGCATGCAGAAGTGGTATCAACGGGTCCAATAACATGCTCCTCCTTCCTTGCCTACTCAGGCTTGCCCCGTCACTGGACCCTGGTTGCAAACCCTCCAGGCAACTAGGACGCCCGCCTGTGAGTACAGAAAACAATCTTATCCCCACAGATTCACCCCGCCGTCTGCATGGCCAGTCTTCCAACATCTGAAACGAAATCCCTACACATTAAATTGACTCACCACCCGAGGTTGTGCACACACATTTTGTATGCTTCCGAATGCCAATACCTGATTGCCTGAATTGCCTCTGCCACCATACCCAGCTGTACTGCTGCTGTTGTGGCCCTGATTCCGAATAAGTGGGAACCAAATTCCATGGGGCAAAACCAGGCTCACCACCTTCCTGGAGGATAACAGAATTCTTTCCCAGGTGGCTGGCTGGTGGGTCTTGCCCACATGCTCAGGGTCTAATTGCTCACCATATTTGGGGTCAGAAAGAAATTTTCCCTGAGGTCAGATTACCAGAGACCCTAGGGATGCGGTTCACCTTCCTCTGCAGCATGGAACATGGGTCACTTGCTGGTTTGAACTAGAGTAAATAGTGGATTCTCTGTAACTTGAAATCTTTAAATCAAGACTTGAGCACTGGCTCGCCAGTAGTTATTGACCTATTGTAGCAGTCAGTGGGTGAGGTTCTGTGATGAGCAAGAGGTCAGACTAGATGATCATGATGGTCCCTTCTGGCCTTTAAGCTATGAGTATCTTTAATATTGTAGTGTGATGTCCATGAAAGTGTTAATTTGTGAAAGTCAACAATTTTCAATAGTTGCTAGTAACAGTAGTCGACCCTCAAGATCTACTCAGCCAGTGAAGGTGTTCTGACAGTAAAATGCTTCTGTCTTGTGTTTTATTGATTTAGTCACTTAACATCTTGCTGAGAGAGTAGCATTGGCGGCATTTTCCATGTAACTGGTCTGAAGTGGATTTTATGGTCACTTGCTTGCTAGCATAGTAAAAATTTAGCTGCTAATAAACACAGCTGTATTTCTAATTCGCCTCTGGATTCTTAAATTTTATTATTACTTTCAATACCACAAATTATAGTACTAGTGATATAAAAGATGAGCTATAGTCAAGGTCCTTCATTTTCAGTTGTTACTAGTTTTTATCAAAACATTCCTCAGTTTTACAAAAGCTATTATTCATTTTTACCGATTTTCATCCAAATTTTGGACCACTCGGGTACATGAAAACACTGATTATATTAAGAAAATCCCAATGTGTTACCTTCAATAGATGTGTTTAAGAGCCATGCTGCTTCCTGCATCTTCAGTGTCCCTCCTGGCTCAGCTGATGTGGAGAGACCATTTTCAAAATTCAGCCACATCCAAGACTGCAGGAGAACAAGCCTTGGAAAAAACACTTTGAAAAAACTGCTCCAAGCCTACATTACTCAGGACATTTGGAATTTACACTGAAGCCCTTTACATCAAGCATAACAACAGCAAACTGTTTTTAAAAGAATACAAACCCCTGCACTACACGGCTTTTACTTTCAATACTTCTAACTTTTTGCTATTTGTTGTTGTCCCGTCCCTCCCAATATTAAGCCAGTTATTAACCCAGAAACTGAAGTTAATTTTTTGCAATTCTTCCATTGACCGTACCACATCTACACTATGGATTAGGTTGGTATAGCTATGGCAAACAACCATAAAGATTCTATTGGTAATCACTATATGTTACAGAACTTTACATTTTTAAAGTGTTGTACCTACATTAACTAATTAAATATGTAGGCCACATATAATCTTCCCTGCCCATCCTGCCACCACTGATTGCAGTGGAGGCGGGACTAAGCCCTGTATTTGTAACTAGAACCATGCAAAATTTTCCTAACAAAATTTGGAATCAGATGATGGTCATTTGGTGTCAAGTTTTCTGCTAAGCAAAGAAGCCAAGTATATCTGGCAATTTTCAGGCCAAACTAATTTTGAAGCCATAGCTACAGGGGGTTCTAACATCTGACTTCAAAATAATAGCTAGTTACAGTATCTTAATTACTGAGAAACTACTGTCCCTGCAAAATTATCTCACTGCAAGGTAAAGTGTGGACTCCAAAGTCCTGATGACATGGGAAGAGCTATAAGGCTGAAGCACAGAAAGGCTTGGGCTGTATGAAATTCATCAACCCAGGTTCAGATGTTTTGGGTGGAGTTTTGTAGGCAAGACTAAAACATAAACTCACCCTCATTTCAGATAGGGATAACATTCTAGTTGAAATTGTCTCATAGCCTTAGATTATCAAACTTCTGAATATCTGACCTCAGTGTGTGCTACAGATTGGGTCATCACAATATCGTAAATTATTTAGATAATGGCAAAGAACATGCACTTATAAAGTTTGTAGATGACACCAACCTGGGAAGGGTTGAAAGCATTTTGGAGGACAGGATTAGAATTCAAAATAATCTTGACAAACTGGAGAAATGGTCTTAAAATAAAATGGATGAAATTCAATAACATAAAGGCAAAGTACTACACTTAGACAGTACTAATCAACTGCACAAATATAAAATGGGAAATGACTGCCTAGAAAGGAGAAATGCAGAAAAGGATCAGGGGGTTACAATGTATCACCAATTAAATATGAGTCAACAACACAATATGTTGCAAAAAAAAAAAAGGCAAATATTCTGGGATGTATTAGCAGGAGTGTTATAAGCAAGACACGAGAAGTAATTCTTCTACTCTATTCATCACTGATAAGTATTGTGTCCATTTCTGGGTGCCAGACTTCAGGAAAAATGCAGATAAACTGGACAAAGTCCAGATGACTGCAACAAAAATGATTAAAGGTCTAGAAAACATGACCTACAAGGAAAGATTGAAAAAAATTGATTTGTTTATTCTGGAGAAGAGAAAACTGAGATGGGGACAGGATAATAGTCTTCAAGTATGTAAAAGATCACTATAAAGAGGCCAGTAATTAATGGTTCTCCTTAACTACTGAAGACTGGACAAGAAGTAATGGGCTTAAATTGCATCAAGGGAAATTTAGGTTACACATTAGGAAAAACTTTCTAATTGTAAGGGTAGTTAATAACTGGAACAAATTACCTAAGAGGTTTTGGAATCTCTGTGATTGGAGGTTTTTAAGAGCAGGTTAGACAAACTTGTCAGGGATGATCTAGATAACTCAATCCTGCCTCAGTGCAAGAGACTGGACTAGACAACCAGTCAAGGTCCCTTCCAGTCCTACATTTCTATGAATGTATGATTTTACACACAGCTAACTGTACTTTGCATTTGACCACAATTCAGGTGATAATTCTATGTAATGTATATTCAGGATATTTAGACTCCTTTCTGCCTTTGTCTACCAAAATCTCCAACCAGAAATCAGGAACCCACTTGTGAATATACCTCATTGTAGAGAGGCGGAGTGGCCACCCTCCAGACTTGAGAGTGAGGGACCACTACACTACACCTAGTGGGCAGAGCCAACCCCCCCCCCGAAAGTATTGGGGTGGGATAGGAAGTATAAAGGGGGGACCCTGTAATTCAGTTGGGGCTGGAACAGGGAAGGATGTGGACATCCCTTCTAAGGAGCCCAAGCCTTCTGCAGGAATCCAAACCAGCAGCTGAGCAGACCAGCACCCTACTGACCGAAGAAGCAGAGAACTCTGAGGAGTTGCTGGAAAGGATGCCGCCAGACTATGAAGTGGCAAGATGGAGCCAGGAAGAGTTGAGTAGGAAGTAGCCCAGGGGAACCAGACTTCGGTCCAGTTGTGCTACTGGGAAGTGAGGTAGCCTCTTTGTGTTTCCCCACTGACACAGTGGAGGGACCACCCACCACTAACAGGGCCATAGGCTGGGATCCAGTTGAATAGGGGTGGGCTCGGGTCTCCCTACCACCAGCCCCACACACCTGGGGTTGGCTGCATACTTCCCCTAGGCCGGAAGGCCTGTACCTGTAGATTATTGTCTGCCCCAGCCAGGAGGCTCAGGGCTAAAGACTGCTTGTTGTTCTGCCTTGCCCAGAGGGTCAGAGCTCCCAGACAGTTAATTGGTATCCATCCCAGTCAGGAGAATGCATACTAGAGACTGCTTGTTGCTCTGCTCCGGCCTGAGCCTGACTATTGTTGCCTGCAGTAGTAAGGCAGAGTGGCCTCCCTCCTGACTCGACAGCAAGGGAACACTACACTCATTTATGAATGAACACAGTCCATGTTCAGAGTCTAGGGTAGGTCTCCAGCTGCTCAATCCAGAAAACTCAGATTTGAGAGTCAGGCAGAGAAGAATTAGACATAACATCTATTGACACAATAGTACCAGACATTGGCAGCTGCACCTCCCCAAGAGGAGGATTTTATTCTAGGAGAGAATTTTTTTTCTTGACCTAGGCCACAAGAGTTAGCCAATTTAATTAGTCCTCTGCTCAAATTAGGATTTCAACAATAAAATACTACTTCTGCCTCTTTACACACAAATAGAACTACCTGGAACAAGGGATGATAACTCCTTAGGTTTTGTAAATTGTGCCTGGCACTCAGCAATATTCAATGGCTACTGGCAAAGGATGGGAGAAAATTAAAACCTGCTTTAGTAAGTCTCAAAGGAGAACGTCATTTTAATGTTATGCTCTTTGAGTTAACAAATGTGCCTGAAGAGGCCCAAAAATTAATGAGTGTTTTGGCAGGATTCTTTTATAAAGGTAAGTTGTCGATCTGAATGACCTCCTGTCAGTATCACCTAGTTTTAAATTATATTTACATGATTTTTAAAAGGCAGCATTTCACTGAATTTAAAATGAAGGGCTTATCTTTGAATTAAATAAGAGTGAAAGTAATTAATGGGGAAATACTGATAGGATGGTTGATCAGTATAGAAGCACTGAGGACAAATCCTTCCATACTTAAAGTCATACAAAAATTAAATCATTTTACTTAACTGCAAGAATGGTACTCTCTCAACGGACAGGCAGCGGAATATGGAGAATTTCAATCATGAGTCCAGTCTGAATACAGATCAGAAGCCTAATTATGCAAACACTTTTTCAAATGAGTACCACTCACTTACATAAACAAACAGTCCCCTTGGTTTCACATGAGTAATTGTTTGGGTCACCAACAACCTGCACACTAGGTTGTTGGTGACCCAAAGTCACAAGGCTGTTCAGTGTGAAATGAGTAGTGGCTACATGCCCACATCCAAAAAACTATCACCATGACCACAGTTGGCACTGATTGGCGTTCCCAAGAGATGCCACACACTGAATGGGAATGTTCTCAGACACAAAGGTGGTGGTCCCTCCTACATCAAGGTTCAGACACATGTGAAGTAGCAAACACTAGGAACACTTGCACTTCCTTTGCCTATCCTGTACCCTGTCCTTTGGATAGAGAATTTCCGTCTCCAAGGCAGTCAAAGAACCTTTCATCATCACAAAATTTATATTAAAAAAAATCATACAAGAAAAAAGTCATTCTAGTCAGGGGGCTAGTTTCCCAAAGAAATTTAGATGTGGTGACACTGAGTGTTGCCACTCCTAACTTTTAGGTTCCCCCAAAATTATCAGGATTCACAAATCCTGAGTGTGGTACTTCAGCGCCCTATACAATGAAGGGGGAGGGGCGGAGGGAAGAGGAGATAAATGCCTCAGAATGGGATTTACAAAACCCTGCGTGCTGGGCAGCTACTTGCCTAAGCTAGACAATGAGAGGGATGTGTCCTAAGCCCTCCCCTCTCTTGGAGATAGGCACCACCCTCTGCTTGGAATTCTGAGCTGCAAACCCGGTCTTGGTGTTAGGTTCCCACACCATTTTAGCAAGAGTCTGGTGTGAGGAGGACCTCCTTCATAACGTCTAGCCCATGGGCTAGGGTACTCACCTGGGATGTGGGAGACCCCTAGTTTAAGTCACCCCTCTAACTGATGGGGAGAAGGAATTTGAACTGGGCTCTGCCAACTTTCAGGTGGGATATTCTGATGTAAGTCTCCTTCAGTCTCTCCTGTTGAAGCTGTTCCACTGTGGCTAAAGAAATCATTAGAGCTGAGGGACTGGATCCTGGGTCTCCCATCTTCCACTCTAGCTGGGTAACAAGCAGTGTGAGCTAATCATTGCCAACTGAATTGCCAGGTTTGGCAAAAGCTCACCTTACTATTTCCAGACACTGTACATGTGCATACAGTGTGAAGAAGCAAAGAGATAACCTATGATGTGTGGGGGAATGTAGTGAGATGGTGTGGCTCCCTGCCGCCCCAGAGGGGGAAGAGCCCATCTGGAGGCCGTAGTGGGCGGAGCCAGGGAGCTCTGAGCCCGTCCCTCCCGGCGTCAGGCGGCGACCTGGAAGTATAAAGGCTGGCCCTCAGAACTCAGTCAGGCCCCAGGCGCCGAAGAGACCAGACGTCTCCAGCCGAGCTCGGGGCTGGGAAACCTCTGCAGCCCGGGGTGCCCGCTCTCCAGAGCAGCCGCCGGGCCTGCCCTGCACCCGCTATCCAGAGGAGCTGCCGGGCCCGCCCTGTGCCCGGAGGAGTTGCCGGACCTATCGAACGACGCCTGGCCTGACGAACCCATGATCCAGGATCCCCCCCAAGGTCGACAACGGCCCCCAGGTAGGCCCAGAGGGGGAGTGCGGAAGTAGCCCGGGGGCAGCCGACCCCAGTCTGGCTGCAGCATTGCCAGAGCTTATGTCAGTGTGTTGCGGCCAGGATCCCCACTGACTAAGCAGCGGGCCTTCTGCCGCTGCTAGGGCCCCGGGCTGGGACGCAGTGGAGTGGGATGGCCTGCGTCCCCCCTACCACCCAACTCATAGGTGGCAGTCTCCCCTTCTCCCAGGCCTGTTGAGGCTTAGTTTATATTGTTGCTCAGCCTTGACTGAGGGCCTGAGCTCTTGACTCAGTGTTTGTTGCCCCGCCCTTACCTAGGGCCTGGGCGTAGATACTGGGTTTACTGTCTCTCAACCCTGACTGAGGGTCTGAGCCCTGACATAACGTTGGTGCCCGCCCTGTGCCAGGGTCGGGCTGACTGTATCTTTTCAGGATTGCAAGGGCTGCCGGGGGAGACCCTACAGCCAGACAGAGTACCCTAGCCCCAGTGGGTAGTGAGTCAGTGTGGCTCCCCACCGCCCCAGAGAAGGTCATGCCCCAGCAAACACTTTTACACGGAATAAGGTTAAAATAGAAAGTTAAGAAAACACTTATTTAATATCACTAATTTGAAAGAAAAGAAATGAAACCTGGAAAACAACTTGGATAGGTTATAAGATAAGATTGGCCATACTGGGTCAGACCGATGGATCCATCTAGTCCAGTATCCTGTCTTCCGACAGAAGCTAGTGCCAGATGTTTCAGAGGGAATGAAGAGAACAGAGCAATGTATTGAATGATCCATCCCCTATCATCCAGTCCCAGCTTCTGGCAGTCAGAGGTTTAAGGATACCTAGAGCGTGGGGTTACATATTTGACCATCTTGGCTAATAGCCATTGTTGGACCTATCCTCCATGAACTTATCTAATTATTTTTGAACCCAGTTATTCTTTTGGCCTTCACAACATCCCCAGCAATGAGTTCTACAAGTTGACTGTATGATGTGTGAAGTCCTTCCTCATATTTGTTTTAAACCTGCTGACTATTACTTACATTGGCTTACCCCTGGTTCTTGTGTTATGTTAAGGGATAAATAACACTTCCTTATTCACTTTCTGCACACCATACATGATTTTATAGACATCTATCATAATCTACCCTTGGTCCTCTCTTTTCCAGACTGGCCACTGCCAGTCTTTTTAATCTCTCCTCATATGGAAGTTGTTCCATATCCTTAATAATTTTTGTTGCCCTTCTCCATAATTTTTCCAATTCTACTATAGCTTTTTTGAGATGGGATGACCAGACTGCATGCAATATGAAAGGTTTGGGCGTGCCATGGATTTATGTACTGTAGTGGCATTGTGATATATTCTGCCTTATCTCTCCCTGTCCTAAAGGTTCTTAACATACTGTTAACTTTTTTGATTGCTGCTTCACATTGAGCAGATGTTTTCAGAGAACTAACCATGATGACTCCAAGATCTCTTTCTTGAATGGCAACAGCTAATTTAGACCCCATCATTTTGTATGTATAGCTGGCATTATGTTTTTCAATGTGCACTACTTTGAATTTATCTACAGTGAATTTCATCTTCCATTTTTCCTCCTCATTCAGTTTTGTGAGATCCCTTAGCAGTCTCTTAGCACTCAGCTTTGGACTTAATTATCTTGAGTAATTTTGTATTGTCTTCAAACTTTGCCACATCATTTACACCTTTTTCTAGATCATTTATGAATATGTTGAATAGCACTGGACCCAGTACAGCTATTTATCTCTCTCCACAGTGAAAACTGGCTACTTAATCCTGCCCTTCGCTTCCTCTCTTTTAACCACTTACTGATCCATGAGAGGACTTTCCCTCTTACCCCATGACTGCCTACTTTGCTTACGAGCCTTTGGGGAGAGGCCTCAAACGCTTTCTGAAAGTCCAAGTACACCCTTATCCACATTTCTTGACACCCTCAAAAAATTCTAATATATTAGTGAGGCATGATTTCCCTTTACAAAAACCCTGTTGACTTCCCCAACATATGTTCATCTATGTGTCTGACAATTCTATTCTTTAATATAGTTTCAACCAATTTGTCTGGTACTGAAGTTAGACTTACTAGCTTGTAATTGCCAGGTTCGCCTCTAGAGCCTTTAAAAAAAAATCGGTGTCATATTTATTACCCCTCAGTCCTCTAGTACAGAGGCTGATTTAAGTGATAGGTTACATATCACAGTTAGTAATTCTGCAATTTCACATTTGAGTTCCTTCAGAACTTTTGGGTGAATGCCATCTGGTCCAGGTGACATATTACTGTTTAATTTATCTATTTGTTCCAAAACCTCCTCTGACACCTCAATCTGGCAGCTACTCAAATTTGTTACCTGAAAAGAATGGCTCAGGGAATCTCCTGACATCCTCTGAAATGGCCATGCCTTCCTTAAGTGCTCCTTTAGCACGTCTTTCCTCCAGTGACCCCATTGATTTTTGGCAGACTTCCTGCTGCTGATGTACTTACCACAAATTTTGCTGTTAGTTATTGCTTCCTTTGCTAATTGCTCTTCAAATTCTTTTTTGGCCTAATTATACTTTTACACTCTACTTACTAGAGTTTATGTTCCTTTCTATTTTCCTCAGTATAATTTGACTTCCAATTTTTAAAAGATGTCTTTTACTCTGTTTAGCCAGGGTGGTATTTGTTTGGTTCTCTTGTGGTTTTGTTTTGGTTTTTTTGTTTGGGGGTATACATACAGTTTGAGCCGCTCTTACAGTGTTTTTAAAAAGTTTCCATGCAGCTTTCAGGCATTTCACACTTGTGACTGTTCCTTTTAATTTCTATTTAACTAGCCCCCTCATTTAGTGTAGCTTCTCCTCCTGAAATTAAATGCTACGGTGGTAGGTTTCTTCGGTATTTCCCATCACCACCCTCTAAGAAGGTTTAAATTTAATTACATTATGGTCTTTATTACCAAGCATTCAGCTAAATTCACATCTTGGACCAGATCCTGTATGTCACTTAGGACTAAATCAAGAATTGCCTCTGCTCTTGTGGATTCCAGAACTAGCTGCTCCAAGAAGCAGTCATTAATGGTATCTAAAAATTTTACCTATGCATCCCATCCCAAGGTAACATGGCCCCAGACAACATGGGACTAGTTGAAATCCCCCATTATTATTAAGTTTTCTGTTGTTGTAGCCTCCTTAGGCTCCATGAGCATTTCACAATCAGTGTCACCATCCTGGACAGTAGTATATTGTTATTGCTATACTCTTATTATTCAAGTGTGTAATTTCTATCCATAGAGATTCTATGGTACTGTGATTTATTTCAGATTTTTACTTTATTAGACTCTATGCTTTCTTTCACATATAGTGCTACTATCCTACTAGTGTGACCAACTCTGTCATTCGGATATAGTTTGTACCCTGGTATTACCATGTCCCAGTGATTAGCATTGTTCCACCAAGTTTCCGTGATGCCTGTTACATCAATATCCTCATTTAACACTATACACTCAAGTTCACTCATCTTTGTGTTTAGATTTCTTGCATTTGTATACAAGCACTTATAAAATAAATACTGCAAAAGCCAAGAAACTATAGCACTTTTGTTGCAACTACTGAAACAAAAAATTGTTAGTTCAAAAAGAATAGGTTTTAGATTTTTGTGACACAGTTGTTAGATATGTGACCTGATCTGTCAGTTGAGTGTTGAAGCCAAAAAGATAAGCACCTGTTGCCTAAGGAAACATAACCCATTTGCAGTCATTAAAATAAGCAGCAGGAAAGAAAAAAAATGGACCAGTTATCAAAATGGTGCACTAGACTGGCCAGTTTAAGAAATGCAAATCATCGCATTTCTTCCTATGCAAATTCACAGAAAATAGTTCTAGTTTTACATGGGGAAAGGTAGAAAGGCTTGCTAACAGCTATTTTTTTTTTTTAAATACTGTTACATTTGTGACCATCTGAAATGATCACTCCTGATTTATCAGTGCAGAATACATTCCTGTAGCCATTGAAGTGACTATAATAGCCCAGGAAAAATGCCGAAGCTGTGAGTTTGATGATTGATGGAAGCGCTGCCAAAACAGCAAGGGAATTTGTCAATGTGCTTCTGAAGTTTGTAAATTATGATCCTGGCAAAGTATAAACAAACTGAACTCAAAACAGAATTGTTTCCAAGTCCCAGTACTGATACTTAGACTCATTTAGTGTATTGTTTCAATTAGGAATCATCAACTGGAATAAAGATCCATGCATTGCTAAACTGAGGCAGATGGGGCTAGTCAAACATGGGAGAGCTAAAGCAAAACATCAAAATGAGTTTACTTGGCTTTTACAAATGTATTGCCTGCTGGTCTGTTGCAGGGCTAGATAGATACAAAAAGGCACCTGATGTGTTTTGAAAAAGTTAGTCAGTCAGTCATCACAATCTGAATGCTCAGAAATGCCATAAAACCTCACATTACAACTTCCCCAGTTCTCACACTTGGTTGATAGAAATTATCTTCCACAGATGTTTTAGACAGCTTAGTTTTGGTTTCCATGTGGCCTTCTCACATTTCAGGCTAGCACGTCTGTCTTCATTCTCATAGAATATCCATGCTGTCATAGCCTGCTGAGTTACTTAACGCCTTCTCAGTATTTGCTATGCTGGTCACTTTCTTCTACCTATATAATTCAAAACCAGAGAGGTCTAAACTAAGAGTCTAAATCTGGGCATCTTTGAAGTTTGAAGGTGTAGATCTTAAATTTTGCAAATAATTTTTATCTTTAAAATGGCTAAACAAAATTATGTATCAAAACACCCCTGCCCTTTAGGACGTTTGAAATCTGCATCCAAATGTTGAGGATTGCAACTATATCTATTCACATTATACTTCTATTTACAACTATTTGTCACTTACAGTCCTATACTTTCTATGTACTTAGAGATACTAACTGACGGTTTTCATTTACTCATCACCAGTGCTCAGTACGTCATTTTTCGTTTCTCTGTTCTTCTCTTTATACTTGATCTTCTGATAACTTTTGAGCCATTGCATTTCTTAACACAATTAACTCATTAATCACCATGGCCATAGTTTGTTTGCCAAAAAACAGTGTGGAAAAGAACAAAATGTATAAAAATTTCATTGTCACTGTAAAGAAAGATCCCAATATTGCAATTCATTGCCCAAAGGCACAGCATGGGGAACCACATGAGCAAAGTGGTCTCCACTCTCATTACATAATGCTAGATTGGGTCCTAAATTTGTATCATAGCATCCATGGAAAATCCACAGCATCACAAACCACATGGGCATGCAGAAAATAAAGTTGAGCACCAAAAATACATGGATAGCACAGAGAAAGAAGCACAGAACTGCAACCCAACCCGTGTGAACAGAGGAGCCAGGGCATACATCAGTACACATTATTCAAATCTTCACCCCCTTTCCTCAGAGAAGACCAGGGGTTTATAATGTATTGTTCAGTGTTGCCAGCTCACATGACTTTAGTACACGTATCTCATTATTTGGTGTTTATCTTAAAGCCCCAGCTCCTGGATTCATGCCCTCATAGTTGCAGAGAAAAGAATAAATGTGAACCTTAAAAGGTTCCTGAAATAGAGGGGAAAAAATGGAACATAACTTTTTTTAAAATCTTATATTTTGGGGCATATCTCATGAGTTTCAAATGTTTGGGATTGGCAATATTGCACTGAGACTAGAGTACTTAGGAGGAGTCATGAGAAGCCTACATTTTCATAGACTGCAACCTGGGTGGTAACAAAATGGCCTGGTGATTTGCTCTACAGCTCTCCTAGCAGTAAGTTGTCATGATTTGTTTCAAGCTACACCATTCTAGGCAAAGGGTGACATGTCCCCAAAATACCTGTGAACCATCTGGTTATGCACTGGGAGTTAGGAGAGCTTTCTCACTGACCTGCTGTGTGACCTCAGGCAAATCAGTTCCCACATCTTTGTCTCATTTTCCCCATTAATAAGGAAAACTGACAGTTGCCCACCTTAGAGATTAGTCTTTGTATTCAAGGAAGCATGGATAATTTAAGGGTGTGGCAGCAGGATAAAGCCCCACGTGGATTTATTTGCAAAAAAATGGTAAAATTTGCAAAAGTAACCAAAATAATGAGTAATATTTTGTAATTCAATAGAAATTTCCATCCCCGCATCTCCAAACACTTTACAAACAAAAAGAAAAGGACACCATCATAGGACCTAATCACATCAGCCACGCCATCAGGAGCTCATTCACCTGCACATCTACTAATGTGATATATGCCATCATTTGCCAGCAATGCCCCTCTGCCATGTACACTGGCCAAACCCGACAGTCTCTATGTAGAAGAATAAATGGACACAAATCTGACATCCAGAATCATAACATTCAAAAACCAGTAGGAGAACACTTCAACCTCTCTGGTCACTCAATAACAGACTTAAAGGTGGCACTTTAGCAACAGAAAAGTTTCAAAAACAGACTCCAACAAGAAACTGTTGAACTTGAATTAATATGCAAACTAGATACCATTAACTTAAGCTTGAATAGAGACTGGAAATGGCAGAGTCATTACACAGACTGACTATTTCCCCATGTTAAGTATCCTCACCCCTCTTGTCAACTGTCTGAAATGGGCCATCTTGATTATCACTACAAAAGTTTTTTGCTCCTGCTGATAATTGCTCATCTTAATTAATTAGCCTCTTAGAGTTGATATGGCTACTTCCACCTTTTCATGTTCTGTATGTGCATATATATATCTCCTTACCATATGTTCCATTCTATGCATCTGAAGAAGTGGGCTGTAGCCCACGAAAACTTATGCTCAAATAAATTTGTTAGTCTCTAAGGTGCCACAAATACTCCTGTCTTTTTGCAGATACAGACTAACACGGCTGTTACTCTGAAACTTTACAAACATTAACAGAATTTCATGACACCCATCTGAAATAATTGTCCTGTCCATTTTACAGATGGAGAAATTGAATCACAGAAAAGTTAGGTGACTTGTACAAAGCCTTGCCGCAAATTAGTGTCCAAAATGTCTATTGAAGTATTTTTAAAGCAAAAGTAACTCAGCTTTTGTATACAGTGTTCAAATAATCATGGGTATATAAGAGGGATTAAAATAAGTATTTACTTAGCAAAAGTATTTCCCTCTCCCATGGACTGGTCCTTAGCGGATATTTAAAGGAATGTTTTTATTTTTGATAGGAAGGAAAAGGATGAAGGCAGGACTATAACAGGGTTTAAGAGAGAGCTGGAAAAATTCATGGAGGTTAAGTCCATTAATGGCTATTAGCCAGGATGGGTAAGGAATGGTGTCCCTAGCCTCTGTTTGTCAGAGGGTGGAGATGGATGGCAGGAGAGAGATCACTTGATCATTACCTGTTAGGTTCATTCTCTCTGGGGCACCTGGCATTGGTCACTATTGGAAGACAGGATACTGGGCTGGATGGACCTTTGGTCTGACCCATTATGGCCATTCTTATGTTCTTATGATGCACTTCTGTCTTGTAATTTTCACTTTTCAAATATTACAGTATATTTTTTCCATTAGCAAAAATAATAGCATTCCAATTTCCCAGTAAAATGTTCTGTCATGTTATATTTTGCGACAGTATAACACGTTGCATCTGACATGACATAACAAATGGCATGATATAACACAACTAAACAAACTGCGGCATTTCAAAAATTAGAAGACTGATTTTCTTTCCTGTCCACAAACAATTGTCACATTGGGTAGGAAATAGCTCACCTAGATCTTAAAATACTATTGACTAGAAAGTGCTGCAAGGACATTCAGTGGAGATTCTACCCACAAACTGTCAGAAACCTCTTGTTCACTAAGACCCTAGGGGTCTTATACAACAGAAATGCAGACTCCATGGCTGCTGGCCGACAGAACAGTTGTAGGCTTAGCTTTACATACAGCTATGGAGAATAGCTATGGAGTCATTCTAAGGAGAGTATTGTTCCCCTTGATAGGGATCACATTTCTATTTTAGGTTAATAAAATGCAAATAATCACAAAATTAGCTTGAAAGGCAAAGTGTCTGATAACTTACTATTTCCAGACATTCAAGAAGAGCCTGTTTCTGCCACAAGGAGCTCTGAGCTTGAGGACAGATGGACAGGCAAACACAGATTAGGAGCTAAAAGAAATCCCTATATGTTGTTTCTTTACACACATCAATCTGATTCACTGTAGACAGCATTGCAGAAACAGCCTTCAGAGGGACTTACAGAAATTACACAGAAAGCTGTATAGCCAGGTTCAAGGGATGAAAAACGTAGTTCTCCATGGAGAAGTGACTAGGGCACTGGCCTGGGGATCAGGAGACAGCTGTTCTATTCCTGGCTTTCCTGCTGACCTAGTGTGCGACCTTAGACAAGTCACTTCAGGTCATATTCACAAATGTATGTAACCCCCAACTCCTATTGGCTGCAATGGGAGTTGGTGCATAAATGTTAATGTTGGTGCACTTTTTTTCCCTCCCGCCACCACCACCCTTTGTCTCTTGTCTTTTTAGACTACAATATTCCTTGGGGCAGGGACACACTTTGGGTTTGTACACTACCTCCTCCCATGAGATCTCAGTTGAGATCAAGAAAGCCCCTAGTAATACAAATAATAAAATTATTTCCTCTTTAAGAGGAATATGTTAAACCCAGACCTTCAGGTGCACTTGTATTTTCAAATTTTAAAATAAATTAAACTTTCAAAACCTGAAGTGAAAATATTTGTCAGCCTGTTATCAAATTTTCCCTCCCCCACAACTTAACGATTGCAGTTAGGAGTCAAGGGGTGGTGGGGGTTTTAGTACATTGCTCAAAATTTCAAAGCTTCATATACAACACATACCAAAAACTGGCACTTATAATACCCTCTAGATGTGTGCCAAATAGACGCAGGTCCCACCAATATTTGCACACTGAAGCAAACTCCAGTCATGAAATGGACCAATGCACAAGTGCTCAAGGAGTTAAAATAAGACAGTTGAACTTGTCAAGATATTTTTACATTTACTAGCAAAGATGTTTGTTCTGTTTTAAATGCTGCAGGGAATCAGTCAGTTTGAAAGAGAAGATGTCCAAGCAGACTCCCAGTTAGACAGTGACTGGCACGGTCAGTAAATCATTTTGTCAAGGATTCATTTTGCGGCACCACAAAAGAAAATGTGTGATAGTTTGAAACACACTGAAAGCACTTTGTGCTGATTGACATGCTGCATCCTCAAAAGAATGATCAACTATGGCTTGCTAAAACCACTCAATACTGAAGACATGAATTTCCAGGCCACCATTAGGTTTACTATGAATTGTTTAACAGTCTTTTTTATTTTTAAGTGAAGCAATATCATAATTTCTCTTCAATTTCAGCATGAAGCTTGTAAGGAAAATAACCATTTTTCCATGCCTGCATTTGATTCAAGAGGCATCTGGCTTCCCTTTCTGCTCTATCCATATGCCACATGATAGTTTTCCGAGAATGGGGGAGGAAGTAGATGGATGAGATTGTACTGGGCACAGTTTTGTAATTGTTGTCCAACCTCCTGTGCGAAATGACCAGAGAAATTTCACTATGCATGCAGATTTTAAAGGTAATTCCTAAATATAGTTACATACAGGCTGAAATCATATATGTATGAAGACTTTTTAAATGTGGAATAGAAAATTGTTAGGTTTATTTACCAAAAAGATTGTCACTAGACTTCCAGCATTATCTTTTCCTAAGCATACACATACCAGTTTTGACCATGCACTACTAAATGCCCTGACATAAATACCAACTAATAAATCAGTTTGCAGAGAAGAACCCCAGGGAGATGCAGATAGAAGTAGATTGTAAGTTCCCCACTAGTTCTATTTAAGTTCTTCTTCACACTACCCACACCATCTACATATTCATAGTATTCAAAGGCACATCATCTGGGACCCCACGGTATGATAGAACTACACAAGAAGTTGCGCTGAGTGAACCCCTAATGGTTTGGCATTTCAGCTCAAGAAAAGATATGCATTCAAACTTTGCAAACATCATAACTCCCTCCCAGAAGGCCCATGAGCTTTCTTCTTCCATGTCTTCCAGTTATAGGTGCAAGCCCCAGGGATAAACGAGGAGAGCAATGAACCCCCAGCAAGGATGCTAGCAAATCAGCTGGGTGCCAGGCTTACTTGTAGGAAGGTCAGGAATGTTGTCATGGATTACAGCAGTGATGGGGTTAAGGGAAGAAGCAGAAATGGAGAAAAGAAACTGTGGGATTCGAGGATAGCAATTAAGCTGACCTTCCACAAAACTACAATTTCAGTTTGATTTGTGGGTTTGGCTAAGATTACATAAGGTTCTGATTTTTGGTTTGTGGCTTATACATCCATTTTTAAATGTCTTGTTGCTATTAAGACAGCAAAGAAGGAAAACTTGATTGAACTGAATCACTTCAGTGATTGGTAATGTCAAAGGGTGTGCCTGTTCTGCAGTACCCCCTGCTGGCCAGGTTCACCTAGCATGTGTGAAATGCAGGTACTGAACTTTAGGAACAAGACATAAGCTAGAGTTTCCTCCAACCCCAAAACACATATAGAACTATGCTCCAAAGAAAGGGCATATAAGGAAGCTCAGACCCACTGTCACAGCCAGGTCGTAGGCAGCCAGACCTAGTAGTTGGAGCCAGAGTCTGCACTTACTACACAGGAGTAAAGAGTCAGCTGGGTTGGGATACTGGGAGGTCAGAGGCAGGTGACAAACTGGAGACCAGAACCATGGGTTGGAAACCAGAGAGTCAGGCTGCGTCAGGATATCAGGGGATCAGAAGTAAGAGCGAATCTAGAAATTAGGAACAAGAGATCAGATGCCAGGAGTCAAGCCAGATCTGAATGCCAAGAAATCAAGTTGGAGAAGCAGCAGTGGATAGCAGGAAGCACAAGGTACACAGTCCAGAGCAAGGTAGAACCCAGTTGTTCAGATTGCTTCCTGTTCCTGGTTTAAGTGGGGCCAGAGGGCCAATCAGCTGTTCTGGGATTCCACCAATCGGATGTCAGGGGCAGAGCATCACACTGGGGCGAGGCTCAGTGAGTTTCAGGTAAACTGCTGCCAGATGGAGAGTTGAAGCAAGAATACTCCGTGACCCATGCAGGACCGGGTTCAAAACCCAGGGGTAATGAGTGACCCCAACTGCAACTCAGATCCCTCTTGACCATGAAACTGAAAACTCTAAAGCTGAGACGAAGGAGGATGGGAGATAGAGCACCCATAGGGACAACACATATCAAAGAGCTCAAGTTAACATACAGGTAAGTAACCTCTCACACTCAAAGAAGATGTCCCTATGGGTGCTCCACCATAAGAGACTCCCAAGCAGTAACTCAATGAGGAGGTGGGTGCTGAGGAGACAAATCCAAGATAATTCAGAGGACTGCATCACTAAAGGTAATATCAGCTCTGGAAGCAGGTAAGATTGTGTATGAACAGAAGACCAGGTTGCAGTCCTACTGATCTCTGCTATGTGGACTGCTATCTCTGGTGGGCCCTAGTGGAGTGTGCTGTTACTCTATGAGGGGGCTGTATTCCAGTGATTTGTAGCAGGTTGAGAGGCAATTCAAAATCCACTTTGAGAATTTGAATGGGAATTGTATGACCCTTCATTCTTTCAGCAAATGACATGAAAGGGCCCTAAAGGTCTTAGTCCTGTCAAGGTAGAAGGCAAGGTTCCTCTTGACATGTAGTATGTGTAGCTTAGTCTCCTCTCTGGAGGTCTGAGGCTTTGGACAAAATACTGGTAAACAAATTTTTGATTGATATGAAATTCCAACAAGATCTTAGGGAGGAAGTGAGGATGGGGGCATAGTGTGACTTTGTCATGGTAAAAGATATTGTAAGATGGACCAGGAATGATACTCTGAGTTCTCCCATTCTTCTAGCCAAAGTGATGGCAACTAGAAACAAAATCTTAAGGGAGAGAGAACAGTTTTCTATTGGCTCAAAGGGGGAGTATCTCGGGGCGTTAAGGACCAAGTTAAGGTCCCATGGGGGAGCAAGGTTCCTGATTGGGGAAAACCAGTTGTATAAGCCCTTAAAATGGTTGGATTGGCAAAGACCATAACTCCTTTAGTAAGTGATAGTGGCCAGCTGTACTCTGAGTTTATTGATACATCATGTCTCCAAAAATCCAACAAGAAACTAGGGTTTTTGAGTGGAACTTTGAGACTTACAAATAGTGGAACCAACACCAGGAATGGAAACATTTCCACTTCTGCAGGTAAGTTTTGCAAGTAGTAGATTTTCTGCTGGATAAGATGACTGACTGGACCTCGTACAAACAGCTTAACTTCAAGCCAAAGAACCATGCCTTGAGATTCAAAGACTAGGGGTTGGGATGGCTCAGGACACCTGAATTCCAAGATAGGTGGCTTCGCTGAGAGGAAGGCAGAGGGGTGTTGCGACAGAGATAAAGAAGGTCAAAGTACTACTCTTGTCTCTGCCATGATGGTGTTAGGAAAATAATCCTCACTCCTTGTCTCAGTTTCAGTAAGGTTTTGAGAATTAGAGGTACGGACAGATAAGCATAGAGCAGGATGCGGGGCCAGGGTATCTCCCAAGGAACTGTGGCCCGGTCCTCCCTAGGATAGGAGAGATGGCATTTTGCTTTGGTTGAAGTAGCATTGAGGTCCATCCTTGGGAGGCCCAAGGTTTGGCACTAGTTGTGGAAGACAGTCATTGAGTTCCCATTCATGCTCCTGTCTTAAATTTCTGCTCAGGGAATCCATAATTGTTTCTGGAGGCCAGGTAGATAAATTGCTGAGATTCTATATGATGGAAAATGCACCAATTCCAGACTTTCCAACTCAGCACATAAGGACTGGGATCTTGCCCTCCCTTGTTGTACATCATTGCCAAATGGTCCAGCATTACCCTTACAGAGTGTCCCTGTATGTCATGAAGGAAAAGCTGACAAGCATAGTGGACTTCTAGGATGTTGATGTGAAGTGCTCTCTCTTGTGGGGACTTGTAACAGCACCCTCCTGGCTCCTCCCCAAAACTCAGTCAGAAACTACCTCAAGTGTATGCACCAGTGCTCTTTTATTCCTTTATGCTAGTTCCCACCACCAGCTATATACACTTTCTTCAGGCCAACACCCTGGGAGACTGCTAGCTTTCCCTACCAGCAGGGACCTAGAGCCATATACTCCACCCCTTCCTGTGTCTGCCCCCCTTTAGTTTCCCCCCTGCCAGCTTTCTATGGCCAGCCGGCTGATTAGGCCCACAGGTGCCAATGCTCAAATAATCTGGGTGTGGTCTCCCCAGCCAGCCCCAACTAATCCCCTTAATTGGAGAGGGGCTAACAGGGACCTGGCCAGGCTCTCCTGCCAGCATCCTGTTTCAGGACCATTTGCCTTTTGTTGAGACCCCTTGCAGATGGGCCCCATAACCAAAGAGAGGCATCCATCCTGAGGATTTGAAGGAGGAGGATGTGAAAATGTGGTTCCCATGCACATCTTCCTTGTGTCTTTCTATAACCTGATAGAGTCTAGTACTTTAGAGGTACTGTGATTCATTTGGAAAGATGGTGTCTGTTTGGAGTATATATAGTCCTCAGCCAAGCCTGGAGACATCTGAGATGCAGTCTCACATGCGGTGTGATGAACATGGAAGCCAACATGTGGCCTAGGAGTTGTAGGCAGGCCCTTGCAGTTGTTTGCTGTAGGGTAGAGATTAGATTGGACATGGTGGAGAATGTTACTGTGGAAAGTAAGCTGTGGAGGTTAAAGAGTCTAGGGTGGCCCCAATGAAGTGTCTCTGCTGGCCTAACGTGAATGTTGATATTTTTTTTTTTTTTTTAGACTGATGGCAAGGCCCTGGGACTGAAATAGGGCTAGTGTCTTGGAAGTGCGAATCTCTAGTGCTGAGTGACTCCTGAGGAGTTAGTTGTCCAAGTATGGAAGCACTACAATCCCCCACCCATGTACGTGAGCCACCACTACTAAGATGACCTTGGTAAAGACCCCTGGAGCTATGGATAGCCCTACAGGGAGGAAGAAGTACTGGTAATGTTCTGAGCATATAATGAAGCATAGAAAGTGCGTGCAGGAGTATATGGGTATATGAAAGTAGGCATCCTGGAGATTGAGGGCAACAACCCAGTCCCCCAGATCTAGGGATGGAATTATAGTGGCTAGGTTTGCCATCCTGAAGTCCTGCAAAAGGACATAGATATTGAGTTTCCTGAGATCTAGAATTAGTCTACAGCCAATCCCTCTTTTGGCAACCAGGAAACATTTGGACTAGAACCTTCTTCTGAGGAACAGGCTCAATCACCTCCAAGTGCAGGAGAGATTGGAGTTCCTACTTCAAAAGCTCTTCATGAGAGGGGTCCCTGAAGAGGGACAGGGAGGGAAGGTGGGTGGAAATACAATGGAAGACAGTACCAGGGATGAAACCCGGTGATGGTCCAGGAGGCCTCTGTGACACCTCGATAACAGTAATGGAGCATGTGAGGTAGATTTAGGTGCACCTTGGTGCTGAAAGGTGTTGGGTGGTACTGAGCTAGGTGACTGAGTGCTGCTTATCTAAAGACCTCTCAGATAGGAATTTCTTAGGTGGTACTGGAGACTCAGTACCAATTTCAGCTGGAGGTACCCTTTGTAGGCTCCCAAAAGTCAGATTTATGAGGTGACCTACCCCTTTTCTTAGAGCCCTTTGTATGGGAGAGGGGCTTTTTTTAAAGGAGATCTTTCTCTGAAGCTTCTGCTGTGGTTCCAGCAGTCACTGGAGCAGCAGGAGAAGCTGAGGCTGATGTATAGAGGGGAAGCAGACCCTGCTGGAGCTAGAGATTATTTATTTAAGATTCAACCAACTCTCTTGACCTTTTTGAAACTTCCTTTTTAACCCCATGCAGACTTTCCACTTCAACAGGACATAAGTGTCTCCAAGGCACAGGAGACAGCTAGAGGGAAAAGGCCTGTGGCAGGTCTGGCAGAGCTTGAACTCAGGCATTTTAGCCATAACCCAGGGAAGCAGCAAAGCCCTAAAACAAGAATTTCAATGGGGGGGGGGAGGGAAGGATAAACCCCGCTTCAAAGAACAGGCTTGTGCTGAACCTTAAGAGAACAAGAAAAACCTTCACTAATAAAAAAACATATGAAAGATTTAACAACAAGAGAAAGGTGGTATGCTGAGAACAGTGGACACTACAAATGCGTCATCTCAAGCAGCAGGCTATGGCGAACAAATAGTGTTGGCAGGTCCATATCTCCTTATATGTCCTGGCTTGGGAGCACAAGGTACTGTTCTGTGCAGGTGCGGACCTTTGGGCACTGCTTTTTTCAGTCCCCAGTCAAGAGCGCATGGGCACATGGCACATCCTAGAGTGGAGCATCCATAGGGACATAAAAGAAATTCAAGCTCTCTGCCTACTGAGAGCCTCTTGGGAAGCTATAGTATACTTCTAAGTTCAAAGAGACAATCTCAAATCAGGCTGCCTAAAACAAAGTCAAACTGAAGAACTCAAATTTCAGTCAACTATGCATATTGCAATGACAGTGTTTCCCCTCTACCCCTCTCTCTCACTCACACATTTTCATTCTTTACTCTCTTGCAAAATATTCTCCTTCCTAAATTGCAATCCTTGGAGCCAACACATCTGGCTGTAGCTGTTCTGTCATTCATAGCCTTATTATGCAAATAAAAAAAAGACAAGCTGCAAGTTCCAATTGAATCCAAATAACCTTGGAGCATCCAATAAACGGAGACTTCGAAAACTACAGAAGTCCACGTCTGATACACAGATGCATAAGAGTGAATTTACAAATGCTGAAAGGCTGCAGGCTTGATTCTCTCCCTGCTCCAGGGATCAGCTGAAACCCAAGATGAGATTGCTTCCAGGGAATGGCAAGCAGAAGTGGCACTACTACTTTTCCCTGGGAGTTAATCCAGGGGAAAAAAGCAGACTTATCTTAAACTGGGGCTCCATCGGATCTCTGCCAGTTGGAGGTATCCAGTTTTGCATTGAATCAGCACATTCCCAGGCATCCTGGCCATACTCCCTTGCAGTAGGGACTACAGGGCCATTGTGCAGGTGGGTGTCACCCAGTGGTGTAGCCAGGTGGAGGGAACAGGGGGAGCATAAAAAAAAAAGCACCACCCACTGCAGCGCTTTTACTGACAGGTCGGTGCTTCTACTCACCCGGCGGCGCTCCAGGTCTTCGGTGGCATTTCCTTCAGTGCCGCCAAAGACCCGGAGCGCTGCCAGGTGAGTAAAAATTAAAAAGGCACCAAGATGCTCAGTGGGGGAGCAGCCGCTGCCCCGCTCCTCCCCAGCTACGCTACTGGTGTCACCGTGCCTCACTAGGCCACAGCTGAGACTGCCAGATCCAGGACAAACTGCTCAAAAATAGGGCAGACTCACCCCAAACTGATGGTTATTCTACCATTAGATTATATCAAGTCAAAAATGCAACCTCCTTAGGCATTCCAGCTTTTATCTCACCACCCAGACACTGGACTCTATGACGAGTGGTTACTGAAAACCAATTTCATCAAATTAGGGTCCTTCCAATCTCAAGAGATAAGCCACTTAGCCAGGTTAATATATCAGATCTTACCCAATAATCACACTGCTGCCAATCCTTTAGTAACTGAACTCTAAAGGTTTATTAACTCTCTACTTCTTTTTCATTAAAATAGTTAATAGATCATATACATACAATAATTGCCATGTTCTTGTATCAGGTTTGTAGCAGTGATGTTATAAACTGCTGGCTTGTAAAGTCTCTCTGGTAACTTCCAAAAGATTGGAAGGTCCTCAGCCATAGTTCAATATACTTCTTTTAGTTCTAAGTCACAGTCCAGAGAATCAGGGCAGGAAAGAGGCAAAACGGAGTCATCCCAGGGGTCTTTCATACCCTTTGCCATGTGCCTTGAAATTTTCTGTTTCAAACAAAGCTCACAGCCCAGTCTGTGGAAAATTACTTGCACAAGACTGAGTCCAGGGTCACATGAGGATATCACATGTCCTTCCATGGCTTGATGACTCACAAAGACAGCCATTGTCCATATCTGTGCTGAGGTGTCCATAGGAAGATCTGTCTGGGTGGAATGAGTTTCTTCTATGGCCCACTGTTAGACTGACATGTTCTTAGTGATCCATCCAGCTTTACTAGTCCATTCTCAGTTCTAACAATGGCAATACCAGTGATATAAATGGTCATGTTTCAGTCATACAGCATCACAGTGGGTTTCTGGGTTTTACTAGCAGAAGTTGACATAACCCAGTGGTAAATTGCCCCCCCCTTTTTTTTTTTTTTAAGTGCACTATATACTCCTCTCTCCTCCCCATCCCTTGAAGTGTCTCCAGTATACTTTTCTCCTCTTGGAATATACAATATGAAATATTTGCATATAGTACCTTACTGCTGCAGTCACTTAGAAAGGGATCTAAGTGGAAAAAATATAAGAATTAAAACAATTTGTATGGATCACATATTAAGAAAATGATTGATTGTTTTCGGAAGTGCTCTTCACAGTCATATTTGAGGGATAAGCAAGTTCAGTGAAGCTATTTTCAAGCTGTGTTTCACCTTTTTTCCAAAAGGAAACAGTTTACAGAGAGCTAATAATGTAAACATGGAAGCAAACCGGGTGTGATTCTAATCCTTTAAAAGAGTATCTATCATCAGGTAGTGAATTGAGACCTATACATACAATTCCTATGGGAGATTAGATAACCTTCTAGTTAATGTTGTATTGCCAGTCACAAACAAAATGGAAAACAATATGAACCACAAAATTTCATAAGTACTTAACAAATACCAAATATTAGTCAGGGCAAGAGAATATGATAAATTTTCTTAAAACTACTTAGCATTTAAATTAAACAAAGAAATGTTAACAGGAAAGGAAAGAATATTTAAAAAACAAACCACAAAAAGGAAATACACTAAAGAAGTCAGTTTACCTATCAGGCTATGAAATAAACACACTCACCTCAGCATCTATTTGCATATATTGTCCTTCTGATTTATCACCGTTAGAAGGATTTGGCTATTATGCCATGAGGTACTATACCAGGGATACTTACTGATCCTCCGAGTCACATATGACAATCCTCAGAAGTTTGAGAGCCGGGGGCGCACTTGCCAGGGCTCGGGACTTCAGCCCCATGGAAGGCACCTGACACGGTTTGGGGCTTCAGTCCCGCTCCTGCTGAAGCCCCGAGCCCCAGCAGGCATGCCTCGTGGGGCTGAAGCCCCAAGACCCCCTCTCCCTGCTGGGCAGAAGCCCCTACCTTACCACCCTGCTGCAAGGCAGAGCTCTCCAGCTCCCCTCCCCAGTCTGGTGGGTAGAGAATGGGGCGGGGGGGAAGCTCCATGAGCCACACTTAAATGGTGAAAGAGCCACACGCAGCTTGTGAGCCACAGTTTGGCCACTCCTGTACTACAGAAAACAAAGCCAAACAAGTAGGTTTAGATATTATGTTGAAAGGTGCTAATGGCTGGAATCAGGTGAGTATTTGCTCCAAAGATAGTTACAGACCTCATTAAAGTTTGTAACTTTAATTACAGTCTGTGAAAAATCAGTCTTGGAGACTCATTGGAAGGAGCAATTAAACCCTTTATTTATTAGACAGTTACACAGAACAGAGGCACCACCCAAGGTACATGGCAAGTCAGAGCTAAGCCATGAGAACTGGTAGCTTTTCCTGATTGCAAAGGCAGGGGCTAGGTGATTGGTTTTGCAGGTTCAAAGAAGGCATGAAAGAGGTCTCATTTCTGTCCCTAGCTAGGTACAGTAGCAAGTTTGGGGAAAGGTTGTATTCATAGTGTGGCCAAAGAATCTGTCCCTGACTCTACTTAGATTTTGTCCATTTCAAACAAAGAGCACAACCCCTTATTAAACAGAAAATGTTTCAAGTGGGCCTTGAATATGTATCTTCAAAGCATAAAACTGAGAAAGCAATAACAGATCTCTGAGATTTCATTGTTGTGGTCTCTGAAAAGTATCCAAATTATATTCTCACCTAAGCTCTGGAAGTCATTTGAAAGATGTAGCTAAGCTCTTAGCAGTCTATCATGAACTCTGGAGAAGATAGCTGCCATGTGACAACTTGCTAGAGAACTGTGCACACTTCCAACCAAAAAAACCTCACAAAAGTCATTTTGCTCTTCTGTTCTCCCCAAATAATGATTAAAATGGCTAAAGACCTCTGGCATTAAGTTTTCTGGGCCAGCTCCTCAGCCAATGTAAATCAGTGCAACTCCATTGACTTAGTGAAGCCCGGTCAATTTACACCAGCTGAGGATTGGGATCTCTAGCTACATTCCTGTGCTTGCACACCTCATTATACTGGAAAAGCCCCGGGGCAAGTAATTAGATGAAATAATGTGGTTTGTTTTATACATTTTAATTGTTAGAACATACTGTCATGTTTGCCAAAATTTAAATTAGCATTTTCTCCTGTATATGGGTGTGGAATAAATAACTAGGATACACAGGTAAGATTAGATAAGTATCTGAGACCAGATGATGATCTCATCTACACTGGCTTCACAACTAAGTTCTACTGAATTCAGTGAAGTTATTCCTGAGTACGCTGGTGTGAGAGAAATCAGAATCAGGTGCCCTATATTATATTATTTTGGGGGGGAAATATCTATTCAAATCAGTAAAAAAAAATTTCAAATTCTTTTTTAAACCCACCAGGCATGGATGTGGGAAGGGAGGTCTCTTGTATTTGACTTTTACTGGAAAATACACAACTGACCTGTCCTCAAGTTGCTTTGTTTTGCAATAAGATAAGCTTAGAAACAATTACAGTGACAAAGTCAGCTTCCCTTGGATATGATCCGTGACATTGCTGGGAAACTTAATACTGCCTAGACTTTGCCAAAAGCTTTTGGCCAGACTATCTGTGGCCTGAGACTGCATTCTGTACAACTGTGTAAATCCCAGGCTACCCCAAATCCCTCAATGGCTGACAATAGTTGTAAGTATTTTATCATTGACAAGTCTTTCAGACCAATGTGTTGGAAAGGACAATTTTCTGAGATCTCGGGACCTTTTGTAAGTAGTTTGCATTGGGAGCTATGCCAGACACATGGGTCCAGTCACTTATCCTGAGAGTGAAACAGCCTAAATAAACAACCAGTGGATGAACACATGCTATGCTCTAAGGAAATGTCTATAAACTTGTTTTTTTAATATCAGTTATACACAGTGTTTCATTATTTCCCCCTAAGAGGTCGTTACAATATTAGGGCCCAATTCAATTCTCCCTTAAGTTTAAGGGAATTTTTTTTTTAGTATTATTAAATCTTTCCATTGACTTCAACGAGCATCAGAGCAGGTCCTTAAAAATGTGTAGGGTCATAAGGTATCTCTTTCACCACATCAGCCTCAGCATCTCTCTCTGGCAGGGAGGAGGCACCTGGAATCAGTCCCATTCTGGAGGTTTTTGATCTTAACTTTGGTTATTTACCAAGTGGGCCTCAGGGTAAGCCCAAGTAGGTCTCTTAAGCAACAACAACAACAAAATCATCATAGCACAAAAGAAAGATACATTTCCTCTTGCCACTGCTGATTTATATGCTGGCTTCTGGTCACCAGCCCGTTCCCAAACCAAAAAGTAATCTCAATGTTTCCCCTACAGAGAGGGGAGCAGTCCTCCACCTAGCAAAAGTCTTTACTCCTTGCTGCCCCTAACCCTGCTGCAACTTTTTTCCCCCTCCCTCTTCCCCCACACTCACCCCAGAAGGTGTTTTTAAAGGTTACCAATGGCCCTTAATTTGACTCAGGTGTCTCTGATTAACCCGAGGTAACCTCTTTTCAGGTCACAGGTAAAAGGGCCTTGATCTTTCCAGAACTCTCATACCAACCTTCCAATACTCTCTTCTTATAGCTGTCAGCTATTATTACTTTGTCACAGTAATAATAATTATCTGAAATAATAGGGTAAATTCATTAGGAACTTACTCACTAATTATTAATACCAATATTTTTTTCAAATATTGGTCACCTTTGCTCTAATAATTTCTTACAGGGGCTTCTCAAAAACACCTTAACAGCGAATGTTAAACCTACCAATGACCAAACTTTCTCACCTTGCAGAACTTTCAGCAACTTGAGCTGAACTGTCTTAATTGCATTACAAGTGGGTTTTGTGGGGTTCTTACTATTTTGAGCAGGCACCTCTTGGGTCCTTTTGCTTTTATTTCTTCTTTTTACCTTTTTTCTAATGTTGAAAACTTTGAATTTGAAGAATGCTAAAGGTCATGAATATTGAATCACTTTTCCAACAGTAGCTATTTATTTTGTTTTGTAACCAATTCTATTTACACTTTAATACATGATAAATATGAGTATTTTTCCTGCTGGACACAGAGATGCTTCACAGGTAACATAAGTTACTAATTTAATGACTATTCAGCACATTTTAAGATGCTGTTATTCTGATATCCTTCTGACTCTTATATATTTCAGACTCAATGCAAAGTTTAGTGATATCTAACTCAAATATAAGATGTCTGAATTTTGATGTGCTGAATCGAGTTCTAAAATTCTTTGAATTTTTTTTGTAAAATGATACAGAGCTAGTATCACTCAAGTCAACATGGTGCTTGTCATTTACGCCACCAACAGAAAACAAAAATACCACTTCATTCCAGAGGCAGGTAATTAAATGCAAACAGAGGACATATACAAAAGCCTCTCAGGAATAGAAGCAGGTGGAATAGTAATCACTCACATTTCCAGTTTTTCAAATGGGACCTATGTCTAGTTCATGGTCAAAAATCACTTTAATATGAATCACTCAAGATATCAGTTACATTAGGGAGTAGTGAAATTGCTAACCAATTAATTCCCTTATCATTAAGCAGATTGAAGAGTAGAGTAAAGTATGATTTGACTGCTGTGAGGAAATACATTAAAGTAGGAATTTCACAAACAAAAATGTAAATGGATGGGTTTCTTTTTGAGTGCTCATTGAATATACTATTTGCCACCCATTCCCCACACATTGATTTATATTACCTATCTCTGGCGGGAATTTCTTTTTCTAAACAAAATGAAAAAAAAAAAAGTTTCCTGTAAATCTTAACGTTTGCCTAGTTTTAGCCAACTTATGGGTCTATTCTGCTCTTCAGTACATCTAAGATGACACCCATTGCTGTTGTATCTGTGCACCGCACAGTCTTTAGTGTATTTATCCTCACAACACCTCTGTGAGATAGGGAGGTGCTATTATCTCCATTTTTACAGATGAGGAACTGAGGTACAGAGTAGAGCTGATTAGAAAAATTCTGATGAAATAAAAACTAGGAGTCCGGTGGCACCTTAAAGACTATCAGATTTATTTGGGCATAAGCTTTCATGGGTAAAAAAACCACTTTTTCAGATGCATGGAGTGGTTTTTTACCCACGAAAGCTTATGCCCAAATAAATCTGTTAGTCTTTAAGGTGCCACCGGACTCATCATTGTTTTTGTGGATACAGACTAACATGGGCTACCCCTCAGATATCTGATGAAATACTATTTAGTCAGTATTTGTAGATTTGGTGAAATCAGAATACTTGAGAGACTGACTCCAGCTGGGGGGTGTGGGCTCTGGGGTGGGGCTGAAGGGTTTAGGGTGCAGAAGGGGGTTCAGGCTGGGGGTGGGGCCGAGGGATTTGTAGTGTGGGAGTGGGCTGCGGGTAGAGATGGGGTTGGAATGTTGGAGGGGGGATGGATCTGGGGTGGGGCTGGGGATGAGAGGTTTGGGGTGCAGGAGGGGCTGTGGAAACAGAGAAAGAACTGACAGGAAGGGGATGTAATGCATGACAGTTTGTTAGCAAGAGTCAGGCTAACTGCATCCCCTTCCTGTCAGGGATTCAGAGTGTGGGAGGGGGCTGCAGGTTGGGATGCAGGAGGGGGTGAGGACTCTGGGGTGGGGCCAGGGATGAGGGGCTCTGGGCTGAGGCAGAATTAACCTCTCAGCACTAACCTCAGCAGCTGTATTGTCTTACCTCTGTAGTCCTTAGTCATCCATTCCCTTGTCACCTCCACCACTGTTGGTCACCATCCCTCACCACATCATGTCTTAACTTAAAGCATAAACATTCTTTGTTTATCCTGAAGAGACATATCTTATGGTGTAACATTAAAAAAACCTACATAATTAACAATTAGAAATCAATTGGGCCAGATTCCCAACTGGTATAAAATAAAATAGCTCCATTAAAACTCTGTGGAACTGTGTCAGTTTACACCTGGTAAGAATCTGATCCATCAAATATAAATATTTTTTTACATTTTAAATCCATGTAGGATAAATGTGTCTGTTTGAAAACTTGTGATTGCACTGTAATAATCTGGATTATTATTCTTTCTAATAGTATACAAATATTCAGTGCCCATATCAGTTTAGAAATATTTTGCATTGTATCTCAGTTTCTCATGTTGGTTATGCGTCTTTCCATATAGATGAGTTAAATATAATAAACTCTAAAATATTTTAAAGGAAATAAAAATAAGAAACCCATTTTTGAAATATATGTTAAATAACAATGGATCTATTGTTTCTCTTTGAGGTCAGTTAAGAACTACTAAAGCCTGTTGTACAATGCCCAAAAGTCATAAATAATCATAGAAAAGAAAAAAAAACTAACCTTGTGTTATGTTAGCCTTGGTTCTGCTACTACCTTAATAAAACCAATAAAAATTTAAATATGAGTAACCTAGGAATAGGGTTAAATCAAAGATAAATCACTGCAGTGGCTACAATCATGCACATGACAAATATTTGAGAATGAGTGTCACAACTAAATGAAATCTAGTTTTGCAGCTATTTTTATTAACCATTTAGACCAGCCAAACATGCAACCTTAGTACCTAAAAAGTATATTTTAAAGTTCATTAAAATGGAAGGAATAATCAGTCCTGGGTGCTAGTATCATATTCTGCTTAGTTGGCAGTCTCCTGTCTGATAAATCCATCCCTTTCAGATACCTCTACTTTAATACCAGTGCTCATCTTACACCAATTAAGCAACACTTTAAAAAATAAAGTTTGCTTGCCCTTCCCAGCTGCATTTTTTTAAAACTACTCTGGAAGCAAAAACAGACTACAGAAAAATAGAAAACATTTGCATCCTATTTTCAGAACCTAGATCTAAATCAGGAGTCGGCAACGTTGGCACGCGGCTCGCCAGGATAAACACCCTGGCGGGCCGGGCCAGTTTTATTTACCTGCTGGCACGGCAGGTTCGGCCGATTGCGGCCCCCACTGGCCGTGGTTCGCCGTCCCGGGCCAATGGGGGTGGCGAGAAGCCATGGCCAGCACATCGCTCGCCCACGCCACTTCTCACCACCCTCATTGGCCTGGGACGGCTAACCGCGTCCAGTGGGGGCCGCGATTGGCCGAACCTGCCACGCCAGCAGGTAAATAAACTGTCCCAGCCCGCCAGGGTGCTTACCCTGGCGAACCGCGTGCCAACATTGCTGACCCCTGATCTAAATAATTATTTTTAGGGCTCTGTCCTGATCTCAGCTTTGTACATCTGGAGCTTAACCAACTAGACATATTGTACATGCTGATGCACAGCTGGAGGGGTGTACTTTAGTGGTAAAATACTGTGATCTGTTTTACAGAAAGAGAACCAACACAGAGGTCAAGAACATGATCTTCAGAAATCCAGACCACCAGCAGCTTCCATTGGCTGCAACTACCTTTTGGCTGCTCAGCACTCCTGAAAACAAGGTCTAAAATGACTTGCTTAAAGACATGCAGGAAGCCTGTGGCATAACCAGGAATTGAGCCCAGTTGTCCTGAATCCCTGTTTAGTGCCTGAACCATGAGCACATCTTTTCTCTCATGAGCCATGGAAAGCCAAATACATTTCGATGTAATTTTTTCCCATATGCTGACAGATTGGAATCAAGGAAGCAGCAGCACTTTAGACAATGCATATGGACAACTATAGTGCCTCTGCACCATCTTTTCCTGTGCAGGCAGAGCCAATGGGGTGGGACACCTCCACTGAAGGGGAGTTCTTGCACCTGTTGTCATCACCACAGCAACGACAGCTGAAACCACAGTGCAGCAGCTGCCTGCGTCAGCAGCAGCCAGCTCAGTTCCAAGCCAGCCTTAGCATTTCTGGGTGGGCCTAGCACCCCCCCAACCTTCAATGTAACTGACTGCTCTCCAAGCATAAGCATGCCCCAGCACAGGGCCTGCCTGGGAATTTAGGGAGCAGTTAGCTAGTTGGCTCTTTGGGACACACTCCCAAACTAACTGACTCATTTTAACCAGAGTGTGTGTGAGCACGTGCATGCACACAGCCCACCTACTTCTTCCTTTCATCCCTAGTGATCAGTTTGCATTTGCACGACTATTGTGTGAAAGGGAAGAGTTCACTATTTGTTGGCTTTGTTTTTAATGAAAGCTCAGCTTTGCTGCCTGGGGGCAAAGACTGTTTCTGCTAACGAAGGGCTTGGTATCATCTGGCTGTGTGCAAGATCACAGATTAGAAGTAGTATAAAAATGAGAAGCCGCCATGGGCACTGGTGCTTTTCATTGTCCCCTTACCAATCCAATGCTTTCCACCCTTCCTTGTAATACTACTGCATAGTCTCCAGCAGCCCTGTCCCCTGCCAGGTGGCCTATCCTGATGTAAAACAGCATACATCTCAGGATATTACCTTCTCAGGGGGTACCAATAATCTCCCTCCAGCCACACATACGGAGGACCTGGGGCATACCATATCACACTACATCAGCTTGTGTCACGTCAGAACTAAAGACCTAGGTTTCTGTTTCCAATGTCCCCAACAGCCAGGTAACCAGCCCTCGATAAATAAGAATTGTCCTGGTCACAAGCCATTGGGTACCACATATTTATGACTACCCAAAGAAATAGGATGTAAATTGGCACATCTGAGTATTTAATCATATCAGGGTGAACAATTCTGTGCCAAATTAAGGGGAAAGCACTTTCAGTGTGGTGCATAGAAAGAACATCCCTGACATTCCAGTCTCAAAACATCTACAGAATTAATCCTCATGTACTTTCAGCAGAAGTACTGCTACTGCAAGCCAACAAATATGCACTTTGGGGGGATGGGGGCAGCAGCTACACAACCCAGTGTCTCATTCATAAATTCTCTTTTTATTTTCAAGGCAAAAGAACACACATAATGTGTGGTGTAGCTCTGCTTCCTGATAGATGGGACTCTGAAGAGCTGCCTCTTTAATTAGGTATCATAAGCCTCTAAATCAGTGGTGGACAACCTGCGGTCCATCAAAGTAATCCGCTGGTGGGCCGCCAGAAAGTTTGTTTACTTTTGTATGGCCGCCCGCAGCTCCCAGTGGCCGCAGTTCGCCGTTCCCGGCCAATGGGAGCTGCGGGAAGTGGTGCAGGCCGCAGGGACATGCTGGCCACCTCTTCACGCAGCTCCCATTGGCCGGGAACAGCAAACCGTGGCCACTGGGAGCTGCAGGTAGTTTGTTTACATTTGCACCGCTATCTGGCAGCCCTCCAGCGGATTACCCTGATGGGCTGCAGGTTGCCCATCACCGCTCTAAATAGTCTCATCCACACAATTTAGGGCTTTGAAATCAGCCATTAAACAAAAAGCAGATCTAGATTTACTTTTTTTAAAGTGCACAGTAAATTCATGTTTCCCTCATGCTGCAGGGAAAACAACATGGCGGGGGGACATTCTCTCTAGAACAATTCCACCTAGTATTGTGTATTTTCTGTATTGCTTTCCTTTCCCATTTTTATTACTAGGTAAGTTTTCATGAAAACTGGATCTTTGTTTTTTTGAGATTATCTGCACCTGCTGCCTAGCCTATAAAAATGTGGTTTCAAATTCAAAGCAATAAAACACCGCAATTAACTGGAATGATATGGTTTAGGTTGAAGCCTGAATTCACACAATGGGCCCCTTCTGCCACTAGTACATAAAGCTTGCCTCTTTGGTCACAAAAAAGTATTTAGAAACTGTATTCTTTTTTACTCATTTCTTTTATCTCTATGTTGTTATTAATTTATTTGTATACAGATACGGTAGCACCCAGAGGCCACATTCAGGATTGTGGTCCCATTGTACTAAGCACTCTACAAAAGAAGATAGACAGTCTCTGCTCCCAAAGAACTTACAGTGTGTGACAGCAGCAGGCTGAGAAGCGGGAGTAGCTACCACACGCACCACATTCCAGTTGGAATGCGATGTTCACAGAGATGTAACACTCGGTGACCCCCCGATGGCCCCTTGCTACCAACACAGATGAGTACCATAAACGAACAGTGCTCCCCTGGCTGAACTGTCATATTCTGCTTACACGAGACTCTGCTGGAGGCAGTTCAGCAACAACATAGGGCAGTGTAGGGCTAAGGAGGTCTCAACACCAAATGTGGCTGTGTTATTTCCTCTGGTAACTAAGGAAGCCCCATGCTGTTCTTAAACGTATGGTGTGTAGTGCTAGCCCATGATATGGGCAGGTGCATTCATACATGCAAGAGCAGCTCATGCAGCTGCTGGAGCACCAATATGCAGTGACTAATGTTAGGTCACAATCTAGCCTTTTAAAAGATTAAGCATATTAAAAAAAATACATACACCTCCAAAGATGCAACTGGCCATGTACTTGCCATTTTCAGTTGGCAGTTTCACACAGGCATCACAGTAAACGTGTCTTTCCTAATATCCAAGAACATAACAGAAGTTCCTAGTTACAAAAAATATATATATATATCTGTAGGCACTTCATGAAAAATTCCCACATAACTTCATAAACAGGACTGCCCTAGAAATTGTCAAAAGATAACTTCCAAATCTATAAGATTTTAACCACTAATTAGTGGTTAAAAATAATACATAACTAGATCTAAGATTCCATTAAGAGTTCTACTTCCAGCCCAAAAGTGGATGAATTGCTCTTCACTTTATCAAATTTCTCATTTTTATTCAACATAAAGGTCTCCTGCTTGTCTGGATTCCAAAAGAAATATGAATTTTTACTGTGAACCATCTCACACTGGCAGCAGTAGAGAAGTTTGAAATCAGAGTGAATATGTTTAAGATCAGGAGCAACAGGAGCAATTTCCAAGAAAAATAAGAAAACTTTTTAATTCCCCAATAGAGTCAGGTCATGAACCTCTGTGCTCTCAAAAGAGAATACTTGTCCATTGTTCAGTAGGCTTATAGGTTGAATTGTGCCCTATGGCATAACCAATATCAATATTAAGACCTTGCGTACACTAACAAACATTGTATCTATAATTCTGCACCATGCAGCTCAGATAAGGGTTAGATGATGCAGTGTTAAAAGCTTCTGAGCATTTTCAAAGGCACCCACAGATAGCCTAGCACTGCTCTTATTGAAGTCAGTGACAGTTTTATGATGAGTTTATGGGAGCAGAGGTAGGCCAATGTCAAATGTTTTTGTAAATGTCACCATACACCTTCTGCCACTGCTACTAGGACTGGATCTGTGCCATGAGCAAATTACAGATACGAAGCTCATTATGGTAAATGCAGCCTTAGAGTTTATTTGAAAGTCTGAATACCTTTTTGTATCATCTTTTCCATAGCAAGGGAAGATAGCAGGAGGGATTCCAGTTTGACTATAATTTAACTACAGAAGGAAATTACTCCTCATTCACTGCCAAAACCTAATTACGAATAAGCTTTTAGAACATCAAAGCATATGGAATGAGGTATTTCAGAATGATTCAAAGAAAATTAACAAAACTTAATTTACTATATTTAATATGAATGTGTACATTTTCATTCTGGCATCAGAATGCCACCTTGTTCCTCACTAAGGTGTGTGAACAAGTCTGCAATTTCCTCTCCACATCTTTTCCATTTGATATTGTAACAAACTCCTCTACTCCATTTCCTTTGCTTTCCAGCTTCACACACCCAGCCAGCCAACTGCTAAAGTAATTGAGTCAAGTTTCTTCCATACAGGGAAGAAGCTGTGAACAAGGAGGCCAATGAAGCTTGTAAAATAGTTCATAGAATCATAGACTTTAAGGTCAGAAGAGACCATTATGATAGTCTAGTCTGACCTCCTGCACAAGGCAGGCCACAGAATCTCACCCACCCACTCCTGTATCAAACCCCTAACCTATGTCTGAGCTATTGAAGTCCTCAAATCATGGTTTAAAGACTTCAAGGTGCAGAGAATCCTCCAGCAAGTGACCCATGCCGCAGAGGAAGGCAAAAAAAAAAAAAAAAAAAAACCACCCAGGGCCTCTGCCAATCTGCCCTTGAGGAAAATTCCTTCCCAACCCCAAATATGGTGACCAGCTAAACCCTGAGCATGTGGGCAAGACTCACCAGCCAGACACCCAGGAAAGAATTCTCTGTAGTAACTCAGATCCCACCCCATCTAACATCCCATCACAGGCCATTGGACATAGTTACCGCTAATAGTCAAAGATCAATTAATTGGCAAAATTAGGCTATCCCTTCATACCATCCCCTCCATAAACTTATCAAGCTTAGTCTTGAAGTCAGATAAGTCTTTTGCCCCCACTGCTCCCCTGGAAGTCTGTTCCAGAACTTCACTCCTCTGATGGTTGGAAACCTTCATCTAATTTCCAGTCTAAACTTCCTGATGGCCAGTTTATATCCATTTGTTCTTGTGTCCACATTGGTACTGAGCTTAAATAATTCCTCTCCCTCCCTGGTATTTATTCCTCTGATATATTTATAGAAGGCAATCATATCTCCCCTCAGCCTTCTTTTGGTTAGGCTAAACAAGACAAGCTTTTTGAGTCTCCTTTCATGAGACAGGATTTCCATTCCTCAGATAATCCTAGTAGCCCTTCTCTGTACCTGTTCCAGTTTGAATTCATCTTTCTTAAACATGGGAGACCAGAACTGCACAAAGTATTCCAGATGAGGTCTCACCAGTGCCTTGTATAACAGCTCTAATACCTCCTTATCTCTACTGGAAATACCTTGCCTGATGCATCCCAAGACCGCATAAGCTTTTTTCACAGCCATATCACATTGGCGGCTCATAGTCATCCTGTGATCAACCAATACTCCGAGGTCCTTTTCCTCCTCTGTTACTTCCAACTGATGCATTCCCCAGCTTATAACAAAAATGCTGGATATTAATCCCTAAATGCACAACCTTGCACTTTTCACTATTAAATTTAATCCTATTACTATTACTCAAGTTTACAAGGTCATCCAGATCTTCCTGTATGATATCCTGGTCCTTCTCTGTATTGGCAATATCTCCCAGCTTTGGGTCATCCACAAACTTTATTAGCGCATTCCCACTTTTTGTGCCAAGGTCAGTAATAAAAAGATTAAATAAGATTGGTCCCAAAACCGATCCCTGAGGAACTCTACTAGTAACCTCCCTCCAGCCTGACAGTTCACTTTCAGTATGACTCGTTGTAGTCTCCCCTTTAACCAGTTGCTTATCCACTTTTCAATTTTCATATTGATCCCTGTAATGGGGTGGACCCTGGAGGGCTTGAAACCAGCCCCAAAAGAGGGCTGCAGGGGTTAAAAGCAGCCCTGCAGAGGGCTGCAGCTGTAAAATTGGATTGGTTGGGGAAGCGGCAGCAGCTGGGCCACGCCCCAATCAGGCCACAGCTGGTCTGTATATAAAGGCTGGGAGCCAGGAGCTCAGAGTCTCTCTCTGCACTCAGAGAGAGAAGGGCCTGGCTGTAGGGAGCTTAAATAAGTGCCTAGAGTGGAGCAGGGTTGGGGAAAGGTCAAGGGAGCTGCAGCCTAGGAAAGCCCAAGGCTGTGGGCCCGGTAAGGCCTATTAGGTACTAGGTTGCAGGGGGCAGCAGGCCCAAACCCCTTTGCCTGTGATGAGTGGCTGATACACTGCAGTCTGCCCCAGTGAATGGGGGCTAAGTGATGACTAGCAGTAGCCCAGACTGAGGCAAAGTGGGGGTTCCCCTGGGAGGGGAGACCCTAAGACTAAGGGGTTACTGCTAGGGGGCAGCACCCCAGGTAGAAGGGCACCAGGGTCCAGGGAGGGACACAGGGGCCAGAGGACAGTCAGATCACTGGCCTGCAGAGGGTACTCCAAGGCTGGGAGAGAGCTAAGTCCCAGAGACAACCAGCAGGAGGCACTGCAGTGGTGAGTTCTGCACTGCTACAATCCCCATCTTTTCCAAACCATACCTTTCTGAAACAAGGTGCAAGATCCACTCAGTCCCCTTGACATCACTCAGGCCACAGCCTGGGGGACAATTTGCATGGTGCAGCAGCTGCAATAGGCCCTTGTTGGGAACAGATATGTCAGGGTGGGAGGGGGAATGGCTGTACTGCTGAGCCCTACACCTATTCTGGGCAGCAGAACTAGGGTGACCAGATCACCAAAGACAAATATCGGGACGCAGGGGGGGGGGGTGACGTGGGGGGGGGGGCGTGGCGGGGGGGGGCCAAAAAAAAAAAAAAAACCTTCCTCCGCAAGCGCTGGAGGGAGGCCCGGGAGACGCAGGGGAAGCGCGGGGCCGGGGTGAGTGAGAGTCCGGCCTGGCCCCGAGCAGGCAGGACTCAGTTGGGTGGTAGGGCGAGGAGGGGGGGCGGCCCGCGGGGCCAGGCGGCGGCTGTTCTCACCCCCGGCCAGCGGGACTCGGGAGCAGCCGCTGCTGCAGCTCCCACTGCCGCGGGGGAGGAAGCAGCCATGGCGCTCCGCGGCTGCGGCTCTGGCGCCCCCGAAGCCCCCGAGCCGGAGCCTGCTGCGGTGACCCAGCAGCGCGTACGCTGGGCCCAGCCCCTGGCCAGTCGCGTCTGGGCTGCTGCCCAGCTGGTGCAATCCCGCGGCGGCCCCGGAGCGGGGGCAGCAGGCCCCAGCCCCCCCGTCCCGCTCGGGTCCCGCAGGGGAACGAACGGGGCTGGGCTGCCGATGCCTCCGCCCCGGGGCCGCCGCGGGATTGCACCAGCTGGGCAGCAGCCCAGACGCGACTGGCCAGGGGCTGGGCCCAGCGTACGCGCTGCTGGGTCCCCGCAGCAGGCCCCGGCTCGGGGGGTTCGGAGGCGCCGCAGCCGCGGAGCGCCATGGCCGCTTCCTCCCCCGCGGCAGTGGGAGCTGCAGCAGCGGCTGCTCCCGAGTCCCGCTGGCCGGGGGTGAGAACAGCCGCCACCTGGCCCCGCGGGCCGCCCCCCCTCCTCTCCCTACCACCCAACTGAGTCCTGCCTGCTCGGGGCCAGGCCGGACTCTCACTCACCCCGGCCCCGCGCTTCCCCTGCGTCTCCCGGGCCTCCCTCCAGCGCTTGCGGAGGGAGGGGGAATGGTGAGCCCGGGGAAGAGGCGGGGATTCGGGGAGGGAGCCAATCGGGGGAGGAGGGGGTGGAGTCGGGGCGGAGGGGGCGCGAGCACTTCCGGGCTCTAGGCTCCGGGGCATTTCCTTGTTTATCCAGTGTCCCGACCGCATGTCGGTCGGGACGCGGGACAAACAAGGAAATATCGGGACGGTCCCGATAAAATCGGGACGTCTGGTCACCCTAAGCAGAACAGTTCGCTGGCAGCTGTTGGAAGGCTGCTGTTAAAGTAGTCATGAGGATACATAGAGTTTGAGTGGGCCAAACACAGCTTAAAGCCCGTCCCCGAACTGCATCTTCAGTGCTACACTACTGCTTTGCACCTCTCAGGAGATGGAGTGCAGGCCAAACTGAAACTGATAAACATCTAAAAACTAATCTTTCCCAAGATACTCCAATAAAGATTCTAAAGGAATAGAGTTTTTCTTGGAATAGAGACATGTGGCTTGTACATAACCCATTACCTGGCTAAGTGAGAGGTTTGTAAATACGAGAAGTGTTTCTAATCCTAGTGCAAAAACATATGTGAAAAGGTAATTTGACTTTAGATTTACCTAAATAATGCAATTAAATACAGTAGGTCATCTTGTGTCAAAGGGGGCATGTTTTCTCATCCCAGTGAGTGAGAATGTATATTGTCCTACAGTTTAGCTAGGATAACTATGCAATATATTTTTCCATTTAGCATTAACAGGAGTGATGCATTCCAGTTATAGCTATCGAGATGAAACTATATTTTTAAAATAAAAAGAATGATAATTTCCCTTTTCAGATCAGATATCTGGAGTTTATGCTCCCTTATCACTGTGTGTGTGTGTGTGTGTGTGTACACATCCCACTCACAGTCCATGGGAGTATTTCCTCTACATGAACTACAGCATTAGGCCTCTAACTGGTTTGAACCAGAGTAAATAATATATAGCTGGACCAAACTATTTACTACATTTGCCAACTTTGGCCAGCAACCCCTTCCAAGTTTTGCCACTTGTATGTGTTTATTACTTTCACAATGAGCGAGTCCAAAAAAACAAACACAAAAAACAAACAAACAACCTACTAAAAATTTAAACAGGAAATTGAAATTGCTCCTAGACTGGGATCCCCAGGTGAGGTACTAAAAAGATGGGTTGAGAAGGCAATGCTTCTCAGGTATGCTGACTTCAGTGGAGTTAGGCATAAAACAGAATGGAATTAAGAAGGGGATGAAGCCTCAACACAGCACACAATGGAGATGATGCAAATTACCTTTTAAAAATAAAATGCAGCGCAAAGAAAACAAGCAGCATTGATGTTTTTTCACTGGAACAATTTTAACTTGCTAGCTGGTGAGACTGCATAATGCACAGCACAAGTAATACGCTGCATAGTTATAACTGTATGCTATATTCCTCTGGGATACAAGGAGGAGGATTTTCAGAAGTGTCTGAGTCCCAGTGAAAGTCCTGTCACTTAGGTGCTTTTGAAAATCTCATCCTAAAATAGTAATAGTTTTTGTAAGACTGTCCCATATTATAAAAATGTATCACTCACCCAAATCCATGGGAGATTCCTGGCAGTGAAAGTGACCTCAGAACAGTGCATGATGAACCATCATTTGCCTTGGAATCCACTAATCTATGTCTCAGGGAGCCCGAAATTAAAAGAAAGCAGTTAAGTTTAAAATCACATCTATGTTGAATGGCCCCATGATGGGGTTTACAGACCTAGCAAAGAGACTAAGGGGTGAAGGAGCAGAACTGGGCCAAACGGGTCCCACCTGCTCAGCAGCTGTAAAGCGTGCTCCAAACGGAAGATCTGCTCAAAGGGGCCAGGGAGGGAGAGTGAAGAAGAGGCTGTTTGAAGGGAGGAAAGTAGTTTGTGACTTCTGGTGACAGTCATCCACAGGACAGGGTCTAGACTGTAAATAAGATCCAACTGGGAGATCAGGAGCCTGCTCCTTTTCCCTCCCCCCATTGTCTGCTGAGGGAGAATAACTGGACACTAGGAAACAAGCTGGGAAATACTCAGTTGCCTAACTGAGTTGCTGAGGCCGAATGGCAACTCCCACTGGGGCTTCAACCACACCCTAAACCGAGGAGTCAACAGGGAGGTAGGAAGCGGCCCATGGGAGGCTGATTAGATGCACCAGGAAGAGGTGCCCCCTCTCTTGGGCCCTGGGCCACGACCTAGTGCAGAGAGAGGACCAGGTCCCTTTACCTTACCATTCCGGTCTTCTCTCTCCACCCTATCTAGGAGCGCTCTGGGACACCAGGGAATTGACAGGCCACGACCTGCCCACTGGTCCTGCTGGCCTCTGAGCGAAACCCACTACAGGCTAGAAGGACTGTTGAGCCACAGCTTTCTGTCCTCTGAAACCTGCTGCATGCTCGCTTCCCCTTGCTGGTTGGGTCAATTGACCATTTATTATATAGCCTGCAATTAGGTCATATAAAAAAAAAAAACAACACACACACTAGCAGGTCACCTGCAGTCATCTTCACGGTCTACATAAAGCCACAAAAGCAAATACATGCAAATTTAATGGGGAAAATCTAGATAAACTATCCATCCCTAACAGTTTATTCCCTAGATTTTTACAGAGGATATTGGTGGGATATGCAATCTAGCAACCTTAACTGGAAGTTAAATTTATTTGGGTGCTACTTATTGAATTTGGTCAAACACAAAGTAGAAGTTATTCAGACATGGTTCATCGTGTCAAAGGGAGGCCTATTCAGAGAATATTTAGCTGGTGGACCAATGCCCCAATCACTCAACTGACCATAATGGAATTCATGCAGTATGTTGGATCAATGTAGGTGCTGTGCCTGCAGAGTACACTCCATGTGCTAAAAGTCCTCATACATATCCCTTAACAAAGCTGAACAGGTCACTCACACAAAGATGTTCAATATCTTCTCCTGGATCATTCCTTCATGCAGGCAGAACCTGTGCTATCAGACGCCTCATCAGCAACAAAAGCAGCAACAGTTGTAGGCTGAACTAATGTAAAAGTTTTGAAACGTTCAGTAAGAGTCATACCTCAACAGGGCTGTTGTGAGACTTTATGATTGGAAAGTGCTTGGAAATTATTGGCACAAGTTCAGTGTGTGGATTGTTTGTGGGGGAGGGAAGAGGAGTGGCTTTAAGCCAAATCTATGTTCCCTACAATCCTGGGGACATTGGTGCATGTTTAGTCCACAGCATAAGTTAGAACTACCTTCAGGTTGCTCTAGCTTGTGTCAGTTGTCAATGGCATTCAAGGCCCCAGGGGCCAATCAGTTGCACACAGTGGTGCCTTCTGGCCATTCTGTTGGTCCTTAGGGATCAATCAGCAGGACACTGGGGCACTTCAGCAACATCTTCAACCTCCTTGTCGTGCTAGCTGTGTGCCAGCAGCGGGGAGGATGGTGATGTATGAGCCACAATCACTTTCTACACAGGGAGAATGCTTGAGTGGTCAGACCCACTTGATTTAAAGCTGCTTTGCATCATCAGCGCAGCACAAAGCAGCCCTAGTATGCTGCAGAGTTGAGGCTAAAATATTTAAAACTTCTGAGATCTTATATGGCAAGTTGTACCTCACTGCAGATGTTGATGGTCATGTGATAAGTCCTCTCCCAAGCTTTAGTCATAGAATCATAGAATATCAGAGTTGGAAGGGACCTGAAGAGGTCATCTAGTCCAACCCCCTGCTCAAAGCAGGACCAATTCCCAGCTAAATCATCCCAGCCAGGGCTTTGTCAAGCCGGGCCTTAAATGCAGGTAGCTCTCTTCCCTTCAATATTCTAGGGCCGGCTAACTGAGCTGGCGCTAGGCATAAGCAGACTAAGCAATTGCCTAGGGCCCCCAAGCAACTTAAGGGGGCCTCCATTAATTATTAGTATGTTTTGGGGGGGGCTCGCAAAAATATTCCTACTTAGGACCCCCAGTGGGCTGACTCCTCCTTTGCCTGCTGGTCCATCACATGAGAGAAGTAAGACACACCACTAGAATGCAAGTGTTCACACATTAACATTCTTATTCTTGATTGGGAAACACATCAGAATAAAAACAGAAAACAGGAGGGAAATAGAATCCTGTCAACACAGGACAATGAGATTGTTCTGAAAACAGGAAATTGAAACAAAATGAAAAAGCCTATTCACGTTACAATTCAGATTAAAGAGTTGTGGTCTTTTACGGCTAACTTACTGCAAATAGTTAAAATTAGAGCACAGACTTTAAATCAATTCAAAGATCACAGAATTTAAATAAGGGTTTTCAGGAAAAAAATATCTCCATCATCATATCCGGTGGACAGAAATGTGAACGAATTTTTTTTTTTTTTTAAGAATATATGGGTTATTTTCTCCATACTGTTGAGTCACAACATTATAAATGGGCTTTCCAGAAAACCAACACTCTCATAAATACAGATATGCCAGCTTGAGTTTCCTGGCATTTCAATAACACTAATTGTCCCTCCTTTTTTCCTTGCTGCTGTTTGCCATATTTCTTGGAAAACAACAGCTGTGTTTGTTCAAATACCAGCATACTGATGACTTGATGAGAGGCTAATCTGCAGGAATTCCAAGTGTGACTGTCCTGTAGATATCCTCTCAAAACCCCAGACAGTATTTTTTGGATGATACAAGTCCTTGGGAAGACTTCCATACTCTTCTAGTTCATCTGGAAGGCTTTCCTTATTTCAGCTGGCTAGTTTATTGAATTTCTTGCAATGTATATCTCATTTTTCAGTTCTGGTGGAATAATTTCCCCATACATCATTGTCAAAAAGTAATTCTGCAACATGAACAATTTCAGTCCGCTACCTTCTAAGCAAAGGGACTTAAGCAGTACTTTGAATTACAATAGAAACAAGCCACAGCATTCATCTAGAAATCAGGGCAATAAATTCAGTGGGTTTGTCAGTGTTCTCCATGAAACAATGCAAGCTTGAGACTGCATTATAACTTAGTAAGCAGTTTACATAATATATCAAATGATCCAGGAAAAAAAAAGAACCATATGGGCAACTGAATTAACCACTTAGATCCAAAGAGCAGGCTTTCACAGTGGTGCACAGACTGTGAGGCATGCATCTACTCTTCAGATCAGTCAGAACTGCACAGATAAATCCCCTCGTTACTATAAAAACATACCACAAAATGTTTTTTTTTTTTTTGGACAATATTTCTAAGAATGGGCAAATCAGTGTGGAAAAAAAATAAGTCACCTCTCTATTAACCCTTGACTCACTAGACGTTTCACTTTTTTTTTGTTAACGCTGCTATTAAAAAGTGTTTCATGCCTACAACCCAAATAGGAATTGAAATGAGGAGTAAGAAAGAAAAAGCTCCACAATAAGCAGAGAAATATGCACAAACCACAACACAGAAGCATGCTGATGTATTTGCTTTATGTAGGTGAAAAGAAATAGTATGGTTCTGGAGGCTAATGGCCTAACATCAGCGAGCAATGTCCTTTAACACGAAGGACTCCAGGTAACTCCCTCAAAATGCTGGTGATAACATTTCCAAGTGTTATTTTACATTTTTCAGTTGTCTTCCTCTAAAGGCTAGAGCATCACGGAGACAGCTAGCCTATAACGAGGGTAGCAGGTTGTTGTGCTGCTCCAGAGCAGGCTGGGGAGTAACTGTGATGCAGGAGGCATAATCTTATTCCCAGTCTCTCCACTGCTCTAGAGAAGGAGTAAAAGGTGACGGCATCATACGCTCACCAATGCAACAGATACTTTGGGGGAGCAGAGTCAAGGCTTTGTCACTTCCTCCCCCTACCCCATCCCTCACCCCAGCCTGTGCAAGGAGGGATGTAGCACCTCTACTTAGCCCGCTTCCCACTGTACAAGGTAGCCTGGTGCCCTGGCATGATAGAGTAATGGGGCATCTGACATGGCAGTCTGCCCCTTCAGGGCAGTAGTGCATAGTGGTCAGTCCACCCTGCCATATGACACAGCCCTATAAAGGTTTGAAAGGTTTTATAGATATATAAAGATGTAAGGGGGATATGGATAGTGAGGAAGTGGTCTGGGAATGAGTGGTGCTTAGGAGGAAATCCCATCACTGTATCATTAAGGGCTGAGGGCCAGAATCCTTCACCCTCCACCCCCCAACCAACTCAGAATAAGCTGGGAGAAGGACCAGCATAAATGCTGCTTTCTCCTCACAGCAGGGTAGATGCCATCAGGAGAAAGCTGGCCTGCTGAACCCTCTGAGCCTGAGGACTAACTGGGGAAGAGGGGTTGGTTGAGGAAGAAGCTGGCAAAGGCCAAAGGTGGCTAACTTACAACCAATTCCCAGGAGAAGAACTGAGGACTTGTGTTTTGAGAGATCAGACCGGGACTCTTATCTAGACCCAGAGAGGGGTGACCTGGGGCACTTTGGTAGAAAAACTTAATAAACCAGACCCCACAAAGGAGTACATCTCTTGAACCAATCTAGTCTGAGTAACTGACTGAAAGAACCTGAGAGGCCCTGAGTGCAATGCACCAGAGAGCCATTAAGGGACCACAGAGGAGCATGCTGGAGGACAGCATCCCATGACATACCTATAGGTTAGGTATATACAATTTATAAGGTACAAATAATAAAAACAACTAAATCACCAGGCACTTTGGACTTGATCCTGTGCTCGAAGTCAAGGACAAAGTCCCCAGCTTGCCCTGCATACTTTGTGTGGATGTGATGGTTTGGATTCCTTCCACATACACATTACATTCCCAACCCAAATGCTGATTTTGAAACAAATCTAATGTTCCTTTTCAGCCTTGCAGGGTGATGGTCAGCCCACATCCATTTCTAATAAGAAAAATATCCAAAAGATAACCTGTCTCTCCAACTGTGGGTTGAGATAATAGAAGGGTTAGAAGGGACCTCAGGAGATCATCTAGTCCACCCACCTGCTCAAAATAGGACCAATCCCCAATTAAATCATCCAACAGATTTTTGCCCCATATCCCTAAATGGCCCCCTGAAGAATTGAACTCACAACCCTGGGTTTAGCAGGCCAATGCTCAAAGCACTGAGCTCTCTCTCCCCCACCTTGTGGAAGTCATGATCTGCTTTAGCCATAGTTGTACACAAACACTATCTGTTCTATGCCCACTATTCTCTAAAATGGATGTTGTTATTCTGGACACCCGTGAATCACACTTTGCTGTAAAATAAACTATGGGCTAGAGGAAACACATTTCAGAGGTTACAGATGAAAAGAGGAGATTACTTCCGCACAAGGGAAATATGTAAGTTTCCACTGATGCAGCATTCATTCCTTACTTTTATATAAAATGTAATAACATTTATATAACTTGGATGTATGTGTAATGTACAATAAAGAGGGATTTATCTGCCACATTAAGCCACATCTGGAGTGAAGTGTGACAGCTGCTTATTAGTGCACAGCAACAGTAAACCACAGTTTAAAATGAATACCATTACTGTCATGGCTTGCAAGCAATCAGAAAGATTGCTATTCGAGTAATCTTCATTTCCTTGTTAGAGACAAGAACTGAGGCACACACAGAGTGTTAGGAGATACAAGAACTGAGACATACACAGAGTAGCCTACTTTTATTTACAGTCTGGAAAAGGAGAGTTGGATGGCAAAACACCAAATTGAGCTTTGTACCCACGTAACTATGCGGTTTTCAGCAAACAACTCTGTGACCAAACCCTTTTCTCCTCTCAGACATTTTTAAGGGGTGTCCATTTATGAAAGCTCCTTAAAGAATCCTTCCCACGTTACATGAACTTGGCTGCTTCAGGACACAAAGGGAAGACTATTTGAATTCATGTATCAGCAGCACCTGCTATTGAAAACAAGGGCTCAAGTGGGCTAAAGGATCCATTACATTAACCATTTATTACATTTCTATATTGACTAAGCTCTATCTATGGTAGCTCTTAATGCCTTCAGCATGTTCCCCTCCTAGATATTTATTTCAATAAAGTTTTTAGTTTCATAGCTTTATCATTTTTGGCATATTCAATATTACTATTGTCTTTGCCCTAATACTACAGAAATTGACCTTATTTGTTCAGTCCAAGTTTCAAAGTTCACAATGTAAGAACCATCTGTCACCAGGGGTAAATAGAATTATTTTTAACACATAATTTACATATGGCATTTCTGACCTTACTATTAGCAATGGCCAGCTTACTGAAGAGTGATATTAGTTATGTGAAAATCCATTAAAGACTGTATATCCACATCCAACCCTGATTTCTTAATGGTTTAAGAATCATAAGAAAAAAAATCTAAAACCACATCCTCAGCTTCTGTAAATCAGCAGAGATCCACTGGACACAGTGCAGCTAGCTCGGTTTCTATAAGCTGAGGATCTGGCTTCTAATATTTAATATTTGAAAAATGGAATTATAAAATGTTATTTCTTTTAAACCATTAGTGAAGCAGATGACACGCTAGTTTAGATCCTGTATGCTGGATCCTCACACAGCTAGCATCACAATAACAATTTCTTGGCCTAATAGTTGGCCCCAACAATAGGCTTAGAAATGTCCTTTACAGATTATTTATTTTTGTTTGTTTCTTACCTTTTAAACTATTATATTACTGGGCTGTGCAAAATAGATGCAGTTCTCCTTTAAGCTGGTGAGTCATTTTGTTGTCTAAAGGAAAACGCTCTAAGAGTTGTAGATACAATTTAATGTTAAAAAATAGAGGTTATGTTTATATATATGGTGAACTCTTGATTTACCCACACCTATGGCAATCAATTGTTTGCATACCACATTCTCATACAGTATCATTCACTATATGTGCTTGTATGGGTACAGCTCATTAGAATAGAACAAGCCCACATTAACAGGGCAGGCTAAAGTAATTCAGCGTTCACTCACACATGCAGCATATGGAAGTTTGGAGTGAGACCGCAGGATGCTAGCCCAGCTGGGCTTCACTGATCTCAAACATGAAAAAGATGGGATCCTGGGTAACCAAGGAAAGAGGTCAGAGTTTGGAAACTTGCAGTGAGAGCCTGGAGGGGTTCGAGTATTAGACTAGAAGTTAAGTGGGAACACAGAGGGAGGGGGAGGAACTGGGACTTCACAAGACAGATGGTGATGGCTGGATGTATGAAGGTTCAGGTTGGCTATGGAGAATAAGGTCCAGATCCTCAAAGGTATTTAGGCACTTAACGCTTTAATTTCAATGAGTTAGGCACCTAAATCTCTTTGAGGATCTGAACCTAAGTGAAGTTTTTATTTTGCCCTAATTGAAGGGGAAAATAAGAATGGTCATACTGGGTCAGACCAATGGTCCATCTAGCCTAGTATCCAGGCTTTCCACCTCTGATGTATTTCAAAAAAAAAATTTGCTGTTAGTTTTTGTGTTTTTAGCTAGTTGCTCTTCCAATTATTATATTTCTACACTTGACTTGCCTGAGTTTTTGCTCCTTTCTATTCTCCTCGTATTGGACTTCCAAATTTCACAGGATGCCTTTCTCATCTAACTGCCTCGTTTACTCTGCTGTTTAGCCATGATGGCAATTTTTTTGGTTTTCTTACTTTTTTTATTTGGGGTATACATTTGGTTTGAGCCTGTATTATAGTCTTTTTTTAAATAGTATCCATGCAATCTGCAGGCATTTCACCTTTGTGACTGTTTCTTTAAATTGTTTAACTAGTTTCCTTGTTTTTGTGTAGTTCGCCTTTTTGAAGTTAAATGCTGCTGTGGCGCGTTTCTTTGGTATTTACACTTACACACACACACACACACACACACGTTTAAATTGAATGACATTATGGTCGCTATAATTTCACCTCTTGGACCAAGTCCTGTGCTCCAATTAGGATTAAATGAAGAATGAACTCTCCCCTTGTGGGTTCCAGGACAAGCTGCTCCAAGAAGCAGTCATTTACACTGTCTAGAAATTTTCATCTCTAAATCCCTTCCTGAGGCAACATATACCTAGTCAATATGGGGATAGTTTAAATTCCCCATTATTATTGTATTTTCTGCCTTTGTCACCTCTAATCTATTTGAGCATTTCACAATCATCATCATCCTGATCAGTTGGTTAGTATTATATTCCTACTGTTATACTTTTAGTGTTCAAACATACATTTGCTTAGTAATTAATGCATTGGGTATGGCTATGGTTCAGTTACAATCCTAACAAAGTTGCAGCACACAATATTAATGCTGTTATTTATCCCTTTACGGGTCATTACTTCTTATCAAGTCTGTCTATTGTCATGAGCTCAAATAGTAACAATAAGTGTTGGCAACAGCCGCCTCCTTCTCCAGTAGCACAAAGGCTCTTTCGTCAATGAACAGCAATAGCAATACATGAACTTTCCAGAAGAAACAGTTTGACATGACAGTTTTAAACTGAGTTACTGACTGGCTTTGGGGAAATGAATACTTTCTGCAGGGTAGTTGCACTAGCAGCAGAAATATCGAATGTTCCAGGCTGTCCCTTTTACCTGGTTGAGTTTGTGTCATGTGTCAGCCACATAATTAGACTTGTGGTCTCCCAGTAGTAGGGCTGTGTGATAAAGGCTATCTGGCCTTTTCTGCCCCCTGCTAGAGTTACTGGTACCCTGATAGACCTGGCTATGAATAAGACTTAGTCCTCCAGAGGCCTAGAAAGTCCAGGAGGAGACACTGACCAATTGGGAGAAGGCAGGCAAATTAAGAAGGCTTGCCTGCTCTTCTCACGGGGGGCATGAGGTGAGACTAAGGCTGAGAAAGAGCTCCTCAATGATAGCCCAGAACCCCAGGGCCAGGTCAGGGCCTTGCCTTCAAGCTCTGCAGCTAAATGCTTTCCTTTGAGTTTGTCGGTTTAAAAGGCAGGCAGCAAAATTCTGAGTTTTGTTATCATTAGTGAACCGTTTACGGACTGGTGCTAACCTTATGGTACAGGCTGCTCTGTGCCAAGCAGGCAGCCACTGCTTGTGGACTAAGACAGGGCATGCCTGCAGCACCATGCTGGGTCCGATGGGCGGGCTACAGAGTATTCCCACCTGTGACAGGCAGGTTAATTTTGAGCCATTAAAAGATATGTATATTAAGTGCAAAGTTTAAATCCAAACCCCAGGCAGTGATGGTGACATCACAATGCCAGCCCATGATTCAGGCATGGAGAACAAGTGACCTCATGGAGAAATAATCCCACAATTGGCATATCAATTCTCATCTTTGCAAGCTGCTTGCCATAGAAACCAGCCGTCTCCTGTCACTTGTGCTCTGCACATGGGCTTCAGGAGCACAGGCTCTTCAGTGACATACCATTGCAACTCCTACAGCAAACATTGCAGACTGAACTCTGCCAAACTTGAACATGTAGTGTTCAGATTTAGTTTTGCTTATGGTTTCTTATCTTTTGCAAAATGGTTCATTGTGCCCCAGTTAATAACTATCTTATTCCTGTATCCAGTATCAGAAGAAGCCTAGCTTAGAAATTTTATTTCACCACTACTGTTTCTCTGTAGATATTTCACTTTATGACATAGAGCCTTCATTTATATACATTTCTCAAAGAAATTGTTTGACCGGTATAATTTCAGTTAAGGATAGTTAATCTACTCCATAATTAACAAGTTGGGGTGCACTTTTGCCATATTTCACTAACTATTCCTCAGTTTGTGCACTCAATCTATGGGGTCACCCACTTGCCTTTTAAGGCTTTGTTCTATTCAGGTACTTATACAAGGCCTAGTGCTGTGGCATCTGAGTGTCAGTTGTTCAATTATTATTTCTTTCAAACCTATTTTGGGTTTTTCCCTCTGAGCCCCTCTCCTGCCTCACACTCATCTCCAGATGCGCTTCCTTTAGGGAAAGATTCCAGCTAGCTTGACTTGTTCTTCCCTAACTACATTATTACACATTGCTGAGACACTACACTCCTATGGCTTCTGCTGCTGTATAGCGCTAACACATCACTCGTCATATTGGGCCTGATCTAAAGGCCAACGGAAAAGTTCCTATGGACTGCAATGGGCTTTGAATCATCTCCCAATGCTGTAAGGATCTAGCTTTCTGTCACACAGAATAGGTCACATCAGTCCTTATTTAATGGAAACGCTACTAACAATCTGCCCACAAGTGCAAGTAAAACCTCTGCAAGAAATTATTTGTGGTGTTCATAGGTAGAAGTAGCCCACTGATATTTTCCAATATTCTCACATCTATTAGCCAAAAGTTTTTTTTTTAGCAGACTAGCAGATGGAGCATTTCAGCTAACAATATACTACCCTTTCCTGAACGGAGAGCAATTCAGTCCTTTGCTCAGACTCTACTTAATACATGCCACATAGCTAAAGCCAGCCAGTCTCTGAAACAAGTTTGATAAAGGACATGAACAGTATGCATTAAAATCATAATTCTGAGGTGATGAGGGAAAAAATAAATCATACTGCTGGCTACCCATTCTATGTTCAAGAATGCAACTACATTAAATTTAGTCTCAGTATTCTGAGATCTGCACTGGCTACTTCTTTGTCTGTGGGCATACTTTAAGGTAGCCTATGAATTCCTAAATGGCCTGGGACCTACTTACCTGGGAAAACATCTCTCTCTCATGACGTACTGCCACGTCTGCAGTCAGCAGAGAAGCTTCAGCTGGATCCCTCTCATTCTAAAGAAAGGAGCTGCTGGAACTTGCTTCACCCCTTTGGTCTGAAATAGCCAGAACCCGACGACATTCCAAGCATGCTGCAAATATCATTTATTTGACGGGGGTCTTGGAGAAGGCTGAGAGGTAGGTTCCTTGAGGGGTTAAAGCATCTGTTTTGCTGCTTTGGTTTACTGCCAAGCTGAGTTAACTCATTATTTGTATATGCTTTTTTGCTGTTGGATAATAAACATTTGTGATTTTTAAGTTTAGTGATAAGGGTGCGTAGCCCTTTCTGAGTGTTTCTTATTACTTAAATCTCAATAAATTTATTTTTTTTTTTAAACACACATTGGTATCATATGGCAACATCGTATGTCACCAAATAGGAAACAGAGCAGCCAATAAATGACATAATTGGTACTGCAGGAGCCTTATATCTTCTCCCCTCCCAAAATATAAATGTTAGCTAAACAACATTGTCGAACATTGGCAGCAACTGTCTTTTAGTTCTGTGTTTGCACAGCACCTAGCACAATGGGCTCCTGGTCCATGACTGAGGCTTCTATAGAAAATAAATAAATAATGCAAGTTTTATTGTAGATTGAGACATTCAAACATAGTAGTGCTGTATCTAATCCCCATCTTGCTTTTTGGAGAGCAACGGTTATTTTCTGCTATGTCAATATTGACTAGATAGCAAAGTCTTATTTAATATTCTCATGGCTATTCTTGTAGCTTTGTGATCACTGATGAAGTCCAGCAGCAGACACCACCCAAGCAAAGCTGAATTACAAACAAAGTAGTTGGTGCTGGAAAAGCAGGAATACATGCAGTATTCACTAGTCGACTTATCACTAGCAATTCTGTGTTGGAAAGGGTTAGCATGAAGTTTTTAATACAACAGCTGACTAAATCCCTCTTAAGCTAGCCAAGCTTTCCCATTTAAGCTCATGTAATCAGATTTCCAAAGCCATAAAGGTGGCCCCTTTTGTTATAAACTCTGTAGCCTTAAAATACCTGCTTCCTATCCTAGAAGATAAATATGTTCTTTATCTACAGCTGACAGCATCCAATAATCAAGATATTTCTTAGTGAAGTTGAGTTAATCCAGCAAATACACAACACATAAAATGGACGCTTATAGAAAGAGTTCCCCAAATTTTATATTTTAGCTGTTTAGTTTTGCTAAGGGCAGCATGAGTAATGATTGCCCTAACTGCAGGATGAGGATAGCCATTTATTCTATATTCTGGGTCTGACACTTTAAAAGGTCACCATCACATCCTGAGCAACTCTTGGTGGTTAAGTGTGGCTCTGTTGTGTCTTGCCTCAGTTTCTCCCTTGGTGTGGTAAGAATCAGGTCACTTTAACAGCCTGGTCAAAGAGAAGCTATTTTACAGCAGTAGATCTCCATTTAATAAGGCCTTCTGAAAGAGGCACTTGCACAGTGGTTTAAAGGCTCTTACCTCAGAGCTCGGGCAAAACTTAAGTCCCAAAATAAAAGTCTTTGAGTTCCAACAGCAGCTCCTTCTGCTGTAAGGCCTCAGACTTCTCAGTTGCCTGGAAAGCACTACAGTCTTTCCCTTGCGTGCTCAAGGTCTACCCCTGGCCAGAGAGCTTTGCATTCTCTTCTCATTCTGTTTAGAGTTTCTCAAGCTCTCTCAGCTACTTATCCAATTAACCCTCCATACAGGTGGATCTGGGTTGGCTTAGTCTCTTTAGCAGAGCCTATCACAGAGAGGCTGGGTGCCTGACTTCTTCAGAGAACCAGTCCCAGTGGCAGATACATTTAGGCACTTGAATCCTAGAAAACAGTCAAGACCAAAACTGGATCAGATCTATCCTATAGCTATATTCCTTAGAATCACTTATTGGTGAGTAGATACAAATATTTGATTTAAGCTTACAAATCAATTTTATCTCAATTTTACCCCAATAAATTAATATGCATTGATATTCAATACAGGAGTGTTTCTTGTGGGTTATTACTAGATCTGGGCAAATAATGGATTTTTCAGATTGCTGGCAGTTTTGAAAAATAATCTTTTAGGGTTAAACCTAAAACAACAACAACAAAAATTCAGAAAAGTTTAGAGAATTGAAAAGCCAAAAAAATTCAAATTGAAATGAGTTGAAATGTTTTGACATTACTGACAGGAAAAAATTTTTTAAAACAAAACACTTTGAGCCAAAAAAATTCTGTTTTGACTTTCAGGTATTTTGACAAAAGCAAACAAAGGATTCACAACAAGGCAAGAGGAAGTAACACGTCTCCCCTAATGAGCTTAGCCCAGTGATTAGGGCACTCACCTAACATATTAGAGACCTGCATTCAATTTTCCCCTCTGCCTGATGCAGAGAAAGGATATGAACTTGGGTGCCTACCATTGCAGGAAAGTGCCCCAATCACTGGGCTATGGGAAGAAGTAGCACATTTCATTTGAGTAGACTTACAATAGTAGGTCCCTGTGCTACTTAAGCAGTAGTGGAACTGAATATATCCATTTGCATCTGAGAAAAGCCGCAGAACACAGAGTATGTATGGCATTATGCTTTAATATGATGGCATCACTGGGTGACATCACACAGCACATCTAAACAGGAATGTGAACACAAAAGGAAGAAAGAGCTGAAGCCCTTAATCAGATAGCCATGGCAAGAAAGCTGTATTTATTTTCTTCTGTTTGCGCCCAGATTCCTACTGTTGCTATTTTTGTGTCTGGTTTGCCCATACACTTCACTTTAGTACCCCAGTCATCTGGTAAGCTTCTGAACAGAACGCAAGGACTGTTTTAACTATATGCTGTAATGTTTCTTTGACAGTTTCAAGAGTATTTTTTTATTTTAAATGTTGGATTTCTTGTCTTCATATAGTTCACAATCAAAAAGGAAGTTATTTAGCTTCTAAGATCTTCATAGGACAGATGTATTGCTTTGTATACTGATATGAAGGAGTGCATAGTCTCAAAACTTTAGTGCAGGAGCTTATATTTATTTTCTTTATCAATCAAAAAGAAATAATGTAAGGTGTGAAAAGTGGGGGGAAAAAATAATGGCACCTTTTTTCCCCCTGAGATTCATGTCAGTTAGCAGCCGTTCACTTGCTGTTGGTGAAGGAAGATGAGGCTACATATTTATCTCTTCAAATGCTATCCCAAGATTCCACGCAGTGTGTTCTCCAATCATCATCACTCCTGTTTTGCTATATTTGTTGAACTGCAACAGCCCTACGTTTTAGCTTTCTCCATGGAGTTTTCTTCCTTCATATTAATGGATACATATTACAAAGCTAATTAATTTATATAGTATCTATTCGTGTAGGATAAGATAGGATTGTGCATACAAGGACAAACCTGGACTTTTCTCTAAAACTGTCTAAAATTGATTCACCTCCTAACACTAATCATACATCAGTCTCGTTAGCAAACATCTTTCTGGATGAACAACATAATGACCATTCCAAATGCATGCTGATAAAACCTTTATGCCACACCCTCATGTACTTATGTCCATGGAGTAATGCATTCCAGGAGGTGGCAGGATGAAACAGCTTATAGTGAGGTTCTCTGTATCATATACTAGGGACAAAATCCTACCAGGGTGCTATTCCAGGTTCAGTCACTGCCTTGCTGTATGACCTTGGATAAGTCACTTCACTGCCTTGGGCCTCAGTTTCCACATCTGTAAAGTGGGGATAATGATACTGGCCTCCTTTGTAAAGTGCCATGAGATCGATTGGTGAATGGCACTATATAAGAGCTAGGTGTTATTATACCGTTGGTGTTAAAAATGTTGCACCTTATTTCTATTCCAAGCTTGTCTTCCTTCAGCTTCTAGACTTTAGCATATATGGGTAGCAGCTTCCAGCATGTAAGAGTTGGGCGCAAGCCAGGCTTCTGTATCTTCAATTATACTTTGGATAAAGGGTACAGCATGGCAATGGCATGATCTACAGTAAAGATACAAAAAGGCTGCTCTGCAGTCCTATGGCCTACCTGCTAACTTACACTCCTACATCCACAATTTCCTTGGAAATCCCCGTGCTAAGCCTGATTACTCAAGCTCTGTGCAGAATGATTGGCTGGCAGGAGGGTGTTAAACATTTTGCCAATAATTAAATAAGTTTTTCCTTTGGGTAGCAATATGTAGCAACATAATTGTGTAGAAATAGTGTATGTTCTAAAGGAACCACTACTACTGTAAATCTTTATAGCCTTTCTATCTTGAGTAATATTCTCAGGAATGGTCACAGAGGTATTATAGAAATATTGTCATGTCATCTGTCCAATATTTGAGAGAAAGTCTTTAATAATAAAAGGTTTTGCTAGGAAATACCTATACATTGTAATAACATTTCTACCCACTACTCAGTGAGTGTTATGTTAATTTCTTTTGCTGTGGTGATAGGGCAGAGGAGAGTATAAAAACAATCAGTTCTGAATTTCCCATCTATTTATTGACTACAAGCAGCCAGCTATAATTTCCTAAGTAAACTACCTGGCACCACTAGACAAACTCTAAGTCTATGCTTTCCATTACCACTCAACTGAGAAAGTACTTAGATAATGCATAGGTAAAGTAATCAATAAGAGGGGAGAACAAATTAATCGAATGTGATGTAACGTTGTACCCTGAAAGTAGCTTGATTAGAAATAGCTACAACTGATAGAGATTTAATCTGGTATTGTACAGGTGTTTACAATCATTTTTGCGTTAGCCTTGTATGACTCAAGTCTTGTTTTAATCGCTTAGCAAATGTAATTTCATTAAAGAGATAAAGATATCACTAACACTAATAAGCCACCTTTGAAATATAGAGAGACTTTCAAGATTAAATTTTTTAGTTAGACTCTAAAGAAAGAGCAGCAAGCTAATTGATTTTCTTGACATCTCTTTAGCCTGGCAAACTGCCTGCCTAAGTACTTTATCTGACCTTCAGGCTGTTTGCCAGCTATCGATCTAATACCTACAATGGCTATGTTGTAACTGCTCTTCCAACTTTGATAAAGGCTAATGTACCAGCACAAGCAAGACAGGAAGTCAATGGTCACAAAATTTCTATCATCCTGCTTATCCATATCTACTTATGTAAGTATTCCAGGTTGGACTGAAATAAATCCTAAGCAGGCCAGAAGGGCTTTTACTCCAAATTTATGTTCCAGGAAATTATAAAAATAAAAAAAAGCATCAAGCTAACAAATAAAAATGTTTAGAGGATTTCAATTTCATTGTAGAAACTAAAATAACTTTACCATTTGATGGATAAAATATAAAAAACCCAAACTTGAATTGTTAAATAAAGGTCAAAACATATGAGACAAAATGTAAAGTGGAAAAACAAGAGAGTTCAGTTGGAGTTCCCACCACAAAATCATGCTCTTCTACCTTTACTTAGGTCAAGTAAAATTAAAAGATTTTGTATGAGATGATAACTGAATGGAACATGACAGGAAAATAACTACCTTTTAAGTAACATTTTTAGTTCAACAATTTATTGTAAATGAGTAATTACACAGTACTGCACAATAATAAAGAAAAAAAGCTGTGAAACCTGTGACGTTGTGCAGTCTATATGGTTTTATAAAAACTTGATAATAAGTCAATATAATGTAACTGAGATAGTTTTAGAGAAAATACGGTAATAAGTGACTGTAACGTAACTGGGATATGCTTCATGCAAAAGGTCTCTTGTAAGGTATCATTACAAAGCTTATAATCTACTGAGTATGATCATCTGATTTGTATAAATGTACCACTCTTGTATCTAAAACTAGAAATATAAAATGTAACTCTGAGGGTCTATTGTAATTGTGTAAAGTGTGGACCATTAATGATGGTTTGGAATCTTGATTACTCCCATTGTCTGCAGATGGCTGTATTTACCTGTAAGTCTTCCTGTATATGTGTGTGCTGGCAAGTGAATAATGAAGTCTTGCAGTGACATGTGATCATGTCACCTGAACTGGAATCCATCTTTAACCTGGTGCTTTTCCAGTGAGGGGGGGGGGGTGGAAACCCAGAGAGACAAATTTCAGAGTAACAGCCGTGTTAGTCTGTATCCGCAAAAAGAAGAACAGGAGTACTTGTGGCACCTTAGAGACTAACAAATTTATTAGAGCATAAGCTTTCGTGGACTACAGCCCACTTCTTCGGATGCATATAGCTATATGCATCCGAAGAAGTGGGCTGTAGTCCACGAAAGCTTATGCTCTAATAAATTTGTTAGTCTCTAAGGTGCCACAAGTACTCCTGTTCTTCTTTTTCCAGAGAGACAAAGAGTTCCCGCCTTATGCAAAAGATATATAAAGGGGGGAAGAGAACAGAGAGAGGGAGGAGCCATCATGAAGAATCCCCTAGCTACCACCTGAACTGCAACAAGAGCTATACCAGGGGAAAGAATTGTGCCCAGGCCTGGAAGATGTCCAGTCTGAGAAAAACTTACTGAAGCATCTCTGAGGGTGAGATTATCTGTATTTAGTTTGATTAGGCATAGATTTGCGCATTTTATTTTATTTTGCTTGGTGACTTACTTTGTTCTGTCTGTTACTACTTTGAACCACTTAAATCCTACTGTCTGTATTTAATAAAATCACTTTTTATTTAGTAATTTACTCAGAGTATGTATTAATACCTGGGGGAGCAAACAACTGGGCATATCTCTCTATCAGTGTTATAGAGGGCGAACAATTTATGAGTTTGCCCTGCATAAACTTTATGCAGGGTAAAACGGATTTATTTGGGTTTAGACCCCATTGGGAGTTGAGCATCTGAGTGCTAAAGACAAGCGCACTTCTGTAAGCTGTTTTCAGGTAACTTGCAGCTTTGGGACAGGAGATTCAGACCCTGGATCTGTGTCTGAAGCCAGACGGGAGTGTCTGGCTCAGCAAGACAGGGTGCTGGAGTCCTAAGCTGGCAGGGAAAACAAAAGCAGGGGTAGTCTTTGCACATCTGGTGGCAGCTCCCAAGGGGGTTTCTGTGATCCAACCCGTCACAGTGTTCAACAATTTATTGTAAATGAGTAATTACACAGTACTGCACAATAATAAAGAAAAAAAAGCTGTGAAACACACTAAAATTCTTACAATCAGGGCTACATTTTCAAAGAGTCTGCACAACTAAAGTGAGCTGTTGTATCCTCAACAACAGGTGCAAGTGGTATTTATGGATCTACGCATTCTTAAGGAAGAGTGCAACTAGGTTTTAGGTAAGTTGCTCCTGATAAAGTTAGATTTTACTAGATGGGGACCAGAGGAGGGTGGTGGATAATAGACTCACCAAGGAATTTTCAGACCTGAGCACAAGGAACTGTTGGGACACTATGGGATTTGAATTTGTTTCTAAGGTAGTATAGTGTCTTTAAATGGTGGGTCCAATACTAAGCACAGAAGAGTGGGTGCTCCAGATAAGCCAGAGGCCCAGGGGTCTCACAAGTCATGTCAAATCCTGAGAAAGGATCTTCAGATCATGGGTGACAATATTCAATGTGCCAGAGGACATAGTCTGAAGATACAGGTCTGACTTTCTGGCATCTTTGTTTAAAAAAAAGGGATAGAAAAGATGGAAGGTACAGTGGTTAGGGCATTAGCGCAGGAGTTGGGAGTCCTGGGTTCATGTCCCTGCTCTACTGCAGATCTTGTCTGTGACCTTGAACTCAAGTCACTTATCCTGTCTGTGCTTCAGTTCCCTATCTGTAGGCTGCCCTACCTTACAAGGGTGTTGTGAGGATAAATTCATTAAAAGGTGGTGAGGTGCCCATCTTCTATGGCAATGGGGTTAAATAAGACCCACTGATAAGAACCATGTTTCAAATAAACCTTTGCCTTGTGTTTCTCATCATTACTGCGTGTCCCAGGCAGTCTTAACCCATGCCACTCTCGCTTGATCCCTCTTCTGCTGCTGCCCCAGTCCTCCCAATTGTAGTAAGACCTCCACAAAACAAATATTTTATGCTCACATGTTCCCTGTGTTGCCTTGCAGCAGTTAAACAGTTTGTGTTCCAAAAGCTGTGCCCATGCTGGTGAAGAAACACTGAAGTAAACAAAACAAAACGGCTATTTTAATTTCAAGCTCTTTTCGAAACAGAAAGAAATAGTGAAGCTTGCCAAAGGGGAAACATCAGTAGGGAAAATAATGGGTTTTTCAGACTGTAAATAAAATATTCCAAACAGACCAACACATTAAGGGCTAATTACTGTGTGCTGCCCCTGCATAGTTTACTGTACTGGCACCAAGTACTTGGCCTACAGATGTATGCAGGTATCAGACATGATCCGTTTTCCAGAACGTTGATGTGCAAAGTAGAGGACTAGTTAGCTGTGTGCACAGTGCTCCCATTTTTGGCATGGCCCTACTCCCTGCATGCCAGAATGCCTACATTGTGAATGGGAGATGGGGGCGGGGGGAAGGGGAAGGAGAGTAAACACTTGATACACCTTTTTCAAGGTGCAGCAAAATCTACTTTGCAAATGCTTTCTCTCCCAGCAATTCAGGAGACAATATTCCTTCCAAAGGTATTGCATCTCTGGGTAGCGATGCTCAAAGGTGTGCCTCCACCTTCCCTCCCTTGTTGCATCAGCCTGGGAAGATGCTTAACTGAGTCCCAACATAATTAACAAAACATACACACCTTGACTGTGCACCTCCAAAGAAATCATTTACATTCATAGATTGCTAAGATTTTAGAGACTGATTCATTATAAAAATTTATTTGGCCTCAGAAGAGCTATGATGCTTCATGCATAAGAAGAACAGGAAGACGCCTCACAGACTATTTGGCACAGCACCAGCAGACCATCAGCGAACAGACAGCTGAAAGATCAGCTCTTGCAAAGCTTGTGTGGAAGAAAAGGAAGAGCTCTGAATTGACTAAGACTGGCTGTGGTCCTGGATTATAAAATAAATGCATTTGACAGTGAAGTCAGTGGGGAAGTTAACAGAAGTAGACTAATTGAAGCACTGATGTACTGGGTCCTTCATCTAATCCTCAAGTGTGTAAACAAAAACCACACCTCTTCAAACACAGGCTCATTTCCTACTTTGTTCCTGCTGCAAAAATTCCCAATGGAGACTTCTCAAACTCTCTTCAGTTTTTCCCATTATGCTATTTTTAACCCATAATATCAGGGTTAAAGTTTAGATCACAGGCAGTACAGCTTTCCCTGCTCTGTTAGGAGGAGAGAGAACATGTCTCCACCTTACAGTTTAAGGATGAACCCATCCCCACCCCCTCTTACTCCTCTCTTCTCAATGAATGGTGAAATGAGAACTCACCAAGCAAGTGAATCTGGGGAATTTTGAGGCCAGGCGGGGCAGGAGCAGTAGTACCTGATGTGAAAAGAGGTATCCGGTCAGGAATCCCCTCTTCACCTTCCTCTCCTCCTACCCTCCCACCACCTGGAGGGAAAGGGAAGATATGACACCTCATCACAAAAAGCAACAGAGAGTCCTGTGGCACCTTTAAGACTAACAGATGTATTGGAGCATAAGCCTTCGTGGGTGAATACCCACTTCGTCAGACGCATTTGACATGCTCCAATACATCTGTTAGTCTTAAAGGTGCCACAGGACTCTCTGTTGCTTTTTACAGATCCAGACTAACATGGCTACCCCTCTGATACTTGACCCATCACAAAAGGAATTGAAGGACAAAGAATGGCAGAGAATGGAGGGAGTAGAATGAGACTTGAGAAGGAAATGCTGAAAGGGGGAGAAAAGTGAATCATAGGGGGAAACTATTTTAGGGACCATGATTGTGTAGGAGGAGCTGCGTAGAGTCCTGACTGTGGATGGGAGGTAAGTATAGGATCTGGTTTCCTTACCTGTACAGGAACGGATAATTTGCTTTGTCTGTAACTAGGGTTTGGAGCTTTGTTCCATTATAAATCTTAGCATTTGGTAAGGATTTATATGTTTTAATGGGCATATCTGATAGGAGACGTGCACACATTTGGAGCCAGTGATTTTGAGACGTTTGTTGATTATTGCCAATGTCATGCAATAAACTGACCAAATGTGGCATGTGATCTCCTCCTAGTGATGGATGAGGATTAAGAGTCCATGGTGATTCTTTTAGATCTAGCAAATGCCTTCAATATCATAGCCATGAGGCCCAGTGACACACCTGCAGTCACTCACAATGGGCAGAGGAGCCTTCCTGCCTAAGAAGTGCCAGAGAGTAGCTTTCCCACTGACTGGCCATTGGCCAGCACATCCCAAATTCATTGACCTAAAAACAAAACAAAAAAATCCTGCAAGGCATATCAGTTTCCCTAGGCTTTTGCTGAAGTGGTAGGTTAAGGGATTTGGGGTATTCAGATGGAGGTTATCTGGTTGGGCAATTTATATGTAAGCAGAGTCAGGATGAGCTCTACCCTGACATCTGGTGGTGAATTATGGCGAGTGTGGAAAAGAACTCCAGGGGCTGATCTTGTTTGCATAGGCACACCCACTCGCCTGGCATGAAACAACAGCAACTCAAAGTGGTTACTTTGGCTGGTGTGGGATCCCCAGTTTCTTTGTTATTGGGGCAGGAAGAATAAAGTTTTGTTACCCTGATTCTGTGAATCAAGGGCAGTGAACCTGTTGTATGACAGAAGGACTGAGTGAGTCCATCACCATTACCTAAGTAGCACTTGCTTGACAAGGGGCATGGGTTACAAAACCCAGTGAAGGGAGAGAGGATGGGGACAGGTATTTGTACCTGATGGTATGGCCCCCTCCCTGAGGGGTTGAAACACCAATTGCACTACCTCCTCTCTCCACTGTGGAATGTCAGAGCTAACTTTGATTCCATTAGAAGTCTAATTACAGACTGCTGAGCTGAATTCACTTTGGGTGAATGGTGCACTAGCACTGGGGCTCCCCTACTATGAGCTGAAATCACAAAAGAGCTGAGATCACTGAGGCTGTGTTAACTAGTGGGGGAGCCTGAAGCTATATTGCTAAGCGACTGGCAAAGCAGCTAGCAGAGTGGAGCCTCACGGGGACGGTTGGAGCGGAGCTGAGCGACTCACAGGTTGGTGAGCAGGGCGGAGTGGCTGGAGAAGCAGTGAGCAGAGCGGAGCCTTGTGGGAGCGGCCCAAGGGATGGCTAAAGTGGAGCAGAGCTGAGTGGCTCACAGGTTGGTGAGCAGAGCGGAGCAGCTGCCAGAGCAGTTCGTGGACGGCGGGAGCGGCCCATGGGACAGCTGGTGGAGTGGAGCGGCTCGTGGAGAAGGCTGCGGCGGAACCCCACGGAGAGGCAGCCGGTCGGCCTTGGATCACGTAAGGTGCCCCTTAACACCCTGCGTGCCTTCCCCCCCCCCCCCCCCCCGCTTGAACTCTGGGGCTGCACTGACCAGGGACAGAGACTTTGGGGGGTTGTGGGACTTTGGGGACTTTGGTGATCCTTGGGTTGCTGGACCCAAGAGACTTTGGGGGGTTGTTGGACTTTTGGGACTTTGGTGATCCTTGGGTTGCTGGTTTCAAGAACCAAAGGGAAAGGACACAGCCCAATTTGCTGGGGTGAGTTTTTGCTCATGAAGCCTGTTTGTGGTGTTTTTCCAATTTAACGCTGATGTCGTTTACCTCATGTTATTAAACATTTTCTGTTACACTCAGACTCTGTGCTTGCGAGAGGGGAAGTATTGCCTCTTAGAGGCGCCCAGGGGGTGGTATATAATTGTCCCAGGTCACTGGGGGGGGGCTCGAGCCGGTTTTGCACTGTGTTATTGAAACGGAACCCCTAGATACAGAACCCGGCCCTTGTTGCTGCCAACTTAGATGGGCAGAAGGGTTACATTTTTGGGGGCTCGTCCGGGATGCCCTGGGTCAGTACCCCTCGCAAGCACCTGTTGAGTGTCCCACTGCATTGGGAAACAATTGTGTTTATATTTTGAGGAAATTACTGTTTGTATAATGGCTAATATGTCAGGTTTGTTGGGCCCCGGCCCTGCAGCCTCTAGCTCAGGGGCCGCAGCCTCAGCTAATGATTGGGCAAAAGCACTGGGGCAAATATTGGAAAAGGTTGTGTTGTCCCATGCTAGGTCAAACTCTTGTCGTGAGTTAAGGTTATTTGCTGGGGCAGAGGAGTTCGAACCCTGGTTGGAGCATACCACTGAAATGCTGCAGGAGTGGGCCGTACCTGATGCAGAAAAGCGAAGATGTCTAATAGAGAGCCTTAGTGGCCCAGCATTAGATGTGATTCGCACCCTGAAGCTCGTTGACCCTGGGGTCAGTGTGAAGGACTGCCTGGAGGCCCTTGATCATACCTTTGGGAGTGTAGAGGGCCCTGAAGACAGTTACTGTAAGTTCCTTAATTCCCGACAGCAAATTGGTGAGAAGATTTCAGCCTATATACAGAGGCTGGAGAGACTGCTTCAGAGAGCTGTCATGAGGGGTGCAGTGACTGCTGAACAGATGGATCGGACCAGACTGGCTCAAATTGTAAGAGGAGCTCAGTATCAGAACCCGATTCTACTCCATCTCCGGCTAAGAGAACGACGGGAACATCCCCCAAGTTATTCCCAGCTGATAAAGGAGATCAGAGAAGAGGAAGAAAGGCAGGCTGCCAGCGAGTTTTGGGAAGCCCAAACATTGGAGCCAGCCGGCACAACACCACTGCAAACGGCCAGTGTACTGATGGTGAGCACCACAGAGGAACTTGCCCAACAGGTGCAGGTCCTGACAGAACGGATAGCTGAACTGCAGAGCACCATTGACCGAGCTAAGACTTCCGGGAATAAGGAGCCTCTGACCCTGGCGATGGAGAAGTCTGCATTTAGAGCCACCATCCCATCTGGGCGAAGGGGGAAAGGACAATTCTTCTGCTACCGATGTGGTCAGGATGGACACAGTGCTGCCAAGTGCCATAATGAAGAAAACCCCTCCTTAGTGTATGGAAAGCTGAGGATCAGTTGGGAGAGATCCGGTAGCTGCCAGAGAGTCCGGGGACGGGTACCACCCAGGCCTGCAGGATTTGAAGATTCCCCCAGAAAAGACCGTCCAGCCGGGATCCCCGCAGGACTGATAGGGCCTCGAGCAGAGGTCATGGTGAAGATTGAAGGTGAGGAGTGTAAAGCCGTGCTTGACACTGGATCTCAAGTGACTATTATATTTCAGTCATTCTACCAACAAATGCTTAGGCACCTGCCTATACAGCCACTGACTGGCGTTGGTCTGTGTGGCCTAAGCATGGATGAATATCCCTACCAAGGGTATGTCATAGTGCACCTGGAATTCCCAGAGGAGGTTGCTGGGGTAAGAGAAGAGGTGGACACAGCTGCATTAATATGCCCTGACCCTAAAGGGACCTCTGATGTGTCTGTGCTGATAGGGACCAACTCCAGTCTCTTCAAGGTGCTCGCGGATTACTGCAGACGACGGGCTGGGGACCAGTACCTGAATACCCTGATGATCCATACGCTTTGTGCTGAAGCCTATAGGAAGATTGAGGGTGCTAAAAAGGAGACATCTGAGCTACCGATTGGGGCACTGAAGTACATGGGCACAACCCCCTTAGTAGTGCCTGCAAGGACGGAGCAAGAAGTGCTTGTCATGAGTACTCGGCTGAAAGGCAGTAAAGGGGCATTAGCAATGGTAGAGCAGTCAGCTGAAGGAGAGCTCCCGGAAGGAGTGCTGGTCCCCAGTGGAGTCATAACCCTACCTGCTGAAGCCCAAGAAAAGGTGACTATACTGATTGCTAATGAAACAAGTCGAGATGTTGTTGTGAAGCAAGGACAAAAGATAGCAGATCTCTTCGAGCCTGAATCAATTGTAAAACCCCAGTGTGAGACTCAAGTTCCGACAATAGACCCTGCAAAGTTTGACTTTGGAGATTCACCATTGTCCGAGGAGTGGAAAGATCGCCTGAGGAGGAAACTTTGTGAAAGATCCAAGGTGTTCTCATTGCATGAGTGGGATGTGGGATGTGCAAAAGGAGTAGAGCACAACATCAGACTACATGACTCTCGACCTTTCAGGGAGAGATCTAGGAGGATTGCCCTCTCCGAGATGGAAGATGTGCGACAACATCTTCAGGAGCTGGCTGCGAATGGCATCATTACAGAGTCCCGCAGTCCATACGCCTCACCCATTGTGGTGGTCCGTAAAAAGAATGGGAAAATCCGGATGTGTATTGACTACCGCACCCTAAACCGCCGTACTGTGGTTGACCAGTACACAATGCCTCGCGTCCAAGATGCCTTAGACTGTTTGCTGGGAAGCCAGTGGTTCTCTGTGTTGGATCTTCGGAGTGGATACTACCAGATCCCTCTGGGTGAAGAAGATAAGGAGAAGACAGCCTTCATCTGCCCATTAGGGTTTTATCAGTTTGAACGCATGCCCCAAGGGATTTCTGGAGCACCTGCCACATTTCAACGTCTTATGGAGAAAGTTGTAGGAGACATGAATTTACTGCAAGTGCTAGTTTATTTGGATGACCTGATTGTGTTTGGAAGAACCTTGGAGGAGCATGAAGAAAGACTTCTTAAAGTGCTTGATAGGTTAGAGGATTATGGTTTGAAGCTTTCAATTGACAAATGCCAGTTCTGCAGGACCTCAGTGAAGTATGTGGGTCACATCGTGTCCCAAGAGGGTGTGAGTACTGATCCTGATAAAATAGAAGCCCTCACTACATGGCCATGTCCAAGTAACTACAGAGAACTCAAGACCTTTCTTGGGTTTAGTGGCTACTACCGCAGATTTGTGAAGAACTATGCTACGATTGTAAAACCTCTGAATGATCTTACCAGGGGATACCAGTCCAGCAGGAACAAATCTAAGACCAAGAATAAGGGGAGGTCCCCAAAGCCTCCTGTGCAGAGACACTATGGCCCCTTCGAACCATTTGGGCCACGGTGGGATGAGAGATGTGAAAGGGCTTTTCGAGAAATCATTACATGCCTAACTCATGCTCCGGTCCTAGTCTTTGCTGACCCAAGCAAGCCATTTATCCTGCATACTGATGCCAGTTTGGAGGGTCTGGGAGCAGTACTGTACCAGGAAGTGGAAGGAAGACGTAAACCTGTAGCCTTTGCCAGCCGAGGACTGTCTGATAGTGAAACTCGCTATCCCACCCACAAGCTGGAGTTCTTGGCCTTGAAATGGGCCATCACTGAGAAATTTCGAGACTACTTGTATGGTGCTCAGTTCCAGGTGTGGACGGACAACAACCCACTGACCTATGTGTTAACAAGTGCTAAGCTGGATGCTACAGGGCAAAGATGGGTGGCCGGTTTGGCTAGCTATGACTTCAGCATTCAGTACCGATCAGGGAGAAGCAATGTAGATGCAGATGCATTGTCCAGGCGTCCACAGGCACCAGGAGTTGCTGTGATACCCACAGATGGAGTGAGGGCTATTTGCAGTGTGAGTCGCCGGGAACCAGAGTCCCAGGAGAGTCTTCATGGATGTGCTGCAGAAGCTTTGGGCCTGCCCCCTGAATGCGTGCCTTCTGCTTCAGTGAACTATATTGCGTTGGACCAATCTCCTTTGCCCATGCTCAATGCGACTGACTGGCAGGAAGCCCAGCTGCAAGATATTGACATTCGTGATACACTACTTGCAAAAAGGGAGGGGCGAAGCCCAGCTGTGGTTGTCCCACCTAACCCGGAGGGTAAACTACTATTGAGAGAATGGACCAAACTAAAACTGATTCAGGGAGTGCTACACCGAGTGACCACAGACCCTTTACAAAAGCAACGAGCACAGCTAGTGCTGCCAAAAGAGTACAGAGCCCTGGCCATGAGGGCCCTGCATGATGACTTTGGACATTTAGGGATGGAGAGGACCCTGGAACTTATTCGTAGTAGGTTCTATTGGCCTTGGATGGCTGAAGATGTTCACAGGAAATGTGAGACCTGCGCTCGATGTGTTCAAAGGAAAACTCTGCCCACAAGGGCTGCATATCTGAAGAACATCACCAGCAACAAACCTCTGGAGCTGGTATGCATTGACTTCTTGTCTTTAGAAGTAGACAAGAGGAATATTGGGAACATTCTAGTAGTGACTGACCATTATACGCGATATGCGCAGGCATATCCCACACGTGATCAGAGGGCCACCACTGTTGCTCGAGTACTGTGGGAGAAATATTTCTCAGTTTATGGATTTCCAGCCCGGATACACTCGGATCAGGGGCGGGACTTTGAGAGTCATCTTCTGAAGGAGGTGCTGAGGATAGCAGGAATTAAAAAGTCTAGGACAACGCCTTATCACCCACAAGGTGATCCTCAGCCAGAGAGGTTCAACCGAACCCTATTAGATATGTTGGGGACTTTGCGGCCAGAGCAGAAGGCAACCTGGAGCCAACATGTCGCATTTCTGGTGCACGCCTACAATGCCACAAAGAATGATGCTACAGGAGTCACCCCATATTTCTTAATGTTTGGACGAGAACCAAGATTACCCATAGACCTGTGCTTTGGTGTATCAGAGGATGGAGATAGCTATGAAACTCATCAGCAATATGTATCCCGACTAAGAGAAAAGCTGCGGGATGCTTATCACTTAGCTACATCTGCTGCTCGGAAGAACGCAGACCGCAACAAACAGCGATATGATGCTAGGGTACGTTTACAAGAGCTCCAGCCGGGGGACAGAGTCCTGCTGCGAAATTTGGGTATTGCTGGCAAACACAAGATAGCTGACAGGTGGAAGGCAATACCTTATTTGGTGATGGAAAAGCTAGGAGACCTGCCGGTCTACAAGATTAAACCTGAAGAGGGTCCAGGGCAGATAAAGACAGTGCATAGAAACCTTTTGCTCCCTGTGGGAGAACTGGTAGACACCCCGTATGAGATGGGCCACAACAGGGCAACCGGGCGGAACGAAGGTGCTGGACCAAAGCTGCCCTCCAACGTGGACAGTCAGCCCCCTGCAGCTAACCTACCCCTATACAGCACATGCGAGAGTGAGTCTGAGGAGGAAGACACAGCCATGGTGTATCCTGGGATGGAGACAAGATTTCAGTCTCGATCAGCATCAAAAGAGAGCTCCTCCTCTTCCGCCCTAAACCCCATGGCAGAAGTATTTAGGCCCATTCCTGACACCCCTGGGCCACTGGTGGGACCCCCATGTGATGACACACACAGGTTATTGGACAGTGAAGACATACAGGTGGAGGATGTCCTGGGCACCTTGGACCCTCCATTGTTAGAACTAGAACTGCAGGGGCCTATGCCAGTAGCCGAGGGGCCCTCAAAGGAAACCTCCCCATCTGTTGTTCAAGAGGCTGTCCCCTCTACCACGACAACAGAGATTCTCAATAGACGAGACAGGGTAATAAGGCCAGTAAAACGGTTGACTTATGATGCACCTGGGGTAACTAGTGAGGAACCAATATGTTTAGCACACAGGCTTGTGGAAGCTAATGTGGGCTATCTAAGGCCCTTTGGAGGGAACCTGTGAGTTGTTATAATAGGGAGTGTGATTTGTCGGGACGACAAATTTTTGGCTGGGGGGAGGATGTAAGCAGAGTCAGGATGAGCTCTACCCTGACATCTGGTGGTGAATTATGGCGAGTGTGGAAAAGAACTCCAGGGGCTGATCTTGTTTGCATAGGCACACCCACTCGCCTGGCATGAAACAACAGCAACTCAAAGTGGTTACTTTGGCTGGTGTGGGATCCCCAGTTTCTTTGTTATTGGGGCAGGAAGAATAAAGTTTTGTTACCCTGATTCTGTGAATCAAGGGCAGTGAACCTGTTGTATGACAGAAGGACTGAGTGAGTCCATCACCATTACCTAAGTAGCACTTGCTTGACAAGGGGCATGGGTTACAAAACCCAGTGAAGGGAGAGAGGATGGGGACAGGTATTTGTACCTGATGGTATGGCCCCCTCCCCGAGGGGTTGAAACACCAATTGCACTACCTCCTCTCTCCACTGTGGAATGTCAGAGCTAACTTTGATTCCATTAGAAGTCTAATTACAGACTGCTGAGCTGAATTCACTTTGGGTGAATGGTGCACTAGCACTGGGGCTCCCCTACTATGAGCTGAAATCACAAAAGAGCTGAGATCACTGAGGCTGTGTTAACTAGTGGGGGAGCCTGAAGCTATATTGCTAAGCGACTGGCAAAGCAGCTAGCAGAGTGGAGCCTCACGGGGACGGTTGGAGCAGAGCTGAGCGACTCACAGGTTGGTGAGCAGGGCGGAGCGGCTGGAGAAGCAGTGAGCAGAGCGGAGCCTTGTGGGAGCGGCCCAAGGGATGGCTAAAGTGGAGCAGAGCTGAGTGGCTCACAGGTTGGTGAGCAGAGCGGAGCAGCTGCCAGAGCAGTTCGTGGACGGCGGGAGCGGCCCATGGGACAGCTGGTGGAGTGGAGCGGCTCGTGGAGAAGGCTGCGGCGGAACCCCACGGAGAGGCAGCCGGTCGGCCTTGGATCACGTAAGGTGCCCCTTAACACCCTGCGTGCCTTCCCCCCCCCCCCCCGCTTGAACTCTGGGGCTGCACTGACCAGGGACAGAGACTTTGGGGGGTTGTGGGACTTTGGGGACTTTGGTGATCCTTGGGTTGCTGGACCCAAGAGACTTTGGGGGGTTGTTGGACTTTTGGGACTTTGGTGATCCTTGGGTTGCTGGTTTCAAGAACCAAAGGGAAAGGACACAGCCCAATTTGCTGGGGTGAGTTTTTGCTCATGAAGCCTGTTTGTGGTGTTTTTCCAATTTAACGCTGATGTCGTTTACCTCATGTTATTAAACATTTTCTGTTACACTCAGACTCTGTGCTTGCGAGAGGGGAAGTATTGCCTCTTAGAGGCGCCCAGGGGGTGGTATATAATTGTCCCAGGTCACTGGGGGGGGCTCGAGCCGGTTTTGCACTATGTTATTGAAACGGAACCCCTAGATACAGAACCCGGCCCTTGTTGCTGCCAACTTAGATGGGCAGAAGGGTTACATATATTTTGTGACTTAATGTTCATTCTCTCAGGCCTGTCATCATATTTTAGATTTTTTTGTTCTGGCTGTGTATATTTTAAATGTTTGTATATAAGTAGTTCTGACCATAGGACAGATGCTGTTTAAAAACATTTGGTGAAATAAAATAAAATGTGTTAATTTACATCAATGAAGAGTCAGTTTGCAAGCTGAATTGAATGGCAGAGGAGCAGGAGCGCCACCAGCTTTTCTGCCGCCCGAGGTGGTGGAAGGTCCCGCCCCGAAATGCTGCCCCCAACAGAGGCGGCAGAAGGTCCCGCCACTGAAATACCACCGCGGTCGCCGCCCCCCAAATTGTAGCGCCTGATTGCGCCGGCCCTGCAGAGGAGATAGATCATGTCCTGGTCTTATGCAACATGTCTTTATTTCCAAAAAATATCTCTTTCTCCCTCTCCATTTTTCCAATTTCACTCTCTCTCTTTTATCTCCATCACTCTGTGTGTGTGTGTGTGTGTGTGTGTGTGTGTGTGTGTGTGTGTGTGTGTGTGTCTCTATTACCTGACTAGGTATATTAGTCCTTGCCTCACTATACTTAACATCTATTAAGTCTCCCTTTACCTTACTCTTCCCAAATTGCCTTATTAATGAACCCCCTTATTACTTATTCTAATGACATTGCCCACTCTGACTTTCTGGTTCTTTGAATCTTTGTGTCATTAAGCACAACTCTGACACAGAATTCTTCATATAAATGAGAAAGCAGCGGTACTTAGCCAGCATTGTTTTGAAATGGATGTGAGAGAATCCTGAAGGCAATAATGAGCATCATCCTTCTGATTTACCTTTTTTCTCTTTCCATTACTTCAACATCACAAGATACCTGAAACAACAAGGTTCACTGTAACTGAGATGATACTCACAGCAAAAGTAGACCTCTGTATGCTAATACATGGTGCAAGGATGTAGAGAAGGCTAATTTACCTGAACATGTAATAGACAACATTCCTTATTTATATGGGACAGGATAATATGGTCAGCAGCCATCAGAAGGCGCAAGAGTGTGTTCTTTGTAATATATGCATTGTTTGGGGGCATTTTGTCCAGAACAAACAGAGGATACCATGAAGGACCAGGCATGTCTAGATTTTCTTTCCCTAACCATGTAAGAATCTGCTTTTTAGATTTGTTTTTTAGAATTTCTAATTTTCAGCAATAGTGTGGTGACACAACAATGCATGCTGTATGACCTGATAGAAAATATCTAGTAGATAAATCTGCCATACATGTTGCAGGACTTTTACTTAGTCATGTGTTCAGTTTCTGGTTGCAAAACTCTCCCTCTCTCAGCAATGAGAAAGCTAATGAACACTTTATCATTTCTTTTTAATCCGTGCAGAAGGAAGTCTATTTTATAGAAATTAAAGCAGGTAAAATGCACAATGCAATGCTAAGAATTCCCTCACTAGTCTCTCGCTACTCAAGGACCTGGTTCAAATCAGGCTTCTCACAAATGAAATGAGCTTAGCATTCTCAGTTTAGAGTGTCCATTACATATTTGTCCATATCATAAAATCACAACAGAATTTATTACAGTTGGCAGCTTCAGTTCAGGAGAGACCCAAGACTTGAATAGCAAGTTGGTTACAGGTCTGAAGAGAGATCTGTTGGCAGACCTGTATGGTGAAGCTTGCTCAGCACCTGCCTACACTGCAGCTGCCTCTAAAAAGTCTTTCCTGGAAACTAGAACTCCCCCAAATGGGATTTAATCCAATTTAATCCATAAAAGTGCTGTTTTATTCATAGTTATCTTAATGATTCAATTGTCATATCAATTAAAATGGTATGAAAATTGCTATTAAGCCATTTGCAAACTATGATGATCTATTTTAATTACACATCACAAAAATATTATTTAATATTCTAGTTAGATAATCCTTTCAGAATGGTAATGAAAAAATACTGCAATAAAAACTAATTATTGCTCTTGCAGAGTTTAGGTGCAAAATTAGCCAAGCCCTCTTAAGGCAGGGTATGCACTGAAATCCTTTCATGGGATACTATTAAGTGTGAAGTTTTTATACTCCTGTCAGTGTCCTATGGTCTCATGTTGGATATACAGTTATTTAACAACTTATAACTCAAATGGAATTCAACATGGGCTTCTATTTTTTACATATCTAGAGCAATTCTCTTAGGGATATCTGCTTTCTTTCATCAGACTTTCCAGTTATCCTCACTGATGTGTGCTCTCCTAGGGATGTTTCATTCTTGATTCTTTCAGTTGATTCTTTTAGTAGCACTAATGCAACTTTCTAATTACCTCAAGCAGCTGTCTTAATACTCTTTTGAACCTAAACATACTGTGGAACATCTATTTTATCTATACTCAGCACTATCATTGACTGTTATCAAGAGAGAAATTACTACCGCCTGCTCTCCAGAGAATAACTCTTGTGGTATTCATTGGCTCTTTTGCAGGAAATGAGATAAGAGCTTCTGCCCAGGACCTGTAGAACTTTGGGATTTCCCCTCCAGAGAAAACTCATTCAAGTGATCTCAGACAAACACAAGAAAGATGCCTTTGTTGTGTCCTAATCTAATGGATCCGCACTGAAGGTCACAGCATATGTCATATGAATGTTGGGATGAACACTATTTTGTAAATGGTTTGTTTCCAAATAAAATCTGTTACATTTGTAATAAAAGTGTCAGGCAACATTGTAAAAAAATTAGAAAAAGGCAGTGAAAGAATGCGAGGCAGCCAGATTACTGGGATAATTCCTGGGTTTAGAGTCCATTGCAGACTGCCATGATTTTTATCAGCATGCTAAAGTCACATAGTTGCTGCCACAGATGATGCACTTCTAAAGCTAACTTTCCTTTCAGTCTTGCTAATCACAAACAAATTCTGGAAACAGGCCTGCCCTTTTCTCCTCTGTCTCTAATTCCTGAAAAAGCATGATCCAAGCATCTGCAAAAAGCTTTCAGAAACAACTGGTTCAAGGAAAACTGTTCAAAGGAAAACATTTTCTCTCATTATACAATTTTCACTGGGGATCATCATTAACAGATAATTTGTTTAAAGATACTCCACTAGCTCGTCTATCATCATTGGTTGTCATGGCTTGAGGCAGTTACAGTATGCCAGCAATAGCTATGGCAGCTCAGAGTAGGCAGCCAAACGGTATTCAGGCTTGTTGAATGCTGTACAATCAGTGTCTGGGCTTTTCTTCTTCAAATTCCAAACTCACATTCACTGCAACATGGTTGTACTCCTTATTAATAATGATCGACAAACATTCACACAAACAGGTTTTTGGCTATTCTTTGTATAAATACCCACATCGTTTGTGTATGAATATTCTTGTTTGTGTGCGTGCAAGAGTATTTACTATTCTTTAGTCACTCATTTTAAAAGATACAGACATCCAGCTAGGTAGCAGATACCAATACTACATGAGATGTGTGACTGGTCATGTAGCACAGAAGAGTCAAAGAGGACAAACCCCAGGCTGAAATTTGTTTGCCTGAATTATTAAGCGAACACTGTATATATTCACAGAACTTTGTACAGGCTTGCAAATGATTATCAAACAGGGGGAAAGTGCTCTCTATTCATCTAATCAATTATTGGCAACAATAAGAAAAGTATAGCATCCAGAATGAGATGAACAAACTGATCACTGGTATTTTAGTTTTTGCCTGCTAGGTTTAACTGGGAGAAAGTTATCTGTAAGCTTGGGGTTTAAATAAGGCTGGTGGAGTGTATGATAATTACACTTGGATGAGCAGTCTGTTATGCATGTAACACTGCACCCTCTATTATTCATAGTGATATTAGGATATGATTATGACATAATTATGATGCATTTTGTACAAGATAAATCATGTACAAGCAACACTGATGCGGAAACTACAGAACCCGAACCACCAAAAAAGAAAATGAACCTTCAGCTGGTGGCATCTGACTCAGATGATGAAAATGAACATGCATCAGTCTGCACTGCTTTGGATCGTTATCAAGTAGAACCCATCATCAACATGGAAGCATGTCCTTGGAATGGTGGTTGAAGCATGAAGGGACATATGAAACTTTAGCACATCTGACATGTAAATATCTTGCAACGCTGGCTACAACAGTGCCATGTGAATGCCTGTTCTCACTTTCAGATGACATTGTAAATAAGAAGCAGGCAGCATTATCTCCTGCAAATTGTAACCAACCTTGTTTGTCTGAGTGATTGGCTGACCAAAAACAGGACTGAGTGGACTTGTAGGTGCTAAAGTTTTACATTGTTTTATTTTTGAATGCAGTGTATTTTGTACATAATTCTACATTTGTAAATTCAACTTTCATGATAAAGAGATTACACTATAGTTCTTGTATTTTTCAATTCACCTCATACAATTTTTTTGTTTTTTACAATGCAAATATTTGTAATCAGAAATGAATATAAAGTGAGCACTGTACACTTTGTATTCTGTGCTGTAATTGAAATTAATATATTTGAAAATGTAGTAAACTTCTAAAAATATTTAAAATAAATGGTACTTTGTTGGTTAATAGCACAATTAATCGCGATTAATTTTTTTTAATCACGATTAATTTTTTTAATTGCTTGACAGCCCTAATCCTAATAAATACTAACATACTCAATGCAGGTTTTTGTTTATTGCCTTCAGATCAGGTACTGATTAGTCAACTTGGTTTTTTATGTTGCACCCAGCAACCTCATAGCTAAACTCTGCTTTAATTTGGAATCAATCCCAACTTGGGAAAGTCCACATATACTGTTTCACTGTTAAAAAGGTGTAATTTCAAGACTCTTACTTATTTAGAGTTTTCAAAACCATCTAAGTTGCTCTAGAAAATAACACTTAGAAAAAGCTTAAGTCACTTAGGCACTTTCCCATATGCAGACAAGGAGCCTCAAGGCATGTGTATTATATTTGCTATCATTCAGTGATAATGGGAATGGTGAAGCAAAACTCCTATGACAGAACAGTGTAGGGTGGTTAATAAGCCAAAATTAGATAACCCAATTAAATCATACTCTGTGCTCATGCCAGAGGAATATAGAAAGGGAAAAGCCATGGCAACCTCAGATTATTTTCTCATTAGTCATTAACTATGTTTATATTTCTATAACTATTTTACTAGATACTTTACAAGTCATTAAAAACACAAACTCCAAAGGGCCCCATGTCTGCCAACCCAGACCAAACACTTTGAAAAGGTTTCGTCTATTAACAGACTTTCCCCTCCCCCTGACCAGACTTGCTGCATGAACAACATGCGGCCCCGCAACAGGTGAGACTTAATCCAAGCATTTGGGTTTTTTAGTTTCATTGGGTGTAGTAAAGGAGTTTCCAACTAGCACTGCCAGTAGCTGTGCTTAGTTTTGCTCAGCAAGAAGTCACTCTCAGATATCACATACATATTTAAACAATAGGATGCTAACAGAAGGCTTCATGCTGCAGAATGATAGTGACTTCTGAAATTATCACAATTATCATTCCATTATTGCAAGACAAACAACCTAATTTATTATGCTCTGCTGCTTCTCAGCTCTGGATCTCTTCCTGTTATATTACACAGCCGGTTACTTAAGTATTCTACACAAACAGCATTTGTATTGAGTACTTCATTAATATTAGTAATATTACGAAGCTCTGGAACTTACTCAGATCCCAGCTGAGAAGCAAGAGTCCAGGACCATTTCCTCAGAAAGAGATGGGGCCAGGCACTGTAGAACTCGGGGCCAAAGTTTTCAAGCTTAAGGAGAAGTTTTTAAAGGAGGCAAAGAGCACTCACAATTCCTATGGAATGTTCAGCCGCTCTGAAAATCAAGTCAGTTGTTTAGGGGGTTGAATATAGATTTAAGTGCTAGCTTTAAGTACTTACATTTTGAAAATTCTGGCCCTAGAGTACAAACCTTCCTTTTAAAGGACACTTCCTGTATACCACAAGATGGAGTACAAATACCTCCCAGTTCAGCAAGGCAGAAAAAAAAATGTAAAAGAATCTTAGCAAACATGGTGCTGCCAGCTACTAGAACTTAAATGTATCTGCCAGGACAGAGCAAAACATGCCTTTTCACCACTTTTCTATAGAAGCCACACAAAAATGAAGCTTAGCAAACTGGAGCTTAGGCAAGACATTTGGAGAGAAAAGCAACAAAATTCTGTAACAAGGTTGGGCAGCACATATGGCCCTTTGGAACACTTTGCTTGAATGAAAATACCATGATGCCATGGACTGCTATTACATATTTATGTAGCACTAAATGTGTTAGGCACATTTCAGACAACACTACACTATGTCCTTTGTAGTACAGAGTGTCTTATAAAACTAGAGGGTCTGCCTTGATTTTTTCTTATGAAATAAAACGGGTTGTCCTTTAAAGTTAAATAGAATAACTGAATGCTCCAGCCATTAAACAAATATGGAAAATTGCCCTGGAATCTATCTCCACTCATCAGACTGATGTCTCAAAGTAATTCAAGAAAGGAGGAAACATCTCTTGCTGTCCCTCAAAATACTAGTAATATTCCAGCTCTAATATATGATAGAAAGGAAACTGAAAGATGGCTATTTCAGTATGACTGAGCTGGCAGTAGTCTTGTATCTGCTCAGAAGGATGTGGTGCTTTGTTTCCATCACCAGGATACGGGCTCAGAGTTGGCCTTAGCATTTTTCAATTTTTTGCCCTTTCTCTTCCCTTCTAGCTCCCAAATTTTACTTATTCTTGGATCCAGTTATCACACTTCTATACATAGGTCCAGCCTACCAGTTTTGGAGAGAATTAAAATGATTCCTGTGGCTACATCCCATACTTAAAGAACTAACTTTTCAGAAGTTTCTGTGTTTGGAAGGGGTTGGAGGAGAGTCTTTGGTTTCCTGTTCCACCTTCCAACCTCCTGCTACAGAAATGGAGCCAAGCTGCTTGTTCCTTTTGCGTTTGTATGCAGTTATTGCTGCCAAATTTACAAGACCATTCAGAGATGGGATTAATTCTAGTTAAAAGTTCTCATTTGTTAGAAACCTTAAACCTAAAAAAAAGTATAATTCATTCCATATGAGTTGTAAAATAATTCTTTGTAAAGTCTAAATTCCCAATTTAGCAAGGTACTTTAAGCATGTGAGTTCTCCCACTGATAGGACCAACATATGCTTAACATTAAGCAGATGCCTAAGTATCTTGCTAAATCAAGGTCTAATTCAATACTTAAGTATTTGGTATGGATGCCAAAGAAACCACTGTTGGCTTTTTCCTTCTTCATAACTAGTAAATACATATTTTGAAATAGCTAGAATTTATTAAACAAAAATGAAAGCTATTATAGATCCAGTCTTGGTAAATTTCTCCCTGGAAAGACAAAATCTCTGTCATCTACTCCATGTCTGCCTTATTACATCAGGAAATATTAAGATAGGATTGTCCTGGAAGAGGTCTCATTTCTGTTGTTTAGAATTTCTCAGCATGGTTCATGCCTATGATGAGAAGTGCCCTTGCCCTGTAAACTGTAAGCGGCATTCATCCAGTTGAATGTTGACACAGAAATGACTGCTCTGAGTTTTTCTGGCATTCAGTCATGTGGAAGAATCTTCTCCACTCTGCTCACCTTTGGTGTATGTTTAAAGCACAAAAAAAAAAAACTCATTTTTTGTATCATATTTATCTGAATCAACCAGACTCAAACTGCTGAAGCACCCATAGTTTTATTGCATGTATTTTGCATGAAATTAAATCCCAAACTAGGATCAACATCTCAATAAATAAGAGTTAAATTATCTAATGCCACAAAAATTATGAAGATTTTCAAGAGGTAGGGGCTATCTCCTTCTTCACATGGCTCCCTATGTAGAGTTCTATTCATTTGTTTTCCACTGCTGCCTCTAGTGGTTGAGATGCTCATCATCAGCCACCTATAGTTTAGGAAGCCAATGTCTGGTGTCTATCCATACTTAGAGATGTCTGTCGCTCAAATCGTGCTTTTGAGGGGAAAAAAAGTCTTGTGGGAAATATTTCCTTCTACACAGCAATTTAGCATCTGAGAATAGACAGAGACACTGCAGCCTAACAAATAATAAACTAACATTTAAGGTCTCTGCCATTGAGTGGTTCTACTGGCATATATAAGTAGAGTTACATTAATTTTGTTACACTGCATCTGCCCTGTATCATAAATCAGAGGAGCAACCATTGAAGACATCAACAAAGTAGAAAGTTACATGAAGACAATACAGCAGCAATGAAGAAAGAACTAGCAGGGAGCAGCAGCGTGGTAGCAATGACATCAAGGGAACACATCAGAGCAGTAGTCAGGCTTGAACAGGATTAAACATGGCTTCAAATCCTGGTCAGTTCTCTCTCTACTTCCTCATGTTCCTTGGCTGGCTGTCAGGTATGGAAGTTGCAAAGTATATCAATTCAAAAGTGTTAATCTCTCTCTACAAGTAAATTATAACACTAAAACAAATTCTTGGGATAATGTCACTAGATAGCTACTTTCCAGGCCATAAATGATTAAACAGATGGAGTCAGAACTGATGAAAAGCCTGAACTTGTTGCTCTGTTTCATAGCAATTAGCAGTTTTTGAGTATTAGGGCTGGTCTACACAGTTAGGCCAACATAGGGCAGCTTATGTTGACCTAATTATGTCAGTGTCTACACTACCAGACTTCCCACCGACATAAGTGCCCTACTACATCGACATAACTCCTCCTCCATGAGAGGTGTAAGGCTTCTCAGTGTAGTTAGGGCAATGCAGCATCTGTGTAGACCTGCATCCCTTGCATCATCTGTCTTGTCAATTTCACAGCAGGAGCCATGAAATTGACAAGAAAGTCCCCACTCCAGGTTGGACCCTGATCCCAGCTGGGAGCTGGATTGAGAAGCCCTGGGGGCATCTTTCCCCGCCCCCCAATGCCCAAACAGGAGCCAAAGCGCAGGCAGCTTTGGACCCAACTCTCAGCTGGGACCCTGAGCAAGAAGCGGGGTCGACTTCGGATCCCGTTCCCAGCTGAGAGTTGGGATGAGAAGCCTGAGTGGCCTCCTACCTGCTCCCCATCAGGAGTCAGGCAGCCTTGTCAATTTCATGGCTCAATTTCTTGCTTCCCAGTGGCCAGAAGCCCCTGGTGGCTTCCTCCTTCTCACAGCAGGAAATGGGGGGGAGAAGCCCCGGTGGTTTCCCCCTGCTTCCGGCAAGGGGGAGGGGAGCGGGGGGGCAGCCTGCCGGGAGCCCAGGAGCCTGTGAGGCAGCCAAGCTCCTGTCAGGGAGCTGCCAGCGGAGAGACCAGCTCTCAGCTCCCCACACTGCCCTCTTAGGTCAGTGGAAGTGCTCCTGGTGAGGATGCAGACAACCGACCCAAGGAGGGTAGTGTGGACATGCACCACCACTGTACTCACTGCGGTGGCTGTAAGTCGATCTAACATAGGTCGACTCAGGTTTCTAGTGTAGATATACCCTTAGTGGCATCCACCTTTTACTTTGGAAGATCGGGATTTTTTTTGTTTGCTTTCTCTCTGCTTAACTAACAGATTATATAAAAACTAACAAAATATCATTCATGAAAATTGTACCTTGCTTTGGCAGAGGAGATCTTCTAGTTGTATTCAAACGTTTCTTTTATGAAATAACAGGTTAATGAATGAAACATTTCCAAACCAAATATTTTGTACTGCAAAAGATGCAGCCTGTCCCATTCAATATGGCAATGCATATGCTACTTCATGGGCACATAAATTAATGGAATTAATGTCACTTGCTTAAATCAGGTCTTACTGTAAACCCCATGTCTAATCTATGACGTATGCAGATAAACAGGTTTACAAAGCAGTAGCATACTTTCAAAGACATATTACAATGCAAAAAACCCACAAGACTTTACTACCTACATATGTGCACAAAAACACACCTGTTATGTATTATATATGTCTATATGCACACCAATATGTAATAACTAATATACATTTGATATACACACACACTCATATGATCTACAGACATACACAAAATGAAATGGTGGTGATATGATAAATGTGGTTTATTAAATGGCTAAGACTTTGGTTAGAGTGGAGGTGAAATGGTCACTTTCCAGCAATTCAAAAATAAACAAACAAATAAATAAAAGCTAATTGGCATTAAAGGGAAATTGAAAATATTTCTCAGTTTTTTCAAAAATTGTTCAATGAAATACTGAAACTGAAGACTATAAGCTCATTAGATCAGGTGGGCTGGCCTGTGTCTGAGGCATCCCTTATGAAAGAATGGTTAACTGCTTCACAGATTCAATTTCATTCTGGACAGAGAGAAAAATTATTCTCTCAGGTAACATGACCCTACAGCTAGGGAAATCTAACAGATATGAATCAGGAAACAATTTGTATTACAATATCCCAAGACAAGTTGGAAGCATATTGGACTTCAATCAATGAGTTGCTTGTAAAACACAAAACACTATCACACCAGATGAGTGAGGTAAAACTACTTTGTACTGTACCAAGAAAGATACCTCTTATTCATATGGTAATTAACACCTACCTTTACATCTATATTTTCCACCAACACTTGAAACAATTTTTTAATTAACATCAGAAAAAAGAAAACTCATTCTGTGACTGTCTTCTCAAAGGATCTGTCTCCATTAGACTGGAAGGAATTTGCTGAACCAGTTTAAAAACTATTGCAACATATTTCCTGCTAAAATTATTTAAACTGATATGGATGAGCCCAAACCACGTTACAAACTCTTTCAAATTGTATTATAGGCTAGGTCCTAGATTAATGTTTCTGCAGCACACTGAAAAACTGTAAAGCATATATGTAATTGCTGAGCATTATTATTTGTATAATAACAGATGGAACCAATCCATCTCAGTAGATAGTATCTCATAAATGATTCATTACCATTCCTTTAACCTAAAGACTTTTGTATTTTGCAAATCCATGAGAATAACCATTAGTAAGCTTTATGCATTGCACTGGGTAAATTATCTAGTGTCTCAAATTTCATTCAGAAGCACAGATTATATTTTGGGGAGGGGTCTGTGCCTATAATTTTCACACTGTTCTTCATCTCAAAATTGCAGACTTTCTATCACTATTGACTTCAGCTGGATTCTAAATAGCATTACAAATTATTAGTAACATTTAATGTTTGTATATTTACTTTAGCCTATTAAGCTTTGACTAGCGAGGGAGAATTAGACACATTTTATGTGCACTATTAAGAATGACTAGTCTTATTGATGCTCACTATATTCAGGTTATTATAGCCTGACACATGATGTCTGACTTATAATGCAGCATTTTAAAATACCTTTTTTTTTTCCTTTCTATCAGTAATACTCAGTATGATGCTCTAGAGCCCCATGTAGTTCTACTGGAGTCCACAAGTTGTTCAGAGTTCTTCTCTTTACCTCTGGATCAGGCAGAACGAGCTGAATACCAATCACAAAAACACTCCACACAGTGCACAATGTCTGTAAAGCTATGCAGGGAGTTTTGAGCAAATAAGCAGAAGCCATGGAGATCCTTCTTTGTACTTCAAAGCAGCCAGGAAGTAGGGAGAAGAGTGAAGGAAGAAAAAGGAAAGATCTCTCCCATCAACAAAAACCAAAGGAAGAGGAGAAGCATCGGCATTCCTTCTTCTCTGTTTACAGAGGGAAAGAAGGTATTTGATCAAATCCATTGTGATTTTAGCATATTTATTGCAAAATCCATATTATCCACTTGCAATGTCAAGAATGATATACAGCATATATTTGCTTTTCAATACATATCACTACTAGGAGAGGAAAGGTATATTAATTAAAATTGAATACAATACCTTGTTCTTGCTGAGTCACTTATTGGCCTAAAGTTTCAAAATTGATAAGGATTTTGGTTGTTCAGTTTGACAACTTAAAGGGGCCTGATGTTGAAAAAGTGCTGAGCACTCTGAAAACTGGGGTCCCCAAAGGTGTGAAGGTAGGCACCCAAAAAAAATCAAGGCACCAAAAAGTAGAAGTTATTTTTGAAAATTTAGGTCACTGTATTTAGAATTTAACAATCCACAAAAGAACAGGCAAACATACACAAGCTTTACAAAGAGGCAATATGCATCACAGTTGGATGGAAGTCATCTTAAATTTTTCCAGAATCTCAGGAAATTCCAAGCCAAAAACTTTACTGTGGTGGCATTAAGATAGACCATATGTATCCATAATGTAAAACAAGATGACCAGGGAAAGGCCTTGTAGTTTACCCAAAAATGTTGCAAATTCTAGCCAAATGCGGGAAAGATTGGAAATGCAGACTTTAGGTGCCTCAAACAACCCTACTCCCATCTCTCCTTCCACACAAAATCATTATGAGAGAAGGTTGAAAACAAAGGTGGGCATGCTAAATCTTATGCCTGCATACCACCCAGTTAAAAAACAGATGTCACATACCTCTATTATGCCATATAATTCTAGTGCATGTGACTAATATGTTTCATATGTTCTACTTTCATGATTACAAGCAATCCTCCAATTCATCCACCACAAAGGAAACACCACCACCATCTCATATTACATTTCACACAGACATTGAATACCTAGTCCACCCCCTTCCAAATATAGTGTCCTCATGACAGGCATTAGAAATGGAATAACCATTGTAATCTTTTAATAATTGCAGTGGTTGACCAGCCTCTTAAGGAGAATATGTTAAGCCTCATACCCTCTCAAAGTTTGAATTACATATGACATGCTATATAAACCATAGTATGGCTGCAGGCTTCTTAAATTCCAGTTTTCCACATCAAAATCCAAAGCGCGAGGCATTGTGCTGTGCCACAAGGTACAGCATGCACAGATGGAGCACAAGGAGAAAGGGAGCAAATGTGGCTTTATGCCACTTTTGTTACCTCAGAATTCTAGGTTCATTGCAGAGCTGATACAGCCTCCACCATAACTTAAGCAGACCAGGGAGCTATTTTAAATTAAAGGAGCCCTGACCGGGTATCTCTGACTCATAGCTCCACAGTCTGCCCAGAATCCCCGTACCACCCAATTCCTCCTGTCTCAAGTCCACCTCTAATTCAGTGCATATGAGGGGGCCTGCACAGGACAACCTACTGCTGTATCCTATTGTGATACTTCTCAAGATGCCCAGCACCATAAGCCACCTTGTTACTCTTTGTCTCTAGCAAGAGGTAGCCTTTCCCATGGTGGGTGGGTGTTAGGGAGCCAACACCACCAGCCTGTTAGCCACACAAGCACCCTTCTCTGGCAAGTTAACAATGGGTGTACCGCAATTACTGAGTCCCTTTGAAGCATTCCCCTATGACATCCAGCAGGGCTTTAGAGCAGAGCCTGGAGCTGCAGTGCAGAGCAGCTCCGGAGCAGTGGAGCTGCAGGTTTTTGCCTGGAGCTGGAGCAGAGCCGGAGCAGAGCTCCAAAGCCCATCCAGCCTCTAACACAGAGTCCTCACCGAAATCCCAGATACTCTGCCCCCAAAGGAGCAGTGTACTCCAGTTTACCAGTTTTACCTTAAACCACCACTCCTGGATAATACACAGAACTTGTAATAAAACAAGAGAACGTTTATTTAAGAAAGAAGAGTGATTTGACTAAAACCAAGAGAGTGATGAAAACAAATGGTTACAATATAAAACAAAATCATAAAATGCAAACTAAGGCCTACACTTATAGTTAACTTTCCTATCTGATAAAGTAGGTTTTCCCAAAAAACTTCAGTCTTTGGCAGAGCAGTCTGGCTTCACAACATCCAAACTTTCATGAAAACACTCCCACATCACAAGATGTTTCCTCAGTGAATGGATACAGAGTGCCTCTCCTCACTCTGTGTTATATTGTAACAGTCTGTTGTCTCTAGTCATAGAAAGGGCCAGCCCCTGTTAGTTGTAATATTTCTTTTTTACCCAAGTGGTTTTGATTGTATACAGTTGTCTCGGATGGTTTTCCATTGCTAGTCTTGGGATAGAGCAAGGCTAGATGACTGACTCTTGCATTACATCACTGGTAAGCAGGGAAGGGTGACAACTCCCTCCTGCTTGAATGGGCCATCACCGAGACATAATATCTCCTGCTAACTAAGTTGTACTCCAAGACCATACAGCATACTTTCGACATAGTTACATTATTTCTGTAATATTACCATTACACACACCTCACAATGACTATGAGTCTTGATAAGTTATGAGCTTTCTGTAGATAACTTCATGTTATCCCTATGGATAAATACCCTGCAGGACATGTGTTTGGTGTAGTGAGTTTGTCAGGTCTGAAACAAGAGTTATATGCAAAGAACAGGGGACCCTTTACCAAGGGGCCTCTGAGTCACATCTATCCAGTGCCAGCACCAGGGAAGTTCTCCCCTCACTAGTTAAGGGGCTATAGCAGAAATAAGAATTGATCTCAAAGTATACAAAGCCCCCAGTTCTTAGGGCTCCTGGCCAAACCACTAAGGCCTGGTCCACACTAACCCCTCACTTCAGACTAAGGTACGCAAATTCAGCTACGTTAATAACATAGCTGAATTCGAAGTACCTTAGTCCGAACTTACCGTGGGTCCAGACGCGGCAGGCGGGCTCCCCCGTTGATGCCGCGTACTCCTCTCGCTAAGCTGGAGTACCGGCGTCGACGGCAAGCACTTCCGGGATCGATCCCAGAAGATCAATCGCTTACATCCGGACCAGGAAGTAAGGATAGACGTACCCTAAGTTACACATTACCCAGCTTTGATTCAGATATACTCATCGCAGACAGGTATCGTCCTTAGATAGAGGCTACACTACAAGGCAGAAATAGTTGTGCCTGCAGTCATTTTTGCCCTAATTTTTTCTCTCACTGGCTTAAAGAGAGCACACACAATTAAGCTACACCCCTCTGAGAAAACATATTAAAATTACTCCTGAACAAATGGAGTAAAGTTCAGCCTTGAGAAATTTCATGTAACCTCAGCCATTCTACTTCCTCCATATAAGGGCCACTCCCAGCTTGAATCTTAACACAATACAAGAAGTTGTTTGAAATTTGCCTTTTCAACTAGTCATCTGATGTGAAAAAGCTTTATATGAATATTTGCAAAGCTGCACAGAATTTGAAAGATAGTCAAATTGAGCGTTATGAGTTTTCCACTGACTATTTTGCACAGCACTAAAAGCAGGCAGCTTTAGACTCCTGCCTCCTGCTTTTTCATTTGGATCTGGAGTCTTCTCACACTGGAAACTACATGTAGTAAGGGAGGGCAAGAGTATCAACCTCCTAAGAAGGCCTCAAGGGTCAAAACATCCGTCCAAAAGAAACTTTCAGCAGATGGAACGCTGCAAAGTGCAGGCAGGTTATGGCACTGCACTGAAAATGCAAAGGCCTGAACCCCATAGAACTGGCTGAAAAAAAATCAGTCTGCCATTGTCAGGTGTAACTTTCTTACATCCTCTTTTGCACATTGTTCATTGCTATGGGTTGGGTTAAGCCTGGTTGTTATAGGTCAGGATAAATGTAAGGAAGCCAGTTTAATCAGGTAGCTGAAACAGTTAAGTGACCTACACCCTAAGCACAGGTTCATGTCTCTGACCAAAACAAAAGTATATCCAAGGCCACTCAGGAATTTGAACAATGTGAGCATGGGTCTGGTTGGGCATTGTTTGAATAAGGGTATGTGCATGAAACAAGCAGCATAAGCTCAAGCACCATAGAAGCAGACAGAAAAGAGAGCACCATATACAGCCTGGAAGCACTGTGCATAGCTCTGGCCCTGGGAGATGCCAAGAGAGAAGTTTTGGGTCAGGATACCCACTGAAAGAGGTTTGGACCTGCAAGCAAGGGCACTATCTTCCACTGTTTGATTCTTTCTGTGTTCAGGGAAACAGGAATTTGCATATTCCTTGTAAATAAACAAAACGGCATCCAATATCTGACTCTCACTAGTTGGCTAGTCATTCAGATCAAAAAGGTGTAACATTATTTTCCTCCCTACCAAATGTAACTACCAAAAATATTTATTCTACTGCCTGTTTATATGAATCTAACAGAAGAGTTATCTAGAGTTGCCCAAAGTCTACTGTGATGTGCAAGTCTGTTGATTTCAATGGAGCTGCACCTTGTAAGTGAGAGCAGAATTTGGCCCAATTAATAAATATTCCATTGATACATCAATTAGTCCATGCTTAGATTAGCCTGTTATGATTAGCACTATTATGCTCACTGCAGTGTTACCACTAATAGGTTTGGATACAATTTAGTTTTGGCAAAGAATCAAAATAAGTCAGACTTTGCAAAACGATTTACAAGCAAAGCTCAATGGAATTTAATCATTTAAAATCGGGCATAATTTCATTTATTGTACTCAGATTTCTCCAAAAGAAAGATGTAATTGTAACACTTTGGCCTATTCAGCATACAGGAGGAGCAATATTGTTAACTTAAACTGTTGGCCTTAATAACATAGGATTTTTAAATGAAGGTTACCAATTTTTAACCAGGAATATGTTTCATTTTGTAACTCTCTAATGAACATTAGTTTACATGGAAAAGGAACCTCCCAACTTCAAAATACATATTAGTTTACATCAACAGAATGAGAACAGTGACTGTTCCTATTAAATGATTTGGTTAGGCTACTTGATTTCATGGTAAAATATATTTTCACTAAAAGATCCCTACTGCTACTTTGAATTTAATTGCATGAAACCCCACTGAGATTACCTTCTCAAATGTGCATGAAAAGCATATCTTTAGAGAAGAAGAATAATATGTAGGAAGGCAATCTTTGGCTTTTTAGAAAAATGTTGAAATATTTTTAAGTTGCAAAAGACCAACAGAGGCAAAAAATAGATAAGATGCACTGCTGGGGTATATGGACTGAATAGGGAGTAGACCTCTTGGGGAAAGAGAAAATTAGTTAATAGGGTCAGTTATACGAGTTCTATTTCTGAAGCATCCCAGCACTTGGGCTGATGCATGACAAGAAGTAAAATACACTAACATTTAAAACACACATTGTAAAATGCAATAAACGCATGAGGGGCTGCTCACTCCTGCTCTCCCTGCAGAGAAGAATGCCAAAAAGGAGGTGGAGAAGAATGTCAAAAGGGGATGAGGCTCTGACAATCTCACACACATCTATTTCCTGTTCTACAGGCCAGTGCAGAACCCAGCACACAACGGGGGACCAAATCGGCTCCATCTTCTTAGACTGTTCACTTGCATAAGAAAGGAGCAGTCCCAGAGACACTGTGCCTGCCTTCGGCACAGGGATTAACATTTTGGCCCTATATAAAAGTCAAAAGGAGTTTTGTCACTGATTTTAACTGTGTAAAATCCTGGCCCCATTTGTCCAGTGCTCTTCTTGAGCTTTACACTGCCCCTTACACGGGACGGTGGGTTACAATCCACTGTCCAGCCCATTCAGTTCAGCAAGGCAAATGACAGCAGCAGCTTTTAGATTACTCTTCACCTCAATAGCCCCAGCAGTACGGGCTGGAAGATATGGAGCATACATGGGAGGACTGTGAATCTACTGCAGCTCCACACTAGAATCATGGATGCGTAAGACTGCATGGTAAAACTTTTGGAAAGCAAGAACTAATGGAGTCAAACCTCAGTACATTCTGTTACTAGTGAGGCGGAAATATGAGTACATTGAGACCCTGGATTGAATGCAATTTGAAATTTATGATATCACTTTATAACTGCTGGTGGATGGGCAAATGAAAGTAAGACACTGCGTTTAAAGACAATCTTGTTACTCTTGACAGATTGGTTGCCTTATATCATTTTGGAATGGCGAGAGTGAGCGAGATTACATTTATATAACTTTGAGACTGCCAACAGAAGAAAGAGTGAAATTAGGTTAGTCCCATTTTGCAGTAAAAGGTATAAGTACACAATGCTATGATGTGATGGGAGAGATGCACAGTATATGTGATAGATCTAAGATTATAAATGAATTTTTGTGATTGCTGAAGATTTTTTATATATATAAAAAAGATTTTTCTCCCTCTTTGGCAATATTATAGGAAACTGATGTATCTTATACCCAAGGGGCAGCAAATGATAGAACCATCAAAAGTAAAATGTTAGATACAGACAAACAATTATATTTTTGAATTATAGAAATTTTCCTTTGAAGGAGTCTTGTTAAATTAGGAATGTGGAACTAGGGGAAACTAAAGAAAAGTTACTAAATCATGCTACTCTGATACTTCCCATTTTGAGTGGAGTGCATGAATCATGAACAAGTCTGTATGTTTGTCACAGCCATGACTTCAGTGTCAAAAATCATGATTTTTAAGGGGGTTTCCAGAAAATATTGTCTCCTTGGCCCAGCCTGCTACTGTCTAAGATTCCTCTATGATTTTTACAAATGTGGGTCTCTGAAGACTGCCACAGGGCTGGAGCCCCCAGGACCTCCAGACTCCTCAGCCAGCCCAGGGACCTAGTTGTCCTGGGAGTCTGAAAGTCCTGAAGTCCCCAGTACCACAGTAAGTCCATGTGGTGGGGATGCCCTGAACCCTGGAACCCTGTTCTAGGACTTCCTGGGTCTTGGTTCCATGGCAGGGACCTTGAAACCCTGGTTCAAGCCAAGTTTTTCCAAACTGCCAGACTCCTGGCAATGGAGCCAGGAGCTAAGTCCAGGCTAAAGCCAGGGTGCCCAGAGGTTCCAGCTCCTTGAAAGGGAGCTGAGAGCCCCCAGGGTATCAAGGCTCCTGTCTCCATGGCAGGTGGTCCAGATATTATGGCATGATAGGGTTGCCCCAGAGCCATGGTCCCTTATATGTAAAGTACATATGCACTGATTAAAACAAAAAACAAACTGAAAACCTCAAATTTTGTAAATACAAATAAAATTGTTTTATTGAAACACAATTGTAGATAAGTGGAAATTCAAATTCCATCTTTGCAATAACATTTAAATCTGTTGGTACAGCTATGACCAGCAGTCAGTTTGTCAGCATTTCCCCATTAACTTCAGCTACTATATTTTATTATAAAAGAAAATCTAAGGATTTGTAAACAAACATTTGAAACCTTTTTTAAAAAATTGACAATATAGAATAAGATCAGTCTGGCTAAGGGACTGATCTCAAATACAGACTACCAGAGGCAGTGTTTAACTTCAGTGGGACTGCTAACAACACTTGGATTAAAAAAGTGTTTTTAGGCTCAAGCTCCTAATCAAAAACATTTTGGGACTTGAAGGAATGATACCCAAGTACCTGATTCTGTAAAACGTTAATCCTTAAAAGTTCAGAAAACTAGGGCTAGAGCACAAATTTCAGCCCTGGAACCAAATCATGAGAGAGTATTTGCATCAGTAAGATGAGCATATTTGATTACAAACCTCACTGAGCTTTTTTCTCTGACACACCAAGTTTCTCAACTCTTACTAAAATGGGATTAGACCCTTTGACTGCAAAGAAACTGCATCTGTTTACACCAGCACTGAATTCTGGGTCAGGGGGTTGATTATAAATATTTGCCTGAGTTGAAATTTGACCTACAAGGTTTGGACTCAAATAGAAGTTCAAAATGGTTTAAATTTTCAATTTCAAAAAAAGTTTTCAATATGTATAAAATATAATAATGAACTATTATTTTGGAACAGTCAAGCCTATACAGTCACTCATTTAAAAACTCTTTGTTCATACAGTTAAAAATGGCTTTAATTTAGTTCTTTACAGAACCTACTATTTTAAGTACAAGTAAATAAGACCTCACCAAGCCTTAACTCCAGTGAAACTACTCATGTGTGTAAGAGTTTGAGGGATCAGGACCTAAGCTATGGAAAGATACATTTATTTACCTAGGAGACTAGATAGTTCTATCCAGGCAAAGTTATAATATGCATGCTTTGGGGGCAATTTTTAGATACATACTACCTGAGATTGGAATGCTTTCCTCTAGTAAATGCCAGATAATCTCCTGGAATATATTTATTTCTAAACAAACACGCACACAAATTACACTTAAATAATTACAAGGGTGCTAGCAGAACTGTTAGGTCTGAAAGTTACAGTAACTTGATATTTGCCTCCTTTGTGGTTTTAAGGATTTCTACTTCTTCCTACCCTTCCCTCTCTCCTCCCTCCCTCCCCCAATAGTTGTTACTGCAGCATGAAATTTTGGCACCTTTTTATTGGGGGACAGATAGTGCAGGAGTAGATAGTAGAGATTTTCTCTCTCTCTTGCTCTCCTGTGTGCATGCCATAGGTTTTTCAGTGCCTCCAGGACTCTGACATTCTCTGTGAGGGAAAGTTTGTTTTGTATTTTAATCACAGTTGGAATCTTAATTGTCAATACTAGAAGAAAACTCAAGCTTTTATCCTGGGGGCTTCAGTTGCTGATAGTTTGGGCACTGAATAGGATGCATGTTGTTAGACATGATTAATGTCTAACAACCAGCAGAATGGTTTCACACCTCTGATTGGCAATTGATTAGTTAACTGCTTCAGCTAGTTTTAGCTTATTGTTTTTTCCAGGTGGACATCCTGCTTAACAGGATAAAGGTAACTGACCATCCTGCTGTATCAGCAGTATGATCCATAGCAATGAATGCAGACAAATACATTCACAGAGAATCAGCCTTAGGGCTGGTCTACACTGGGGGGGAATCGATCCAAGATATGCAACTTCAGCTGCGCAAATAGCATAGCTGAAGTTGAAGTATCTTGGATCGAATTACCTGGGGTCCAGACAGCGCGGGATCGACGGCCGCAGCTCCCCCATCGACTGCGCTACCGCCACTCGCTCTGGTGGAATTCCGGAGTTGACGGTGAGTGCATTCAGGGATCGATATATCACGTCTTAACGAGACACGATATATCGATCCCGGATAAATCGATTGCTACCCGCCGATACAGTGGGTAGCAAAGACGTACCCTTAGTTCCCACTTGATGGCTGGTGAAATCTAACTATAGAACACAGAAGCAGTTTGAGGTTTGTGCCCTGGTTTGTAACAGTCTGCCCTGAGGTTAGTACTCATGTTCATGAGCTACTCTAGACAACTTGACACCTACTCTGACATTTTCTGAATGAAACACTACTGAGAATTAAAGGGCTATAATCTAGCAGAAAAAGGCATAACAAGAACCATTGAAGCCAGACAAATTCAAATTGGAAAGAAGGTATATATTTTTAACAGTGTGGGTGATTAACCATTGGAAACAAACTACTAACCAAAGTGTGGATTTCTACACATCAAGATTGAATGCCTTACTGGTTATTGGACTCAATTTGGGATAACTGGGTGCAATTTAACTGGGCTTGTGATATATAGGAGATCAGACTAGATGGTCTAATGGTCTCTTCCAGCCTTAGACGCTGATTTTTTTGTTTTGAATTTTCTTATTTTGTATTGATCGAAATCTCCCCTTCCCCCCAAATTTTCCTTTGAGAACTTCAGTGTTTTCGGTTTTTGCTCAGATTCAGAATGAAGCCAAATTAGAAATCCTTCATGAAACAGAATTTCCATCCTCTGCACATCCTCTGTTACCAACCTTCAACATTCAGAAATCATAAGCTGAACCCCCAAAAGTCATGAGATTGGCTTACAAGTGAGGGAAATATTGGGTTCTTTTTATTTGCCTTTTGGTTTTTTGGACCTTTAAGGCTCACATTTTCAAGTTTTTCTCTGTAACCTTGAGGGCTAGAAACTTTTTTTGTATGTTTAAAGGAAAGCTGGAATTCTTGCACAACATGACTGGGAACTGGGACTTTAAGAAAAATATCAAATATTTATTATCACAATAAATCATGAGTTGGCAAAACTGAGGTATCAAGCATATGTGGACAGTCTGTACAGTATTGTACATGTTGACAAGCCTTCCCAAGCAGATTTCCTTCCCCCAGAGGTTCCTTTGCATTTGGATAGCTCAGTATCAGGATACCAGACAGCCTTCTTTCAAAGATTTCTCCGGAGCACTAACAGACCCAGATCTGTAATCATCTACCAGACCTCACCAGGAAAGATTCTTATCAGTCATACCTGCCTACTCAAGACTTGTCTAGAACTACTGTAATTTCACTCCCACCCCTTTTCATTGACAGACATGTACAGACTAATCAGTCCACAAATCTCCTTGCGTAAATCACTCTAGATGTCTTTGCTTTTGCTTTTAGCCACCTCTTTTGCCTTCTCCTTGCCCCTATTCTTAGGGACACATTTTTAAAGATATTTAGGTATCTAAAAATGCAGACAGGTGCCTAGTGGGAATTGATTAATGAGACTTAGGTGCCTAGTTATTCTTGGAAATCCCACTTGGTGTTTAGCTGCATCTTTAGGAGTCTAAATACCTTTAAAAATCTAGCCCTTTAATCTTACTCTTAGTTACACGTATCAAGGCCAGACAGCCACCTACCAATGTAACTATGGTCATTAGTTACAGGAGAACAAAACGAGAAGCAAATTAATTGTGTTACAAAGGGAAGGGCAGGTGTAGATAAAAAAAACTGGTCAGCCATACACAGAAACATTGACAAAACTTAAATGATTGTTATAGACAATGGTCTGGGGATTCTGAATCTTGTCTATCTAAAGTGATTGCAAAGTATAACCACATACATTATATTTGATTTCATTGCAGTTGATGTAATATATATTTTCTATACAGGCCTTCAGGAGGTACTATATCCAAGAGACAAGCTTTTGGCATATTCAAGAGCTAATATGGAGATCCTGTTTTATCCAGCTCATGTGGCATAAAGATCATGAAGAACTATTAAGCAGCTTGCACAACATCCAATCCCAAATTCTAACAGCAACATTAGTTGCAGCTGGAGAAGGGAGAACATTTTAGCGTCAGCACTAATTAATTAAACAATGGGCATATGAAATATATTTACATGATATTGTGACAAAGTTCCTCCTCTGCCTTGGTGGGTCCTGCACTTATTGGTAGATTTGCTCGCTTCACAGATTCACCCTGTAGGTCAGGAAACAGTCCAGAGACCTTCCCCTCTGGTAGAAGCTATAGTCCAGGTCAATTCCTCCTGTGTTTGATCAGGAGTTGGGAGGTATGGGGGGAACCCAGACCCACCCTCTGCTCCGGGTTCCAGCCCAGGGCCCTGTGGACTGCAGCTGTTTAGAGTGCCTCCTGGTACAGTTGCACAACACCTACAACTCCCTGGGCTACTTCCCCATGGCCTCCTCCCAACACCTTCTTTGTCCTCACCACTGGACCTTCCTCCTGATGTCAGATAACGCTTGTACTTCTCAGTCCTCCAGCAGTATGCCTACTCACTCTCAGCTTCTTGCACTCCTCTTGCTCCCAGTTCCTCACACACACTTCCTCTCCTCTGGTTCCCCCTGGGTTGGCTGGAGTGAGCCCTTTTATAGCATCAGAGGGGCCTTAATTAGAGTCAGGTGCTTAACTGCCTCACCTGACTCTTAGCAGGTTAATTGGAGTCAGGTGGTCTATTAGCCTGGAGCAGCCCCTGCTCTGGCCACTCAGAGAACAGAAAACTACTTATCCAGTGGCCAGTATATCTCCCTTCTGCTACTCTGCTATTCCCAACTGGTCTGGGTCTATCACAATATGTAGTATACCACTTAAAATGTGTTGCTTTTTAAATTATAAATATGCACACAATAATATGGCCAATATCAATACCCAAACGACACAAAGTTAAGAGAGAGAATGTATGGGAGGCAACGATGATGATAAAACTCACAGAATTCATTAAAGGTTGTTTGAAGATTTTGGATCTCATTTTCCATCATCTCAGCTTAGCCTCCACGTACACGTGCATAACTTTATACATTCATGTAGCAGAGTGTCATGATTCTCCTGTGAGCCCAGCTCTCTTAACAGGTGTTGCAATGCTGCAGGTTAATTACAGCTGGCTCATTGTGGCAGGTGTGGCTCATTAGACTCCATCCTGAATGTACAGGATATGGGTGCAGCTCTTTGTACCTAGCCTGTTGGTTGCTCTTCTACATAATAGAAAATATAGAGGAGGCTCATGTTTTTTGCAAATTTATTGGTCGGGGACTGAAGAACTCGCATCACCACCTCCTTCCCAGAAAGCCTGAATTAAATCCTCTGAATACAAACACTTCATTGAGGAGTCTAGGGATATGTCTATGCTGCAGTTGGAAGCAAGCCTTCCAGCTTGGGTAGACTGACCGATGCTAGCGGAGCTCAAGCTGACACGCTAAAAATAGAAGAGTGGTTGTTGCAGCTCTGTCGGACTAGCCACCCACACTCAGACCCAAGGGTGGGCTTGAGAGCTTGAGCTGCCATAAGAACATAACATAAAAATGGCCGTTCTGGGTCAGACCAAAGGTCCATCAAGCCCAGTATCCTGTCCTCTGACAGTGGCCAATGGCAGGTGCCCCAAGGGAATGAACAGACAGGTTATCATCAAGTGATCCATGCCCTGTCCCCCAATCCCAGCTTCTGGCAAACAGAGGCTAGGGACACCATTCCTGCCCATCCTGGCTAATAGGACCTATCTTCCATTAATCTATCTAGCTCCCTTTTGAACCCCGTTATAGTATTGGCCTTCACAACACCCTCTGGCAAGGAGTTCCAGAGGTTGACAGTGCGTTGTGTGAAAAAATACGTTCTTGTGTTTGTTTTAAACCTGCTACCTATTAATTTCATTTGGTGGCCCCTTGTTCTTGTATTATGAGAAGGAGTAAATAACACTTCCTTATTTACTTTCTCTATACCACTCATGATTTTATAGACTTGTATCATAACCCTCCTTAGTTGCCTCTTTTCCAAGCTGAAAAGTCCCAGTCTTATTAATCTCTCCTCATACGGAAGCTGTTCTATACCCCTAATCATTTTTGTTGCCCTTTTCTGAACCTTTTCCAATTCCAATATATCTTTTTTGAGATGGGGCGACCACATCTGCACGCAGAATTCAAGGTGTGGGCATACCATGGATTTATATAGAGGCAATGTGATATTTTCTGTCTTATTATCTATCCCTTTCTTGATGATTCCCAACATTCCAAGCTGCAAGGTCCACAGTGCTATTTTTTACCTCGAGCCCCACTCGTGCCAGTCTGTCTACCAGGGCTGGGAGGCTTGCGCTCAGCTGCACTGTGGATGTACACTAGGAGGCCCAGAAGCCTGTGGGATTTGTATTATGCTTATTTACAAATGAAATATAAGGATGAGTTAGCTCTGCCCCTTCTCATTTTTATACTTTCTTGCCCTTTTTCCGGTGAGGGGGAAAAAAACAAAACAGTGAGGTTTATTCCAAGTGAAACTTTTCAGAAAATGTTATTAGGAATTTTTAATGTTTCAACAGTTTTTAAATCCTTCCAAATATGTGGTGGGGGAGGGTTGTTTGTTTTGTTTTTGCAAACTGAACTCTTTTGGCTAGCTCTAACCAGTGCCTTCTGCTAGTTTGGGTGGAAATCCACAGTTGTTGCTGCTTTTCTGGTACGGCTCATCCTCCCATCTCCACTATTATTATTTTTTGTTGTTGTTCCTTATAGGGCCCATAATGTGCTAGACATGCTCTACCAGTCACAAAGGAAGTCACAGTCCAATCCCCAGAGAGCTTAAATTCTTTAAATAATATAATATCTAGCACTTATATAGCACTTTTCATCACTAGCTCTCAAAGTACTTTTCAAATGGAGATATTATCCCCATTATACATAAGGGGAAACTGAGGCACAGAGAGAAAATGACTTTTCTAAGGTCACCCAGTAAGCCAGTAACAGAGCTAGGAATAGAATCCAGGTCTCTTAAGTCCTAGTCCAGTGCCAGTTTTTATCCCGTGGTAAACACACTTCTTTTTTTTTTTTTTGGTCAGTGAAGCCAAAGTTCCAGAGGCACTGCTCCCTCCATACCCAGACCTGGAAAATACCTATCAGATGGTTCTGGGGGAAGAATACAGGGGAGAGAAGAAAACTACAACTTACCCTAAAAACAGGGCGGCAGTTCCACTGGCATCAATAGCTGTTTGATCTGAGTGATCACTTCAGGATTGAACCTGCAACGCATAATAAAAATTAATAACATTTGTCAGTTACATAAAACAATAACAAAGAAGTGACTTACTTCATCTGCTACCTTGTAATGATGGCGCTCACCATCATAAAGGCCAGGATTCTGAAACCAGAGATGGGCACAGAGGTGCACTATTGCTATAGTCCGCCAGGGCATTCCAGAAACATAAGGAGACACGTATGAATCCTCTCAGAACAGACCCAATTATTAGAACAAATCATTGGAACTTCATATTGTAAATGAGATGTATCTAGATACACAAAATATCTTAAATAACATCACAAACAAACCTGACATTCCACTATGGAGACAAAGTGTACATCTTTGTTGCTCTTGTAATTTAATACAAAAATGTCATTTTATATATTAAATCACACCAAATTATGATTCAAGACCTACTGTGTTCTTCTGACAATTTTCCAAGCACCTGCACCTGCTTTTGTCAGAAACTGTGCAATATGGTATGCGCTTATGGTAGTGCCCATGTTACTCTAATACAGCAACATGTGCAGGGACTGCTGTATCCACAGCCATGACACAAATACTTCCCCCCAAAATGGTTTGCAATACAAACGGAGAATTCGGTCCACAGAATGTTTATTTTTTTCTTCTTCAAAATCTGCTAGAAATTTGAAGGAAAATACATATCTCACAGTTAATAAAATATACTATGGAACAAAATAACAAACAGTCTCTTTAATTTGTTCTTTACTCTCTTAGATTTTATACTATTAGAGAGAGAGAAAACACTCTTCCTTAATAATAAAGACCTTAGCACTACATCCTGAGGTGTGAATCAAGCATGCAAACAATTATTTGTATTACTTGCCTATTTAAACAGTGGAACAGAAGTTAAAAATAATGAATTCATATGTGTAATATCACAGTTAACTATGATGCTTGACAGCTATTTCATAAAATATCACAAAGTCATATGTGAAGTACATGTACGCTAAGTTGCTGTAAACATCAGTTGGCATGCCTGACATTTCTTTGGTGGTCTGAATTCAGGTTTATATTTCAAAGGCTATGAATGGAGATAGCTTTACAGTTGCCCTTGTGTCTTCTTGCCTGAAAGAACTCTTTAACAATTCTGAAATGGGCAAGCTTTAATGTTTTTTGCTGAACCGTCTCCCTCATCTGACAAGAGACTAATTAGTTACATTTACAGCAATATTTCAAATGGGAATAATCCAACTTTTTCTAGTGTGAACATATATATCATTCACAGTTCTCTATATTAAATGAGTCAATTTTTGTTCTCTGCTGGATTCAAACCTGTGTCTTTTTAATATTTCTTAATGGGATTTTTGTTCAATTAAAAGTATGCATGGCATACTTACTAAATTATGTGTCAGTTTGCAGCAATTGTTATTTCTAGCAATGTAATAGTCTGAACAGAAAAGCTTTGAAATAACTGTCCACTTCTCTTTGGCACAAACCAGTTACCAGAATTCAGACTTATCTGACAACAGCTGTAGTGATATATTCTAAAACAAAACATTTTCAAAATACTACTTTAGAAAACATAAATCTATCCTGGTTATAACTAGATGTTAGCATGTGATCATGGAAAATAACATCAACTTCTGGTTTCAGCACAACAGTCTTCTCCCCAAGACTTGCTCAAACTCTTCATCTGTCAGAGAGATGTTGAATTAACTTGAATAAACTGATTTGTATTTGGAAACTAAGTTATTGGTACTTGATTTTGGGGGTCCATTACTCATGCTTGACAACACTACTGTTTCCTAGGGGCCCAATACAGCAAAAGCAAAAACAAATCACCACAGCTGACTTAGCACAATGGAAGCAGAATTTTTCAAAGTTTCCCACTATAGAAGCCACATAACTTTTCTGAAATCAGCCCAACAGGATTTTGACTGATAGGTGCCAAAACAAACTCATATTCTTGTAAAGGTTGTGCAGTATGTGCATAGGTGCTAGAACTAAGGGTATTGCCACACTCCCAGGCTTGAAGTAGTAATAACATCCCAAACACATGGTTTCTGCCTTCAGCATCCCCACTATAAAAATTGTTCCAGCACCACTGTCTCTGTGTGTATGTATACATATACAGGGCTGGCTCCAGGCACAAGCGCAGCAAGCAGGTGCTTGGAGCGGCCAACGCAAAGGAGCGGCACATCCGGGTCTTCGGCAGCAATTCGGCGGCAGGTCCCTCGGTCCCTCTCGGGCCTGCCACCGAATCACCGCCGAAGTGGCGGCGGTAGAGCTGATCGCAGGATTTTTTTTTATTTTTTTTTTTTCACCGCTTGGGGCGGCAAAAATGCTGGAGCCGGCCCTGTACATACACATGCGCGCACACAGTTGTGTGGCACAGACATTTTATTGGCATGAGTCTGGAATGACCACAATACTCATATGCGGTGAAGCCATGAGTGAGTTATGCAGGTCATCTCAAATGAGCATCCATACAAGCCTCTATATCGCACTACAGTATCATGTATGTCCGGTATGTGCTACATATCTCAGAGAATAACTTTTTTAGGAATGTTATAGGAAGTTTTAACAATTTTTATTGGGACTATTTTGTTATTCCTCCACTAGTAGAGTGACATGCCTTGTATACTGATTTTTAGAAGTGCTGAGCAACCAGAATGCCAAGTGAAGTCAACAGCAGCTGTGGGGCATCAACTTCTCTAAAATAACAGGCCCCTAGGTAGCATGAGTCCGACAGCATGGAAATTAGGGGAGAGAAAAAAATAACATGAATCCATTTAAAACATGTGACCCAAAATAGCTTTCTGGACATAAAAATGTCATAGCTTTGAAGTCCAATATCTTGAGACATTCCAGACCTAGAAGCAAGTGCTATGTCTCCCATTTATAAGCTGTGAATTTCCACAATTCCAGTGGTACAAAGCTTCTATCCTGCTATTACACCTGGGACATGTCACTGGTGAAGGACTGAATATTGCCTATCTTACTGTATTTCAGACAAGTGACATTTCAGAGGGGCAATTCCATATTTTAGGGGGGAAGAGCAAACATGTTTCTATCAGGTTTTGATTTAAACAGCAGCTGTTAGAAGCTTTTCAAAAGGCTGGAATGCTAGAAATAGTGTCAAAGGAGATGCACTGGTAGAGAAAGGGATGAGGAGGTGGTCAAAGGTGCATGATAAAATCATTTTAAAACATGGTCTACAATTTATCATATGGGCATCTCCTCCCCTTTGCACAAAGTATAACTCCATGAGAGGTGGGAGAGGAGATGCCATGAGAGTCTGTCCTTGGTGGTGGCTTAAAGCAGACGAGTCAACTGGAGGAAGGGGGGCACTGCCTGTGTAGGCTCTGCTCATTTCCTTACATTCTTTAGTCAGCACCAGATCTGCTGCCTTGGATTGTGTCTGATTCCTGCAGCCCATTCCAGAGACTGATCACCCAAGAAAATACCCTATTTCCTGATGGCCCAAACTGAGCCTGGTTTTTGTTATCAACTTTGTAGGCAGTTTCTTAAGAAAGCAGTGTTCCTACTTAGTCTTAAAAGTCCTAACCAAACAGGCTGAAATAAGAACATATTGTTTCTAAGCAGGTCTTGTACTTGTCCATAGTAACACTTAAAACTGCCCTGGACTATCCAGTTTCAATGGGTTTGCATGTGGCACTTGGCAATAGAGAGACAGGAAAATATACAGTTTGCAACTACTGGGGATAAGAACAGGTGAACCAACCCTGAACTTCATAAGAGGCTTGTCCAGCGTCCAGCCTCCACTACTCCACCCTCTTCATCATTCTAGGAAGTAGAAGTGGGCAATTGACTTAGTAAAGCATCTGCAGCCATGGACAGAGGAGGATGGGTAACAGAGCTAGGCAGCTACTGCATGCTCAAAAGTCAGTAGCCAGCAACAGCAGGCAACTGTGCCTGATAAGATAAGGGGGAGGACTTATTCAGAAACTAGAAAGAACTGGGAGGACATGGAGAGAGTGGCAGTGGAAAGAAGAGGCGAGAGATGGGATCCCTTAGCTTAAAACACTACAAGGACGAGTGCATGTGCCTTTATGGTATGAATGGTTAAGAGGGCTCACAGAGACTTGCTGTCTCGCCAGACAAGTACATTCCAGCTCTTAGTATTGAAACAGAACCAAATATAAACATCACATTGATAAAATGCACTATGCTAGGTTAAATGAGCAGTTCTTGGGAGTGTATTCAATTAATGTTTTTACATTCCCTTGTTTCTCCTGTTCTCATTTTAACAAGGCTTGATATTGAGAAACTGTAGCACATGCATAAGGCTGGTCATGATTAGAGTCTAGAAAAATGGATCTTGATCACGAAGCCCTGTGTCCTAATTAACTTGCCCATCTGAAAAGATGAATAATGGTTCTGCTGATATGAGGGCTAACTTGTTATAAACATAAAATGGCACCACTTACATTTCTTGTGGTCTGAGTTCACCATGTTTTATTTCAAAGAATATGAATGGAGACAGTTTTACAGATGCTTTTGCGTCTTCATACTTAAAAAAACTTTAATAGTTCTGAAAATGGTAGACTTTAATAGTAGAAACAATATTTCTATGACAAAGTGATCTGAATAGTTACTGGTACATAAATGCCATTACTAAAGTTGTTCAACAGCACCTTTTAAGCCATAAGCATAAATGTACTGTAGCACGATGCTTGGAATTCAGTTATTTAAAGATAATTGGTGGAAATAGAAATATCAGTCATCTAAATTCACATAATATCATACGCGAAAGAAAAAGCAACAATGTTTACCCTATTTCTTAGGCGTGGGTTTGTTTATTTGCAGTCAAATCATAATTTATATTGGCTTCTCACATATTGATATGTTGAAGAAATAAACAACAAATATAATTTCCAATCCATCTGTTAGAAAGACAATAGTCAGAGGTTTTTCTGACAGGTTTAAAACGTTATGTTTTGCAGAAGTGCATTTTCCTGTTCAAAACTAACAAATGGAGCACCAGAGTTTCTGTTATGTTCAGCATTCTCGCAGCACAGGGAGGGGAAGGGGATTACTCTGTTATGTCTTCCTCATTCTCTTCCACACAACTGGCTCTGTTAGAGGTTAGAGCAGCCCGGGGGTTGTTGTAATTTGTGCCCACTGGGCCGGCTACCGTCTCTAAAGGACAGTCCACCATCTGAGCAGTCAGATCACCAGACACTCTGGCCACTCCTCCTACTTATCTCTGACACAATCCTGTATTAGGGCTGTGGAGAGGAATGGAGTAGGAGCCAGCTACCCTGGCACTATGTCTCCTGGGCTGGCCACATGCTCCATCCCTAACAAGGAGCCTAGAGACAGATTGTTCCCTTTCCATTACATAAGTATTCCAAAGAGAATATGGCCCATAAGGCCTATCAGGTTATATTAATGCTAGGATTGGCAAATTTCTACTTACACAAATTCTACCCTTGCCCTGACCCCTGCCCTGCCTCTGAGGCCCCACCCATTCTCTGAGGCCCCGCCCCCACTCACTCCATCCCCCCTCCCTCTGTTGCTCGCTCTCCCCACCCTCAATCACTCGCTCATTTTCACCGGGCTGGCTCAGGGGGTGAGGGCTCCGGCAGGAGTGCAGGCTCTGGGGTATGGCCGGGGATGAGAGGATTGGGGTGCAGGAGGGGACTCTGGGCTGAGACCAAGGGGTTCAGAGGGCAAGAGGGGGATCAGGGCTTGGGCAGGGGGTTGGGGAACAGGGGGTGGGTGAGGGTTCTGGCTGGGGGTGCAGGCTCTGGGGTGGGGCCAGGGATGAGAGGTTTGGGGTTCAGGAAGGTGCTCTGGGCTGGGACTGAGGGGTTCGGAGAGCAGGAGGGGGATCAGGACTGGAGCAGGGGGTTGGGGCAGGGAAGGGGATGAGAGGTGCAGGCTCTGGGTGGCACTTACCTCAGGCAGCTCCCAGAAGCAGCGGTATGTCCCCCCTTCTGGCTCCTAGGCAGAGGCACAGCCAGGTGGCTCTGCACACTGCCCTGTCCACACGTGCCGCCCTGCAGCTCCCATTGACCATGCTTCCCGACCAATGGGCGCTGCGGATTTGGTGCACAGAGCCCCCTGGCTACCTCTGTGCCTAAGGTCCGCAGGGACATGTCGCTGCTTCTTGGAGCCGCACGGAGCCACGGCAGGCAGGGAGCCTGCCTTAGCCCCGCTGCGCCACCAACCAGACTTTTAATGGCCTGGTCAGCAGTGCTGACCAGAGCCACCATGGTCCCTTTTTGACTGGGCGTTCCGGTCAAAAACTGGACACCTAGCAACCCTAATTAATGCCCTTTATTATTTGTATGGTCTAACAGTATGCAAGGCATTTTACAGATATACAGGGAAACAAGGGTTCTGCCCTAAAGATTTTATCTACATAGACACAAAAGGAACAATATTTATATAAGTTTCATTTCTGAAAATTGAATAAACAATAACTGCTGGGTGCTATCTAACACTTCTGCTACTGGGCTATAGTATTACCATGACTTCACAAAACAATAAGCAATAATTTTTGCAAAAGGCAAGAGGCCTGACTGACTCCTGTGTTACTCCAATTTTACACCAATGGTTTCTCCATATTTAAACCAGAATAAAAATGAAGTAACACAATGGTGAATCAGGCTCACTGTGTCTAAACTAGTCACATTTGCCTGGCATTGTCATCTCCATATATTATTCATCTCACAGCAATAATGCAGTTTTGTTTGCTTTTTTTAAAAAAAGCAACTGATATAAGTATACATGAAAAAGAGTTTGTTCACCTATAATTTCTTACAAATAGATGTTACGTTCACATAGCTACCCAGAATTGAATCAATTCTATTAATGTCACAAACTGGCACATTAATCAAGCTTGAAGTGAATGAAAAATAGTCACACTAAGGATAATGAAAGCTTGAAACTCTTACCTTAGTAAAGGCTTAGCTACTATGGCAGTGGGCCCTATAGAAAACACAGAGATAGGCAGACATAAAAACATATGGCATTAAGCCAAAGAAATATGTGGTGACTAAAGCTAAAACTCTATATTCTCACAGGTAATTGATCTCCATTTGGATTTTTACAAAATAAAGCTTTATTTCATATAACATCTGTCATGAAAACTCCAATTATATTATTTAACTTTGCAAAGCATTTTGGGAATACAGAGTCCAAGTGAATAAAAGAGACATAAATTTAAAGATGCAAAAACAGAGGACATAGATGTTTAGGTATGATTTGAACATCCTAGGTCGATGAGGCGGAAGAGATATAGAGAGGCTATTTCATATAGCAGGCACAGCAAAGGAGAAGTCTTTTGCACTGAGAGTGGAGAGACTGTGGGAAGTGAAGGAAAGGAGTACATTTCTCCCTAATAAAGTTTTCCTTCCTGCTCTATGTCTGTCCCATTGACCTCATTACAAAGTGTTACTCCACACCCCTGTATATGATTTACCCTTTATGTGTCTGATCCAAAGCCCAACAAAGCGAAAGGGAGTCTTTCCGTTGACTTCAATAGATTTTGGATCAGGCTCTCCAAGCAGAAAAGGAAATACTGATTTTCTGAATTTCACATCGGGCTCAGAGAAAGAAAATAAGACAAAAGCAAGAGTGAGATCTCTTAACCCTCCCCTCTCTCTAAAAGGAGTCAGGTCCTAAAAGCTTCCTGAAAAATGCTAATGGCTGGTAGCTTTGAGTAAAGAGTAAGTATATAAAGTCACTGCAGATTTTTATTATTCTTTTTATCATGATACCTTTACTCCATTCAAATCAAACTCACATGGACCGTCATTACCAGTAATAATACTATATTGCATATACGTCAATTCAGCTTCCACACCGACATCCTAGCCAGCCTGCCCTTAACTGCTACAGCTGTATGAATAACAGATTTTTTTCAGTTTGCTGGCAATTAAAAAAAATCAGAAATAAAATTTGTTTGAGGTCAAATGAAATGTTTCATTTTGATTTTGAGCAATTTTTAAACTTTTTAAAAAATAAAACTGAAGGAATTTCAAAGCAATAAGTCATTTCAAAATGAAAAATCCAAATGTTTTGATTTTTTTCAGAATTTTTTTAGTGTTTTTGATTTTTCAACTGAAACAATTCAGTGAATTCAACATGAATTCATACAATGTTTCTGTTGGCCCAAAACTGGATTTTTTCACCAGAAAAAAGTTTTGGTCAAAAAACTTCACCCAGCTCTATTTACCTCCTCATTTTGCTGTTCAGCCCTGAATCAGTTCTCTCACTCAGTATTATGGCCATTCATTTAGCCTTGTCTTCACTAAACACTGCTCTCTCTATGGGTATGTCTACACTGCAATTAGACACCTGTAGGTTGGGCTTGTGGGGCTCGGGCTAAGGGGCTGCATAATTGAAGGGTAGACATTCGGACCCAGGCTCCAGCCTGATCTGTGGGACTCTCCCACCTCACAGGGTCCTGCAGCCCAGGCTCCAGCCTGAGCTCCAAAGTTTACACTGCAATTAAACAGCCCCTAAGCCCAAACCTCACGAACCGGAGTCAGCTGGCACAGGCCAGCCATGGGCTTTTAATTGCAGTTTAGACATAACCTATGTGACCACTGTTAAGAGCTGATGTAACAGCCACTACCTCACCTGCTTCAGGCTTTGTTCACATACAACCCACCACCCAACCGTTCTATGGTCTCCATTCCTCAATGGCGTCAGCTTTTCTGCCATTATTAGCCTCCCTACTGTCATCTCAGGAATTGGCGTGGGAAATAGCAGGCCCATTAGCGATAATATTTAATGAATCTGTAAACTCGGGGGTGGTCCCGTTAGACTGGAGAATAGCTAATGTGGTTCCTATTTTCAAGAAAGGGAAAAAAAGTGATCCGGGTAACTACAGGCCTGTTAGTTTAACATCTGTAGTGTGCAAGGTGTTAGAGAAAATTCTGAAGAGAAACTAGTTGAGGATCTGGAGGTTAGTGGCAATTGCGATAAATTACAACATGGTTTTACAAAGGGCAGATCGTGCCAAAAGAATCTGATCTCCTTCTTTGAGAAAGTAACGGATTTATTAGATAAGGGAAATGCGGTGGACCTAATATACCTGGATTTCAGTAAAGCGTTTGATACTGTACCCCATGAGGAATTATTGGTTAAACTGAAAAACATGGGGATCGATATGAAAATCCAGAGGTGGATAAGGAATTGGTTAATGGGGAGAATGCAGCGGGTCGTATTAAAGGGTGAACTGTCAGGTTGGAGGGAGGTTACTAGTGGAGTGCCTCAAGGTTCGGTTTTGGGACCCATTTTATTTAATCTATTTATAACTGACCTCGGAACCGATTGCAGGAGTGGGCTGATAAAGTTTGCGGATGATACGAAGGTGGGAGGCGTTGTAAATTCAGAGGAGGATAGGGATATCCTGCAGGGAGACTTGAATGAGCTTGTGAATTGGAGTATCAGAAATACGATGAAATTTAATAGTAAAAAGTGTAAGGTGATGCATTTGGGGATGACTAATAACAATTTTAGTTACAAGATGGGGACGCATTGGTTAGAAGTAACGGAAGAGGAGAAGGACCTAGGGGTCCTCGTAGACCGCAGGATGACTATGAGTCGACAATGCGACGTGGCGGTGAAAAAAGCCAATGCTGTCTTGGGATGCATTAGGCGAGGTATATCTAGTAGGGATAAGGAGGTCCTGCTTCCATTGTACAAGGCGCTGGTGAGACCTCATTTGGAGTACTGTGTGCAGTTCTGGTCTCCCATGTTTAAAAAAGATGAACTCAAACTGGAACGGGTGCAGAGAAGGGCCACTAGGATGATCAGAGGAATGGAAAACCTGTCGTATGAAAAGAGACTAGAGGAGCTTGGGTTGTTTAGTCTGACAAAGCGAAGGCTGAGGGGGGATATGATTGCTATCTTTAAATATATTAGAGGGATTAATACAAGAGAGGGAGAAGAATTATTCCAGCTTAGTACTAATGTGGATACGAGAACGAATGGATATAAACTGGCCGTGGGGAAGTTCAGGCTTGAAATTAGACGAAGGTTTCTGACCGTCAGAGGGGTGAAATATTGGAACGGCCTTCCGAGGGAAATGGTGGGGGCGACGGACCTGTCTGGTTTTAAGATTAAGTTAGATAAATTTATGGAGGGAATGGTTTAATGGTAAAACATAGTAGTCAAGGAAAACCAAGCAATGGTAGGTAAATAGTATAATGGCTGACAGGTGTCAGGCTGGAGACTCTTGCCTATATGCTCGGGGTCTTACTGATCGCCATATTTGGGGTCGGGAAGGAATTTTCCTCCAGGGTAGATTGGCTGAGCCTCTGGAGGTTTTTCGCCTTCCTCCGCAGCATGGGGCAGGGATCTCTAGCAGGAGGGTCTCTGCCGATTGAAGTCACCTAAAACAGGATTGGGGACTTCAACAGCAGAGTCCAGGGAAGGGGTAGGGACGGTTTTATGGCCTGCAGCATGCAGGGGGTCAGACCAGATGATCATAATGGTCCCTTCTGACCTTAAAGTCTATGAGTCTATGAGTCTATGAATCTCCTCTATAGATTCAATTGAAAATTCATTCCATTCCACTCTCCCTGCCACCTTGGACTCCTATTTCCCTTGGTTCCCCCATAAAGTCTGTTCCAACAACCCTAAACTCTGCTTACCTCAATATCTGCTTCTTGCATGCCTGTTAATGTGAAGCTGAACACCTTTGGAGAAAACATCATGAACACATGGATTTTACTATAAATGTGTTCCCCTCCAGTTATATTATCTTTCTGATCAAGCATCTCTATTCTTATTGACACCCACATTCACAGCCATCTATTTCCCACCTTTGACTTTGTTCTAAAACCTACCCACCACCACCACCCTTTTTCTGTCACAACAAGGTTCTTTACCTGTTTCCTTCTTCTAATCCCTCCACTTTCTCCAGTGACTATATTCCCCCCGCTGCCTCTGGATATCACTTGTCCCCACTCTCATCCCTTACTTTTCCATAAATATTGTGGTGATTTTTTTTACATTCACCCTTCTGCATGGAATGCTCTCCCTGAAGAAATCCAAACAGCCACTATCTTCTCCTTCAAGTCACTCTTAAAATCCACTTCTGCTGTGAGCCCTACCAGAAGGAAGTCAACCAACAATGACTAGATTGAGCATCAGCTGGGCATAGCTGATATTTTTAATATAAAAAAAAATCAAATAACTTGAACCAGTGAAGATGTGCATAGTATGCTATATAACTGTGTGATCTCTTTACTTTTTACCCTCATCCTAACATGCCCTTCTTTTGGTTTGTCATTTTCGCTTGTTCTCTTTTGTTTCAAGGTATACTGTGAGTTCTTTGGTCCAGGAACCATGAATTTCTGTGGGTTTACACAGTGCCTAGAACAATGAGAGGTGGGGGGGAGAGAATACTCACTGGGGTCTCTTGGTGCTACCCAAATATGAATAATAATTCAAATAACAATAAAAATATAATTGGGGCCTGGGTCATCAACATAAATTCACTCCAACACTGGAATGTACCCACTCTGAGGTAGATAGAAATACACATTTTACCATCAGCTCTGCAAAATAATTTGGGAAAGAAAAGTAATTTATCCAGTGGAATCTATGAGAGAAATTTTAGATGGGCATGACATAATTGCCTGTAGTGGAATTTGGACAAGAGAATACTGGGGCTAACATATTACAAAATTGCTTTGGAATCTTTAATAAATATGATCAGTCAGAAGGACCTCAGATTTACATCCCATCTTAAAGGTGGATCACCAGCACTGGAAATTCAGCTGTTGCAAAATTTAAACCATCTGAATTGCACAGAATTGTTGACTTAGTGAAGGCAATAAAAAAACATTATATGGGTCATTTTTCACTTCCCTTTCTGTCAATAGCAAATACCAGCATTGTTAACATTCAGAAACATGCCACTTTTTACCATTCTAACAAAAAAAGTGCTGACCCAACCAGCAAGATCAGTAATTGAAATAGTTGTCAATAGCAGGAAGTCTCCCAGATTCAGGCCCTAAGCAATGGCATAGTAAATTTCACCCAGATTTCTGATGCCTTAAAATGTCTGAACTAGCCCTCACCTTTATGAGAAGATAGCTAAAGAACATTTCTTGACTGGTGAAGAGAACTTTCCTACCATGCTGACTAAATTGAATCTTTTCAATACATTTTAAAAACATTTTTTTAAATGTCTTGTAATCCTAAACTACCACAAAGTTCTCTTGTTTCTTTTCTCAGAGACTCTTGGACAGTTACTGATTTTTTAAAGAATTTATTATATATGCCTTTGGTTATTTTTGTTCAATTTATTCTTCTCAAATAATGAATTAAAGTACATAAACAGGCTACAGTTGTTTAGATTTCTAAATTCTGATACCTCCCCCATATGGGGCCACAACCTCCTTTTTTCTTTGTCTTTGACTTTTCTGTAGACTGAAATCCAATACTTTTGTCTGCATCTGCTGCTAAAAGCCTTTTTTCTCCAGCCATGCCACAGTTCCCTGGTGGCTCATTTAGCACATTTACATTTGGCTCTTAAAATCCTAAACAGCCCATTTCACACCTAGCAATAGTGTACTGATGAAAGAAGCACTCTACTTATGGCTTGTGTGATGACAGCAAGAACTTCTTTGACTCTTAGCCCTGGTCTACACTACAGAGTTAGGACAACATAAGACAGCTTACATTGACCTAACTCTGTAAGGCCTGGTCTAAACTGGGGCGGGGATCGATCTAAGATATGCAACTTCAGCTACGAGAATAGTGTAGCTGAAGTCGACGTATCTTAGATCGACTTAGAATCACTTACTTCGCATCCTCGCGGCGCAGGATCGATGGCCGCGGCTCCCCTGTCAACTTTGTTTCTGCCTCTCGCCGAGCTGGAGTTCGGCAGTCGACGGGAGAGCGATCAGGGATCGGTTTATTGCATCTACACTACACCCGATAAATCGATTCCCGATAGATCGATCGCTACCCGCCGATCTGGCAGGTAGTGTAGCCATACCCTAAACGTCTACACTATAATGTTGCTCCCGCCGATGTAAGTCATCCACTACACTGACTTAATAACTCCACCTCCATGAGAGGTGTAGTGGGTAAGTTGATATAGTTGACACTGTGTCCGCATAACCACTGTGTTGCTTATATCACCTGTTGCCATCCGGACTGCCAGGCTGATAACCAGAGCCCTGCTGCCCGGGCTGGCAGCTGGAGCCCTGCCGGGCTGACAGCTGGAGCCCCGTCACCCAGGACTGGCAGTTGGAGCCCTGCTGCCCAGGGCTGACAGCTGGATTCCTGCCGCCAGGGCTTACATCAACTGTTGCTGCCTTTCAGAAGCTGTCCCACAATGCCCTGCTCTATCAAATAAATTGGTGCATGCGCTCCTGGTGAGGATGTGTACTGCTGGCACAAGAAGCATAGTGTGGACATGCAAAAGCAGTTCAATTACTGCAGTAGCTGTATATCAATGTAACTTAAATCGACTTAATTTTGTAGTGTAGACTTGCCCTTAGACATCCCCACAAAGTCCTTTTTCATATTTTTTGGAGACAAACAAAATCATATAAGCAATATTTTTGGCAAAAGGCAAGTTTGCTGCAATAGTACTGAAGTTCTGAAAATGGTCAGTGCTTATTCTGCAGTAGAGATAATTTCCTATAGCAGAATTAAGGATACTGTGAAATTCAACTGAAAGTTATAAAAAAAGGTAAAAATCTGAATTTGGGATCTGTCCTAATCCTGAAGCCCTTCTGCAGGTAAAACTCACATTGAAGTCCATGCAAACTACTCCTACATCAGGTCTGTAGGACTGGACCCTTAGGCACTGTATACTTGTGTTAGTGGCTTCGACGCCCACGTGTAGATGGGTCACCTGCTACCATCAACATTCTTATTATTGTATTGATTATGCCTAAATTAGCAGGGTTACTTACACCACATAAATCTAATATAATGCCATTAACAAATTGACACCTCTCCTGATCCTATCTCCTTCCCAAATTCACATTAAAAAGAAGGAGCCTTGCCAAGTGTCTGGAAAGTTAACAGTTCCAGATTCTGGCAGACAAGAGCAGGGAGTACATTCCAGAGGAGAGGAGCTCCCACAAGTAAATACGGTAGCTCCCTTGCTTCTACATTCCATTCTGTTTGCACTTCTGTTGATTGCAACTGTGGTAGCATGGAATAAAGAGAGGCAATCACTTAGACAAGTATTCATGCACCTCTAGGCATTATTATATAGTGTAATATAGGTAACCCAGATCCAAACCATTTAGTGCTTTAAAGGTAATAGACACCATCTTGAGTTGCACCACCATCCTACAGGCTATTAGTGCAGCTTGTGGAGCACAGGTGTTATAAGTTAACAAAAAATTATCCTTAAAAGCAAGTTCTGAATCCTGAACCAACTTTATATTCCAAATGGTCCCTACATGCAGCTCCAAACAGTTAGTCCCATCTAGAGGTAATAAGGGCATGTACAAGTACAATAAGATCTGCCTTGCAAAAAAAACAGTTGCTTTTGCCTTTGTAGGAGCAGTCAGAAAAGTGTGCTCTTCACTGCAACTGCCACAGACCCCTAAGCTGCAAACATGACTTCCAAATAACATACATCTATCATCAATGTCATGACTGATGTAACTCTAAGTAATTCTTCTGGTTTCTTCCCAAAACTTACTAACAATCTCAGTCTTAGCAGGATGGAGCCTCAGCCAGGTGACTTTGATCACCCAGTCTCTAACAAACACAGCTGTCAGCTCCACGTACCAACAGAATCAGTCATAATGGAGATATACAACAAGTATCAGCCACATATTGAAGGTGCTATATCCCATATCTCAGGTAGAACACTGCAGTACACTATATAATAATGCCTAGAGGTGCATGAATACTTGTCTTAAAAACCACCCTTTGAGTCCTCTTGTACCAGAAGAAGAAAAGTCACTTCAAAACAGTTCCATTCACTGCTAAAAGGGACTGAAGATATGTCAGTAATGTTTCATGTTCAATTTCATGAAAAAAGACGGCAAATTTAACAAGATCAGAATGGACATATTGTCTTTGTCCATAACCTGGAGAATATTACTGATTAACGGTATTAGTGCATTTTCACTCCCATAGCTAGATCAAAACCCAGAGCAACTAAGAGCAAGGAAATGTAAAGACGGCAAATATTACCAAAGCTGTTCGACCAAACCTTCTGAATGATTTTCCCAGATTATGAGATATGATACTGGTCTATATTTTTTTGGTCATCAACAGCCAGAGATATTTCTTGAGGAGGTACATTGCCAACACCTCTTTGAGAAAACCTGGTATCCTACCCTCAGACAAAGAAGCATTAATTATCTCCATCAACAATGGGTCCATTGTCCCAATGCTAGCCAAGAACGATAGCAGTCCAGTGTACAGGTGGTGGCCTGAAGCCACCATCTCCATTCAGAGTCACCAACTAAAATTCAAGCAGAGATGGAGCTGTGTTTGTCCCTTCAAGATATTCTCCATTGTCCACAGACTTAGAAAGCTCCATCCAAATTTGAATGATTTTATCTGCGGTGTAAACAATAAACTTCTCCACTCTTTTTTCCAGATGGCATACAGAGCAGGGCCACTGTGAGCCAACTTCCTGTGCAAGCCAGTTTCCTGCCCTCTGGCCAGAAGGAGGACTTGCATGGTTCTTTTCCTGCTACTGCAGCCAGGGCTCTTCAGCGTCTTCCCATTCTCACCCACTCTTTTCCCAGCCACTGGGGAAAGAGCTACTTCTCTTTCCCTCCCCTGTCTGTCTTTCTCCTTCCTTCACTCTTTCTGTGTACAAAATAAATTACTGGCTAAGCTGAAGCTTAAAACCTGTCAGTGCAGTTTCCCCTATTCCTTTTTAATTCCACTCTGTCCATTCCTTCATTCTGTCTGCTGCCTCATCCCTTCTCCTTCCTCCTCATTCATTTCAGACCCCATGTTCATCATCACCTCCTCTCTCTTTCTTTCCCTCTCCCCATCCCACACAACCTGTCCCTTAGTTCTGCTCTGTATGCCTATGTGCATGAAAGCAGAAGGAAGAAAGGATGGAATGCTCACAAGAACAAGCTCTCATCAAAGGCTGCTATCCACTCCCTCTTCCATGCAGGCAGAAGATATCCTTCACTATATGTGATGTTCCGGATTCTAGACCCATCTGGAAAAAGGAACTGCAGAATCCCAAACAATAATTAAGAATATTAGAAGAAATTAAGTTATCCAAAGTTCAAAGAATGCTTGGTTCAGGCTTTTTTCAAGATTTGGGTGAAGGTTTGGGTCAGTTATTTTATTCAGACTTATACTCCCATCCCTTCTGTGCATTTGAGACCCTGAGACTTATTCTTCAGGCCATCTCAGAAATAAATTATTTGTATTTTGCAGGAGGAGCATTCTGTTAGTGCTGTATGAGTAACTTTGGACATATAATGAATGGAGATGTATTAATGGGAATATCCTCACAGGTGATGCTGAGTGCCAGAGAGAGAGAGTGGCAAACTGAGGAGAGAGGACTAGAAAATTCTAACAGACAACAAGGAGTTAACTGCCGACCTAAAAGTTGGCAGCTGCCTTGGTATCAGTGATCATGATCTAGTTACATTTACTTTGTGCAAACAGAATATGGCACCAGCCAGTAATATGTATATTTGGAACTTTAACAGGATCAATTTTCTACAGCTTAAAGCAACTGTTGTCATAACTGACTGGGAACATAAATTTAAAGGGGGAAATTTTAACCAGAACTGTTGTGGTCAGGGACGTCCAAAAGCAATGATTCCACAGAAGTGAAAATAGTTACAGTAGGCAAGAAAAGATCCTGGTTAAAAAGAGATGTCGAAGAGGTACTAAAACATAAAAGAATCAATATGGATGGGAAAAGGGGGATGTAAATGGCAATGAATATAAGTTACATGTTAAAAAATGTAGGTGACTGATAAGGGAAGCTAACAATCAATAAAATATAAGTGCCCAATTGTTAAAGACAATAAGAAGGCATTTTTAAAACATATTAGGAACAAAAAAGGCCTAAGTCAAATATAGGTCTACTGCTGAACGCAGATAGTAAACTTGTAAATAGTGATGTAGAAAAGGCAGAAATATTCCACACACATTTCTGTTCTATATATGGAATTAAGCAGGAAAATGTATCCATCTCATCTGATGGTGTGAAGGAAAAGAAATTTGACCATTTGTAACAATAGAGGGGGTGAGGCAGCATCTGCTAAAATTTAAAATTTTCAAATCAATAGGCCTAGTTAACTTATATCCAAAAGTCCCAAAGGAGCTATCTGAGGAGCTCTTCGATGTTAATTTTAAACAAATCTTGGAATACAAGAGAAATTCCAAGGATTGGAGCACCTCCAATGTAGTTCCAATATTTAAAAGAGGTGAAAGGGATGACTGAGGGAACTACAGACCGGTTAGCCTTACTTAGATCCTGGATAAAGTAATGGAACAGTTAATTAGCGACTATCCACAAAGAATTAGAGGCTAAAAATATAATTAATGCTAGTCAGAATAATTTTATAGAAAGTTGATGTTGTCTTTTTTTACAGGATTATGGGTCTAGTCGATAAGGCAGCTGTATTGAGAAAGTACTCTTGGATTTCTCCAAGGCATTTGACTTAGTATCACATGACATTTTGTTTAAAAAACTTGCATTATGTCAAATTAATAAGGCACATATTGGGTGGATTAAAAACTGACTCACTGAAGATCTCAAAATGTAGTTGTTAATGGGGAGATATCAATGAGTGGGACCATTTCTAGCAAGGTCCTCCAGGGATCAGTTATTGGTCCAATGTTATTTAACTTTTTCCCCAACAATCTAAATGATTATACAAAACCTTTGCTGGTAAAGTTTATAGATGACACAGACTTGTAGGGTAGTAAATAACGAGGAGGACAGATTACTGTTTCAGAGTGATCTGAATCACCTGGTTAAATGGACACAGACCAACAAAATGTGTTTTAAAACAGTCAAATGCAGGGTAATACATCTGGAAACAAAGAATGCAGGTTATACCTACAGGATAACAGCCTGTCTTGGAATGCAGTGACTCTGAGAAGGACTTAAGGGTCCTTAACTTGAGCCTTCAGTGCAATGCTTTGGTAAACAGGTCTAAAGTGATCCTTAGATGTATAAAAAGGGGAATATCAAATAGAAGTAAGAAAGTGATTTTGCCTTTTTATACAGCATTGGTAAGACTGCTCAGAGCATACTGTGTCAGTTCTGGTATCCACACTTCAAGAAGGATGTGGAAAATACTGAAGAGAGTTCAAAGGTGGACTGTGGTGGGGTGGCTGCACCACGCCTAAAGAAAAGGGGTTAAAAGCAGCCCTGGAGAAGGCTGCAGCTGTGAAAGGTAGGCTGGTTGGGAAAACAGCCACAGCTGTGGCCAGCTTAATCAGGGCCCAGCTGACCCTTATAAGAGGGCTGTGTGCCAGAAGCCAGAAAGAATCACTCTCTAGCTTCTGAGAGAAGTACTGGGCTGCCTGGGAGCTGAGAAGGGTACCTGAGGTGGAGCAGTGCTAGGGAAGAGCAGAGGGAGCTGGGGAGCTCCAGCCTAGTAAAACCTCAGGCTGCAGGCCTTGAAAAGGGCCTATGAAAAGGTACTGGGGCTTCAGAGGGGCAGCCCAGAGGTAGGCAAAGGTAGCAGGTCCTAACCCCTTTGCCAATGATGATTCGTTTACAACCTGCAGTCTGCCCCAGTGAGCAGGGGCTAGATGATGACTGGCAGTAGCCCCTGAGGTTAGGTGGGGATAGAGGGTTGGGGGTTCCCCTGGGTGGGGAGACCCAGCTTGTGGGTTTCTGCTGGGGCAGAACCTTGATGTAGAGGGGCACCGGGGTCCGGGAGGGACATGGGGGCCAGCGGCAGGTGAGACACTGGCCTGCAGAGGATGGTCTGAGCTGGAAGAGCTAATTCCCAGGATGACCAGCAGGGGGTGCTGTGCCGGTGAGTTGTCACCCCGCCACAAGGACCATAAAAATGATCCAGGGTTTGATGTGAGGCTTGAGGAGCTCAGCTTATCAAAAAGAAGGCTTTGAAGTGACGTTATCACTGTGTATAGGCACTTATGCATGGAAAAGATATTTGATAGTGGGTGCTTTTCAACCTTGCTGACATAGGCATAACAAGATCCAATGGGTGGAAGTTGAAGTTGAACAAATTCAACTTTGAAATAAGTAGCAAATTTCCTAGCAGTCATGGTAATTAAACATTAAAACAGCTTACTGGGGGAGGTGGTGGACTCACTATCACTTTAAAGAGCAACAGAGGGTCCTGTGGCACCTTTAAGACTAACAGAAGTATTGGGAGCATAAGCTTTTGGGGGTAAGAACCTCACTTCCTCAGATGCAAGTCGACTTGCATCTGAAGAAGTGAGGTTCTTACCCCCGAAAGATTATGCTCCCAATACCTCTGTTAGTCTTAAAGGTGCCACAGGACCCTCTGTTGCTTCTTACAGATTCAGACTAACATGGCTATCCCTCTGATACTTGTCATTATCGCTTGAAGTCTCTAAAAATGAGATTAAATATCTTTAATCCAGCTTCTGGGAGAAATTCTGTAGCCAAGGGTGGGGACTGTGCTGGATGGTCATGAGTGATCCCTTCTGGCTTTGGAATCTGTGAATCTGAGTCTGCCTGTTATCCTCTTTATTCATGGGCTAGGGGAGAAAAGTATTGCTTTCCATACACTATAACATTTGCAGCTCTGCATTAAAACAATGACTAATCAAATCTCATGCTCAAGGGCTTCATCCAGGTGCCTGCAGGGGTCAAGAATGAATTTTTTTTTCTCCAGTGCAAAATTGGCCAGATGTATTCTGGTTTTTCCCCTCCTTTTTCTGAAGAATCAGAGATGGGCCACAGCTGGAGAATGGACACCAGAAAGTGTGGACCAGTACTCTGAGGTGGTATGGACAATCCTCTTTCTTAGATACGTGGCTGGTTCTTGTTCATGTGCTCAGGATCAAGCTGATTGCTAGATTTGGGGTCATAAAGGAATTTTTCCCCAGGTCAGACTAGTAGAGACCATGGGTTTTTCTACCTTCCTCTGCAGCATGGGTTGTGGGGTGCATGTTAGGATCATCTGGACATATCTTGCCTAATCAGTTTCATGCCATTGCAGGGGCCTTGAGCACTAGTGCATTTCAATCTCTCCTGTTCTCAGCTTGTGGCACACAGCAGTTTAATCTCCTAAAGACTGAATTGCTTTTGTCTAACTAAAGTAATTGGACTCAATAGAAGGATATGTGGTTGAAATATAATGGCCTGTGTTATACAAGAGGGTCAGATTATATGATCCAATGGTCCCTTCTGGACTTAAACTCCATGAAGTCTATGATTTACAGGATTATGGGGTGGGCTTTATCTACACTTGTGTCCAACTCTCAAATGGGGGGAAATATAATAACTAGTTATAACTGCCATCTTGTTGCTTTAAACAAACCACCAGTATGTACAGGGGTGTCAGGGATTGGCTCGATAATATTCCAACCACCTGATACAGGTTTTAAAAACATGAAAATATTAAGAAGTAGAGTTTTATCACTAGTCACACTTTCAAAATCAGCCCAAGCCCTGATAACCAGGCCACAGTATGTAAAGTTCTCCGTGAAACAGGCATTTATTTGCTGGGCTATATCCTTCCTTGTGCTGCACTGACAGTTTTGGAGTCAGAAAACTGAGTGAGCCTCTCCTCTCACTCTCATGCAGGCAAGCTCTCTAGAAATGGAATGAGGGGAGACCAGCTCCCATGCTGGATCATGTCTCAAATCTAGAAGGAGACATGGTCTGCCAGCTAGTGACTATGCTTCAGCCAGCTAGGGAACATACTTATCCACTTTAGAGCAACAGCAAAGAGCACCTCACAGTCTGATGCCAGGACTTGCCTTAAGCCATGTAAGCCTGTAACGGGACATCTTGCTGGCACCACTCCAGGATCTCTAGCACTGAGACATTCTCTGCACTGTAACTCAGCCCCTGGGAACCTCTGATATGTCTCTTTCTGCGTCCTGTCTGCTGTAACACAAGAGAACCTCTGGCAACAAGACATAACTCTGTCCCCTTCACTATACTGCAGGTCTCAAGCACCTGTGGTACCACGGCACAACTGTAACTTCCATCGCAAGCACTTCTGCCCATACAGCTCCTTCAGTTAAAAGGCATGAGCTTGTACATGTTGTTTAAAGGAATGAAAATACTGAAACATACTGCCCGCAGACAGGTTATGTGTAGGTAGTCATGAGGAAAGCTGTTCCCCCCCGGCCTGATATGAGGAGATCTCCAAATACGGTAGATTATTACCGAGTCTCTCTGCTAAACCTCCTGAGCAGAGTCAGCCAGCTGTGCCTAACTGAAGTGAATAATATTCTCTGATGTGAATTTTCTGTCCTTTTTCTCTTTGCAGATGGCTTTACTTCTGAATTGCCAAATTGAAAGAAACAAAAAAAAAATGCTCTTAAGATGTCACAACAAACACAGAGACCTTCAGGACTCAAGCTACACCTCCTTCAAATCCCTCCTCAAGACCCACTGCTGATGTGATACCTACAAGAAATCAGCCAATGACTGACAGGTCAGAGGCAAAAGCAGCGACAGCCCTTAAAATTATTTAGAGCCATCAGGTTGTCATGTTACCTAGCCTACATAACTGCAATCAGATTAGCGTTGCCTTCATCCTCTACCTCATTTCCCTCTTATTTTTTTGTTATACTCATTCACGGCAACTTGTTTTAGATTGGAGTGTAATCTCTTAGGGGCAAGGGCTATGTCTTCCTATGTGTTTGTCCAGTACCAAGCACAATCCCTGATACTGATGGTGTATTTGGCACTACTGAAATGCAAATGAAAAATAAACCACTGGTTCTTGGAAACACTCATGGAATACAGTCTTGCTCTGTGATACACCCAACCTAGACACCACTGTCATATAGCACAAGAGAGATTTAAGTAGAGGTAGATGATACATCACTGCACCTTTTGTAAGATTGGCATCTCCAAAAACAGAGCCAAGGCTACAGTATCATAGTTAGTGGATCTGGGACAACACAATGACCCCACCCAACTCTACCACCTTCTCCAGAAACAAATGAGCCTGGCAATACTTCCTGCAAAATCAGTGACCTGCTTTCAACAGGAGTATTTAGTTTCCATTTTCAACACTATAAATTAAATTAATGGAGATATCCTATCTCCTAGAGCTGGAAGGGACCTTGAAAGGTCATCGAATCCAGCCCCCTGCCTTCACTAGCAGGACCAAGTACTGATTTTGCCCCAGGTCCCCAAGTGGCCCCCTCAAGGATTGAACTCACAACCCTGGGTTTAAGCAGGCCAATGCTCAAACCACTGAGCTATCCCTCCCCCACATTAGCTCACTATCACTAATCACTGTCTTCTCAAGGAAAGGGCTAGAATCTTACTATTTAACTATTAGATGAGATTATCCTTTATATTGATAGATTTTTTCCCCCAAAATAAGAAGTTATTAAAGGATGAATTTCACAGGCCCTGTATACATCAAGATTGAAAAAAATTCTAGAGACAGCGCAAATGCCCATGTACTTGGCAATCAAGCAAAATTCCCATTGAAATAAAAACTAAGAAAGGGCTGCAGGATTTGGCCCAGTATTTTATTTCCATTTTAGTAAAATGAGCTGCCTTTTAGAAATATAGTACCTTCAGAAAGTCAAGAGAAAAAGACCTTTTTATACTTGTAACTAAATGCCTATGGTAAGATTAAACACTGTAATCACTTTTCATGCATTTTTAAAATGTTAATTTTTGTTTGAAATATTTAAATGATTTTCTTATATCTATTAATAAATAATCTCATACCTGTGCATATACTGCTGGCATACACAGCAAAAATGATTGCTATGAATTTTAATTCTTTGCTATGCCATGTAGGAGGTCACAGCTATCCATTAGGTGGAAGATTAAGGGTAGAGATGGAATGGATCTCATTTCTAAGAGATTAAACTGTTTCTGAAACAGGATCCCATCTAGATGACGGATGGTTGATGCCATCATATGGTGTTTTATAGGCTGCTGTTAAGTGAAATTTTGTTTCTCAAGGGGGTTCTGGTTTAGGCTTGTAAGAATGTTACTGTCAGTTTTCACTTCTGAGATATTTGGAATGACTATAAAAAGCTTTTTAGAGCAGAGCAGTCCGTGTGAACCACAGTAAAAGTAGTATTTTGGGCAAAGAAAGATAGGAAGTATATGACCGTGTTGCTCCATGAACAAGCCCTATGTATACTAATTCTGTTCACTAAAGATTAGGGGTCTTGTGATTTCATTGAACTTACTCTGAAGGCAGCTGAAACCCTCTTTGTAGAGCAGATTTAATTGTATATGAACTGTTTTAGAGGACATCTGGTGTTAGAGATAACAATAGCCTCAATATGTGAGATGTTTTACTGTGATTTTCCTGCCAGCATTATAAAATCCATTGTTAAGTGAAGTCTTAATGGAAAATGTTACACTGAGATGATAGCACACGTGTGTAATTTTTTAATTAAAGACAAAACAACAAGTGGCCCTGTAGCCTGTAGTGCATGTGCATGTTAGATAAACTTAAACACATTGTTTGAGAGACAGAGAAATTTCAGAAACAGACCATTGTATCCACTAGTTCTTTAGATGCCGGCAAGCCATCCCTTTGCTGACATTTACTGAAATATTATTTCAGCTGGGAAAGCAACTACATGGCTTACAGTGACTCTGGGTCTGATCCAAATCACATTGAAATCAAGGGGGGGGTCTTTCTATGTAGTTTAATGGGAGTTGGACTGAGCCCTTTGAGAGTTGGAAATAAGCATAAATCATTATACTTTTTTAGAAGTTCATGATTTTACATTGAGGTCCATCATCTCATTTCACATGGCTTTAAGCCTGTAATGGTATAATCCACTTTAAAGACAAATACCAGCTTTTTGCCACCAAGAATATTAACTACTATTTTCAGTCCAGGAAGTCAAGTCACTGGGGATTCCCACAAAGAAAGAATGTGACAGACTAACAACCCCCTCCCACCTAAAAAAAAACATTTTTCTGGCCAAACTTCCCTTTCTGTTCTTGTATTAATACCACTGTAACCAAAAGATTAGCCTCCAAGTTCTCAAATTTCCTTCCTGTTTTTCTCTCCCATCTCCAATTTCCAGTATTTCATGCTATTTAATTTGTGGGTCTGTAAATATGGCTAAAGTTCTCTTTAGCACAATTTTCAAAAATAGCAGAGTGCACCGGCAGTAAAGGAGTAAGTCCCTCCCTTCCAAATTCCATTAAAAATGACCTCAACACTACCCTGGAAGCTCATTTATCTTACATGTACAAATCCAGCTGCACATGGGAAAATGGGTGCATAAAGAGAAGGCATGCACCCACAATATTAAGAAGGGAAGTTTAGAGATGCCCAAAACACAAGTGTGAGAAAGTTGAGCACAAGTGTATGGGATACATTCCAAGGATGGCCTAAAAGACAAGCACATGTACCTGATGTAGCACACAGTATATGTGTGTGTGTGTATATATATATATATATATACACACATACAGTGGAGGTAGGCTAGGTGGAGTGAGTTAGTGTGAGCCTTCTATAGGCTGCCTGGTCAGCCACTGACATACATAGGTGGCATCATCTGAGATGAGACTCATATGCTATTTGAATTTGGTGGAGAGGGAAAGGAGACGGGGGGGTGGGGAATGGACAGAAGAGCTGGGGAGAATAGGAAGAAGAGAGGGTGAAGAACCAGAAGAGAAGGAGCAGAAAGTGAGCAGTCATTGCTACAAGCCAAAATGCTACATCTGTTCGTACTGATTCAGAGGAGAAAAAGGAAAAGGAAATTCTTGTACCCTGGGAACAAAGCTAACAGACTATGCTTTAGTTACATGAACATATTAAAGATGCTGGTATTCCAGAGGTACAGCCTGGATAGTCGCACATGATCCATCACCTCTGTGAGGACCTGCTAGGGGACCAGTACAGACAGAGCCAGCTGAGGTATGTTCTGCCTATAGCAGTCAAGGTCTCCCCAGACATGGGGGTCCAGCCCACATGAGAATTCCAGGGAAACATGGAAGACATTGTTACAGTCAGCCATATCCACATATAGAGATTAATTCCTAGTTGCCCTGCTCAGGAGAACTAATTATTATATTAGCTTTGCTAGGGTGAGACATCATCAAGACCATTTACTTGTTAATGTATTAATCACTGAAATGTGGCTGCTTCTTGGGATCTCCCTTACCATACTGCTCTCTCTTCACCACCATAGGTCCAACGGCAGTAGAAGATGCCATCCTGTCACTTTGCCAGTGTGGTCAGACTCCTGCAGCTTGACTTCCTCCTATACATGCTGGATATGTATTACATAGTTAACTTTCGATGACGAGTTATTATATGCTAACACACTGTACCACAAACCATCTTTTACTCTGTATTTGTACAGCACCTAGCACAATAGAACCCAGAGGCTTCCTGTGTGAAGCCTCTGACATTACTGTAATAAAAATAATAATGGAATTGCCACAAGCTCCTGTGAACCTAAGGTGATGGGCACTCAGGTGTGGAAAGTACTCATTAGGCCTACTATAAGGCATTAATTTGCCCATGTGTGCCCCTAACTGCCACACACATGAATTATAGCCAGGGGGATTTTAGGTGCCTGCAAGCTGATAAATGCCTGCATTGTACTAGGTGTCTGCAGAGTTTGTGCTATAAAACTGGTTGTGCAGCCAATATCACAGCACAAACCTTGCAAGCATCTAGTACAACGAATGCACCTCGCAATCAAGTGGAGCTAAGTCCCGTGTTCCTACAACCAAACGTAGCACAAGACCTGCAGACATCCAACATAACATGAGTATTAGGAATCAGGGCCTGCTACAGGGCTAACCTCCAGGCAAATGCATCGGTACAGCTGGCCTGCAGCAGACTTCCTGACTGGCTGGAGGAGCCAGCAGGCTGGCTCTTAAACAAGCAGTTTGCTGGCTGCCTAATGCTTGTGCCTACTAGTGTGTTTGCTATAGCGTTGCTGTGTTCCTGTCTCGCCCTCTTATCTTGAACCTCTGCTTGCCTGATATCCTGCTTGCTCCAGTTTCTGACCTCTGGCTTGGCCTGTGGCTTTGGCTTCTGACAAATGACTGTGGCTTGATCCTTCGTTCTGGTATCCAGTTCCTGTCCTCTGGTCTGACCTTTAGCTCTGGTTTCCAACCACTGATTCTAGCTCTGACCCTAGTCCTTGGGTCCTGATGCCTGCTCTGACCATTAGACTGCCCTCATCCCAATTGGATAACCATGTGTAGCAATATGTGGACACCTCCTATTGTCCTGCATCTAAGGCCTGTGAGAAAGTGCATACATGCTTTTTTAAAAGTCTTTTCAGATTTTTACACAAGGTCTTTGAAATTAGTTTTCTCTGAGTGAGCACGTTAGTGTGCACTTTAGTATCCCAATGTGAACACACAACTGTTTCTTTGGTAATCTGGCCCACAAGCAACATATTTATATAGTGACCAATATATTGTTAACTCTACTGGGATCCCATAGCTAAAGACTAAGGCATGGGGTTAAATAAAATTATTATCAGTGGCTTAACTAGTGAACACATCTGTTTTGACTGGAGAAATAATATCCCATTGGGAATAAAATCCTAGTTCATATAGAAGATTACTCAGTGCTCTCAGGCATGTATGGCTAAGAATGAGATCAATCCAGCTGCACAGAAGGATTTTTCCTGAGTTGTCCAAACAGGGGTAACACCCCGTTCCGCGATTATTTCTGGTGAGGTCTGAGCTCCACAGGCAGAATTCCTTACTTGGTCACATCTCCCTACCACTGACCTATTAAACAAAAACTTCCACTACTTTCTGCACCTCTACATGGCTTAATGTTACAACTACTTACAGTATGTCTCGTACAAGTACACCATCTGGCTAATATAACGCTGAACACTCAGTATCCATTGCGTCAGGGCTGACCACAAAACCACCTCTGAAACTCATAAAGTTAGCAATTTCTCCACGGATTTCCCTTCTGATCCAACGTACAGCCTTTATGATTCATGCTTGCTACAATACCCTGCTTCAGGCCCCAAAAAGACATTCAGCAATACATTGAAATTTTGATAGCTTGCTAGCTTTGTTTACCATCTAACTTACATACTCTTGAAACCCTTCAAGTTCATCTAAAACCCAAGTGTTTAAAGAAAAAAGTCATTGCATGGTACAGCGAACTGATATTTTTAGACACTACTCAGCCAGTTACAGACCAAACTAACAATCTTACGAAAGACTCCTTACATGTGCATATATTTTTCTTGATTCCAATTACGTCAATGAATTTAGCAGTGCCAAATTGTTTTCTCCATCCCAAGTGAACCAAAAGTGCATCCAACTTTGGCAAACACTTTCACACATACAGCCTAGTTGACACTAAGTGATACCACCTCATCATTTTCCATTCCCCCAGATAATGTAGCTTGGCAAAAACTCCCAATCAAACACTAGAATGGCAATTCATCAAATCTAGAGAGTGTTCACATAGCTATAATCTGCTCATGAACACAAGAAAGTATTAATGACACACACACTTAGTATTCCTCCAGTGGCTTGTAGAACTCCTTAGCCTTCCTGGCTAAATTTAATTTTTTTTTGGAGATATCCTATCTCCTAGAACTGGAAAGGACCTTGAAAGGTCATTGAGTCCAGCCCCTTGCCTTCACTAGCAGGACCAAGTACTGATTTTGCCCCAGATCCCTAAGTGGCCCCCTCAAGGATTGAGCTCACAACCCTAGGTTTAGCAGGCCAGTGCTCAAACCACTGAGCTATCCCTCCCCCATTTTCTGACCAACCACGTCACAATCTTTCTAAAGATTTACACACACACACCCCAAACATGTCCTGCTTACCCCAACATTCTACAATAGTGTGCACAAGATTCAACTGGATAAAGCACTGTCTAGAGATGTGTGAAATATTCAGAATGAAATTTAAAATACTTGAGCTTTAAAGAATTTCCACATTTCATTGTGAATCCATGAGTGGTGACACTTCCATAAAATATTTTTGCTAAAACAAGCCCAATTGTGCGTGCAATTGATGTCACTGGGTTGTTTTTAAGAGCAATTTGCATTTTTTCACAGCCAAATTACCTTTTCCTTGAAATGTTATGGGAGCAAAAACAGGTCAAGCAAAACTGCAGAAAATTCCAGAAGGAATCTCACCAAGCCCAAAATTTTCAATAGTGGATATATCAAATTATGCTCCTAAATTCATATTGAAGCACCAATTTTAATGGTGTTTCCAGTGAAGTTAACATGAATTGTTCACCACCTTTGAAATCAAATCATTTACTTACCAGCCTAGCTTTTGCTACCCACTTCTGAAAATTTTTGCCTAAATGTACTCTATAGTTTCATGCAACCTATTTCTACAGCTCATATCTTTCATGCCTTCTCAAACTGGGAGCTAGATAAAGGCATCTCATATACAAAATCATATACATATGATGCCCTTGTCTATTCATGAATTTGGGAGTGTGCATATGTATTTTCCAAGCACTATCACATTGGTAGACAGACTAGATGTTAATTTAATAGGATTAGGCAACCTTTCAGGGATTTCAGTAAGACATTTTATACAGTTCCACATGGGAAATTATTAGTTAAATTGGAGAAGATGGGGATTAATATGCAAATTGAAGGATGGATATGGAACTGGTTAAAGGGGAGACTACAATGGGTCATACTGCAAAGTGAACTGTCAGGCTGGAGGAAGACTATCAGTGGAGTTCTTCAGGGATCAGTCTTGGAACTAGTCTTATTCAACATTTTTATTACTGACCTTGGCACAAAAAGTGGAAGTGTGCTAATAAAATTTGCAGATGACACAAAGTTTGGAGGTATTCCCAATACAGATGAGGACCAGAATATCATATAAGCAGATCCAGACAACCTTGAAAACTGGAGTAATAGAAATGAGATGAAATTTAATAGTTCAAAGTGCAAGGTCATGCACTTAGGGACTAACAACAAGAATTTTAGCTATAAGCTAGGGACTTGTCAGTTGGAAAAGACAGAGGAGGAGAAAGACCTAGATTTATGATATTGATCACAGGATGACTATGAGCTGTCAATGTGATGTAGCCATGAAAAAGCCTAATACAGTCCTAGGATGCATCAGGTGAGGTATTTCCAGTAGAGATCGGGAAGTGCTAGTACCATTATACAGGGCACTGGCAAGACCTCATCTGGAATACTTGTGCAATTCTGGTCTCCCGTGTTTCAGAAAGATGAATTCAAACTGGAACAGGTGCAGAGAAGGGCTATTTGGATGATCAAGGAACTGAAAACCTACCTTATGAGAGGAGATTCAAAAAGCTTGGCTTGTTAAACCTAACCAAAAGAAGGCTGAGGGTAGATACAGTTGTTCTCTATAAATACATCAGAGAGATAAATACCAGGGAGGGAAAGGAGTTATTTAAGTTAAGTGCCAATGTGGACACAAGACAAATGGATATAAACTGGCCATCAACAACTTTAGGCTTGAAATTAGACAAAGGTTTCTAACCATCAGAGGAGTGTAGTTCTGTTTTCCTTGCAAAATCAGTCAGGGTCAAATTCTGTCATCTTCACTCTGACTGAGTAGTTCCTTACACCTCAGATAGTTCCCGTCGGTTCAGCTGCATTGCTTGAGGAGTGAGATGCTACTCAAAGTGAGTAATGGTGGTAAAATTGGGATGCTTTAGGATTCAGCACAGCCCAGCGAAGGGATTGTGTCACTGCCTGCTCTGCAACTCTGGATGCTGTAGCTCACCGTCCTGACACAGCAGCAAGCATACAAGCATGCAGGTCACACCTTGACTTCCTCTGCCCAGTTACTTTTTGCAGGGTGGCCCCAAAAACCCCACTCGAATTTCAGGAAAACCATCTCCCTACAGGGTCCAGCCCTCTCACTGACCACTTACAGAAGTTAAATTCATTATTCCTTTAAAGAGACACTACACTGCAGCTCACTAATTTAGCTGGGATTTGACTAACACTCTTATTTCAATCAGCACTGTATTGGTTTATAGTGAAAGTAAAACAGATTTATTTAACAAAAGGCAAAGGATTAAGTGCTGTCAAGAATAAGGAATAAAGATAGAAAATATACTTCTAAGACAAAAACTTAATTTCAGCAAGTTACAATCTTTGCCTAAGCAGGTTTCTTACCTAAACTCAGTTCAACCCCACTTAGTTGAAGGATCCAATATTCTATGATTTCAAGAGCTCTGGCCCCTTTAATATCTGAAGTGATGGATACCAAAATGGCTTTCTGTGTCTGCTTATATCTCCCAAAGTTCATTGACCCTGTTATAGAAGGCAGGGCGGCTTCCTGCTGTTCTTCCCTTCCTGTTGACTTCCCACCCCTCTGCATAATGCTTTGTTTACACTGGAGACATAATCTGTTTCTCCCTGTGATTTTACAGCATATTATCAGTAAGTATCCACAATTCCTCATACAGTGTTAATGCATACATTTCACAATGATATTCATTAGCAGCATGTCACAGACTTTCATACAAAACCTTACTTAATACACTTTTATAATACAGTTATATTTTATACAGTCAGTTGATTCAATTGCTTATCATTTGAGGTTCAGATCCCCTGCCTTTATAGCCCAGGAAACCTCTGAAATGTACTACACCTCTACCCCGATATAACGCTGTCCTCGGGAGCCAAAAAAATCTTACCGCGTTATAGGTGAAACCTCGTTATATCAAACTTGCTTTGATCCGCCAGAGTGTGCAGCCCCGCCCCCCCGGAGCACTGCTTTACTGTGTTATATCCGAATTCGTGTTATATTGGGTCACATTATATCGGGGTAGAGGTGTATTTGAAAAGTAAGCCCAGACCAAGCTTCTCTCTCCTGCTGGGGTGTAGATGCCATGCTGTTGTCTCAAAGTTCATTGAGCCTACTTCAAGAGACAGGAAGGCTCGTTGAGGGTGCAGTCTTCATCCCCTGTTGAGATTAAGTATTCATCCTTCCCCACTTGCTCACTTCATGGCATTGTTTACCTTGCATGTCTATGTGCTTTACTTTGCCTTTAGTTACACCTTGCCTAACTTACATCAGAAATACATTCAAGCAGACAGAAGCACATTCCTTTGTCTAGGGTGGGGTGCCTTATGTTCTACCAGGCACACATTTTAATAACACACTTCTAGCACATATTTATAAACCTTTATACACACCCTGTACATATACCACACCATGATTTTTGGGACCAGTGTGTTACCAGTTTGTATATGATACCTTACATGACACCTTTTAGATACACATTATGAGACCAGTGCATTAGGTGTAGTGAGTATGTCAGGTCTGACAAAAGTTGCTAATACAGAGTAGTAAACCACCACTGGGCCTCTGTGTCACTAGATTCTATCCCTTATTTAGCCAGTTCCCCCTACTTGTGTGTATCCTTCACTCAGCAACATGAGAGTAAAAAACAATTTTTAAAAAACAGGATATGTCACAATAAAACTACAAAAATTACATGTAACTGATTAGCAGTATCCTTGTAAGTTTCAAAACACACTGTGAGGTAGATCAGTGTTATCTCCATTTTACAAACAGGTAAACCCAGGCACAGGGAAGTTAAGTAGCTTGCCCAAGTTCACACAGCAAGTCTGATTTCACATCCTATGCATGGACCCTAGACTAGGCTGCCTTCACATCCCCTTCCTTCATGTACTTAGGAAATGTACCTTATATTGTAGATATTATAGAAATATTGTGAATGTTTACATGCACTATTACGTAACTGTCTACTTCATAGGAATAGAGAATAAATCACAAGTTGCATGTAAGTCCTGGGCTAATTTCTCAAAGGTAACTGCACCTATTATTTAGCTTATTATCCCTGAATTGGAATGATAGTAGGATTTAGTAGTCAAGAAAAAATGAAATTTGAGTTAAACTGAGATTGCACTAACAAACATGCATACTGCATTTTTGAGAATAATTGGTTACTAAATTCCCTCCAGCAACTAAGCAATAAATTTATGTTGTGTAATTCTATCCTACACAGTACTGTACATCAAAGAAAATATTACCTTGTTTTAGGAAACTATGGAGGATTTCCTGAGGGAAAATAAATCATACAAATCAGTTCCTTAAGACAAGAGAGAACTTATTCTACAACAGGGATGGAATGAAGGGGATTTAAGTCCTTCATCTAAGTCCTTTCAACAGCACTATAAAAGGCCAGGAGAAAAGAAAAAATACACATAATCCAACTGATCACAAATAACAGACTTTGGAAGACAAATTAAGGTCCAAGTTACCATACCAACATGAGGCTCAAGAGAAATTTGTATGACATGCATGTAGTACCAGTGCCCAGCAGAATGAAATAATGCTCCTTAAAATTCTAGGGGAAAAGAGAAGGTGAACAAAAACAAAGGATTTAAAATCACCACTGTTTCCTACCTTTCACTGAGAGTCCTTCCAGAAAATCCAGAATGTGAGACATAGTTATTAAATAATTGAATTCTGGACCCCTGAACAGAGCTCCAATGACTATGAAATAGTCTTACTGAAGAGGACTCTACTCAGCATTGAAAAAGAGGAACTTGAATAAAACTACTATATCTGGATAGAAAAGTAACCCTTTTTATGTGGCTTATCATGGGTTTGAGTTTCTTCTGTCTTACATTGAGGTAAACCAGGATTAACTTCATTGAACTCGGCGAAGTTATATTTGCATAATACATGTGTAAGTCACAGAAGAATCTGGGCCTATGTCTTTTAAAAGCAGAGTAATTTCACTGTTGCATATGGTGATCAAACATCCTGGCCTATGTGAGGAAATTGCAGAATTAAAGACCATTTTTAGCATTGTTTTTCAAAGGTATGCAGTGATACTGTTCTGATTCACTGTGCAGAGCTACATCCTGAGAGGACTGAATACCCCAGCATAGATGGTCTTCTCTAAAAGAATGAGGAATCTGAAAAGTTGCCATCTTCTGCTATCTAGATCTAACAGCTCTCAAAGGACAATTTTCTAACCAGAAAAATCTGTTCTCCTTAATATAGTACCTCAGAGTTGTCAAAAGTGAAGCATATATCCATATGCCCCTACAGTGACTACCTCTGAATTCACTGGGTAAAGAAAGCCCCTGTTAGGTTTGAAAAGATAGAACATGTTGTCATGTCTCTATCAGAGTGCAGAGGAAAACTGAATACAAAACTCATGCTTTAGCAATTTCTGTAAAAGTGCTGCCTGTCACATGGCTAAAACCCTCTCAGCACTGAAAATAAATTCCAAGACAGCAATGACAACTGTGAGAATGATACCACGTGGTGAAATGCTTGAAACCTTCACAACTGTCACCAGGAGTAGTCATTCAACAGAGCATCCTTTTACTTAAATACAGCATAGTTGAAAACAAGAATGTGGGGAGGGGAAGGCCCCAATCTGGGGTAGGGAGAGACAAAAAGTAAATATGGTTTACCTACAAGAAGCAATTTTGCAGGCAGCACTTTGTAAAAAAAAAAAAAAAAAAAGAGCAAATGAGTAAAGTCCACACTCTGCTTACTCATTTCACCCACAAACAGATGTCTATCTCACCACTGCAACATAGGAAACTGTACAAAGACAAGAAAGTGACAAAGTAGTTTGAAAGGGTGTATAAATAAATGCAAGTTAGTCTTTCCCCATTCTCCTGCTGAGCCATGTTCATTTGCAATCTGCTATATTTCACAAGATTCAGTAAAAATGTTTGCTTTATATATACAGAACACCTAAGAACACGTGTGAGACACTGAACTGTAACAGTCTGATTTCTCTGCACCAGCAGCAAAACTGGAAATTATAGGTTTAAGTCTGGTTTTGAGAAAACTAAAAACAAATCACATTTTAGCATTTGGTTTTGTATGTGTTTGCATTAGTGTAAGTGAGTAAGAGTTTTCACCCATGAATACTGCTTCTTGCTGTCCAAAAACAAAAAATGCACTTACATTCAGCAGGTATTATGGAAAATTGTCATTGACAGGACACTTTTCAAATAGAAGATGCTTCTGCAGGTGCTTACTCTTGGAATCACCATTACAGTCCTGGGAAATAAAGCTATTGGAAGCTGTTTTTCTCTGCAGAAAGGAAGTTCTCCCTTGCTAGCAGTGTGAAACATCAGACCTGGCTTTTTGCTGTCACCCACTACCCCTTCAACAGGTCCACACAGCCTGATTGTCATACAAACAGCAGTCAGGCTAAAGGGTATATCTGGGGATTCTTTCCTGGCTGAACAGTATTATCAACTGAAGAAGAATTCTAAAGTTCCCCCATCCTCCAAAAAGCAATGCAAGGACTCCTTAGTGATGGAGGAGGTTGCCTCACCTCCAGGTCATGTTCTAGCACCTCTGCTCTTGGAACCAAACTTCCTTGGGACTGTGTTGCCTCAGCAGAGGAGAGCAAGAAGGGGTCAGAAAAGGGAGCTGTGCAGAATGGGAGGCAAGGAGATTATTTCTTCTATTTGCTTTGGAGTCAATATCTGTGATCTTTATGGACTTGGAGGACTAACCCAAAGGCTAATTTGCAGAATGAAGATACCCCGTCCCGTCCCCCCAGCTTGATAGAACAGCACAACATTTTGCCACTGCTTCCATTGCACTGCAAACGTGTCGTGATGTGAACTCTGTTGGCACTGTTTCCTCTAAACATATTTTATTCCTTTGCTCTCTTTTAGTTCACTCCATGAAACAGGAGAATGGTGGGTGAAGGAATGGTTGGAATGTGTTTGCTATAGCACAATTTTCTTCTCTGCAGACACTTCCTCCTGGCTGTCAGAATGTAGCAAAATATCAGCTTCTTTTAAAGTACAGTGCCTTTCTGATTAATCCCCTAGGAAACTCAGCTGAAAATATGGGCACAGGTTTTCTATGGACAAAAGAAGCATCCCCTCAGTGTGGACTATGTAAATAACAGTAACAGTTTTCAATTAATTTTTTCCCATTCACTTAAATTTTCTGTTCATAATGGGGATCAAGCATGTAGCTCCATCATGTTTTAGGGACTAATCGTCATGCACATAATTCACAAAATAAATTAAAATTATGGGCCTGATTCTCCATTCCATTCCCTTCACACGGCTCCAGCAATATAAAGGGACCATAAAGCTGATGGAACTGGACCCAAAAGAATCACTTCAGCATAAGGTAGTTCCCCTGCTGGCACAGCACTGTCAAAGTTATTCTGCAAAACCTCCCCCATAGTTTCTGTTACAGAAACCATGGTCAGAGGAGAGGGCATGGCCATAGTGCTGTTGCATTCCAGCTATTCTCAGCTACATGAATAGGCCCTTGGGGCCACTGCAGCCAAGTGTGAACAGGGGGATCACTGAGACCTCCCAAAGTTGACATGCATATTGGCTAGTATGTCTCCAAATGGGCTGTAACAGTAGGAAGAGACACTGTTTGTACCATCCAAATGCTTTCTGTAAAATAAAAGGCTTCTTTAACAACTTGGATTTCTGTAATTAAAAAATTAGTATAAACTGATGACTTATAAAATTTTCTAGTGTGTAACGGTTAGCAAAATATTTCTACAGTATTAATAAAAGTATTTAAACCTTAAAATCTAGTGTAGTATCCCACAGCTGCTCTCAGCTGTTTGACTTCATCAGTAAACTAGTTTCTTGCTGCAGGCGTTACAGTTGCTTCAAATGACATTTTTTCCACTCTCACATGGCATCTGAACTTCAATATTACTTTACAAGACTATAAGTCACATCTTCTATATATTTTCCCAAAGTTCACTTAGAGGTAGGTATCTTTGAATATCTTGAAGCAACTGCAGCTGGATTAATCCAAAAAGAAATACAGTTCCCTTTATACAGTAATTCTGATACAAAAACCCACAATGTCTATGGAGTCCCTGAACTGATTCCCCAAGTCTCTACATATATATATATAATTGTATACAATTGTGCTACCATTAAAATTACAAGAGAAATATTGAGAAAAATATTACTAAGATGCTTCATAACTAGTACTAGCATACATAATTCTAGAGTATATGTATTTCTTAAAATTTCTAAAATTCTATAGGGGTCCATCTAGTTCTCTGGGCATCTATCCCATAAATTAAAAATCACAAAGCAAACAAAGGGCAGACCCACCAAGTCAACTCTTTCTGCAACTGACTTTGAGAGAGGGAAAACAGTTTAAGACATGTAGGTAACTATTTTATAAACCCCTCAGAGAATCACAGAAAACAAACCCAGGAAATCTATTAAGTTATTTTGGCCAGCTTCCTACCAATGCAGGACTGTTCCCTGAAATATGGTGTAATTCCCTAGCATTTTCTCTAGTATAATTTTAAATGACTCAAACAACGGGACCAGTTCCCTTCAGACTCTTCCACACATCAGTGTACTGTTAGGAAATGTTTTCTTTGCCCATCTTCATCCCATTACTTCCAGCTATATACCCACATAGGACCATTGGATACAGCTCCTCTCCTCTGGTGTTTATGCTCTTGAAATACTTGTAACTAGGAGACAGAACTGTATTAAATGTAAAGAGAAAATCAGCCACTGAAAAGTGCTAAATAATGGAATTATTTGAGCTACAACAGCAACACAACACACTTCCTTTTTCACAAGTACATTTTTGATTGTAATAAAATAGAGTGTTAGTTAAACAAAGACATTTGCACCAAAGAAGCTGTAAAAATATTCAAAATTAGTGTTGATAAAGGCTAAAAGATGGACTGCACTTGGTAGTAAGTTTTGTTTTATCTTAAATTTCAGCTTCTTTAAACTACTAGATGATAAGGTGTAGGGTGTGTGCAACTACCAGAACAGTGGACACACACACAGGCTGATCCTGTAGTACTCTCTGTGCAGAACTCTTACTGATTTCAGTGAGTTAGACTAGGTTTGCCAACTTTCTAATTGCACAAAACCAAATATCGCCGCTCCCCCTTCCCCGAGGGCCCACTCCTGCCCCATCCCTTCTCCAAGGCCTCATCCCCGCTCACTCCATCCTCCCTCCCTCCATCACTTGCTCTCCACCATCCTCACTCACTTTCACCACACTGGGGCAGGGGGTTGAGGTGAAGGAGGGGGTGAGGGCTCTGGCTGGTGGTGTGAGCTCTCGGATGAGGCCGGGGATGATGGGTTTGGGGTGCAGGAAGGGGCTAGGGCAGAGGGGGTTAGGATAAAGGAAGGGGCTCAGGGCTGGGGGTTGGGGTGGAGGAAGGTGTGTGGGCTCTGGGAGGGAGTCTGGGTGTGGGAGGGGGCTCAGGGCTGGGGCAGGGGGTTGGGGTGCGGGAGGAGGTTCGGGGTGCGGGCTCTGGGTGGCACTTACCTCAGGTAGCTCCCGGAACCAGCCAGCATGTCCCTCTGGCTCCTAGGTGGTTCCCGGCCAATGGGAGCTGCAAAGCTGGTGCTCTCATATCCACCCCTGCACCATGGGAGCCGGACATGCCGGACACTTCCGGGAGCCGCACAGAACCAGGGCAGGCAGGGAACCTGCCTAAGCCCCGCTGTGCCACCGACCGGAATTTTAGCAACCCGGTCAGCAGTGCTGACCAGAGCCACCAGGGTCCCTTTTTGACCGGACGTTCCACAATTGAAAACCGGACGCCTGGCAACCCTAAGTTCCACATGTATAGCACTTACATGATCAGGCCCGCAACTTGTATGTATGTCTGCACTTGCTGCTGTACAATGTAACGCTGTAATTAAAGCTTTGTTATAAACTTAGAAAGTCAGAAACAAATATCTCACCACTTCAAAGGACATTAGGATATCACTTTGTATACAAATTATCAGCCCAAATGTTTTCCCCACATATTGTTTGAATTCATTAAAACATGTGTCAGAACAGCGACCATATCATTTTCACTTTGTAATTTAAGGCACATTTGATCAAACTTTAAGAACATAAGGCCATACTGGGTCAGACCAAAGGTCCATCCAACCCAGTATCCTGCCTACCAACAGTGGCCAATGCCAGGTGCCCCAGAGAGAGTGAACCTAACAGGTAATGATCAAGTGATCTCTCTCCTGCCATCCATCTCCACCCTCTGACAAACAGAGGCTAGGGACACCATTCCTTACCCATTCTGGCTAATAGCCATTAATGGACTTAACCTCCATGAATTTATCCAGTTCTCTTTTAAACCCTGTTATAGTCCTAGCCTTCACAACCTCCTCAGGCAAGGAGTTCCACTGGTTGATTCTGTTCTGTGTGAAAAAGAACTTCCTTTTATTTGTTTTAAACCTGCTGCCCATTAATTTCATTTGGTGGCCCCTAGTTCTTGTATTATGAGAACAAGTAAATAACTTTTCCTTATTCACTTTCTCCACACTACTCATGATTTTATATGCCTCTATCATATCCCCCCTTAGGCCTGGTCTACACTAGGCGTTTATGTCGAAGTTAGCGCCGTTACATCGAATTAACCCTGCACCCGTCCACACCGCGAAGGTATTTAGTTCGATATAGAGGTCTCTTTAATTCGACTTCTGTACTCCTCCCCGACGAGGGGAGTAGCGCTAAATTCGACATGGCCATGTCGAATTAGGCTAGGTGTGGATGGAAATCGACGCTAATAGCTCCGGGAGCTATCCCACAGTGCACCACTCTGTTGACGCTCTGGACAGCAGTACGAGCTCGGATGCTCTGAACAGCCACACAGGAAAAGCCCCGGGAAAATTTGAATTTGAATTCCTTTTCCTGTCTGGCCAGTTTGAATCTCATTTCCTGTCTGGACATTGTGGCGAGCTCAGCAGCACTGGCAATGATGCAGAGCTCTCCAGCAGTGATGGCCGTGCAATCTCAGAATAGAAAGAGGGCCCCAGCATGGACTGATCGGGAAGTCTTGGATCTCATCGCTGTGTGGGGTGATGAGTCCGTGCTTTCCGAGCTGCGCTCCAAGAAACGGAATGCAAAGATCTACGAGAAGATCTCTAAAGACATGTCAGAGAGAGGATACAGCCGGGATGCAACGCAGTGCCGCGTGAAAATCAAGGAGCTGAGACAAGGCTACCAGAAGACCAAAGAGGCAAACGGACGCTCCGGATCCCATCCCCAGACATCCCGTTTCTACGAGGCACTGCATTCCATCCTAGGTGCGGCCGCCACCACTACCCCACCAGTGACCGTGGACTCTGAGGATGGGATATTGTCCACGGCCGGATCCTCGGACATGTTAGCGGACGGGGAAGATGAGGAAGGAGAAGAGGTGGACGAGGCAGTCGACAGCACTCACAACGCTGGTTTCCCCGACAGCCAGGATCTCTTCATCACCCTTACAGAGATCCCCTACCAACCGTCCCCAGCCGTTACCCCGGACACAGAATCTGGGGAAGGATCAGCCAGTAAGTGTTGTAAACATCTAAACATTTATTTTTAACAGAACAGGAATATTAACAATTAAAAAAATGGGTTTCTCATGATTAGTTTGCCCTAGGCGCTTAACGGTTCAGTCATGGGCAGTGCAACTATTGAAAAAAAAATCTAGCAATGTCCAGTTTTGCATGATTGTCCTGCCCAAGCCGCTCTACTGTTTAGTCACTGCTACAGCAGCTAGAGTAAAATGCGGTCTATATGTCCGGGGATGGAGCAGAAATCCTCCTGTGACATCTCGAGGAAGCTCTCCTGGAGGTAATTGGAAATCCGTTGCATTAGGTTCCTGGGGAGAGCGGCCTTATTGGGTCCTCCGTAGTACGACACGTTGCCGCGCCACGAGACAAGCAAGTACTCGGGAATCATTGCTCTGCACAGCAGGGCGGCATACGGCCCTGGTCTTTGGAGGCTTTCCCGGAGCATTCTCTCTTTCTCGCTGTCAGAGATCCTCATGAGGGTGATGTCACTCATGGTGACCTGCTTTGAATGAGGTAGGGGAATGTTAGTGTTGGGACTGCTTTACCGTTCCTTTACAGAACTGTAACCGCTGGTTTGCAGCCACGCGGTGGAGGCGGGAGAGGGGCAGCCGAAAGGGATCGTTCCCGGGGACAGCCGCGAGGGTGTGGGACAGGAGCAGAGTTCCTGCTTGCCGGATTGCTGGCAGCAGGGACCGACATTGATTTCAATGTGAAATGAGGCCATTGCTAATATTAAAGTTTTAAGCTGCCACGAGTCTACGGCTTACCATGTCTGCCTGCAACAGAAATTCCGTTGTCCTGACACGGTTCTCAAATGTGCTGTGCAAGACCCCAGGCACTGAATGCGAAGGCCGAGAATTCGACCTTGTGCTGAGTGCGCATGTGATAGGTGCTGTGCATGGTCTTGTTCACAGAGAAAGACTATGTTCTTTGTTCACAACTACATTTATCTTTCTGAGGAATTCACTCCCTTTTTCCCATTCCCACAGCCCCATCTGCGACTGTCTCACAACCTAGCCTGGCATCACACTCCCAGAGGCTAGCGAGGATTAGGCATAGGAAGAAGAGGACACGGGAGGACATGTTCTCAGAGCTTATGGCCTGCTCCCGAGCCCAGGCAGCACAGCAGACCCAGTGGCGGGAGAACTTGTCCCAAATGCAGCAAGCAAACATGGATCGGGAGGAGAGGTGGCGGCAGGAAGACCAGCAGGCGACTCAAACCCTGCTTGGACTACTGAGGGAGCAAACGGACACGCTCCGGCGCCTTGTGGATGTTCTGCAGGAACGGAGGCAGGAGGACAGAGCCCCACTGCAGTCCATCTCTAACCGCCCTCCCCCGCCACCAAGTCCCATACCCCCCTCACCCAAAGTGCACAGAAGGAGAGGCGGCAGAGTCCACGCAAACTCTCACTCCACCCCTGCAGAGAGCTCTAGTAGCAGAAGGCTCTCATTCCCCAAAATTTGACAAGTTCTTTCCTTCCCGCCTGACACAAGCCCCCGTCCAAGTTTCACCTCCCAGTTCCATGTGTAGTTGATAATAAAAAATATGTTTCTGTTAACTAATGTTTCCATCATGTTCTTTTGGAGGAGGGGGGGAAAGGGGGATGGTAATTGGACAGGACAGTCACCTTTGGCAGGGTACATAGGCGGGGGCAGGTACAGCAGCAGGGCACATACACAGTGCAGTGACTAGTTGCCCTGGTCAGTCTGGGAGGTGGTTTTCATGTTCTGTAGTGGGGGGTGGGTTGCTCTGTGACTTTGTGGCGGGGGAGGGCAGTTACAGATCTTAAGCGGCGGTCCTTATGCAGGATCACAGAGCCACACAGCAGGAGATCTGTAACCGTCCTCCCCCTGCCACAAAGTCACATAGCCCCCCCATACACACAGTCCCGATCAGGAGGGGTGACAGGCTCCGTTGAAAGAACCAGCCCACCACAGCGGAGCCTGTCAATCCTTGAGTTTAGAAGCTTTCTTTGCGTCACTACACTACACCCGCTCCGCACCACAATCCGCGTCCCAGTTTTAAAAAATTCCCGCGAAAACAGTAGTAAAGAAAACGGTGTTCATTAACAAAGTAGAACTGATTTTATTTCGAAACGTGTGTTGGAAGGGGGGGAGAAGGGGGTATGTAACTGGAGAGGATAGTCAACATTAACTGGGTAAAGAAACGGGGGCAGGTTCGGCTTCTCTGTACACAAACTTTACAGTCACAGGTTACCCTGCTCACTCAGGAACCTAGCTTTCAAAGCCTCCCGGATGCACAGCGCGTCCCGCTGGTCTCTTCTAATCGCCCGGCTGTCTGGCTGTGCGTAATCAGAAGCCAGGCTATTTTCCTCAACCTCCCACCCCGCCATAAAGGTCTCCCCCTTGCTCTCACAGAGATTGTGGAGCACACAGCAAGCTGCTATAACAATGGGGATATTGGTTTCGCTGAGATCACAGCGAGTCAGCAAGCTTCTCCATCTCCCCTTGAGACGGCCAAAAGCACACTCCACCACCATTCTGCACTTGCTCAGCCGGTAGTTGAAGAGTTCTTTTTCACTGTCCAGGGCGCCAGTATAGGGCTTCATGAGCCAGGGCATTAGCGGGTAGGCTGGGTCCCTGAGGATGACTATAGGCATCTCCACATCCCCAACAGTTATTTTGTGGTCCGGGAAGTAAATACCTTGCTGCAGCCGTCTAAACAGACCAGAGTTCCTGAAAACACGAGCGTCATGAACCTTGCCCGGCCATCCGACATAGATGTTTGTAAAACGTCCCCTGTGGTCCACCAGTGCTTGCAGCACCATGGAAAAGTAGCCCTTTCTGTTAATGTACTGGCTGGCCTGGTGGTCCGGTGCCAGGATAGGGATGTGAGTTCCATCTATGGCCCCACCGCAGTTTGGGAATCCCATCGCTGCGAAGCCATCTATGATCGCCTCCACGTTTCCCAGGGTCACTACCTTTGGCAGCAGTACATCAACGATTGCCTTGGCTACTTGCATCACAACAACCCCCACAGTAGATTTGCCCACCCCAAACTGGTTCGCGACTGACCGGTAGCTGTCTGGCGTTGCAAGCTTCCAGAGGGCTATGGCCACTCGCTTCTGGACAGTCAGGGCTACTCGCATCCGGGTGTCATTGCGCTTCAGGGCAGGGGACAGCAACTCACAAAGTTCCAGGAAAGTTCCCTTCCGCATGCGAAAGTTTCGCAGCCACTGGGATTCATCCCAGACCTGCAGCACTATGCGGTCCCACCACTCAGTGCTTGTTTCCCGTGCCCAGAATCGCCGTTCCACGGCATCAACATGACCCATTGCGACCGTGATGTCCTCGGCGCTGGGTCCCCTGCTTTCTGAGAGGTCTGTGCTACTCTCAGACTTCAGGCCATCACCGCGGTGACGTAGCCTCCTCGCCTGACTTATCTGCATCTGCCTCAGGGAAAGGTGTATGATAAGCTGCGAGGCGTTGAGAGCGGCCACAACTGCAGCGATGGTCGCAGTGTGCTCCATGCTCGCAGTGCTGTGGCGTCCGCGCTGTCACTGACTAGAAAAGTGCGCGAACTGATTTCCCGCCGGCGCTTTCAGGGAGGGAGGGCGGGAGTGATGGACGGATGACGACAGTTACCCAAAAGCACCCTTGACACATTTTTTTTACCCAGAAGGCATTTGCGGCTCCACCCAGAATTCCAATGGGCAGCGGGGACTCCGGGAACTGTGGGATAGCTGCCCACAGTGCACAGCTTCCAATGTCGACGCTTTCCCCGTTAGTGTGGACTCACAAAGTCGAATTACTGTCCTTAGTGTGGACACACACGTTCGACTTTGCAATATCGATTCCAAAAATTCGATTTAAGTAAAATCGAACTACTCTCGTAGTGTAGACAAGGCCTTAGTCTCCTCTTTTCCAAGCTGAAAAGTCCTAGCCTTTTTAATCGCTCCTCATATGGGACCCGTTCCAAACCCCTAATCATTTTAGTTGTCCTTCTCTGAACCTTTTCTAGTGCCAGTATATCTTTTTTGAGATGAGGAGACCATATCGGTATGCAGTATTCAAGATGTGGGCGTACCATGGATTTATATAAGGGCAATAAGATATTCTCCATCTTATTCTCTATCCCTTTTTTAATGATTCCTAACATGCTGTTTGCTTTTTTGACTGTCGCTGCATACTGCATGGACATCTTCAGAGAACTATCCACAATTACTCCAAGATCTCTTTCCTGATTAGTTGTAGCTAAATTAGCCCCCATCATATTGATTGTACAGTTGGGGTTATTTTTTCCAATGTGCATTACTTTACATTTATCCACTTAAATTTCATTTGCCATTTTGTTGCCCAATCACTTAGTTTTGTGAGATCTTTTTGAAGTTCTTCACAGTCTGCTTTGGTCTTAACTATCTTGAGCAGTTTAGTATCATCTGCAAACTTTGCCACCTCACTGTTTACCCCTTTCTCCAGATCATTTATGAATAAGTTGAATAGGATTGGTCCTAGAACTGACCTTTGGGGAACACCACTAGTTACCCCTCTCCATTCTGAAAATTTACCATCTATTCCTACCCTTTGTTCCCTGGCTTTTAACCAGTTCTCAATCCATGAAAGGATCTTCCCTCTTAGCCCATGACAACTTAATTTACGTAAGAGCTTTTGGTGAAGGACCTTGTCAAAGGCTTTCTGGAAATCTAAGTACACTATGTCCACTGGATCCCCCTTGTCCACATGTTTGTTGACCCCTTTGAAGACCTCTAATAGATTAGTAAGACATGATTTCCCTTTATAGAAACCATGTTGACTTTTGCCCAACAATTTATGTTCTTCTATGTGTCTGACAATTTTATTCTTTACTATTGTTTCAACTAATTTGCCTGGTACTGACGTTAGACTTAGACCAAGTTTTCAAGATTCGTTGTGTAGAACTATTTAATTCTTAGTGTTGAGACACATTTGTGTTTTGAAAAAGGGATTTTTAAAAATTGCCAATGTTTCTGCTTATGAAATAAAAGCATGCCTTAAATTTACTCTTCACAAGTCTTTTTGTTATAACAAATTACATATTGATAGGAACAGCGAGCACCTTAGAAAAGGTTCACATAAAGTAAGGCCTAGGTCTCAGCGGCTAGCAGGAGACAGAGTGGCTGTCAACTAGGGAAGCTCTGCTTTCAAAGCAACAAACTCTCTTTAAACAATAACTTAGGGCACTCAAACAGTGACTATTTTCCATTTCTACTTTGTGCTTTGTCCAGGCAAGCACAATAATTTTCACTAAAACAACAAGGAGTCTGGTGGCACCTTAAAGACTAACAGATTTATTTGGGCATAAGCTTTCGTGGGTAAAAACCTCACTTCTTCGTTACTTGACAATAATTTTCACTGTGCCTCAACAAAAACTGTTATACCTCTGCACCTAAGTAATCTGCAGCCCTTTCTGAAAATAGTGACAAGGAGAACGAGGAAAGTGAGCCAACTATTGGAAGCATGCTGAAAGAAATCCTCTGGATAACATAAACTACAAGCCTCTAACTCCCCTTGAGGATGAGTTGAGAGTATGAGTGTTAGAATGAATAACATGTAAAAAGAGAGAATGGAATGATGGTAGAGCAAACAGCAAACAAGTCTGAAGAGACGGCATGGAAAAGTCACATCTCATGGCAAGTTCAAAAGAAGCCGAGAACAACTCCATACAGCTGACATTCTATTCTAGGATTTTTAACAGGGGACTATTTTCATGCAAACTAATATAGATCGTGTTGTGAGACTCTTGTGGAAGAGGCATAATCAAATGACAACACTGACCCATTGGCTGTTTTTTAGCCCAATCAGGCACCTAGTTAGAGGCAAGTGCCCCCAGTCAGTGGCACCACTAACTCACATAATGTGGATCTCATTCTTTTGGTGGGAGGGAGGATGTGGAGAAGAGTCATTTTTGCTGCCTCCTCCTACTAGAAAACTACAAATGCTACAGGGGATGGAGTCCTCTCACATAATAAAGATTTTCCATTCTCAAAGCATTATACAAATTGAAGTTCAATATGAATAAATCTACTTTGAAAGCATTAGAGATTAATGTACTGTGAGACGTGTACTGTATTTCAGGTGATGTTTTCTTTGGAAAGTGTTAAGAAATATTTTCCCCCTAAATGATAACACTATTAAAGCTATTCATTAAAACCCCTAGGATAAATTCATTACAATGTGAAATTAAGATGGGAAAACAATTTAAATGCAAATCTGTAGAGATTCCTAAGAAAATGTAAATATCAGTCTGTTTCAACATGTGGTAAATTTTCATTTTTACATAATGGCAGAGAAATGCTATGTTAAAATAATATTAATGATTTGATAGAAAGCCAAAAAAAAGCTACAAAATTCTGAGTTAACTGTCATAGTATTTTTAAATTTGCCTTGTGGTGGTTAGGCTTTCCAGAATATCAGAAGATGGCTCTCTGGCTCCAGAGAAGCTGTGCTTAGCATAGGACCCAATGGGGAGTAGCAAAAGTGGCTTATAGTCCCTTTTTATGTGTCCCTTTGCCTTCTCCTCCCCTTGCCAATCCTGGAGAGAGCTGGGGACCAATTCAGGCCAGGGGCTGCTCTAACTCTGAATTTAGGCCTGCTCTAACTTATACCAGCATTCATGAGCTCTTGTGGGCCACACCATGGGCCCAGGATCACCAGAGAACTAGGTGTTCTGACCTTGCCCCCAATTTTCCCCCTCCTATTCACCATACACACTCTACACTGGTGGTGACTAAGTTATGTCAACCGACAAAGAGAATCCTCGGCTGCCCAATAGCTTTCCATCTTCTTTGCACCATGGAATATGTGCTAGAACAATGCTTCATTCTAGATTCTATGATAACTGTCAATAAGAATTTCCTTAGGGGCTGAAGTCAAATGTGTAACTGCAATATTTAAATAGGTTTTTTTATTAAGTTATGCCCTCATTTACACCATTGCAACTCATTAGCTTCAAAAGGATTTCATGACTGTAAATGAAGGCAGGAATTTATCCCTTTGTGGTGTCAATATAAGTGACATACTTGAGGGTGTCATTGTTTTTAAGCCATTTGTAAATCAACTTACTTTCAAGTTATTTTTACTATGTCTGCAGGAAGAAAAGGCTGTATTAGCATTTGTGGGTAACCCACAACTAGAAGTAATAAGTTAATGTGCTACGCTGCAGAAGAATTTGGATTGTATCAATATTCAGCAAGATATATTTTGATATAGATCAGTGAAACCGTGATGTGAGCATAATCCCACTCAATACAGAATGAAAAACAGGAAATATGAGTGAGTCTTTCTGTTTTCCTATGTAAAATGATTCAAACTATTTTCTGCCTGACTTCTAAAGCAGTTAAATGTTTCAGTGTCCTTATGACCAATGACTTCAGACTATGTTAAGAAATAACCACAAGCTAAAACAAAATCTGTCAAATCTCAGTAACCTTCGCTAGTGAGGCTTTTACAGCTCTGCTTTTTGACTAATTGCTTGTGGACTGCAAACTACATGCCTGCAAAGATTTCCAACTGCTGTGTCTGTATGCAACTTGACAAAAAATGTGAACACCCTACACCCCTACACACCAAAGGCTCCAACTGCAGCTATGGAGGATTCATAATTTCCAAAAGATACAATACAGAAGTTCATGGATTTCACTTCTGTAAGGTAGAGTAAATAACTGTCAGGCATAGGAGGTCATAAACTACTGGCTTCCTTCCCCTTGTCTTTGAAAAATAACTTTTGGAGGAAGAGAAGATCTGTGTAATGGGTGTGAGTGTATGTGTACGTTTCCTGTTGTGCAATCAGATTTTTGCTACTCTAGAAACATAGCCAAAATGATGGATCTTAATTTTTCAGTGCTGGCCGCTACAACGGTAAGCACTGCTGGCAATGTACATTAAACTGGGAAAATCTGACTATAAAGACCTGCATCCAATCCAGCTGTTGACTGTCACTGCATTTATAGATAAAAAGGAACATTTTCCCAGGCCCGTATTTGACACTGACATTCAACTATTTTCTTTCTTGACATGTCCAGTAAAGTGTTGAAATTTTCCTTTTAGTTTTAAACACAATACAAAATCCAGCTCCTACATAAGCAGTATCTATAGCACTTACCCACATATTTGTTTTATGAAAGAAGCCCCAAATGGAAAAGTTACAATGATGCTTGGAGACAATTTTCATAATATTTAGAAACATAATTATGGGCTAGAGAGAAGTGAAAGATAAGCATTAGGAATGACTATAACAAAGTGAAAAGTCTCTGTAAGAATCTGTAAGCAACCAGCAGTAAAATATACAGTATAAAAGGATAGGCACTTCATTTCTCTGTTTATCTATTCTGAGGTTGTCTAATTAAAATATAACCATGCAAATCATTATTGCTACCACTGTTATATAATTGCAACGAATCTTATACAAAATATAACTTACGGCCAGAAAGGGTTAAACAGCTTGCGAGCTAATTACGCAAAGCCGACCTTTAAAGACATGTTAGAAATAGTAATTAGGGACATTCTATGGCTAGGTAGGCTAGGACTTTGAAATGCAAACCTATATTGTTAGAAGTTAGAAATGATACTAATTGTGTATCTCTTAGATGCTACCCATGTAAACAGACAGTTCCTGTTTAGTTCCACTATAGCTACTAATTCAGAGATCAAAAGGGAATATTAACATTTAGATGAATCTTGGGTGAAATAATGTCATTGTCTATATGTCTCTTTGAAGTTTGTGATAGACTGTCTAATGGATAAATTGCCCAATATTAATGTGTGTAACTAATTACCAGTGGTATTTAGAAAACAGAAGATTACATCAAAAGCCTATTGTTTACCCAGGACTGTATGGCCAAGTGGATGCCAGAACACTGTATAAAAAGACCCTTGGGTCTTGATCCTATTTGTCTCAGATCTGCTTGAGGTTTCATGCAGGGGAAGCCTAAGCCACATGGACTGAGATCCCAGTTCTGACTGGACCACCCTGAAATATAAACATTGGACTATAATCTATGGACTATTTCTGAAAGAACTCTTTGCAACTACAGAGCTCACCATCTCTGTTATGAATCTGAACCTCAAGAATTTAACTTATGTCTGTATATATACTGATCTTTTAACCATACTCTCTCTCTTAGTTTAGTTAATAAGAATAGGCTGTATGTGTGTATTTGGGCAAGATCTGGAATATTCAATAACCTGGGAGATAATGAGTCTGATCCTTTGGCACTGGTAAAACCTTTTCTTTTATATGATGAAATAAGATTTTCAGAAATCTTCATCATATTTGACTTGAGTACCTGGATGGAGGCCTGAGGCTGGGTTACTTTAAGGGACCTGTATTGATGGTTTCTGGGCGACCAGTGAGGTAATAAAGAAGCTGTTTTATGCTGGCTTGCTAAATCTAAGTATTAAAAATATCCACCAGCTAAGGGGATGCCCCATTCTTTGCGGTTCACCCTAATTGAGTGACCTCAGCTGGCCCCCACTGGGACCCCAGTCACATCTATATATGAACTATATAACCATATAACAATACTAGAATCTACACCCCATTGCTAAGTGGAGAAACAGTGTTGACAGGGCCAATTCAATCAGGGTGGATGTGGTCCACTCCCAATAATTGATGAGGAGGTGTCAATACCAAGAGAGGGGAAAATTGCTTTTGTAGTGAGCCAGCCACTTCCAGTCCCTATTCAAGCCCAAATTGATGGTGTTAAATTTGCAAAAGAATTGTAGCTCTGCAGTTTCTCTTTGAAGTCTGTTTTTCAAGTTTTTTGTTGAAGCATGGCTACTGTTAAATCTGTTATAGAATGCCCAGGGAGATTGAAGTGTTCTCCTACTGACTTTTGTATCTTACCATTTCTGATGTCCAATTTGTGTCCATTTATTCTTTTACGTAGGGACTGTCCGGTTTGGCCAATGTACATGGCAGAGGGGCATTGCTGGCACATGATGGCATATATAACATTAGTAGAGGTGCAGGTGAATGAGCCCTTGATGGTGTGACTGATGTGGTTGGATCCTCTGATGGTGTCGCTAGAGTAGATATGGGGACAGAGTAGGCAACGGGGTTTGTTACAGGGATTGGTTCCTGGGTTAGTGTTTCTGTGGTTTGATGTGTAGTTGCTGGTGAGTACTGGCCTGCCTTCCAAGGTCAGTGAGAGTGAGGGATTGTTTTCCAGGATCGGTTGTAGATCATTGATGATGTGCTGGAGAGGTTTTAGCTGGGGGCTGTACGTGATGGCCAGTGGTGTTCTGTTATTTTCCTTGTTGAGCCTGTCCTGTAGTAGGTGATTTCTGGGTACCCGTCTCGCTCTGTCAATCTGTTTCCTCACTTCCCCAGATAGGTACTGTAGTTTTAAGAATGCTTGATAAAGATCTCGTAGGTGTTTGTCTCTGGTATTGACACCTCCTCATCAATTATTGGGAGTGGACCACATCCTGATTGAATTGGCCCTGTCAACACTGGTTCTCCACTTGTAAGGTAACTCCTTTCTCTTCATGTGTCAGTATATTTATGCCGGCATCTGTAATTTTCACTCCATGCATCTGAAGAAGTGAGTTTTTACCCACGAAAGCTTATGACCAAATAAATCTGTTAGTCTTTAAGGTGCCACTGGATTTCTCATTGTTACTGTAGGTTATTAAATTTCATTCATAGCTAGGTGCAACTGTGACAAGCTAGTTATTTAAGGGTGCAGCTTTCCATGTAATTCTCTTTACACTGACAGTTAAGAGGGCTAATGGCTCTTTACACATGAAGTTTTGGTGGCACTGTATATACCCCAAAATTGACTCCTTTATTGTTGCATACTTTAATACATCTTGCCACACAGTTACAGGACTAATACAGACTGGGTTCCCTGCCCTGTATTTCATCAGAGATAATTTAACAAATAATTTACCTCTTTGTATATTTACCTAATGTAAGGATGAGAGAGGTAATTAAAAGAGAAAAAATGGGTAGTTGTGTGACTATTATTGCAAAATCTCATATGAAGTAATCACATTTAATTCAGAGAGGACTGTTGTGCCAACTTAATATACTAAAATGCTAAGGGGTCTTTTGTTCTATAAATCCCATTAGCATTCATTAGCACTGAAAGGGGAATAGATACCTAAATGTAGTTAATTTATCATACTTTTATAAAGTATTAAAAATTAAGAATAACAGTAAGTAAATCTAATTTGAATGTTGTCAATAAATTGTTTATTGTTACTTTTATTTATGAAAATTGAGTGGGGGGAATGAAAGTTATTTATTTAAAGAACTATATTTGCAAAGAAAAAACTAGATCTTTATAACAAATTGGAACAGCATACTCTATCCTGCAGTAAGAATTCAATTCCTTCTCTGTTGAATGACATACCAAATACAGCTATGAAACAGTCAACTCCATTCTACTGCAGAATGTCTGGTATGAACAGATATTCACTTTTTTTTTTAAAGGAAATTTGATACTAAACTATTGCGATGGTGGGCATATGTATGGAGGGGCTAAGAAGTTATTGCAACACTGACTACTTTATGATTTATTTGAAACATATTTTAAACAATTATAGGACATCAAAAAGTAAGCAACCTAGTCAAACTGGTTTACGTTGCCACCAATTGCTATGACCGAGATTAGAAATCTGCTGCATAGGTGCCAAGATAATAACAATAATACTTAATTTAAAAAAAACCTCAGAAGAAATTGGATCAAGAGCCATAGCAAAGAAAGAAAGAAAACATCTAAATGAGGCAAGTAGATTGCCTGTAATGTTAATAGGAATGGAAGTTATTTTCTTGAAATACTTCAGGGTGACTCACAGGACAAGCATTCAGAATAAAACTCAGTATAAAATATGAGTCTTTTAAATACCATATGTTTTTTAAATCTGCCTTTAACATTATAGTGTTGCACCTCTCTTTGTAAGATACAAACACCTAATTCATGACCTAACACTGTGTGCAGATTTCCTTCTCTGGAACTTTGATTGGAATGTCTTATGTTTGCATTCTTAGTGAATGCTTTAGCATTGGCTAATTTTAAATAGGCATGAACAGTGTGAAAAAGAGATGAAATAGAACTGAAGAGGCATTTGGAGAATAGTCGATTTAGCTAGGTCTAGTCCTAAACTCTGAATATAACAATGTCTCACCCTTGCATTCTTATATAAATAGAAAAGTAGACTATTTGTGCTAGAATATGGGAGAAGGCATTTCGTTCTATGTGGCTTTGCTAATATTAGGGTATATTCATCCTAATTCTAATGGAATTTTCACCAAGGACAGATTCTACCCATTGCATGTACAATTAACACTATCAGCCAATATTGATATATCTGAATATCACAAAAGGCTAATCGTATGAAGAAATGAGGTAGTGACAGCAACTGTGGAAGCAGAAAGTGATTCTGTCAAAAAGACAAAGTTATGTTCTATGTAGATAATAAAGACAATCATAATGTGGATGACAGCATAGTTTTGAACAAACTACAGATGAAGAATTAGTCACAGAAATTCTTTTGAGAATAACTTTGAATAGAAAATCAATTCCACAAAATTGTAAACAGTTCGTGGATAATTCATGAGCAGAAAAGAAATCTAATTTTGTCAAAGAGAGGATTCACTATGAATTATTCACTCATCTCTAATAATATAATTTATAAGGACCATAAATATAAAAGCTGAGTGAGAAGTATAGCATCCTCAGAATCACAGGTTACCACGTAATTAGATTTTAAGTTCTAGGGCAGTGGTTCCCAAACTTGTTCCGCCGCTTGTGCAGGGAAAGCCCCTGGCGGGCCGGGCCGCATCCGCAGGTCTGGCCAATCACGGCTCCCACTGGCCGTGGTTCGCCGCTCCAGGCCAATGGGAGCTGCTGGAAGCAGCGGCCAGTACATCCCTTGGCCCGCGCCACTTCCAGACGCTCCCATTGGCCTGGAGCAGCGAACTGCAGCCACTGGGAGCCGCGATTAGCCGAACCTGTGGATGCGGCAGGTACACAAACCGGCCCTGCCCGCCAGGGGCTTTCCCTGCACAAGAAGCGGAACAAGTTTGGGAACCACTGTTCTAGGGAAAGGAACTATGTTTTCATGTGTATTTGGCACCCAGCACAAGGGGGCTCTGATCTTCACTGGGGGCTCTGGGAACTATCACAGTACAAAAGGAAACATGATAATGATGAGTCTAGGGCCGGTGCAACCACTAGGCAAACTAGGCGGCTGCCTAGGGCGCCAAGATTTGGGGGCGCCGCCGCCAATCAAGACGCTGGCTGCAGATCGCAGACTGTAGGGAGGAGGACGTATCTGATAAGAACCACACTCCCAATGAATTGGTCTTCTGTCATTTAGAAAGCCAGCGAAGTCCTTTGATTGTGAATCGATACAGATAGGTACATTTACACAGTAATAGCTCCTTTGTCTTGTACATTGCACAGCAGCCAGAAGGAGAGTGGAGCAGCTTGTGGCGAAGTGTAAGTCCCCTGCTGGGGCTGAGCTGTGTGCTGTCAGTGCGGGGGGCCGGCTTACATGGCATGCTCCGCTCGGAGAGCGGGCTGCAGGATTTGCAGGCAGAGGAGGCTCTGCTCCCTGGGGAGAGAAGGGAGGGATGCTGCGGCTGGCGGCTCTGCGGGCTCTCTCGCGTGGAGGGACGGCTAAGCCGCTTTAACCCACCTCTCTGCGCCCCAGCTTGCTACCCTCCCGACCCTGCTTTGGCGTGAGGGCTGCGCACTCTCTGTCTTCACTGTCCTGCCTGCCCCACGCCCCCCTGCTGGAGCGAGAGCCCAGCATTCAGCTCCCCAGCCCAGGCGCAGGATGGACTCGTAAAGGCAAAGTAGGTGACACGCTCCCATTGCCCTGTTGCAATTGCTCTTGGCCCGCTGCTGCATTTCAGGGACTGGAGAGCGCCCATTTCACCTTGCAGCTCTTTGAATCCTACCTCGCCCGCCGCCCCCCGGCCAAACCCAGATTGTGCCCTCTCCCCCCTCCACACCCAAACCCGGTCAGCTTCCCTTCCCCTCCCCAGCCAAACCCGATCCTCCCAGTGACCGAACCCAGTCTGCTTCCCTTCGCTATCAAACCCAATTCCCTCTCTGATCGAACCCAGTATGCTTCCCTTCCCCACCTAACCCGATACCCCACTGACTCAACCCGGTCTGCTTCCCTTCCACTCCCCAGCCAAACCCAATCCCCCACTGACCCGAACCCAGTCTGCTTCCTTCACCTCCCGGCCAAACTCGAACTGTCACTGTCACTGACCGAATCGGGTCTGCTTCCCTTCCCCTCCTCAGTCAAACCCGATCCCCCCAGTGACCGAACCTGGTCTGCTCCCCTTGCACTCCCCAGCCAAACCTGAACCCCCACTGACTGAACCCAGTCTGCTTCCCTTCCCCACCAAACCCAATCCCCCAGTATGATGGAGTATCTGCCATTCTAATATTATAAAAACAACAAGGAGTCCGGTGGCATCTTAAAGACTAACAGATTTATATAGGCATAAGCTTTCGTGGGTAAAAAACCCACTTCTTCAGATGCATGGACTGAAAGTTACAGATGCAGGCCTTATATAATGACACATGAAGAGAAGGGAGTACCTCACTAGTAAAGAACCAGTGTTGACAGGGCCAATTCAATCAGGGTGGATGTAGTCCACTCCCAATAATAGATGAGGAGGTATCAGTTCCAGGAGAGGCAAAGCTGCTTTTGTAATGAGCCAGCTATTCCCTATTCAAGCCCAAATTAATGGTGTTAAATTTGCAAATGAATTTTAGTTCTGCTGTTTCTCTTTGAAGTTTGTTTCTGAAGTTCTTTTGTTCAAAAATGGTGACTTTTAAATCTGTTATAGAATGTCCAAGGGGATTGAAGTGTTCTCCTATTGGCTTTTGTATGTTACCATTCCTGATGTCCAACTTGTGTCCATTTATTCTTTTATGTAGAGACTGTCCGGTCTGGCCAATGTACCTGGCAGAGGGGCATTGCTGGCACGTGATGGCATATATAACATTAGTAGACGTGCAGGTGAATGAGCCCTTGATGGTGTGGCTGATGTGTTTGGGTCCTCTGATGGTGTCACTAGAGTAGATATGGGAACAGAATAGGCAACGAGGTTTGCTACAGAGATTGGTTCCTGGGTTAGTGTTTCTGTGGTGTGGTGTGTAGTTGCTGGCGGACTCCTTGTTGTTTCTGTGAATACAGACTAACGGCTACCCCCAGATATTTGACACCATGCAAGGCTCTAATTTTATTAATAACAATAATTGGATATTATAAAGGTAGAATAAAATGTAGTAGATTTTTATATGAAAGAATGAAGGAAGGAAGTGATAGTGTATTGTGTATAATGTATGATTTATTTTAAGATCCATGCTATGTTGTGCAAAGTGAAAACAATAACAATGTCAACACTGTCATGTTATTTATTTATTTTTATTAAATATGTAGACTAAATAATGAAATTAATACATTTTCAAGCCGAACGTGTATTAATTCTAATGAACAATGCCATATTATGCAGTATTCATTTTTGAAAGTTTATAATAAGTGATACTCTGGGGGGAGGGGTGGAGGGAGGTGGGCGCAGGGTGGAAGTTTCGCCTAGGGCGGAAAATATCCTTGCACCCGCCCTAGATCAGTCTCCATAAAATCCTCGATAGCCACAGGAAGATTGGTAAGATATGGTGCCATGAGAGAAGAGGCTAGAAAGAGATGGGATTTTGGAAGGAAATCCTCACAGAACCATCCCTCCTATTTGAATGGGAAAGGGCATAACCTTGATTACAAGCTAGCTGCTTACATATTCTAAAAAGCGTGCTAAAACCAAAGCTGTTTAAAGGATGTTTAATGGTGTCTTATTTCAGTAATTATTTTTTATTTTGAGATTCCTGTAGCAGAGACATTGGAGAAAACAAATTTGCCACTATATTTCTTGAAAGTAAAACCTGATCCCAAGCTGAGACCTTGTAGGGTATGTTTCAAACCCAGAGCAGATTTTATTGCAGAGTTAAATTATAACCCCTTGAAGGTTTATAATGGAAATGCTGACAGACCCTAAAATATAGCGACACTAGCGGGCACTGCTATAATAAAGTGGCATTTAAGCATTTTTTGCTAGGCTTTGATTTCTGCAAAGGTCACATTTGAATAAAACTTCACACTCTACATCAGTAAACGTCATTAAAGTATTATCTTTGCCAGAAAGGCATTTTTTTCTCGATCTGCACTTCTGTTAAAGAACATGTCATTGTCTAAATCAAATCTTTTTCATGTGCCAATATAGCTGTTCTTGATAAAGGCCTCTAAAGGTAAAAACAGAATGAACAACTTCACACCCAGTAAATCTGAGCACCCTGCTGACTGAACAGCAGGCTAAGGCAAACAGCAGCGAGGGAAACACTCCTGGCCAGTGTCGCCCAGAGGATTCAGGGGGCCTCGGGCAAAGCAATTTTGGGGACCCCTTCCATAAAAAAAGTTGCAATACCATAGAATACTATGTTCTCGTGGGGGCCGCTGCGGGGCCCAGGGCCTGGGGCAAATTGCCCCACTTCCCTCTTCCCCCCTCCCCCACGCCGGGCAGCCCTGCTCCTGGCTGTTTCCCAAGGTACTTTTCTCCTTGGATATTCCCACAGGTTGCTTACTGAAGTTTAAATACTATTCAGGACTTTAAAGCAAAAGAAAGGAATCTTAAAGGTTCAACAACAAAAATCAGTATTACATTTGCAGAAACTAGGCCTCAGGTCAAAAGTCCCTTTTATCATGTTTTAATTCAATTTATTTTTGATAGAACAAGCAAGCTATAGCCGCAGCAAAAGTGCACCAGGAAACGACTTCTTGGATCTTACTTAACAGAAACTGAAATAGGAAAAAAAAACACAGTCATGTATATTTAGAAATATGTACTGATTAGAATATTATCCAAGGTTCAAGGGATTCTTGTAATAATTTCCCTTATTTTGCAGATTTATTTGCTTAAAATAATTTTATGGGATGTTTGTTACTTGTTTCTAATTATACACAGAGTTGGCAGGGCTGCCTTTACTTAATTTGCCTAACACTTTCCATTATAAAATCATGAGTAAAATTTTCAAAGATGACTAAGTGAGTTAGGCGCCTACGTCCCATTTTCTCAAAAGTGAGTTGGGAACCTAGGAGCCTAAACCCAATGAACCCTATTGATCTACTGTTGAAAATAGCACATAGGCACCTAAGTCACTTAGGAGTTTTTGAAAATTTTATCTCCCTGTTTTCAGTCGCTTATAACTTTTTGTCAAACTTTAACTGTTCTGGCTGAAATTTCCCATGACAAGTGTCTGCCTGAAGCTGAAAAATATTTTAAACTTTCAGCTAAAATGCTCCAGCCATTTCTAAGACTGTTAGTGGAAAATATTTTGTATTGCCCGTTTTAAAGAATTCTTACAACCATTTTGCTGAGAAGCCCTAGCACCTCCATGCTTTTTAGCGGGGACTTGAAATTTGAACATATAAAGTGCTGTAAAAATACTAAGTGCTCTGAAAAATCAGCCTCCAATTGTCTCAAGTTGGGCACCCCAAAGCTGTGGACATTTGACTATTTTTGCCTTAATCTCTGTGACTCATCTGTCCAATGATGATAATAATACCACCTAATCTCACAGAGGCATTGTGAAGCACTCAGATACCATGGTGAGAAAACCATAGAAAACCCCATGAGGAAATCAATATTTTTAATTCAGTGTAGGGTTTGGATGGTATGCAGTGAATAAGGCCTGTTGCCCCACAATGAATGATAAGATTAAACCAAAATATTAAATACCTACCCACCCAGCGAGCACTGTCTCTCTTTCATACTAATTGAGATAGATGTTCTGTGGAAAAAATAGCATGTGATCATGTAATTAAAGCCTGTATCATAATGCATACAGACAAAGGGGTCAAATTAATGTTCTTTAAACATAAGGGTGGGTTATACATAAATTCCTATGTTTTTTTAAAAAAGTAAACTGTAAAACCAGACGTTCCATTAGATCAAAACATATTGACCCCCACATGCCTCATCAGCAGGGTTGGCAACATCAAATCCTTGTCCCTGTTCTAAAGAGTTTACAATCTAATATCAATCAGGTGAAAAATTGGCAGTATACATGCTCTTCTTTTGGCTGATGATGAACTATATGATCTCATATTAAAAAAATGGATTACAGAACAGTGAGGAAAGCACATACGTTAATTTTATATTCCTGTTTCCTCTGTACAAAGACAGCATTTTATCATAAAAATATCACATACGATTTATTCAATCTATGGTACAGTGGTCTAATGTTATTTGAGGCTAAGGGTTACTTGCGCATGTACTGTGTTACAAATAACAGGTTTTCTTCCATGACTTCTGCATGAATTATTTACATAATATATTCAACAATGTATTCTGAACAAAAGGGGCCACTTACTTCCCAATTGTGTAACAAAGGAATTCACAACTCTACAAATAGGGGACAAAATAAATGACCTGGTATGTGTGCAGCATAGTGATGCATCACATATATAGTAATTAAAAACCTGAGAAACCTGTCTAGGGGTAGCATAATTTGCTACTATATGAGTTATATGAATCAGATTTGAACTTGGTCCTTTTCAACCAAGCTCATCACGCTGCAGAGGCAGGCCAAACAGACCTTGAGAAGAGGGAGTGCCTTATGGCATTTTGAAGCCACACTTCTGGCTAGTTTAGGAGCTACAGAGGGAAGGCACTTCTAGTCCTGTTAAGTTAGGCATGTTGCAAGTTGTCAGAGCGTGGGATAAAAGAGAAAAAATCAAAGAAACTTCAAGGCTTTAAGACTGGCTTGGAGGTCAAAAAGTTATAGAATTTTTTAAAAAGGAAGTACACAAGTTATTTTGCTCCAAGGCAGCATGTATAGGCCCTGACAAGTTAGCAGATTTCACACACAGTATCTATTATTATATTGAATAAAAACCATAGCTAGTGTCTGCAGGGCTACAGCAGTGGCACAATTCTTACAGTAAAACTTTTTATCTCATCTTAGACCCACTTCATTTGCAAAACTGAGCATCCCAACAAACTTCATGCATGCCAGGAAAACTGTGTTGACCACATCAGGTCTATTTAATCAACATGACAGATCACCTCCGTTATGCAATACAGAGTCCTTCCTCTTTGTTCTCACTCAGTGGGCATGAATAGATAGGGCTGTGTGGACTCTGCTGGATCCAATTTGTGTAAATTACATGAAGAGGACTGAGATGTCCATAAACCAGACACCTGCAGGCTCACATAGAGGCTCAGGTTTGTGCAGAAAAATACCCTCTAATCTCTATCTCCATACACCACCTCTTAATAAGATATGTTATCAGCAGGCGGCATTGGGCCTGCCCTGTATGTACTGGTGTGGGCGTCTCCTTTCTGTCTAAATGCATTCAAAGGACACTAGATTGCCACTCCCCTACATGTACTACAAACATTTATGGGGGGCACCTCCACCTGGTTATCATCTCAGCTTGCAAATGGAGCTTTACATAGTCTATTCTGCTATATATAGGTACTTATACCATCCTCATCTCCGTAGTATGTGAGTACCTTCCAGTACTGCATTAAGTGACATGTCAGGTGCAGTTTGTTCTCTCTGCCCCTCTCTCATCCATGCCATTGAGAGACTTAAACTTGCATCGATATTCTGTGGGAAGTCAGTGTAAAGAGTGGAAAACAGATCTGATGTGCTTCCCTGTGTTGCTGAGAAGATGTGCTGCAGTGTCCTGTACTAACTGGAGTTTTCCAAAGACTGATGGTTTCATGTATTCAGTCCAAGTCCCTTGGAAGAGGTAAGAATTACCACAATAGTACTCCTGGATTTTCCTTTGGTTCTTGGTTTCCTTAAGGATAGTACGAAGGTGTGCCCTGTGGAGAATCCAAAACCCATACTAGTCAGTGAGAATAAAGATCGTGATCAGCTTCAATGGGCTTTGGATCAGACCTTAAATGAGCCCAATCTGTGAGCTACCAACCACATCTCTGTGTCCTCAGTTCCAGCTGACTTCACTGATCATTAAGATACCCAACACTTTGTTGGATACACTTATCATCTTCCTGGATAAGACTCTAAATGGAGGAGTCCATTCCTATTAAGTACTGTACATGGGGATTCAATGTCCCCAAAAGATAAACAGATCATGATTCTGCCTGTCTTGTAGGACATCAAAATATCTAACATTTTTACACCAGATTTGCTTTTCTGAGTATTCACTTTGGTGATCTACAAGCAGATTGCCTTCCCTTATACAGTAACTCCTCACTTAAAATCATCCCGGTTAACATTGTTTTGTTGTTACGTTGCTGAACAATTAGAGAACATGCTCGTTTAAAGTTGCGCAATGCTCCCTTATAACGTTGTTTGGCAGCTGCCTGCTTTGTCCACTGCTTGCAGGAAGAGCAGCCCGTTGGAGCTAGCTGGTGGGGGCTTGGAACTAGGGTGGACTGGCAGCTCCCCGTTCCCCTAAGTTCCCTGTGAGGCAGCCGCCCAGCAGACTATCAATTGCTGGCAGTTCAGCTGTCCCTCCCCCCACTGCCATGTGCTGCTCCTGCCCTCTGCCTTGGAGCTGCTCTTCGGAGCCTCCTGCTTGATGTGCAAGGGAGGGAGGGGAAAAGGGGGGCTAATGTCAGGGTGTCCCCCTCCCCCCTGCTCCTGCACCCTGCTTACCCCATTTCCATAGAGCAGGGGACACACACGACAGGGCTCAGGATGGAGGAAGCTTGCTGGCAGGAGCTTCTGTCTCAACTTGCTGATCTATTTAAAAAGGCAGTGTACTTAAGAGTGGAGTCAGCGTACTTAAAGGGGTAATGCACATCTCTCTCTCTCTCTCACACACACACAGCTCCAGATATAGCTGAGGTTTTACATTTATCCTCTTCCTTACTTTTGTTATCATATTTTACAGATTTTCTATGGGAGCAGCTTCATACTGATAAAGATAAAGAAACAAAACACCAAGAATGCCATTATTTCCCAGAGAGATGAGGTGGGTGAGGTAATAGCTTTTATTGTACTAACTTCTGTTGATGAAAGAGACAAGTTTTGAGTTCCGCAGAGCTCTTCTGCAGGTTATTTCCCAGACTTATCTTGTTTATTTATTTTTTAAGAGTTTCTTTAATTTGGGAGAGTTTAGTGTTCAGGCAAATGACTACTTTAGCTCCCTCTGATGACCTCTGCAAAGCCTTTACTCCAGCATGTAGGTGTTAAACCTGAAAGGTGCTGAGTACTATGGCCCAGATCCAGCAAAACACCCAAGTAAGTACATGCTTAACTACAAAAATGTGAGTAGTCCCATTGAAGTCAATTTAACTATGCACATTCTTATGTGCTGTGCTGGAACGCAACAAGAGTCTCCTCAGCAGCTTGCAGTATCGAGTCCTAAAAGACCAGTGGCAGCATTGCAATTTTTTTTATTTTTAGTGCAAATTCCATATTTGTTAATATACCAATGTACTTCCTACCAAACCATCACATTCTCAAAGACTTTTTTCCCCTTTCTGTAACAGTTCTCATCTGTTTGAGCAGCTAGTTCAGCAGGCAATACTCTTGAGGTTCTGTGTGTGGGCCTAGAAAGTGAGCATGTTCCCTTTAGAGACATTTTGTGCCAATTCCCTGCTCTCACAAAAGTCAATTTGGCACAGCAGTGAGGAATAATCTCCCTCCCATGCTCCTTAAGGAAAAGGGGAGACTGTTGCATTAGCAAAAAGTAAAGCTGAATTCATTGGAGTCAGAGGGCCCATGCTATTCCCTGTTTTCCTCATGGCCCCTTAATAGTGCCTCCAGGGAACATGGACCCTCTGACTCCAATTCCACTGACCATGCTAGAGAGGAGTTCCCAAGCACTTTCTCCCCACTCCATTGAGTCCCTGCTGTGACTGCTAGAGAAAGGCTTGTTTGTTATCCCATCCATTCCCCTGTGGGCCTAGAGAGGGGGAGAGGAACCCCATCACCTCCATGACTCACTTTCTCTGTACTGGCATAGCATAGGCGGGGAAGTTGGGCTCTGTGGCACACCACGGGGTGACACATCTTCTCTCACCCCTCTCCCAGAGTCTGGAGAGGAAGCGGCACTAGTGACATGCTGCAATCTGCACTGTGATTTTTGAGAAAATTAAGGGGTGGTGCATTTGTGCTTCATATGCAAGGTGGAAAGAGTGTGCAGCATTTTGCTGCCGTATTGTTCCACTTCCTGCTGTATTTTGAGATGCAGCTTGGGGGCAGGAGCAAAGAAAGAGGGAAGTCACCCCATCACCTCCGAATCCACTATTGTCATGATCCCTACTCCTTCCCAATCCACCCATTCACATTAGGACCAGGGCCAAATTTTTCCCATTCTCCAAGACCTCCACTGGCTCCTCATAGACTCCCCACATCCATTTCAGGATCCAGTTAAAAACTGCTTATTTTGTTTTCATACTCCTCTCTTCATTTGCTGTAGTCTGTAGCTACTTCATGTGTAGGTTAGTATGAAATAAACTAGACTCAAAAACCTAGAAATTGGGGGGAGAGGGAAGAATGTATTTGATTGCAAAAATGCATTAATTTTGCAAAGATTTTACAATTTTCTCCCTTTCTTTTCACAAAATTGGCCCTATTTTTGAGGCAGGGAAAACCCTAAACATTTTTGAAATTTCAAAACTTTTTTTCTGATGAAGATCAGTTTGTGCAGGAGTAGGTAGATGGAAATCAGCAGTTGTGGTCTAGCATTTAGAGCACAAGCCTGTGAGTCAGGAAACTTGGATTCTAATCTCAACTAACTTGTTGTGTGGCACTGGGTAAGTCATTGTTTTAGTTACCCCATGTACGAAACGGGGATAATAATACTTACAACACTTTATAAAGCATTTTTGTAATGTATGGATGAAAAACATTAAGTTTTAAGTACAGTTTGTTGGGGAAAAAAATTTTCCCCATGAAAATTTTTGAATAAAAATCTTTCATTTGAAATTTGGCATAGGAATTTTCAAAACAAAAAAAAATTTTCATTTCAATTTGAATCAACATTTTTGTTTTGGTTTTCAAGACTGAAAATTTTCCAAATTCCAAACTTATTTTTCTCCTTTTTCCATTTTTTTCCTTGTTTCTTTTTTGGTATTGAATCTAATAGAATGAATGTGGCTTACTTTTAATTTGTTTTCCCATTTTTGTACTCTAACTTTTCAAAGTTTCCTCAACTTTTGAAAAGTTGAAATGGCAAAGTTAGTGTTTCTTTTCCCTTTTGCCATTCTTGATTTTTTCCAAAACTGGAGACACTTTGAACAGTTACTGAGTGCAAAGAGGAAGAAAGAAACAGATGGTGTTCATTATATTACATTCAGTTGCAAAAAAAAAAGGTGAAAGAAGAAAACACAAATCCCAAATTTTGTCATTTAAAAAAAAATTGATTCTCTAAACCCAAAATGAAAATTTTTGTTCAAAATGAAATAAAAAAAGTTTTGAAATTTCCCATTAAAATAAATTTTAAAAAAGGAAAAAAAAATTTTCATACAGAAATGTTTTTGATAAAACCCCATTTTCCCATGAGAATGTTTTTCAGTCAGAAAGTTTCAATCAGCTGTATTTCTAAATATTTTTATTTTTTGCCTCAAAACATGAAATGTTGGGAATTTTTTTAATGCTGTAATGTAAATGCCACATCTTCATGAGAATTTTTCAAAAATTGTGGCCTTGAATAAAATTATTACAAGTTTTTATAGAATTTTACAAACATTATTTACTTTCTTTGCCCAGATATTCTCAGAGAATTTCTCTCTCATTTTCTTCCTGCTCATCTAAAACCTGCCTGCTCTCTATTCCTTTCCACAATTTTACTGTTGCTTGTATAAGACTCTTATGTGTTGAAGTCAATCAGGCTGCACCCAAGATCTCGAATATGGCCCAAAGTATGTTGAATGTGGCCCACAGTATGTTGATTCTCTTTGTTATGCACTAGAAGTATACCCTTTAGAAGAGACGGTCTGCAATGGTTTAAACTCTTTGTCAAGAGATTCCTTCTTATAGTATATAATACCTTTTATATAACTTACAATTTCTAGACTAGACTATGTGGTCCATAAGATTATTTATGCAGCATGAAGTGGCATTAAAGAAGCCAGAGACATCCAGCAAAGAATTCCTCCTGCACTGGGGAACTCTGCTGGCATAGGTGCTGGAACTAAGGGTGCTGCCGCATCCCCTGGCTTGAAGTGGTTTCCATTATATACAGGGTTTATAATTTGGTTGAATGGCTCTCAGCACCCGCACTGTAAAAATTGTTCCAGTACCCCTGTCTGCTGGTGGAAAGCTGGCAGAGGCGGTACCACCACCTCCTTTGCCAACTACCCCTACCACCACTAGCATAAGTAAAAGACTGCAGGTGGAATGTGGGTGGGGCTGATCTCCACTGCACTCAGTCCTCCACTGGCATAAATTAGAGCCACTCCTGTGGCAGGCATCCCTCTGTCAGGGAGTGACAATCTGTATTCCACAGTCCCCTTCCCAGAGCTTGGATGGAGTGGAGAATCAAGACCTCTATTTTTCTGCAATTTATAACATATATTGTCTTGCATGGTTCCACAAACTATTTGGGGGCACAGTTTGTATGGAAAATACTGAAAACCTGTATTATATTGATCACTAGATCTCAACTTAAGTCAGAGAAAAAAGCAAACACTACTGAAGTGTAATTCTTCAACCAACAAAACTGTCCAATTTTTTAAGTGATCACCGTTATATCTACCTTATGAGTCAGAGGCCTAACAATCATCTGAGGAACTGGAGATAGGGAAGTCACTAGCATGGCTATTTCCAACTCTCTTTGCACTAGCTAACCTTTATGTGCTTTTTCCAATATTGTCCTCTGCTTGGGGAAGAGTTTCTTCACTATTTAAGCCTGGTACCTGTCACTGACTGTTCTGTACTAAACCATAATGCTAATCTCATGCTAATAGTTAAGTATAGCAACAGTCGATCAATAATAAAATGCAAATAAACTTGTTCAGCATTTGTATCTCAGAGCACTGAAAATAATTGTGATTACAAAGGTATTTTCCTTCATGGTACTATATACAGAATTTATGTACAATTGGCAAAGATTTTGAATCAAATTCACCTAAAATTTATAGTGTGAATGAATGTATTTAAGAACTGCTTTAAATTGTTTTCAGTGTACCAGAAGACCCAAAGGTCTGGGTAATAGAAATCTTTCCAAATTTCCCAAACATATATACAAACACTCAGCCTCACTGTCTTATGGCGTCAGGAGTCTGACTCACAGACTGAGGTCACTGAGGTCAATGGTCTAACTCACTTGTATGTTTAGCCACCATCTCAGACATTTTAATGTATCTATTGAATTTCCTTTTTATTATCCTTACCTTAACACGTATCAAATTAAACATCCTGTTTCCATACCTAGACTAAAAAAAATTATAATAAAATGAAACAATGTATTTGCTTATTTTCTGTGCATTATGGTTATCTATCCAAAAACAAAAAACCCAGACAATCTAAGATCATGACATTCATACTAATTACACTGGTCTATAATTTTTGAGAAGTCGTCTGCTTCAGAGATAAAATGTGTTATTTATTATGTATTTTGATGTGCTGAATTCAAATATGACAATTAAAACAACTGATTGGCTACTGTTTCTAAGATATTTAAGTTTTTACATTTTATGTCTATGTATATTGTGTAGATAGTAGAGTTTTAATCATAAATTGTAAACCTAGGTCTTTTCATGTGTTTATGGTTGCTTTACATGATAATATTTCACCTGTCTATAACCTAAGGGTTATAGAAATAAAATTTATTATGAAACAAAAGGCAAAAAACTATTATGTACATAGTTTAGTCCTATTCAGTGTCTACTCGGCGCTTCTTGGCTTGTCTCTTGTATTCATTAAATGGAGCATCTCTTGTCACTGTCCAGCAATAGTCTGCAAGCATTGATGGGCTCCATTTGCCCTGATAGCGTTTCTCCATTGTTGCAATGTCCTGGTGAAATCGCTCGCCGTGCTCGTTGCTCACTGCTCTGCAGTTTGGTGGAAAAAAATCTAGATGAGAGTGCAAAAAATATCTCTTTAGTGACCTGTTGCAACCAAGGCTTTTGTATGCCTTGAGGAGGTTTTCCACCAACAACCTGTAGTTGTCTGCCTTGTTGTTTCCGAGAACATTTATTGGCACTAACTGGAAGGCTTTCCATGCCCTCTTTTCCTTGCCACGCAGTGCATGGTCAAATGGATCATCTCGAAGAAGTTCATGAATCTGAGGAACAACAAAGACACCTTCCTTTATCTTCGCTTCACTTAACCTTGGAAATTTTCCACGGAGGTACTTGAAAGCTGCTTGTGTTTTGTCAATGGCCTTGACAAAGTTTTTCATCAGACCCAGCTTGATGTGTAAGGATGGTAACAAAATCTTCCTTGATTCAACAAGTGGTGGATGCTGAACACTTTTCCTCCCAGGCTCCAATGACTGTCGGAGTGGCCAATCTTTCTTGATGTAGTGGGAATCTCTTGCACGACTATCCCATTCGCAGAGAAAACAGCAGTACTTTGTGTATCCAGTCTGCAGACCAAGCAAGAGAGCAACAACCTTCAAATGGCCACAAAGCTGCCACTGATGTTGGTCATAGTTTATGCACCTAAAAGTTGTTTCATGTTGTCATAGGTTTCCTTCATATGGACTGCATGACCAACTGGAATTGATGGCAAAACATTACCATTATGCAGTAAAACAGCTTTAAGACTCGTCTTCGATGAATCAATGAACAGTCTACACTCATCTGGATCGTGAACGATGTTGAGGGCTGCCATCACACCATCGATGTTGTTGCAGGCTACAAGATCACCTTCCATGAAGAAGAATGGGACAAGATCCTTTTGACGGTCACAGAACATGGAAACCCTAACATCACCTGCCAGGAGATTCCACTGCTGTAGTCTGGAGCCCAACAGCTCTGCCTTACTCTTGGGTAGTTCCAAATCCCTGACAAGGTCATTCAGTTCACCTTGTGTTATGAGGTGTGGTTCAGAGGAGGAGGATGGGAGAAAATGTGGGTCCTGTGACACTGATGGTTCAGGACCAGAAGTTTCATCCTCTTCTTCTTCCTCGTCTGACTCAAGTGAGAATGATTCTGGGGTGCATCAGGAACCGGCAGTCCTTCTCCGTGGGGTACTGGGTGTATAGCTGATGGAATGTTTGGATAATGCACAGTCCACTTTTTCTTCTTTGACACACCTTTCCCAACTGGAGGCACCATGCAGAAGTAACAATTGCTGGCATGATCTGTTGGCTCTCTCCAAATCATTGGCACTGCAAAAGGCATAGATTTCCTTTTCCTGTTCAACCACTGGCGAAGATTTGTTGCACAAGTGTTGCAGCATATGTGTGGGGCCCACCTCTTGTCCTGATCTCCAATTTTGCAGCTAAAATAAAGGTGATAGGCTTTCTTAACCATAGTGGTTATACTGCGCTTTTGTGATGCAAAAGTCACTTCACCACAAACATACCAGAAGTTATCTGCACTGTTCACACAAGTACGAGGCATCTCTGCTCACTTTGGCTAAACAGAAATGTGTCCCTTTGCAAAATCAAACACTGACAAATAAGAGATCACGACACTGTATGATTTCTAGAGCTGATATAGGGCAATTTGTTCAGCAGAGTGATATAAGCTTCGTTATGATTGCATCATCCATGACTTCTAGGAATAACATGGTGCAATTCATATCATGTATGACACAATACCAGCTTCAGATTGCATCATTCATTGTTTTGCCTAAAAAGCAAGTACTGTCCAAACCCAGTCATAGATTTATTCATAGATCCAGTCAAAGATGTATTTTAGTCATTTCTGGTTTAAATTGAGATCCCTTCCCTTTATAACTCACTTATCCTCCGCCATTCCCAAGTCAAGGGTCGTATATACTGACCCAACAGCATATCTTGAAAACTAGAGCCAATCAACAATTTTAAGCATCATTTTTGTTCTCAGTGACCCAGAATTAGTAAAGTTTGACTACATTTATTTCAGAAGCATTTTGGTTGTAGAGCAGTGTTATCATACTCTGCATTACGGGATGAAATTTACCACCAACCAATTGCAGTCAATATTTTGCACATGTTGGAGCATGCCTAGTTTTAAAGTGTTCATCTCACTAACCTGCAAGCTCTGTTCAGTACTGTGGGATGTATCATGAGGAGGTAAGGGTCACGATGGGACACTTGCCAGGTAAACAAATCATGGCCTTATGTAAGGCCCCCTAGTGGTCTAGGATTATATAAAATGATCATGGCCTTATGTAAGGCCCCCTGGTGGTCTAGGATTATATAAGATGATCATGGCCTTATGTAAGACCCCCTGGTGGTCTAGGATTATATAAAATGATCATGGCCTTATGTAAGGCCCCCTGGTGGTCTAGTATTATATAAGATGAGGTAAACAAATCATGGCCTTATGTAAGGAATGGTTGAACCAATCGGAGTGGGGCTATACATGTGATAAACACATGATTCTCCTTCTTGTCCAATCCGTAAATGTGTTATTATAGCCTAATTGTGTTATGTAATGTTGAGAAAAACTATAAAAGAAAGCTTGTAATAAACAGAATTGGATTCAGCTTGCAACCACATTGGTCGTGTGCTTTATCCGCTCCGCATGGAACCCCACACAGTACAATGAGTGATAGAAGTTAATAATATTGATACTGACTTCTCTTACCAAGTATCAGTCGGTTCCACTCCACATGTACCCAAAACTCCCATTGTTTGGGGATGCATGGAATGCAGCATCCAGCCCATAGTTTAATATATTAAACATAGCAAATATCATGTTGGGAAATATTGTGTCAGCTAATATGATTTCTTTTACTGAAGCTGTTTACATTTTGATTATTATAATAATTCTCCTAGTTCATATTCACAAAGCAAACCTACAGTACTCTACTATAAAATAATTAATTGGTGCACATTTTCTTTATGTTTAGTTACTGTAAAGTTCTCATAGGCCTAAAGCTTATCTAACCTTTACTCCCCAATGACTTTGAGAAAGACTGAGTGTAATACAGCCTGGTTAGTAGCACAAGCCAGTTACTGATCAACAGAAAGTATTCGTGCAGTTTCTCTCTGCTGAATTAGATTTTTTTACTGTTCCTTAGCTCCTGTATAATAAAGACCTCCAGGATCTTTTAGTAGATTTTTATCCACTGAAGTCACTGTAATGTCCTAATTTCAAACGTCTCTGGGTTGGATTAAAGTTTAAAGGCACTATTCACACAGGGGATGATCTGCACTGCAACCCCTCCCAGCAGCATGTCTGGCTGAGTCAGCCATATGGCCCTACCCACGCCTCCACTTTTTGGGGAGGATAATGCTGCTTGTGGCTTTAGCCACGTGTATTGCCTTCACTTGCAACTATGTTGTGGTGGCGCTCCTATACAGGAGAGCAAGGAAGTAAGGAAAGACTCCTTGTGCTCTTTCTTCCACACATGCACATGCATCAGGCTGGCCATTATCTATTCCTCTATTTAAATAATAACAGTAAAGTATTAACTAACTTACTACAAATTCACTTTGAACACATTGCTAAAGATAGAAACCCTGAGATCTTTAACTAATGATGTGAGCAAACAGTATGGCTCACACAAAAAATTGTGGGGATATTTTTCTCCATTTTTTTCTTCAGCGAAGTTGTCACCCAGTCACATTTGATTTTTATGCTTATGATGGTTGGCTAAAGCAAAATGTAGTTCAGTGCTTGGAAAATATCCAATACCTTACAAAAAAGTACATAGATTATGCAGAATTCATCCTGTCAAATCATTGTGATTATCCCTTGGGCAAGAAATTTACCTGGTATAAAGGTGAAAAATCACCCTCCTCACAGACCTCGATTCAGAAATAAGTTGGGGCAGGGGGGAGGAGAGGGTAAAGATAAGAAATAAAAGCAAAAGAGAAATAGGATTTTTTTTCTGAGAAAGAGAATTTTCATACAATTTTTTTTCTTTAAAATGTGGCCACCTCTTGAAGTATTGTCATTTTTATTCAATACTCTTTAGCAGAGTAAAGACATGGTCCTTCTCATGCCTGGATTTTTAACCTTATTTTTCTAGCTATTGCAATTGTTGCTGATTTACATAACATCCTTGAAAATTCAGTACATATTGTGCATAGCTTTATTTTAAAAAAATCTGTGTTACTTGAACCATAACTGTGGCTTGTTATGCCACAAGGTAAGTTAGATTTCTACTCCACCCACTTCCTTTGTCAAGAGGCAATGTTCCATTTTCTGTAAACTGTCCCAGTGATTTCAGTGTGAATTTCATAACATGTTTCCAAACTATGACATGCACTGCTAGTGAGATTTGGTAATATTATACTTCTTATAATTAAAATAACTTTAGCAAACAGTATGAATATTTTTCTTATTACTGACTTGTAAACTAAGACATGTTCACAACACAGGTACACGCAACGAATAAATAATGTACTTACCACACAGGCTATAAGAAAGTAATTTTTCTGCTTGCTATGGATCAGACTGCAAACCCCTTATTCAGAATGTTGACCAGTTCCTAGTAAAGTCAACAGTACTGCTGCTGAGTAACTGCTCACCAATAGCCATATGTTCTATTCTTCCATAGAACTCAAAGTGCTTCACAAAGAAGGTAAGTGGCCTTGTCATATTTTATAGGTGAGGAAAATCAGAGACAGAGAGATGAAGTGACGTGGTTGCCCAATGTCATCCACCAAGCCAGTGGCAGGGTTGGGAACAGAACCCACATCTCCTATATACTGGATCACACTGCATCCCCTGCACACTCACACCCTCTCCCCCTATATATTAGGCGGAGAGAGAGGAACTTGCTAGGATTTCTTCTTTTCCCCAGAGAATGTGAATTTTATTTTCCTCCTCAGGCATATGCCTTTCACCTGCTAACTCTGAAGTTACTCATAAGTGTTATTGTTCCTGAAATGGGAGTTGGGGCTCTCTGTGTGGGTGGAGCTAAGGTCAGTTAAAATGAGGTGTACTCCCTTTAGAGTAAGTTTAATTGTCCTTTATGCAAATTCCAGAGTTATGCCTTGCTCCAGCGTCAGACAACTCATCTCTCTGATGTATTTATAGACAGTAATCATATCTCCCCTCAGCCTTTGTTTTGTTAAGATAAACAAGCCAAGCTTTAAATTTCTGCTCATAATATAAGGCGCTGGTGAGACCTCATTTGGAGTACTGTGTGCAGTTCTGGTCTCCAATGTTTAAAAAAGATGAACTCAAACTGGAACGGGTGCAGAGAAGGGCGACTAAGATGATCAGAGGAATGGAAAACCTGTCGTATGAAAAGAGATTAGAGGAGCTTGGGTTGTTTAGTCTGACAAAGCGAAGGCTGAGGGGGGATATGATTGCTATCTTTAAATATATCAGAGGGGTTAATACAAGGGAGGGAGAGGAATTATTCCAGTTTAGTACTAATGTGGACACGAGAACGAATGGATACAAACTGGCCGGGGGGAAGTTTAGGCTTGAAATTAGACGAAGGTTTCTGACCATCAGAGGGGTGAAATATTGGAACGGCCTTCCGAGGGAAACGGTGGGGGCGACGGACCTGTCTGGTTTTAAGATTAAGTTGGATAAGTTTATGGAGGGAATGGTTTAATGATAAAACATAGTAGCCAAGGAAAACCAAGCAATAGTACATGAACAGCATAATGGCCAACAAGGGTCAGGCTAGAGACTCTTGCCTATATGCTCGGGGTATTACTGATCGCCATATTTGGGGTCGGGAAGGAATTTTCCTCCAGGGTAGATTGGCTGAGCCTCTGGAGGTTTTTCGCCTTCCTCCGCAGCATGGGGCAGGGATCACTAGCAGGAGGGTCTCAGCCGATTGAAGTCACTAAAACACAGGATTGGGGACTTCAACGGTAGAGTCCAGGGAAGGGTCTTGCGGCCTGCAGCATGCAGGGGGTCAGACCAGATGATCATAATGGTCCCTTCTGACCTTAATGTCTATGAGTCTATGAGTCTATGAGGTTCTCTGTTCCTCTGATCATCCTAGTAGCCCTTCTCTGCACCTATTTCCGTTTTAATTCATCTTTCTTAAACCAGAATTGCACACAATATTCCAGATAAGGTCTCACCGGTGTATTGTATAATGGCATTAACACTTCCCTGTCTTTACTAGCAATATCTTGCCTGATGTATCCTAGCATCGCTTTAGCCTTTTTCATGACCACATTGCAGCTCATAGTCATCCTGTAATTGACCGGTACACCCGGGTCTCTCTCATCCTCTGTTGCTTCTAACTGATATGAAAGATGAAAGATCAGAGCAGATCAGCCAAAACCTGCTCCCAGAACCATATTTTGCCCTGGGGCAAAAGGGCTTCCATTCTCTAAATATTCAGTGCTGTTGAGAGAATATTGGATGCAATCCAGGGCCCACAGAAGTCAATGGGAAAACTCCCATTGGCTTCAATAGGGCCAGGATTTCACCCTTGTACCTATGTAGCTAGATCCCATTGGCTTCAATAGGGCCAGGATTTCACCCTTGTACCTATGTAGCTAGATCCTATATTGTCACGTGTCACACACAATCTTCATCTGTTGATGTGGGGGTTGGGTTTTGTTTTAATTATTTACAAATTTGTAGTTCAAAAATTGCAAGAAAATACAGTTTTCTACAAAACATGTTTATAAAATACTGTGAGGGATGAAGAAACATCCAAATCAGACAACTATTCCTCCATGATGCCCATTACTATGCAATGTGTAACCTACAATGAGATCTAAGACGTCTTAACACTGATAGGGTGACTATAACCTTTATTGAATGCTGTTATGTATAATGAGTCCAGTAATGATTTAAAACATGAAGGAAAAAACTCAAGCTATCATTTTCTTCTAAAATCTCCGGGGCAACCATGACAGTGCAATGTCCAAGGATGTTTATATACACAGATACTATGTTCATGATCAAGACACTTAGCCTCTTTGTGCCTCAGTTGCCAATCTGTAAAATGGGGATAACAGTGCTTCCCTAGCTCACAGAGGTGTTGTGAGGACAAATACATTAAAGATTGTGAGTGCTAATATACAATGGTAATGGGAGGTATACAAGCACAAGACAGAGAGAGATACAGAGAGAATAAACTTTATTCAAACAGGATTCATGACCCTCTTGGAAAGAGATTAAAAAAATAATACCACAATTTTTTTTTAAAAGAACTTGTGAGGTCTGAGTTGATCTTTCACTAACTCTGTTATTTCTAGACAAATGCTGCTGTCTAACTTAGTTCCTGATCCTGCATTGGGACCTGCTGGCAGGGACCTCTGGACCCATGAGCTGTGCTATTGAAGTGGGATTCCACATAGGCACAGGAGGGTCCCAGTGCAAGACTAGAGTTTAATTCATAATTTTGGGTGGTTCTTTTTAAACAAAACACCTTCTGATATCATGAAATATCGAACCAAAAGCAATGGTGATAAAGAGAAGCTATTTGTTTTATAGCTCAATAAATCAGAAACAACTTCTATTCCTCAGTACTCTAACTTCCTTTTCTCCTGTAATTAACTTAGTCCTCCACACCACCCCTCCTTTGAAGATAATTATCTCTTTATTTGCCAGTCTAGTGAGGGTGAGGGACAGCGAGTGACACAAAGGTAGGGTGGATGGAGTGAGCGGGGCGGGGCCTCAGAGAAGGAGAGGGGCAGGAGCAAGGCCTCGGGGCAAGGGTGTTTGAGTTTGTGTGATTAGACAGTTGGCAAACCTAACAACCACCAGGTAGAGAGTTTGAACTGGGGTCCTCTAGCAACTACCAGGTAGGGCCCTTTCCAGACCTTGGGGGGTTGGGGGGAGGGGAGACTCCACATGGCCTGCCTGCCTGCAGCCTCCCTCTCCATTTGCCAGAGAGTATCCTCTCTCCTGACTTCCCCTCTCCCATCTTCATGTCTGAGCTCTCCTTTATATTCCAGCTGAGAGTATAGGCCAGTCATGAGGCCCACGGTGTCAGCGGATTCCCAGCACCTGTCTGTTGGGATTCTCTCTGGGGTAGGGTCAGCTATTCCCTGTCCCACACCCAGGCTGTTAAAGGGGCAAATCACCCAGTTACTCTAGGATTTACGTATTTTTTTCTCTCAAATATCCATAAACACAACTCTGCTCACAAAAAATATCCAGGGGGTTCAGTGCTATAAAAGCACTTCTGAGAACCCCCATCCAGTTGAGTGATTCTGAAGAAATTCAGCTTGGCTTCCCTTGTAACAAGGGACTTTCTGAGAAGAGATTGAAGAGTGAAAAGGTCATTGTAGAACATTAGTACCACTAAGTAGTTGTCAGCCAGTATGGAGAGGCTGTGGCCCATCACAGACGGCAAGTGGTTTTTGAATTTTCAAAGTTAGACCCACCAGAATTCATTAATGCAAAAGCTAACAAACAAGAGACCAGCATGCATGTCAGAGAGAGAGAAAAAAATTGAGTGCTTCTGACAGATGCCAGATATACATTCCTGAAAGCTCATGTCCTCTTTCTATCCATAGAACAGGTGCAATATGGACAGTGGCAATATGAGGGTCCTTACACTCCCCATGTCTTAACCATGAAGTGAAGAGAGCGCTTCTTAGAGTAGGAGCATAATCCCCATTCACTCTTTGGTCCCTCTGTGCACTCAATAAAAAGTTTCCAGATTTCTTAGTACTACCTCAGAATTACTATCCATTCTGAGTGTCCATTCTTTTCTACCCAAAAATGTTGTACTTCATAGCACAAAAATCTTGCTCGTGGGTGCTTTGTTCAACTTTTGTACATTCTGCCTGAGAATCTCAATATGATTTACAAATATTAATAAATTTAGCCTCACAACACCTCTCTGAGGTGGATAATTAAGTATTATACCAATTTTACAGGTATGAACATTGATGGACTGAGAGGTTAAGTGACTTGTCTTACATCACAAAAGAAGTCTATTGGAGAGCCTGGAATAGAACCCAGTGCTCAATCCCTGTGCATCATGACCTTCAGGTGTTGAACCCAAGGGCACAGGAACAACCATGTTTCAGTCTGGAATCAGCCCCCGTTCTCAAGTCCCATAAGTTCCTCAGTGTGATCCACCACTGGGACCTCTTTATGCTCATCACCTCTGCCTCTGGAATTCCACCTGAGAAGAGAGCCATTATCAAGCAAGAACCACATGACACCTGGGAGGGGATCACATTCGTAAGGGACTGCATCTATGTTACCCCCTGACCTGTAAGAGTAGCAGTTCTTCAATTGTGCCACAACTCCATCCTGGCAGGACACTTGGGGCAATATAAAACCCAAAGATTAACGTCCCGGTACTCCTGGTGGCCCTGTATATGCTCCACAATAAAGACCTCTGTTGCTTCCTGCCAGGAGTGTGCTCACACCAAGATCCCATGCCAGAAACCCTGTGGCATCCTCCAACCCCTGGATGCCCCATGTCAGCCCAGGGAGGCCATTTCCTTGGACTCTGTGGTGGAACTACCAGAATCCAGTGGTTTCATGAGCATCCTGATAGTGTTGGATCTCTTTTCAAAAATGGCTCACTTCATTCCTTGCATGGATCTACCCTCCAAAGGGGAAACCGCCTGGCTGTAGATAAACAATATAGACCATCTTCATGGCCTCCTGTTTCATATCACCTCCAACCAGAGACCCCAGTTCACTGCCAGCTTCTGGCATAAGGACCTGTATCTATTAAGGGTCTCCATGCACCTGTCATCTGCCTATCATAGACTCATAGACTTTAAGGTCAGAAGGGACTACTGATCATCTAGTCTGTCCTCCTGCACATTGCAGGCAACAGAACCCCACCCACCCACTCCTGTAATAGACCCCTAGCCTCTGGCTGAGTTACCAAAATCAGGGTTTAAAGACTTCAAGTTACAAAGAATTCACCATTTACACCATCCTCAGTCAAATGGCCAAACAGAAAGAATCAAACACATCCTAGACTAGTACCTACAATGCTACACCAACCATCACCAGGATGACTGGTCTGCACTATTACCATATGCTGAGTTCTCATATTATAATGCAGATCGTGCATTCACAAGCCACAGCCCCTTCTTTATTAACTATGGGTACCACTCCCAATTTCACCACAACTACCAACATCCTCCCACAACCCATCAGCCTTGGACCTAGTACAATGCATCCATCACACCCAAGAGGTAAAGGGACACCTTGGGAAAGCAAAGGAGGACTACAAAATGCATGCAGACAAGCATAGGCATCAAGGTCCAGCCTATTCTGTAGGACAAAAACTATGGCTTTATTCAGAACCCCTCTGCATAGACAGACCCTCCTGGAAACTAAACTACCAGTTCTTTGGCCCATATTGGATTTGGTGACAAATCAACCCACTCACTTTCAAGCTCCAGTTCCCTCAGAGTCCACCCTATATTCCACGTCTCACTCCTAAGCCCTACACTAAGAACACATTTCCCCATAGAGTCCAATCACTGCCCTCACCAATGCAAGTGCAAGGTCAGGAGGAATACATTATCCACAAAGTCCTCAGTTCCAAGGTGAAGTGGGGCAAATTGTGGTACCTGATTGACTGGGAAGGTTACAGCCCAGAGGAATGCATGTGGAAGCCAGTGGAGAACATTCACTGGCTTGGTTCAGGCCTTCCATAGAAGTCACCCTGAAAACGCTGGACCCATGTTGCCCAGAGGGCTCTCTAGGGAAGGTGGTGACGTTATGAGTTCTAGACCTCGAACCCAGGTCCACAGGAGCAGCCACTCTTCAACCCTCCATTTGGCAGCCTGCTGACCAGGACTCATGAAACCCAGCCCATTTGAGGCTCTGCCCTGATGTCCTATTGGCAAAGTCCTAAAGCAGCCGATTGGCCTGCTGGCCCTACTTAAACCAGCAACAGGAACAGGAAGCTGTCTGAACAACAGAGATCCACTCTGCTCTGGACTGCATACCCTCCCACTCCTGTTCCCCCCAGTTTGACTTCCTGGCATACTGACCCAGCTTGGCTTCTGACCTCTGACTTGCGGTTCTGATCTCCAGTTAGTCTCCTGCCTCTGACTCCCTGATTTCCTGACCTGGCCTGACTCTGCTTATGAACTAGCGCTTCCGATCCCAAGTTTGTCTCCTGCTTCTGATCTCCCAGTATCCTGACCTAGCTGACGCTTGACTCCTGACTGTGGACTCCAGCTTTGACCACTAGGTATGGCTGCCTACAACCCAGCTTTGACACTGTGCTTTAACTTCAAATTTGTCAGTTGAAAAAATTTAGTTTTGAATGATACTGACTTTCCCTTGGTTGAATTTTGACTATAGATTTACAACCAGTTCATGCAGATTAACTAAAGTGGAACAGAAGAGACCACTGGAAAATATAATGTGATTTGCACCATCTGACTTTTCCAGGCAAGCATTGTTAAAACTCAGAATTTACCAGCTGCTGCGAGATAGTCAGAAAAATGAAAATAGAGTTGACCAAAAATGTCAAAGGACAGTTTATGACAAAATATTGTGAAAGAATTATTTCGGGTTGGCTATGATTACTTTTGCAATTCAAGTAAACTTTTTCTTATGGGTTTAGTAGGAGCTACAACCAAAGTGGCTATTCACATATACATAGATAAGCAACATTTTCTTCTAGTATCCTTGGGGTACTGATTTTATCCCCCACCAAGGAGAAACAGATTAGTGATATATTAGCATATTGTACCAGACTGAATTCAAAATACAGAGCCTGAATCTCCTCTACATGGGTGTATATCCATTGACCTCAATGGATTTACTTATAATGCATAATGGTGCAAAGTGAGAAGGGAATCATGGCCATTATGTTCAAAACAGGAACACATACAAGCAATATGCTAAATGATACTTCTCCATATTCATCACATAAATTTTTATATTACCTTTTCAGAACAGTTTGAAAGCATTACACTGAACTTCTTCAAAGTGTTTCTTTTATTTGTATTTGACCCACAGATTTTCCTCTAATAGGTAACTAGCAATACCTGCCTCTCAGATGTGTGAAAGCTCTATAACAATAGCAATATTGTGTATCCCAATGTATGACTAAATTGAACTCATTACTATCAGCAAACTATACTGTATTTGCTGGTTTTACAGTGTACACACATATGGTGCAAGACAGATGGACCTTTTCCCCCCCAGCTTTCAGGCAAGGGTTTCTTATCAGGGAAGGGATTAAAAAGATCCTAAAATCTTTAAACACGGTTTCACAGTACTTGCAATAGACCAATCAGCCATCTATAAATGTTAGGATTATCAGACAGAAAAAAAGGTGTTTTGCTGAACAGATATTTTAGCCACGTTTGGATGGTAGGACAAAAAAAAAAGGTTCATGATAGCTTTCACCAACAGCCAGGTGATTTTACAAAATAGAACTTGGTCTTCATGCACATGAAACACAATTTGTGCCTTATCTGTGTTCTTAACAAAGGTGCAGTTTATTATTTCAAATGAAGTAGGCAACACAAGTCCAGCTTCCCAGGTTACCATGGAAAAGTGTGCACAACAGTAAAATGAACTGTAGATTAACTGCATCTACAGAGAACAAAATGTCGCAGATACCTCCATAGGTTTGTGGATAAAATTAAGTTTACATCAGGGGATCTACAGACTGATCAGAGCATATATTGTCCATTCTTGTCCTTTGTAAGAAGAATTATTTACTTTAATATTTGTAGAAAAAAAATCAGTATCACTGTAGTCAGCAGTCCCTTCCAGAATGCTTAATCCAGGCCAGGATTTAAGTAGACATTACACAGCACAGGAGGCATTTAGTTAGTTAGGGAGCAAAAGAGCCAAACACAACTACATGCCCTCTCTGGACTGTGCCCACTGATTTTAATAAACAATCTCTTTTATATCCATATCTGTTCTCTACCTTGATGGACACGGCTAACACTACAATGGCAAGTTTTCTTTCAAGAAATTTCAGAAAGTCCTCAGAGCTCCACCAATGGTTTTCCTTGACTCTTCTCACTCTCAAGATCTTGTGCTGTTCTGACTATCTTTAGCTAAGGAAAGTTGGACATGACCCCTAAAGACTCCATCACCACTGTACTAAAGCTAACACAGATCACAGCTGAGCAACAATAGAGGTACTGTCTCTCTTTCCAGGCAATAACTTAAGTTGCCAGATCTTTAGAACAAAGACTGTCTTTTTGTTCTGTATTTATATCGCACTTAGCACAACATGGTCCTAGTCCATGACTAGGGCTCCTAGGTCCAAAGACAATTAATTATTAATAGGTAAGACAGCATTCCCACTCCTTGTTGGTCAAGGAATGAGGGCTGGCCAGTAGCCTCAGAATCTGATCCTCTGCATTTTTGTGGTTTTTGTTATCCATAGACTACTGGCTCCCACATAAAATTATACTGCAGTTGTACCCACAGGCTTCAATCATCATATTAGATGCTGAACAAACTCATGTATGAATATATGGATCCTGCCCCCAAAAAGATTACAATCTTAAAAGGCAAAAATCAGATGAAGGATGGTGGGGAAGGAGGGCACAACATGCAGGCAAAGGAGTCAGGGGGATAATGGGCCCATCACTTGTTTGTTCCATGTCTTCTAAAATTATTAATTAGTTTGCATTTATGTTTATGCTATAGGCTGGATGGTGTAAGATGCCAGGAATGGGTGAGCAAACAAGTGCAAGACAGCGAAAGGGAGGAAGGGAAGAAGAAAGAAGGGTGGGAAGGAGAAAGAGCATGGAGGGCAGTATATTAAACCTTTTTGCTAAAATTAGTCAAAACTGACATTACTAGGAATTGAGATGTTTCCCAAGTTACAGTACATGTGGATTATATGTTCCATTGAAAGCTATATGATGCTCCAAAAGCAGACCATTTAGAGAAGAGGTTTTATAGCTTCCCCTTGTATGTTTATCTCTTATAGCCTATGACCTTGTGCACAAGAGTAATTGTATCAACTGATCACGGCAGTTGCATTGTGACGCCCATTTCTGCATACAAGACTTTAGCCTTGTATTAAAGTTCTCTCATTGTCAAGGCTGATAATCCAGCAGTGTCAGATTGTCTCCCCCTCTTCCCCCCACCAACACCCATCTTACTCTCTGTAATTTGTACTGTCAGTCTGATTTGTAACACTGATATTTTAATTCACAGCACTCATTGCCAGCAAAATCTTCATGAAAGCAAACCTCTATTTTCAACACAGTAACTCACAGAACAGCATGCCCTATGTAAAAGCTAAGTGATAAGAACTAACTAGCATCCTCATATGTTATGGATGAAAACATACTCTAATGCTACTTAAAAGATTTAACGTCTGATATTCTCCTAATGAGATTAAGCGGACAAGGAATTAAAAACACGGGATGTTTACAATTACAAGCACCTGAAAGGAATGATGTAACACAGAAGAAGAAATTTAGTTTCCTTGTTTGGTAAACAAATTCATCTCTAATTTATCTGTTGTTTGCATCTTAGACAGATCGAGTAAGAATGGAAGTGAATACCACAAATATACCTTCCACAATAAGTGTAATGGTAAGTTAATGGCAATTAAAGATACCTTACATTTAAGTTACAGAAAATAAAATAAATGTTTATAACAGAAATAGTGAAATGCTAAAATGGTGACATTACCACTGAAGTAGCTGTGGAAGGTGGGCCAAGACAAATATAGACTATACTATAAATGTCACAGAGATGGTGATGTAGTTTTCTTTGCCTTTGATACCATTTGAACTTATATTCCTTGTTTATTAAATTTGAACTGAATCAATAACAAGATACTCATTGCAAATTTGAAGTCAATAGCAAAATTCCATGGGGCAGGGTTTCACCCCATGTCTTCACTGTTAAAATGCTTTAGAACGCTGCCCCATCTTATATCTCTTTCTTTGTCTCCTTCTACTTCCCTTCTTAAAACCTTAGGCTCTCCTAATTCTTCTTGCCCTACTGCTACCTTTAGGTCTGATTTAGAGCACATTGATTTCAATGAGCTTTGGGTCAAGTCCTTCATTAGGGTTGCCAACTTCCTAATCACACAAAACCGAACACCTTTGCCCTGCCCCAAGACTCCGCTCCTTCTCTGAGGCCCTGCCCCTGCTCACTCCATCCCCCATCCCAATGTCACTCACTCTCCCCCACTCTCCATCGCTCATTTTCACTGCGCTGGGGCAGGGGGTAGGGTGCAGGAAGGAGTATGGGCTCTGGGCTGGGGGTGGGGATGAGGGTTTTGGGATACAGGAGGGGGCTCCAGGCTGGGGCAGTGGGTTGCAGGGGGCTGAGGTCTCTGGCTGGTGGTGTGGGCTCTGGGGTCAGGCCGGGGTGCAGGAGTGGGCTCTGGACTGGGAGTTGGGTCCAAGGGGTTCAGACTGTGGGAGGAGGCTCCAGGCTGAGGCAGGGGGTTTGGATGTGAGAAGGGGTACGGGCTCTGGTCTGGGGGTGCGGGTTCTGGGGTGGGGCCAGAAATGAGGGGTTCAGGGTGCAGGAGGGGGCTCCAGATTGGCACAGGGGGTTGGGGCATGGGGAAATGTGAGGGCTCCCGCTGGGGGTGCGGACTCTGGGGTGTGGCTGGGGATGAGGGGTTTGGGGTGCAGGAGGCAGCTCTGGGCTGGGGACGAGGTGTTTGGAGTGCGGGAGGGGGCTCAGGGCTGGAGCAGAGGGTTGGCATGCAGGAGGGGGTGTGGGCTCCAAGAGAGAGTTTGGGTGTGGGAGGGGGCTCATGGCTGAGGTAGGGGGTTGCGGTGTGGGAGGATGTGTGGGGTGCAGGCTCCAGGCGGCAATTACCTCGGGTGGCTCCCAGAAGCGGCAACATGTTCCTCAGCTCCTAGGCGCAGGGGCGGCCAGGCGGTTCTGTGGCATGCACACTTCCTCTGCCCGCAGGCACTGCCCCCATGGCTCCCATTGGCCGTGGTTCCTGGCCAATGGGAGCCACTGCAGAGCCAGTGCTTGGGGCGGGGACAGCGCCCGGAGCCCCCCTGGCCATCTCTCTGTCTAGGAGCCAAGGCACATGTCGCTGCTTCCGGGAGCCGTGTGGAGCCAGATAGGGAGCCTGCCAGCCCCACGCCAACAAGACTTTTAACAGCCTGGTCAGCACTGCTGACCAGAGCCGCCAAGGTCCCTTTTCGACTATCTGTTCCAGTCAAAAACTGGACACCTGGCAACGCTATCCTTCATACTAATGCCTGTTCCTTTCTGACAAGCCTGGAACAACCCTGCTAATCCAGTGTGGCCTGCATCCTCAACTTCCCTCTTTCAAATCCCTCCTCAAAATACACTCCTGGCCTGCAGTCCTGCACAATCAATATCTGCCTGTTTGCCTGACCCTATTCTCCCAAAATGGAAAGGGATGAAAGGGGATGGGGAATAGAGAAAATTAAAGCAGGGGGAGAGGGAAGATATAATCCAAATTGCTCGAAATACAGTCAGACCCTGAGAAATGTTCATACATTGTATCAATCAACTTCCAGAAGAGGATATGTAATATAAAACATCCAAAAAATAAATGCAGTTTGTCTTAAGGTATATTTTTCTTAACATTATCTGGGCCATTTAAAAGTAGAACTAGTGAATATTGTGCAATGGGTCAGTCATTTTTTAAAGGTTAGGAAGTCTCTTGCCCTTTCGATAGCTTTCTTAATCTCTGATGTTTTTTATAGGTATCGTGTTTGAGTAAACCCCAAGTTGCCAGGTAAGATTACCAATAATACCCTGGGGCAAATCAGGTATTTCCAAACCTAGTTGTTTTTTTAAATGTAAAACAATATTAAACTGGACATGTAACAGAGAGGTGGCAACAAAAAAATAAAAAATAAATTTCTTCAATGGTAAAAATCACAAAAATTAGATTCTTCTACCTGAGGATAAAAGAATTTCTGTGTGTTTTTAACAAAGGACCCTTTTTATCTGACTTTTTAACTACTATATTTCTTTAATCTTCACTACACTGATAATATAGAAATGAAACAGCTCATACACTGACATTAGTCACATTAGGTTCCTACATCTCTAGTGATGCATCACACCAGTGATATGTCAAATGTATCTCTGTGATATATGTCACAGAATGTTTTTTGCAATAAAAAACTCATTAAAGACAGAAACTTCTCAAGTGCAAATTTAAAATATTTTTAAAAAGTAAAGTAAATGTTTAATCTATGGGCCAACTTCTCTGCTGGTATAAATTGACTATGTTGCCAATTTACATCAACAGAGAATTTGGCCCTTTATAAATAGCAGAAGCTATTATTCTGCAGTATAACGTTGATTGCTATCTGCAAAAAGCTGAGGTTATGGGGTTTTTTATATTTAATCTTTTTCTTATTAGTAATCAGCATTGGTTGAAGCAGGTAGTATTTGCCACTGGGCACATCTCTGGGTACAAGAGGAGAATAACAGCAATTTTCAGGGAGTAGGAATTGTTTGTTTTGTAACCAATTATTTATTGCTCTTACTAAAGTTATAGTTAAGTAACTTTAAATCTGTGTTCTACAACATTCAGATGGAATTTCACTCCATCATTTATTTTGATCTTTCCATGACCCAGTGCCTTCAGTACCTCCTACTGTGTTAATGTCTTCTTCAGATAATCATTATAGATGAAATCCCTTATAAATAATGTATTTCCTCTCTCTTTCTTGATACTGGTGAACAGCATAGACTCTAAAAATGGCATTTGTAGGGGACGAATGCTAATTCAAAAAGAAAAGATAGAAATACATAGGCACCAGATCAGTTGTGTCCTTAAAATAATTTATCTCTGGGATGTAATATAAAATGCCTGAGGTGTCTCTACTGTGACATACTCCTCTACCATACACATTCAAAAATTACTGATCCCTGAAATTTCTCTTCAGTGTGCACTATTTTTTCTGATAAAGCTTTTACATATTTTTCCTCCTCTTCTAAATGGTGATGTCAATAAATGTTTCCCTTTTCCTGCCTCTTACTATGGTGTTCAGCTTACCAGGTTCGACATATTTAACTGTAGATTTTTACTTCAGTGCCAGTCAATGAATCCAAGGGGACTCAGAGGAGATGAGGAGAGGGGTGTTGTTTTTTTCATTCCATATCTCAGTTTCTGAGACCCTGATTCAGGAAGATATTTAAGCACATGCTTAACTTTAAGCACATGATCTTAAGTCAATAGGATTATCACAAGGTTTCCAAATCAATGCTTAATTTCCCAACAATTTCTTATCATCTTGTGGAAAAAACTATTGATCTATACTCTTACTTACATTTTTTGTTTTTTTTTTCCTCACAAAAAGCCAGTGATGTTTTAATTAAGAAAGGTTCAAGCTGCCCAAAGCCACTGAGTAAAAATACGGAAGTGTTGGGCTATATTCATTGAAACTGGTATTAAGGCTTATCCTTCACCATTGCTAATAAGGATAGAAGTCAGAAACTACCTCAGCAAATATTTTACATGTGCAAAAATAAAGATAAAAATAAAATGGAAAAAATGCAAGTGTTAACTGTTAACAAGCATTAGTGAACCCAAAACACTCAGATGTTCAGATTACAGACAGTCCTCGACTTGACAACATTCGACTTATGACGAACGGCATGTACGACATTTCTGAATTGACACCCTGATTCGACTTACGACAATCGGTTTCAACTTTACGACACTTGGTCCTGCAATGGAGTGGATTGCGGTTCTGAGTTACACGTTTCGACTTACAATGCAATTTTCAGAAACCAATTGTGTTGTAAGTCCGAGCACTGCCTGTACTCAAAACACATTGTTTCTCCGCTTTTTCATTTTCAGCTCCTAAATCTGTGCAAGTCTGTTGGTTCCTCTCCTCTTCTGAAGATGTCAGTCACACCAATATTCACTGGGCCCCTCTGTGGCTGCTCCACACTGAAATCCAATGGGTCTATGGGGAACATTCAATGCAATATAGAGATCCTGGGAGCAAATTCTGAAGGGGCCCTCAGCTGAAAAGCCTTCCCACTAGAGATAGAGGGCCAGATCCTCTAATAGTGACATAAACAGAACTGCACCCATTTACGCCAACTAAGGATCTCGCCTAGAATGTTCAAATGGTTTCAGCAAACATCACTTTCAGTTGAAATAAACTGGTTAGGAAAATGTATTGGCTTTCAAAACACCGAGAAGTTTCAGTCCAAATTGTTTATACTGTAACATATGTGCATTGGTTTTAAATAAAAGTCTATTTGTTTCTCTTCATTTCAAAATAATTGCAATTTTAAAGGGGGAAAAGTGATATCTGGAAAAAATGAGTTGTTAAAGTTAATCTGATCTGCCTAATTTCAGGCTTTTAGACTGAGAATTGGGATCTTGTGGGATTTCTCAGGCCTGTGTCTAAAATCTCAAAAGTTTTAGCTCTGTAGCTGTGCAAATAACATTGGCTAGAAAAGAGGAGCAAAACAGAGCCGTAGCCTGATTAAGCAGGATGCAAAGAAGACAGTTCTTGAGCTCTTGTAATCCACAGTTATGTGGAATCATTTAAAGTAAGAGAATACAGGGAATAACCAAAATGAAAATCTCAAGTTTTTCAGTTTTCCTATTATAAGCAGATAAGGGTCTGATTCTACACTCCTTACTCAGGCAAAATCCCATAGACTTCAAAGTTAGGGTTGCCAGGCGTCCAGGTTTCAACCAGAATGCCTGATCAAAAAGGGACCCTGGCAGCTGTGGTCAGCACTGCTGACCAGGCCACTAAAAGTCCAGTAGGCAGCGTAGTGGGGCTAAATCAGGCTTCCTGCCTGCCCTGGCTCTGTGTGGCTCCCAGGAAGTGGCCAGCATGTCTGGCTCCTAAGCAGAGGTGTGGCCAGGGACGCTTGTGTGCTACCTCCGCCCCAAGCGACAGCTCCCATTGGCCACAGTTCCCAGCCAATGGGAGCTGCAGGGATGGCACCTACAGGCGAGGGCAGCACGCGGAGCCCCTTAGCCTCTCCGCCTAGGAGCTGGACATGCCAGCTGCTTCCGGGAGCTGCCTGAGGTAAGCACTGCCCAGAGCCCACACCCCAACCCCCTATCCCAGATCAGAACCCACTCCCACACCCAAACTCCCTCCTAGAGTCCGCCCTCCATCCTGCACTCCAAACACCTCGGCTCCAGCCCAGAGCCCCCTCCTGCAGCTCAAACCCATCATCCTCGGCCCCACACCAGAGCCTGCACCCCAACCGGAGCCCTCACCCCCCCCGCACCCGAATCCCCTGCCCTAGCCCAGAGCCCCCTCCAACACTCCAAAAGCCTCATTTCTGGCCCCATCCAAGAGCCTGCACTCCCAGCCAGAGCGTCACCCCCAGGGCCGGCTCCAGGGTTTTGGCCGCCCCAAGCAGCCAAAACCAAAAAAAAAAAAAGCCGCGATCGCAATCTAAAAAAAGCCGCGATCGCGATCTGTGGCGGCAATTCGGCGGGAGGTCCTTCACTCCCAGGCGGAGTGACGGACCCTCCGCCAAATTGCGGTCGAATACCTGGAACTGCCGCCCCTGTCCGGAATGGCCGCCCCAAGCACCTGCTTGAGAAGCTGGTGCCTGGAGCCGGCCCTGACCACCCCCTCCCACACCTCAAACCCCTGCCCCAGCCCAATGAAAATAAGTGAGTGAGCGAGGGTGGGGGAGAGCGAGAGACCGAGGGAGAGGGGATGGAGTGAGCAGGGCACAGGGCCTCAGAGAAGGGCAGGACTGAAGCAAAGGTGTTTGGTTTTCTGCAATCAGAAAAGTTGGCAACCCTATTCAAAGGGTAATGGTTCCCATTAATGAAAGAGGCCCAACCCTACTTCTTATGGGCTCTGTTCAGCTCCCATTTATGTTAATAGTTTTGCCCTTGACATCAGTGGAATCAGAACTGAGTGCTACACACAAGATTTTCCTTGCAGTTTCTGCAAGAAGATGGCAAAAAGCCCACACAGATGAGGAACTATCATAATTCCTGAAGTCAAGAGTGTGCAGGAATTATTCCCTCCAACTATATCCGGAGCACACATTATGCCAAAAAGGGACAGAAGAGGCAGGAACATATGAAGCAGGACAGGAACACCTGGGGGAGCAGACTTCACAATCTCAAGAAACAGCACAGATTTTCACTTCCACAGAAATTAACTGGACAGCTGAGAGGACGATAGTGCTTCAGAGGCATAATCATCCACAGTGCTCTTGCTGGAGCTATGCAACTCCACCCTGACTCTTAATTAAGGTTATGCCTAAATGATACAGTCTACCCATGTTACTAAAATGGACCGAGTCATATAAATGTATCTGCATAAGAAATATATTGTTACCGCTTTTGACCCTTGCAGTTAGCCTAAATTCAGGGTCTTGCAGATTGTTTCCATTAGGGGGGAAAACTGATGATGGAGTCAGGTATTTCTATGATGCAATCTTGTTTATTTACAAAGTCCTGTTTCCTTGAACACGGTAGGAATCAAACTTCAGGAGACAATCCTTTGTTCCCAGTTCCAAGCCCCTTTCCAGCCAGCCCTTAGCCCAAAGTGCGCTCTCTCCTGTTTTTCTCAGGGTCATGCTACCAGTACTGCTGTGGCAGTGGCTGGTGCTTCCTTGCTGCCTTCTTTGTCTTCCCTGTGTATGGCCATGGTTATACTACAAACTTTGTCTGATGCAAGTTATGCTGGCATAAAGCTGCTGTAGTTAGCGTATCACTTGTGCATATGAATACTAGTGTCAGTGCTGCACATATTCACAAGGAGTGCTTGTGTCAATGCACATTGAGGTGCACCAGGGTGGATGTGCTGCATGCCACCCTATAGCACAATGCCTTTTGGAGAATTTTCACAATGCATTGTGGAGCCCATATGAGTCATGCTGGAGTGGGGGGAGCAATGGGTCAAGTTCCCATCATGCAACTTTTTTCATCCCATAATGCCATCCCTGTCCCATAATTTTCATACCTTTTTTTTTTTTAAATCCCACAAACTGTCATGGCACTTGTTTCTGCCTGCCATCTCTGACAGAAGCATAGAGCCTGAACAACTCTGCACTATTGTCATGAACGTTGCAAACACAGAATTAACGATCCTCTGGTATTTGCAGAGCCGCAGGAAGTACCACAATAGGGGACATGATGATTTCTTTGAGAACAGATTGCTAAGGGACATAGCAAAAAACAATTCAAGATTGTTGTTGGCATTCACAGAGCAGATGCAGATGGTGGAGTGCTGCTCCTGAACCTGAGAAACAAGCACTGACTGATAGGATTGCATCGTAATGCACGTTTGGGATGATGAGCACTGGCTGCACAACTTTTGGATGTGAAAGACCACACACCTGGATCTGTGTGCCAAGCTCAAACCAGCCCACCAGCACATGGACACCAGAAGGAGAGCTGCATTGACAGTTGAGAACCGAGTGGCAATTGCACTGTCAAAGCTTGCAATGCCAGATTGCTATCAGTTAGTGGGAAATCATTTTGGAGTTGAAAAATCCACAGTGGGGGCTGCTGTCATGCAAGTATGTAGGGCCATTAATTGTATCCTACTAAGCCAGACTGTGACTCTAGGCAATGTACACAACATTGTGGATGGATTTGTAGCCATGGGGGTTCCTGAACTGTGGTGGGGTGATAGCCAGCAGGCATCTCCCTCTTCTGGCACCAGATTATCTTGCTACAGAGTATATCAACAGAAAGGGCTACTTTGCCATGGTTATGTATGTGTTGGTGGATCACCAGAGACATTTCACTGATATCAGTTTGGGCTGGTCAGGAAAGGTACATGATGCTCGCATCTTTAAGAACACAGGACCATACAGGAAGCTGCAAGCAGGAACATTTTTCCTGATTAGTGGATTATCATTGGTGATGTTGAAATGCCAATAGTAATCTTGGGGGACGCTGTCTACCTTTGCTCCTCTCGCTTAGGAAGAAGTACACTAGCACCCTGCCAGCTCCAAAGAAAGATAAACTACCAGCTCAGCAGGTGCAGAATGAAAATTGAATGTGCTTTTGGCAGATTGAAGGGATGCTGGTAGTGTTTATTCACTAGATTATAGCTCAGTGAGAAAAATATCCCAATGGTTATAGCTGCCTGTTGTGTCCTGCATAATATCTGTGAGGCAAAGGAGGAAAAGTTGCCACCCGTTAAACTTGTTTCATTTAACGCTGCTATTGTTCTTGTATTATGACTTGGGGTAAATAAGCAACCCTAATTTGCCTTCTTTCTCCTATCATTATTTTATATAATTCAATCATGTCCCTCCCCCCAATCAAACAGTCCTTATCTTTTCCATCTCTCTTGATATGCAAGCCTTTCTGGGCTTCTTATCACTTCTATTGCCCTGAAAGACTGCAGGCTACATTGGCCACACTTGGACCTAAACAATTTTTTTCTGTAATGTTTTCATTGCTGCCTGTCAGATTAGAAATTAACTGTATAATTTAACTTCAAATCTCAGTCACTAAACATCTCAATTCATCCACAACAGGAACCAATTCCACATGTTCAGATCATATATGGTCTTTTTCTTGTAAGCGTCTAACACTGCTATAATGGACCCAGCAACATCAGGCCTTAATGTTATTGGGTTAACCAAGTATATTTTTCCTTTTGTAAGTCCTCTGTGTTGGTTTCATCATATTATTGAGTTTCCTTTCAGAAGAGGTTTAAAATGGGGTTTAAAATGTTAAAGGGGCATTGTCCAGTGGTCTGAGACATAAATTCCTGCTCTGACACTGACTCCCTGTGTGGTCTTGGGTAACTCAGTTCCCTGATCTGTGCCTCAGTTTCTCCACCAGTAAAATGAGGCTCGTGATATACATATTACCATAGTTATGAGGGAGGAGTTAGAATGGCTGTCTGGTGACTTTGATCAGCCAGACCAAAGGCCCTTAGTAGAGTTCAATGCAGAACTATGCAGCTGAGGGATCCACTGAAAGAGCACTTTAACAATGTGGTACAGTAATGTGGCATGGTAGACTGCTGTACTTGGCCCTAAAATTGTGGAGGCTCTTAGGAAGTTGTAGGGCTTAATGTACATTTATGAATTTCACATGTTTTTTTAAACAACTTATGAATTATGTGGTTCTTGCTTTATATCTATAATTATTACACTGTGTTTTTCACTGAACCTATGAGTTCTATTACAAGTAATGTGTGCTTTGAGTAGCACTAGGCATTTTGCAATGTATTGTGAAGTAATTTATTTCCAATAAATAAAAATGTATTGCATACCAAAACCAATGCCAAACATTAATGTGCAATTAAAAACAATACAGTGCAAACTTATAAAATAAATTAATATAACAGAACTTTAAAATTAGAATGGTAGAAAATATTTGTATCTATTTCAGTCCATTTCTGCCAACATACTCCAACTGGGCCTCTCACAGGTCAGCATATATGAAGCTGTGGTTTTCTTTAATGACCCCTGGCATGCAGTGGTAGAGGTAGGAATGCAGCCCAGGATGCCAAGTGGAATGTTAGGGAGCGTAGGGAGCTGCTGAAATGGAATTCACCATTGACTTCAAAGGGAAGTGAGCCTGTGATTATTGGACTTGAAGGTCTACAACATTTGTGTTGGCTGTCTGAGAAGCCCCATTATGTCCTCGTGCATCTCCATCTCCTGTTCCTGCTGGGATTCCTGGACATATCTCCTGTCTGCTCCCTCCTTCACCAGTCTGTCTGATATATTCACCCTCCAGCCCTTCTGTTTACAGTCCAGTGCAGCACTGGCTTGCAGGATCTCAGCAAAAATGTCCTCCCTAGTCCACTTCTTTCCCCTCCTCATCACGGTGAGGCATTCTGTGGATGTAGAAGGAGCAGCCCTCAAGACAGCAATGGCAGCAGCTCCAGGTAAAACAGACATGTGTATCATATTTACAGTCACAATGGAAAATGAAAGATAAGTTTCAGAACTCCTTTCCCTTATTCCCATAAGAGTTTTAAATAAGGCATGTTTATTGACACTTCAGCTTTAGAGTACCGCTGCACAGTACCACTCTGCAGCTGGAGTCATGGGGAGTATGGCTGTGGAGTTTATATATGTGACCAGAGCAGTCACTGTGGAGCATAGTAGGACAGCTGCTGGAGGACTGTTAGGTCACTCAATGTCCATACTTGCACTGCATTGACCGCAGTACATTGACCATGGCTCCATGCCTTTTGGGGAGGTGGTGTCACTGTGTCGCCGTAATGGAGCACTTATGTCTGTGAGAGACAAATTTGAGTGTAGACCTATGCACAAATAAGTCGATGCAAAGTGACTTATGTCTACCTACCTTTGTCATGTACACCAGGCCTATATCTCTTCCTCTCTGTACACACACACACACACACCCATTGAGAACCCTCTGCCCACGTAGCTCAGTTTCTGACCATCCCTGCACAGCCTCAGTTTTGGGCAGCAGCTACTATTGTTTCATCTTTTTATTCCAAAAAGGAGCTTAATTGTTCCTTATATTTATCATGAAAGAAGGGAGGCCCATCGGCTTCAATGATGTTTAACCCAACAATCATCATAACAGAATTGTTTGAGGGAAATCAAAAAGGCATCTAGCATATATAATTGCTAGATGCTAGAGCCAATATATATATATATATATGATTAAGGAAATATTTTAATTTTCGTAGAAGTACATTGACTTTGGTGCCAGAATACAGTATATATGTTGTCTCCATCAGAAATGTATGGATTCATTAAAAAATGATGGTTTCACTGAATAATGTATTGTTTTCAGAGAAAAAGTATTGACACGGAAATTTAAATAGGCATTAGTGAGACAGCCCTGAGGTCCTTGATTTAAGATCCTGCCATACTTTCTGGAACAAGAATGACATTACAGATTACAACCCTCAAGGGGTGACAACTGTCCATCTTACTTTTCAATGAATAAATGTTACTTTAAGTATATTAGTTTTTTACATTTTATGGGGTGATTTTTCTTCATTTGTGTTACATATATGATTAACTTTAAAGGTAATCTCTGTTAAATCAAGGACTTCAGCGTCACCTTGCTAATATCTACTCAATTTCTCTTACAAACTCGTTTTTACCATACATGTTTAGATATTCTAATAAGGGCTTATTCCTGATCCAATTGTAGTGAATGGGAATTTTGCCAATTAATTCAACAGAAATAGGATTTGGGCCTAAAAGTAAGAGAGCTACATTGATATTTACGTATATTTCATGGAACATATAAGGCAATATTTTATAAATTTAAATCATTATCCCCTCAAATTTCTCATAAAGTCAACCCTTCCCCCATAAAGTCAATGAGAGCTTTGCCACTTCAATGGGTACCAGATCAAGCCCATGCAGAGTGCAGACCATCTTATGAGGATTTGCTTTTTTAAAGCTACCAGAAAAATCCCAAAGTAGCAGCAATATATGCTGCATACCTGAGAGAAGAGAAATCACACAGTAAAGCCTCTCTCCTCCTTCTCCCAAATACATATATTCAGAAATGTATATATTATAAAATACATACAAATGCATATTTAATCAGGATCAATAAATGTTTGCCATGATCAGTATACAACCCATTCCGGATTGAACCACTGTTTCTGGAATCCTAATAAACTGACCAACCTTCTAAACGAATAATGCGCACACACTGTTCTATATAACAAAGTTAGATCCTGCTTATAATGAGCTATATTATAAGCAAACTTCACGTATAGTTAGGCAGAAAGTCCCAACCTCTCAACGCACTGCAGTGTGCAACCTCCAATTGCATCAAAGTAGCTGGTTTGTGAAGAATGAATTACTTCATAAAAAGGGAGTTCCACAGGATAGACAATACAATCTGTTCTTATAGAACATCTGTTACACAGCATTTAAGGTGGTTTATAATAATTTCAAAAACCAAAACAAAAAGACAAACAAGAATGCCACACCACTATTTTTGTATGCAGCGTGGTTGTAGCCATGTCAGGGCTACCCCCCTGAGCGCAAGTTTCAGCGCTGTAAAGTGCCAGTATAAACAGTGCACCAGCGCTGGTAGCTACACCTCTCGTTGAGGTGGTTTTGCAAGGATCACACAAGCCACAATAAAGCCCTGCCATGGCAGCGCTTTAACGTTGCCAGTGTAGACTAACCCTCAGTCTGAAGAAGAGCTCTGTGTGGCTCAAATGCTTGTCTTTCACCAGCAGAAGTTGGTTCAATAAAAGATATGACCTCACCTACCATTATTTTGTAAAGTAAGTCACTTGAATAGCAACATTTCCAATAGTAATGCTCAAGGTGGGAGGTAGGTATGTCTAGGAGCATGGCACATGCACATGCACATGCACAGAGAACAATTCCTTACATGTCTGATATTTTATGTTTTGTCTAATTATAAGAGACATGCATCTAATTATAACATGTCAGTCTGAAAGTTCCATAGCAATCTCTCAAGGATTACTATTGAATTCTATACCAACTACATATTACAAATACACTTAATTTCAGTGCAAATCAATAGCATTTTTATTGAACCCATAGTTTCAGTTTTATGTATTTTCAATTTAACAAAAACATGATGGGCTTGATGATGCAAAACAGACTCCATTATCATGGGTGCAATCTTATGCCAGGAATTTAGGCATAGGAATACATGCTAGAATTTGCAGCTACAACTAACTGTGGCCTAAAACTGTGCTTGCAAAATTGGAGTCTTGGCTGGACATTCTAGAAGTTTACCCCTATGTCTGAGCTTGAACTAATACTTCATTATAATTGTTATTTATATTGTACTGTAGTCATTCTGTACCAAAAGTGAACTGTGATAAACAAGTATGAAAGAATAACTAAACCAACAAAGGTTCAGGTCAGCCCACTGTTCAAGTTAAAATACTTTGCAGACTTGCATATTTTCATGTTCGCCTAGAACAGTTAACATATATTTAGGGGAGCCATGCTGCCAATGACCTCACAGAAAGGGCTTCTTTAGAAGTTCAATATAACACTTGGGTAAAATTTTCAAAAGTGCCTAAGTTCTATTTTCTAACGGGACTAAAGGCATTTAAGAGCCCAAGTTCCATTGACTTTCAATGAGACTTACATGCCGAAGTCACTAAAGGTATGTCTTCACTTCAATTAAAAACCTGCGGTTGGCCCATGCCAGCTGACTCGGGCTAAGGACTGTTTAATTGCGGTGTAGACATTTGGCCATGGACTGGAGCCCAGGCTCAAGGATCCTGCAAGGTTGGAGGGTCCCAGAGCTTGGCTGCAGCCGTAGTCAAAATGTCTACACCAAAATCAAACAGGCTCTTAGCCCAATTCCTGCGAGCGCGAGTCAGTCACAGGTGTCCAATTGCAGTTTAGACATCCCTTAAGGGCCAGGTTTTTAAAAGGTATATAGGCATCTGATTCCCACTGAAATCAGTGGGAAGTCTGAAAGTCAGCAAAATAGTTTAACATGAACAAATTTCATTTTTGTTGCTCCAATTCTGGGTTTATTAGAATCAAGTAGGAACCACGCCAAAACCCAGATGCTAGCACCCTGGACTTGGCAGTCTTTGAAATTTGGATCTGCTTCTGAATTTTATGGCTTGATTCCATATTTGGATCCAACAGAAACTTCAGGAAACAAGTGTATGTGTGCTTTATTAAAGCAATATATGTAAATACCTGAATATAAATAGATACATATTCCTCAATCAAATCAGAAACCAAGATACTGATATGTACTTTAAAAATCAATAAAATTCTGTGCCACGGACTTCTTTTTTTTAAACCAGCAAGTGTTTAGGCTTCAGACCTACAAGTGATCTTTTTCTCTCCCCGCTCTATGGACAGATATTTCAGCAGAACAGTCTGCAACAGCTCAATAGAGGTTTGGATTTAAACACACACGCACACACACACAAGGTAAACATCCCACACTTGTTGATGGGGGATCTCCTCAGTAATCTGCCTGAAACCAACACTGAATGACTGGGTGCTTGATATTTCTTTTTAACAGCACATACCAATTTGACAGCTTGTGCTAAAAGGTATTGGTTGGTTCAGAAACACTAAGAGCCTTTACAGCAACATGCTTCCCACATTAAGCTCTGGATTCTCAAAAATAATTTCTAGTACAACCGAAGACCCAGTTAGGCTCAGAGTGCTCCTGGTTTTCTCTCTTCTTCTGAAATAGAGAGGGACTCAATAAGTTGTAACAGAATGTGAGAAAGGAGAGGTTAACACTAGATGAACGGCCTGAGATTCACAATATTTTTTAGCTTCAGGGATATGAGTGATAATAGAGTTTCGGGGCATGATTCTCATTTACAAGTTATACAGTGAATTCCAAAATGCCACTTTGAAAGTGAACCCTGCATGTTTGTTTTAGGTCACTGGGGAATCTAATAGGCTGAGATCCAAAAAAATACTCCAGAGCTACTCAGTTCAAAAAACCAAAAGTCCCTACCACACCAGAAAGAAATACTTTATTATTCCTCAGGCATGTGTGTGTGTTTCCTACTTAGGTCACCAACCCCAACAGGTTATCTGCAAAGCTAGAACCACTGATTATATTATTAAATGCTACCCAATATCTTTCAATTATTTGGCCTACTGACATAAAAATATTTCCCCACTGAACATTAGCCACCCACCTAAAATTGCCAATGACAAACTACTTTTTAAAGAGGAAAAGTTATTTTAAAAGGTGCTAATTTTGTTTTCTGTTCCTTCTTCACTTTAACATTTTACTTTGTTTGGAACAGGCAATCTCATGCTTCAGTTACTAATATAGAATTAATGTGTAATTCTAAGCATTTTGGTATTTTGAATATACTTTTAACACTCATATTATGCATCCTTCAAAAATACCATTAAAATTAACATTGCTGAACTCTTTAGACAAATACTATGCATTGCAAACATTAAAGATGTATCCTGGATTCCATATAATACAGTGTTTTTCAACCTGTGATCCGCAGACCCCTGGGGGTCTGCAGACTATGTTTAAGATTTCCAAAGGGTCCTGGCACCTCCATTTGACATTTATTAGGGGTCTGTAAATGAAAAAAAGTTGAAAACCACTGCCCTATCAAAAGCACTCCAACCATAACAGAGGACTCTATCTACTGGTGAGGGGTAGCTTAATCTTCACCTACGTTCAGTCTTGGTTCTCTCTGCTGAGACTCCCAATTTTAATGGTGGTTGTTGTGTGTGAACACTTTGAAATGGATTCAAGCCATAAACAGTCATCAGATAGTAACAACTTTCAGACACTATCAATGTGTGATGCATTTGAATGGTAGATCTAGAGATGAAAGGCTCTGTATCCTATTACCAATCCCCTAGGCTATCTGGTCACCCAACAGTAGGCTTTATTTTAAAAAGCTCTGCATATGTAGTAGAAGATATTATCTCTATCCAAGCCCTCAATACACCCAAGTCAACATGTGACATTGTCACAGGATTAAAGATGTCTAGACACAAGACCACAAATCCTGAACACCCGCAATTGCAGGGGGAGTATAGTTTGAGGGCCTGAAATGAGAGTTCAGTACACAACATGACAAGAATGTTGTAGGACCATCAGTGGAAGAAATACCAGTATTTCAAAATATGGCTTCCCTTCTTCTGCAGCAAGAAATCATGCTCTGCATGGGGATTTGGAATCGAAAAAAGTAAACCATTGAACTTAAATATTGCTTAAAATAAATAAGAACAGGAAACATTGTGTCATGCATGAACCACAAGGGACATATGATTGCTGTTTGTGTTGCTTATACCATCTGAAAACAATTAATTCAACTGACCATGTATTGTGATCTGCAGGGTAAATAGTGTAAGTATATAGACACAGGATATAAAGTTGTATAGATCAGCTGATCCACAACTTGCCACAAGAACAAACATCTAGGGCAACTGATCAGAAGTCTACAGGAGACTCGGAGTTAATTCCATTACCCTGATTACATATCCAGAGTTTTGGTTTGATGGCCACAACTTGAGTGTGGGCATTTTAAGTAAGTATCTGTTAACAACAAATTTAAATCATACTTATTAGTGGAAACAAATATTATGGTCTAACTTAAATCTGATAAACACAAAGAACTAACAAAAATGAATATTGAGAGATGGGACCAAACCTTGGCTAGATTCATGCACAAGATGCTAATGTCAGCAGTCAAATAACATTGTCAACCCTGAAAGATTAAGATAAAGTTTCAGTGCAAGAAACTCAGATGAAACTAGTTACCACTATATTTAGAGCATGTTAAAAAAAAAAGTACCACAAAAACAGTGTTTATGTGGTATACTCCACTTAATCACAGCGGTCACTGCATTGGGATGTGTAAGAGAACTGGAGTTAGCTAATGATAGTGAGTGGTAATGACTGCTGCTTAGTCAGTACAGAATCAGCATACATTCCATTTAATGGGGATACATTTTACCAGGTCAATGGGTTATGTGATGCTTAACCAGGTATAAGAACTTAGTTCTGGACTTTTAATGCAGAAGTTACCAGTTAAAGTGAAAAGAAGAAATTCTCTTTAGTTTTCAAAGTCAAAACTATAAAAGCTGAAAATGAACTTCTTTATCATGGTGCCATGTAGCCCATAAAAATCAAACAATTTTTGAATCTAGATCTACTGAAAACATTACAGTAGGACCTCCACTGATGTAAATCAGCTCTATTGACTTCTGTGTAGCTATGCTGATTTATTTCAGCTGAGGACTTGGCCCTTTACATATCATAAAAATTAGGTTCATTTTTTAAAAGTGGTTTAGAAAGGTGTAGGGGCACAAGAAGCCTATGCAGATCACCACTGAAGTCCAGAGGGCTTGCAGAAGTGATTTCTCTCTTGTGGATATGAAGATTGAGGATTTGTCTTCACTGCAAAAGTACACACTTTTTTTACATCAAGATAGCTACCCAAATGCAAAATCCTAGTAGAGGTACAGATAGCTTTTACCTCTATATAACTAGTCAAGGTAAACTACATATTCCTACACACTTTGGGTTTACCTTGACTAGCTACTTGGAGGTAAAAACAACCAGTGCCTTATCTCCTCTAGGATTTTATATCAAGATAGGGGTTGTGGGGTTTTTTTGCAATTAAAACATAACCTGAAGCTATAGTTTTGGATTTTGAAATTCTGAATTAATAAGCATACATTTTACTGATTGTGAAAATATTTTATTCACTATATTTGGCCACTGGATGTTACTGTGCTGAAATAATAGAAGTTTTAATGGCCTGAAGTACCTTTTCTAACATTTCTTTTCATGGGTGGATTTGTGTCTTTTTAATGGGGGCATAGGATTTTATGGTGCTGAAGCCTGCTGAACTCAATGGCAAAACTTCTATTGAGTTCAGTAGAAGCAGAATCACTCAACTGGTGAGAGAGATCATCAGGTCCTTCATAACACTTTAGTTTTTTTCTGTATTTATTTTGGAAAAGTTATAAATAAGGATGAGACATTATTCTCCCCTTTAATCATTTCTATTCAATATTTCATTTTAAAAGACTATTGAGAATGGGCTTTTTGGAAGGACCTTTTTTCTTAATTGGCACAACCACTAAACTGGGATGATAGGCTGCCCAATATGGTATCCCAGTTAAGGCAAACTCTTTGGTTGGATCCTAAGAGGATTCTGCTTTAATAGCTTTAACCAGAAGGAATCAGTCTCTTTAGCACAGAAAAAGCCTCCTAATGGAGTCTGCAGATACAAGTATTTAGAATTATATAAGCATGACAGAGGCTACTTTACAGTCTTACACTACAGCTCCTATACTGCATATGCCAATGATGTTACTTTCCAATGGCTACTGCTAACAAAAATGCTAAAGTTAAACACTTGAATGTAATGTTTTATTCACAATGAGTAATGCTTCTCACCAAATGAAGTGATAGACTGCTGCACAAAATAGGTACTGTTTCTTTTTAAACATCCTAGTTTTCACACTAAACACTATTTCCTAATGTTTATATTTCAAGAGGGAGGCTTAGTGATTGAGCACTTGGTCACACAAAAGGTGTCTTATATACTCCAGGTTCACAAAATTATCCATTTTATTTCATAGCTTAACTATTTCATAATTGCTCATATTCAGTTTCTTACGGGCTTGAATGATCTCTGCTTTTAATGTGCCTCATCTCATTTTTAGCCACATCAATCCATGAGTAGATCACTACAATCACCTTGAATTACTAATGCTTGTCACACACTTTAATCTCTTCTAAAAGGTCTTATTCCTTATGTTCTTACATCTCTTAATAGTTTTCATTTTTTCTCTTTGGATTTTAATTTTCATGCCAACTGACTCAAGAAAGGATGAAGCTTAATTTTCTCTTTAGTAAAGTTTAAAAAGAATAACAAACTAAAAGTCTTGTGTTACCGTATTAATAAAAAGATAAAATTGCTTTTTTATAAGCAATGATTTTGCTTCAAACCATGTACAAAGAGAAATGAAGCTATTCAACTTCAGGTAACTAGCTCTGTCTGGAAAAATATGATGTCTTAATAAAACAACAAACTTTTCAAAGTTAACAACACATGCAAAAACTAAAACACAGAGCTGCATGTGAGTAGCCAGCTGGCGTAGCACTGAGAACAGATATTTATCTCAGGAAAAGGAACCACCAAACAGGGTTTTAGTTCATAACAAACCCTTCCACACAGAAAAAAAACATAACAAAAAAACCCAACAATTTTATTTTAAAAATGGACATAGTTCCTTCCAATCTTCAAGGGACCCAGGCAGGGCCAGTTTAGACAATGGAGACAAATCTGCAGCTGCATAGGGAGGATCATTCTATGATGCACAGGGAGACAGGGTAGCTCAATCTATGCTCATATTCCTGTCTTGCATCATGTAGCCCATGAGCAAGTGGCTTTGTGCTGCTACAGCTCTATAGGAACAACAACATGAGCACTCTTTGGGAACTAGGATGTCTCCCATTTACTGCAAAAACTCTCCTGCCTACTGTTCAGCAGAAAACTTCCATCCACTATTACCCCTTCTTCCTTCACACAGTCCAGTTCTGGATGCATATGCTAATCTCCTACATCACTCAACCACCGCCTGTGGGACAACATTTCTTAGCTGGCAGAGTAGAGTTGTTTGAAGCAGCAGTAGATTGAACACTGAGGGCTAGATTGTACTCTGCTCCTCATCCTACACAATCTGCCTCAGAGCTGTTCCATGTAGCCAAGGGGTTCGCAATTTGCTCCTGTCAGCCCTGTTCCACAGGCCTGCACAGGAGGGCAGGACCATCACCCTGCTTCACCCCAGCCCTTCTTCACAAGTTGCTCCTTAGAGATCAATATCCATATAGTAAATGATTTCAAGGGCATCTGGGTGTGTGGGCCAGGGTTTTCATCCTGGGCCTTTCAATCACCCCCCTCATGACACTTAAAATAAAAATCAGCTTGGGCCACTTAATTGACTATAGATTATTCATGTGAGTATGGCGTTGTAGAACTGGGAACCAAGTCCTATGCAAAGGAGCCAAAGCCACTGGTCTTAAAATGAGGCATTTTTAAAGGTCTGCTGCTTTGCAAATTTTCTTTTTACTCCTGTAACTCAAGATGGTTGAGGCAATAAACAAGAGCAAATATCCCTTCTATAGTGATTGCTTGCTTCAGACTATGTGAAGTCTCAGCATGTGGTTTGGGATATTTATTCCCGCATGCGAGTTCAAATCTTAGCACCATTCATTCAGCCGTTTACCCATCCAAGGTACAGAAATCTAGTACCATGCTGCTTACCAGGTGGGAGTCTTCTAGAGTATAATTAAACAACAAATTCCTGTCCATTTAATGGGAATGTTAAAGATCCCACAGCACTTTGTGTACGTGTGTGCTCTGGTGTCTTTGGCCTTCCTCCACTCATCGTTACACAGCATGTTTTATGCCCGTTGGCTACCACACTTAAACTAAGAGGTGACTGCATTTCAGCACTTCAGTACATACATAGTTTGTGAGGCATTTTGGACACCTTTGGGATACACAGCTGCTGTATAAATGTGAAATATTATAAAATAGAATTGTTATTTCTAAATTTAATTTTCACTATTTTCAAGAGAGCAACAGTTTGCAAGTCACGATTCTGAAGTGTTCTTTTATCTCACTTCTTAACCAAATGGTATTTTTACAACTAAAAGTACTAGAGGTGGGGAAAAGTCAAAATATCCATTCTTTTCACATACCATCAAAATGCCCACTGAAAGTGAGTAACTTAACCTATCCAATGTATGAAAATGTGTATATGGAACCTGTCTGTTCAGTACTCAAACTCAATACCCGCAAGTATATTCAATTAATATGCAATTCAATGCATTGAATGTGACCATTCAATTGAGTAGGAATGGTACCAAGGCAGACACAAACATACATTGCTATCCTCTAAGTACTCTCAAGTCTCAAAATACTGTTAGCTTTCATATATAGGGTGCAGGCCAATACTATCCTTACACCTCTTCACACAAGGTGCCTATTAATGAGAGCACAATTTACTTTTTTAAAGTACAAAATAAAACAGACTAATCACTAAGTTTACTGCGTATAAAATGTGGCATTGTAATAGCCCAGGAAGTCCTCTCTTTTCATTAAACAGGATACTACAACAGTTCTCTGCCAACGCACCTCATCCCTGCTCAGAAGGGACCACCTCTGGAGATGATAGACTAGTTCACTCTATGTGCCTATTCACACTTCATCCTTTTTGCTGAAATTGCCAAAAAGGGTGCCAATTATGATGGTGCTTTTTCTGATGTGGAAACCTTAGCTTTAGGATCTAGACCAAGACCACCAACTAATCTTATTTAGGTGAACAAACAACTGTCTGAGGTTAATGACTGGACTGGATTTGAGTTGGTAACTAAGTGAAAAACTCATTATTCCAGTTCCAAACCCTGAGGCATCCAGTTCTGAGGTAACAACTGTCTGTTTTCTCTCACTGTAATTTTCCCTGACATTTCATCCTTTCTTGAATTAGTTCTTTTTCCTCTCTCAAACTTTCCCTCTTCAAATCATATTTTTTTTCTTGATTCCCTTTCAGATTTTCACCTTCAATGGTTTTTCTCCTCTCACTACCCATCTCTTATCCTCCCTTTTTCCATACTCTTTTTATTCACCTCTTTTGCTTCCATTTTTCCATTGTTCCTTCCCATTAAGCATTTATTTCCCCAGATCAATTTCCCCCTCCCTTTCCTCCTTCAGCTCCTTTCCCCCATAATCTCTTTTGTACCCTTCATAATCCCTACTATTAACCTATCCCCATCATCTCTCCTCTACCACTGGTCATGTCTCTGCCCTCTTTCCTCTTGCAGAGAAGGTTGATGTGGTCACTGCTGAGGTCATGAGGCAGGCAAGTGAGAACCAACTCTGGCCTCTTCCATCTGTCTGCACTCTCTGCTTTCCCTATGGTGTAGGAGTGAGAGTGCAGGAGCAGAGAAAGGGTAGAAGAAGAGACAGCTCCAGCTGCCTACACAACAGCCATTATTGTGTACCCTAGTGTCCAGGGGAAGAATTACAGACAAAACCTTATTCACTCCTTCCTAGACATGGGAGAGGTTAGCAGAGCTGTGAAGGAGTGAAAGACTGAGAAGCAAATGAGCATCAAGTGAAAAGAATGACACTTGGCAGGATTGCCTGCCAGGATTTGAAACTGTGGTTCCAGAGAGTCTAGATATTAGTCTAGGAAATCTAACCTGATACTTAGATTACTAATCCATCCCAATTTAAAACTTGCAGCCTTATTCCTGGGGAATGTCTTTTCAGATAAGTGGGACATCCAGTCACACAAGATTAAGCACATTAGCTGGATGCTTTTACTGAAATGATCAGGAGTAAAATTATTCTGTTGATGTTTAAATTGCCATAATTTAGCTGAAGAGATAACACCCCATTGAGATGAATGGGGTCAGCTCATTTGTTGTGGTGCTATTATTTCAGCCTGTATGCAAAAGCAGTAAGAGATTGCAATGCATCAATTCATATTCAGGTTATCGTCACAAGCAGACGGCATGACTTTTTAATGAAGGTATATATAAAAATTTTAAAATGGGGTGGGGGGAAGAGGTGCTACCTCATGCACTTATGGATATGACAACCAGGAACACAATGCCAGGTGATCTTGAACAGTTAATGAGAACTAGCTCACCCAAAGTGAACACAGATGGAGTGGCTGGCTGATCAGGGAACAAAAACAACCTCAAGATATTAAATTATTTTTAGCACCATAGTATGCATTATGAAATATCTAATAAAAAGTATCCTTATTTACTATGGAGGTTTGTGCTGCACATTGCAGTGTTGAATTATGAATAAGAAGGATTGCATTTAGTTATCCAAATGTTAATACCTCTCTTTTAATTACTAGTGCTTAATATCTGGAGTAATAATATTCATGTACAGTCAAGTAATAATAATAAAATAATCATATTTAATCCCTAGCCTTTTCACTTGTTTTTGAATCTAAACAGTTTAGGATAAATCTGAACTGCAGTGGCAAAACCTAACCTAAATTTCCCAAGAAGAATAAATGTTCTAACATTCCAGAGGTAATCATTGTCCTTAATAACACCTAATATGATTGAGGCTTTTAACAAAAGGGCTGCTGCAGTAAAAAGTTTCAAGGCAGCTCATAATTTAACTTAAAAAAAGTCAGTCAATTGAATAAATGCATATTATTAATAAAGGTAGGTATGTGATGGGGTATGCAAACTCTACACCCAACAGGGGAAACTAAGGGTTAAAATCATTCACTGGAAGAAGGGAAAAGATCCTGCACAAACTGTCTGAACTGCCAAAGCTAGAGGCAATTTGGTTGAAGGTACAGGCCCAGGCAGGGACATGTGCATCCTGGAGATGAATGCATGACAGTGCAGATGGTGTTGATGGAAGGACTTTAGCTTTTTCAACCATGGTGTCTTTTTCTGGGAAGGAGGACTGCTCAGAAGAGATGGAGTCCATCTGACCAAGAAAGCGAAGAACATTTCTTGACACCAATTTGCCAACCTAGTGAAAAGGATTTTAAACTAGGTTCAAAGGGGGCTGGTGACAAAAGCCCACAGGTAGGCATAAAAAAAAACCCCAACCTTAATAGAGGGCTAGATGTTGTGGGGAGGGAAAAAATGGAAAATTACAACAGGATCATAGAAGCAACAAAACAGAAAACAGTGGGAGTAATCCAGGGCCGCCCGGGGGACGGGGGGGGGACGGGGGCAATTGGGGCAATTTGTCCCAGGCACTGCAGGGGCCCCTATGAGAATATAGTATTCTATAGTATTGCAACTTTTTTTATAGAAGGGGCCCCTGAAATTGCTTTGCCCCAGGCCCCCTGAATCCTCTGGGCAGCCCTGGGGTAATCTACTCAACCTCTTAGATGTTTCTACACAAATGCAAGGATTATAGTGAATAAACAGGAACCACAATTATTACTACATAAACTATTCCATGATTGGAATATTGGAATATAGGGGTGTAACAGGGCCCTGCTACACCCCCATCTTCTTCCCCACCGAAACTGCACACACAGTCCTCCAGGTGTACTCTCAATGAAGCTTTATTTCAAGTCCCCTTCACCAATATCACCACTGTCCCCTGTGCTCCCACCTATTTACAGTGTTTGCCAAGGTTTAGGCCCTCTCAACAGGATCTGAAGAGAATAACAGTCTCCCTACTCTGAGCCCTCTTCCTCTCATCTCTCCTCCTTGCACTTCCTTCCTGTGCCTCTTATCAGCCCTGGGATAATGGGACCAATTGAGTTCTGACCCCAGCCAGCCCACCAGCCTGATTAGGTCATTATCCCCAATCAGCTTCTCCTGGGGCACTAATTAGCCTCTACGTGATCAGGTTGTAGGTCGCATAGTCACTCCCTGAACTCTGTCACAATGAGTATAGCTTTTTCAGGAAGGAAAGGCAGGGAAAAGGGGGGGGGAGGTGTTACATTATACATCAAGAGCATATACACTTGTTCTGAGGTCCAGAAGAAGTGAAAATCAGACCAGTTGAAGTCTCTGGCTGAAGATAAAAGGGGAAAACAACAGGGGTTGATGTCATAGTGGTCTCTAGACCAACTGACACACAGGCCTACTGGTAGTTCATTACTCTGTTAGCAACTCTTGTCAGGCTGGATAAACTCACTACACCTAGCACATTGCTCTCATAGTATTTATTAAGAGCATCACAGCAGGCATCAAAAGAAAGCTTATACCACACTAGTCATCAATAACCATTGTGAGATGTATGTACAGGTGTTATTTAAGAAGTTGTATGTAGGTACCAAAAATATGTTTAGAATTGGTGTCCCAGGCAGAATTGACAAGCAGCTTTTGCCAGACAAAGGCGTTGTGGAATCAGTTATCCACACTGTCTCTACTGTAAATTAAGCATTGTGAAACCAACACAAAGGAAGCTCCATTTATATATTAAGTCAACAGGAAAAAACAGGTTGATGGGGGAGTGGGGAAGAGGAGAGAAGAGATCTGAACTCAGCATGGGAACACACCAGAGAGAGCTGTCTCATCTCTCGGGTCAAAACAATGACTTTTGGGAAAATATAAGGAGAACCAAAATTACTTTTTGTCATCTATTTCACTGAAGGACACTCTTAGCGAAGTGGAGTGATTCATGAATGCTATGGATCCTGGTTTTGACTGAAAACCAGCAAACTCAGCAGGAAGTCTTTGAGGGTGAGAAGCCATTGCAAACAAGAATTGTATCCTGCTAAAGTTACATTTATTCTCTTTGGGTATATGAAATTAGGTCGATTTTATAGAAGTCGATTTTTAGAAATCGATTTTATACAGTCGATTGCGTATGTCCACACTAAGCGCATTAAGTTAACGGAGTGCGTCCTCACTACCGTGGCTAGCATCGACTTACAGAGCGGTGCACTGTGGGTTCCCACAGTTCCCGCAGTCTCTGTCGCCCATTGGAATTCTGGATTAAGCCCCCAGTGCCTGATGGGGCAAAAACATTGTCGCGGGTGGTTTAGGGTACATGTCGTCAGTCGCCCCTCCCTCTGTGAAAGCAATGTCAGACAATCATTTTGCACCTTTTTTCCTGGGTTACCTGTGCAAATGCCATATCACGGCAAGCATGGAGCCCATTCAGCTCACCGTCACCGCTGCTATTGTGAGCATTGTAAACACCTCGCGCATTATCCTTGAATATATGCAGAACTGGGCTAATTGACACCAGCACGAGGAAGATTTTGATGAGAACATGGACACAGACATTCCTGAAAGCACGGGCTGTGGCAATTGGGACAGCATGGCGGAACTGGGACTGGTTGATACAGTGGAACGCCAATTCTGGGCCAGGCAAACAAGCACAGGTATGGGATGCTTAATCATGTCCATTTGCTCCCCCATTAGCCTCAGCATCGCGTCCTGCCTCCGCTCTTGGCGCTCACTTAATTCTTTCCTGGCCTCTGCCACTGAATGCCTCCATGCATTAAGCTGTGCCCTATCAGTGTGGGGGGACTGCATAAGCTCGGAAAACATGTCATCACGAGTGCATTTTTTTCACCTTCTAATCTGCGATAACCTCAGGGATGGAGATGATAGAAGTGTAGAAACATTTGCACCGGGGGAGATAAAAAGGGAGAATAAAATTTAAGATGATACATTTCTGAGAACAAAAGAGAGACTCTTTCACAGTGAATCAAGCAATTCACAGCAGACAGCACATGTGCTTTAGGTACAAGGTCGCATTTTGCCTTTTATATTGAGCGCCTGCCGGTATGGTGACACATCACACACGGCTGGGCAACAGAATTCAGTTTCCAGGCAGCCATGATAAGCCAAAGGGTACGTGGGTTTGGCTTTTAAAGCCTTCATAATATGTGGGAATGTTTTCAAACTGCAGCACCCTCCTTTCCCAGAGCAAGCAATGGGTTGGGTTTCACATTTAAAAGGAGGGGCTGAGGCTTTCGGGTGCATGTGCAGCACACATCTACCCCCACCCCACCGCGTGGCTATTCTCTGGGATGATCCCTTTTAGCCAAGCGCAAACAGCCCAGCATGAACGGGGTCCTTTTACTGTTCCCTTACAAAAATTCCCCTATTTCAATCAGCTGACCATGAATGATATCATTCTACTGGGGCTAACACAGAAAGATATAGACCGAATGTTGCTTGAATACAACCAAAACCCAGGACCATTCGCTGCCATGCTTTGTGCTGCAATGTTCCAGAATACTTGCTACTGGCTTGGCGTGGTAAAGTGTCCTACCATGAAGGACAAAATAAGGCAGCCCTCCCCAGAAACCTTCCGCAAAGGAGAGCTTAATGGAGATGTCCCTGGAGGATTCCAGCTCCATCCCCAGTATCTGTACTGGCCGCGAATCCATCCCAGTTCTTGAGGGCAAATCAAACATTAAACACTACTGCTTTTAAACCCTGTACTGTAGTTACAAGTGTGCACTCACCAGAGGTGTCTTCTCTGGCTTCAGGGTCGGGGATCCCGCCTTGGGAGGGTATTGGCTCCAGGGTGAAGAAAAGTTCCTGGCTGCTGGGGAGAACGGATTCACCACTTGTCTGCTACGTATTCTCCTCCTCTTCCTCATCCGCAAAATCCTCCTCCGTGTTGTGTGAGACTCCCCCCTTGCAGGTGTCCACAGACAGTGGTGGGATAGTGGTAGGGTCCCCACCTAGAATGCCATACAACTGGTCATAGAAGCGGCATGTATGGGGCTCTGACCCGGAGTGACCATTTTGCCTCCTTTGTCTTTTGGTAGGCTTGCCTGAGCTCCTTAACTTTCACACGGCACTGCTGTGTGTCCCTGTTGTAGCCCCTGTCCAACATGCCCTGTGAGATTTTGGCAAATATATTTGCATTTCTTCTTTTTAATCGGAGTTCGGCCTGCACAGATGCTTCTCCCCATACAGCAATCAGATTCAGTGTCTCCCTTTCGGTCCATGATGGAGCTTGTTTGCAATTCTGGGGGGACTGCATGGTCACCAGTGCTGCCCCCATGCTGACCAAACAGGAAATGAAATTCAAACGTTCCCGGGGCTTTTCCTGTGTACCTGGCTAGTGCATCGGAGTTCAAAGTGCTGTCCAGAGTGGTCACAATGGAGCACTCTGGGATAGCTGCCGGAGGCCAATACCGTTGATTTGTGTCCACACTACATCAAATTCGACCCAGCATGGTCAATTTTAGCACTACTCCCCTCGCCGGGGAGGAGTACAGAAGTCGATTTTAAGAGCCCTTTAGGTCAATGGAATGGGGTTGGTTGTGTGGACACAGTCATTTTTAAAATTGACCTAACGCTGCTAAATTCGACTTAACCCTGTAGTGTAGATCAGGCCTTAGGAATATGGTATGCTTTGGGTTTTTTTGTAACCAATTCTGTTCTCACTACCCTTACTCTGTATCCCTGATATCTCTGTTCTTTGTTAATAAACTTATTCTTGGTTTTATTATAAAATCATCTTGGTGCTGTATTATTAAGTAAAATATGACTCCTCAGCTGAACCAAACATGCTGAAGTGTACACCTTCTCTTTGGAGACAGCAAACTTGGTAATTTCTGTGAGTTCCCAGTAAAAGGGACTGGATGCTACAGGGGAATGCTCTTCCAGGGAGCTTGAGGATTGGGATGAACCTAAAGTTAACCTTCAAGGCTAGTAGAGTCTGGCAGAGCTTCTGAGGAGATTGTTTGAGTGGCTAAGAGACTGGTGTGACTGCTATGTTTAGCACCAGCAAGTTAGATGTATTCAAGTCAGCAGGGCCTCAGGAAGTTCATCCTAGAGTATGTAAAGAATTAAATGAAGCAATCTCAGAACCAATCTCACTATTTTCCAGAACTCATCATAGAATATCAGGGTTGGTAGGAACCTCAGGAGGTCATCTAGTCCAACCCCCTGCTCAAAGCAGGACCAATCCCCAGACAGATTTTTTTACCCCAGTTCCCTAAATGGCCCCCTCAAGGATTGAACTCACAATCCTGGGTTCAGCAGGCCAATGCTCAAACCACTGAGCTATCCCTCCCCAGGTGAGGTCCTACTGAAGAAGGGCAAACACAGTGCCTACGTGACAATGAATGGGGGGGAGCAAGGAAAAAATACCAAGCAGCTGCCTCTCATTAAGCAGTCCTATCAGTAAGAGTAGGAGTAAGAGAGGTTTGGGCCTATATAAACCAGACTCAGCTCATTTCAATGAGGGGTGAGGGGGAGAAATATAGGTAGGATAAGAAGCAATCAGTAACAAGGGAGATTTAGGTTCGATATTAGGAAAACCTGTCTAACTGTAAGGACAGTTAAGCTCTGGAATAGGCTTCCAAGGTAGGCTGTGGAATCCCTGTCACTGGAGGTTTTTTAAGAACAGGTTAGACAAACACCAGTCAGGGATGGTCTAGGTATATTTGCTCCTTCCTCAGCACAGGGGGTAGGATGAGATGACCTCTCAAGATCCCTTCCAACCCTACATTTCTATGACTGTATAATACTATAAGAACTTCTAGTTGTGATATTCTAAACAGCAGGTTTGAAGGAAGGGGAGGAAATAAACTAGATGGGTTTGCAGATGGGAAAAGGCAGAAGAGTCTTCCTGATCACTTATGTTTGGTATTTTTAAAGGTAATTATCAGCATAGTGTCTATGCCGAGATTGTAATAACAATTTTTCTCATACTCACCTGCAGAACACTTGGTTTGTTGAGCTTTGAAGCAAATAGCACAAAGCCCTGGCTGGGATGATTTAGTTGGGAATTGGTCCTGCTTTGAGCAGGGGGTGGACTAGATGACTTCCTGAGTCCCTTCCAACCCTGATATTCTATGATTCCCTGAACCAAACCATAAGGGTAAACATTTCATTTTTGAACCTAATCAAATCAGGCACCAGCTCTTACTTATCCATCTGTGAAAAAGCTGACTGCCAAATACTTCCTGAAGCAATGGGAGTACAAGCAACTTTATTTTCACTTCTCTGAAGAAAGAGGAATGGTTTTATTACCTGAAAGCTGGGGGACGGAGAGGGGGGAAATGACCCCCTTAGGTTTTGTTTAGGAGAAGTCAAGGATGTGGGTTTGTGCCCTGAGAATAAGGCACAGTCTTTTGTGAACCTTTCCCAAGGGACTTTGAACAGTAGAATCTGCTTGCTCTCCTGTTTCTTAATAGATGGAGTTGACTAAAATAAAGTGATGCCCACTGACCCACCCATAATAGTTCAGATTCAAAATATCCATTCACCAAATACCCCAAAATCATCTCCAGAAGGTAGTTCTTCTAGGAACAATGGTACTGTAAACATGTGGTTGGTGCCATAACATCTCTCTGAAACAGACAACTTCAGAAGGCAACAAACAACATGATAGCACTGGCACATGCAGATAGTAGTCTGAATAACATACTACTACATTTAATTAATATGTTTGGCCTTGTTTTAGTTAGAACTACGTCATGCAAAAATTGATTATTATGGTGATCTCCATGATCCACTTCTCATCTGGCAGGGTTTTGTTTTTGGGGGTTCTGGAGTTTTTGTTTTGGGGCTTTTTTGAACCACGCAGATAAGTGTTCAGTGATTTATTAAAAAACAGCGTTGATTAGTTAAAAGTTCTGAATATTATTACAGATCCTTTGAAAACAACCTATTAATTGAACTACGACACATTTACTTGGACATTTTAAACAAATGTAGAAAGCTGGCAAAATCAAGCTTAGCAGAAGATGGAAAATATAGTGGCTAGACAATCTTAAACTGACTCTCTTGCAAAATTTTCAAGAGAAATTTTAATAGCTAGTACTAGTATGTGCCTTGTCCATGCAAAACATGGGGACTGATCCTGTGAACTGCCCCAGAGAAGCAAGCCACTGCAAAGGGGAAAAATAAGTAAAATACATGCTGCTCTTTGCTAGGAATGACATGGAGATGCACTGACTAAGCAGGAGTTATAAAGGGATCATGCCTCAGGCGCACAGTTGGAACATACATAGTGAACTATCCCTTATTATAGTGCAGTGCTTTTCTTCCCCGCTTCTTGCAGTGCTCCTGGTCAAATCTGCTAACTGGAGTGGGCGATGAGAACATGGCCCCGCCTACTCTCTCTGCCCTTCTTTCCCACTTCTCGATCTACATATTTTTATAACCCCCATTACCATAGTATCCGAGTGCCTCACAAATAGAGCAGGTCAATTGTTTTCATCATCTACTTTTTTCCAGAAAAAAATGCAGATCCAGCAATACCAACATGTTTCATGAATTTGTTTCGCTGTCACCTAATCATTTCAGTTGAAAGCCCCTCTCCAAAACTGAGATTTTCAAAATGAAATGTTTTAATTTCAGTTCAAAACAACTTTTCATTTTCATATTTACATTCATTTTATCAAAAAAAAAATTTAAAACATTTAAAAATGCTCAAACCAGATTGTTTCATTTTGGGTAGAAACATTCTGTTCAACCCAAAATGAATTTAAAATTTTTGATTTGCCAAAAAAATTGATTTTGGTTCAATGCTAAAAAAGTTTTCTTTCTGATTTTTTTAAATTGTCTGCAAACCAAAACATCCATTATTCACAAAGCTTTACTCAAACATTAATATATTTATCCTCAACACCCTTAATAAGCACCAGAGGAAAAAAACTATTATCTTAATATTACAGCTAGATACCTAAGGCATAAACAGAACTACCCTAGGTCACACAAGATAAGCGTTTCAAATTGGGGAGTGAAGCTAAGGCCTTGTCTACACGACCAAGTTTTGTCACCAAAAACTGCCTTTTGTTGACCAAACAATGCATGCATACACACTGTGATGTGACTTTTGTCAGGAAAGATGCCTGGTTTTGGCAACTAAATACATTAACCCCGATGAGAGAAGTCTTTTTTCCTCTATATTTTTCTCAACAAAGTGCCAGTGTAGACATCACTCTTGATTTCATTGCTTTTAATTGGATTCCAGGAGGTGTCCCACAATGCCCATCTCTGGTCAGCAGTTTGAACCCCACGGCCTTGCAGCCAGGTAAAGGAACATCCGCCCTCCCCCTTAGAAGCCCCAGGAATTTTTGAAATTCCATTTCCTGTTGGCTCAGAGAGGTGTCTCATCACATCTTCTCAGGTGACCATGGTGGGTTATTGCACCAAATACTCTCCCACTTGGACCACTGCAGAGCTCTTGGATCTGATCTGTATATGGGGAGAGAAGGCTGTGCAGATCGAGCTGCGCTTCACCCATAGGAATTGGGATACCTCGGGAACATTTCTCAAGGCTTGTGCGAAAAGGGTTATGATCGGGACATGCAATGCAGAGCAAAGATAAAAGGAGCTGAGACAGGCATACCAGAAGGCGAGGGAGGCAAACCGTCACTCTGGTGTTTCATCTAAGACCTGCTGGTTCTGTAAGGAGCTGAATGCTATCCTCGGTGGCAACCTCATTTCCATTGCCAAGAGCCCTGTGGCTACTTCAGAGGGAACGGATGCGGTAGAAAGATGACCTAACTTGGAGGATGAAGTTATTGATGAAGAGGTGGAGTTAGACGAGGAAGTGCAGCTCCTGGTGGGGTCGCCCGCTGGGGCAGGCAGCCAGGAACTGTTCACCACTCCAGAGGTATCTAGGCAGTCTCAGCTATCGCTCTCTGGGGAGCAAGAAGCATGAGATGAGACTCCTGGTAAGTGGCTTGTGTAGTGAGGAGCTGGGTTCAGAGTATGGAAATGTGGGAGGCTGGCTGTGTTTATGTGAGGTGGACATTTCCCTGTGTAGCTAATCAGTACAGTGGAACAAGGTGTTGATACACGCCGAGATCTCACGGGAATCCTCCAGAGAGATCTCCAGGAAAGTTTCCTGGAGGTACTCGGTAATCCTCTGATGAAGGTTCATGGCAGAGCTGCTTTGTTCCTTCCCCCACTGTAGGAAACTTTCCTGTACCATTCTGCTATCACTTGTGCAGGGACCAAAGCAGCACATAGGCGCTCAGCATAGGGAGCAGGGCGGAAGCCACAAGCATGGAGTAGATGTACCCTTGTTTCCCTGCTTACACTTAGCAGTGAGATGTCTGCTAGAATGCCCCCCACCTGTGGAAAAGTGCGGGAGAATTTTAAAATGTTTCCATAGAATGCTGCACCACGACCCTTGCAAAGGGTGTGCTCTCTTTTCCCCATGTGGAGCACTCACCATGCTTTGGCTGTTCACGGAGACGTGTGCCTGGCTAGGGTGAGTGAGAAAGTGATTGCAAGGTGATTGCAAAAGGTGTATTATCTGAAATGTTACAATGCTGTGTGTGAATTTAACAATCCCACTTCTGTGCATTGTCCCCTATGCTTCACCAGATGTGGCCTTCAGGTACACCCCACGCACCACTGCCGAGCATCTCTGCCAGGTAAGTAAGCACCCAACACGTGGCAAAGACGACATGTTTCGGGAGGTACTGTAGTGCTCCAATGCAGAAAAAAGGAATGTAAGGAGTGCTGGGAAGCTGAACGGGCAGGACAGAAAACATTTGTTAAGGGCGCAACTGAGAGGATGATTAAAGTAATTGAGGAGCAAACGCAGATACTGCAGTCCTTAATAGTGCTGCAGACTGAGCAGATCCGTGCTCACCCTCCCCTACAGCACATTCAGAACACTTTTCCATGCCCCTCCCCCCCAAACTCCGCCCGCACATTCCTTTCCACTTTCTGGGACTTCTCAGTTTCCCCTTCATTCCACCCCTCGTACAACTGTCACAATGATAGCTGGACCTACACATAATTGTGAAAGTCTGGCCTTTCCTGGTTCCTCCTTTCCCAGTAGGAATCTGTGTGTGCTGTTTCTTGCTCAATAAAAGCAACAAGTTTTTTAATGGTGAATCACCTTTATTTTTTTCCCTACAAATTCAGATTGCAGGCACTGCCAATACATGCACAGGCATTTTAATCATTGTCTCACAGGAATATAAGGCCCAAAATGACACTATTGCATCCTAGGAAAACTAACACCAGTGACAGATACATATATCACTGGTGCTCATTGTCGAAGTCCTGCCTCAAAGCCTCCCTGATTCTAATTGCCCCCCTCTGAGCTCCTCTGACAGCCATAGTATCTGGCTGCCCAAAATCAGTGGCCAAGCGCTCTGCCTCAACACTCCACCCCTGAGCAAACCTTTTACCCTTAGCTTCACAGAGATTATGTAACATACAGCACGCAGCTATGACCATGGGAATACGATCCTCATTAGGTCTACCCTGCCATAAAGGCATTGCCAGCATGCATTTAAAATCTGCCAAAGACACATTTAACTGTCATCCAGCACCTACTCAGCCTGTTGCTGAACTGCTCCTTATTTCTGTCCAGGTGTCCTGTGCAAGGTTTCATGAGTCACAGCTGTAAGGGATATGCCAGGTCTCCCAGGATCACTATGGGCATTTCATAATCCCCCCACTGTAATCTTCTGGTTTGCAAACAAAGTCCCCTCTTGCAGCTTTCTGTACAGGCTGGTGTTCCTGAAGAAGCGTGTGTCAGGAACCTTCCCGGACCACCAAGCATTGCTGTCAGTGAAACGCCCTCGATGATCCACAAGTGCCTGCAACACCAAGAAGTATCCCTTCCTATTAATGTACTCTGTCGCAAGGTAGTCTGATGCCAAAATTGGAATGTGTGTGCCATCTATCACCCCTCCACAATTAGGAAACACCATTTCTGCAAAGCCATCCACTATCTCACGCACATTTCCCAGAGTCACAGTCCTTCGTAGCAAGATGCGATTTATTGTCCTGCACACTTGCATTAACACAGCCTTAACAGTCGACTTCCCCACTCCAAATTAATTCACAACCGACCGCTAGCAGTCTGGAGTCACCAGCTTCCACACACACTTCTCTACTGAGAGGGCAGCTCTCATTCTGGTGTCCTTGCACCGCAGGTCTGGGATGAACTCCGCACATAATTCCAGGTGGTTTTATGCATCCAAAAGTTCTGTAGCCACTGCTCTTCATTCCACACTTTCATGATGATACGATTACACCATTCAGTGCTTGTTTCCTGAGCCCAAAGGCTATGGTCTACCCTATGCAGCTGCTCTGTGAATGCCAAAAGCAATCTAAAGTTGCTCCTATCCTTATCATGCAAAATGTTGGATGCCTGCGAGTCTTCTTTAGTTAGGAACTTGATGATTAACTGCACTGCCATCCCCCAGGTCTTCATGACAGTTATCAGAGCATAGGAGAGCAGTGCAGGATCCATCTGTAACCGTGCCTTCGTGGGTCACAACTGAGAATACCAAATTCAGGACAAACTGCTGAGAAATACGCCAGACACACCCCAAAATTGGTGGTTATTCTCCCATAAGATGTACCAAACCAACAACACAAGTAAGCTTCTGTTTCACCACACTGTCAAACAAGAAGTCAGAAAAGCAGTTTCCTTAGACATTCCAGTCCTTGTATCACCACCAAAAACACTAGACTTAAAGATGAGTGGTTCTTTAAAATTAATTTAATCAAATAAAAGGTTCTTCTGATTCCAAAGGGCCAGCCACACACCCAGGTCAATATACAACTCACATCTTACCCAATAAGCATGCTTTTGCCAATCCTTTAGTATCTAAAATCTAAAGGCTTATTTAAAAGACAGACAGACAATAGTTAAAATTGGTAAAGGAATCAAATACATACAATCCTGATTCAAGAACTTTGCATTTATTGTTGCAGTAATGGAATAAACTGCTGGCTTAAGTCAAGTCTCTGGTTGCTTCCAAATCATTGGAAGGTCCTCAGTCCCTTGGTTAGAATGCTCCCATTAGTATAAGTCCATAGTCCAGAGGTTTGAGCAGGAAAGAGGCAAGATAGAGAGGTTTACAGCACCTTTAGAGCTTCTTCCATAGGTGCCGACTCCAGGGCTGGAGCACCAATGGGGAAAAATTGGTGGGTGCAGAGCACCCTCCGGCAGCTCCCCGCCCCGCCCCAGCTCACCTCTGCCTCCGCTCCTCCTCCCCTGAGCGGGCCGCCACGTCCTGCTTCTCCCCACTCCCTCCCAGCGCTTGCGCTGCGAAACAGCTGGACTGGTGATGGTGTCCCCAAAGTGTACGCGATCTGCCGACAAAGGGAGCAAGTGTGAACATGAAATTCCAATTTTTATTACGTCGACTTTCAGGTGTCATCACCACTTTTGTTCACAAAAATTGGTAGTGTAGACATGGCCCCAGTCTCCTGAATCCATTATGGTTGAATTGATTATTCAGAATTAGCCCCAATGAATTCACCCTTCTGTAGTTTTAAGGAGGGATTCAGAAAAGAAAAGGGACGTTGCTTGGCACACAAGACGTGTGAGACAATTCCAAATTGTATGGTCGCAGAAGGAGTGATGTTAAGAGTGTGAGAACAGACAAAAGAGAGGATGTAAAACTAAAGATGCCTGAGAAGAGCAAGAGAAAATGAGAGCGGGGCAGAGTTGTGCAAGACTATGAAGGGGAGGATTATGAATTTAAATCTGATATGGAAGAAGAGAAGAAACCCTTGAAGAGAAGAAGCTCATTGGTGACAATGGTCATGGCAGCAGGGTGGAAAGATGACTGACACCGTACTACTAAATTTGCTTCCCATACACGTTTTTATCTGATGTCACCTCTTAACATCATGTAGTAAAAAACAGTAAAGAAAAATTCCAGATCTGATACTGAGATCAACAGGAAAAAATATCTATTGTGCTAGACTATTTGAATGATGGGGCAGCAAACATTCTTGTATTATTTCTCTGATTCTTCTCCTATCATCTTTTTAGGCTCCAGCCCAATTGATGCGACAATGAAACATGGTGAGAAGTTTTCAGTTAGAGTACTTTTGCAGCAGGAAATGCCAGTGGTCAACATGCTTTGACAAACATAAAAACTCCTGCAGAAGTCAAGGTAGATTTCACCTTTGACACAGAAAGCAGAGAAGCAGATTAGCTAGGCAGCTTTTTAAGCTGTTGGCAGGAGATAACTATTAGTTCAGTTGTAGTATTGGCCTAAAAAGGAAGATGCTGTACTTATTACTGGAAAGAGTCTTATTCATTAGATTGTTCCACATGTCCCATTATGACTATGGGGCACAGGAGCATTTGAAGTCATAGTTTCAGAAATGTTTGTGTTGATGTATTGAAGTAATGTGTATCATATCCTGTTTTCTAATTATTGCTTTGGCATTACAGTTAACTCTTTTCACAAAGTATAAGTTTGAAGTTCCTTAAATTTGTTTGTCTTCTCAAGGGTCTCACTCTCCTACTAAAAATTTCTTCATCAAAAATATACACCAATATAAAACACTGTCTGATGCACAGAGAAGGTGTGATTTTCAGTTTCTCACTGCTAGACAGGTTGGCAAACTGTTTAATTTTAACTTCGCAGATTGCAAGGTGTGTAAATGCAACAGCTATATCCAGAATGAAATAAAGCTGAACAGAAAGATGCACTGAATTACTAATCTGTCTGATATTGCTAAGGTCATCAAGGGCATACCTGGTCACTGCCTTAAGTCCCGAGTGCTTGTAATAGCAGCTCTTCCTCTAAGTGTCACTTTGCATTTGTCTAGAGAAATCAAGGAGTTAAATACATTGTAAAGCAGGTGACAGGCAGAGTATGTAAATTTTAATTGTTAAATTGGTTTACAGTAACAAATTGTGTTAAAATTGCTTTCAACATTAAAGCAAGTTACAATAAAGGTATTATTTTCTCTAATGGGTAATTCTATTCATGAGACATTTATCTAACCTAGGGTGAGTTCATTCTGAATGCAGATGAACAACATGTTAGGCCTGATCTCTAACAGGTGTAAATAAGGCCTGAAAATAAGAAGTAATTGCATCAAAGTCAATAGAGTTAAACTAACGTAAGATCAGAATCAGGCCCTATATATTTAAACCTGCTAATGTGCAAGCTAACTGTTTTTGCAAGGTACATGGTAATAGGTACGTGCATACCTCAGGTCATAATATTGCCAACTACATAGTAAAAATCTACTCTGGGATTTTCATAAGTAGCCTAAGGCAATCAGGCTACTCCCATGGACTTTCAACAGAATTTGGGCACCTAAGTACCTAGCCGCCTTTGAAAAATCTCAGCTGTAAGTGATACTAACAGGCTAGTGAGTGATTCAGAAACATATCTAAATAAGGTATTGTCCAATTTTTTTTTTAAGAAAAGTAACCAGCTCATTAACATTTTGCAATGTAGCAAAATGTTGTAATTCCCAGTATTTCTTTTAAAATATTTTGTTTATGGAAATATACGTAAGAACTGAAAGAATCTGAACATAACATACCTCCTTATTCTGTCGCCAAGCCTTCCAGCCAGTTGTTCAATCTAAAGGGTTTGGAAATGGGTGTTTTGACTATAACCAGATGGCTGGAAACTGCCAAATCATCCACATTTTCAGCATGAGTAATATTTTAGCAACTCTAGTTTTTATCAGGTGTTTTATGAAATTCGGTCTATTTGTATCCTCCTTAATGTCAAATGTACTTCTGATTTATATCATCTCAGTTTCCACTGCTATGTCAAAATGGTTGCACACTAGCAATATTTTAATAATGAATTTATTATTTTAATTCCTCATTACGTTTGCTGGTACAGTTAAGATTTCACCACTCCGCAGCAGGCAGACTTGTTATTAATACACTTCTATAGATCAGATTCATCTTAATAAAAAAAACTTGGCTATTCTAAATAAGGTCTAGACTATAATCAACTATCACATTCCAGATGATTTTCTAGTTACACATACTCTGATCAGTTTCTTTAAGTTCTAAGGGCAAAGTACTGAAAAATAACATGAGAATGCTGTTCTTTCATAAGGAATGGGGATGTGATTTGTGGTTTTAGGGGGTGGGTGGGGTTGTTTTGGATTTTTTTTTTTTAAGAAAATAGGTAGTTCAGACAAAATAAAGATGATTTTAATGTAACCAATGGACGTAAGAAGACAATCTAAATGTGGCCAACAGAGATAATTGGGGTTCAACTGTGATGAAATTTGGAAATAAGTAAAACATTCTTTAGAAATTATTTTGAAAGATATTCAGCTCATTAAAGCAAAATGAACTAGTTGCCACCAATACTATTTTTTCAACTGATTATTTATTTTGTTTGTCCACAGTATTCTTAGATGTTTTCATCCTTTAAGCTTAAACTATTGAAGTCAATGGGACCTAGGGTGTGCAAGGCATGCAGAATTGGATGCAACTGTTATCAGAGCTAGTCACATTCACATAATTTCCATTTTGGAGATCCTAGTATCAATATTATGGAGACACTTTTTCTCCATGGCTTGGTATTTTAGATAAAGCTAATTTAATTGCATACACAGTCAGTCATATTCCACATTGGACTATCGTTCTCAAAGCCATTTTAACATAGGTGTTCATATTTTCTGTTTGTGCAAACTTCACATACTAGTCTAACTCATTACAGCCAGGGGCAGCTTCAGGCACCAGCGTAGCAAGTACAAGCCTGGGTCAGCAAGCCGCGGGGGGCAGTGCGCCAGTCGCCGTGAGGGCGGCAGTCAGGCAGCTTTCGGCGGCATGCCTGCAGGAGGTCTGCCAGTCCCGCGGTTTTGGCAGCAATTCAGCGGCGGGAACGCCAAAGCCGCCGGACCGGTGGACCGCCCGCAGGCATGACGCCGAAGGCCGCCTGACTGCCGTGCTTGGGGCGGCAAAAACCATAGAGCCGTCCCTGATTACAGCACAGGATTCAAGAGTTGTCCCTTGGTAAGGTGTATAGGACTGGACCCCTAAAGCTCCAAATCTGCAAGCTCATATGCATGGGCAGGTGCCTCTGCCTGTGTGAAGTCCCAGTGAAGTCAATGGAGTTCTCTGGAAGCAGGGAGATCCACCCACTCACATGAGCTTGTAGTATCAGGGCCTAAGGGAATGGGACTGCTCACATTAATAAAGTTATGTACATGCTTAAATGTTTGTAGGGTCAGATAATATTGAGCAATGACTGTTACAATTCTCTTTACTCTGGATACCGTTTTATCTGGAAATATTAGCTGTAAGAATTTCTGTATGATGGCCCTGTTTATCAAAGATCCACAAACACCCAAGCTGCAGGGGTGAGCAGAAGTCACAGTAAACTGTACAGCTGGCTTCTTCGTCCCATTTAGCTGTTCAACAGCTAGCTCAGATGGATTGAATAATTTTCCTGATTGCCTGGGTGACTCCTGCAGAGTCACATAGGGGCGGAGAGCTGGTTAGTATTCTAGTTAATAGAGCCCAGAGCTATTAATAATAAATCCACGAGAACTCTTAATTAAAACCCCAAAACTACTGTCAGACAAAAATCAGCCAATAAAATGCCATTAATCTATAATGAATGTAATATCTTTACTTTGTAGGATTTTAAAATATTACATTATTTGAAAAAGTATTTTTAAAAAGATGATGGGCTAGTAGGTGACAACTAGGGGTATGCGGTTAGAATGGGGTTTATTTCTGTTTTGAAACAGGTTCTCTCATGGTATTTGGGTGGCCTATTCCATGATGTGATGTACTGCTCTTGTGGGGTGTCCTTGTTTGGTGAAGACAGTTTTGAGTGTGTTAAGGTGTATATCCTGGGCTTTCTCCTCGTAGCATATTCTGTGGTATCAGAGTGCCTGGCTGTAGATAACAGATTTCTTAGTGTGTTTCGGGTAGTTACTGGAGCTATGAAGGTAAATGTGGGGATAACTGGGTTTCTTGTATGAAGTAGTCTGTAGGGTTGTGTTGTTGAAGCTGATTGTGGTGTCCAGGAAGTTGATGCTAGTCTGGGAATGTTCAAGAGAGTATAATGGACAGGTGGTGGCTGTTGAAGTTGTATGCCCTCTGCACGCTGCTCCTGCCTGAGGAAGTCAGTGCCTGCAAACACCGCCTCCGCAGCTCCTATTAGCCGGGAGAGCTGTGTGGGTGGTGCTTGCACAGAGGGCAGTGTGTGGAGCCATGTGGCCCCCCCCCCAGGGGCCACAGGGGCACATTGGCCTCTCCCGGGAACAGTGTGGGGCTGCGGTAGGCACAGAGCCCGCTGCTGACCCGGAGGTCCTGAACAGTTTGTTGGACCTCGTATGGGAGCCCTGAGACTTGGAGTCAGGAGCTCCTCCTCGTGACTACTCCGGAGGCCATGGTGCAGGTGACTGAATCAGCCACATCGGGGGCTGCCTGCAGCAAAGCCCAGGCAATGAGCTTACCCTTCTCTACCAAGGAGGAGAACTCTTCTGTGGAGTCCTGTGGCAACAGCTCCGTAAATTTTGCCATCGCTCTGCAGGAGTTGTGGCTGTACTTACTGAGCACATCCTCGTGATTAGAAATTTGGAGGGTTCCTGGTAACCTTGGCACTCTCACTCATCAGTTGTCGCTACCCCTAGGGACTCTAGCAGGGGATGAGTGTATAGGTGCTCAAACCCCTTAGAGGGAACGAAGTATTTTCGTTCATTCCTCTTCGCCATTGGTGTTAAGGAGCTGGGGGTTTGCCACAGGATCTTGGTGGGGTCCTGTATTGTTTTAATGAGTGGCAAGGCAATACGGGAGAGACCAGAGGGGGTGAGAATGTCCACCATGGGGTCTGATATTTCGACGGCCTCCTGGGCCAGGATCCCCAGGTTCTGCACCACCCTCCTCAGCTGTGGAGCACCCTGCTGTCCTCCAGGGCAGGGGCAGTAGACGTTCCTGCCACCGCCTCATCAGGAGAGGACAAGGTCCTACCTGGGAGTGGTTCCTGTTCCCTGCCCTCAGCACCGATGGGATCTCGCGGTGCCCAGTCTTCCTATGTGGTCGGTGCCTGTGCGGTGAACATTTAGTCCTGTCCCGGGTGAGGTACCAGAGGCACATATGATGCTGAGGCCACCGATGCCACCCTGGAGTAGGACCTCTGGCCCTGACCCTGGTGGAACGTCCAGGCGGTCCAGAATGGGAACTGGGCAGGAGCCTACCACGGACCAGGCCAGGGCCCTGGAAGAAGCTGCTGCTGTCCACGTCTGTCAGTCCTGGATTGCCTGCTTCTCCTGGACCTATAGGACTCTGTTTCCAACTTCCGGGGCTGGAGCACCCACAGGGAAAAATTGGTGGGTGCTCTGTACCCACCGGCAGCTCCCCACACCGCCCCCCCCACCACAGCTCACCTCCGCCTCTGCCCCTGAGCGCACCGCTTTCTCCCCCTAGCTCCCAGCGCTTCCCGCTGCAAAATAGCTGTTTTGCGCTGCAAACGCTGGGAAGGAGGGGGAACGTGGCGCACTCGGGGAAGAGGCGGCACCGGGATGGGGATTTGGGGAAGGGGTCCAATAGAGGCAGGGAGGGGGTGGAGTTGGGGCAGGGACTTTGGGGAAGGGGTTGGAATGGGGGCGGGAGAAAGCAGGGCAGGGTTGGAGTTGGGGCGGGGCGGGCTCAAACACCCACTGGCACCGGGAAAAGTTGGTGCCTATGGGACTCGCTATAAGAGGACCATGGAGGAGCGGTGCCCAGCAGTGCCGGAGAGCAGGGACTGGAACTTGGGGACTGGTGTGGCTCCCCTATCCACCCACTGGTGGATGGTACCAGTGACTGGTGCTGAGGAGATGGCGATTGGCGCTGTACCATCACAGGCTTGCCTCTGGGCGACACCGCGGGTCTCATGGGTGCTGCTGAGACTGAGCTTGGTGTCCTGTCTCACCTCGGAGGGGAAGGCAGTGCCAGGAAGGCAAGGAGGTCCTTGGCAGCCTCAAATGCCTCCAGTGTGGAAGGCAACTGCAGATCACGGCCTTCCCAGATAGGGGAGTGCTGGGGGCCTGAACTCAACTGGTCCCGTGCAGGGGCAGGAGTCGACATGAGCCTAGCTGGTGGAGCCGAACTCCCGTAGCCCAACATGGGTGTCCCAGCGGCAGGCTCCTTCAGTGCCGATTTGGGCGTGGGGGCACTGGGGATTGCGAGCGGTGCCACCACTGCCCTGTGTGGAGCCCCTACGTGGGGAACTTTGCCAGTAGCGTGGGTTTCTGGCAGAGTCCTTCCTTGGCGCTGACTCCTACCTTGTCGGTGCCAATGCACTGCGTGCTAATATTGAGGTGCTTGGCATCGGCTCCATTGAACCGGGGTCCAAGTGAGGATGGAGAGCAGCCTCCATCAGAAGGATCTTGAGGTGCTGGCTGATCCCTCTCCTTCTGAGGCCTCTGACGAAAACCCATGCAGATATTGCAGCGTTCTTTCTGGTGGCTTTCCCCAAACACTTCAAGCAGGAAATGTGGGAGTCACTTCTTGCCACAGACTTGCCACACACTGTGCAGACCTTCGGGGCATGCCCTGGTACCGGGGGACAATGGGGTACCCCCAAATGAAACTTATCTAAACTGTACTATACTAACTAGTACTATAACCTAACTCAGTGATTCCCAAACTGGGGGTTGTGAACCCATAGGGGTTCGTGAAATGTTACAGGGGGTTCTTGGGAAAAAAATTCCCTAATGGTGGACAGAGCTGTTCCTAGGGACCTCAGACAGCACAGGGCCAGCAGCTAGGAGCCCCTAGTCATCCAAGAGCTAAGCAGATCCAAGCAAGCATATCTATCATACTGAGGAGATTTAAACTTCAAGATTCCTTATAAGAAATGGAAAGGGAGGTGGATATTTTTTACTGTTTTTAAAATTAAATAGGCAGCTAGTATTGTTTTTAAAATTATTATGAAGAACAAGTTTAAGCTCTGTTGTAACATGCATTGTGTGCCTGGACTGCTCAAGACCTGAATGCTTGTGTAGGAGGCACTCTGAGTTGGCTTCTTAAATACCTTCATGCTGTTTCACATCTGATACTCCTTGATGAAACATAGGAGCCTTGTCTTATAACAGGCTTGTTCAAAGTGATACAGGCTACGAAAGTGAGATCTTGGAAGAGTGTTGCCATTTTCATAATGTAATAAAAATACTGTAATGATAAATAATAATTAATAGTGTGTAATAAGCATGTCATAAAAACAAATTTTATATTTCCAAGATCACTGCTTTTATAATTTATACTCAGGGAAAAGGTGAAAATCCCTGGAAATAGTCATTTTTAGGAGGGGGTTCATGAGACTTGACATTTTAGTGAAAGGGGTTCACAGATTGTTAAAGTTCGGGAACCACTGACCTAACTATTGACAGGGAAAAAGTTCAAGACTGCTAGAAAAGTTACACTTGCAAAGCAAGAGATGAGCATTCTGGCTAACTGTCATAGGCGGTTAGGAGGAACTGGAGTGGCGGTGGGTCGGCAGGACCCTCTATTCAGTGCCATGGAGGCACGACTCCAGGGGGTGCCTGGACTGACCCAACGGGTACTGCTAGGGAGAAAACCTTTCGGCTGCTGTGCACACAGTGCACGCACGCACCTAATTGGAATTGACACGAGCAATCACTCAAAGAAGAATTGCTGTACCCCAAAGTACACCAGATCTCCAGTACAGAAAGCTTCTGCAGGATCCAAGAAGCACGACCATACATTTTCACTCCTTGCACCCTAGATCTAGCAGATTTTCTCTCTCTCTGTGCTTGTAGCGGTGTTGGTGACCATTTAGTCATTAGATCTCTTAACTTTGCTACTACAATTGGTCAGCCCACCCACACCTCTATTCATACTTGTTACCCTCTTTGCATCCCTTCTAGTTTGCTGAAAACTGTCTTGGTTTTGACTGTCTGCAACTGCAGACTGTATTCCAAGTTTGTGGGTGGACAGGGTGGGGAGATTTTTTTTCATATCACTTTTTGTCTGCCAGTGGTTTGATGTAGAAGTGAGTGTTTTGTGATGGTTTTAATGTTTATGCACCGTATTTTTATAATTGATAGTGCTGGCACCTAGAGCTTGGCTTAGGCATTTTTTTTATTTGTTAAAATAAATGCTTCCCTTATTCAATAAATCTGAATTAGAACATTAGGGGAGATTAGTCCATGGTATCTGACAAAGTACTGATAATAAGTCATTGATGCACAGCTCTTTGATGAACCGGACCTTGCCAAATCCTATGGAAGGCATTTGTCTCCAAGTGGTGAGTAGCCTTGGAATTCTCCTCTAATTGATTCGTCTCTAAAACTGGTCATCCAAATATCACCCATGGCCAGAAATTCAATTTTCCACCTAGGATTAGGTGCAGTGACACATCTTCAGCTGGAGCAAGTTGGAGAGAAAATATCACACTAGTGCTCTGTGCTCCATTGGATCCCCATCCAGTACCACATCTATGACTTACACAAACAACCCTCTAATGCCCACAAGCACTAGAAATACCTAGACAGACTGAAAACTAGATAAAGACTGAAAATGAGGAGAATGTGCACGTAAGTGCAAATGAATGGTTATGTGCTGAATTGCTATTATGTCTCATGAGGTTCCACCAGGATTGGTGGTAAGACTGAGTTTATTTCTTTCATTAATGTTCTGGAAGAGGAGGTGATCAAAACATAAATGAAAATCAAAAGTCATAAAATAGGGGGATGTTTCAAACATGAGAAATGACAACAAAATATAAAAAGGGAAGTAGAAAGAAGGTAGAAAATTGATATAAAAGGAAAAAAGCAAAATAATATAACTAAGGAAAAATATTTGAAAACTTAGAAACATTTGCAATGTGAGGAAGAAACTTCAAAACAAAAAGGCTGATAGAGATATGGACATTACAGTGGACTGTAAATTTCTTATGAGTTTGCAATCCATGATGGCAATAAAAAAAAGCAGTCAATGTGATACAAGGCCTGCATACACAGAAGAGCTTATTTCATTACCAGGAAGATTTAGATTAACTATAGAAAGTTTTGAGGGCGTGGGGAATATAAAAAGAACTAGGGGAATGGAAGGATTGACAAATGAGGAGCTGTTAAAGAATTAACTACACACATAGGCGCTCACTCGGGTTCTCTGGGACTGGAGCACGCACAGGGAAAAACTATCGGGTGCTCCACACCCACCAGCAGCCAAGCTTCCCCCTCTTCGCCTCCTTCTCCCGCTCCCCAGCGCACTGCATCCCCGCTCCTCCCAGTGCTTCCTGCCCCCCCCGGCACCTAACAGCTATTTGGTGGCGCTTAGGACTTTCCAGGAGAGAGGCGGAGAAGAGGTGGGGCAGGGGTGGGGACTTGGGGGAAGGGGTGGAATGGGGGCAGGACTGGGGTGGGAAAAGGCGGGGGGAGTGAGGATGGTGCGGGGGGGGGGAGGGGTTGAGCACCCATGGGGCAGAGGGGAAGTCGGCACCTATGACCACACACACACACAGAGAAACAGACTTCTATAAGATCATAATCTTTAGCTACATTATGACCGAACTGGGAATATAAAGAGTGTCTACAAATATTTGAATGGTGTAAAAACTAATGGTGAAATCCTGGCCCGACTGAAGTCAGTCAATGGGATTTTTGCTCTTAACTTCAATGGGACCAGAATTTCAGCTTAAGAGAGGAGAGGAATTATTTTTTATGGCATAAGGAGGGCATAAGAAGCAATGGGATAAAATTTAGAAAAGCAACTTTTGACAGCATATCAGGAAAGCTTGCTAAAAGTAGGATATACTGGACTGGAACAGACTCTCAAAAAAGGTAGTGGAAGTTCCACCACCTAGGTGGATTTAAAATGAGACTGGAAAATGTACTAGCAAACAATTTCCAGGACCAATCCTGTGCTGGTAACTGAATGGACCAGATTAATCAATTGTCTGTCAAATTTAATTTCTATGGCTTGATGATTATGTCTTCACTAATATTGCATGAGAATTAAAGAGGTCAACAGATAGTTTGGAGGGAGGGAGAGAGAGAGATTCATGTCTACCAGCACTAATTCTAATAATAATCCTAGTCCTTAATAGGCTCTTTGCTTCAGTCAGTCTCTACTGTATATTCCCTGACTCTGAGTCACCATCAGATTGTGTTTCTATATCCTCCCACTTAACTCGGATGTAGATCGTTTGAGCTGGTATTAGACAGCAGCAAATGGTACAACCTGGTCGAAATTCTTTAATGCTTATTAGCTCTGCAGCAGACTTCTACAAGATTTTAGAGTTTTAGTGATATTTTTCAGTGGATGAGCAAAATGGAAATTTGGTCTTGTTAACATAAGATGTTTAGCATCTTCCTCCCCTCCCCCTCAAACTAGCAGCCATGATAACCACCACCAAACAGCAAAATAAATGTTGCTTGAGTGTAAATCGTCCAGATCTTCCCCCCAAAATGTGACCCATGTATGAGAGTATCGGAGGAAAAAAAGTCATCTACATAAGCAATTGGATGCTGGGCCTAGCAATTTCAGGAAGGTGCCAGCTAGCACTTATACAAAAGGGGAATATACACTTAGAGGTACCTGGAGCAAAATGTTAATAGTTACATATCTGCTACATATACGGAGCTCAGTTCACAAGTAGGAAACTGCTCCTTGCCCTTTTATTATTTTGACATCTAAATCATAGTAATTTTCCATTGTAAACACAGTAATATTTTTCTGCTTTCCTGGAGCTTTACATCACCACTATCATTGGAAAAGGTTTGGTTATTTTAGGGGATTAAATTAAAAATAGATAGTACTTGGGCTTGATGGAGGATTTTTATACGTAAAGTAGAATTTCATGTACTTACATCACCTCTTCACCTGACCCATGCTCATATTTACTATTAGAGTGTGAAAGACACCCCACCATCTGTGATTTTTGTTGAAAGAAGATACCAGGCCATAAGAAGCAGCTAATACTAACTGGAGCAGCTGTGCACTGTCTCCAAAGAGAATTATGGGACATGCATTGAATGCATGGCATTGCTTTGTAAGGATCTGATTAGATACAGTTCGGTAGCAAAAAATGTTATATATTAACCACACACTCTGCTGTTTTAAAAGTTGAGTTTCATATGTGCAACCTACAATTTTTTTCTTCTGTAGATTTCAAATGTAGGGTAATTGCATAGCCTATTTCACTTGCTATGATACAAGTAATTAATTCCATCTACATACTAGGGATGAAACTAATTACATTATTATAGGCTAAAAAAAACTATGGTACATATTGAACCTCATGACTCAAGAAAACTTTTGACTGCTTAAAACAATGGTTTATGTTCAGCACTGTTTGTTATATAACTACCCATGTAATAGTATAACCCCCAAAATTGAACTGCGAAAATAGCACCTAAAAATTATTCTATTTTTTTAAGGATATACATATATTAAAAGAAATACACTAAATACACTCAATGTCTTCATGGGTTGATTTCAGATAGTGGATGTAAACAGAGGATTTATAGTGATTTTAAAAACAGTACACTGTTCCCATGCATAAAATCATGTTAGAAAATATTGGCCACTTATGATTTTTGCTATAGGTCAGCACTTTCATGTGATTATTTTTCAAAAAGTGTCAGAACAGAAAATAAGTGATTTGTACTGTTTGAAGCAAATTCTAAATTAAAATATGTAGCATACAGCCTCTGTTAGCGAAAATGACTGCGCATTCATAAATTGGGAAGATTGGTGTTACCCTTTTATAATGTAGCTGAAAATTTAGTCCCTGATATTAAAAGTTGTTAGTCCCATGATCTTTGTGATCTAACTTCCCATAATCTATAGAAAATACTGTTGGCATATTTTATTAAGCCAGTTCAACACACTGGAAATGTATATGAATCATTTCAGATTCATTCAAAGTAGTCAGAGTTTCATTTTCAAAACAGTTTGGTTATATTAATGGTCTAATTCAGCTTCTATGGACAGCTAAAATGTACATATCACAGCTTCTAAATATCAAGGATCCTGCTTTTTAATTGCATTACAGGAAGACAGAATACTAACCTTCCTAATTTACACATGTGCATAGTCACAATGTTTTTTATAAATAAATGAGCATATGTGCTGCACATATTAGATTAGAATCTGACTCAAACAGTAAAAATATTTTTTCTTTGTGTTGACACTTTTCTAAAAATTAAGAACAGATAAATGGGCTGCCATATTGCAATAAACAAATGACCAATGTTTTCTAACAAAGATTTTATTCATCTGTACCCTGAAATAATATAGACGCTATTTCCAAACGCTTAAAAATAACTCTCCGTGCAATAATTTTCTTGTTCCTATTGGGGCTTGGATACAAAAATAGCCGCCCAAAGGAAAATTTGGCATAGAAAAAGTATGTTATATATTTTTAAACATAATTTTTACAGAATCTCTGCCATCCAGATCAGCTGTATGAAACATTTTGCAGCTCAAGAAAATGAAAATTCAGGAGGATCTCTCTCTCTCCTGTAAATATAATAAAATATATCTTCTCTTCAAGGAAGTTCTTGGTATGCATATTCTTATGATATGGGATGTATCAAGTAATATCGATCTATATAACAAGTTTATTAATAAAGTTGGATAGTAAAGACCCAATCTTTCAAATATATACTACTAAGCATAGTGGATTAACTTAAATAGGAAGTTTATTAACATCACAGGGACTACTCAGATCAGTAAGCACTACCCTCTGTATTACTGTTTGCAGAATGGGGCTTAATCCTTTCAGTAGCTTTCATTTAAAGGTTTTCTTTAGGCAGATGGACTTGTAACAAATCCATGATGTAAATACTGGACACTTCAAAATACCCCAATATTTCTGTTACAGAATAAACATTTATTTTATAGGAAAATAAATTAAATTTTATTACTTGCATAGCACAGTGGAGCATCTTTGCAGATCCAAAGTAAAATGAGTGACTCAACCCCACATCCTAAAATGAAGCAAACACCACAGTAAGGAAAACTGGATGTTTTACTTTTCAACAAAACTGTTAAGGACATAATAGATTATGACACTATATTAACAATAGCCTAGTAGTTAATGATCAAATCTCATCTTAAATGATAATATTGTTTAGTTGGACTGCTTCTTGCCAGTGTCACTTTCATGGGATTCTGAAGTATGCTTGTGAAATAAACAACACCCTTGTGGAAACCTCCCATAAAACTGTACAGCTAAAAATGTCCTGTTAGGTTATCAAAAGGACTCAAACTAGGACACAGTGAAACACAGTAAACAGCTGGTCACATGTTTACACACAGTAAGATAGGAGGTCATTCTATAAGGACAGTTAGCTTAAAAATATCTAGAAAGAAATAGAAAACTGAACCAATAACCTAAATGCTACTATGAGCTCATGGTTCATTTTGAGAGATACTGTAGTAGCAGTAAAAAGAATATTAGAACTATTTTGGCTACAACTATGCATGGATGATTAGCTAGCTGTCTACAAAGAAATATAGTTCCTTTACAAATGACCATACTGCTTTTGAAGTGAAACCATATCATGGTATGCAAATAACAGTACTCATTCAGGATCCAAGTTTCAGATATTTGACATTACAATGCACATATTATCTAGAATATTAACACAGTAAAATTAAAAAAAAAAACAGCTAATCTGATCATTTCTCACCCAACTAATTGTGATTGAAAATATCAATAACATTTTCACTGAATTAGCACATTCACAGGAAAATTTTAAAATCTTTTTTTTAAAGCGGCTCACTGGTTAATGGTCTATGAAGCATATCTTGGGCTGGGTTTTGTTTAGCTCAAGGGGATAGGGAGCAGATAAAGGTGGTCTTATACCTCCATTACTATGTCCTCCTTAATTCTGGTTCCATCCAGGGACCAGGTGAGTCCCCAGCATAAGTAAGAGTAGTTCAGACTGCTGTAATTTATGCCTAGTTTACACCAACCACCATTCCTGTAGTCAGGGATCACTGGGATTTGGCTGGCATGGGAGCCACAATCCAGGGATTCCCTTCCCCACTTGCAAAATTTTCTACTGGCAAAAGTCTCGCTGCATCTGGGAGGGTAAGCCTAGTAGCAGCACAACCTTGGCACAGTCCTTGCATCATTGCCACTGTACCTGTTCCCTGACTGCCCATCTGCACAGGCCTGGACATAATTAGATTTCAATGGATATAAAAATAAACTGAGGTAGTCATTATGTCAAATAAAGTTATGGGAAAACTTTCTATACATGATGAGAAGTCCCTAAATAATAATGTTTGATTTAGTTAACTCTCCCTCATTTCTATTTTATTTGCGCTCCTATAGAACACAGTACTGTGGTAGGAGAGCACTTGCATTTTATCAAGTCACTCCCTCCCTTCCATTCTGGTTCTCTGCCAATGATGCCAGCCTCCGCTTCCTAATCATCTATTTCTTACATAAGCATATTCAGGCTGTCTTCTATCCCAACCCTTTTACATATGGAATGCCCCATCTGAAACAGATTATAAGCCATCCGTCCCTCCTTTAAATCCTGGCTCAGAACCTACTTTTACCCATGATGCCTAAAAGATACTGCCAATGGATAATATTAGACAGAGCCTGTTAGGTCTATAATGACCTTGAGACAGAACCTTTTGTGATCAAAACAGGGGTTAAGCAAGGATGCATTATTGCCCCAACCCTGGTTTCCATTTATTTAGCAGTCATTTTGGTCCTCGTTAAAGATCACATCCACAATGGAGTTGACATTCAATATAGAATGTATGGGTGGCTCTTTAATCTTCAATGTCTCCGCTCAAAGTCTAAAGTCTTCAGGGCATTCATTACTGATCTGCAGTATGCTGATGACTGTCATCCTTGCGCACACTGAGAATGACCTTCAGACCATACTGGATTTTCTTGCACAAGCTTACTGAAGCTTAGAACTCTCAATATTGAGAAGACTAAAATGCTCTATCAACCTGCTTCAGATCTTGCACATGACCCACCACAAATCACCATTTAGGGTCAGACTTTGGAGACAATTGAGCACTTCTGCTACCTTGGTAGCCAACTTTCTCAAAATGCAAAAAAACAACAGTGAGATTCAGCACAGGATCCAGTGTGCAGGTGCTTCCTTTGGGAAATTGCTCCGATGTGCTTTCATGGACCATGACATATGGCAGAACATCAAGATCCAGGTCTATAAGACAATTTTGTTCCTACACTCCTCTACGGATGTGAAACCTGGGTGACCTATCAACAGCACCTCAAGAGTTTGAAGTAGTATCACCAACGACGCCTCCGGAAGATCCTTCATGGCAAGTGGCAAAATCACTGCACTAACGCCAGCATCCTTGCTGAAGCCAATGTCATTAGCATTGAAGCAATGATCCTCATGCACCAACTTTGCTGGGCTGGACATTGTGTGTAGATGCCAGACTCTCACCTCCCAAAAGAAGTCCCCTATTCTCAGCTCACTCATGGTCAAAGATCCTGTGGTGATCAGAGGAAACGTTACAAAGACACAAAGCATATCTTAAGAAAACCGATGTGGACATCACAGGCTGGGAAGAGCAAGCCACCAACCGACCCTAATGGTACCATATGCTCCATCAGGTAGTGGCTCGCTTCAAGGAGAAGCACCTTGCCTTAGAAGCTGGAAATAGAGAGAGAAGGAAGGAAAAAGAAAGAACTTTCTCCCAGCAGGCCTCTGGCCTGCCACAGAGCGTCTGTACCTACTGCAGGCGGATTTGCGGTTCCAGGATTGAACTCCTGAGTCATCTCAGGACCCATATGTAAATCCGCGGTAGAGATCATGCTCGAATTGAGGAATTGCCAATCTTACTAGTAGCTGAAAGCCCATGCTGTCACCTGGGTGTGGCAGTTGGGCCAAGTAATCCACCACTTGGCAATCTCTCTCATACCGCCAATGAAATCATTACTGTGCAACTAATTTGCATGCAAAGTAGTGATTGGCTGAGTTAGCTCTGATCTCTCAATGGTCTAGGACTCTTGGCATGGCATAGATACATGCTTACTGTAGCTGTACATGCATGGGTGTAATTCATAAAGTCAAAATGGCTGAGAATTTAAAAATTAGACAGTAACAGATTTTGAATCACAGTGATTGAATATGGTCATCTTCTGAACAAAAAAAACCCCCTCTCTCCATCATGTTTGTCGCTGCTTCTATCACTTCACATTGACTCAGAAGACATTCTAGACTTCAGAGTGACACAGACAGGTGACAATCCTGGAATCTTTATATATATATATAAATAATTTAGCCTTGGAATCAACAGGTTGTACACTTAGTTTATCACTTCTTAAAATTATCCACATCCTTCCACTCCCATTCCCCCCTCTACTTTTTATTACACCTAGTAATAAATTAAATTGTAAACTCTTCAGACCTTGTATCAGGTCTTGCTATGTGTTTGTACATCATCACCACAAAAGAGCCCCAGTAAAGTGTACAATCGCAATTAGTAAATAGGATAATAGTTTGGAAATATATGTAGTATTAGGAGTTATTAAGCTTCGCATAATAGTGCTCTGCTGCCATAACAAGAAGATTAAGTTTGATTCTTGCATACGAAATGTAACTAGTTACATATATGTAAATGAACAGGTGGTTAGTAGATATTTAATGTTTAGTTCTTAATGTGAAGGACCATTAAATGAAACTAATTTATTATCAGGATAAGCCAGGAACATGACCATGTAGCACACTCTGGGTATACTCCATCTGCAAGAGAAAGTAAAGGACACCTGTAGTTTGTAGTTTTGTGGGGAAGTTTTTACTTGAAAGCAAAAGGTCAAGGTATGAGACTAATCTAATAGAGCCCAAACCTGAAAAGAGAGACTCAGCACCTTGAAGGATTTGACCAATAGTCATAGTTGTTAGGGATAAAAAAAGAAGATCATACAGTAACACCCACTCTCCCACACAGAAAAAATAAATGTGGTCTTTATTGTATAACAATATAGGTCCAGATGTAATTCCTATACCATGAGTAGTACCATTTAAATAAATAGGACTATCTTTAGAGTAAGGTACCACTCAGGAGAGTAAGGGTATGATACGTGGTCCTATAATGAGACAATCTGTAGATGTAAAAGAGACCACACAACATAGCTTATAGGATCCTGTTCCTGGTCACATAAGATTTAGTGTCCCCCCTGCCCAACACACAAACACCCATCAAATCTCAAAATTCAGCCCCGATTCTGTAATAGAATCTGTATGGCCAGACCCTTGCTCTATTGTTTTATTTACCCAAACAAACAAAAAATCCAAGTTTGTGTGTCTAAGGGCAGAATCCTGCAAGCTACTTGACTACAATGGGAACTCCAAGCATTGAGCAACCACACAAGTTCAGGGCCTAGCTACACCTACCACTCAAGATACTACCGAACTATAAATATGATACCTGTGTATTATGCGGAACTTAATTTCACATACTGTCACTTGGTCTCAGCACTGATGGACCTCTGCATATTGCTTGAAGTTGCACATTACTACAGTATCACCACAGAATACAATGGATTAATGAATAATGTAAGAAGGGTTAGAATGTTGTTGTGGAATGTTAACAGCATCAAAATGAATAATCTCAAACAGAGAAAAGTTTTTGCTATGTGGCCACAATGATATTAGGTATAACATCACTACAGAAAGCAAATTTAGCTGTCAAACTGGCAAGGAATAATTATAGTTGTCAAGTAAAGAGTTCCTCATATTTACAACTAGAACAGAGGAGAAAGTGAGAACTTCAGAATAAAATATTCCACAAAATATACTTGACTTCATGTTAAATTCTCAAGATCCTCTTTAATAGCACAAAAATAACTTTGGTCATCAAGAATTACTATTACTAATATGCCAATTATGAGTATTAAAAAAAGAAATTTCATTATTTTTACCATATAGATTCCTAGGTCATATATAGTGGGAAGTGATTTTAATTGTGTTCTAAATTCCTCATAAGATAAAAAATGTAGACTTCGGAAAGATCTGCCTCAATCTTGCAAAATAATCTAACAGATTTTCCTTAGTTTTGAGATTTTACATTGCACTAGAACTTTCCACATAGTGAAAAGAGTATTCTCTCTTTCTAACTCACAGAATTTAGACTATAATTTTAATTGAAAACTTCTCTTTTCCAGAATAGGCAATCAGACAAGACAGAGGGAACATGATAACCATTTTTAAGTACATAAAGGTTGTTACAAGAAGGAGGGAGAAGAATTGTTCTTAATCTCTGAGGATAGGATAAGAAGCAATGGGCTTAAATTGCAGCAAGGAAGGTTTAGGTTGGACATTAGGAAAAAGTTCCTAACTGTCAGGGTAGTTAAGCACTGCAATAAAATTGCCTAGGGAGGTTGTGGAATCTCCATCATGGGCGATTCTTAAGAGCAGGTTAGCAAACTTGTCAGGAATGGTCTAGATAATACTTAATCCTGCCATGAGTACAGGGACTGGACTAGATGATCTCCAGTTCTATGATTCTCCAGTTATTACACTATTAGTAAATGGTGCCTAGAGGCCCAAGCCAATATCAGCCTCGCTGTACCTATGTAACCTATTGATGAATGTGTGTTACACATACACATGGTGAGAAACACCAAGGAGCTTACAAGTATATAGAAAAGACAGTCAAGGCATGAGACTAGAGGCACAGAGAGGTCAAGTGACTTATTCAAGGTCACCCATCAGGTTAATGGCAGAGCAAGGACTAAAACTCAGATTTCCCAACTCCTAGTGCCAGGACCATCGGTTAAGCCATACTAACTAGTTAAACCAGGTAATCAAGGAATTATCAATGGGGGACAGGGCCAGTATACAAAAAGTCTGTTTGAAATAATGTTTTTAGATCTGATCTTGCACTCCAATGTACATGGCTGGACCCCTATTCCATGTGGCACTTCACTGACTTCATTTGGGCACTGCACAGGCACAGGGTTCCATCTACATTTATCTAATTTCAGGACTAGTATTTTCAAAAAATACTCCTTTCTTTTTAGAAGAAAAGAAAGGACATTTGTACTTTTGACTAATTTCATACAACCATGCCAAAAACCAACAGCTCATTCAATCGTTTACATTTAGCAGAAAATCAAAGCATTGAGAAAGCTGTATTGTACCATTAAAGCTGCATCAAAAACTCAATTAACAGCAACTTAACTTTTTGCTTATGATGCATAGTGTTTCCTGGGACATAAAGGAGTTTCAATCAAACTATTTTTTAATAAAAACAAAAAATTGAGGAGCCTTGTGAAAACTAAACATGTATGGTTGATTAAATTGACCTTATAATAGTAGACGTCTGTGCAAACCAGGCGTTTACTCAGCCACAAACTCTAGACCACCAGGGCCATTCAGTGGCACAGACAGATAAGATGTAAGATGATAGCTGAAGGGTATATTACAGCATGCAAAGGAGCTTCCTAGAATCCTTTCCACCACTATCACTAATTTAAACAGGATTTAGCCTGAGATGTCAAGCCCATCCATAGAAATGTTTGTGAAACATTGACTGAAATATTGACACTTACAATTTCACAACAAAAATTCAGAGAGTGAATGTTTGATGCTTATGCATAATAACATGCGTACGATACTCCACAGCCCTGAACTTCAGACTGTCAAGATGTCAAATCTCATAAGCTTAAGCAATGACAGGGCCTGTCCGGCATATAGATGGGAAAAGCCTGATACTGCAGAAATGAGTGTTAATGTTTCAATAGGAAAAACTTCTGAGTCTATGCCCCAACAGTAAGACTGTATTTCTGTTTAGAAAAATGTATCCTTATAGTTTCAATTAAAGTACAGTATTCTTCACTTTCTATGCTGAACTGTTGTGGATTGTTGCTATACACTGTTAAACAGCTGCCGCTCCCCATGCCTGAACTGGCTGCAATTCAATGATGTGTAAAGTCAGTCTTATAGTTTGTACAATTTGAAGAGCTCCTGGGATGAAAAGTAATACATGTCATTCATAGTATCACTTGCGTTCTGAAACCGAAATTGGCTACATGAATGAAAACATTCCTGCTTAACAAAAAGACAAAGCACAACTGTCAAATGTTTGGCTACACATCCTAGATTTACAGACACCTGTTGGTTTTGTTATTTTTGGCAACAGAGACTTAAGAGTCCAGTTTACAGTGTATATTTCACTAGAGCTACAGTAAACCATTTAGCCTGCTGGCAAGTTCAATCAAACAGGCTCTTCTAACCCTGAAACCACTGTGAGACTGAAGAAAATATGAACATTGGATCTCACAGGATACAGTGTAATAGCAGCTGAACTGAAAAAATGGGACCGATTCTGGGGTGCAGCTAAACTACACAGAACACAGATTATGGTGTGTACACAAAGATGGCTTAAACGTCACCTTTATACTCCTCTGATCCTGCTGCTGCTCTGGGATCCGTCTCCCTGTGCTATGTTAAAGCAGCCTAAGAGTTTCTCTAACTTGCATAGCTGCAATATCCACAGGAGGATAAAAATACAACCCCGGATTGGCACAATGCAAAGGCAGTCTGGTCATGTCCCTTTCCTATGGCTATATCCCTTACCATCACACCCATCAACACCAACAGCAGAGCAGTGAGTGGCAGAAGGGCTCCTACATTTGATTCTATACTACCAGAAGATTATCCTTACATTGCAGAGATCCTCCTAGGGCAAAAATACACCACTTGCAAAGTAACCACACTGGATGGACAGGATATGGCCCAGTATGTTCAAGATAAAACCACCTCACACAAAAAGTGATTTTTGCAACACAATGAGAAGGAAAGTGAGCTTGAGACATGATTGGTAAGTATACTGGAGAGTGTGAAAAAGGAGATGATGGGCAAGTATGAACTATAAAACACCAGACATTTGTAAAGATATTCAAGAGAGTGGAAAGGACTGCATCAAATAGGTCTTCAAAATCATTGTGTTCTTTCCAAGATATCTAATAGAAGATACAAGAGCTAGGAATCTGAGATCCAGAAAGAAAAATTGAAAAAAGAGCTCTTATAACTGCTTATGATATCTGTGTCCTATATATATTTCAGTCCTTAGCATATATATATATATATATATATATATATATATATATATATATAGACTGAAATCTATTGGACAAATTCACATCATTAGTGTCACACAGGGGTAAGTATAGGTATGCCGGGAATGAATATGGCCTTAAATGCTAACATATTCACTGTCCAGTATAAACCACTGTTTGAGGAGTATAAATAGTCATACTTAAAATTGACCTCTCATCTGTGTGTATAGGGAAAAAGGCAACTAACAAGCAGCAGGTGTCATCGCTATATTGCTTATATCCTGGTATATTAGGGCAATGGTATCTGACTTGTGCCCTTCAAGGCTAAGAATTGTAGCCCTCAAGGGCCACTGTTTCAAGAAAAATTTTATTTATTATTAATAGAAAATGTGTTCCCTGAACCACAGCATGTGATTTTTACAGTGAAGTGTTTGTATCATGAGAAGCAAGAGAAAAAATCAAGGTCAGGATAGGCCCATTGCTCAATGAGGGGGAAAAAGAAAATAACAGAAAATGTGGAAATGGCAGAAGTGCTAAATGATTTTTTGTTTCAGTTTTCACCACAAAGGTGAGTAACAATTGGATGTCTAAACATAGTGAATGCCAGAGAAAAGGCGGTAGAATCTGAGGCTAAAATAGGGAAAGAACAAGTTAAAAATTTAGACAAGTTAGATGTCTTCAAGTCAGCAGGGCCTGATGAAATACATCCTAAAATACTCAAGGAGCTGACTGAGGAGATCTGAGCCATTAGCAATTCTCTTCCAAAATTCATGGAAGATGGAGAGATTCTAGAGGACTGGGAGAGGGCAAATATAGTGCCAATATATAAGAAAGGGAATAAGGACAACAGGGCATTACAGACCAGTCAACTTAGCTTCAGGACCTGAAAGATAAAGGAGCAAATAAGCAATCAATTTTCAAACACCTAGAAGATAATAAGGTGATAAGTAACAGTCAACATGGATTTGTCAAGAACAAAATCTTGTCAAACCAACATAATAGCTTACTTTGACAGGGTAGCAAACCTTTTGGATGGGGGGGGGGAGAAGCAGTAGATGTGGTATCTTGACTTTAGTAAGGTTTTTGATACCGTATTGCATATGATTGTAGACTGCTCTAAGCAGTTAAACTTAGCTGGGGTGTGATGTATACTTGGTTTTGCTGTTGAATCAGGTTTAAAAGAACAGTTTGGGAAACCAAATTATTTTTATAAGAAAAATCAAGGAAACAGGCAATTGAGTAATCTACCTGCATGCTAACTAATATAATTCTGTATTTTAGAACAAGGAGACAGAAGAGCTGAGGCAGAATCACTTTCCAGTAGAATGCTTCACTGAGTATGGCCAATAGGTGGCCTACTGCCATGCGTACTGGAACTAGGGGTGCTGGGGTACTGCTGCACCCCTGGCTTGAAATAGTAACAACCACCCAAATACATAGTTTCTGCCTTCAGCACCCCCACTATAAAAATTGTTCCAGCACCACTGCCTATTGCATTCTCCGGAAATTCAGGGTGGAACTTTGACAGAAGCAGAACTGGGAAATTAAATATTTAGGGCCAATCATGCAAACTCTTAAGTACAGGAGTTGTCACACTAAAGTAAACAAAAACAAGTTGTATGTCAGTCCATATTTATTTTGTCTATTCGATTCTTTCCCTGTGCATCATGCTTATTCTGAAAATTTTGAAAAAAACAAACATCTGATTAGGTTTGCAAAAAACCTTGATAAGTGCCTTTCCTACAGAATGTCCATAAAATCGACTCGTGGAGATAGCTTGCCATGTGGTGAGAACAACATATATTTTCTTTCTATATGAAAAAATAAAGAGCAAAGTAGCAGATTATTTTTAGCTTTTAAAAATATATAACAAAAACATTCAGAACATGGAGTGAGAGACAGAAATAGAAGTTCCCAAAACCAGAGAGACAGGCAGTTGCTTACAGTAAAAATAGCCAAGATACTCAGGGTTCATACTGAAACATTGGGCTTTAACAATGTAATTTTCAGTATTAATTAGATGCGTTTCTCTGATCCTGTGTTTCATAATGAAAATGCATACCACACAAGGGCCAAACTCAGTTCTTTTTGAAATTTAAACTTCCATTGAATCAGACATTTCTTTGGGTGCAAAGGTTCCATTTTGGTCATTACTCCAAAATTCCATCAAAGCGAATATTACACTAGTTTTGGCTTGGGTGTGCCTTCCTTTGCTTCAGCAAGATCCTTCCTGACGACTGACTTAAAAAAAAAAATTGTATAGGAACCTGCAATGATAATAACTAGAGCTGGTCAGGAATATTTTGACAAAATGTTTTTTCCATCAGAAAATGTCAATTTGTCAAAACTGAAACTGTTCATGGAAACCTATTGGTTTCACTAAAACTTTCATTTGGAAGTCAGAGAGAGGAAAGACCCCAAAATAGCCAAGAGCCCAGCGGATAAAGCATTAATCCATGATGTAGGTCTCCCATATCCCATGTAAATGCCCTAACAAGCAGCCTATAGGGTCAGTCTCTCTGGACTAATGAATATTATGTATACAAAGTGGAACAGCTGTGACAAGACAGTGAGGCACTCTAGCACCTGGTTCTCTCTATGTTTTGCATGAGTGAGAAAAACTTGGGGGAAAAAAAAGACCTTTCCCCTTTCCAATGCAGAATAAAAACAAATGTCAGAAATTCAATTTTTTTTTTGGCAAACTGGAATTCTTATATTCCAGCCAGCCCTACCGATAGCTACTGCTTATATCAACAAGTTTCCTAATATAGATATTCTGCCTTGGCAGTGTTTCTTTCAAGAAGCAAATAGCCATTTTTTTTCATTAATCTGCATCTAGATGGTACATTATAAATAATATTGTTTTATCAGACATTAGAGTCATAGAATTTAAGGCCAGAAGGAATCATTCAATCATTTAGTCTGACCTCATGTATATCGCAGGTCATTACATTTCACTGAGTTGTTAGCTATATGGGCCTATAGTAGCATGGCCTAGTGTTTATAAACTTTAGTTTGCTTTATTTAGGGTTACCATTCGTCCGGATTTACCCGGACATGTCCTCCTTTTCGCGCTAAAAATAGCGTCCGGGGGGAATTTGTAAAGCACTCACAATGTCCGGGATTTCCCCCTCCCCCGGCACAGCAGAGCGAGCGGCTGGGAGGGCTGCAGAAAAATCCCGAGCTGGACTCCTGAGCAGCTGTAGAGGAGCCGGAGCCGCCCTGCATTCTGAGTTGGCCTCTCCTGCAACCCGGTCCAGCAGCACTGTGCAGGGCCAGGGACCGGGTTTTGTTGTGCTGGGGAGCGCAGCCACGTGTCCGGCTCGGCTCGCACAGAGCCCAACACCCTGTTCTGAGCAGCAGGGTAAGGGGGGGCAGGAGAAGGGACAGGGAGGTTCTGGAGGGGGCAGTCAAGAAACGGGGGGGGGGCTTTTCGGGGGGGTGGAGAAAGTTTTGGGCAGCCAGGGTACAGGTAGGGGGTAGGGTCCTGGGGGACAGTTGGGGGGGGTCTTAGGAGGGGGCAGTTAGGGGACAAGGAACAGGGAGGCTTAGGGGTGGGGTTCTGGAGGGCAGTTAGGAGCAGGGGTCCCAGGAAGGGGCAGTCAGGGGACAAGGAGCAGGGGGGTGGGGAGCTGGGAGTTCTGGGGGGGGCTGTCAGGGGGCAGGAGTGGGGAGAGGGATCGGAGCAGTCAGGGGACAGGGAGCAGAGAGGTTTAGATGGGTTGCGAGTTCTGGGGGGGGCTGTCAGGGGGCAGGAGTGGGGAGAGGGATCGGAGCAGTCAGGGGACAGGGAGCAGAGGGGTTTAGATGGGTCGGGAGTTCTGGGGGGGGCTGTCAGGGGGCAGGGGTGGGGAGAGGGATCGGAGCAGTCAGGGGACAGGGAGCAGAGGGGTTTAGATGGGTCGGGAGTTCTGGGGGGGGCTGTCAGGGGGCAGGGGTGGGGAGAGGGATCGGATCAGTCAGGGGACAGGGAGCAGAGAGGTTTAGATGGGTTGCGAGTTCTGGGGGGGGCTGTCAGGGGGCAGGAGTGGGGAGAGGGATCGGAGCAGTCAGGGGACAGGGAGCAGAGAGGTTTAGATGGGTTGGGAGTTCTGGGGGGGGCTGTCAGGGGGTGGGGAGTGGTTGGATGGGGCGTGGGAGTCCCAGGGGTCTGTCTGGGGGTGGGGGTGTGGATAAGGGTTGGGGCAGTCAGGGGACAAGAGGCAGGGAGGCTTAGATAGGGAGTGGAGTCCTGGGGGGCAGTTAGGGGCAGGGGTCCCAGGAGGGGGCAGTCAGGGGACAAGGAACGGGGGGAGGGTTGGGGGTTCTGGGGGGGGGCGGGAAGTGGGAGGGGCAGGGGCGGGGCTAGGGCGGGGCTCCTCCCGTCCTCTTTTTTGCTTGCTGAAATATGGTAACCCTACTTTATTTTAAATGGGATTTTGATTAACAGTGTCTTAAAAATAGCTCTGTCCATAGATAAGGTCACATTAAAAGCAACCTTTTACTTAGTTAAGGCACAAACTCTGTTTCCTAAGTTTTTTGCTGCAGTAAAAGCCTTAACGGTATTTTAAGAAGTTTTGAGCAAGCCTGAGGTATGAATGAGCTAGAAGCAATGATAGGCCATAAATCACATCCATGGAAGCAGTGAGGATAGGAAGTAAGCTGCACCCCTTAATCATTAACCCAGCAGAAGGGTTTAAAGCCTCTTCTATGGAATCATCTCCTATTGAACCCATGCTTTAATATTTTTGAAACTAAATGCATGCTTATTTTCTAGGACAGTTATAGTAAAAGAACTGCCAGCTGGAAGGGGAACCTCCAAAACAGATCAAAAGTTAAGACTGATCTCACATGACTAGGATTAGACCATGTTGTTGGGGTGCAAGACCTGTGATCCTCTGATCCACTGGGAAGATCTGAGAGGTAGCATGGGGTGCAACGAGGTCAAACTGCAACTTTAAAGGTAAAGATAAATGCAGAAGATGTGTTCTCTGTGAGGCCATCACAACACCACTAAGGATGGCTGACGCCCTTACTTTTTCCTGAACCAGTCCTAAGGAAAGTAGGGGCCCAGACTATCACAGACCATGCCTGCCTGCCCAGTCAATTACCCTGATGAAGCCTGCTGTGCAATGTAAGGTACCGGCTAGAAGACATCACTCTGGTCCCCAAATTGCAACAACCCTACAACCAAGCAAGCTGAAGAGCAGATCATTTTTCTTGTAAAGAAACTTTATTTTGCGGTTTTTTTTACTTTAATATAGTTGCAGGGGCACCCTCAACTAATAATTCTGATTTTTCTAACCTTTCCAATGTGTGTGTGTGTGTGTGTGTGTGTGTGTGTGTGTGTGTGTGTGTGTGTGTGTGAGAGAGAGAGAGAGAGAGAGAGAGAGTGTAAGTAGTAGCATATGTGTGTAAATCTATAGGAGAAAGGCATCATTAATCATTTACCAATCCAAATTATAAGCATGTCCTACCCCAAAGGGTGTAACCTAGGTTCTCAAAAGTGTTAGTGTTATACTACTCTGCAAGGGGAATCCCAAGTTGCTGTATTGAAATAGAGAAGTTAGCTGGGAGAGGAGAATTAATCAATCAATAAATAAATAGTGCTTTGAAGGGTGGAGTAATATTTCAAGGGCTGAGAAAGAAACCATGCCTTCTTGAGTGTCTGGGGTTAGTATGTGTAAGGTTCATTGGTATTACATTGACCTCGTGATTTGATTGGGTTGATTTGATCAACTGTTTGATCCTATTTCCTGTTACTGTTAATTCACTGATTTATTAATTCAACCACAACTGTAGAATTGATGTGATCATTGTTCTGCTCCATCCTCAATTTATTTAGGGAAATTATATTAATTTACCCGTAAAGGTGTTTATTTAGTTTATATTTGCTTGTTAATTCTCTTTTTAAAATTACGCCATACTGGTCTCTCTCCCCAAACAGCAACAAGACTAAACAAGCTCAAGGGCAAAGGTGCCACTGAATTAATATTTTATTACACTTACACAGTTACCCCTGTATTGAGCTCAATAACTTTTGTTTGATTAAAGCATAACTTGTGCCCAGTGAGTCATTCTGGATTTACAAATGGGGTAACAGAGCAGAAGTTGGTCCAATATCTGTTGGTCAACAGTGATCTTAAGAATTTTATATTTGTCCTAGGTAACAAGTGGCTATTTCTTGTCAAGTATTGACATGGGTTATAAAAAGTAAACATTTTACTTACTGATGATTACAATTAAGCTAGTGGTCAATATCTAAATCTTCCCTAGTGCAGTGTGGTTTAGTGCATCCAGGAAACTGGGAATACCAAATCAAGGCAAAGAGAGACTAGGCTGAGCAAATTTTCCACATACAGCTCTACCAAAGCACCTCAATCCTAACCTGGAACACTCCAACAATTCTAGAACTGGGTAGAGTCCAAGTAAATAAAGACAGATGACTTTGAGCAGTATATATTTCAATCTGGCAATTTCACCATCAGAGTTCAAGCAATCCATTTTTAAATAGAAGGGGAAAATGGGAAAGAAACACGTATTTATAATGTTTATGTTCTTATGTACAATCTTATGTGCCTTAACAGAGAAATCTCCTCTTATTTTACTTGGTACACCCCCCCGTCATCTCACATCACCTCTATGGTGAACCCAAATATAATCTTACTTTGACCTATCTTTTCTTACAAATTACTGTTGTTTAAATATAATAAATAGCAATGATTTCTAGGTCACATGTCCCTGATTATCTTTTCAGGTCTATACTTCCCCTTGGCCTGCAGACTTTCAGCTCATACGCTGATCACCCACAAGTAATTACTTTGTGCAATATAAACAAATGGATTTAAACAATTTAAGCTTAGAAGAAGAAAAACCAAATGAAACTGGACTGATACTACCTCCTATTTTTCTGTATGTTAGGAGCTAATCATGTAACATGCTTTCAGCATGTCATGTCATCTGACAAGTAAAATGCTCCAAAGCATACACAGAAACTAAACTGACATAACAAAACTCATAACTTTGGTTACCACTACGAATGAAAATTCAAGGCATTCACATTAAAGTTGTACAATCTCATCTTCATACTGCTGTTCTTGAAGAAAATTAACTTCTTTAATCTATTTAGGAAACTTCCTTATTTCTTGAAATTACTATCAGTTGCCTGTATAAACACATCTGTGATACTGAAACATCTGCTTGATCCCTGATTGCAAATGATCTCACTTCCTTGGGCTATCTTTCAGTGAAATACTGCCAGATTCGGATTGCCTTACCTCATGTTGAGTCGTACTTTACCAGAAGTCCCACTGACGTCAATGAAAACATCTCTGGAGTAGAACAAGTGGAAAAATTCTGAATGTCAAAAAAAAAAAAAAAAAAAGTAGGACCAAGGGGATGATTTTTTTTTTTCTGAAAATGTTTCCCCATTTTTCAACCAGTTTTATTGAGGAGTAAGGTGCTACTCACTGCAGGTCAATCTATCAGAATCTGGCCCATAATGAATAGTTAAATCTTCTAATGCATAATTGAATCATCTAATGCAAACATACAAATTAGACATTTATACTTTTTCAGTGTACATTTGTAACATATTGGCTGATCAGTGCCCAGCCACCTATACTTCATCCAGGTGTTGATTTCAGATAGCCACTGAGACAGCTGAGAGATTTTACATCATGGAGATGTAAAGTCTTGGATTGTTATCAAAATGTACAGTGAAATTTGAGTAGCCAAAAATAATTATCAAAGGGAATTGCCATAAGAGAAGAAGTTATAAGGACAGTTTGTTTAAAAACAGAAGCTTTTACAGCAAGGCAAACAATCCCATACACTGCTATAGATTCAGAGAAACATGGGGGAGGCTGGTGTGCCATTACATCATTGCTTCTGAAAGTCTTTACATTACCTTTGGGGCCTCAGGCAACTGGGAAGGTTTGGGGGAGAGTTTGGGACTGTAGGATGAGCACATTAGCTGTAACATCTAACTAAATGTCAAGTTATGTTCTACTAATCCTTGGGTGCACCGGGGTGGGGGTGGGGGAGAGAAGCTATCCCCTGCACAGCAGATAGGGGGGTTAGACTAGATAACCCTTACGGTCCCTTCTAACCCTATGATTCTAAAGCACAGTTGCTATCCTTTTGCTCCCAGGAGAACAAGACATCCTGAAAGAGTGGAGAGGGGCAGAAGTGGTAGAGCTGAGGTTCCCCACACACCGGTCAGCAGACCTGCCTGGCTGCACAGGAGGGAGTATGCTAGGTTCCCTGAAGGGGAATGATGTAATGACACACCAGCCTCCCCCATATTCATCTCAATCTGTACTAGTTTATGGGGTTGTTTGTTTTCCCCCTGCATGCTATTTTATTGTGGGATTAGCTGACAACATATTCTACATCTGTGGCATCATCACATTTATCCCACTATTCCTCTCTCTCATTTCTTGGGACAGGGATTATTTTTTTACCTCATCTAAGAGAATGATAATAGCTCATTCTTAAACAACACCACAAAGATCAGTGAAGCAAAGAGAAGGAACAATTATAAGAGTGTCCAAGGTGAAATTAGTGGCATTAGTACAAAATAAAGAGTAAGCAAACTGGGATTTTGTGGCCAAGGATTAAGGATTTCTTTCACTATCTATAGGCAGCACCATGTGTGGGAGCATGGAGAGGGTAGATATATTTAAAATAAAAAGTGTTAATATGAGGCTTCTCCCTCCCACTCTATTATACTCCCTAGAAGAAAATGGTAGGTAGAAAATAAATTTCTCGGTTCTGCCTGGGATTCTAGTGCCAACAAATCATCAGATGAGGACACTGTGATATTGATAAAGAAAGCAGAGGCTCAGCATAAACCAACTTTTAAAATAACCCTTACGAGTTTGAGAAAGAAAGAGGATGGAGAAAAGATCTGCCTTTGGTAAGAGCAAGATGTACGTGCCGTCCTTGTGTACCTTTACCAAAGAGAATGAAAAGACAAATCAGCTGCTGTGTGGGTTGCTTTCCTTTAGATAAAAAGGGTGTCATCAACGTAACATGCTGTTTATGTAGAAAAGCAGTATGCTAGAGAATAAAGTCCATGCATGGCAACATGTGCTACAAGAAGTCACTAGGAAAATAACTCTGCAGTAGCATAGGAAAAGCATTTATGCCACATATTACACGGTAGTGTATAATGGGAGACAATGGCTACAGAATTCAATCTCAGGAGTAAAATCAAAACTAGAATCACCCCAACACTTGTATGGTATAATATTCATTATCCCTTTCCAACAATTCAAATTTTATTTATAATATTTTTTTTGTTGAAAAATTCTGAAATTTTAATTTGAGCATTAATACTAATAGCTTCTTGGTCTTTGAGGGGGGTGTATGCAATCTAAAATGATCAATGACTATTAGCATGGCTGGTCAAAACATTAACATTTCAGAATTTTTTCACAAAAAATGGGGCACAATTTTTACAAAAAAAAAAAGTTTCCACGTTTCAATCACATCCACCTACTGAAACTTACTCCTTTCCAGCTCTAAATTCCATAGTTCTAGTCCAAGTTCCATAGTCCAAGACAGAGACAAACACCTACAAGATCTTCATCAAGCATTCTTAAAACTACAATACCCACCCGGGGAAGTGAGGAAACAGACTGACAGAGTGAGACGGGTACCCAAAAATCACCTACTACAGGACAGGCCCAACAAGGAAAATAATAGAACACCACTGGCCATCACGTACAGCCCCCAGTTAAAACCTCTCCAGCGCATTATCAGCGATCTACAACCTATCCTGGAAAACAATCCCTCGCTCTCATAGACCTTGGGAGGCAGGCCAGTCCTCACTTACAGACAACCCCCAAACCTGAAGCAAATACTCACCAGCAACTACACACCACACCACAGAAACACCAACCCAGTGACCAATCCCTGTAGCAAACCTCATTGCTTACTCTGTCCCCATATCTACTCTGGCGACACCATCAGAAGACCCAACCACATCAGCCACACCACCAAGGGCTCATTCACCTGCACGTCTACTAATGTTATATATGCCATCATGTGCCAGCAATGCCCCTCTGCCATGTACATTGGCCGAACTGGACAGTCCCTATGTAAAAGAATAAATGGACACAAATCGGACATCGGAAATGGTAACATACAAAAGCCAGTAGGTGAACACTTCAATCTCCCTGGACATTCTATAACAGATTTAAAAGTCACTATTCTTGAACAAAAAAAAAACTTCAGAAACAGACTTCAAAGAGAAACAGCAGAACTAAAATTCATTTGCAAATTTAACACCATTAATTTGGGCTTGAATAGGGACTGGTTGTGGCTGCTCATTACAGAAGCAGCTTTGCCTTTCCTGGAATTGACACCGCCTCATCTATTATTGGGAGTGGACCACATCCACCCTGATTGAATTGGCCCTGCCAACACTGGTTCTCCACTTGTGAGGTACTCCCTTCTCTTCATGTGTCATTATATAATGCCTGCATCTGTAACTTTCACTCCATGCATCTGAAGAAGTGGGTTTTTTACCCACAAAAGCTTATGCCCAAATAAATCTGTTAGTCTTTAAGGTGCCACTGGATTACTTGTTGTTTTTATAGTTCTATGATTATTACACTCCTAAAATATTAGGAGATATAAAAAAATTCAGCCACTCTTATCCTAGAGAAACAACGGGGCCTGAAGCAATGCTGATAAGATGAATGTTTTGGAACATGGTCTTTAGAGTTGCCAACACTCCAGAATTGGTCTGGAGTCTCCAGGAATTAAAGATTAAGCTTTAATTAAATATTATGTCATGTGATTAAATCTCCAGGAATACGTCCAACCAAAATTGGCCACCCTAATGGTCTTACTTATTGCATCATATATATTAGTGAATCAAACTTCATTTTAGAAAACTAAAGTCCATCATAACCAGAATAAGAATAACTTTCAGAACACTAACACCGTCATCTACATATACTGCCCCTCCATATATCCCCTCCCCCCATACACACACACACAAAAGAAACCCTGCTCCAGAGTTTCTATAACCCAAAAAGGGAGCAGAGCCAGAGACTCCATTAGGTACACTAGAGGCTTTACTATTGTCAATCTAATTTATGTGGAAGGTGCTCAGAAAATACAGTGATGAGTGACAGTATAAAACTCTAAGAGATAAGATAGATAAATGCTTTCAGGTTAAAAAGAGCAAAGTAGATTATAGAACTGTGTATTTCAATAAAAGGAAGACTTAAGAAGTATGACAGTCAGTTCTGTGGACTTTCCAAAGACTGAAAATATATACAATTCCTCTTGTTCCCCCCCCCCCCTCCTCACCATTAGCAGAGTCAGACAGTTGTGTGCTTATGCATTTAGTAGAAGTGCTGTGCCTTCCCTCTAGCCAACCTGACTCCTGATTGCTTACTAAACATTACAGGTCAGATTCCACCATCAAATTAGGAGTAATTTATTTCTCAAGTGGTCCCACTGAAATCAGTAGCAAGCCCAAAAATGCAAGACAAATAATTCCCATAAAAATGATGATTGATGTTTCTTTTGCAACTAATTACAACACAACCACCATGGCTAAGTAGATACTTGTGTTAATAAACAAATTCTCATCTCTGCCTCATGTTCAACCTTCCCGACAATAGCAACAATGATGCCAAGTGGAATTTGAAAACCCCCAAAAGAAAATTGGTCTTAAATTCCCTCCCCCAAAGGAGTAGGGAAGTTCTCTGCCTGGAAAGTCACTGGTAATAACGAGTAGCTATTGCTATAATTCTCCACTTCATCTGGAATATGCTAAACATAGAATTACAGTGTCCCTCCAGTGATCAAATGCACAAATTAAACTCTAAAACAATAAATAAAAATATTTTTTTAAATCTTCATTTGTACATTTACTTCTAGTTTGTTGTGCACTTGCTTATATCTCAAAACAGAATCTTACCTCAAAAAGTGAAAGGAATAATAAAAAAAGTATTTTACAGCTTTTGGCTTTCCTGTGTTATTTAAACTCTGGGGTAAAAGTTTACATATTTAGGTTTAATGATGTAGCTTAATTCTAGAAAAAAAATCTAGTTTTAGGAGACTTAAATTCCAGAGCACTGAGATTAACAATACCCAGTCACATAGGAATATAACAGCAGATAATATGGAAATCAAAGTATTATTATTACTACAGCACCTAGCAACCATGGTCATGGCCCAGGACCCCATTGGGCTAGGTGCTGTACAAACATAGAACAATAAGATGGTCCCTGCTCCAAAGAGCTCACAATTTAAGAACAAGACAAGATGTGCTCAAGTGTTTTGTAGGCAACATGGCAAAGGAGGGATTTGAAGGACAATGAATAGCTTTGCTGATATTTATGGGGTGTGTAGTGGTGTGGGACTCACCCCTGCGGCGCCTCCTGCTGGTTGTCTCTGGGAATTAGTTTGTCCAGCCTCCGGAGCGCCCTCTGCAGGCCGGTGTCCCACTCCTGCTTGGCCCCCATGTCCCTCCCAGACCCGGGGCCCCGTTACCTGGGGTGCTGCCCCTTGGAAGTAACCCCTTTCTCTCAGGGTTCCCCTCCCCAGGGAACCCCCACCCACTATCCCCACCTCGCCTCAATATAAGGCTACGCCAGTCATTGCCTAGCCCCCACGCCCTGGGGCAGACTGCAGTATCAGCCTACTCATCACCGGCAAGGTTGGGTTTGGACCTGCTGCCTTTGCCTACCTTGGGCTGCCCTCTGCAACCCCCAGTACCTGTTGGCCTTCTGCTAGGCTGCAGCCTGGGGCTTTCCAGGCTGGAGCTCCCCAGCTCCTCTGACTTTCCCCAGCCCTGATCTACTCAGGTACTCTGCTCAGGTCCCAGCATCCCAGTCCCTCCCTCTCAGAAGCTAGAGGGAGTCTGCTGAGCTCCTGGCTTCCAGTCTCTTATATAGGGCCAGCTGAGGCCTGATTGGGGTGTGGCCCAGCTGCAGCTGCTTCCCCAATCGGCCTAGTAGCTGCTTTCCCCTGCAACAGCCCTCTCCCAGGGCTGTCTTTAAACCTCTCAGGGCAGGAGCGGGTGATCACACCGCTACAGGGTGCTCCTCCCAAGTGTGAGGGGCAACCTGGGAGAAAGCACAGAGGTGCGCGTTTGGAAATTTAACAAATGGGTGATGAAAACTGGCATCATAGGTCAATCGGAGGCAGGAGATAACATCTCAATAGTGATTGAGAGAGGACAGGTAGTGTTGAGGTAGGTCATAAAGGGCCTTGAAAGTGAAGACAAGCAGCTTATGTTTGATGGAACAGAGAAGGGGAAGCCAATGGAGGGATGCAAAGAGAGAGGTGACATAATCAAAGCAACATGTTAGGGAAATGATCTTTGCAGTAGCATCCTGGATGTATATGACAAATACAATCTTGCAAGGCCAGAGAACAGGATGGTGCAGTAATCAAGATGTTAGATGAGAACTCAGTTGACAGTTTTACCTGTGTGGTTGAACAGAAAAGGCCATATTTTAGTGATGCTATGCAGAAAGAACCTACAAGACTTAAGGTATGTCTACACTACCCGCCGGATCGGTGGGTAGTGATCAATCTAATGGGGATTGATTTATTGCATCTAGTGTAGACATGATAAAAATCGATCCCCGATCGCTCTGCCATCGACTCTGGAACTCCACCGCAGTGAGAGGCGGAGGCGGAGGGAGCGGCAGTGGTCGACTCGCTGCTGTCCTCATGGCCAGATAAATTGACCTAAGATATGCCGACTTCAGCTACGCTATTCACGTAGCTAAAGTTGCGTATCTTAGGTCAACACCCGCACACACACAGAGTGTAGACCTAGCCTTAGACACAGCCAAGATGTGAAGACCTAGAGAGAGCCACAACAAAGATGACACACACACTCTACAGGCCTGGGTGTAGGGCAGGCTAGTAGTGATCAAGAGAAAGGAGGGAAGTCTTGGGGGAAAAGATTCAGAGCTCTCTTTTAGCTATGTTGAGCTTGAGCTGATGGCTGGACATCCATGAAGAGATGTCAGAGAGACAAGCTGAAATTAGAATTTGGATAGGAGGCAGTCTGATGTAGAGAGGTAGATCCGTGAGTCATCAGCAGAGAGATAATCTCATCCACAAATACAAATTCAGTTACCAGAGATAAGGTATAGAGGGAGAAGAGAAGGGGATCAAGAACTGAGCCCTACAGAAATCCCACAGAAAACTGGAGAGGTAATGAGGAAGATCATCTTAAGGACACTGAAGGAATGATTAGAAAGGTCAAAAGAGAACCTGGACAACATCAAAGAAGCCAAAGGAAGGACAAGATTTCCAGAATAGGAGGCAGCTGCCAGGTCAAGGATGAGGATGGAGTCCATAAATGTATACTATTCCATATCATGTGTGGGAAAGTGTTGCTTTCAAGAATCTTATTTTGTATTTCTGGTTAACACTTGAATAATTCTGTAGCTAAGAGATATGTAAGCATCTTCCCCCAACTTTGTGTTGCCAAGTTATTAGTAAATTAGCATACGTGTTAATCTGGTCTAATATAAGCCTTGGAGGTGAATGAATACAGAATTGTTAAATTCTTCAGAGATAGGTGTTACAGCTTACAGCATGCTTTAGACAAATGCAAGGGAGATGCCTTTAAAGGTATACGAAGAAAGTACTGTTGTTACTAATCATTAATGTTACTCCTTACGAGAGTGGAAGTAAAGCTAAGATTTTCATCTTGAGCAAACCAGTTCCTCAGCAGCATGAGTGTCACTCTGGACTCAAGCAGTCCATTGTAAATGAAAATCAATGAAATTTTGGAAATGAAGAATTACTTAGGGACAGATTGTGACTCCCTTACTCATATTAATGGAAGACAAATCAGACTCCTGAAAGGAGTACAGTAACTCCTCACTTAACATTGTAGTTATACTCCTGAAAAATGCAACTTTAAGCGAAACGATGTTAAGCAAATCCAGTCTCCCTGTAAGAATTAATGTAAATGAGGGGGTTAGGTTCCAGGGAAATTTTTTTCACCAGAAAAGACTATATATATATATATATCACACACACATTCACACACAGTATAGGTTTTAAACAAAATTTAATACTGGTACACAGTGATGATGATTGTGAAGCTTGGTTGAGGTGGAGGAGTCAGAGGGTGGGATATTTCCAGGGAATGCCTTACTGCTAAATGATGAACTAGCAATTGGCTAAGCCCTCAAGGGTTAACTCTCACACTCTACTGTACAAGGTAGCAGGAAAGGAGGGAGGGCAGACAGAGACACACACCCTGTATGTATGTGTGAGAGAGAGATGTGCATTTCCCCTTTAAGTATGAAGAGTGGGGTCAGAAGTACGCTTGTTAATTAGATCAGCAAGCTGAGACCGGACAGCAGCTGCTGCTGCCTGGAAGCTCCCTCTGTCGTGTGTCCCCCCTGATCTATGGAAGATGGGGTAAGCGGGGTGCAGGAGCAGGGGGACACCCTGACATTAGCCCCCTTCTTCCTCCCCCCCCAGCAAGCAGGAGTCTCGGGGAGCAGCTCCAAGGCAGAGGGCAAGAGCAGCACATGGCAGTGGGGGGAGGGACAGCTGCAATTGCTAGCCTGCTGGGCAGCTGCTGCACAGAGAACTTAGGGAAGCGGGGAGCTGATAGGGGGGCTGTCGGTCCACCCTGGTTCCAACCACCCACCAGCTAGCTCCACCGGACTGCTCTTCCTGCAAGCAGAGGACAAAGCAGGCGGCTGCCAAACGACGTTAGAAGGGAGCATTGCGCAACTTTAAACGAGCATGTTCCCTAATTGATCAGCAATGTAACAATGAAACAACATTAACCAGGACGACTTTAAGTGAGGAGTTACTGTACAATAGTCTGGAATGGTTGAGAGCCCCTGGGCTAGAACTCTGTGTCTAACTGCACACAATGGGCAGGTTACTTTCTGTATAACTCTCCCTGAGTACCTTCTCTGACCTGCAAGGGCTTTGGATCAGTCCCTACTTTTGACATCCTTTTGAGACAGGTTCCAACCCACTGAAGTCAATGATCATGTCCATAATGCCAGCTGGGAGGGACTATTGCAATGATGGAGAACAGAACTTGGAAAAAATGGTTACCTACCTTTTCATAACTGTTCTTCAAGATGTGTTGCTCATGTCCATTCCATTTTAGGTGTGTGTGGGCCACATGCACAGTTGTCGGAGATCTTTTCCTTAGTAGTATCCGTAGGGCCAGCTGTGGCACCCTCTGGAGTGGCACTCCCATGCGGCAGTATATTAGGCACCACCTCTCAGTTCCTTCTTACCGGCACCTCCAACAGAGGGGTAGGAGGACAGGAAATGGAATGGACATAAGCAACACATCTCAACAACAAAAAAGTTATTTCTTCAAGTGCTTGCTCATGTCAATTCCATTTTAGGTGACTCACAAGCAGTATCCACGGAGGTGGGCTCAGAGTTCACAGCTTTGTGACTTGCAGTACTGCCTACCAAAGCCAGCATTGTCCCGGGCCTGCTGAGTCTTTCCATACCTTTACGTCCCACTATCCACGGACGACAAGGTGGCCACTTTACAGATGTCCTGGGTAGGCACATGGGCCAGAAAGGCTGCCGAAGAAGCCTGTGCCCTGATTTGCCCTGCATTTCCTGTTTTGCCAGGATGTGAAGAGATACAACTGGGGAGTTCACCACCTGCGAGAGAGGAAACTGACCACCTCCGGATGAAGGGACCACTCGTGGTGAGATGAGAAAGTCCTGCTGAGGCGATCTGCCAAAGCATTCTTAGTCCATGGAAAGTGAGCGGCTATGAGATGGATGTCTGCAAGATGGATGTTGTGCTAAAGACAGAAGTTCCAGAGCCAGAGGGCTTCCTGGCAGAGGGTGATTGACCTAGCTCCGCCCTGCCTGTTGATATAGAAGGCTGTAGCTGTGTTATCTGTCAGGACCTAGACCACCCTCTCTTGAACCTGAGTAGAAAGGCTTGGCAAGCTATTCGACCCACCTTGAGTTCCTTGACATTGATATGCAGGGAATAATTGTGATTGGACCAAGGACCTTGAGTGCTAAGTGTGCCCAGGTGGGCTTCCCATCCCAAATCCAAGGCGTCGGAGACAAGGGTCACTGACAAGGCCGGGGCTGTGAAGGGAACTCCTTCCAGCACCGACGTGGGATCCTGACACCAGATGAGGGACGATAGTATGCTGTCCGGAATCCTGACAACCTGGTCTAAGCTGTGCCAGTTGGAGACATAGACCGATGCCAGCCATGCCTGAAGAGGTCCGAGGCAGAGTCGTGCATGCCAGACCACGCAAGTACATGCTGCCATCTGGCCCAACAGTCTCAGGCACATGTGGGAGGTAGTGAGCGGGTGGGCCCACGGGCCTGTGATGAGGTCTGCCATGGCCTGGATCCAAGTCTCAGGGAGGAAGACCCTGGTCCGAGTGGAGTTGGGGACCGCTCTAATGAATTCTATGTGTTCTACTGGGGTTAAGGTTGACTTTTTCCTCATCTATTATCAACCCCAAGTCGCAACAGGTGGAATATACCAGATTGAGATGCCTCTGCAACTGATCCGGGGTCCGGCCCCTTATCAACCAGTTGTCGAGGTACGGATATATTTGGACTCCCCAACATCTCAGATAAGAGGCCACTGGCGCTATACACTTTGTGAACACTCTTGAGGACGATGAGAGACCAAAGGGCATTGCAGTGAACTGGGAATGGTACTTGTCCAACATGAAGCGGAGGAAGTGCCGGTGACCCAGGAAGATGGAAATATGGAAGTATGTGTCCCTTAAATCAAGGGTGCCGTACCAGTCTCCCAGATGCAGGAGGGAATGATGGAGGCTAGGGAGACCATGTAAAACTTCAACTTCTTGAGTGACTTGTTGACATGACACAGGTTTAGGATGGGTCTGAGGCCCCCCTTTGCCTTCGGAATTAGGAAGTAGTGGGAGTAAAATCCTCTTCCTTCCATGTTCTTAGGAACCGTTTCCATTGCCCCCAAGCACAGGAGATTTTTGACCTCCTGAATGAGGAGTTGCTCGTGAGAAGGGTCCCTGAAAAGGGACCAAGGAAGGGGGTGGGAGGGATGGTCAGCTATAAACTTCAGGGGATAGCCTGACAAAACTGTAACAAAAACCCAGCGGTCTGAGGTGACGCAGGACCAGGCTGACCAGAAAGGGCGGGATGGATCCAGTACTTTGGCTGAGGCACAGTACTCAAGCACACCCTCAAAAATGACTGCTTCTCTTAGGCCCCTTAACCTTGTCCTTCCTCCTGTAGGAGCCAGACCTGGGAGCCCCCCATGACTTAGTGTCTGGGAGAAAGCCACAGAAAGGACTTGAGACAACTGTCGTGGGGCTCACTGATTGGTATGGGCCTGCTGCATGCCGAACACGACTTAAAGCCAGGAGTGTGGGGCATGCCCCGCTTGGGGCAAAGTCCCAACCGGGACTCTAACTTAGCACTATAACTAACTACTATGAACTATATACAACAACCAAAAGAACAAAGTCTATGAGGAAAACTGCTACTGCTCTTGCGATGCAAGAAAAGGCACTCCAACCAACATGGGCGGTAAGAAGGAACTGAGAGGGCTCTGGGCTGGTGGCATCTGATATACTGCTGCATGGGAGTGCCACTCCAGAGGGTGGCGCAACTGGCCCTATGGATACCGCTATGGCAGAAATCTCCAACAACTGTGCACGTGGAATCAACATGAGCAAGCACTCAAAGAATCAGGAATTCTGGGCTACGACACAGATTTGTTTGTTAGCACAAGCAAATCACCTAACCTCTCTGGGCCCCAAGAATACTGCTTATTTGTCACATTTATAAAGTACTTTTCATTCTAAAATCTCAAAGTGCTCTATAAATGCAAAGCATTATTATTATAGCTGTGATTTTCAGAAGAGCCTGAGTGAATTAGGCACCCATCTCCTATTGAAATTCCATGCCAAATCCTTTAGGCACCTTTGAAAATCATAGTCTCTCACCATAGGTCCAAATTTACCAGTGGTATAAGTAGGTGTATCTCCATTCACTTCAGTGCAGTTGGCACATGTTTATGCCAGTCGTAAATTTGGCCCACACTTTATATCGGATTATCTGACAGTGTGTGAACTGCATTTTCCCATGTAACTAATTTCAATCTGAATTGTTAAACTGAATCCAGGAAGCTATTATCTAACTAGCTAGCCATTGAGCCACATAATAACAATGCTTTCCAAAAGTTTGACATGACATCAGTAATTTGAGTGGCTTTTAGAAACAATCCTGTTTTTTAAAAAAATGTTTAGAGAAAGTTTTTAAAATATCACATATACAACATAATTTGTTTTGAAGGAGTTATACTTTTCTGCCTCTTTAAGCTCTTTACTACTCCCTCATCTCATTTGCACTGCTGGAGATCTTTAAACCCACTCTCTTCAGAGTTAAAAACAACATAACAAGATTAGGCTGAGAGCCAGCAAATCAACTGTGTCAATGAATTTTCTGAATTCTAATTAGAGTGTCAGTTTTTAAGGCCTCCATTTTTTGAGTACACACAATGCTATTATTTTTCTTACCAGATCAGCAAAATAATTCACTATTTTAAAAGTATATTGCAAGATAGGAACAGTAAAAATTTAGTAATGATTAAATAGGCGGTGGAAAGTTATTAACAGACAGTTCTTCCAGAACAATATACATTCATTTAAACAAGTTCAAAAATAGATATGCTAAATAAAGATAGCCATTCATACCAAGGAACAGAGAGGAATGTGATAAACAAGAGAGCATATACTTTGTAATCTAGTGAGAAATCCTTAAGCTAAGTAAGGAATTAATGGTGCATTCAGCTGACACTGGCTTTATCATCTTCATCATAATCGGTTCTTCGAGGAAAATAGGTTTCTTGGTCATGTCTAACACAGCCTTGTAAAGCAAATATTTTTTCAAGGCTCTGATTTGCCATAGTGGCAAGTGTGCTGATTTACTTCTCTTTATGTTGTTGGTAGGAAGCAGATTATCTAGTTTGTGTGCTCTTACCTGTACACATGCTACGGTTCAAGCCTTTTCTACATGCAGAATGAACACAGATAGTCTCCTTTCTGCCTTTATCCCAGTAGGAAAGACATCAAATGTCACGTTGTTAACAAGGTACAATTACACACACAGCATCAGTGTGTGGGCTGCAAGTAGAATGAAGTTTTTATGTTAAGTGCATGCTGTAAATATAAGTTAGCATTAGTCTATCTACTTTCAGAAACATTCCCTAAAGGAAAAAAAATCTAGTTAACTGTTGATTAGATGCATTATGTGCTTTAAGCAAGTTCCTCACTTGTTTAAGTTAAGTGTACAACCTCTATTATTGTATTTATGCTTGTACGTGTCACATTACATATATCGCTATTTCCACTTTCTGCCAGAGCATTACACAGGTCACTTTTGTGCTGTGTTCTGTTCAGTTATTCCATGGCCAAAAGAGGTTTCAAATGCTTACTCTACTATAACCTCTCTGTCCTACTCCAGAAGTGTTTCTCCAAATTTCTCCATCTAATATAGTATGTGGCTTAATCACTTAGCAGTGTAGTGGTTGGTTACCCAATAGTTTGGGGAAGAATTAGGCACTGAATAAGTCAGCATTCAGCCACATTCCATAATACTAAGGATAGTGGGAGAGTGGAGAGTTTAGTTAGGGGCTGACTTTTGTTGGGGAATGGTAGCTATTAGACAACAGTTGGTTAATGATCTCTCTAAAATATGTCTGAGGAACCTTCAGTTTTACATGGGGTAACTTTTTTAAATAAATCACAATACATTTTAAAAAGTAAAATTGTGTTTATAGATTTTTAATTAAGCACTAACTCACAAAGCATAAATAAATCAATGACAATGTTGCCAACAAAACAGTGGATATTGTTAGTAATGCTTTGATGTCCATTAGTTACATGACTATTTGCTGATAAGCAACATTTCTTCTGCTAGGTTGAAGGAACTATTAAAATACAGTCACAATAATAACTTGCTTAATTGTATATGGTGAAATGAAAATGTATCCATATTTTTCAAACAAAAGGTGACCTGACTATACCTCTTATAAGTTGTACATGTTTCTTCCACTCAAATATGATGTATAAAAGAATGAAGCAAAATTATGTCTTTTTAAAAAATTATTACACAATACCTGGGCACAGTCTGGCACATCTTTAATTAAGCATGCGGTCCACTGAAAACAATGGGACTATTTCCCTAAGTATCTACACATGTGGAGCATGCATGATAAACCAAGACTTGTCATTCACATTATCATTATCACTTCAAAATATGAAATACTACTGTGAAAACAAGAATGGCCTGCTGAGTTTTCACCATGTATGTTCCATACATACATGGTGAATATCTCCATATCTGTGGAGATACCGTGGTTTAAACAAAACATCAACTTATCAGACTTTCTGGAGATTCCACAGCCTGAATGAAGATTTGCAGAAGTCCTGACTATCAAGGCCAAAGTTTTCAAAAGTTATTATTGACTTTGGGTGCCTCAATATTTGGATGCCCAAACTAAGATACTGTAAAAGGGGACTTATTTTCAGAAGGCGATGGTCAGCACTGTCTGCAAATAAGGCTTCTTTAAGGTGTCTTAAGATGAGCACCCAAAATCATGTGTCGTTTTTGAAAATTTAAACCTGGGTCTTCTCTGCAGAAGGGAAAGTTAAAAACTTTCCCTTGTTCTAGCAAAGATGTTTCATATTGAAAATTCAAACAAAATACTTTTTTGGATATTTATCAATTGTGATGTTAAAATCATATTTCATATTATATTATCTAATCCTAAAATCACTTATCAGATAAAATGCAAGATGTATTCCCAAAGATCAATGCTCGAACCATTAAACAAACAATGAGGTATTCAGTGATTTTTTTTAATCTGGTACTTTAGTAATATGTCTTACTTCTTTTCCAGTTACCATGACTTTGTAGTACAAACATAGAACATCAGCTCTAGCCAGAAATAGGAGGAGCAGAAGTAGGAGAAAAAGAATGTCACGTGATTGCTTTACAAACAAAATTCAGCTTATTATAGTTAGCAAAGCAATGCTGTATCCCAGTTTCCTTGCTTCAAAACTTGAAAAGACATTACCAAATTATCTCAAAAACCAGTTATTTAGCTTTAATTATTAGTAAATAGAAGCCCTGTGGTTTTGACTGTTGTAAGCTATCTTTTAAGAAATGCCAATTTGTATTCTTGGCCAATCTGTAATGGAAGATAAATGTGTATGCAGCTACCTGTATGGAAATCATTCTCTAGCACAGGGGTAGGCAACCTATGGCACGCGTGCCGAAGGCGGCACGCAAGCTGATTTTCAGTAGCACTCACAATGCCTGGGTCCTGGCCACCAGTCCGGGGGGCTCTGCATTTTAATTTAATTTTAAATTAAGCTTCTTAAACATTTTTAAAACCTTATTTACTTTATATACAACAATAGTTTAGTTATATATCACAGACTTATAGAAAGAGATCGTCTAAAAACGTTAAAATGTATTACCGGCACGCGAAACCTTAAATTAGAGTGAATAAATGAAGACTCGGCACACCACTTCTGAAAGGTTGCCGACCCCTGCTCTAGCATTACTCCTCATATGTTATCAGGAAATATTAGAGGGAAGAAACCTTCCTTAGAGCAAGGCATTGTCAGTTGTCCTGGGAATAGTTCAAAGCAGTCTTAGTATTTTTGGATGGGCCTTTGAAATAATTCCCCCTGCCACCATGTAAGGGCCTGTCCCTGTCCCTTGCATGGATGCACAGGATGAGGGTACATGGAACTGAGATTAGCTCTGATATTTCTTTGTCCCTCAAATGCTAGCTCTGGAACTGATCTACTGGCAAAAGATTAAAAAAAAAAAGTGATACATTTGAGTATTACTAGCTGCTGTAGCATCAGCAGTACATTTTTTCCCTGATGATCTTTTCTCTAAGCTAAAGATTTCTTTTAAATTGGGGACAGGAGTGGGGTGAGGTGGCAGGAATAAAGGAGTTACAGGGCAAGAGATTCAGAAGAGACAATGGGAAAGGAAATGAGGGATAGATAAAGAGAGGTATGAGGGGAACATGGATGGCAGGGGGAGCAAGGCAGCAGCAGGACTGCAAGAGAGAACAACAGGAAGATGGGGCAAACAGCCAGACAGCAGAGACTAAAAGCATAGGGAGTCCAGATTGCTTATTAGATGTTTTAGTCCCTTTCACTGAACTGGTAAGTGGAATGTAGGATCTAGTCAGTTAAGGCTGTGCCATGTACAGCAGTAACAGTATTTTTAAGCTATTTTGAGAAACTTGCAGTCTTATTTTCTCTTTTACAAGTCATTAAAGCTATACTTCAAGGACTTTAACATCTCATTTGTTTTTTTAAATGACCTCAAAGACAACTGCTTTTATACAACTTTCACTAGATGTCACTAAAAAGTATGTGATTTCTCCATCTAATTTTACACTGAGCAACTTGATCTTAGGTTTCTTAATGCATTCAGAAGTAGCTAAAGTTCCTTATACAAGGAAATATGATTGACTGTTACAGTGACAGTAATTGCATTTTAGCAAAAGTAACCATTATAGTAATTTTCTTCAGGGAAGAGACAGCTAACTAACTTGGTAGCTTGTTACTTTGTAACACATTAACTTTGGCAAATTTAACATTAAAAAAATGTAAAAGGTTCACAGACACAACAATATGCAATAACTGCACTTGCAAAGTGTTTTTCATGCTATGTATGCTGTGGTACTTCGGAATATTACATATTAATAACACCAAACCACATAAAAATAAAGCATTCATTAAATCATGGACAGCACTGCTATCTCTATTGCCAAGTGTCTCACTTAAAAATTCTGTCTTTCTAGTATCAGGTTTCAGCACATTTTGAGACATTAATTTCTATATATCCACCAAGACAGGATATCAGCACTGGAGACAGCAATGACAGAATATTCTGGTAAAGCAAAGTAAAACAACAATGGCTCACGTCCTACCATTGAAAGATTGAAGCTAGTGAACTACAGACCAAAAAAAGTATACATATGACAAAAAATATATAAACATATAACATAGATATAGCAATATGATATATAGGAACAGTCATTCTTATGATAGATTACATGTTAAATCAGAATAATATTCATAAGATATTAATGAAACAGTATTAGCATTTATTTTCATGTATTTCTTCTAGGCACCACCTGAATACTAATTAGAAACTAACCCACTGAAGAGAATGTGGTGCTGCATGTATTGAGAAAATCTTTGCTCACTGCATTCTGGAAACATTGATGGCACAGTTTGCTGGGCATTTGTATGAAGGCAATATCTTTTCTGATAATATGAATTTTACCATTAAATTTGAGTATTTAATTTATATCAGATTTGTTTTAAAAAGCCTACCCAAATATTAAAAAATAATTCAAATATGATGCTATTTGGATTAAAGTATAGAGTTAAGAAAACTAATTCAAACAAAGCATTACATTACATGGTACCCGTATGCTAAAATTTTGGTGCTCATTACAGAGTATGGTACATGTTCTTATATTATATACGCTTTAGTCCATACATATTCACTATAACTCAGGTTAAACCAATTTATATTACAGTGTAGCTGTTCAAAACGAAGGACCAACTTTCATGGGAAATCCAAGGGCTTGAATCTCCTCTCACTTAGGGCATGTCTATACTACAAACTTTTGCGGATGTAAGTTATGTTGACATAAAGCTGGTACAGTTAGAACCTCATTCATACTTGGCTCTTTGCTTTGGTGTGGCACGTACTCACCAGGAGTGCATGTTTTTATGCACAGTGTGGTGCACCGTGGGTAGTTATTCCAGTGTGCAACTCACCACCATCCAGCACATGGTGTTTTGGGAATTTTGGCAATGCATGGTGCAGCAGAAATGACAGGGGTGACAGACTGCGGGGTCAAGTTCCCATAATGCCATTTCCAACCAATAATTTTTGCACTTTTTTTGAAAATCCTACAAACCTGTGTGGGACTTATTGCTTTTTGCCATGTCTTACAGAAGCCTGGAGCTTGCACTATTGTCAAGTGTTGCAGACATGTGACACACAATCTTCCAATATTTGCAGAGCTGCAGGGAACATGATGCTTTCCTGGAGGTCAGAACGCTGTGGGACCTAGCGCGAACCAATTCAAGATTGTTGGTGGTGTTCACAGACCAGCTGCAAATGGTGGAGCACTGCTTCTGGCCCTTAAAAAAAAAGAGAGAGAGCGCAGTGACTGGTGGGATCACATCGTAATGCAGGCTTGGGACCACAAGCAGTGGCTGCAAAACTTTTATATGCACAAGGCCACATTCCTGGATCTGTGTGCCAACCTCACCCCAGCCCTCCAGTGTAAGGACACTAGAATAAGAGAAGCACTAACAGTGGAGAAGTGAGTGGTGATTGCACTGTGGAAATTTGCAATACCATATTGCTACCAGTGAGTGGGAAATCATTTTGGAATTGGAAAATCCACTGTGGGTGGCCATTGTCATGCAAGTGTGTAGGGCCATTAACCATCTCCTGCTATGCAGGACTGACTCTCAACAATATGCAGGACATAATGGATGGATCTGCAGCAGTGATGTTCCTGAACTGTGGTGGAACAGACAGCACACATCCTTGTTTTAGCGCCAGACTACCTTGCCACAGAATACATCAACAGAAAAGGCATTTCTCTATGGCAATGCAAGCAGTAGTAGATCACCAGGGATGCTTCACCAACATCAGTGTTGGCTGATCAAGGAAAGTGGATGATGCTTGCATCTTTAAGGACAGAGGACTGTTCAGAAAGCTACAAGTACTGATTTTCTTGCCCAACTGGCAGATTATCACTGGCAATGTTGAAATGCCAATAGTGATCTTGGGGGACCTAGGCTCCCCCTAACTCCCCTGGCTCATGAAGCCATGCTCATCATGGCTCACCAGCACCAAGGAAAGATTCAGCTACTGGCTCAGCAGGTGCAGAATGACAATTTAATCTACCAAAAGCACATTCAATACCACCAGTGCCCCTTCACTCACCAGATGGGATTTTTTCTCATTGAGATCCAAACAGTTGTAGCTGCCTGCTTTGTCTTGTATAATATCTGTGAAGCAATGGGGGGAGGGAGGGAGGGAATTGCTGCCTGGATGGACGACAGAGGTAGCGTGGCTCTCGACTGAATTTGAGCAGCCAGACACAAGGGCTATCAGAAGATCTCAATGTGGAGCTATACAACTCAGGGAGGCTTTGAAAGAGCACTTTAACAGTGAGACACAGTAATGCACTGTGGTGGACTGTGCTCCACCTGGCCCTGCAATTTGGGGATCTGTTAGGAATTCTGTGGTGCTTGGTGCACATCTATGAATATAGCACTTACAATGCACCTATTAATTTTATGGTGCTTGCTGTACCTTTATTATTATACTGTTTGCCAATGATCTTAAGAGCTGTGTCTCTGTGTACACTAACAAGTAAGTGGGTCCTTTCAATGCCACCAGCATATGTTGGGAACAAACCATAAGGGACTGGGGTGTAGGTGATCTGGTGTAGCAGCAGTCACAGCTGGTCTGGGGTTCACACTTCAAGGACGGTAGACAGTGAGCAGGGATCAGAGGAATCACTAGAGCCAGGTTCAATAAGAGTCAGTCAGGCCAGGGTTAGAGACTGGAAATCAGAGGTACCTCCAAGCTGGAGTCTCCACAAAGCTCCCTGGGTGTGACTCAGCATGCCCTCCTGGTGGCACTGTGGGAATGTCAGCCATCCCAGTCTCTCCAGACCCAAGTTCTAGTCCATGTCCATAGATCCTTACACAGCCCCCTCTTTCAGGGTGCCCTTCCTCTAGCTGGGCACTGGGTCTGGATTATCCAGGTGGTCATGATGAAACTTTACATGGTCAGCTGGTCCCCTGGAGTGCTCTTCAAGACTATAGCCCTCCCAATAAATTAAGTAGTACAGTCTCTCCCTCTGTAGTTTAGAGTAGAGGATAATGTGGAATATGTATTCCTCATGCCCTTGGACCTGGAGGCAGCTGTTAGGACTGATCAAGAAGGGTGTCCTCTGCATAAGGCTTCAGGAGGGATACATGGAAAAAACAGGATGTATCTTAAGGAAGCAAGGGAGCTGCAATTTGAATTTGCTGACAAATTTGGAAGGGTCCAAGGAACTGATGGTCTAGCTTGTGTAGTGGCCTGTTCATACAGAGGAGTTTTACTGCAAGCCAGTTCTTTTGACTCAATCAGAACTTGGCCTTCCTGGTGTCGACAGCCTGCATACTGCTTGTAGTCCCTTTGTGTGTCTTTGAGGTGGTCTTTGGGCTCCTCCTGGATATGGTGAACTCATTGGATCTGGTTGGTGGCTGCTGGGTTCGGGGAGACTGCTGGAAAGGCCAGGTAGAAGAGAGGGTAGAACCAGTAATTTGCAAAAAAGGGACTTCCCCATGTAGGCATGGTCAACATTGTTGTATGAGAACTCAATAGAAAGAAGGAGGGAGAACCAGTTATCTTGATGGTAGCTGACAAAGCACCTTAGGTATGGCTCTAATACTTGGTTCACCCTCTCCATCTGCCCATCTGTCTGGGGATAGTATACAGAGGAATTTAAAGTGAAAATGTCCATTAACTGGAGTACTTTATGCCAAAAGCACGAGACAAACTTTGGGCCTTGGTCTGAGGTGATACAGTCCAGAACCCCATAAAGACGATCACAAGCACCACTAGGAGTTAAGCCATTGTTTCAAGAGAGGGCAAGCTATTACAGGTAATGAAGTGCAACATTTTGGTCATTTGGTCTACAACAGTCAAGACCACTGTGTGGCTGTCAGAGTCAGGAACTTCCACTATGAAATGTCATTGCTGTATACCCATAGTTTCATGCAAACAAGAAATTCCCTTCTCATTTCCTCATGCCTGGCAGCCCATACCTACCATGACGAGCTGTGAGCGGCACCTTGCATATGCACTCCAAAACAGAAGTGTCAATAAGTGTCTTGTTTAAAATGTTTGGGGAGCAAGGGAAAGGAGTTCTAAATCTTAACTATCGCATTCCATTGTAACTATACTGAGAATGACATCTCTGCATTTTTATCTGTACCTGCTGCTGTTATGGCCTTCAGGGGTTCCTCCTCCACTCCCGTGGAACACCTGAGCCAGATAAGGAGACTGAAGTTGAGCTGTACTCTGAGCAAGCGATGGTCACTACTGGTGTTAAATCATGGTACTACTGAGATGTCTTAGACTATATTCTAATCAATAAGTGGTGCATTGTACATCTCCGTTCTTGTTCTTCACATTGGGCATGATCCCTGTCCACTTCCTCTTGGCCTTCTTCTTAAACCAGGTGTTACCAATGAACACTTCTTTCATTTCCCCGGTGTGTCTGTCCTGGGTTTTGGTACTTGAAGTTATACTCTTGTATCAGCTGTTGGAAAAATTTAGATCACACTTTATGAACTATTTGGAACAAATCATCATGCCTTATTTTGAAATCACCAGTTAGGAAAGTCTTCAGTACTAGTAAGTACAGATGTGCTCTGAAATATCTGTCACCCTGTGGGAAAGATCTGCCAATGATTGATAACTCATTTTTCAGAATCAGAGAATTACCAAATCCTCCTACTTCACAATGTTGTTGGTGTTACAATAATTCTTAAAGGCCCAACTGAGATCAGGGCCCTTTTGTGTTAAGTAGTGCACATGCACAGGAAGACAATCCCTGACTTAGTTCACTGTGCAACCACGAAGAAGAGAGGATGGTTGGTCTTGTGGCAGATCTAGGACAAGAAATTGTGAGTGCTTAGTCCCCCAGATTGCAGTGCCCGTTTTTTCCTGGACAGAAGAGCTCTAGCTGTTTCACTGTGAACAAGGATTACTGGTGGCCCAACCTCCTTCCCCGCGCTCCCCCTAAAAGATAGATTCTTACTTTCAGTAAGTTGTTCCTTGAACTCCCCAATACAAATGTAAAAAAACTTCACTCAGTCATGTCCTACAGCCTCTAACAATTTACCTTGACAGAACACAGGCACTCAGACATTTGAAACAGCTATTTGTCTTATATGGAAGTCAGAAGCTGGGTGCCAGAGTGTCTAGCATTTCAATATCAAGGTGGATTAAAGAGTATTATGCAAGCTTAAGTAGCTCTCAGGAAAGAGATTCCCATGGTTTTAAGGGCTCAGTCCACCAGAGCAGTTGCTCGCCTGCAATTTGGGTTGAAAGATCAGGGTTTCTCTTCTGGAAACTTTTATGGTGACCACCTGGGTTGTGCTTCACCCATTTGACAAGACATGCACACCTTGCTGAATGCTTCATTTGCCAGAAATATCAGATGACGATCCTCATCCAATTTCATGGGTACTACTTAAAAAGTTCCCAAACATCTGATGTAGGCCAGCAAAAGGAGAAATGTTTAATAAAATATTACAAAACTTTCCACTTCATTGCAACCTATGTGTGCCTCAGCTTCCCACATACATTACATTGTTACCCAGGGGGGGAAAAAAGGAAATAAATTTGCTACCAGGGCAGACTAAGGGAAGTGATACCCACCTATGGATCTTTCTGGGTGGAATGAAGAATCATTAAGGAACTGCTTGAAACCAACCCAGATTGAGATGGGGGTCAGAGAGACAATGCAAGCTCCAATGATTCATGCAATTCCCCTACTTCCAGCAGGGAGGCTGAACAAAGACCCCAACTCGAGAACAAAAGACAATTGTGAGGTGGGAGATTAAGTTTGGCTTCTAGAGGAAGCTGGGAGCGCTCTCACCTGGTAACTGACTACGGAGGTCAGACTAAGGGCTTGTCTTCATGTACAGCGCTACAGCTGCACTGGTCTAGCTGCACTGCTAGAGTGCTTTAGTGAAGGTGCTACTATGCTGATGGGAGAGCTTCTCCCCTCGGCATAGTTTAAACCCTCAGAGGCAGCAGCTATGTTGACGGGAGAATGTCTCCTATCAGGATAGTGCTGTTTACAAGGGATTTAGGTTGGCATAACTGTCGCTCAGGGGTGTGGATTTTTCACACCCCTAAGCGACAAATTTATATTCAATATACTGTATATACTCGTTCATAAGCCGAATATTTTTGGTAAAAAAGTGACGCGTCAAAGAGCGGGGGTCAGCTTATAAACGGGTCTACACCAAAATTTGATGATTTCAAACTCTATGGAATCATTGAATTGAATATCTAATACAGGGATTGTCAACCTTAGGCCTGCGGCCCGCCAGGTGGGCCAGGCCGGTTTGTTTACCTGCTGCGTCCACAGATTCAGTCGATCGCGGCTCCCACTGGATGCGGTTCACCGCTCCAGGCCAATGGGGGCAGCTGGGAACGGTGAACTGCGGCCACAGGGAGCTGAGGGGCTCCATGCCTGCAGACGCTCCAAGTAAACAAAACGTCCCAACCCGCCAGCGGCTCACCCTGATGGGCCGGGAGCCAAAGTTTTCCAACCCCTGAAATATAGGGTCGGCTTATGCAAGGGTCATACAGTTTTTGCTATTTTTAGCTATCCATTTTGGGGGGTCGGCTTATAAATGAATGGGCTAATGAACGAGTATATACGGTAGGTCTGTAGTGTAGAGCTGGCCTATGAGAGAGGGACAGAGCCTGAAAATGGAGTTTCATTACATCTAGACTGGGGCTCTGGACTGACCATAACAGACTAAGTTTTAACCTTCATTTCTCTGTGCTAACCTAAAGGCTTCCCATGAGGTGTTCCTTTCCCCCTTCCTCTAATCCTAGAATAGTAAAGATACAAATGAAATAAATAGGAAGGATGGTCCAATGGTTAGGACACTGGCTTAGGACATGGTAGATCTGAACTCGAATTTCTGTTCCATGAAGGAAGTCCTGTGTGACTTTGGACAAGTCACTTAGCCTTTTTGTGCCTCAACTCCCCATCTGTAAAATGGAGATAATAATGCTTCCCTATCTCACAAGGATGTTGGTAGAATAAACATTGAGTGGTTTGCCGGCAGCATGCAGGGATCTTTCCTGGGGACAGCCATGACGGGGGTGGGACAGGGGCAGAGTTCATGCTGGCCAGATCGCCGGCAGCAGGAGCATTGCTTGGAACGTGAAAGGAGGGCACTGCTGTAAATTAAGCTTTAAGCAGCCAAAAGTCTATGGCTTACCATGGCAGCCTGCTAGCAGAATTCTGTTGTCCGGCCCCGCTTGTGTGATCTGTACAGCAAGACCCCAGGCACTCAATGTGAAGACAGAAAATTCGACCTTGTACTGAGTGCACATGTGATAGGTATTATGCATGGTCTTGTTCACAGAGAAAGACTATATTCATTGTTTGTAAAAATGTATCTTTTTGAGGAATTCACTCCCTTTTTCCCATCCCACAGCTGTGAGTGTCTCCTGAGCTACCCCGGCATCCCCCTCCCAGAGGCTGGCGCAGATCAGGCTGCGAAAGAAAAGGACACGGGATGAGATGTTCTCAGAACTTATGGTCTGTTCCCGAGCCGAGGCAGCACAGCAGACCCAGTGGAGGGAGAACATGTCGCAATACCAGTGATCACACAGTGAACGGGAGGACAGGTGGCGGCAGGAAGACCAGCAGGTGACCCCCACGGTAGATTTGCCCACTCCAAATTGGTTCGCGACTGACCGGTAGCTGTCTGGCGTCGCAAACTTCCAGAGGGCTATGGCCACTTGCTTCTGGACAGTCAGGGCTGCTTGCATCCAGGTGTCCTTGTGCTTCAGGGCAGGGGACAGCAACTCACAAAGTTCCAGGAAAGTTCCCTTACACATCCGAAAGTTTCGCAGCCACTGTGATTCATCCCAGACCTGCAGCACTATGCGGTCCCACCAGTCCGTGCTTGTTTCCCGGGCCCAGAATCGCCGTTCAACAGCATCAACATGACCCATTGCCACCATGATGTCCACGGCACGGGGTCCCGTGCTTTGTGAGAGGTCTGTGCCCCTCTCAGACTTAATGTCCTCACCGTGCTGCCCTAGCCTCCTCGCCCGATTTCTCAGCATCTGCCTCTGAAAAAGGTGGATGATAAGGTGCGAGGTGTTGACAACGGCCATAACTGCAGCGATGATCGCAGCGGGCTCCATGCTCGCGGTGCTGTGGCTTCCGCGCTGTCAATCACCAGAAAAGTATGCGAACTGATTGCCCGCTGGCACTTTCACGGAAGGAGGGCGGGAGTGAGGGTTGAATGATGACAGTTACCCAAAACCACCCTTGACACATTTTTTGCCCCAGCTGGCATTGGGGGCTCGACCCAGAATTCCTGTGGGCAGCGGGGACTGCAGGAACTGTGGGATAGCTACCCACAGTGCACCGCTTCCAATGTCGACGCTTGCCCCGTTAGTGTGGACTCACAAAGTCCAATTACTGTCTTTAGTGTGGATACACACGTTCGACTTTGTAATATCGGTTCCACAAATTCACTTTAAGTAAAATCGAACTACTCTCGTAGTGTAGACATACCCTTAGTAACCTACATAGAACTCCAGCCAGTGTTTGCAATTAGCCTGCTAACAAGGTAATCTGGACAAGGCATCAGTATAACCCATTCTCATGCCCAGGCCTGTGTGTAATTGTGAAACCATAGCACTGCAGTTTTCACTTGGCAATTTGACCCTTCAAAAGAGCCATAGCTTGGGTACATGGTCTGTCCTGACAAACTTTCTGCCCTACAAGTAGTGGTGAAAATGTTCTATGCCAGGATTTCCTGCCAGGTGGTGCAATAATTTCCCCTCTGGAGAACTTAGACTTTTGCTGTAATAAGCCACCATGCTCTGAAGTCCTTCATGCTCTTTTGTCAATACTGCCCCCAATTGCTGGCACTAGCATCTGTGTCCAATATGAAAGGTGTTTCGAAACACAGATAGGCCAAGACAGGAGCAGTCACAAGAGTCCTTTTTAACTCTGAACATGCTAAATCACATTGTTGACCACTGAAACATTTTCCCTTTCTCAGACAACCTATGCAATGGTTTTGCAATACTGGCAAACTCAAATAAATCTTCTGTAGGTAACAGCAAAATACTACAAAACTCTGCACATCTCTGAGTGTCTGGAGAGTTGGCCAGTTCTGCACAGCTTCAATTTTCTTTTTGTCAATGGAAATTTCCACCTCACTGATTGTGTGCCTAAGTAAATTACCTCTTTTTGAAACAGTTCACATTTGGATTCAATTTCAGATTGGCAACCTTAAGGTTATCACAGACCATTTGCATCAGTTCTTGGTCAAAGGTTTTAGCATGCACCAGGACATGATCTAGGTATAGCAAACAAGATGAGAGGCATGTCATGCAATACTCTCTCCTCTAACCTCCCGAAAGTGGCAGGTCCACTGCACAACTCAAAAGCTGTCACTACAAACTGCTACAGGCCTTATCCTTCCGTGAAAGCAGTCTTGTCCCTGTCCTTTGGAATTACTTCCACTTACCAATACCCCTTTTAAGATTAAGTGAGAAAAATCAAATTGAACCAGCTACAGCATCCAGGTCATCTACATATGCTAATGAATTATTTAAAATGACTTCATTTACTTTTCTGTTGTTCACACATAATCTATGCTGCCACCTTTTGCCTTAACCAGCACTATGGGTGAGGTCCAACACCTGGTTGAAGGCTCAGTTATGCCCTCTGGATACAGTTTTTCAATGTGATATAATGCCTCTTTCCCTCTTGGTTACTGGTAAATGGTGATGCTGATATTGGGGTAAGCCAGCACATTAAATGCCTATCTTGTGCTGGACCAGTGCAATACACTTTCTGGTTAGGAATCACGAGTTGTTTTCATCTAACAGAGTCTTAGATTGTTCTGCTGCCCCTAATTTAAATGTACAGCACTCACTGGAATAAGCCCAGCAGAAACTCTGGGAGCTCACCTCCATCTCCTTCCCTTTGTAGTTTTCTTCTATAGCAGCATTTACTGATCCACTGGTTCACATTTTACACTTGTGCATTGCCAGAAACGTTCAGCAGATGAACAGGAATCTGTTAGACTCAGATCCACAAGGACAGCTAAGACTCCCCAGAGACACTGGGTCTCAAAAGCAGGTTCAATTACTTCAATCTTTCCTTAGCTGCTGTTACGATTTCTGCCCTTGGAGGCAGGACAACTTGTCCACTGCAAACCAACTGCCTACAAATCATTTGTTTCACCTCAGCCACATCTTTAAAGGGAATTTCCACATTGTAAGACATTTCTTGGCACTGGCTACGTACGTGTTAGCCAAGGTAGTGAATGAGCTCATAATTGGTTTGGGTTTAATTATGGCTATCTAGTTCTCATGCTCAAATTCTAGCGATCCAATTTTCAAACCCAATAGTCCCAGTTTCTTGGATGGGTGCACATTTCCCAGGGACTGTCTCTATTTGAGACCAATTGAGTGGTTCTGTTTTGGGTCCCCTCTTCCCTAGGCTTTTTAGCATATCTGGTCTAATCATTGTTACATTTGACCCAGTATCCACTATTCCAATGAAGTTCACAGATCCTACAACACACTCAATAGCCAAAGTCCCATTACTGTTTAACTGTCCAGATTTAAATAAAAACTGTAGGCCTGATCTTTGTACTGTCAAACTGTCCCTTCAGGTTGATGTCCCAGTGTTTCCTGTACTGGGAGAGGGAGCTTTCACTAGAAATTTGTGACACTCTGTTCTGGACACCTTTGTATTTATAACTGGCCTTTTTGTAACCAATGTTTTCAAAATATCAGCATTTAAATCTACTGCTGCCCTTAATTATGTGTTATTGCCAATTTCCCTTGTTTTACAAGTTGTATTTATCACTTTTATCTTTCAAAAATGTCAGATCATATTAGATTCCCTTTTCCATCATATGTATTAAACAATTTTTATTTGCAAGGGCTTATGATGATCAGCTTCTGTCTTCCTCACTACCAGTTGCTTCCTCTTCTGCTGCAAAGAATAATGCAAGTACCATGGCAATTTCCATAACCTCCTGGAGTATCTTGGTTCTCCTTTTGCTGAACCTGATCTGCAAGTCAGAGTCCAACTAAGCATCTATAAACTGATCCATTGTCAATTTATCCTGAAGTTCTGGTTGGTATCTGGATAGGCCAGGAACACAAGTCTCCTCAGTTCCTCTGCCAGTTGAGTTGGAGACTCTTCTTTCTCATTCTAGCTCATAGCTGTGCCAGCTCAGATTGATGGCTGGCACCACACTGCATATTAAGGACTTTTATCCAGATCTGATACCCCCCAGAAAAGAGACTAAGGTAAATTCTGTAGCACTATCAGAGCTGGACCACCCTCTTTTTCTGCCCATCTGCTGAGCATACATTTGGGCTATGAAGTTGAAATAAGCCATAAGTGTTTCCCCTCTGAGAGTTACAAATGGAGTAGAAAACTGTTGCGATGTCCAGTCTTTCCCCTGTCTTTGTCTTCTCCAATTCCATATCCAGGCAGCTGACTTCCACTGTGGCCTGTGACCCTTTGATTTACTTCTCAAGGTGATTTCTCAGCTCCTTAAGTCATTATCGCAGATCACCTCTGCTGACAAGTTCCAAGGTGGCCAGAGCTTTACCTTACTTCATGGAAAAATTTCTGCTCTATGGCAGTCAGATGGCTGGTTACCTCATTGGTTCATCTTGTCATTCCAGATTGGGAGTTTTGCAGGTGTGCTTCCCAGTCTGTCCAAATCCTTTGTAGTTTGCTGCTTCAATAGAGATTTCATCTCCACCTGCAAGTCATCTCTCTGACCCTTCTGAGAAACCTCCAGATGCTGCTTTAATTCCTAAAATATCTGGCTCATGGTTTTAAATCTTGTTTTAACATCTTCTGTCTTTTTTCGATTCCTTTTGGAGATTTGATTTCTGCAAGCACCTCCATTATTTGTTCTATCTTTGTTCACCTTGAATGCCAATTCACAATTTCTTTCTTGGAAACAGGATCCCACCCTTGACAACAGTATTGCCCCTTCTGACTTGAGCAGTTAGCCAATTTAGGGGGTCTTGCAGGTTGTTTCCATTAAGAGGAAAATGACTGATGGAGTCAACTATTTCTCTGATGCAATCCTGTTTATTTACAGCGAGTGTACATAAAGTCCTATTTCCTGGTCATACTAACCTTGCCACTCTGGCTGTGTCCTTGGCTTTCATCTGCTTCTCTCCCATCTTCTCTAAAGTGTCGCACTACTTCTCTCTCACACACACAGCTCTACCAATCAATGCCCTAGCTCCTAAGTTTGCTATATCAATCCTGAGGGAAACCCCTTGAGCCACACAGTTCAGAATTCTGTTCAAGCCTTGCCATGTACTTGTGTTTTGGATGATTCTCCTATTGTGTCAGCTGTCCAGTTACTTAAAGGAGCTCAACTGCTTTTTACAGTTATCCTGAATGAAAGGCAGCTGGTATACCCACCAACTTCAATGAAGTTTAAACCAACCCATAACACCCACAGACTTTCTACTGCAGAGGACCTCAACAAGGATCTATGCATGCTGGGTTATTCTGTCATAGATCTTAGGAAGAAACTAGGGTTATGTCTACACTGCGCCGCAGTTCTAACTTTGGGGGTGTGAATAGCAGTGTGCACAGAAGTACTGTATTGTAAGGGTATGTCTACACTGCAAGTAAAAGACCTTGGCTGGCCAGTGCCAGCTGACTCGGGCCCGCAGGGCTTGGGCTAAGGGGCTGTTTAACCGTGGTATTAACACCCAAGCCCCGCGAGCCTGAGTCAGCTGGTTTGGGCCAGCCACAGGTGTCTAACTGAGGTGTAGACATGCCCACAGCATCCACATAGAGGAGTTAGGGTATGACCTAAAAAGTTGCCTAGTTTGCGTTAGTGTAATTCTGTTTGAAGGGATTACATTAATATGAACTAGGAACCTTTTAAGTCATGCCCAGTGTCCACATAAGGGAGTTACAGCGCAGACCTTTGGTCTGCATTGCTATTCACACCTCTGTAGTCTGAACTGTGGGGCTGTGTGAGACTCTGAAGTGCAGTCTCTGTTAGGCTGGCAGTATAAATATCATACTTTTTGGCTAACCCCAAAGCCAAAAATACATACCAAAGCTTTCAAGGTTAGCACACCATCGTTACTGTGACATGGGATATCTATCCTAATGGTCGGAGCAGGAGTAAGGCTGGGTCAGCTACCAGGATGTCAGAGTCTGAGGCAGGCCAGAGGGCAAAACCAAGAGTCAGGAGACAGGCAGGGTCTGGTTATCAGATGATCAGCAGCACGCAATAGGAGCAGGTATTGCAGGGAAAACAGTCCAAAGCAGCATGAACCCAGTTACATAGACAACTGCCTGCTCCTCTGCTGGGTTTAAATAGGAGTTGTGAACCAATCAGGATGCCCAGCATTTTGTCAATCAGGTCCCAGGAATGGGGTCCTGTTTCAGTGTTCAGCTTCTCTTCTGACAACAGTGAGCAGATCAAGCAGGTAGTATGCTGGAACTTACTAAGTCCAAAGAGCCCTGTGGACCAGAATTCAAGACCTGTAGTCTGTAACATATGCTATCCTGCTCTTCCCCACTCACAAAAATGCATAAAAAGGCTGCAATTTCGTTTCCTGTGACATCATAAATATATGTACAGTAAAAGCTGTTTTATTCAGCACTTCACCAACCGGAAAGCTCTATAAACTGGCATTTCTGATCTGCATTGAAAGTCTGGTTTATAGTCTAGTTGGCACGGGGTTGGCAGGAGGGGTTACAAGGTGCTGGATCTGGGCAGCACTCACCTTGAGCAGCTCCCCAGAAGCGTCCTGTCTCCACTTCTGCCCTGAGCACTGGCTCTGCAGCTCCCATTGGCTGGGAACTGTGGCCAATGGGAGCTGTGGCGGTGGAGCCTGCAGGTGGAGGCAGTGAGCAGAGCCGCCTGGCCACGCCTCTGCCTAGGAGCAGCTGGGATGTATCGCCACTTCCGGGGAGTCACACGAGGTGAGTGCCACCCAGATCTAGCACTTCAAAACCCCTCCCATGCCCCAACCCCCTGCCCTGAGTCCCCTCCTGCACCCAAACTCCCTCCTAGAGCCCACGCCCTGAACCCCCTTCTGCAACCAGACTCCCTCCCTCTTAGTTAACCAGCATTTTGAGTAACCGGTACCCCCCATTCCCCCAACATGCTGGATAACAAAGCTCTTACTGTACTAGAATAAAATTGAAGTATTTTCTTCATGTCACCAGAACCAAAGGTAGAATTCTAGTCTTAATTTATTATTTTTGAAGGATACATTATTTAACATAGCATGTGTGTAACAGTCCCCATTCTCATATTTCTGATCTTTATCTAATTATCAAGCCAATCTGGCAAGCTAAAATGTACAACTATTTACACTCCAAACTATACATTAACATACTTACACTATTCTATCAATTCTTTGTCTTGCTTCCTTATGTAACATATACAACTACAGAATAATAATAAGCATGCACACACCCATTATTATAAGTCTGGTATAGTTCCATGCATTCCAAGGCTTATCTATAATATTGACAGGCTACTGATGGAAGACAATCTAAAACAGTTTCTACCAATTTAATAAGTTTAGCAGCGCTGAAAAGGAAAAATAAAAATGGAAATGTTGTACTATTTCTTATCATGATGAGTGCTTTTAATTTTCTATTTCAAATGAATGATTAACAGTTTTTATTTATGAAACAGTATAAATTACATGATGTATTGGTTTGTGAAGAAAAAACCCACAACAATATTCATTTCAATTTATCACAATAAAGATTAAGCATTAAAAGAAGTATCATGGACATACTAGAGACCTTTTAAAAAGAATTGCGGGCTATAAATGCCAAAATACATGACAGTATTTTGTAAAACTTAATATTGCTACATTATACATGCTAAATGTCACACTATTAACAATTTTGTTTCAAAACATGGCTATGATCCACAATGAACTTTGACTGCAGCAGACAACATAGTGTCTGAAAGCAAAGAAAACTCCTAACTGCACAATCTGTTCTGGTAAGACAACATAAGTCCTAGAAAGAAACATCACTTCGCCTTTAACAAACTAGGTTGGATATTGTTGAAGCTCTAGAAAAATCTCAATAATAATAACAACTCCTGTGTATCATATCAACAATTCATAGATGAGGCTAGAGGGGATCACTATGATCATCTATTCCAGGGGTCAGCAACCTTTCAGAAGTGGTGTGCCAAGTCTTCATTTATTCACTCTAATTTAAAGTTTCGTGTGCCAGTAATATATTTTAACATTTTTAGGAGGTCTCTTTCTATAAGTCTGTAATATATAACTAAACTATTGTTGTATGTAAAGTAAATAAGGTTTTTAAAACATTTAAGAAACTTCATTTAAAATTAAATTAAAATGCGGAGTCCCCCGGACGGTGGCCAGGACCTGGGCAGTGTGAGTGCCACCGAAAATCAGCTCGCGTGCTGCCTTTGTCATGCATGCCATAGGTTGCCTACCCCTGATCTAGTCTGACCTCCCGTATAACACATTTCAGAGAAGTCCTATGACCTAATGCCTGTTTGAATGAATACATCTCTTCTAGAAAAAGATTTTAAAAAGTTACCAGTAATGGAGAATCCACAACAACCTTCGGTAAGTTTTTCCAATGGTCAATTACCTTCATTGTTAAAATTTGCACCTTATTTCCAATATGAATTTGTCTGGCTTCATTAGGGTGACCAGACGTCCCGATTTTATTGGGACTGTCCCGATTTTTGCTTCTTTGTCCAACCGATGTTTGGTCGGGACACTGGACAAAAAAGAAATGTTGCGCTCCGCCCCGGCTCCGCCTCCCCCTCCCCCATTGGCTCCCTCCCCAAATCCCTGCCCTGGCCCCGCCTCTTCCCCAACCACACAGCATTCCTTCTCCCTCCCAGGTTTGCAGCCTTTTTTTTTTTTTTTTGCTCCACCCTCCCCTTTTTTTTCCCCTCCCCCCCATCCCGATATTTTGGACTGCTGATCTGGTCACCCTAGGCTTCATCTTCCAGCCACTGGATGTTGTTATACCTTTGTGTGTTAGACTGGAGAGCCACTTATCATTTTTAAATATTGGCACAGTAGCTTTCTTCCAGTCATCTGGAATCTCCCCAGTTTTCCAAGAGTTAGTGAAAGATCAACATTAATGGTCTAGCAATCTCCTCGGACAGCTTTTTAAATGGATGCAAGTAACCCAGACCTGCTGATTTGAAAATGTCTAACTTTAATAGCTGCTGTTTAATATTTTCCTAAGTTACTATTGGAATGGAGAGAGTGTTTCACCATCACACAATATTTCTAACACATCTAGCTTCCCCACCCCCCCAAAGTACAGGACAAAAATTTATTGAACACTTCTACCTTATTATTGACAATTTACCATTTCCATTTCCATCTAGTAATGGACCAATAGCATTGTCAATAATCTTTTTGTTCCTAATATATTTTAAAAACATTCCTTTTTATTGTTCTTAACAGAGATTTCTCCTGGTGTCCTTTTTGTTCCCTTATCAATTTTCTACCATCTCTAGCTTCTAATTTATATTTATTTCTATCAACATCACTTTTTTCCATTTGTTATATACTGTTTTTTATTTTTATAGCTGCCTTCCCTTTCCTCTGAGCTAGATTTGTTTCTTAAACCAGTGCGTTCTTCTTTCTTGTTTGTGTGACACTGGCTATTGGAACTTCTAATAAAATGTTCTTAAACAATCCAATTATTATTCAATTTTTCTGTGTAAAGTCTCTCCCCACTGATCTGGCTCATAATGTTTCCAACTTTGTGAACTTGGCCCTTTTAAAGCACACAGTAATTATATTACTGGCTCGGACTTTGTTCTGTTTGCACGTAACAAAAGCAACCAAATCATATTCACTTGCACCTAAACTACCATTAATTTTTAGTTCTGTGATCAATTCCTCTTTATCCATCAAGAGGAGGTCGAATACAGAATCCCTCTGTGCTAGATGCAACACTTCTTGAGTCAGAACATTGCATCTGTAACATTTAGAAATTCAGAGGATCTTTTCACACTGGCTGCCTGAGACCTCTGCATATGTCAGGCAGACTAAAGTCCCTCATAATCATGCAGCTTTTTTGCCTATACATTATAGATAGGATGACCAGCTCCCAAAGCACCTATTCCCTAATATGATTTGGTGGACTACAGCAGACACTAACTAGTACCCTATCTTATACTTTAACTGAGAGATTAGCTTCAAAACCAAAAATTATCTTTCACATTTTGATTAAAATTATTTGCTACTGTTTAAATATTCAGACAAAATTTTGATACATGCTTGTTTTTAAGAAAGAGGAGAGTAACCAAATTCATCTCAGTATAACTCCTGTAAACTTAGTGAAATCACACTATGGAGGGATTTGACACATGGAAATTTAGCTTTAAAAGTGAAACTTTGCCCTTAATTTACTCAATCATCTTCAAGGATTGCATGGATCTCTAGAGATAGTTCAATACAATGTAATACAGGCCAAATCCTGTTCACTTGAAATTAATGGGGTTACTCACACGAGTAAAACAAGCAGGATTTAGCCAAAACACCTGGGCACAAACTGAGGCTAGCGTTTCAGCCTATTTTTGTTTTTATTTTTATCTATATATTCAAAACAGATATTTTTTGACAAAAATCCAATTTTTCATACAAATGATTTAGAATTCATGAATCATAGGTCATATTAGGAACATTTCAGGTTACTTTAAAAAAAATATAATAGTGAGGAAAAACAAACCAGGCCTCTTGTATTTGTATTTCAGCATCACTAGAGGCTAAATAGTCTCGTGCTTGGCTGGTGTGAGGGAAATGACTTGGAAGTGGGATTAATTCCTGCTGTTTAGACCATTTATCTTTTTTCACCAAAAGTCACTGAAATTTGTTTCTCATTTCTTCAGAATCTAACATTAAGAATTTCACACAGGGAGGGGAAGATATAACCCTCTGAATTATTGCATTAATCAGATAATAAATCTTGGATTGAAATTCAATACAAAAATCACAGGAGCCCCATGTTTCCCACCACATCTTAGAAATACCTCTGTGGAGACTGTAAATTAATTTTGCAGCACAGGATCCTGTATATGCTGCTGCTCCTGAGTACATAATGCTTGTTCAGTGATAAGTGTAGAAGCCGCAGAGGCACAGTTGAAATCTTCTGTGCTCCTGTTATGAGTGTTCTGTTGTGGAAAAAGGAGACAGCTCGTTTTCCCATTGTTCTCCTTATTTCCTCAGAAGGAATGAAAAGTGTTATCCACGCTCGTCTCCAGAAAAAGTGCTCCCCAACGGGAACAGAAGAACGAAACTAGGTATGATCTGATACATTTCATGCTGCTGCTGCTGCTCCTCCTGCATAACTGGGTAAACTCTGTGTAGAAGCACAAGTCCCCGGTACTATATCTTGCATGCTCACATATCACAGGGAAAGATCCATTAAAATGCTTATCAGATTGATTGACCCTGGAAGAGGGAAAAGAACCAGAAGTGTATAGGAAGAGGAGAATGGAAGGGAAAAGCCAGGAAAGAAAAAAGAAAAAAAAAAAAAGAGAGAAGGGGCAACAACATAAAAGGGCAGTGGGAAGAGATGCAAACAAAGGGAGGAGACTGACATTGCATTGATGTTCTTCACATCTATTTGGGACAGAATTCAGCACTTTGCAACCGCACCGTAATGGCTACAGCCCTGAAGAGACAGCACTCAATCCCTGAGGCACTTTGCAAACACTTTCAAACATCAGCAGTGATCATTTCTGAGGGCTGCTCCTCATTCAGTTTTTGCATGGATTTAATTTATTTGGTAGAAAAACCAACTTAGTTAAATCAGTGCAACATTCTAGAACAGATGCATTTATATTGATATACATGTATTTATCAGTATAACTGCATCCATATTGGAGATGCACTGATTTAGCTAAGTTGGTTTTATATAAAAAAAAGTGTTTATTAGATTGATACACGGCCGGTGCAACCCATTAGGTGACCTAGGCGGTCGCCTAGGCCACTAGCATTCGGGGGGCGGCATTTTGGGTCCTTCAGCGGCAGCCGGATCTTCGGCCACCCTGGTCATCGTCGGCATTTAGGCAGAGGGAGCTGGGGTAGGGGGGTGTGGGGAGGGCCGCCTGCAGCAAGTGTGGGGGGGTGGCATGCAGGGGAACTCCCCGCCCCAGCTCACCTCTGCTCCACCTCCTCCCCTGAGCACACCACCCCCTCTGCTTCTCTCCCACCCAGGCTTGTGGCGCCAAACAGCTGATTGGTGACACAAGCCTGGGAGGTGGGAGAAGTGGAGCGGCGACGGCGTGCTCAGGGAGGAGGCGGAGCAGAGGTGAGCTGGGGCGGGGAGTTGCTGCACGGCTCCCCGGGCCAGGGGGAGCTGCCGCTGGGGGGGGCGCCTCAGGGCGGAGCTGCCGTGGAGGGATGCCTTAGGGCGGGGGGGGGGGAGCTGGAGAGCTGCCACAGGGCTCAGGGAGTGGGGGAAGGGCGCAAGATGGAAGTTTCACCTTGGGCACGAAACATCCTTGCACCCGCCCTGGATTGATATAGTTTGTTTTGGAAACTTTACAAAACAAGGTATGTGATATAAATGCCTTCATGTTGGTATAACTGCATCCATACTAGGGGATTGCTCACATTTAAATAAATAACTTCTTCTACTGATTTAGTTAAATCAGTGCAAAAAGGGAGTGTAAAGCAGCTCTGTCACGGGGTCACTCACCACACTGGTGGCTCCTGGTGGGCGTTTCGGGAATTAGCTTAGTACCAATGGGTGTGCCCTTGGCTAGTGGTGGCTCTCCACCTGCAGATCCGTTATGGCTCCTTCCTCTCAGTATCTTTGTGGCACAGCCCTCCAGCCATATCACCATCCACTTTCCCACTTCCGGGATTCCACAAAGGGATGCAAGAGTCCTTTGCAGGATTGGGACCTAGGATCAAATTAATCCCTGGGGTTCCCATGCTGACACACTATCAGAGGGGAGGCAGTTTGCGTTCACTTGATTATGGTTGTGTTAAGGGGCTAAATTAACCCCAAGCAATGATAGCCATTCTAATCTGTACCAGTCACCATGGCCCCTATGTCTCTTGCACAGCTGGGGAATAAAAAGGGCATAGGGAGGCTCCAACTATGCTTGATTCTGCCCTGATAAGCCCCATGACTGCCCAAGATTGCCCTGATTGAGCAGCTCATGAGTTAGTAATATTCATTAGGTGGGGCCTTATGACTGTGCAAATAAGCCTTAGACCAATGATGAATCAGACTTTAGGATTGTAAACCCCATAAAGCAGGAACACAATCTTCTTTTAAGTTTGTAATACGACATGCACAGAAATGGCATTGTATAAATTATAAGTACAATAATGTTTAATCAGGATATACTGATCTTTTTCATATTTGAAATTGTTGGCAAAAATGTTGGTCTAAACAAAAATCTACTGAATACTGTCAATAAAAATTTGTTGAAGATATTAACAACCTATTTGCAGCTTTCTAAAATCTGAAGTCTTCTGGTTTTAGGGTAATAAAATAACCGCACTGAAGCAAACATTTGAAATACATTTTTATACAGTATATAGAAAATACCTAATTATTATTTCTGCAGTGCTGACATCTGTTTGAGGATCCCAAATAATCTCCCACACTTATTGTGAGCATATCCTTAGAAGAGGCCATGTTTCCATATAATTCAAGAAAAACAATTTAAAAACATTAGTAAAAAGCCCATTTTTATTCCTAACTTGCCTAAAAATAAACAAAAACAATCTTTAAAATAAGGTGATATCGATCTCTCTTTGCTATAATTTTCAGCTCATGTGGCAATGTGATTAATATTTTGAAGAAGCTGAGCCAGGTGAAAATACAACCTGCAGAACAAGTTGCTTTTGAATATTGTGTTCTAGGAGACTATAAAAACTACAGATTAAATAGGGGTGTTGCAAAACTTAATTAATTAATGTTTGCAAATCATTCTGAAGTCCTTGAATAAAAAGCAACATACAAGGTGTTGCCACATGTCCTGATATTTCCAGAGTTGCACGATCTCATATTCAGTTTTACTTCTGAGGGCCTCCAAACAAAATGTCATCATGTGAGCTCTTTGGGGCAGGGAATGTCTCTTTAATAAGTGTTTATACAGTGTTGAGCACAATGGGATACACCAGTCCTTATTTGGGGTCCCTAGGAGATACCACAGTACAAATGAATAATTTTTTTTTTTAATTTGTGTGCTTGTGCCCTTATTAATTTAAGTAATGGTGATGGTTTGCCAGCTCTGTCCATTTAAATCCTTTTTATCGACAAAATGGATACAACTCAGGCAGTGTTAGTTAACTTTTCCTGCAGATTGATGGACACTGTTTCTCAATTCTGACCTGGAGATACCACTTCTGTAAGCGAAGGGGTACCCCTTAATCATCATGTTCTTTCAAACCTTGCTGCTCAAGTGGCCCAGAGCCTGGTTCTACACCAGGGGTCGGCAACCTTTCAGAAGTGGTGTGCCGAGTCTTCATTTATTCACTCTAATTTAAGGTTTTGCGTGCCAGTAATACATTTTAACGTTTTTAGAAGGTCTCTTTCTATAAGTCTATAACATATAACTAAACTATTGTTGTATATAAAGTAAATAAGGTTTTTAAAATGTTTAAAAAGCTTCATTTAAAATTAAATTAAAATGCAGAGCCCCCCGGACCGGTGGCCAGGACCCGGGCAGCGTGAGTGCCACTGAAAATCAGCTTGCGTGCCACAGGTTGCCTACCCCTGTTCTACATTATCAGGAGAGCTGGACTGAAGATATCCCAGAACACATGGCACAACTCCACAGTCAGCCTGTGGATACTTAGGGACTCATTACAAGGCATTAGATGTGTGTTTTCTCAGAGTTTGGCCACAGTGAAAAGGATCTCCAGCTAGTCCTTGTTGCTTATGTACACGTTGGTCTCTGGAGTAGTGGACTCTGTACAGGGTCCTCTGGAAGGGCATCTCAGAGAACTATTTCACAGTTGTCATCAGCCAGATGGATACCTAGCATTAGGAGGAGAATACTGGTGATAATCTCTTTGTTCTCCCTATCTGTCTGCCTGCCTGTATCCACCTGTTGCCTCTTATCTTATACTGTGGGTTGGTCTTCACTACGGGGAAACTGATGCTGCTGCAATTGATACAGCAGGGATCGATTTAGTGGGTCTAGTGAAGATCCGCTAAATTGATGACAGAGCGCTCTCCAACTCTCCGAGAAGAGTAAGGGAAGTTGACTGGAGAGTGTCTCCTATCAATGCAGCGCAGTGAAGACACTGGGGTAAGTTGACCTAAGCTACGTCGAATCCATGAATAATGTAGCTGGAGTAGCATAACGTAGGTTGACTTATCCCCGTAGTGAAGACAAGCCCTTAGATTGCAAGCTCTTAGGGGCAAGAGCTGTCTTTTTGTTCTGTGTTTGTGCCTAGCACAATGGGGTCCTGGTCTGTGACTGGGGCATCTAGGCCCCATCACAATACAAATAATAATAATAACTGGTGAAGGCCTGGGTCCTTCAAGCAAAAAGGAAGACGAGTGGTTAGAGTCAAGAGTTTCCCGAGGGTACAGAGGAGGACCAGGAAGGCTGAACTGGAGAAGCAGCATAGACAAGTTGTGAGGACCAGCTTGGCATCAGTGGAGACATAGATACTATCCACTGGGATCCCCATTGCTGCCACCTCTTGGGTTGCATCACTTGATAGTAGGAATTACAGAGACTTGCCAGTACCACACATGTTGGAGGCCGCTGTGACAATAGCCACCTGCACACATCCACAAGGGGCAAGGCAGCCAGGCTTCACAGAGTATATCTTCATTGCAAAAAAGGTGTGTTCTTAATTTGGATTAGCTAACTCAAGTTAGCTATCTTGTGTTAAAACAGCAGTGAAAAGAAAGCAACTTGATTTTTTAACTTGGGTCAGCAGCTTGAGTTTGACGCAAGTTCCCTTACAGAATTTAACTGATGCTGCTAACCTGAGTTAAAAGTTAAGTTGCTGTGTCTTGATTGGTACTTAAACAAAGTTAGCTAACCCAAGTTAAGAACACACCACTTTTTTTCTTCAGTTAAGACATACCCCCAGTAAAGTTCAGGCCCTGCTAGTGGAATGGGAGACAGTGACTGCTGAAGATTCTGCAGCCACTTGGGCATATGCCCTACTCTGAGAAGCAGGATCCTTCATGCTGGTGAAGGATTTGGTGGCAACCACTGTAGATAATTTAGTGTTACTAACTCTCACAATTTTATTCCACGTTTTGATATATTTTCTGTTTTCCTTGAATCCTCAGTTCTTGGAGTCATGTAATTATTGGAATGTGACGTGAGCATTTATTTTAAAAATAGAAAGTTTCTAGCTCTGTGATTGCAGAGAAAGCTTGAAAACATGAACCCTAAAAGGCTCAAGAAGAATAAAAATAACATTTATTATTTTCTAAAAATCCATGATTTTTAAGTCAATATCAGGATTTTGATTCTGTGGCTATAGCAGCTTTCTAGGGATCTTGGCAAGGTAAGGCATGGTGGGGACAGTAGGTGGGTGACTGGGGACAGATTATTGTTCCTTACAACTGACCAGGAGTAAGGTCTCCGAGGAAAAGGGTTGAGGACTGCTATGGCCTTTTTTGATGAGAGGAAAAACTAAAATGAATTAAAAAGAATAAAGCAAAACAAAAATAACGGGGGGGGAGGGGAGGGAGGGAGAGAAAGGAGAAAACCAAGCTACCCTCCTCCCCCTTTCTGCTGCTCCTTCCCTCACCACTCTCAAACCAAAATGGCACTGGCAAAACCCAGATAGACAGGTTTAGGATTAGATTTTTACTGGTAAATGTCAGTAAACATCAATTTCACCATACACATGCAACCCCCCCAAAAGAAAATATATCCATGAATAATAATAGAAATGTACAGAGGGTCAAACGTCAAAGTAAGAAGAATACTGCTTGAGAATTTATTAGAGTTTGATTTTAAGGCTATTTACTTGATATATTTTGACGGGACATTGACAACTTGTGTTTTAACTGCTACAAATGTTAACTTTTTGTATCTCAACATCTACAGTAATTAAAAACCTATTGTCTGACCCCCCCCACCCCATAATCAGCAACTGCAAACATTTAAATGGATTTTAAAAAGCTTAAAAATAAGCATTATTATCTGCCCAAACTATTAAAAATAAAAATTCAAAGGATCCCTGGGACAGCACACCAAGGCTGAAGAGTCTGGGCAGAGATCTGACACCAGACAAGTTGACACCCGAGATAAGGGGGAGGAGGGAAGTAATAATTTAGTTGGGCTGGTCCTGCTTTGAGCAGGGGGTTGGACTAGATGACCTCCTGAGGTCCCTTCCAACCCGAATCTTCTGATTCTTTCCTCCGACTGCACTTGAAACGGCAAACGGGAGATAATCTAAGCGGGGGTGGGGAACAAGTAAAGGCGGGGCAGCGTGACGGGTGCAGCACCCAATAGAACATCCCGTGCAGTCCAGGGGCATGAAGGAGCGAGGGGAGGCGGTTAGAAACAGGCGCGGACTCACTCACCAAGGAGGGGGCGCGCGCAGGTACGAGGCGCGGGAGCGTTTCTCCTCGCGCATAGGGGCGCCAGCGCCCCGCCCCAGCTGGCAAGGCGAGGTCTTGTGCTCCGCCCAGAGTGGTTCCGAGGGCTGTCAATTGGGGACGACTCGCGCACGCACCAAGTCGCGCGACAGGCTGCCGCGATCGGGAGAAGCGGGGGAGGGGAGCCAGGAGAGGAAACAAAAACAATCGCCCGGGCGCCGCCATCTTGGGTTCGTTCTGCACACCACACAGTGAATGGGTAGATATGAAATTACCACAGGCGAGCAGCAACAGCAGTACGGTACGAAGGACCGTTCGGGGCTGCCAGCCGGACGCTGGGGACGATAAAGCCGGCTCCTTCGTCCGTCATCGCCTAGAGAAAAGCTACGGGCTTGGCCTTTCACTATCGCCGACCCCTAAACTCCGCTCCTGGGGGGGCCAAAGTTGGTGTGCGTCGCGCCGCCCGGGAGACGAGAGGGTCAGAGCCTGCAGCAGTTTCCTCAGAGCAAGGAGTGAGCCGGGGACAGAGCTAGGGGAGGGGGAGAAGAGGGGATTCCCCTCCCCTCTTTCCAACCCTCTGCCCAGGGCTTGCCTGGTACGTGGTGTGGGAGGCAGAAGGAGAACGCAGTAAGAGTTCACCAGGCTTTCAACCCCAACCCATTGGGGGGTTTTCTTCCTAAGAAAGCAAAAGTTGGACTGAGTGGAAGATTGTCCAGGTTTCTCTCTTCTAACCACGTTGGGGGCAGGGAGAAAAATGTATCCGTGAGGAGTTGGGAGAGGGGTGTGCATCAAAGAGAAGAGCCACAAGTCCAGCTCACAGGAGAAAGAAAGCTGTCACCAGCCCGGTAAACACGGAGCTACTGGCCACATCCAATCATGTGTATATAATATTGATACCCTCTCCACCTCCATAGAAGCGGAATTCTCCTAGAAACACAGCAATCAAGGAAGAAGAGACTTGCCACGAGCCCATACATCACCCTCCTCCCCAGCGGCTGGAGACTGCATTTTTTTCAGTCATTCTTCACTGTTTAAACACCAAATATAGTCTCTTGGAGGGAATTCTTAAAGGAGTTTGAAATTCTGTGTAGAGGCAAGAATGTCTGAAATGTACAGCCTGTGTTGAACGGACAAGGAGAGGATCGTGAAAGTGGGAGGGAGGTGGGGGGAGAGAAGGGGAAACGTGCGGCTTTCTTTGACTGCAGGGAAGCCCAGAGATTTACCTTTGTGGAACTGTAAAGGCTTGTTTGTTATAAAGCTGTTGTTTCTCTCCCCGTCCTTCTGGTCACTCTACATCTCTCAGCATTATTAAAGTAAACGTTAATGCTGACCACGTGTGGCTGGTAACTTACTTTAGACAATTTTATAAAGAAACTGACAAGTTTACTATTCTCTATCAGTGGCTTACTGGTTTTTGAGTTTTGAAACGGAGATGGAACTACTTGCTCAAACACTACATGTATAACGGGAGTGAGGCCGAAAATATATTGTTTACTAATATCAGTACAACTTGTCCGGTCCAACACGACGAGGGATACTTTACAGAGCTTGACGTGGGAAAAAAGCTGAACTGTGCCCTGAGACTCGGTTCTTTTCCTAAAAGACGGTTTCCGCTGTTGACTTTTTATGGATTTTTAACTTTTTTTTTTCCTCCTGAATTGCATTTTTCCACCATTTGTACAGAAGCCAAATGACACGTGTATTTTGAAATGCGTCTCCAAACATATACACCCCTGTATCGGGGATCTCACTAGAAGGAGCTGGAGGGGTCGTCAGTATCTAAATAAGTCTGATTTTGTTTTGTGAACACTCTAAACTCCAAATATATTGGCTTAGATTGCTTTATAACGGTTAGATTTAAAGGTGGGATTTTTCTATTTGGAAGAATCAGGAAACAAGACAGTAGAAACACCACCTATATGTTCTAACTGTATTTCGAAAATGGGAGCTGCTACCAAGCTGGCGTTCGCTGTGTTTCTGATCTCTTGTTCGTCGGGTAAGTAAACTTAATTTGGTCAGTTTAAAGGTATCGTTGTGGGGCCAAAACTTGTGGGGTTAGCTAAGATTTACAAACTTCGATTAGCTTTCCCTTTTTGAGGATATTTGACTTGGAATATAGTTTCTCGTTGACAGTGATTAATTGTTTGAAGTGATAAGGTGGTTGAAGATGACAACTGTGGTGATAGCAGCTATTGTGTTCATCTTAAAATACCACAGTTCAGCACTTCTAATGTATGCCGTCTGTAAACTTAACATTAGTTTTAAATTAGTCCACTGCAGAGTCGATTGATGGAGTAAATTTAAAGCTAATCATTTAGACTAATACTGTAATTTAATTGAGTGGTCTCCTGTTTAAAATGGTCAGGAAAATATAACCAAGTCACATCTCTAACTTCATTTAGATCAGATCTTATTTTGGGGTACTCAGTGGTGAGCTTCCGCCTCCATTAGTGTGTTTAAAAATAGTTACTATACTGAAAGCACTAACATGCTATATGGAGAGGGAGCTGTGCATTTGTGTATATGCACAGTACCAAGAGAATGAGGTAAGCTTCAAATCACTATCTAGATATTTTGCAAAACCTAACTTTTTCTTAGCTATCTAATACATGGTTCTGTTTTATAACTTTTAGATACAAAAGTCCAGTTTTAAATTTACTATTTTTAGTTACAGGAAATAAAGTGGTCCAAGAATTGTTTAGGCTTGTAGAAGCATTTTTCATGGTAGCAACCAGTGTTTGGAAATTGTTAATACAATTGTATTTATTTGAAACTATCCTTCTCTCAGAGCTACTGTGATCCACTGATCCTGGGTCTTGAAACTGATTTTCATTTTTTTTAGTTTTACAGCTTGTTCTATTGCTTTTTTTTTCTTATTCCTCTTTACTTATGTAGTGTTGTGTGAAAAAGTAAAATTACTTAGTATTCTTATAATTTTGATTTGACAACTGGTTTTATCTGATCACATTTTCATTTTTCCCCCCCATAGCTGGGTGGCTAGTTTTCTGTAACAACAAAGCTTTTTAAAAAAACTAGACCCCTGTAATATATAGAATTTTGCTGAATGATATATTTCCTTGTGGTTATTAAATGGATGCAGTCTAGTCTTGTGTCTGTAGTGTTATTGATCAGTTCTGTGTGGGCTGAATTTGCTGTGAAATGGCGATCACTGCCAGAGATTAACCAAAAGAGTTGCATCTGTTTAAACAGCATAACATGTTAAAGACAGCATGACACTTTTTAATGTAAGAAAAATGATGCCAGATTTTTAACAAAATCATGATGGCTTGCATTGAAGTAGGTAAAGCCCTTCTTGAGAGCCTCTCTATGAAAGTATGACCTTCAATTTTAATAAGGCTATATATATATATATATTTTTTTTTAAGTGAATTTCTCTTGAGTTCAGGAACACTTTCTACAGGGGACTCTTCAGTCTTGTTGCATTTTAAAGCACCTTTTATTTTCATTAGGCCTCTGCTTCTTCTCTTCACCCTGCCTGATTAGAGGACAGGATAGTACAGTACAGTGCAGTCCTTTCCTAGGAACCTGCCTATCCTACTTGCTACTCAATCAGAAGCATTCTTGACCCACACAGGGCAAACCTCCCTAGAGTACTTCTAGCCTCTATTGGTCTTGGTAACAGTAGACCTGAAACTGAATGTTAATTTTGTCCATGACAATGCAAGTAACTTGTACTAGGCCAGCAGGAAGCTGGTTAAAATATTATGGAATGCATTTCATAGCCATTGTAAAATATTAATGTCTTTAGAATAACTAAAGTGTCATAGCAAATATTTCTGTTGAGTACTTCAGAGTTCATAAAGTATTCCTGATCTAGCTGTATAAATGGTTAATAATACATCCAGTTGTATTGTAACTCTTTTTTACAGTTCAGAGTTTCTAAGATTACTTAGGCTTCTTAATGTGAAATAACATGAACACAGAGGCAGATGTAGTGTTTCTTTTGATCATGTTGATTTTATGTAGCATGAAATCTAGAATGGCAAAATTATAAATATTTTTTTTAAATTCTGAAGTTAGAATAAAATTATTTTCCCCACTAATCTGGATTTCTGCCTGAGCCTTTATTAAGTATGTTGGCTAGTGTGAAGAGACGTTTACAACTTAATTCTAAGGTTGCTATTTGATATTTCTTCATTGTGGTTGCAAGTCTCCAGCTCTTCTTGTGTGTTCAGTCAACGTCTTGGTCTACAAGCAATTGCTAAAGTTATGTGTACACCAATTCATCATAATAATCTGTCCTTTTTCAAATGAAAAGGTCACATTTCTTCTTGAAAGAGCTGGGGCTGGGGGCTGTAATTTTGGGGCATTTTGCCTTACTAAATACTAATTTCAGATTAATTTGGGTTTCCTCACCTCTTCTAAATCAATCAAAATCCAGCCCTTTTAACGGAAGAAACAGAAATATCTTTCACTCTAACATGAGTATAGAAAAGGATTAATGCCTTTTCCTCATGCCACCTTCCCCTTTAATACTCATTATTAAATCATAGTGACTACCCCAAGAGATAATCACATGTGGAAATGTATGCATCAATACAAACCACAGAGAGTAAGATGGAAACTAAATAGATACCTCATCAAAGCTGCCAGTGGTCCTTTAACATGCTATACATATAAATATATGTATACTTAAATTCAGCAAGTGATTTTTTTTTTTGTAAGGAAAACAAAGAAAAACAGGGCCCTATGGCTCTTGGATACACTTGCTATGCATCTCAGTATTAATGGTACAAGAAATAAAAAGCTGTACTCTGGTAACAAACTTCTCATTGTTAACTTGGAGGTGATTTAAAATTTCTTCGGAAAAGAGGGAAGTATGCTTCCTCCTGCCCCTCCTTTTTGCTAGAGTTTATACCTTAACATCAGGAATGCCAGGACTAGTCTTGCTTGGTTTTCTGGTATGTCTTGAAGCATGTGTATTGTGGTGCCTTGTCCCTCATCTTTTTAACTGAAGGGGAGTGGTTAAAACTTTCTGCAGAATTTCTTGACAATATGCAGTCGTTGGCAGTGTTAACAAAAAGGGTTTTTTGTTTTTGTTTTTTTAACACTTAAACTAAAAAAGAAACCTTCCTCACCTGTAGCTTAGCTTTCACTGTCTTGATACTTGTGAAGTTGTCATTTCAATAATTCTCTAGCTTTGAGTCTTGTATCTTATTTAAAAAAAGAAAGCGAGAGAGACTTCAGTTGCTAATGTTTTCTTTTTTTCTTTTTAGGCTGCCTTAAGCATGCCAAAGAAGTAAGCAAACAAAAGGGTGCTAGCCCAATTTTTCACTTATTTGAAGGTCATCCTCAATTTACTCAATTTTTGGAGAGGCTTTTGTGTTTCAAAGAAAATGGTAGATCGAAAATTATTCTGTAGTAAAAATATTTTCTATGCCCTCTTACAGAGACTACTCTTTTCCCTCCCTTTAGTAAAAGTTCAAATTTTTCAGATATCTGAGAAATAATTACTAAGAGTCTAATACTCTTAAAGGTTTAGAGGTACAATGTTAGCTATTCTTGAAGACCAGAAGAAAATGAGAGGATGAGTTCTTTATTTTACTAGTGAATAGAATTTTTCAGGCTCTCCCCCCCCCCCCACCCCCCCCAAGTAATCATGGCAGTACTTACGAATCCTGCCAACAGTTCAGGAGCATCATTTATGAACTTGACTCCAACCGTGTACTCCCAGTAATCAAGCTGTGCTTCTGTAAAATAAAGTGATTAAACACTTTAAAGATGTACTGTATACACTTTTAAAAGTAGTACCAAGTTCCTATTTGTACATAAAAGAACAGTAGCAGCACAATTTTGGCTTTTCCATTCACCATTAGTGACTGATGCTCTTAACACGATCTCTGCAGCACTGTTGATAGTAGCCTTTTATGATAGTTTTCAAACATGACTACAAACAGACAGGTGTGACTATAAATTAGGTTACAACCCTCTTGTGGCCTTACATTAATGTTATAGCTATGCTCAGAGTACAATAGAGTTCCTGAGGGGGGGGTTTTCTCTAATATTTTTGCTAATACACTTCTACCCCGATTTAACATGACCCGATATAACACGAATTCTGATGTAATGCAGTAAAACAATGGGGGGGGGGGGGGCTGTGCAATCTGGTGGATCAAAGCAAGTTCGATATAACGCGGTTTCACCTATAACGCGGTGAGATTTGTTTTTTGGCTCCCGAGGACAGCCTTGTATCGAGGTAGAGGTGTAATTTTAAAAAATGTCAATACGGGACATGGAAGCAATATTACAATTGTGTTAACAGTTGTTTGAAAACTTCAGTATTGTTTTGGAAGAACTGCTTGGCAACTGTTTAATGAACACAGTTTTAGCTAGCAGAGTTCTATTGCTGTATATCTTCTACAGACATGTCTTTTTGTAAGAGTGGCTTAAGAATTACTGTTTCATATGCTCAGTGCTGTGGAAGCTTCTCTGTTTGAGGTGAAGGATACTATGTTGCAGCTGCAAAAGGATGACTGGCAATCCTGATATATAGGTCTTAATAGCTTTCAGCTGTTTTTAATAGCTTGCTTCAACATCTAAGTGGCATTCCTGCTCTTTATGCCAAAAAATTCCAAAAATTCCTCAGGACTTCATCTCAACTTGCATATGAATAAGAGAAAAACAACTTTGTTTAACCTTTCCTAGCATATCTGACTTTGCTGCCAACCTCAAAAGTTAGAAATTAGTATGGGTGTCTTCTAAAGTGATTGCTTTTCCTACATCTCACTTGACAAGGCCCTCACTTCCATTTTAAATTTCTGTCATATAAACAATGACCTGGATCTCATTCTTTGCAACTTATTTCACTCTGTGTGAACTAGGTGTTCTTTCTGAAGTAACATCGCGCTTCTCTTTCTGAGTCCATGAAGCCACACAGTAGCATCAAAATGTTTGTCTTTACACAGAAGACATGGGGAGGGGGGGCAAATTTATTGGGAAGAAATAGTCAAGTCTAGTCATTTGGAGAATTATCTGACTTGGGATTAAAGTTTAATGTTTTTTCAAGGCAGCGATGTCCAGACCTGAAAGAAGAATTGAGCTAACACTGGGTGGAAAAAGGCGTAATAAACTGGGATGATAGAGGGTTCTGCAGGACACTCTTCTCTACCCTTTAAATCTGCTTTCTGTTAGTGCTTCTGAATGACAAGTTGATTAGTCAGTTGTTAGACCATGGGGAAGTAGCCAGAAAAAAAAAGGGAGGGGGGCAGAAGTTTGTAGTCTAGCATCCAGAAAGTGTTCTTGAGTGTTCCTGTTAAATGAGATCAACAGATTTCAAGTGCATCATTTTGTGTTTATTGTGCGTTACTTCAATAACGCCTTTAGATTGTGCACCGAAGGATTCCTTACAAGGCACCTTTCCTGTTCTTTCCCTCTGCAAACACTGTGATTTAAAATGGTACTGTAGGACTTAATTCTCAGTTGCTTTCTTCCTCCACGGTGCTGAACAAAATTATCTTTTTTTTAAATCTCAGGAAGTGCTATTCAACTTGGCAAGATAGAAGCTATCCCACAGAAAATGTAGGGTTATCACCATAGTGCTCAAATCCCAAACCCCTATAGCTAGACATGGAGGACATATGTTAGTTAAATCAAATACTTTTTAATTCCTGAATATGTTCCATGGCACATACCTACACTAGTTGTTGTGAAGATACAACTCTGAAATAGTTTAACAGTACAGTAGAATACTACTTGGCTACAAGGAGAAAAACTGCTGGAATTTTCATGGAATAGGGTTCTATGAATTGCTTATTTAGAGCAGTAGCTGGAAACACTTAAGTGTGGCTAGGAAAAAAAATGGACAGTTTGTTTACTACTGGAAATCTAAATCTTTTGGGTTAAGTATGAAACAACTGGAGATGATGGGAGAAGGCAACAACCTAGTGAGAAGCTCATTTCTCCCGCTCTGCCTTCCCTCAGCTGCTGACATGGTGCTTGTTGCGGTTTGTTGTTCCTGCCTTTTGGAGAGAAAAGGCAGTATCTTTTGTATCCACTTCTAGTTAGTAGGTGTCAGACAAGTTTTGAAAATGTATCCTTTTCTAGTAGCTAGGACGAAGGAGCTTTCTGTTTGTTCTTTCAGTTCAATCTTCTTTTGCCTCCTTACCCCCAAAGTCTTGTGGAAGCTGTACCCACTTCACAGGTAGGGGGCTCTGGAAAGATGGGGCAGGATGGTTCTCATCCATTCTAAGCCCCCTGCATCCTTATTTATTTATTTTCAGGCTAGTCCTTTCCATCAGTGACGCTAGGGCTCCCTTCTTTTAAACTTTTCCATGCAGCAGCATGGATGTGGCATATTTACAATTTTATTGTCAGACTTTTTTGAATAGCAGCAGTGTAACCTGGAGTTCTTTGATTTTATCCACATCAGGAGAATGGAATTATGAGCAGCAGCAGATAGTTGAAACTTTATGCAGATTTAGGAAGCTAATGCTGCATGGGTTTGTAAGGTTACTTCAGCATTCCTAAAGGCTAGACACTTCTAAAATCAAAGATGAAGTTCTGCTGAAACTCAAGTGGGTGAAGTTTTTCTTCTTTTTTTTTTTTTTTTTTTCTCTTTGAAGTTGAGGTTCCTCTTTTAACCTCGTTAAAATTAAGTAGGATGTTCTGTGGTTCCCATACTTTTCCTTCTTCAATTTCTGTACCTCTTCTCTTCCTCGTCACCCCCACCCCCAAAGTGACTAGTTATGAGTTACCGATGGTTATATGAGTTGGTCTGTCCTTTTTAGACATAGGTGAGTGTCCTTCCTGCCTCCTCTCAAAACAGCCTTAGGAAAAAGGAGTAAAAGCTACAAAATCCAGCCTCTTAAAGACACTAGCTGTCTTTTATGCAGGAGATGCTAAATATATGGAACGCCAGAAGCTGGAAAAAAATTTGAGAAAGCTCTCACCCATGGTTGCTAAATGGATGCACAGTTGAATAACCAGTACCATGTTTAGGGAGAATTTGTATTCATTGCTGTTGGCCATGGCCTCTTCTTTTCTTTAATAAAAAACCTGCAGCCTTGGATTATAGAAGTAGGCAAAAATCCTATACTCTTCTATTGTTTATTACATAAAACACAATATAGGCTTCTGATGTCCTCTTTGGTTGCAAAAATTTACCTCCACTCAGGAACCTGACTCCCAGTCCATCATTTTGTTATTTTAAGTCGGTCACTTCAGAATGACAGCTTTGACTTGGAAGGGTAACTTCCTTTCTGAAATAAACACTTAAAACAGTGGACCTAGTTCACATCTTAACTCTTGTGATGGTCCTCATTTCGGTGATTCTATTCATGCCTGTCAGCTTGGAGCTACACCAGTTACGTGCTGATCTACTTATCACATAATGTGAAATCGAGCTCAAAAATGTTTCTTTATTTTCCAATCCCATTTTCTTTTACAAATTTTTGATTAAGAAACTACACATTGATTTTACCCAACCAATACCATTGGAAATAGTCACTCCAGACTGAGGCACCTGAATCTCAAAAACATAAATTATTCATAGGGCATCTTTTTTCATTTGGTTATCTCTAACCTTGAGCCTTAAAGCCTGCCCAAGCTGTTGTAGATTGTCTTTGTATTTTAAAACTGCAAACAAGTGTTTGTTAAAGCATCCCTGCAAATGTGAAATCTAGTCAACTTTTGAAGAGTGGTGATTTAGATATTGTGTATGCCGCCATGTTCCCTGGCCAGACCTTGTGGTTTTACAATCACTTTGCTAGTTTTAAAAAATAAAAATAAAAATTTTCCCACCTCTATTGATGTGGGAAAGAAACACACAAATAGGAATGGTTTGACTGACTAGAATCACTGTCATCAAATACATTACATAATCAGACTTAAAAATGGGTGCAGGTATCTTAGTTGTACTAATCTTGGGTGTTAATTGGTAACACTAAATACTTTACACTGATATTATTTAAGTTGATATCCATTTTAAATGGCTGAAGGGTTTTATTTGTGATTTCATATCTCTCAGTTGCAAAGCACAAGCGTATTCATTGTTTCACAAAATTACAGAACTTTAAAGAGAATTGACAGATCTGAAATGGAGCAGAGATTATCTGTGTAATTTAGCCAATAATATCTTCACTGCTTTTTTCTGTGGCGATATTTTAAACTGAGATTAGTGTGGGACAGGTTCTTATTCTTTTTTCCTTTATGCTGCTTTTCCTGGTGAAGGTTGCGGTGGCAGCATGGAGAGTAGAGAGGCCCAGATCTCTTCCTTTTCCTCCACAACAGGTTCCAGCTTCTCCTGGCGGATTCCCTAGCGTTCTCAGGCCAGCTGGGAAATGTAATCCTTCTAGTGTGTCCTTGGCTAGCCTTGGGGCTTCCACCCAGTGGGACATGCCCAGTATAGTTCCAATGGAAGCCTCCCAGGGGGCCTCTTTATCAGGTGCCTGAACCACCTCATCTGGCTCCTCTTGATCTGGAGGAGTAACGACTCTACTCTGAGGCCCTCTCGAATAGCTGAGCTCCTCACTATATCTTGGAGCAGTGGTTCTCAACCTTTCTGTTGCAATAGCATATTCATGTTCCCAGAAGAGTGTGGCAGGCGCCGGATGACCAGCCACCGAAATGCCGCCAAGAGGCGACGTCTTTGAGAAGCGGCGTCGCCGAAATGCCGCTGAGAAGCAGCAGCATTTCAGCGGCGACGCTTCTTGGTGTTGCTGCTTCTTGGCAGCATTTTGGCGGTTGGTTGTCCAGCGGCTGCGCTCCTCGGCGGTGGGTTGTCCGGCAGAAGCGCTCCCTTGTCAGTAGGCAGGCGCACATAAATGCCCTGGCGGGCGCCATGGCACCCCGTGGCACGGCATTTGGGACCATTGTCTTGGAGGGTAATCCCAGCCACTCTGCAGAGAAACCTCATTTGTCACTTGTATCTGTGATCTCGTCCTTTCAGTCGTTACCCAAAGTTCATGATCATAGGTGAGGATGGGGACGTAGCGTGACCAGTAAATGCAGAGCTCCATATGAAAACTCAACTCCCACTTCACCACCATGGGTCGGTACAGGGCCTGCATCACTGCCACCGCCACACCAGTCTGCTGGTTAATCTCTCGCTCCTGCTTGCCATCACTTGTGAACAAAACCTCTGGATACTTGAACTCATCCATTAAGGGCAACTACTCCCCCTCACCTAGAGAGCAGTCCACTTTCTTCCAGTTTGGGCTTCCCATGTCTACTCGGTCAGTGTCCTGTGCGTTAGATCCAACTCACCACCAAGTGGTGATTTGGTTGCCAGCTCTGTCCCCTTCTTCATCCAGTGTACAGAACAAATGGCCTTAGGTCCAGTGAGATGACTCTAAAGTCAATCATTGATCTTTGGCCCAAGGTGCTCTGGTATCAAGTACATTTATGAGCAATCTTGTGTTCAAATCCATGAGTAGCACAGAAGTCCACTAAATCACCTCTCATCTCCAGATCAGGGAGGCCGTTCCTCCCAATCACTCCCCTCCACGTATCTCTATCGTTCCCTACATGAGCATTGAAGTCCCCCAGTAAAACTATAGAGTCAGTATGTGGCACTCGGTTGAGCATTGATTTCTACCATTTTTAGAAAGGCAGAGTATTCTGAACTGCTTCTTAGGCATGTAGGCGCAAACAGGGTTTTCTTCTGAGGCCCAAGGTCTCATTGAGGCAACCCTTTTTTTCAACCAGGAAAAACTCCAGCTGCAGAGCACTCAGCTGGGGACTTGAGTATCCTCACACCCACGCAGGGCCTCTCACGTAGGGCCATTTCTGAGTAGGAAAGAGAGCACCCTTGATCGAGAAGTTTGTTTCGGGAGGTGAGGCCAACTATATCTAGTTGGTACCCTTCCACCTCTTCCACGAACTCTGGATGCTTTCCTGCCAGCGAAGTGACATTCTATGTGCCCAGAGCCAGTTTTTGTTGTGGAGGGCCAGTCTGTCGTGGTCTGTCCCTCTTGCTGCCTTTCTGGCACTGCACCCGACCCTTACCCTTTGCCTTGTGGGTGGTGAGCCCATGAGACAGGTCCACGTTGTCTTTTCAGACTGGGTCTGGCCAGGTTACATGGGATCCCCGATCACTAGATGCTCACCTGATACCACCCCCAGGGATAGGTCCCTAGTCTAGGCGAGGTTTGTATGATCATTTTGGGGCTTTCATGAGGGTCTTGAGGTGGATTATCTTTAGACTGGAACCTCCCCCCAGACTTTATTCCCCTAGGAGTGACCCTACCAGGAGCACGAGGCTCCAGACAACATAGCCCTGGGGTTCGTTGGAACACGCAAGCCCCTCCCACCATAACAAGGTAATGATCCTTGGAGGGATGTGGGACAGGTTATCAATTATAATTTTCATTAAAGATTTGATTCTTGAGTTTTGAATTTGGCAGGGAGACCAGTTCTAATTAGCAGCTTAACGAAAAATATTTGTGCTATATTAAATTTGATCCAAGAGCTTGCTTGCAAGGCTTATACCACTGATTGATTGCTTTTTAAAAGTCTGCTTATGTATTTACTTAATGGAAATGGGTCTCGTACTGATTAACGTAAATTTTGTTTAATTCATAGCTTGTGGCATACACTAAGAAAAGTGAGTTAATACTCATAATCCATCCTTAATTTGTGGTGTTCTGTGTTAGCATTAGTAAAATATCAGATTAATGCATTGAGTAAGACCTGATCTGAATTGTGGGATGATCTTCGCAACTCAGCTGCAATTATTTTAAAAAGACACGGAAAAGTAATAATGGACCTTTATTAATTGTGGTAATTTGGAAAAGCCACAGCAGAACTACTTGTTTAAGAAAAATTTGCTGGAACAATGTAAACACTCAACTATTATGTTATGCCTGTACACTTTTTTTTTGATAACCAGACAATTTGGTGCAATTAGAAGGCTGTAACCAGAGTGGGACAGCCACCCGTGGTTCAAAGTCAGGAGGAGGAGCAGAAAAATGGCGGGGGAGGGGGGGACGGACAGTAGGGGTTAGAGCTTTGTAGCAGGCATGGTATTGCCACCCTTATTTCTGTGCTGCTGCTGGTGGCAGCACTGCCTTCAGAGCTGGGGGCCTGGTCAGCAGCTGCCATTCTCTTGCTGCCAACTCTGAAGGCAGTGCTGGCACCAGTAGCAGTGAGTAACGGTGGCAATATCATGCCCGCTGCAGGGCTCTAACCACTACTGTTTTTTCTCTCATCCCTCTCCCCTGCCCCCAGGCTTTGCACCCTGGTTACATCCTTGCCCAAAACTCTCCAAGATGATTTTAATGTATTACTGGGGGGGAAAGTGTATGGTGGAAACGTCAAAATGTATGCAAAATTCTGGGCTATGCCAAGTAAGCCAATTTAAAACAAAAATTGCTGTGCAAGCCTAATAGTGCGAAATCTGCAACTTCTGCAATATTGTGAATGAAGTAGGACCTTAATTATGAACCATGTGTGCATGAAGAACAACATTTGAGACCATAAATTAACTTGCTTGCAGTTCCATTAAAAAGCCAAGAAATATTTTGATTCTTGCCAAACAAATGTTACTAATACTTCTCAAACTTGCAAACTGTACCACTTAGAACGTTAGGACACTTGATGTTCTACCACTCCTCGCCCCCCTCCCCCTTAAATCTTTAATGACACCTAGTAATATTTATAGACTAGGATTTACAAATAAGCAGAAAGGAGTGACGTTCCCAGTACCCATTTTACTTTTACTGGGATTTGGGTATTTAGATCGCTCAGGCCCCTTTTGAAAGTTAAAGCTGTGATCTAATACATAGGGCTTGTCTCCACTTACTGTGGATTGACGCTGCAGTGATCTATCCACCGAGGATCGATTTAGCGCGTCTAGTGAAGACCTGCTAAATAGACTGCCGATCGCTCTCCTGTCTACACCAATATGAGAAGCATAAGGTAAGTCAACGGGAGCCAGCGTGGTGTAGACACAGCAATAAGTCGACCTAAGGTATGTCAACTCCAGTTATGTTGTTCATATAGCTGGAGTTGTGTAACTTGGGTCGATTTAACCCCATAGTGTAGACCTGCCCATAGTTTTCTTATACCATTAGAAGACTCTCATTAGTGGTAAATGAAACAGCACTTCTTTTGCTTTGATGCTGTTCACTGTATAACCAGGGTCTTGCTGTACTCAGAGAAACTGGGCCTAAATTCTGCAGCTAGGCCCTCATTTATGTGGCATAGTGATTCTTGATTGTGTGGTGCACAGACTCTTCTGCGCAAGATTCAAATTCTAAAGTTTGTATTGACTTAACTAACATGTAAACAATGCAGTTAGTACAATACTCAAAATGCATTGCGGAACTCCGTTCAGTTTTATGTTGACAAATGTTAAATTGTTGAGTGTCAGGAATTGTATGTTGATGACACAATTGCATTGCAGATTTTACTGGGAGAAACTTACAAGTGTTGGTAGCTGGTAGTGGGTTTGTTGGGAGTACCCAGATGGTATGGGCAAACAGCTCAAAACTTGAGAGATGAGGCTTCTGACACTGGAGAGGAGGGGATGTATCTCTTCTCCTTACAAAAAGAGGAATGTGGGCAGAAGCTGGTTTTCTGCGCCAGCAACCCTTGAAGGACATGAGCTGCATGCCCCTGGAATCAAAGATTGCTGAACCAATATGCCTACTGGAGACATTTCAAGATGAAGTCTATAAAATGGTGATCCTGCCTTGCATTCCAGAGGATTTTTTGATCCTGAGTCGTCTCAAGGAAACCAGCCTACACGTTTCCTGGGGTGGCCTGCCACATCACTATTACCTTTGATTCACTCATCCAATACTATGCTTGTCCATTTGGATGTTCAACAGTGTGAAAACTATATTTACAAAAGTGGCCGATATGGGTGGTGGTAGAAAGCCGAAGATGGGGGTGAAAAAAATAAACAAGCTTCCATTCTTGGTCTGAAACAATCCAAGGTTACTGACTTCAGGGAACATGATGTAATTTTTATTTAATTTCTTCCCCAGATTTGAAAGAGTGGGGCTTACTGGGACAACTGTTGGGGATGGGAGTTTTGAGTGGGGAAAGTCCAATCTATTAAGTAGTTTTAAGGGTGGAGAAAGCTAGAGTTTCTTGAGGGCTTTTGCTACTGCTTTTGATTCGATAGTTTAAAAATAAACATTACGCAGTCACCCATAAACATTACACAGTCAGTCACCCATAGTAAAAAAAAAAAAAAAAAAAAAAAAAAAAAAGTGTCTCATGAATGTTATAAATCATGTTTCTCAACCTTTTCCCATACTGGAACAGATAGGGAACCCTTTTCATTTAGCAATATGACACTGATACTTGTTCATGACCTCCATATGAGAGCCTATGCATCTGAAAAGAAGCTTTCAGAGCAAGCCAGTGCTGATCAGTGACTGATTAAGCGCAAAGCCACATTTACCAGGAAAATTTTTTGCATGCTGTCTTAATTCAAACTATGTGCTCAGAACTTTGCCATAGGAAAATCAATGAACTTCAGTGTGTAAAAGGAGTTACTAATATCAAATGCCTATTTCTTCATATAAAATAGTGAAGAGGAATGCATTGGTTGGCTTACCTCTGTTAATTTTCATAACGTTTAGAAACTCATTAAGTGCCTCTTTCAATTCCACTAGCATCTCTTTCCCCACCAAAGCTGCTTTGTATTGCTGGTCAGGAAAAAAAAGGGACACAACTTTTACGAAAATTAGTATGAGCTTTTTTTTTTTTTTTTTTTTTCCCCCCTTCTCCAAAAATTGCAAAATTAGAAACTTTTCAACCAGCTAACTTCCTGGTGAATTGAATATGCCCCAATGGCTTCAGGTGAAAGACTGGATTCTAGTCACAAGGGTGCTGTTTTCCAGTTGCAACTGGGGCATCATCAATGAAGATACCAAGAATGATGCCTGCAAGAACTGATTCTTGGAAAACTTCAAATATTTCTTTTCTTGTTTAGCACACCTATGAGTGGACAACACAACAGGCAGTTCTATTTGAGGGACGATAAATGAGGACCGATCTTAAGGGACTATCTGTAGTTTCTGTCCAGTTGTACTGGCTCTTCTGAACAGCTGTTCCTGGATGTCTGCAGTTATATCGTGAATTTATCTAATGATTGCATTACTGGAGAGGGTAATTATCTTGGCTTGACTGGCAACAGTAGATCCTAGCAGAACATTAAATAGCATCCAAAGCACATGGTACAATCCGTGTTTCCCCAGTTGAGAAGCTTGGCAGTTTTTTCTGTTTACAGTGTCACCAAGTACGATGCTCAGAGGTTTGTGTGTTATAGCATGGCAATACTATAACACAATAGTCTTCTGAATTTGTAAATACATAAGCTTTTCTTTAATTCAGTAGTTTAATAATAATTTTATAGAGAGAAATGCTTGTCTCCAGTTGACCCCTTTTAGTGGGAATATGCACGCCCCAGAATTCTTTCACAATTACTATGAACACTTCTTTGAAATATTATGGTAGCTGATGTGCATTCTGGTTCTGAGTCCCCCAGAGAGGACCAGCAGCTCCATTGAAGAGAGAAAAAGAAGGTGCTTGGGACTGTCCTGCTTACCTGGCTTGGAGGAATAGTGCAGGGAGCATGCAATGCAATGCAATCCAATTAGCAGGGGCACAAGACAGTTGCAGACAAATTTCAGTGTGGCAAGTAAGGGAGATAAAACAAAAGGTTGAGCACTTGGCTGTGGTAAAATGGCAAATAATGCTCCATTCCATGGCATCATGGAAAAATGTCAAATTCCACAGCTGCAGAATGGCAGAAACCACATTTGAGATGAATGGGACAGTTAACACCGTTTAAAGGTTATTTTAAGCTATCTGAAGATTTAGTTGGGTCTGCACATGGATTTTATGCTTGGCTCATGTTTTCAAAGTTATTTTCAAGTGTAAGGATAAGATATATAATTTTTTTTGTTTTTGTTTTAGTGAAAAGGTAAGAGTGTGCCTACAGCCACCATGAAACCTGTTTGCAGCCTTTTGAATATGAGAAACTGAACCAAAAAAAAGTACTTTTATTCTGGAATAAGAGTGCTTATGCAGGGAGTTATGTAGCCGTATATTTATACTGGTATAGTTGTAGTAAATGTCCCCGTGTAGACCAGCCCTCAGTGAGTGGCTAATTAGGCCTGGATTGTCATTTTGGTAGCAACATCTGCAGTGATGAGCCTGTTTTTTTGAAAACTCGGAATTGGGGGGAATCAACACACACTAATCTAGAAAATGGAACATCAGGAGAAGTTTTCTTCTTTGATACCTAGTCGTTGGCTCAGCAGCGATGGTCAAATGATATCTCTCCACCACATTCTGTCTTGTATTAGCTTCATGGCTTCATCCATCTTCAGACTTTTTGTTGTATGTTATTCTTCACTGTCTATCCAACTCATCCTCTGTTTTCTGGGTATTGCCATATATGGCATCGTTTCTAGGTCCATTTTTGTCATGTGTCCAAACTACTGCAATCTTCTTTCTTGAATTTTCTGTAACAGTGTTACTTCTTGCCCTAGCTGTTTTCTCATCACTTCATGTTTTTTTTAGAATAAAAAACAAAACAGGGATACATAGTAAATGAACAGTTTCTCCTTATAAACATTGATTCACAAAAATTTAAAGGAAAGATTGAATGCCTCTGAAGAAGCGTCTTCAGAAAAGTGCTAGCTTGTTGAGGCCTCGTAGTAGTTCTGTGGGTCTTAATACATGCTAGATGTCTCATGTTTCTCCTAGTGCAGAGGCACAGCTTTAAATTTTTTTCAAGTTCCAATATTCATCTTCCCACCTGGGTTACAAACTAAAGGGTGAATGATCTTCTTGCAGAGTACCAAGAGCAAGGAAAGTTAGGGCAGATCTACAGTTAAAACGCTTCTCTAGCACGTCAGTGAAGATGCTACTTCTACCAAAAGGAGAGCTTCTCCCGTTGGCATAGTTAATCTACCTCCGCAAGAGGTGGTAACTATGTAGAGGACAAGCCCTCCCATCGACACAGCGCTGCCTAGACCAGAGGTTAGGTCGGTATAACTGCATCACTCGGGTGTAGATTTTTTCATACCCCTGAGCAACATAATTATGCAGATTGTAAGCTTATGGTGTAGACCTGACCTTGGTTCTCAACAGGGACATACGCTTTTTTCACCTATGAAACTTCATTCTTAGGCTGGCATGTAAAATCTACCTCAAGACTTAAGTTCTAGCATATTATTATGGAAGAATGCTTATCAATAACACTCGGCTTGGCCAAAAATACTATGGAGTAGGCACCTTAGGCGTGGCCTACAATCGGCAGTTTTACTGGCATAGCTATGCCTGTTAGGACTTCATACCAACATAATTATGCTGTCAAAAGCCCTGGTGTCAATGCAGATGTACCAGTAAAAAAAGTCCTTTTGCCAGTATAACTTTTTTTTTCTTTTCTTTTGGGGATGTAGTTTAAGCTATACTGGCCAGAGTTCCTTTGCTAAAATAAGCTGCATCTCCACTAGGGGGCTGCCAATATATATCTATACTAGCAAAATTTTTTAATTATCAACACCGCCTCAGAAACACTTCGGAGGGAGAACAGTCCACGTAAGATCTGATGACCCTAAAAACTCCAGTTTGCTACCCTGTAGATCAGTGGTTCTCAAACTATTGTGCTGGTGACCCCTTTCACATAGCAAGCCTCGGAGTGTGATGACCCCCCCCCCCTTATAAATTTAAAAACTCTTGTTTATATATTTAACACCATTACAAATGCTGGAGGCAAAGCAGGGTTTGGGGTGGAGGCTGACAGCTTGCAACCCCCCTGAGGGGTCCCGACCCTCAGTTTGAGAACCCCTGCTGTAGATCAACCAAACAATTGATGACTCAACCAGAAACATGTTGCTCCTTGGCTGGGCGGTAGTCTCTTTGTTCTTGGTTGTTGTACCAAGTCAGTTTCCATTGGTTTGTCATGGAGTTGGGTATATTGTAACTTGTTTACACTGTGTATCTTATCTATATTTTATATACATAGACTTTAATTACATGCAGGCAACTCAAGGAAATTGGCTAAGTCACACCAAGCAGCCACCCAGGAGCATCTGCCTTCATTGCTGTCTCTCTAGATCTTGAACTGTCCTGCCGCTACCACAGAACCTCCATTTTATGGCTGCCATATCACTCTCCACTCTTGAGCCAGAAAAGTAGTAGAAGTTTCATTGCTACAGTAATCACACTGTCCTTTGCTGATGTATTATTGGTCAGCCAATTCAGTACAGTGTGTGAATTGTGGAATAAACTTTCACACTACAGAATACATGAGCAGTAGTGTTTTTCAAAGACTCAGTGCTCTTAGTATCCAGCACATTTTTTAGTTTATATATGGAGATAGATATCTGAATCCCATCAGTTAAACTGTAGAACAGAGAGTAACCAGCTGGCAATTGTTTCTTCATCTTCAGTATGATTCCCAAAGAGAGGCTTTTGGGCGTTGTTATGGGAAGAATTATTCATATTTTCTTAACGTGAAGCTTGTTCTCTTTACTTTGTAGTTAAAATGTCTGGTTGGAAGCTTAAAGGTCAATTTTAAAGACCATTTTTAACAAGTGAATATTAGAGATTACAGTTCTTTAGAATACCAGCTGGTGGGGTGACCAAAGGACTTGCAATTAGTTGTTTGCTGCTGCCTGATAAGCTGAATTACCAACTCAGAACTGTCAATTCTGAATTAGAGTACTGAAATATTTATAAATGCATTTGCCAAATGAAACATTCAACTGTTGTGATTGGAAATGAACTGGCATTGCATTAATATATTAAGATGGCTTTAATGTGGCATTGTTTTGTAATACCCTTGTAGAAGGATGAAAATACTCCTTCCTCCTTCCATTCTCCAATCTTTTCTTTTTATGAAGGCTTTTTTTTTTTTTTTTTTCTCTGACTTGATTGCTCTAACATATTTTTGTCTCATAGTTGAAGTTACTCCATCTCGGTGAAGTAACGTTTAACTGTAGCTACAGAGCAGCTTTATAAGTAATAATACCTAGCTCTTATAGTAAATATGAAATCACTTCTCCATCAGTCTAACAGTATTAAGGATTAGTTGATTTTTTTAACCTAAAAATGTGCCTTTTTAACATTATGGAACACAAGAATGATGTATCAAAGCTTCAGGTAACATCACAATTTGAAATATTTTAGTCTGTTGCCTGCTTGAAAGTGTAATACATGGATTTCCTAATCTGACAGTCTTTCTCCCTTGATTTGATTATCTCCTGACTGAAAAGATGCTTTGTATTTGACATTGACCATTTAAATTTTAACTAAATATTACATTAATATCTCATTTAGGGGTACTTGGTTTTTCTGTTTTTACTTGAAGCAGTCTTGTTATAATAGAAATCACAGTTGTTGTAGCAGGGTGGACACCTGCTCCTGCTTGAAAGGGCCTGAAACAGCCCTGGAGGAGGACTGGGGCTGATTGAGGAAACTGCTGCAGCTGGGCCATGCCCCAATCAGGCCCCAGCTGGCCTGTATAAGGAGGCTGGGAGCTAGGAGCTCAGCAGTCTCTCTCTGCACTGAGAGAGAGTGAGTGTGAGACAGAGTATCTGGGTGGAGCAGGGCAGGGGAAAGGCTGAGGAGCTGGGGAGCTCCAGCCTGGAAAGCCCCAGGCTGCGGCCTAGCATTGGGCCAAAGGTACTGGGGGTTGCAGAGGGCAGCCCAGAGGTAGCCAAGGCAGCGGGTCCAAACCCAGCCTTGCCTGTGATGAGTGGCTGATACTGCAGTCTGCCCCAGGGCATGGGGCTAGATGGTGACTGGCAGTAGCCTGATACTGACGCGAGGTGGGGTTAGTGGGTGGGGGTTCCCCTGGGAGGGGAGACCCAGTATGTGTGGTTACTGCCAGGGGGCAGCACCCACAGCAAGGGGCACCGGGGTCCTGGATGGGACACGGGACCCAGTAGAAGCAGCAAGGCGGATCACTGGCCTGCAGAGGGCGCTCCGGAGGCTGGATTGAGCTGATTCCCCAGACGACCAGCAGGAGGCACCGCAGGGGTGAGTCTGGCCCCTTACAGTTGTATATTTCTGTTGTCACTCCACACTAAATAAGGATGAAGCCTCAGGTAGTATAATACAGCCAAATACCTCCAAAACCAGAAAACATCTTGGAACTATTCAAGATTACAGAATGTAGATTTAAGTCCAAAAAAACATAATTTAGTAGCAGGGGAGGAACAAAGACCTCATCAGTCTCTTAATTCTTATGAAACGTAACTTTATAGAAAGCTGTGCATTAGGGGAAAAGTAGACACTGATGAAGATAAATGAACTCCAACCGCTTCTAATGAGGATCTTTTTTTTATTTTTATTAAACTAGCAAGTAAAAAAACGTCAGTTTATTAATTGACAGCACTGAATTAGGCCTGAATTTAGGGGGACTAAACTGCCTGTCTTTGATGGAGGCATTGATGTCCCTGTGTGTGTTTGTAGTGCATGCCCATGAATGTTCTATTATGCAAAGTATCTCCTCTTTAAATACATAGAAAAATAAAAAGCATTGTCCTTTCATATACGCTTAAGATACTGCTCGTGGTGCTCTAGAATTCAGACCCTTATACTCCACATGCACCCAGATTGCCAAAGGTAAGTGCCACAAATTTAAATAAGCATGAAGTGTACAAACTATTTTTTCCACTTATCTTCTGTTGCTTTCACTCATGACAAACATTTTGGTAAAGCATATATAAAATTTCCCAATCTGTATCTCTAATGAAAGTGTAGTTTTTAACCCCAAACTAAACACATGGGAAAACAGAATCCTAAAGGACAGTAAATACTGGAATGGAACATCCAGAAAACATTTTAGGATAAGTACTTCAAGTTGTCTCAGATCTGGTTGGTAATTTAACTTTGCTGTGCATTGCCAATTTTTTTATTTGAGAAACTGCATGGAATTGTTTATTATACAAGATTTTAGAACTACTAATGTTCAGACTTGTCTGTGCTATGAGTGCAGTAGAAAAAGGCATACATTTTTAGCAAACTGGTCTTATATTTGTCATCTTCACGTTAATGACTTGTTTCCAATACATCTTACAGCAGACATGAGTCAAATTTGATCAGATCGTTAATGTCTTTATTTTACTTGCTGCTCTCTGTCCAATGGGACTTTCACCATAGTACAGTCTCATTGAGAATCTAATTTATTTACTAAACTTTTAAACTAAGCAGACTTGAAGCTTAGAAATCATTCTTCTGTTGTGCTGTTTGTAGAATTTACTTGATGGAAATGATAGATGACTTCACTGTTTCTGCAAAACGAACAGGAGTACTTGTGGCACCTTAGAGACTAACAAATTTATTAGAGCATAAGCTTTCGTGGACTACAGCCCACTTCTTCGGGCTGTAGTCCACGAAAGCTTATGCTCTAATAAGTTTGTTAGTCTCTAAGGTGCCACAAGTACTCCTGTTCTTCTTTTTGCGGATACAGACTAACACGGCTGCTGTTCTGAAACCGTTCGCTGTTTCTGTTAATTCCTCTTCATCCAAAGTATTTTTCCTCTGCCTGTGCTCGAGTTGAGGGTTATGTTTCTTCTGTAGTAGCGAATGACCTTGCAGACGATTAAACCAGTACTGTAATGGGGCAGCCACCCCGCTCCAGTTAGGAAGGGGTTAAAAGCAGCCAAGGGAGGCTGGTTGGGTAAACAGCCACAGGTGTGGCTGCACCCAATTAGGGTACAGCTGGCCCTGATAAAAGGGCAGGCTCAGATGGTCTTCACTACCGGCCGGATCGTTGGGAAGCGATAGATCCAGCAGGGATTGATTTATCGTGTCTAGGCTAGATGGGATAAATCGACCCCTGAGTGCTCTCCTGTCAACTTGTGTACTCTAGCTTGGCGAGAGGTGCAGGCAGAGTTGACTGGGAGCGGTAGCAGTCGACTCACTGCGGTGAAGACACGACGGTAAGTCGATCTAAGTACATGGACTTCAGCTACGTTATTCATGTAGCTGAAGTTGCGTAACTTAGATCAATTCTCTCTCTCTCCCCTACCTCTCCCTCCCCCGACCAAGTGTAGACCAGGCCTGAGGGAGTGAGAGAACACTCTCGCTCCAGTTGAGGAGCAGAGAGGACCAGGCTGTCTGGGAGAGCAAGCAGGGTACCTGAGGCAGAGCATGGCTGGGGAAAGGCAGGCAGAGCTGAGGTGCTCTGGCCTGGTGAGTCTCCAGGCTGAGGCCTTGCTAAAGGCCAGGGGAGGTACTAAGGCTGCAGGGAGGCAGCTGGGGCTGGAAAGGCAGCAGGTCCAAACCCCCTTGCTGATGATGTGTCCACTTCAGACTGCAGTTTGCCTCTGAGGGAACGGGCTAGATGAGGACTGGCAGTGGGTCACTGAGGCAAGGTGGGCTTAGGGGACTGGGGTTCCCTGGGGAGGGGAGACCCAGAGTGTGGGGGCACTGCTGTGGGACAGCACCCCAAGATAAGGGGCACCGGGGTCTAGGAGTGACATGGGGCCTGAAGTGATGTGGTGGAGATCAGAAGAGAGCAGGTACCAGTAGGAAGACACCAGCCAGCAGGTGGCGCTCTGAGTCTGGAACTGAGCTAATTCCCGGATGACCAGCAGGAGGGGCCACGGCAGTGAGTCCCACCATGCTACAAGTACATAAAGATATGTTTGTGTGAAGTGTCATTAACTAATGAAGGGGAAAAAAAAGTGCCCTGAATTCTAGCCCTAGCAAGCAAGTTAGTGAAGGAAAAACTATTTTCTAAAAAAAAAAAAAAAAAAAAAACCAAAACACTGTTTAAATTTTTACAGACATTAAACTTTTTGCCACCTGTTCAGAAGTAGCTGATGGTGCCCCAGTTTTTACAGTGGGTGACTTGCTCAAAGCCATACAGCAAGTCAGTGGCAGAGTACCCATGCAGACTACATATAAGGAATGGCTATTCCTTTTATTTTCCCTCTAGCTCGGGGATAGGCAACCTTTGGCACGTGGACTGTCGGGGAAAGCCCCTGACGGGCCGGGCCGGTTTGTTTACCTATCATGTCAACAGGTTCGGCCGATTGCAGCTCCCACTGGCCACGGTTTGCTGCTCCAGGCCAATAGGGGCTGCAGGAAACGGCGTAGGCTGAGTGATGTGCTGGCCGCCTTTCCCACAGCCCCCATTAGCATGGAGTGGCGAACCGTGGCCAGTGGGAGCTGCGATTGGCTGAACCTGTGGACGTGGCAGGTAAACAAACCGGCCTGGCCGTCCGGGGACTTTCCTTGACGGGCCATGTACCAAAGGTTGCCGATCCCTGCTCTAGCTGCTGTTCTGCTCTATGTCCACCACTTCTTTTGGTAGTTGTGGCAGGGTTAAATATGTAGTTATCCAGGAAGACCTTTTTCCCCAGCTGATGTAACAATTTTACAGGCTAACTTTTGGACTTAACATGCTTCAATGTTCAATTTTTAGTTAGTATTGAAAAATATACAGTGTTTACATAATGCTGTTATAATAAATGTTGAATACCCTTGTGACAATGCGGTTCTGGCGGAACCCAACTGAGAGTGCCAACTCAGGACAAATTGCTAAAATAGGGCAGTTACAGCCCAAGGCCGGGGTTTTTCCACCTCTAAGGCAAACCAAACCAGCCAGACTAAGACTTCGGTCTCACCCCACTGGCTAACCGCAAGTCTCACAAGCAATCTCCTTAGACACTCCAGTTTCCCAGTATTACCACCAGTGCCACTCGTTATGGGGACAAATGGTTATAAAAAACCAATACCCCAGTAAAAGAAAAAGGTTCTCCTGATCCCAAAGGACCAAGCCCCAGACCCAGGTCAATGTACAAGTCAGACCTTACCCACAAATCACGCTACTGCCAATCCTTTAGAATCTAAAATCTAAAGGTTTATTCATAAAAGGAAAAAGATAGAGATGAGAGTTAGAATTGGTTAAATGGAATCAATTACATACAGTAATGGCAAAGTTCTTGGTTCAGGCTTGCAGCAGCGATGGAATAAACTGCAGGTTCAAATCAAGTCTCTGGAATACATCCCCAGCTGGGATGGGTCCTCAGTCCTTTGTTCAGAGCTTCAGTTTGTAGCAAAGTCCCTCCAGAGGTAAGAAGCAGGATTGAAGACCAGATGGAGATCAGGCATCAGCCTTATATAGTCTTTTCCAGGTGTAAGATCACCTCTTTGTTCTTACTGTGGAAAATTACAGCAAAATGGAGTCTGGAGTCACATGGGCCAGTCCCTGCATACTTTGCTGAGGTACAAGGCGTATCTGCCTTCTCTCAATGGGTCCATTGTATAGCTGATGGTCCTTAATGGGCCATCAAGCAGGCTAGGCAGAGCTAATCTCAGCTTGTCTGGGATGTCACCCAGAAGCATAGCATAAGTTTGCCATACAGACAGTATAGAGCCAATATTCATAACTTTGACTACAAAACTGATACATACATATAGACAGCATAATCATAACCAGTAAACCATAACCTTGTCCTAGACACCCCATTTGACCCCCTTTACACAAGTTTTGGTGCCACTACAGGACCTTGGTTGCAACAATGATCTATACGGTCCCAGTTTATGTCAATAACGTCACAACCCTTTTAAAGCAAAACACAATGTGTTTATTCAGTGTCCTTTACCTTCAGTCTCTTACAGAAGGAATACCATGAAGCTTTTATTTTCTACCTGCACACTTCTCTTCCAGGAAACATTATTTTTTTTCCTTTTCCCTGTCTTCCTACCTTGTTAATCTAAGGCCGTGGCTACACTCGAAACTTCCAACGGCAGCGCTTTGAAGTGTGAGTGTGGTTGTGCACCAGTGCTGGGAGAGAGCTCCACGAGGTGATTAGCTCACAGCACTGGGAGCACGGCTCCCAGCGCTGGGGCACTGTTTACACAGGTGCTTTACAGCGCTGTAACTTGCGGCGCTTAGAGGGGTGTTTTTACACCCCTGAGTGAGAAAGTTGCAGCGCTGTAAAGTGCCAGTGTAGCCATAGCCTAAGAGTTAACTAAGTGTACATATTGAGAAGTAACTTTGATTTTCAGACTTCTACTAATGATGTGTCCACAATGAGACTGTTTCAGAATCTTTGCCCCACAAGTAAAGTTTTATTAAATTCTTTGGGAGGATTTTTGTCTTCTAATTTTGTTCCAACAAATGGGGTATGGTGGGTTTTTGTTTTGTTTTGTTCCCCCTCACCCCCTTAACAGATGAAGACAGGGACAATTAAAGCCATTGACAATATTGCTGCTATAAAAGATTGCTGACTGCTGCAGATCAGAAAAAACAGCAGTTAGACTTACTCAATACTTGCTCTTAAACAAAATCTTGTCTTTTATGTTTGGCTTGAGAGTTAATGCTTTGGACATCTAAGGAGTAGCTTTGTTTACTGTGAAGTAGCAGGTCTTGTGTAAATGAACAGTTAGTGCGTGACAAGCTGGCATGTGAAGCTACAGTGCATTAACATGCTGCACATGAACTGTCCATGTGGACCCTGCTACTGTGCATTAAGTGTCCTCATCTGCATTGACCTTCTACCATTTCAAAGAGGAGCATTTTTGTACTATGCGTCTCTTTTTTTTTTTTTTCAGTTTTTCCAAGTGTACATCAGACTGGAGACATGCACCACCATGTGGAGTAAGGAACCACTAGCATATGCAATCCCATGGTTACGCCTATACTTCTCAGCAAGCCCTCAGATAAACTTTATAGTTGACTTCTTTGCTTGACCTTTATGTTATGTTCCTATTGTATTCACCAGTGGCATGAGTTAGTGAGTTCATAAGGTATCCCAAAATGGGGATTTTGAGGTAAAAAAGTCCTTTTTTGGTGGAAAAGGACTTGTCCATATATAAATTAATTAATATACACTAGAAGCTTGGAGTTTACGGACACCTCGGGAATGGAGGTTGTCCATAACTCTGAAATGTGTGTAACTCTGAACAAAGCACAGTTTGGGCTCCAGATCTAACAACTGACATTCCAGGCCATGCTTCAGCAGCAGTTGAGCTCCTTCCTCAGCTCCAGCAGGCAGCATCTTTCAAGCTTGTCCCCTTCCCAGCTCTGTGTGTGTGTGTGTGTGTGTGTGTGTGTGTGTGTGTGTGTACACACGTACAGTGCATCTCCCTGCTGGCTCCAGCGGCCTTTGGCTGGCAGCCCCAGTGTCTTCACCTTTCACTGTAGCTTTAAGTGGCTGCCCTGCATATAGGGGTGGCATTGGAAACAGGCAGCCCAGATGTGTCTATCTTTAAGATGCAATACAGGCACAGCACAGTATTTGCTTTTTTTGGGGTGGGGGTAGTCTCTTTTGTTGTCTGTTTACTGCCAGTTTTTACATCGTGTGTGGTTGACTTGTCAGTTTGTAACTCCGTTCATATACTTGAGGTTCTGTACCATTCTAATTATTAATGGTGGCTGTACTTAAGGCAATGTGATTTATTTACATCCAAAGGGGAAGACATTACTTCTAGAAGTGCTTTGTATATGATGAAACTGAGATAATACTAATGACTTCAGGAGTAAACACATCTGTTAGTTACTACACTATTTCCAGGAAAGAGAGATTGAGATTGCTGTAATTGGACTTAATGCTTTGTTTCAAAGAAGTAGCTTTATATTGTGATGTTCCTCTGTGTGCAGTTATTTCAGAGTAGTAATCTGACTATAAAATAAAATCCCTTGGATTAATGCCTTGGATATTTTCTATAATGTCATGTGGGTTCACTGCAGCCTCTTATTCAGGGGTAGGCGACCTATGGCATGTGTGCCGAAGGCGCGAGCTGATTTTCAGTGGCACTCTCACTGCCCCGGCCACCAGTCCGGGGGGCTCTGCATTTTAATTTAATTTTAAATGAAGCTTCTTAAACATTTAAAAAACATTATTTATTTTATGTACAACAATAATTTAGTTATATATTTTAGACTTGTAGAAAGAGACCTTCTAAAAACGTTAAAATGTATTACTGGCACGCGAAACCTTAAATTAGGGTGAATAAATGAAGACTCGCCACACCACTTCTGAAAGGCTGCCGACCCCCGCTCTTACTGATCATTTTTAGATTCTTGTTCTGGAATGGATTAGCTAACTTCAGGGCTTACTTGCTCCTAGATGTTAATCTTGTGGACCTTTCTTTACCAAATCAGTTATATTAAAAGATGACCGTGAAAGAGACCTTGTCACCCTTCCTGCTAATCTAACCGGATAAAAGGAAATATTTATTACATGTAATCTGTCAGTCTGAAACTTGCTGCTACACAGGTATTATTGCGTTTAGTAAATTTCAAAATTGGGTTAGATATTTTTAAGGAAAAATGCACCTACAGATGCAATAAAATTTCAAGAACTATCATTTTGTCAGGGCATAAAGTGATCACTGAATACTTAGGAAGAAACTTACGCAATATATGATGGAGAATTGGGAGCATTATAGTGTGTTATACATCTTCCTGAAGCCTTTGTCATTGGTGACTGACCGAGGATTCAGGATTAGATGACAGAATTCTCATTGGAACAGATTTTGTATTAAAGAGTTGATATTGATGTAGTCTCCAAAATATAATCCTTGGATCTGAAGAATGTGAACTAGATCTTACAACATGAATTTCAGGGATAGTTAACAACGTGATAAACCTTATCTGTAACTTCTATATGACTGACTTAATCTCTGTATTCTCATCTTCCAAACCTTAACAAAAGTATCTGAGGTATCACGTTTTCGGCTAACACTAGCAATCCAAACTCCTATTTATTTTGGCTATGGTAACTTCAGAAAGGCAGAAGTACTACCAGGGTAGAAATCTTACATTTTGGTATTGGTTTATTTCTCTTGCTACCGCTGAAGTCAGTGAATGTTATATTTTCTTTCCCCTCAACTCTTCAGTGTTGGAAAGGAAACTAATTATTTTGTTTTTCTCTACTGTGCTCCCTCCCTTACAGCAGAAGACTCTCTGGTGTACTCTCATGACTTGCCTCCACACTCCCCTTTCAGCTATATCTGTTAGGTCTGTCTTTGTGCAACACTGTTGAGATAGCTCCTTACTACTTTTCTGGTGTCCTTTAAATGTCTGCAAACAGTCTCCAAGAACAATCTAGTCAAACTAAAATTCTTGCTCCATCTGTCACACAGTTCCTAATTCTTTGAGAGTACGTGTCCTCCTTGTTGCTTGTTTAAGCAGGCGTGTAACCACCCTGCTCCTTCAGCACCAGGACCTGCTTTCTAGCTTGTCAAGGAAAAGTGATCCTGAGTGTTTGATAACACTGGTCTACAATTTTTGAGAAGTTGTCTGCTTCAGAGATAAAATGTGCTATTTATTATGTATTTTGATGTGCTGAATTCAAATATGACACTTAAAACAACTGGCTACTGTTTCTAAGATATTTAAGTGTTTACATTTTATGTCTATGTATATTGTGTAGATAGTAGAGTTTTAATCATAAATTGTAAACCTAGGTCTTTTCATGGGTTTATGGTTGCTTTACATGATGATGTTTCACCTGTCCTGTTTATGTAACACTTTAAAAATCAGCAAAAGGGTTATAGAAATAAAATTTATTATGAAACAAAAGGCAAAAAACTATTATGTACATAGTTTAGTCCTATTCAGTGTCTACTCGGCGCTTCTTGGCTTGTCTCTTGTATTCATTAAATGGAGCATCTCTTGTCACTGTCCAGCAATAGTCTGCAAGCATTGATGGGCTCCATTTGCCCTGATAGCGTTTCTCCATTGTTGCAATGTCCTGGTGAAATTGCTCACCGTGCTCGTCGCTCACTGCTCTGCAGTTCAGTGGAAAAAAATCTAGATAAGAGTGCAAAAAATGTCTCTTTAGTGACCTGTTGCAACCAAGGCTTTTGTGTGCCTTGAGGAGGTTTTCCACCAACAACCTGTAGTTGTCTGCCTTGTTGTTTCTGAGAAAATTTTTATTGCCACTAACTGGAAGGCTTTCCATGCCATCTTTTCCTGCAGTGCGTGGTCAAATGGATCATCTCGAAGAAGTTCACGAATCTGAGGAACAACAAAGACACCTTCCTTTATCTTAGCTTCACTTAACCTTGGAAATTTTCCACGGAGGTACTTGAAAGCTGCTTGTGTTTTGTCAATGGCCTTGACAAAGTTCTTCATCAGACCCAGCTTGATGTGTAAGGGTGGTAACAAAATCTTCCTTGATTCAACAAGTGGTGGATGCTGAACACTTTTTTCCTCCCAGGCTCCAATGACTGTCGGAGTGGCCAATCTTCCTTGATGCAGTGGGAATCTCTTGCACAACTGTCCTATTCGCAGAGAAAACAGCAGTACTTTGTGTATCCAGTCTGCAGACGAAGCAAGAGAGCAACAACCTTCAAATAGCCACAAAGCTGCCACTGATGTTGGTCATAGTTTATGCACCTCAAAAGTTGTTTGGAGGAGGTGCAGGGAAACCCTGAAGTCAATTTAGGGGATAGCCTGCTCGTAGGGAAAGTTTTTTCTCTGCTCCCCTAATAGTGTGGCTTTTGCCCTAATCCTAAAGCAAATAAATGGAAGTTTTGGCAGATGTGCATGAGGTTTTCGGCTTGTAGTTAGGAAAAAAACTATTGTTTCAGGTGTGTTGAATACCTTTTTGTTCTCTTCAAAGGCTTTTCTTTTTGACCTTTTAGGCTTCTATATTTGTGATAGCACAGAGATGGGCACACTACCCCCGGGACCCTCCTGCCCGGCCCATGAGCTCCTGGCCCGCGAGGCTAGCCCCCAGCCCCTCCCTCATGGCCTCAGCTCGCTTCGCTGCTGGCGCAATGCTCTGGGCAGTGGGGCTGTGAGCTTCTTGGACAGCGCAGCTGCAAAGCCCAGGCTGACCCAGTGCTCTGTGCTGTGCGGTGGCAACGGCGTGGCTGGCTCCAGCTGGGCAGCGCGGCTGTAGTGCCGCCAGACACAGGCGCTCCAGATAGTGCGGTAAGGGGGCAGGGAGAAGGGGAGTTTGGATAGAGGGCAGGGGAATTCGGGGTGGTGGTCAGGGGGCGGGGGTGTGGCTCGGGGTCGGGGTGGTCAGAGGGCGGGGAACAGGAGAGTTGGATGGGGCAGGGGTCCCCGGGGGGCAGTCAGGAATGAAAGGAGGGGTTGGATGAGGTGGCGGGGGGCAGTCGGGCGGGAGTTCCGGGATGGTCAGGGGACAGGGAGCGGGGTGTGTGCGTGTGTGGATGGGGCAGGGGTCCTGGGGGGGGGGGGGGCTGTCAGGGAACGGGGGGGGGTTGGATTGGCAGGAGTCCGGGGGGGAATGGATAGGGGGGATGGGCCCCGACCCCCTCCCCCCTCCCCTAACGGGCCCTCCATACAATTTCCGAAACCCGATGTGGCCCTCAGGCCAAAAAGTTTGCCCGCCCCTGTGATAGAAGGAATCCATCTTGCTTGCCTGTGAGATGTGGATAACTGTACCATCCAGTCCTCATTATTATTGTTCAAGTTACTGCAGCCTTCTGGGCTAATAAAGGTGAGGTTACAGTAAGGAAACTGTACGTCTGTTACTTAGTGTTCCTTGCATAACTTCTGCAGACTCTCAGGCACTGAATCCTATATCTGTAGACTATTCTGTACAATAATATATTCAGCTTTTTCAAAACCTCTACGTCGGTTTAATTAGTTTGAGGCCCCAGTGGTTTCTTTTAACCTGGTTATTACAGCTTAATAGTGGGGTTGGGGAAATGTCTTTCTATGTTGTCTGTGAAGCTCTACAACCTTTTTCTCCCCCTCACAAAGTGTGAATGGGGTCTGGTATACAGATCTCATCTGTCTGGTGGAACTGGGAGTCAGAAAAGAGTGGTGTGTTTTTGTTTGTTTGTTTTGTTTTAGACAATTAAATTGTTTGACTCCCATTCCACAGGTGTAGATTCCACCTTTACTGGCTACTGAAAAGGCTCCATGGAAATGTGGGGTGGCTCCTATACTGGCTACTAGTCAAAGATCAGGGTTTTTGTTTTTTTTTTTTTCTCCCTACCACTGAAAGTACTTAGACAGAAGTGGAGCGGGAGGGTGAAGCTTATGGTAATAGAAGGTTCCAAAATGAAAACTTCTCATTGGCTGTTTCCTGCCTATGCTGCATATGAGGAAAAGCTGATTTAGCCTTTGACAGTGGGATCTGGGACCCAGAAAATTATTGGTAATAAAATTATTTGAGCTTGCAGTTATAGAATTACATGATCCAACTCTGTATTATGGGCTTTTGTTGAATGAACCAGATGAGACTGTTCATCTGACACAACCACTGGACCTTTCCACGTGGATGATGGTTACTCTGGAAGCCAGTCTGATGTGTTGAGTGCATATGAACCACAAAGCAAATAAAAAATTATGAACGATCAGAGGGCTCCTTCACTGGCTAGAAATCTGGGCAGTTGGCCTCTAATTAACCTCTTTTTGCAGAGCTATGGATAAATGTGTTCTCTGGTCAGATTGACAATACCATAACTTAAAAATCTGATAATATGGAAGTTAAGTATACAAAGAACTATTGTTGGCAGAACTATCTTGATTGAAACAATTCATATTGCAGGGTAGCTAAACAGATAGTCATCCTATGGATCTTAATTTAGGATTCATAAGAAGATTACCTCTTTTTGAAATGTTTTGGAGAGGTGTTCATCTTCAGTTTAAGACTGGTGGTCCTGTATAGTCAAGAGCAGAAGGGAAAATTCAGGTGTTGTACAGACTTTCCTCTTAGGTTTATCAACTGTAAGTTTATACCTACAGCAGTCGTGTTATAACTAGACAAATGAACTTTGTCAACTATGTGTAACCCAGGATATAATAGCTTTTGATCTCTCTTCACTTGAGGTATTTACAAAAGATGTGGGAGTGAGAAACTTCATCAGGGAGGTTCAGGGGAAATGGCCTTTTGAGACTCCGTCCTTCTGCCTTTTCAAACTACTGAGGAAAGGTGGGATGTTTCTTGTTTCTGTGCTTACCTTTCATATCGGTCTATGGCTATAGTGGTCTAAAACTTTTTGAAACTTTTTCTTCTCCAGTGCCCTCTTCTGTGAATAAGGCAGGTCTGTTCTAATCTCTAGCAGTGTTTTTTCACCTTTTTTTCATTTGCAGACTCCTAAAAATGTTGAATGGAGGTGTGGAACCTTTTGGAAATCTTAGACATAGTCTGAAGGCCCCCAGGGGTCCGCGGACAACAGGTTGAATACCACTGCTCTATAGTATCAGAGGGGTAGCCGTGTTAGTCTGAATCTGTAAAAAGCAACAGAGGGTCCTGTGGCACCTTTAAGACTAACAGAAGTATTGGGAGCATAAGCTTTCGTGGGTAAGAACATCACTTCTTCAGATGCAAGTAATGGAAATTTCCAGAGGCAGGTATAAATCAGTATGGAGATAACGAGGTTAGCTCAATCAGGGAGGGTGAGGTGCTCTGCTAGCAGTTGAGGTGTGAACACCAAGGGAGGAGAAACTGCTTCTGTAGTTGGAAAGCCATTCACAGTCTTTGTTTAATCCTGATGGTCCTTGGTTCTTATAGAAATTCATTCCTCATTGCACAGTCTGCACATCTTTAACCTTTCTAGACTCTTACTTTTGCTTCATAAATTGTGATCAATCTGGTGTTAGAACTTGGGTTTTCATGTACGTTGAACTAACGTGCTAAAATCAGTTGGTTCATCTTTTAATCACCAATCCATATTCCATAATGTATAAAGGTTTCAGCATGATTAATAGTACATTGATGGTTAACATTTATTATAGTTCCTGCAATTGCTGAGAGAGATTAGTGTTGTTTGAATTGTATTACTATTTTTGATATTTTTCTAAATCAATTTGGAATATAAATGTTTATAAATTTGCCAGTTTCTTCTTGTACACAGTGAAAGAACTTTGCTTTGCAGATTGCAACATCCTGTGCATATCAAAAACATTTGTGAGTGAAAGTTTTATCACCTAAACATGAACAGTTATAAATCCATTGGATCTTCTCCCTATGAAGTATTAAGGCTTAAATTTGTCATCTTTGTTTGTTTGGGTTATCCCAAAATCTAACTATAGGTTACCATCTAAACCGACCAATATTAATTTACAATATCTGTGAAAAAGACGATTTCCCCCCCCCCAGTTTTTGAATGTAAATAGAAGTCATTTACATATGATAAAAGACTTTAAACTACATGAAAAACAGCACCAATGCATTAACTAAGGCCCTGATCCTGTAAACATTTACATATACTTCGCTTTAAACACGCGAGTTCTTAAATGAAATCCCATTTCAGTGGGACTACTCAGGTACTTAAATGTTAGTATATGAGTAAGTGTTTGCAAGACTAAAACCTAAAATAGAAGTTATTTAAGGGTCCGGCGGTAAGCAATCTATCTTCTGGGATCGATTTATCACGTCTTGTCTAGACGCGATAAATCTATCCCGGAAGTGCTCGCCGTCGACACCGGTACTCCAGCTTGGCGAGAGGAGTACATGGCATCGACGGGGGAGCCTGCCTGCCGCATCTGGACCCGCAGTAAGTTCGAACTAAGGTACTTCGAATTCAGCTATGTTAGTAATGTAGCTGAATTTGCGTACCTTAGTTCGAAGTGGGGGGGTTAGTGTGGACCAGGCCTTAGATACAAACTTTTAATTGTGCTTCAGTTGTCATCAACACTGGTAGACTGGCAATAGCTTCCAGAGTACAAAACTTGTATGAACCTTTCCCTCTGGTATTTTATATTTTATTAAATATAAAAATGATTAAAATAATAAAAAGAGAGACAAGAAAATTAAAAGGTGTCAATTTTCTCAACTCCATCATGTGCCTTATGTGAAATGCTTTTAGTATTTCAGTGCTTATACTAGCAGGTGGCCCAATACCGTTGTTTTAACCTAAAATGAGTTGCACTGATTTGTGAGATGGACTCTGAAAATAGCTTATTTTTTTTAATTAGTTGAGTAGTATCTCATCACCTTACAGCTAATTGGGAGGCAGCTTACTGACTTGGAGCACCTTCAATGCTGACAGTACCTTCCAGGAGCCACAACAGGTTCTCCTGTTCAGTGAACAGGCTTGCAGCCATCTGTAGATAGAACAGGCTGCTTTCAGGGGCTGGATGACCGAGGAGGCCAATGGAGATGCTCCCAGCCCTTTCTTGGCAAACTGCCTTTCCAGAGAGCCAAGAGAAAAGTGAACACCAGGATGTCTGGCTACCTCCTCAGTTTCTTCTGACCCTCGTTTTCCTCCTTAACATTACATTTATGCCGTCTGGAAGAAAATCTCCAAAGCTGTAGGGCATTAGGATTAGACACTGCTTACTACTTCCCCTAGCTAGTTTTCCTTTAGGCATATTAGGTCTCATTTCCCCTTCCTGTGTGCACTGTGAATTCTCTGTAAGAATGGGGTCCTGGGGGGGGAGGGGTGTGTGGGGTGGAGGAGGGAGCAGGGCCAATGCCTCCGTACTGAGGCATCTTCCTTTTATCTGTTCTCCCATTCTTACTCTTAGGCCATGGTTAGTTATCATTTGCTGTTCTAAGCTTTTTTGAGAGCTTGGAGGAAGTGCTCCTTTGAGAAACAGAAGACCTTTTCTCCTGATCAAAGAGCAAGCCAAAGTTATATACGAAAAGTCCTGGATCTGTTGTCAAGACTTTACCTTGATACATTTTGCCATGTCTATCTAGCTTTAAGTTAGATTCAGAGGCACTGAGAAATCTGAAGGCCTACTTCTGCCTTTTGGTGGATTTTTCAATGTTTCCCTGAAAACTTCTTCCAGCTCACCAATAAACTCACTGGCAGAAGAACTCTGTTGGTACTGTTCTAGAGTAAGCAGTTACAGACAAACCATAATCTTATTGTCACCCTATTTAAGGGCAAAAAGCTTTTGATCAACGCTGGCATGATAGAAAGAAGGTCTTATCAGAGCCAAAGAAATCTCTGGTCTTCCCCCTTCTGGGATTGCTCCAACTCCCACTGGTTTCCTAACATGTACTGTTACAAGACACTGTTCTGGATATCCTACCAGCCGACTGCCTCCAGGAACAGAAGTAAGCTTGTAGAGTATGCCAAAGTTTTCTTAACCTCCAGGAAGGAGGCTGCCTCCTTTTCTTTCCTAGGGTTCATGTATAGTGACAGCCTGCTTGAGCCATTGGTAGAGTTTGAACCTGGGATCATAGTGCTAAAAATAAAACTTAAAGCATTAGAGCTCACGGAACAAGTTGCTTAGCTGGCAGCTGGTAGGAGTGACTTCCCCTGTGTTATGGACAAGCCACTTTCCTAGTATGGGTTACTCTGAGTCCTGATGCAAGGAGAGCCAGTTGTTTCCAACTAAGGCCAGGTCAGTCATATCTTGTAAATTCATCAGTATAAATAGTAGCTTCTTTCTGCACTGAAGCAGCACTAAATCTACAAGCAGCAGGCAGATTTATTTCCATGAGTACATTGAACACTTCCTTAGAGCAGCTTCATTGATTTCTCCCATCCTCCACAACTTGGGTTTACGGCACTCAACCTTGGAATGTTAATTTAGTTCTAAATGCTGTCATCAAAGTACACCTCTGCCTCCCCCCTCCCCATTTAGGTTTCTCTTCTCTCCCCCTCCGCCCCCCCCCAATAACTTTTTCCCTTAGTGAGAAGTGTCAGAACTCTGCTATATCTGGAATGTTGCTTCTTCCATGCCCTAAGATTAAATCCTTATTCTACAGATAAGTGAAGAATATTGATACTGTTGTATCCATTAGAGGGGCTAGCTAACAAATTAGATTTTGATCACCAAACACACAGCTCTATAGACCTTACATTATCCTTCTGAAGATTGAATGATCTCTACATCCTACATTTCCTGGCTTCAAAGGGCCAGAAGGCTTCAAAGTCATCACACTCCAACCCAGCCATCTGAAAACCTGGAGGCCTGTGGAGTTGTCTCTCTCTTCAGGAGACAGAGCTTATTCTCTAAAGGCAACAGCAATATCCTGAGCAGAGAGTCTCCATTGCAAAATGGAGGGCGGCTGGTGAGGGAGGATATCGATGTAGGAATAAATTCTACAAGATAGATGTTGGTGTCTCTTTTGATGCATGCTTTGGTAGAAGGATGCTGCAGTTCCAGAAAGCTGAGTAAAATCTCTATATAACTATACATACATTAAGAGTTTTATTTAGGTTGCAAAGGTAAGCATCATAAGTTAGGAAACGATAGTTTTATGGCAGAAGTTCCAAAACTGGATTGTGACTGCATCAGAAAAGGTGGTTGCAGCAATCCCTCTAGTGTGTGGAGGATGCCATTTTGCTCCACACAGCATGACCTCATACACATGGTATGTATGAGGTCATGCTGCATGGGGATGCCATTTTGCTTTACAAAATGGGATTCTCCACACAGCTTGATCTCGCATGCACCATACATGCAAGGTCATGCTGTGTGGAGAATGCACAGCACGACATCACCCACATGGTACACGTGCAAGGTCACACTGAATGGAGAACACCATTTTGTTCTGCAAAATGTCGGAAGATGCCATTATGCTCATCAAAATAGTGTTGTCATTGCTGCTTGGGGTCCTGAGAAGGAAATAAAATTGGGTCATGTTGGCAAAAAGTTTGGGAACTGCTGTTTTATGGTTATCTGTACAACCTTACTTCTGCTCCTTGTGCATATGCATTCTGGTAGCTGGCAGCAGGAGAAATTGCCTGCTAGTCCCATGTGCTTGCCAGAGAGATTGGCTCTCTTTTTCTTTGTTCACTACTCCCTCTATCTGCTGCCTAGTGCCCTCCTGCACCATATGGTGTCTCCTGAAATAGAAATAAGATGTTGGGGCCATATGCCAGGGCTGCGGTGGGAATGGAGTCTGTCCCTCATCTCTTCTCTTCTCTTCCCCCAACCCTGCTGTTACACATATTCTGGTGGTTCCCGGAAGCTTGCTGCTAATTTTGCTTTGGCTGTGGTGTGGCCCTTAGTTTTAAGTTTCATGTGCAGTTGACTTTTTAGCATAGTTCAAAATTATAAGGAACTAAAGTGAGAAGGAAAATGGTGACTTTTAATAGTTCAGAACTCTTCTATTCCTGAATGGAATTTCATAGGACAAAGAAAACTGCATGTAAACTCTCAGGTTGTCATATCTAAAAGGCAGTATAGTCTTGTGGACAGAGCACTAGACTGGGACTAGGGAGACCTGGGTTCTTTCTATTCCTGGCTCTGCCATTGACCTCTTCAGTGATGTTGGGCAAGTCACTTCACTGCACTATCCTGTCCTTTTCACCATCTGTACAGTGGAGATAATGTTATGAATATCCTTTTTTGTGAAGTGTTTTGAAAGCTACTGATGAAAAGCAGTATGTAAGAGCTAGATATGTTTGTTTTATATTAATAAAATACTTAATGGGTGTACTTCAAGGTAATTAGGTGTTAGAACGTCTGAAAAAAAAAGTAGGAAGAATCTTTTTATAAATGAAAGTGTTAAGTAGCCTAAATATATGGGAATCTGGTAGCTGTCCATATAATATTGGTATGTAATTGTTCTTGCCTACACATGGTTCTTAAAGTGCCATTTTGGGTATGTGTATACTTTCTCTCTCTCTCTCTCATGCTTACCTGAAAAATTCCATTACGAAAGTCCACATCTGTTGCCTCTACCCCTACTCTTTCCTGGGGCAACATTGTAAAAAGTGGGACAAAGATTGATAGCTCTGTTGGAGAACATATGCTATCTTGTTTGGTTGTACATTAGAAGAATGAAACTAAATCTTTTTTTTTCTTTTTTTTAAGCTTTAATGTCTAGATTAAAACATCCTTGGAGTTTCTAAAAAGTATAGATGTTACTTTGTGTGTTTAGTTATTCTGTGTTGGATAATATTCTAGATAGATATGCTATGTTTATTGATAAAGAGAAATTGATGGCTGCCTAGCTGCAAATAATAAAAATCTAATTTCACTTGCTATGTGCAAACAGAATACACCTTTACCCCGATATAATGCGACCCCCATATAACATGAATTTGGATATAATGCGGTAAAGCGGTGCTCTGGGGGAGGGGCGGGGCTGCGCACTCCGGCAGATCAAAGCAAGTTCAATATAACACAGTTTCACCTATAATGCGGTAAGACTTTTTGGCTCCCGAGGACAGCATTATATCGGGGTAGAGGTGTATATTCTCAGCAATATACATATACACCGCTTCTGGAAAAAATGGCCATTTAAAGATGAAAACAAGTAATTGTAAAATAGGGAATTTTCATCTAAAGGGGGTATTTGCAGTGAGGTCCCATAGAAATCTGTTCTTGGCTCAGTGCTTTTTAACATCTTTATTAGTGATAGGGAAGAAAATATAAAAAATCTACAAATTGGTGGAGTAGTAAATAATGATGTGGGGAGGCCAACTAAACAAACCAACATGGATCACTTTGTACAATGGCTCATTTAAACATGAATTTTAATACAGCCAAATGCAAGGCTGTTATTTTATATAACTAGGGCAGTCTAGTAAAATTAGGGTTTGCATCCGAAAAAAGTGACCGAAAGACAGTAAATAATCAGTTGAACATGATCTCCCACTGTGATATAGCTCAGAGGATGGATATATAAATGGGAATATTAACTAGGAGTAGGGAGTTGGTAGAATCTCTGTATAGGGCACTAGTGTGATTGCTACTAAAATAGGGTGTCCAGTTTCAATGTCCACGCTTCAAAAAGGATGCTGACAAATTGGAAAGGGTTCAGAAAAAAGTTAAAAGGATTATTTGACGTCTGGAAAACGTCTTGAGCTTCTTTAGTCTCTATTCACTTTATCTAAGAGAAGGTTAAGAGTTGACTTGAACACTGCTACAAGTACTTGTATATGAGAGATACTTGATAGTATATGGCTTGCTTAATCTTGAAGAAAAAGGCATAATGAGATCCAATAACTGGAAGCCAAAGCTAGACAAATTTAGACTAGAAATAATATGTACATTTTTTAACAGTGAGGGTAATTAACCATTTAAACAGCTTACTTAGATATGTGGCGGTTCTCTATTACCTGCAGTGTTAAGACTACATATAGCTCTGTAGCGGTGTCCCTGCCGGGCCCTCCTGGGCTGAGAAAGTCACACAGAGACCTTTTGGTGCAGTGCCCACCTGGTGCTTTTATTTACAGTCTGTGCTCCCACTACTTTTCCACCCTACAAGTAGTTCCTCTACTTGCAGTCCACTGGCAGGAGAGAGGGGGCAAGCGATCTCTCTCTGCTTCCCCTCACTGTCTTTCCTCTACTGCAGCTTTCCTATTTTCAGTCCCCTTCCCCTGGGGCTCTTACCCAGCCCCAGCCTGATGAGGCAGCAGCTGTTCAAGATTCCCCAATCAGGGTCAGGTGGTCTACCCAGCTCCAATTCACCTCCCTTAATTGGAGCTGGGGTGACAGAGGATTAGCTAAGCAGTTTTTTGCTTAGCACCCCATCACAAGCCCCAACAGAAGTTGTAGGCTGCTGCGAAAATTGCTGGGTATGATTCTTTGAACTATGTTGTATAGGAGGTCAGATGAAATTATTGTAATGGTTCTTTCTGGCCTTAAACTATGAATCTATACTTACTGAAGCAGCTATGGAATTAGTCAATCTGAGGGGTTCTGCAGGGGTAGGTTACTCCCACCATGCTAATAGTGGACAGATGTAATTCTGTCCCTCTGTGCTGCAAACAGGCTGAAGTTGCATGGTTAATTTGTGGGCCTTTCTAATGAATGAAAGGAAATTTTAGGCAAGCATTGATAAGCTGCTCTGTTTCTAGCCCTATTGGCTTCAGTATTTGTCCTTGCACCTGTTACTGGTCCAGAACTGTTGTAGTGTACTCGAGGCTCAATCTTAAATCTTTAAGGACCTTCTTTTTTGTCACCATCAGTTCAATTTACTAGCTACAGATATTTCCTTTGTTTAATAAATTAGTTGGCTTTAAATTCAAAATATTTTGATTTCTTATGTATCTGCACACTTAAGGTAGTCTTAAGTAATTTTTAAAATGCTGTCTTTGTGCATTTCCAATGGATTTTCAATTTCCATACAAATAGAACTTGACACAAATGATGAGTTTTTAAAAATTAATCTGGTAAATAAGAAATACATCAGTCACCATTTTTAACATAATACATTTATTCAGTTTCTTTACTTTACTTTGAGTTCTGCTATATAATTGCTAAATAAATGTAGCCCTTGTGGCTTGCGAAAAGAAACATCATATTTAGTGTAAAGGCTATGTTTAGTTGCAAATTGCGTTTTAACAGTTACCAATGAACGAGAATCAATATTTCTTTAGGAACATAACGAAAAAGTACAAATGGAAAACAAGATTAAAATCAATCCATCTTGTCTAAAGGTAAGTTATCTGGATTCTGTGGTCTCTTTAATAGAGACATTGCCTGGTAAAAGGAGCATTGTATCCATGCATTTTTCCATGCTATTGCTGCATACTGCATTATATGAATGTTCTATGTTCACTAGAGTAAATCTGTTTTTATGATGTTTAACCAATTCTTGTACTATAGGACCAGTGCAAAAATGTTTTCGTGGTAGCTTTCAGAGGATCTCTTGCTCCACCCCTCTAATCTCCAAAGGGAACTAACTTTTCCAGATTTAAATTTTCCATTAAGCATACTTTAAATCTTAACTATTTTAGCCTTTTTTGAGTCCATATAGATAATTATTGGTCATTGATTACAGTAACATAAGCATACCTTTTTATTTAAAAAATTGGCTTGTCATATGTACATACGATGTTTTAAGTAAAAGTTGTTTCTCTTGATTTAGGAGGTGGTAAGATTGTGGACTAAAATGTGATTAATGTTCTTTGCAGATGTTACTTTATATGCTTCAGAGGCTTTCTGAAGTAGACAGTCTAGACTGTCTGTCTGCATTCTGTTACAGCTTTGATCCTTAATTAAAACAGTTGTACTACATTTATCATGTTCCGTTTTTAACCTCAGAAAATTCTTAACTCTGATTTTATATATATTTTATTATATTTATGTATGTGTGAGGGCAATTGTCCTAGTAAAAACTATTTAGGAGAGCTTTTATGCTTCACATATTCAGCAAGTAGCAAAAAATAGTCTTCTGCATCCCAAAAGCCTTGAGTTGAACATTCAGCTCTGTTTAGATACAGTAAAGTTATTCTTAAAGTAATAAGCGGTCACTTAAATTCACACACACACACACACAAAAAAATTCAAAATGTTGCCATTATAATGTTTTTGTTCCTCCTGTGCTGGTAGTATGCCTAAAGAGATATTTGACTTTTGGTTCAGTCTCTGATGCTTTGGTTTCTCCCCCTCATTTGGGTTATCTATCCTTGTGGGGTTTTTTTGGTCAGAGCTCAGATCCACTGACCCACTTGCCTGTCACTTCTTCCAGCACCACCAAGACTATTTTCTAGCCCCTATTCTTGTAGTTGCGGATGACTGAACAGCACTGCCTTCAGGTTTTAACAGGGTAAAGGGATTATACTGCAGCACTGCACATGGTGTAAGAACCTAAACAAATACAATAAACAACATCAGATTACCTTTCTGAATTGGGGCTTGGTGTTCTGCTTCTGTAGAATTCATATTCCACCTCTATGTTGGGAAGCAAGAGACTTGGATTGAAAATGGAGTCAATGTCCCCCAACTAGCAGAACAAAACAATTTTATTCTACCCCTCTATATAAGCGATCACTCTTGGTGATGCTTCATTAAATGCACTACGGTTGGAAATGTAGTTTGTCATCTTATTAAAAAAAAAAAAAAAAAAAGGTGTTTCTAAATAAGCAGCTAACCAAAAAAAAAAATTAAACTTTCAAATCAGTAGCATGCAAATTCTCAATTTTAAAAAGGAACATTCAGTACTCAAAATTAGTATTTGAACTTCATTAAGGCACTGAATAGTCACATGAAAAATTAAAACTTCACATTTGACTGTCAAACGGTTAATACAAGATCACTTTAACAGTGAAAATAGTGTGTATAAAAGTGATAAAAATGTATATCAGGATGCAAAATATATAAATATATATATATTTAAAAAAAATAAAGTTTGTAGGATCAAATTGTTATAGGCCACACATTGCAGTAGCATCTGAACATCCCCATCAGTGATCAGGGCCCCATTGTGATATATGCTATACAAATACAATGACCATTCTTGCTCCAGAGCTTTTACAATCTGTATGTATGGTAAGATGCAACAGATGGCTAAGACAAATAAATGACTATTTAATTTAGAAAAGGGTATTGTTTGAATGCATTTACAAGGGAGGAGAGTTAAGGTTGCACATTCGTGCTAGACTTTGGTACTGCCTGCCTTTAGTGTTGAACCATGCAACATTAATACTGAATTAAGTTATTAATTTGCATTTATTACATATAACGTTGAATTCTGTAACAATTACTATTTTGGCATCTCTCCCCCCCCCGGCCAAAAAAAAAAAAAAAAGACCCAGTGTGTGGAGAGTCGTACTGAATGGGCAGAGCACGAGTCTGCATCTTAACTTGTATATCTAACCATGCTAGAAAAACATAACTGGCTATTTTTACTTCAGTGATCAAACAAGAAAATTGTAGTAATGAAATGCCGGCATTAAGTTTTGTGGTGTTAATCTCAATGAAGTGAATGTGGCGGGGACAATCCCCTGCAGATTTAGGAAGGGAACATTATATCTGTTCATACATGCAACAATGTAAGAGCTTGAATTTAAACTTATTTCCAGTCTCTCTGGAAAGTCTAGGGTCACCAGAGAAGTGTCAAAACATAATATGTTGGCTTACTTTGAACCCTAGTTTGGGTGGAAAAGTTAACTTAGGAGCAGTTTCTTCAAGGGAAATGAGAGGAAAGATTGTCCTCTGTATTGGGGTTGTGATGAATCAGTGCCACCACTTTGCACCCTGTTACTGGGATGTGACTGAACCTCTTAACACACATGTAGGGCAAATATAGAAAAACTGGCTTTGGCCTTGTTGGATTGCCACACCTGAACTCTGACTATAAGCAGCACTCTCTTATCTGTTTTGTTATAGAACAGCCCCTCTACATGAACCATAAAGGAAAAGAAAAAGGTTGTTTATATACTAAAGTTCTCTGTGAAGAGGGTTATAGGTTTTGTGGGTGGAGAGAGGTCTTTGAACAGTGGGACATTGGGCTGCAAGCAGATGTCTTGAGGTTCTGTTGTGTATCTCTAGGGAAACTTTTACTCCTGGGGGAATTCTGCCGCTAAAAATTCTGCACACAATATTTTAAAATTCTGCAAAATTCTTCATATTTTATTTGTCAAAACACAATATAATCATGCCAGTTTCAATTATATTGGTAATTTATTTCAAAATATCTGTCCGCAAGTATGTATGTACCAGAATCTTTTTTTGGTCTGTTAATTTTCTTTTGATAAATAGATTCCTTACTAGACATATTTATATAAAACTTGGAGTAATTCATTTAAATTACAATACTGAACTGTATTTCCAGCACTCATCAGAAGCAGTGCAAAGGCTTGGGACTTTCACGGGTAATGAAGGTGCTGAGAGAGAGGGAAGGAGCCTGGAGTGAAACTGGAGGGTGGTTGGGTGTGGGGGTGAGGGGGAGAAGTATGGAATAGGGTTTTTTGGTGGGGAGAGGCAGAATAGTTAGGGAGCCTCCCCCATGCAGAACCTGGCTGATCACAAGCCTCTCCCATTCAGTCAGGCACATCTGCTGCAGTCCCTGTATCCCCCACCATCCTGATGGGTCCCTCCAGCTTCCTTCCCCATCCTCATGGATCCCTACAGCCCTCTTCCGTGGTCCCCATGTTGACATTCACCCCACTCTTGTTCAGCCCCTGGCTCAACGCTGTCCCCCTCTAGCTCCTGAGCCCACTAGCATCCCCAATCTGTCCCTCCCGCTAGCCATTCTGAACCCCAGTCTGACACCCCCTCCCCTCCAGCAGTCCCTTGTGCCCCACTCTGTCCTAACCTGGCTCCACGGGCTAGGTGCTCTGATGAACTTCTAGTCCTGGCACAGAATTTTTTTCCCCACAAAGTACATTCTGCCCCAGAAATGCTACAGTTCTCCCTTTTGCCCACCAGAGGCCGCTCTGGCACCAGAACAGTCTGTTGCATTCATGCTGTTGGCTGTTTTGGCCCCACAGTGGTCTCTGGTGGGTAAAAGGCAGAACTGCAGCACTTCTGGAGCAGAATGAATTTTATTTATTTTTATTTTTATTTTTATTTTTTTATATATATATATATATATAAAATTTTTTTGCAGAAAATAATGCGGGACACATGAATTCTGCACATGCGCAGTGGCGCAGAATTCCCCCATGAGTAGGAAATGGAAACTTGTGCAGGATGGGTAATATGATAGAGCTTGATGCTTTCTCAATAAACAGGAAGCTGGTATTTCTCTGGTTTTTAGTAGACAGCTGAATTCCCAAGCCTTTTGTTTGTAGAGGAACACTGTATAGTCATGGACTTCTGTGTAAGTATTCCATATTAGAGGAGAAATCAATAACTTACCTAGTTGGTCAGCCCAGAAAAATGATAAAATAATTAGACCTCAGTGTAATAAGATAATTAGTCAAATCTTGATATAATTTTTTTGAGGCAGAGAATCAGGTGGAACTTTTTTCGTCTCTCCACACACATCTGAGTTTCCTTGGAAGCTTTCATTTCAATAGAATCATGGTAAAATATTAACATATAGAAATTAGATCATAAAAGCTGTTTGTTGGTTGGTTTTTTTTTTTTTTTTAGTACTTAAACTGTATTTCAGGGCTCTCCTGTAAGGTTAAGTAAACAAAGCCAGCCTAGTAGTTGAATAAAAAGTAACTTTTTTTCTTCAGATAGGCCAAATTCTTCCTTGATTTGCACTCTGTAAAGCCAAGCCTTGTTGTATCTAATGGGGTTGTATGGAGTATCATAATTCCTAATTAGATCTTGTATAGCCCTGCAGAATTTGCCATGACTGATTCTTTAATAGAGACCAGGTAGGTGAAGTAATATCTTTTATTGGACCAACTTCTGTTGGTGGAAGGGACAAGCTTTCAAGCCTCATCATTTTTTCCAGGTCTGGAGAAGGAAATGTGTCCAAGGTAAATACAAGCTGGGAAAAGTTAAACATCAGCAGCTCACATGTTTATAGGAGAGCCCTTAAAATGAAGTTGGCACTTAACACCTCCGCAGTCTTAAGAGGATGGAGGGTTAGTTGGTGGCAGGGTTTGTTACAAGTTGCTGCAATGTGCCAAAAAGCCCAGTGTCAAGTCCATGTTTTTAATGTCTAGTAGAGTTATGAATTTAAATTCTCAGACTCCTTTTTTTTGAAGGTGTGCAGGTTTCTGCTGAGGATAAGGACTGAGAGGTTTATTACGGAGTGGCTGTTTTGTGAAGTGTTGAGATACTATTCCTCTAAACATTCATATGGTACTAGAATGAGCAAAGCAATATAATCCTGAATTTATCAGCATTATGTTCAGCAAGATTCTGCACAAGTTTAACTTCAAATCAGGAAATCAGTTTAGAATATGTTTAAGACCATCCATCCCTATTTAAGACAGCACTTAAGTGCATAAGTCCTGTTGACTTCAGTGGAACTTAAGCATGTGCCGAAGTGCTATCCAAAATAAGGTTTTCCTGAATCAGGGTTTTATATTGAAAGGGACTTCTTGGCTAATTATGTGTTTGTGTTTGTTTTAACATTAAAGATGTTGAAAGTATAGTTTCTACATCTTTATACCTTTTATTTAAGACCATTAAAATCTGAATTCTGAACTTTTACAAGAAAGGTCTGAGGTGATGATTTGTAAAAGAGGAATATTGTGTTGATTCATTAATAACCAACTCTAGTGTCTCTTATACAGTGCATACTTATTGTATTGCTGGAGAATTTTGGCTGAAGCATGTGGTGTGCACTCCAAATCAATTTATAATGTCTTCAGTGTGATTCTTACAGACAAGATGAAAAATGAAGTATCCAGTCTAACTGGAGTGGAGAATGTTGGCTCCTCACCTTTTCCTACTCTGTTTTTATTGTAGGGAATTGGGCTGTAAAAAACTATTTACCTTCTGTTGGTGGGTGAGGAGAGATGATGAAATTCTGAAATGTTCACGAATGTGCAAGTGTCTTCTCCAGAGACTGTCTGGAAAGAGTGATAAGTGTCCATCACTTGTCTGTGTCATTGTTATTTGTATGTGTAGGGAAGTAAATCACATTTTCAATTTTTTTAACACTGAACATGAGAAATATGTTAGTGATTTATGTTGGAACTTGTGGTGTACAGATTGTGAGCTGATGATGAAACAGGAGAAATGTCGGTTAATAATTTTGTTTAACAGAATTGCAAATGGTGGTAAAAGGAACTTAGTTTCAGCCTTCAATTGGATCTACTTTTGAAAGAATTTGGCATGTCTTCACACATGGCAGCATGTGGTTTCATGGAAAAGATGTTAAGGTCCTCTATTCTAGAGTACTTTTATGTGAATATGATAGGTTTTACTCTAATTCTTATTTATTCATTTAATCTGAAGACTGGGAAATGACTTCCACTAAAAGAGAACTTTTAAAACCTTGAAGGTCTTCTCTACAAAATATACTCCAAATACCTACGTAATGCTCAGGAACTGCCTGAATCAGGGTTGCCAGTTCATGTACTTATGTACAGTTCATAAGCTCAGAATGCTAAAACAGCAGCTACCAAGCAGTACTAGGAAGTCCTCAAGAATGTAGCAAAAAACCTAATCAATCAGTTCCCTTCTGGTCTCTTAGGTAGGCTAGCTTGTTTTTTTTTTTTTCATTTCTGCTTCAGGAAGACTATATCCAGCGAGTCATTGCTCTTAATAGTTGTGGAGTTTTTGCTCTCCTCATGCTTGTTTGTCCACCTAATAGTCAGATCATTTGAGAGTAATTCACTTGCATCTGAAGAAGTGAGGTTCTTACCCACGAAAACTTATGCTCCCAATACTTTTGTTAGCCTTAAAGGTGCCACAGGACCCTCTGTTGCTTTTTACAGATTCAGACTAACACTGCTACCCCTCTGATACTTGAGTAATTAGTTTATGAAGCTCAGTTTATTCTGTTTCAGGGGAATGTAAAAGATTCTAGTTCCCATTTTACAGTGTATGAAAGTAAAGAAAGCATCATTTTGCTCTGAAACATTACTATCTTACAGTTTTATACTGCCACCCATCACCATAGTATCTGAGTGCCTTCCATGTAAAATCAATAGCAAATTCCATGGTGGACTTCATGGAACCTCTGGCATGTCCTCCTTTTGGGGGTCAAAACTCTGCTTGGGGTATTTTTGGGAGGGGGAGGGAGTTTGAATTATGTCACTTATAGTGGACAGGCCTTTCCAAAGAAGAAGCCATTGCAACATTTTCTAAAGATGGAAAGACTCTAGATTTGCCTGATCTCTTCTGGAAGATTGGTGAGAGGATCTAGCTATGGAACAGAGAATGTTTTTGTTCCCAGCTTTTGCATGTTTCATCATGGACTTTGAGATATGCATTGTCCCTGAGTGTGGCTGTAATGGTGTTCAATAGATCAATGGGTCTTGGATATAGCTGGGGATTCGTGCATTACTTACTTAAACTGCATTGGAAGCTGATTGAAAACCAGTGGAGGAAAATATTACAATCGTTGTTCAACTGATGCTGCCAAAATGCCTCACTCTCACCATCCTGAGGGGATACTGCTTGCTGGTCACCTACAGTGGAATCCAAACTCTCTCTCACTCAGTGAGAGGGGTTACTTACCCTTCAGTAACTATTATTCTTTCAGGGTGGACCCCTCAACCCAACTTTCATCTCTGCTTTTTGGAGTTCTTGTCTCCTGTAGACTTTGACTTGTGAGGGGACTGAGGGAGGGTTGTGGCCACCCATGCCTTCACGCAAAAAGCATGAGGAGGCACAAGAAACATGCTGACAGATATGGCTCTTTTAAAAAGTGTGTGTGTGTGTGTGTGTGTGTCGCACACGAGGCATAGGCACACCTTCAATCTGATCCACTCCAACCTCTCAATCAAGTGTTATTGTTGGGTAAGTATAGACATGAACTGAGGGTCAGTTATATTAACTTGCTGAAGTACCAGTTAGTTTTTGTTGTTGTTTTGTTAAAGCTGAAATCCAATAAATTAGATTTGCCCATTTGGGAAGTATAATAGACCAGTATTGGAAAGTAATATAATTAGGATAACCCCTTTTTGAGCTGGGGAGCCCTAGCTTATTGAATTTACCTCTTACATTCTTTTCAGTTCTGTTTCTATCTTGGACAGTATTTCTCAGATCTCAACCAATCGATAGTTGACTTAATATGCCCAGAACCACATAATCTGTGAATTGTTGATTTACATAAGTGTAGCTACCACAGATGTTCCAGGCACATATTGAACACACAACATGCATGTAGTCGTGTAAATGATTAGCATAGACCAGTGTTGCAGCTCACCAGCTATATGAAGGAACAAAAACAAATAAGGATTTTATTTAATTGCTTATCAATTTTTCATCTCCAATTCATTTATCACCCTTCAAATAATTCTCTAATGGTGTAAAGATGCATTTCTCTTAAGGCACTATTAAATGTGGTTTCTGCTATTTCTTGTTTGGTTTGCTAGAGACTAGTTTAAAACATCTCAAGCAATTGTTTAAAGTACTTTAAAGATCTTTTAGGGTAACATACTTGAACTAAAAATGAGAAATGTGGCTTGCCTAGTTAAAGTCCAAAATATGGTTACTTGAGGTTTTGCTAGAAAGTGTTTGTTATTTGCATTAAACACATACAATTTCTGAAATGAAAGCTTGTCACTTCTCAATCGTGGTAATCCTAGGAGTGGGGTGAGTCCAAGTGTCTGGTGACACTTCTGTTTTTGCAGCTTTGATGGATTTAGCAACTCCAGGGTCCACAGCTTAGACCATGTTCAATATCATGGTTTCAGGATTCACTGAAGGGGGCTGCTCTCATTTCTAGTGAATGGTTGCTAAATGGCTCTTGACTTTCAGCTGTTTCTCTACTACTACTACTACTACTACTACTACTACTTGATATCCAGTAGATGGCATCAGTGTATAACCGATTTCTTGTACTTTGTCTTAGTTGGAGGATTCTTTTTCATTTCAAAGACTGTATTTTTCTATATTACCTGGACTATTAATTGGAATTTCCCCTATTTGAAGCAATTTCTTTTAATATTACAGAATTCTACGCCAGGTTAGATGCTTGTATCTATAAATAGTCTTTCCTCCTTGTGGTATGTAATCCGCATTTCTAGAGTGTGGCAATCATTTGGAAAGGAAACCAAACAAATCCTTTATAGGTTTCAGAGCAGCAGCCGTGTTAGTCTGTATCCGCAAAAAGAACAGGAGTACTTGTGGCACCTTAGAGACTAACAAATTTATTAGAGCGTAAGCTTTCGTGGGCTACAGCCCACTTCTTCGGATGCATATAGAGTGGAATAAATATTGAGAAGTGGGCTGTAGTCCACGAAAGCTTACGCTCTAATAAATTTGTTAGTCTCTAAGGTGCCACAAGTACTCCTGTTCTTTTTGCAAATCCTTTATAGTTCCTATAAACTTAGAAGACGTAGTCATGCATTCTTTGATTTTATATATAAGTACTGCACCTCTTTTTTACAATAGAACAAGACATTATCTTGAAGGAAGAAGACAGGTTAACCATATATGGAGAATAGTGCCTTTTGATTGATAAGAGGTGTGCACAGCTTCACATCTGGGGTGAGAACTGTTGGTTGGGATCTTCTGAGGTATCAGGAAGTTTGACCTCTGGAAACTTTTTTAGTTTTGTCTGAGTCACACTGAAAATTATTTCCTAAACAGCTTATTTGACTTTTCATGATCTGTGAGAGTGAAGGATCATCTTTCAGGATAGGTTGTAGACCTCTGATGCGCTGGAGAGGTTTTAGTTGGGGGCTGAAGGTGACAGCTAGTGGTGTTCTGTTATTTTCTTCGTTGGGCCTGTCTTGTAGGAGGTGACTTCTGGGTACTCGTCTGGCTCTGTCAATCTGTTTTTTCACTTCAGCAGGTGGGTATTGTAGTTTTAAGAATGCTTGATAAAGATCTTGTAGGTGCTTGTCTCTATCCGAGGGATTGGAGCAAATGCGGTTATATCTTAGAGCTTGGCTGTAGACAGTGGATCGTGTGGTGTGTCCTGGATGGAAGCTGGAGGCATGTAGGTAAGTGTAGCGGTCAGTAGGTTTCCGGTATAGGGTGGTATTTATGTGACCATCACTTATTAGCACAGTAGTGTCCAGGAAATGGACCGCTTGTGTGGATTGATCTAGGCTGAGGTTGATGGTGGGATGGAAATTATTGAAAACCATGGTGGAATTCCTCAAGGGCTTCTTTTCCATGGGTCCAGAAGATGAAGATGTCAAGATGTCACAGATCTTGGGAGACAGACCTGTCCTCGCTTACAGACAACCCCCCAACCTAAAGCAAATATTCACCAGCAACCACACATCACTGAACAAAAACACTGACCCAGGAACCTATCCTTGTAACAAAGCCCGATGCCAACTCTGTCCACATATCTAGTCAAGTGACATCATCATAGAACCTAATCACATCAGCCATACCATCAGGGGCTCGTTCACCTGCACATCTACCAATGTGATATATGCCATCATGTGCCAGCAATGCCCCTCTGCCATGTACATTGGCCAAACCGGACAGTCTCTACGCAAAAGAATTAATGGACACAAATCTGACATCAGGAATCATAATACTCAAAAACCAGTGGGAGAACACTTTAACCTGTCTGGTCATTCAGTGACAGACCTGCGGGTGGCTATATTACAACAGAAAAGCTTCAAAAACAGACTCCAATAAGAGACTGCTGAGCTGGAATTGATATGCAAACTAGATACAATCAACTCAGGATTGAATAAGGACTGGGAATGGCTGAGCCATTACAAACATTGAAACTATCTCCCCTTGTAAGTATTCTCACACTTCTTCTCAAACTGTCTGTACTGGACTAGCTTGATTATCACTTCAAAAGTTTTTTTCTCTCTTACTTAATTGGCCTTTCAGAGTTGGTAAGACAACTCCCACTTGTTCATGCTCTCTGTATATGTATCTATATCTCCTCAATATATGTTCCACTCTATATGCATCCGAAGAAGTGGGCAGTAGCCCACGAAAGCGTATGTTTTAATAAATTTGTTAGTCTCTAAGGTGCCACAAGTACTCCCGTTCTTTTAACAGTATCTTGAAAACTTAATTAAACATCAGCCTGGATCCCGTGGGTATGTACTTGGACAGCTAGCCTGAGTTGCTGCCTATGCTACCATGGCTGTACTGCTATGTTTAGCATACTTGCTTGAGCAGAACTAGCATGGGGACATCTACATGAGCTAGGAAGCATACCTCTTAGCTCAAATGTAGGTGAACACTATGCCATTAATTGGGTTATTTTTTCAAGCTTTTCTTCACAACTGCAAGGGTTAGCCCTGGTCTACACTATGAGTTTAGGTCGAATTTATCAGCTTTACATCGATTTAACCCTGCACCTGTCCACACGACGAAGCCGTTTTTTTCAACTTAAAGGGCTCTTAAAATTGATTTCTGTACTCCTCCCCCGACGAGGGGATTGGTGCTGAAATCGATCTTGCTGGGTCGAATTTGGGGTAGTGTGGTCGCAATTTGACGGTATTGGCCTCCGGGAGCTATCCCATACTGCTCCATTGTGACCGCTCTGGACAGCGCTCTCAACTCAAATGCACTGGACAGGTAGACAGGAAAAGGCCTGTGAACTTTTGAATCTCATTTCCTGTTTGGCCAGCGTGGCAATCTGCAGGTGAGTGCAGATCTCATCAGCAAAGGTGACCATGATGGAGTCCCAGAATCTCAAAAGAGCTCCAGCATGGACCAAACGGGAGGTACTGGATCTGATCGCTGTATGGGGAGATGAATCCGTGCTATCAGAACTCCATTCCAAAAGACGAAATGGCCAAACATTTGAAAAAATCTTCAAGGGCATGAAGGACAGAGGCTATAACAGGGACCTGCAGCAGTGCTGTGTGAAACTTAAGGAGCTGAGGCAAGCCTACTAAAAAACCAGAGAGGCAAACGGCCGCTCCGGGTCAGAGCCCCAGACATGCCACATCTATGATGAGCTGCATGCCATTCTAGGAGGTGCAGCCACCACTACTCCAGCCCTGTGCTTTGACTCTGTCAATGGAGTAGCACGTAACAGGGATGCAGGTTTTGGGGACGAGGAAGATTAGCCCACAGCAAGCAAGTGGAGAAACAGTTTTCCCTGACAGCCAGGAACAGTTTCTCACCCTGGACCTGGAGTCAGTACCCCCCGAACCCACCCAAGGCTGCCTCCCAGACCCGCCAGGCAGAGAAGGGACCCCTGGTAAGTGTACCTTTGTAAATATTATACATGGTTTAAAAGCCAGCGTGTTCAATAATTAATTTGCCCTGGCATTCGCGGCCAGTACAGCTACTGGAAGTCTGTTAACATGTCTGGGATGGAGCGGAAATCCTCCAGGGACATCTCCATAAAGCTCTCCTGGATGTACTCCTAAAGCCTTTGCAAAAGGTTGCTGGGGAGGGCAGCCTTATTCCATCCTCCATGGTGTAGGACACTTTACCACGCCAGGCCAGTAACACATAGTCTGGAATCATTGCATAACACAGCATATGGTCCCACTGTTTGCTGGCATTCAAACAACATCCGTTCTTTATCTCTGTTATTCTCAGGAGAGTGATATCTTTCCTGGTCACCCGGTTGAAATAGGGTGATTTTATTAAGGGGACATTCAGAGGTGGCTGTTTGCCTGTGGCTGAACAGAAATGTTCCCCACTGTTAGCCACGTGGTGGGGGGAAGGGTGAAGCTATCAGCCCAGAGAATTGGGGGTGTGTGTGTGTGTGTGGGGGGGGGTGTGTCTGGGTTAGTTGGGTTTGTGCTGCACATTAATCCGAAAACTGCAGCCCCTCCTTTTAAATTGCCAACCCATTTTAAATGGCCAACCCAATGGCTGCTTGGTATGGGAAATGAGGGTGCTGCTGTTTGAAACCATTCCCAAATGTTATGAAGGTTAAAGAAGCCAAAAGATTGTGTTTTACCAGGGCTGCCTGCAAGCCGAATTCTGTTGCCTGGCCCTGCGTGAGTGATCTCTCACACCAAACCAGCATACCCTCAATAAGAGGCAAAATGCGACCTTGTACCGAAAGCACACATGTAATGTAATGTTAACAGCAAGATTTACCGTGAAAGTCTACCCATTGTTCTCTAAAATGTCTTTTTAACTACCACTCTCCCTTTTGCAGCTGGTGGAGGGGAAAAAAAATGTTTCAGCGCTCACACTATCTTCTCCTTTCCAGAGGCTAGCGAAGATTAGAAGGCGGAAAAAACGCACTCGCGATGAAATGTTATCTGAGCTCATGCAGTCCTCCCACACTGAAAGAGCCCAGCAGAATGTGTGGAGGCAGACAATGTCAGAGACCAGGAAAGCACAATATGAACGCGAGGACAGGTGGCGGGCTGAAGATGATAGGTGGCGTTAGCTTGGTGACAGAAGGCAAGAGGCAATGCTGAGGCTACTGGAGGAACAAACTGATATGCTCTGGCGTATGGTTCAGGTTCAGGAAAGGCAGCATGAGCACAAACCGCCGCTACAGCCCCTGTGTAACCAACCGCCCTCCTCCCCAAGTTCCATAGCCTCATCACACAGATGCCCAAGAAGGTGGGGGGGGGCGCTATGGGCACCCAACCACTCCACCCCTGAGTACTGCCCAAGCAACAGAAAGCTGGCATTCAATAAGTTTTTAAAGTGCAGTGTGGCCTTGTCCTTCCCTCCTCCCCCACCCCACCCAGTGCTTCCCTCCTCCTCCATCCCTCCCAGACTACCTTGGCAGTTATCCCCCTATTTGTGTGATGAATTAATAAAGAATGCATGAATGTGAAGCAACAATGACTTTATTACCTCTGCAAGTGGTGATCAAAGGTGGGAGGGGAGGGTGGTTAGCTTACAGGGAAGTAGAGTGAACCGGGGTGGGTGTGGAGTCATCAAGGACTAACAAACAGAACTTTCACACCATAGCTGGCCAGTCATGAAACTGGTTTTCAAAGTTTCGCATCGCACCACGCCCTCCTCTATTCTGCTAACCGCCCTGGTGTCTGGCTGCATGTAATCAGTGACCAGGCAATTTTGCCTCAACTTCCCACCCCGCCATAAACGTCTTCACCCTTACTCTCAGATATTGTGGAGCGCACCGCAAGCAGTAATAACAATGGGAATATTGGTTTCACTGAGGTCTATCTGAGTCAGTAAACTGCGCCAGTGTGCTTTTAAACGTCCAAATGCACATTCTACCACCATTCTGCACTTGCTCAGCCTATAGTTGAACAGCTCCTGACTACTGTCTAGGCTGTCTGTGTATGGCTTCATGAGCCATAGCATTAAGGGGTAGGCTGGTTCCCAAGGATAATGATAGGCATTTCAACATCCCCAACAGTTAGTTTCTGGGCTGGGGAGAAAGTCCCTTGCTACAGCTTTTGAAACCGACCAGAATTCCTGAAGATGTGAGCGTCATGTACCTTTCCCAGCCATCCCACATTGATGTTGTGGTCCACCAGTGCTTGCAGCACCATTGAAAAATACCCCTTTCGGTTTATGTACTCACTGCTTCAGTGCTCTGGTGCCAAGATAGGGATATGGGTTTCGTCTATCGCCCCACCACAGTTAGGGAATCCCATTGCAGCAAAGCCATCCACTATGACCTGCACATTTCCCAGACTCACTACCCTTGATATCAGCAGCTCTTTGATTGCGTTGCCTACTGGGATCACAGCAGCCCCCACAGTAGATTTGCCCACTCCAAATTGGTGCCCAACTGACCGGTAGCTGTCTGGCATTGGAAGCTTGCACAGGGCTATCGCCACTCGCTTGTGAACTGTGAGGGCTGCTCTCCTCTTGGTATTCTTGCTCTTCAGGGCAGGGGAAAGCAAGTCAAAAAGTTCCATGAAAGTGCCCATACGCGTGCAAAAGTTTCGCAGCCACTGGGAATCGTTCCAGACATGCAACACTATGCCGTCCCACCTTGTTTCCCGGGCCCAGAGTCAGCGTTCCATGGCATGAACCTGCCCTATTAACATCATGATGCCCACATTGCCGGGGCCCGTACTTTGAGAGAAGTCTGGGTCCATGTCCTCATCACTCTCGTCACCATCCTGCCATCGCCTCCTCGCTTGGTTTTGCTTTTGCAGGTTCTACATATACTGCAGGATAACGTGCATGGTGTTTACAGTGCTCATAATTGCCACGGTGATCTGAGTGGGCTCCATGCTTGCCATGCTATGGTGTCTGCGCTGGAAAAAGGTGTGAAACTATTGTCTGCCATTGCTCTGATGGAGGGAGGGGTGACAGACGACATGGCTTACAGGGAATTAAAATCAACAAAGGAGGATGCAAACTGTGGGTTTGCATCAAGGAGAAACACACACAACTGTCGCACAGAATGGCCCCCTCAAGGATTGAACTCGAAACCCTGGGTTTAGCAGGCCAATGTTCAAACCACTGAGCTATCCCTCCCCCCACTATTCACAGAGGGAGGGAGCGGGGAGCAAATGAATACAAATAAATACAAAACAAATCTGGTCTTTCTTGTTTTGATCCCCTCCATCTCTCTTATGCATCTTAGGCTGGCAGCAGACAGTGCAGCACGACTGCTAGCCATCGTCGTCTCCTGGCTGCTCGCCAGAAGATGGTGCAGTACGACTTCAGGCAGGACTGAATCTCCATGAGACAAAACTTAAAAAGAGTGACCTGGAGTCACTCCCATTTATGTCCAGGCTGACCAACCTCACCGAGGTAGACTAAAAGAGCACCCAGGAGACAATGATGATGACGACTACCAGTTGTAATGCACCATCTGCTGCCAAAAGGCAATGAGCTGCTGCTGTGTAGCAATGCAGTACCACGTCCGTCATCACGCAGGAGATGTACGGTGAGGGTGAGCTGAGCGGACTCCATGCTTGCCGTGGTATGGCATCTGCAGGGGTAACGCAGAAAAAAAGGCTCGAAACGCTTGTCTGCCGTTGCTTTCACGGAGGGATGGAGGAAGGGGGGGCCTGATGACATTTACCCAGAATCACCCGCGACAATGTTTTTGACCCATCAGGCATTGGGATCTCAACCCAGAATTCCAATTGGCAGCAGAGACTGCGGGAACTGTGGGATAGCTACCACAGTGCAATGCTCTGGAAGTCGACGCTAGCCTCGGTACAGTGGATGCATTCCGCTGAGTTAATGGTCTTAAGTGGGGGGGGGGGGGGGGACACACACAATCGACTGTATAAAATCGATTTCTATAAATTTGACCTAATTTCGTAGCGTAGACATACCCTTAGAAACTTTTTTAATAGCTGAGCTAATGAAGTAATCTCGTGACCCTAGGTGATGGAGGGGATGCTAAGACAAGGAAGTGAGGTAGCCTTTGAAAATTGGGTAAATTCTGCTGACTAATGCTGCTTTGGAATTTAAGACCACCATTATTTGACTAATACTTACTGATTAAGCTTTATCCTTTAGCCAATAAAATCTTTGGTTACAACCAGATAATGAGAAGCTGTGCCAAAATTTGTTGTTTATTTGGTAAGATATTTTCTAGCCTTTCTACAAATCTTGACAAGCTATGCGTCGTTCGGGCTACATCATTAAATTTAACAGAACCTTTGTTTTAGCTGTTGTTTTATGTTTCAGCACCTGTTTAGAATGCATACTAACTTTAAATATAAAAACAAGTAATGAGAAGAGAACTTGAATATTAATAATGGTATCGATATAAGAAGCTTATATGCAGCCTGATTTTTAGTGTTCAAATGTGCTTCAGCCTTCAGAATCTAGTGGTTTAACATTGCATTATTTTTAATTCCAAATAGGTGCCATACTAGGCAGATCGGAAACACAGGAGTGCATCTTCTATAATGCTAATTGGGAAAAGGATAAAACAAATCGCAGTGGCATTGAACCTTGTTATGGCGATAAAGATAAAAGACGACACTGTTTTGCTACATGGAAGAATATTTCTGGATCAATTGATATTGTGAAACAAGGTTGTTGGCTGGATGATATCAACTGTTATGATAGGTGAGAAAATTTTAACTATCTTATGTATAATAATGTTTTAAACCAAGTTTACCAGAAACAAGGCTAGTTAGGAGACAGATTACAGGATACCAAACAATACATTGTTCACTATATTAGAAGCCAGTATTTTTGAATTTAGGTGCCTACAGTCCCCACTTAAATTTGTTAACAAAGCTTTTATTGTAGTTAAATATTTTATCTGGCATGTTGGAAGAATGGAGGGTGCCAGTAAGTAAAACAAAAACCTAAGAGGTTAACTAAGAGGGAGGGAGTTTGGGTGTGGTGGGGGAGGGCTCAGGGCTGGGGGTTAGGGCACAGGGCATGGCCTCTGGGAGGGAGTTTGGGTGCAGGAGGGGGCTCGAGGCAGGGGGTTGGGGTCCAGGGTGCAGGATCCAGGCAGCGCTTACCTGGGGTGGTTCCCCACAAGCGGTGACCTGTCCCTGTTGCTTCTAGGCAGAGGCACAGCTAGGTGGCTCTGTGCATTGTCCCCACCCTGAGCGCTTGCTCCGGGAACCACAGCCAATGGGAGCTGCGGGGTTGGCGCCTGCAAGGGAGGAGTGCGCAGAGCAGCCTAGCCACGCCTCCACCCACAGGCACTGAGGCCAGTGGCAGCTTCCGTGTGCTCATAATTTCTGAAAATCCTGGCCTTTTTTTGTGTAATTGATGACCAGTCAAATATGGTAAGCAATAACACACACAACAGGGTTGTATTGGGATATCAGTACGCATTGGTTGGGTCCTAGGCCGAATGCTAAAGATTACAACCATCTAATTGATCACTGTATGGTACTCTGAAGAATTCTTTTGGAACTACAAAATGTCTTTATACCACTGTTGGGAGAGGGAGGAGAAGGAAGAAAAGAATGCATTAAATTTATAGTATTGTCTTCACATTACTAAAATGTTTCCAAAAAGCTTGAACAAAACTTAATAAAAAACCTAAATCTTACAAATCTTCATATCTTAAAAAAAAAAAAAAAAAAAAAAAAAAATTATTCAACTTGTATCAGTGGAAGAAAGTGATATTCATTATAGTCCTCTTTACCTCATAAAGAGGTTTTATAGCTTTAAGTTAATCAGTAAAAAGCAGTTTTAGGAAAAATTGTAATTCTGATTTGCAAGTTCCAACTTGAGGTTTAATGTTATTACTATCAAACTTTAAAACTTTGAGGGATTTTCTACAGTGCTTATTGTTGGTCTAATTCTCACTGGAAATCCATGAGAATTTTGGCACTAATTACAAATGAGAGCAGACCCAGGAATTTTCGAGAATGCTTGGAACTGCCTCACTCAAAGCTTCCTATGAAGATGAAAAAAGATTTGGAAGAAGTGAAAGGGTGTGGGAGCAGTGAAAAGTTGAAGAGGAGGAGTAAGACTTTTTTTGTGAGTAGACAAAATTGCACTAGCATAGTTAAACTGGGACAACCCCAGGTGGATAATCTTATCTCTGTGTAAGAGTGGCTTGTTCTTTTAAGACAGGTTCAAATTGCCCCATGTGAACGTTCACAGTTTTTGTACCAGTTAGTCTATTTTAGACCAGATGAGTCAAACTTAAGGGCCTGTCTAAACATGGAGTTATTCAGAAATAGTCGTTGCACTTCAAATTCATACTCTACCTTGATCCAAATTAACTTTCAAGTGTAGACAAGCCCTAAGTTACATGGAATTGCACCAGTTATGTTGATTAAACCCTAAATTTTCTAGAGAAAATAAAGGGAACTAAGGAAGTAGGAGAGAATGCTAATCTTTTCTTTGTAGCATACTATACATAGCATTTAGTGAACAAAAATATTAAGATGTTAAAACTTTATAAATATTAGAAGACTTCACTCTGGTTCTTAAATAACCATTGCTTTTGGTAATCAATATTATCTAGTGCATTTCAGTAAACAATTATTTTTTGTGTCTTTGTGCCAGGATATCACGGTTTTATTTATTATCGGAATACAAGATTTCTGAATAGTGTTCTAATTGGAAACATTATAATATCTGTTTATAACTTTGTTAGTTGGTGAAGGACTATTGCAGTTCACTGAACTTTTCAGCTTATGGTATACCAAACACCAAATAGTGCCAGACAAAGAATATCAAGCAATTGAATGCATTATGGCAGAAACAGTTGCAATTATAATAAGCAAGTCTTCAATTTGTATATAAAACAGCAACCTTCAGCCACTTCTCCAACAGATTCAAACTCTTCCTAGAATTCTTCACTGTTTTTTGTTGTCTTACCTTCCCACTCCTGAGTTCTTAGGGGTTTCTTTGGTGGTTTTTCCTCACCAATTTATGGCATGTCTTTTCATGTGTCATAGTTCTAGATTGTTACTGTAATGAGCTCTGGCTCTGGGCAAAGTTAATGTTTGGCTGCACAGAAATTTCCTGTATTCTTCCTTTTAAAAGGTGTTTCCCCCACAACAGCCTCACACTGAAAGATTCATGGATAAACTCAAGTCATTCAAAGTACTCATTTTATTTATTATGCCACATTTAAATTGGGTTCATGAATTGTTAAAATCTCCACCTATACTGCCCCCTCCCCCTGCAAGAGGAATTTTTGAATCCCAGCTTGCTGGTGGCTTTTTTGGGATGCTAGCATGTTTGCAACTTGCAAGGTTAAGAAGACTATCTCTGCATCAAGGTTGATCAATGTTATATTTCTCGAAATGGAAGTAGACCTATATTGAAATATATTTTCTCCTCAATTTAGCATGGTATTCTGATAACCCCATCTTAGTCTGGTGGATCACTATTTTCAAAAGTTCGTTTCCAAGGTTAACTTTGTAGCTAATATATGCAATTATTTGCTCTTGTACAAAGGAAGTCAGTTTTAAATTAACAAAAATGACTTTTCTGGTGCTTTCTTACAGGACTGATTGTATAGAAAAGAAAGACAGCCCTGACGTGTTCTTCTGTTGCTGTGAAGGCAACATGTGTAATGAACGTTTTTTCTATTTTCCAGAGATGGAAGTAACACAGCGTAAGTTGGTTTAACATTCTAAAGAAATGGTTCTGCAGTATTGGCCAGAATACAGTTTCTGTATGTTTAGGAGAGAAGACCTTTTTCCAAAATATTCTGGATAGCTTCTGTTAGTTTCCCCTTTCCCAAACATATATGTGGAAGAGGTTTTTTGGTAACTATAGTGGTTTAGAGTTGGTTGTATTAGTGTAAATAATTTGATCTGGGCAATAGACTAACTTTTTTTTTTTTTTTTTCAGCTTGAAATGAAAGGTCCATATTGTGGAACAAAACCATTCAAATTGATAAAGCTATTCTAAGCTAGTAGGGGGCGCCTATCCTTGGCAACCTGTTCAGAAAAATCTGACCAGGAGGGCTAAATAGAATTAATTCATACTCTCTTGAAAATCTAAACAAAAATCCATTATTTTAAATCTCATTTTAGATGTAAGTAAATGCAACTGGTTGTGTTCGAACTGGCCATAGTGCCATAGCACACCAACCTGTGCATGTACTGCTTTACAGATGCATGCCCTGGAGTAGGTATTTACTTTCTTGTAAAATGGTCTGTTTAATTTTGTAACTTATTAAATGAACTCATTGTCATTGCTGGGCACACATGTAATTTAAAAAACAAACAAACACAAACAAACTGAAAGTCTGCTAAAAAAAACACACAAAAGTCTACTAAGAAAACTGCCTGGAAAGCCATTGAGCGCCAAAAAAAAAAAAAAAAATCCAGTGCATGATGTTTTTAAGTAATAACTTTTTAAAAATTTGCCAGGCTATTTTTCCATGCCTTCCAACTAAGGCGCTTAACTTGTTAAACACTACTAGGTCTCCCTAACGATAAATATCGATTTGAAAAGTATGGTATATAAATAAATAAATTTACAACTCCCGCCTCCCCCCTCCCCCACCCCACACACCCTGCAAAAGCATCCATTAAAAGGGTGAGATGATCTGCTTTCATCTAGGTGAACAGTAGTGCTGCTTTATGGGTTATCCATAGAGTGAGTGGGTGTATAAGTAATTATTTTTAAAAAATTTATTTACATTAATTTTGTTCTCTTAAATATTTCAAATTAAGTTTGAAATTATGACAATGTTAGATGAAACTTAATATCTATTCATTTAAATTATTCCTCTCTCAATTGGTGGTTTGGATGTGTGGTTTCTTTTGAGGGGTTGGGGACGGGGAGTTAGTTCTCTTCCAGGTCCTAAAACAGTACGACCTCCTGATCACAGCAATAAAGCAGGATATCCAGCCAAAAAATTTATTGACCTATCACTTTGGTACTGACACTAGGGACTCATTGCACTCTTCCCCCTGTCTCCCAAGTACAAAATATAGTAGAGATGCTCTACAAACTCCCCAGACCCATGTCATCCATGTACGCCTTTGAAAACAAAAGACTTCATCTTGAAGTTACTAGTAAATCCTGGGATAAAGAGCTAGAGCATCGTTTAAAGGCATTACAGTGGTCCATTTTATTACACAATGCAAAATGTGCTTCTGTAGATTTACGCTTATGTTTAATTCAAGAAAAAAATTATTTAGAATGAATTTGGTATGGAAAAGACTACAGAAGATTATTTTTCCCTTTGGATACATGCTGGCACTATGGTAAAGATAGGGGTGCACTTCTGCGCAGGCTATAGTAATGTCCCCTTTCTATAGAAATAGGTAGACATTAGAATTAAAATTATTTTTGGATTTAACAATCCAACATAGTTTGAGAATTGCATATTAGAATATTTTGCTGCAAATTTTGGTCTCATTGGCACAGCATTCGTGGTACTTGAGAGGAATCATGATTACAAAGCGAATGATTTTACAGAGGTGGTAAAGTAAATCAGTGTGCTCAGTAGGATAATGGTATTCAGACCTACCAGCCAAAGAGTCACTTTCTGCCACCCGGATCAGTGATGTGAATTTGAGGAAATCTTTTTGCTCTGTTAAAAGAAACATTTAACTAGGGAACGTCTAAAGGTCCAACAGCCTGTCCTTTTTGGCTCTGCTTCCATGCTGCCTGACCCTATCTAGTCTGCATTGTTCTTCCCCATGACTTTGAAAGTATTGATTTCTTTGGTTTTATAGTTTAAGGTTGATTAAAGGTTTTTTTGCAAATTCATGTTAGCACTATGCTGCATGTTACAGAAGGTAATTATACATTTTATAATTTGTTTTCTTCATGTATTGTGATGTTTGTATGAAAAAGCAAAATCAATAAATACTTTTGTAAAAAGATAATGCAAATTAGATAATAAAATATTAAGCAGTACATGTTTTGCTGAGGAAGCTTTAAAGAAAGTCAAACAATTGAACTTGTGGAAGTCGCTTGCTTTTCCACACCGCTTACTTAAATTACACCAAAGGAAGTGCTAGGGTGTACAAGCTTTCAGTGACCAGAAACAGTCAGTTCATTTCACTTACTACAGATAATTCCTTGTATAATAAAGTAGTTGGCTTTTAAATGCAAAGCGTGTTAAACTTTTTTTTCTTAAATATCCAGCATATTGAAGGTAGTTTGATTTTTAAAAAACGCTGTTTTTGTGCATTTTTAATTGATTTCTGATTTTCGATTTCCATGCAAATGGAGCTTGACACAAATCACAAGTCAATTAATCATTTGATAAATAAATACGTTAGTCACCTTTTTCTAAGGTTTAAAAAAAAAAAAAAAGGAAAAACTAAGAATCTGAACGCATGCATCTTAAGCTATATAATTGCTTAAATAAATGTATATAGATATAATGTAGCCTCCTGATTAGGAAAGAGAAGCATCACAGTGTAAAGGCTTTATTTCATTCAAGTCAGTGTTTTTTTACGGTTAATAACTGAGAATCCACTTTTCTTTAGGAAAATAACTAAAAAGTACAAACGCAAAAGAAGATTACAATTGATTTTAAATTAAGATTTCCTTTTTGCTGATTTATATCATGATTTAAAATTGATTTAAACAAACCCTGTAAAATCGTGCCTTGTGATATAGTTCCCAAAGTTTGAGCATCCACGGTGTGAATTTATTTTTCTTGGAATGGCAGTTTTGAGGATTTATTTTAGGAACTGCATGAATATTAAACTGTTTCTGATGGATAAGAGGAAGATTTTCAAAAGCAACCAAGGAATTTAGGAGCATAAGTCCTTTCAATTGAACTTTAATTTACATGTTTTTGAAAATCTGATAAATCTTGAAAATCTGTATCTGGCTATTAAACTCTGTTGTGTTGAATTAGGTTCCGCCACTGTGTTCTGCTACTTAATAAATATGTTCGTTTATTTTGGAACTTAATAATCAAGTTTAGGTATTGGATGAGCTTGTTAAAATCTGTAATCACAGAAGATTAATTGTAACTTTTGTTCTTCAGCCACTTCCAATCCTGTTACACCTAAACCACCCTTGTTCAATACCCTGCTTTACTCGTTGGTGCCTATAATGGGAATTGCGGTGATCATATTGTTTTCATTTTGGATGTACAGACATCATAAACTAGCATATCCTCCAGTACTTGTACCAACCCAAGTAAGTTGCTATATTGTAATCTTAATGTTTTAGAATCACTATTTTTAAAGCAATGTGGTGAGGAAGATGGAGAGGATGTTTTTAAGTGATGTGACTGAAATCTGACTTCCTTTGCGTACCGAAGCAGGTACTTGGTTTTCCTTGCGTAAGGAAACTTATCAAAATCAACTACTAGTAGGACTAGATTCTGATAATTTTAGAGCCTAACAAGATTCAGTTCACCTTTTAACGTTTTAAAAAAACGAGCATATGCTTTCAAAAAACAAAAATTAAGTAAACATGTACATATATCTATTTTAAACAGTAAAGACTCAATATTATGGGAATATTGTGAAGTCATGTTCGAATTGTTTCCTTGATGTGAATGGACTACCTACTCATCAGAGGGAGTAAGGTGCTCATGATCTACTCCTGTTGGGGTGTGTGTGTGTGTGTGTGTGTGTGTGTGTGTGTGTGTGTGCGCGGGGGGGGGTTAAAAGTAAAAAAGGAGGATAAAAACTTGTAACTAGCAAAGCAGAGGTTTAAAAAAAAATCTGCTTAGACAGCAGTTTTAAAAAGTAAATAATTGAAGTGCAGTCATTGGATTGTGTACTAGTTAGCGTGGCTACTGCACAATTTGACTTTCCTCCCATTTTCTCTTCTTTTGTTAAACAAGCATTTTGCGTCTTGTTTTAAATTAGGTCCAAATCCTGCAAACGCTTCCGTATGTGCTTTAAATGGGAAGTGGTTTGAAGAACGTGATCTTGGACTGTAAGTTATTCAGGGAAGGAGGCTAGCTTTTTAAAAAACAACAACTTAGTATAGTCCTAGCATGATGGGGCCCCAATACCTGATTGGCACTCTAGGTACTATTGTAATATTAATACTAACTTTTAATTTATTTTATTTTTTTAGCGTGTGTGTAATAAATATATTCTGGTCACAAAGGGGCCACCTGAGATCAGCACCTCATTGGGTATTATAAAAACAGTAAGACCATCTCTCCCTGAGAGCTTACATCTCAAAAGACCAGACAAAGAGGTGAAGTGACTTGTCCAAGATCAAACATTGGATTGCTTTGCAGAGCTGGGAATTGAACCTGTATCTCCTGACTCCCAGTGCAATGCCCTATCCGCTAGAACAGTGGTTCTCAAATTGTGGGTCGAGACCCTGAAGTGGGTTGCGACCCTATTCTAATGAGGTCACCAGGGCTGGCATTAGACTTGCTGGGGCATGAGGCTCAAACCAGTGCCCAAGCCCCACACCCAGGGCTGAAGCTGAAGCCCAAGAGCTTCCGCCCTGGGCGGTGGCGCTCAGGTTACAGGCCCCCTGCCTGGGGCTGAAGCCCCTGCACTTCAGGTCCCCACCCCCTGCGGCATTGGAGCTTTGGCGAGCTCAAGCTTTGGTCCCCCCTCTGGGGTCGTGTATTGTATTTCTGTTGTCAGAAGGGAGTTGCAGAGCAATTAAGTTTGAGAACCCCTGAGCTAGAATACATTGCCTCCTGGGTAACATTGATTAATCTGATTGTAAAACAGATTACTTTTTGATCAGACCTAATCAAAACTTTACATATGCTTGTGCTGTGCTGACACCTCTTTCAACAGTACTAGAATTCCTACAGATTTTAGTGGTTCATACACAGAATGAGATCTATTGGTTTGTTTCATTAGTAATAGATTGGGGGGGAGAGGGGGAAATCAATATTTGTCAAACGAGAAATTAGGAGGGGCCAACTTCTAATTTTAAAACAAGAATGTTCATTTTCATACTTCAAAAAGAGTATTGCGAACACCTCAGGATAATACCTATTGATACTTGGGCGGGTTTCATCATTGGGATCTGCTAGCATGTATCCTTCCACCCACACCGAATCTCATTGTCCTCAATGGACTCCACACAAGTTTAAAGGTCCACTCGTAGCAGATCTCAACGTAGGATCAAGGCCAGAGCTGATAATGCACTTAATGATCATTCTCAAAATCATTGCAAGAAAACCATTAGGTATAATAGATATTTGTACACAATATATCATGTTCTCTTTATGCATGATGTCTAAAAAATTTGATGAGTCCTCAATGAATCTTTTTGAAGAGTAAAGTCAAGCTTTCAACAAAATGAGAATGCGTCAAATTAATTTGCCTCTTCAGTGTACACTAACTTTGTAAATAGAGTACATTTGGTCTCTGCAAAAATTACCAAGGCAAAAAGATATACACCTTAACATTTAAACACTTGCTCTCTTTTCAAGTCTACCATGCCAATGCCTTTTCTTCATCCTCCCTGAAGACACACTTTTCTTCTACAATGCCCAAGAGAAGTGAGTCTATGGTAATTAATAAGTAAGCCCTGACAAATGTTATGGCTCAAGCTCTCAGTGAGAGTGCACCTTTGTGTCGTGGATTATCTGTTTTGTACAGCACTGGACACAACAATTCCAGATAGTGACTATTTGCATGTAAACGTCAATGTTTTAAATTGATATTGGTTGAACAACCTGTCAGTGCTCAATATTAACATTAAGGATTGGTGTATGATTTAGATAAGAAACTGTAGTGTTGGTTGATTAAAGTGCCTGTGTCAGCAAAATTTACATGGAAATCTCATGAAAATAGAATTTATCGGAATGTTGTATTTCTTATCACTTCCAATCTCGCTGGACCTGGAAGAACAAAGACATGCAAAATTGGGGATTGAGAGTGAAGAAGTAGGAAAAGGAGGGTGAAACTATAGGAAGAGGTCGGAAACACAGTATAGGGAAAAAGAGAAGCAACTATAAGGTTGGAAAGTGAAAAAGGAACAAACACAGAAAACAATTTAGGAAGACATAATTGATAAGAAAGAAAAGGACAAAAACAGAAAAAGGCGGCAAACCACATTTTAAAAAAAAAATATTAAAACTTTGTTCACAATAAACAATACCTGACTGTTTTTAATTGGCATGCTTTTGGAGAATGCTGACAGCCTGGGTTTTTGTCACCCTGGCTGGTAGACATATGTCTTGCCTGGTATGACCATGTCCATGAACTGTGGGGGATGGGTGGGTGTGGCTAGAATTAAGATTGTCAGTGACCTTAACTTTGTTTTCAAAAGGTGTATTTACATAAATGTAACCAACAGTTGTTAGATGAAAATTGTAATGACAGAGATTAAGGTTTTTCTCTGTAATGTTAGCAATACTTACATTCTGAACTTTGTTAAACCTGAGTTAGTTATTTTGTCTTGTCTGCTGTTGCTGTGCACAGATGTGGTAAATTGGGAAACTGGATTTGTAATTGTAAGCCTCTTCCTCTTGTCATTCAGTTGTCAAAGTAGGAATGCTCTTACCTACTGAAATAAATGTACTACATGTCCATTTGTATTTACAACTTAAGTATTTACAACTTGATTGGAACTACACCGCTACCCCGATATAACGCGACCGGATATAATGCGGTAAAGCAGCACTCCAGGGGGGCAGGGCTGCACGCTCCGGTGAATCAAAGCAAGTTTGATATAACACGGTTTCACCTATAATGCAGTAAGATTTTTTTTTTTTGGCTCCCGAGGACAGCATTATATCAGGGTAGAGATGGATAATTGTGTCAGGACAAATCTCACCTCAGTTAAAATTAGGAACTTTGTACAACTTTTGGTTCAGGGATTTAATTTTGGAAATGAGTTAAAGCTTTTACCTTTTTGCTTTTGATTTTTACCTTTTTTGGTATTAGTATCTTACAATTAAAAGTAATATGTTTGTCGGGAGGGAAGGAAAGGTAGCATACCTAGTATAACACTTCTTGCCCATGTTTGAGCCACTAACACTTAAATTTCGTATTAGTTATATATGGGACTAAAATGTAATTTATTCTTGGAGATATCCCTGTATATAAACTGTTTAATATTTCATCATCTGGGTTTATTGTTTATGCTGTTAACTTCATGCCATAGTGTGGGTCTGCAGTGTGACCAAGTTAAAGCTGCTTTAGTTTTTAACTTTCTGATTTTCGTCATTGCTGTGCCTTTTAAATTTTTTAAATACCACATGAATGTAGCTTTTGCTACATTTTTGTAAAAGCAAAATCTAGAAAGGGATGGTGCGTGTGTGTGGGTTTTTAAATTTTTTTTATTCATTTTTATTTTGACAGTTATACCGCAAATGTATATTTATACAAGTGCTTGATCACACTGAACAGGAATTTCATTGACACTTTAGATTAGGCGTCCGTTTAAAAATTGTTCATGTAAAAAGCTTCATTTTTAGTGTGTAGTGCTGGCGAAAATTGCCAGAGGTATAGCTTTGGAGAGTGAAGTCCTCTATCCACAGAACAGGGTGTAGAAAAAATGGCAGTTATCCAAACTTCTTTCCACTACCCTGCTGATCCCTCTGTTCTGGGGAGAATCACCTCTCTAGATAACCAAATAGTTCAATCTCCATACTCATTCAGTTGAGACCACTGTCAAGGATGTCAAATACCAGTTGTGGCTGTGGTGTGACTAGTGTCTTATCTAATAAATCTGAACATTTTACAGCTGAATAAAATGTCAAAAATTAAACTTTCTGCAGTAATGTAAAACAAGTTTCTCCATTCATTCATACTAATCCAGACATTTCACTAGGACTATTTCATACCTTTACAATAGCCCCGGAAAGTAAACATTGGAATTTTTTTATAGTTGTGTCCAGAATAAGAACCTCCTGTCTTGGAGCACAGGGTTTATTACTTCAAGATTAATACTTTTAACTTAGTCAGAGGACATCATCTTAAAAGCTAGTCATTTAAGAGTTAAAAGGGTCAAGATCCTTGGATAACTGCACTTAAATACAGTAGTGACAAGTCAGAGCAGTAGGGAGGAATTTCTGACTACAGGAAGGAAGTAGTTAAGAGGTGAATTCTCCTTTTAAGCTTAAAGTTTGTACAGAAAGATTCCCTAATTTAAAAAATGTATATTTATAACTGTTCTGTAGTTTTGTTGAAGGACTTAGTCTAAATTTCAGAGTAGCAGCCATGTTAGTCTGTATCTGCAAAAAGAACAGGAGTACTTGTGGCACCTTAGAGACTAACAAATTTATTAGAGCATAAGCTTTCGTGGTCTACAGCCCACTTCTTCGGATGCATATAGAGTGGAACGTATATTGAGGAGATATATATACACACACATACAGAGAGCATGAACAGGTGGGAGTTGTCTTACCAACTCTGAAAGGCCAATTAAGTAAGAGGAAAAAAACTTTTGAAGTGATAATCAAGCTAGCCCAGTACAGACAGTTTGATAGTAAGTGTGAGAATACTTACAAGGGGAGATAGATTCAATGTTTGTAATGGCTCAGCCATTCCCAGTCCTTATTCAATCCTGAGTTGATTGTATCTAGTTTGCATATCAATTCCAGCTCAGCAGTCTCTTGATGGATTCTGTTTTTGAGGTTTTTCTGTTGTAAGATAGCCACCCGCACGCAGGTCATCAATGTAGCACAAGTAGAGTAGGGGCGTTGGGGGACGAGAGCTAAGGAAGCATTGTTCTAAGTCAGCCATAAAAATGTTGGCATACTGTGGGGCTATGCGGGTACCCATAGCAGTGCCGCTGACTTGAAGGTATATATTGTCCCCAAATGTGAAATAGTTGTGGGTGAGGACAAAATCACAAAGTTCAGCCACCAGGTTAGCTGTGACATTATCGGGGATAGTGTTCCTGATAGCTTGTAGTCCATCTGTGTGTGTAATATTGGTGTAGAGGGCTTCTACATCCCTAGTGGCCAGGATGGTGTTTTCTGGAAGATCACCGATGGATTGTAGTTTCCTCAGGAAGTCAGTGGTGTCTCGAAGATAGCTGGGAGAGAGTCCACATAACCAGACAAGCCTGATGTTAGGGTGCCAATGCCTGAAATGATGGGGCGTCCAGGATTTCCAGGTTTATGGATCTTGGGTAGCAAATAGAATACCCCTGGTCGGGGTTCTAGGCATGTGTCTGTACAGATTTGTTCCTGTGCTTTGTCAGGGAGTTTTTTTAGCAGATGGTGTAGTTTCTTTAGGTAATCCTCAGTGGGATCAGAGGATAATGGCCTGTAGAATGTGGTGTTAGAGAGCTGTCTAGCAGCCTCTTGGTCATATTCCAATTTATTCATGATGACGACATCACCTCCTTTGTCAGCCTTTTTGATTATGATGTCAGGGTTGTTTCTGAGGCTGTAGATGGCGTTGTGTTCAGCATGGCTGAGGTTATGGGGCAAGTGATGTTGCTTTTCCACAATTTCAGCCTTTGCACGTTGACGGAAGCAATCTATGTAGAAATCCAGTCTGTTTCGACCGTCTGGAGGAGTCCACACAGAATCATTTTTTTTGTTGGGCTGGTAGGGGGCATTCTGTGGGTTCGTATGCTGTTCAGAGGTATGTTGGAAATATTCTTTGAGTCGGAGACGTCGAAAGTAGGATTCTAGGTCACCGCAGAACTGTATCACGTTCGTGGGTCTGGAGGGACAAAAGGAGAGGCCCCGAGATAGGACAGGCTCTTCTGCTGGGCTAAGAGTATATCTGGAAAGATTAACAATATTGCTGGGTGGGTTAAGGGAACTACTGTGGTGGCTCCTTGTGGCATGTAGCAGTTTAGATAATTTAGTGTCCAGAGACTTTAGGGCTTGTTTACATGCACATTTAGTTCACGGTAACCTGGGGTATGAGTTTAGCCTGCCACAGACTAACTGTCCATGTGGACTCTGATGCTCATAACTATTTGTTAATGCTTTTTTATCTAGCCCTCTTTGAATTGGGATTAAATCAAAGCTCTTTAACAGATTTAATGGACAGGAGCAGGGTCCACATACACAGTTTGTATGTGGCAATCTAGTGAGGGGTAGATTAACAGCCCTGTTTGCCACAAACTAATTGTTGATGTAGAGAAACTTAGGCCTTGTCTAAACTGGCAAGTTTCTGTGTGGTAAAGCAGCTTTCCTGAGGTGTACAGACTGCCAAGCCACTTAGTAAACAGAAACTGTGCAGTTGCAGCGCTGTAAAAAAACCACCTTGATGAGAGGCGTACAGCTTTCTGGGCCGGGGCTACAGCACTGCGGTGCCAGTGTAGACATCCTGGTCAATTACAGCACTGCTGTTGGCCTCGGGAAGGTGTTCCACAATACCTGTTCTTCCCTCTCTGGTCATCGGTTTGAACTCTACTGCCCGGCCCTCAGGTGACCAACTGTCATCCCCACTCAAATTTCTTAGGAATTTTGAAAGTCTCCTTCCTGTTTACTCGGTGATGCGGGCAGTCGTCTCAGTGCATTTTTCCAGGTGACCATGCAGGCGATCCCCTGTTTGGAGCAATGCTGTGCTGCTGGACCTCATCAGCTTGGAGAGGGGAGGCTATGCTCCAGCTGTAGGAATTATGACATCTATGGACAGATTTCATGATGCAGGACAGGACATGACCGGGACACACTGCAATGCAGGGTCAAAGTGAAGGAGCTGCGGAATGCCTACCACAAGGCGAACCGCTGCTCTGGTGCTGTGCCCACGTGTTGCCGGTTCTACAAAAAGTTGGACGCAATACTCTGTGGTGACCCCACATCCACTGCGAAGGCCACTGTGGATACTTTGGTGGTTTGCGTGCCAGTCGAGAATGGAGTGAGTCAGGAGGAGGAAATCTTGGACGAGGAGGGGGAGGGTGACCCAGAGGCACAGGACGACTTGGAGGTCAGAGATGCATGCAGCCAGGAGCTCTTCTCTACTCTGGTGAAGGCTAGCCAGCGACAGCTGTCGGAGCTTGGCAAAGCACAAACAGGAGAGGAGGCCCCTGGTAAGTGGCTTTGATTTTTGGGAATCGCTGAAGTGTTGTTGGGGACAGGATGGTTGCAGAAAGCAGGCTTGTCTGTATGATGCGTGCCTAGTCTGAGCAGCAGAACAGGGTGTTGATTGACTCCCTCAGTTCACGGGAATCTGCCTCAAATCTCCACGAAACTCTCATGGAAATATGGGCAATCTGCTGCTGCAGGTTCTTTGGCAGAGCTGCTTTTCTTGCCCCATTAAGGGTAACTTTCCCATGCCACTCTGCCATAACAGGGGAGTGCAGGGGGACCATTGCTGCATACAGGCGAGCCGCATAAGGGCCAGGGTGGAAGCCGCAGTTTTGGAGGAGACTCTCCCTTGATTTCCTGCTCACCCTCCGCAGCGAGATATCTTCCAAACACAGCCTGTGGAAAATATGGGAATGGTAATGATTATAAGGCCCCCCCTACAGAGCTGGCTCTCCCCAAGAGCCACATGCCCAGTGTACAGTACGGTCATGGAACACTGATTTCCTCTGCTCCTGTGGTTACTCACCATTTTGCGAGTCTTGTGGCTCATGTGTGCTTGACTGGGGTCAGCCAGTTAGTGATAGGTATGTGAATAGTGGCTGTGTTATAAATCAGTGGTCTGTGTGTTGTAAACAATACTGCTTCTGTAAAAGGTTGCATTTTGGCTTCACAGATATGACCTGAGGAACCCGGCCTCCTTCTTTGTTATCGCTGGCTGAACAGCAGCACAGAATTAGAAAGCGGCCATGAAGAACTAAAGAGGACTTTCTACGTGATGTCATGATGCACTCCGCGGCAGAAAAACAAGAATTGAAGGAGTAGCGGGACAGCGAGAAGAGGGACCGAAAAGGAAAACATGGCGCGCCAGAACAAAGTGGCGGCTCATAAACCTGGAGCACCAAGCACACTCACACTCTCTCACTCCAGGCGCTACTAGCACTGCAAACCGAGCAGCCCTGCGCCTTCCCTCCCCTGCAGCCGCTGTCACAAAACTCTTTCCCATGCACCCCCTAGACACCACAAACACCCTCTTATCAACCTCCTGGCTCCAGTCTGTACCTGCGGCATTCCATTCCTCTCCCATCACAGTCCTGCACTGCGGACTCCCAGTACCCACTGCACTCAACACCGGTCTGTCTGCAGTTCAGTCCTGCTGAAATACAGTACCCACTGCACTGTACTCCAAAGGAGAAGGTTGTATATGATACTTGGACATACACAAATCTTTAATTGTCCTGGGTCCCCACCTCCTCCTGGGACCCTCCTTCTCCCCCCGCCCTCCCACTCAGTGCTGACGTGTATATTTTGTTTGTCTTCCCCCCCCTCCGGTGGTGGTGGTTGTTTAATAAAAGAATTGTGTTGGTTTGAAAGTAATCTTTATTCTATTAATTGAAAGCAAACGGAGCCCTGCAAAGCAACAGGCAGTTTTCTTAAACCTTCATAGTGCATCGTCTGCACCAATCACAATCACCTCCTAGCTTTACAAGCACTGCACTCTCGAGCATAGCAACAAAAATTAGTGGCTTTCAGCTTCAAGTTGCTGCCTCAAGGCCTCCCTCTAATAGCCCTGGTCTCTGGCTGTTCAAATTCAGCCTCCAGGTGCTGAGCCTCAGCAGTCCAGCCCTGAGTGAAGCTTTCACCCGTCCCTTCACAAATACTGTGGAGAGTACAGCACGCAGCTATAAGCACTGGAATATTGTCATCAGCCAGGTCTAGCCTCCCATATAGGCCGTGCCAGCAGGCCTTTAAAGAGCCAAAAGCACACTCAACCGTCATTCTGCACTTGCTCAGCCTGTTGTTGAACCACTCCTTGCTGCTGTCAAGTTGCCCCATATATGCCCACAGTGGGCATTTCGACTTCCCGTACGGTGATCTTCTGATCCGGGAAGAATGGCCTGTTCAGAAAGCTGCAAGCAGGGACTGTGTTCCGAAAGATGCATGCATCATGCACCTTTCCGGACCATGTTCATGAAAGGCCCGAGGTGGTCCACAAGCTCCTGGAGAACCATAGAGAAATACCCCTTCCGATTAATGTACTCGGTGGCTAGGTGGTCTGGTGCCAGAATTGGAATATGCGTACCATCTATCGCCCCTCCGCAGCTAGGGAAGCCCATTTGTGCAAAACGATCCACAACGTCACACATGTTGCCCAGTCACGGTATTTCGGAGCTGGATGCGATTAATGGCCCTGCACCCTTCTGTCAAAACGAGTCCAACGGTCGACTTTCCCAGTCTGGTAACTAACCAGTTCAATCAGTAGCAGTCTGAAGTAGCCAGCTTCCACACACTTCTCCAATGGCAGGGCAGCTCTCATTCTCGTGTCCTTGCGCCGCAGTCCCACGAATGTGGCTTTCCTCATCCGAAAGTTCTGCAGCCACTGCTCGTTATCCAGATGTGCATGTTTCCTGAGCCCAAAAGCAGCATTCCACTGTGATCAGCACCTTTGTGAGTGCCACAAGCAATCTCGTGTTGTAGCTACTATGTGTGGGGAAATCAATGCCTTTTGTAGTTTAAGGAATAACACCACTGCCACTTGTGACATGTTAGTGAGAGCCAGCAGCATACTGATCAACAGTGCGGGATCCACTCCTGCACAGTACACAAATGGTTGAAAGATGGTGCCAAATGTGGACGGAAGCACAGGGATTTCTGGGATGTGAAGCAGTGCATCATGGGGAATTTGGGACAGGACAAGGGATGCCCTGCAACCCCCTCCACCTTCCCACAACTCTTAGCGGCAGAAGAGAAAGAGATGCTCTGTGGGATAGCTGCACAGAGTGCACCGCTGCAAGTGCCGCAAGTGTGAACACGCTATTGCACAGGCAGCTGACAGCGGTTTCACTTTCAGTGTGCTCTGAGTGGCGCTGTAACTCTGCCATTGTAGACATACCCTTAGTGTTTATAGTTCAATATGAGTTCATTAGGGAGGGTCTAATACTTTTACAGATTCCTGTATTGTGTCACATCAGGAATTCTGCAGAAACTTCTCCTAATGTGTTTTATAAACCTATACAAAATCAGGATTAACTGGCTAGGCATAGTTCTGCAGAAAGGAATCTGAGGGTTATAATGGATCACAAATTGAATATGAGCCAACAGTATTATACAGTTGTGAAAAAAGCTAATGTCATTCTGGGGAGTATTACCGGGAGTCTTGTATGTACGACATGGGAGGTAATTGTGCTGTTCTGCTCTGTTTGACACTGGTGAGGCCCTCAGCTGGACTACTGTGTCCAGTTCTGGGTGCCACACTTCAAGAAATATGTGGACAAATTGGCAGGAGCCCAGAGGAAAGCATCAATAATGATAAACAGTGTCAAAATCTGAGCTCTGAGGAAAGGTGTGGGTTTTTTTGTTTGTTTTTGTTTTGTTGTTGTTTTTTTTTTTTTTTTTTTTTAACTGGGCATGTTAGTCTTGAGAAAAGAGGAGTGACTGGGGGCTCCCGATAAGTTTTCAGCTGTGTAAAAGGACAATGATCAGTTCTTCTCCATGTCCACTGAAACTAGAACAAGAGGTCACAGGCTTATTCTGCAGTGAGGGAGATTTAGATTAGGATATTTGGAAAAAAAATTCTAACTATAAGGTTAAAGTTCGGAAACAGGCTTCCAAGAGAGGTCATGGTGTCCCCATTACTGAAGGCTTTTAAGAAGAGGCTATAAACTCCTGTCATGGATGGACCTGCCTCAGTGAAGGGGGCAGGCCTAGATGACATTTCAAAGTCCTTTCCATTTATATTTCTAGGATTTTGTGTCAGGTGCTGCCAGGCTTTGCTTCAGGACTTCAGGGGCAAGAAAGGAGACCACCCGTTGTTTTTTGTTTTTAGCAAAGGGATCATCGGGAAATCAGTTGGAACTTAGTCATCCTTTCAGTAGCAATAACCCCTACTGCAGGATTCATAAATCTGACTTTGGCTAATCTAGCCTTCATATAGATATTGCTCAGGGTCTGCTAGGCAGTTTCCAAGCGAAGTTGAAGACATGGTGCTTGGCACTGCAGTGTGTGAACTATGAGAAGATGAAGACAAAGGGTGGTGGATAGGGATAGTTGCCATTAAGAATGAGTACCCTAAGTGTTTGAATTTTGTGCAATAGCACTCATTTAGCTGATGACATGATTGATGTTGCTGATGTCCAGATATAAGGACCCAATCATTCAGGGCAATTAAAAAAACAAACACCATATAAATTAACGAAGTCTCAAAATTAATGCTTAATGAGTGTAGTGTTAATTGCAAGTGACATGCCATTTGGATCAAGAAGGGATGTGTGTGTGTGGGGGGGGGCGTTTAACCTGGCCAAACAATCAACATTAATTTGAATCATTTTCTAAATTCCAGTAATTGAGTTCTTTGTTCCTCCTTTTTTTACAAAACTTTTCAGTGAAAAATCCATAAATAACTATTTGGGCTTATTGAAAGAACCCTTAAGTATTTTCAAATGTCTTACATCTGTCAAACATTGCATTTCTAGGATCAGTTATTTAAATTGTACCCCCAGAAATACATGTACACATCTTCTAAATTAGTAGTACAAATCTACCATATGATGTGCTATTAAAGAAAGGTTGTTTCATTTCATACATATGGTTTTTAGTTACAATATAGCTTCTTAATTTTAGAAAATGCAACACTGCCATCTGGTGTACTCTTGTGACCACAGTAGAAAATAAGTTTTAGCAGGAATGTGAATGTTTTTCTAGTAGCATAAATCTTTCACATTGAAAAGTAGCAAATAGACTAATTAACATAATGCTGTGTAAATATGTGGAATAATGAGTGGTTGAACAGATGAGTAACAGTTGTGAAATCAAAGTAGCATATGAAAGAAGTGGATGGTGGACTATGTCCCATGCATGTTCTGTAAGTCTTCTATTTCATTACTGTTTATAATATCTTTTGAAAAATAATTTTTTTGTCAAACTGGTTCTTCAGATACTTTAAAAAAGCAATTCTATATTTAGTCATTTCTACTAACATCCTGTACTACAATTATTCTTTTACCTGTTTACTTTACTAACATGGCGTTCAGTGACCGATTTTATTATTCTAAATCAGTTAATTATCCGAGCAAAAATTGATAGCCCCTTAGATATTCTTTGTAACAAATTGTTTTATACAAACTAATCTGTGTCACTTTTCTCACAAGATGCTTTTCACCTTGTTCTTGATATAATTAGTAACTTGCTTTGCCTGTTTTTTACAAGCACGCCTTTCATATAATGATTGAGGTAAGCTGTATTGATTTGTTTGTTTGTTTGTGGCACTTTGTGGTCATGTAAGACATTCTATTTCTTGTTGCTTTGATATAAATTAAGTTCTTTGCAATACTTTGTAGCGGTGCTCTCTGTAAGCATGCTGGGTCAAAATGTAAACTTATTCTGCTAAAAATTACTAGAATTTTTGTGCAATACAGTTGAATGTCTGTGGAGATTGATAATGGAATACACCACCTTTCACTTTTTTAGGTTCTAGGTCTGAATTTGGCATTTGAAATTTCAGTGGCTTATATGAAAGAAACAAATCACTTTAAAATGTCTGCACATAAAACTTCATTGACAATTGGCAGTTCCTTATTGGCGGTCTTCAGAGAGCCAAGTTCTAAATTGTTGTGGATACTGAACTTCACTCTCTTATAAGTGGTCTTGCTAATTCATAGTACAAACCCATTGGAAACATGATTTAGAGAAAATGGCACATTGCTTTTCACTGTTTTAAATAGCTTTCCTGCAAATTTCAAATTTGTAAAAAGTTGGTAGAGATTTCCTTCCACTTACACCATTGTTCAGCTTCAAATGAAAGTCTTCAGGTTCAGAAGAAATTAAAATAGGAAACTTATTATTACTTACCATGCATACATTTTTTCAACATTTACAGATATTTACTAATCTTTATTGCACCTTTGCCAAGATGCAGGGTTTGTTGTCTAAGCCATCTAAGACAGATGGCTATCCGGCCTCCTTTTGAAAACCTTCAGTGAAGGAGCATCCGCTACCTCCCTAGACGGTCTGTTCCATAGTCCTATTGTTCTTAAAGCTACAAAGTTTTTCCTGAGGTTTAATCTAAATCTGCTAGACTGTTATTTGAACCCATTGCCTCTTGTCCTGTCCTCTATGGCAAGAGAGAACTGTTATCCATCTTTTTTTAATGGCAACCTTCAAGTATTTGAAGAATGCAATCATATTCTCCCCCTCCCCCCCCACACACACTTAATCTCATCTTTTCCAAACTAAACATAGCCAGTTCTTCCAGCCTTTGCTCATATGGCTTGCATTCTATCCCTTTGATTATCTTTGTCATTCTTCTCTGGATCCTTTCCAGTTTGTCTAAGTCCTGTCTATAAATTGATGACCAAAATTGGACACACTACTCCAGCTGAGGCCTAACGAGCGCCGAGTAGAGTGGAATGATCACCTTTGTAACTTGCATGCTGTGCCTCTGTTAACGCAACCTAAAACTGCATTTGCTGCCCTTTTTTTTTTTTTTTTTTTACATCACCTTGCTAACTCACGTTGGGGTTGTGATCCGCCACAAATTCCCTGCTCCTCCTCTCCTCCTTTTTAAAGATGGTACTATGTTAGCCCTTGTCCAGTACCTATCTGTTATCCATGAGTTTGCAAATATTCCTGCCAGTGGCTCTAAGATTTCTTCAGCTAATCAGCACCCTGGGGTGAATAACATCAGGCCCTGCTGTCTTCAATTCATTCAAATTAGTAAGAAGATCCTATGTGTTCTTTACTTACCTTGATCTGCATCTCTTCCCCTTTTATTCTCTATGGTAACTTGATTAGTCATCTGGTCACATCATCATCTTTTTTGTAAGAAGGCTGAGGGCTTGTCGAAGCTACAAAATTAGGTCAATTTAACTAACTTAATTTAGGTCGACTTACAGCCACGGCAATTATTCAGTTGGCTATTGATGTCCATGCTACTCTCCTTCTACTGGTGGAGATTGGCTTCAACAGTATCACTTGCATAGGCTGAAGTGGAGTATTGTGGGGCACTGACAGACATGCGGGGCTGACAGCTGGAGCCCCCCACCTGATTCGGGGTGACAGCCCCAGCTGTGAGCCCAGCATGGACTCAATTTCACAGTACTGGAGCCTACCAGCAATGAAATTGAGATTCTTGTCAATTAAATGGCTCAGGACCCCAGGCTGCTGACAGAATTATAGCCAACAGCTGAAGTAAGTAATGCAACACAAGCACTGCGTTGCCCTAACTACACCGCGCTATGCCTCTTGTGGAGGTGGAGTTATGTTGGTGTAGCAGACTACTTACTTCAGCCAAAGCAGCATACTAGTGTAGACACTACAGTTATGTCAGTGTAGACCAGTGGTTCTCAACTTTTTTTTTTTTTTTTTTTGTGGACCACTTGAAAATTGCTGAGGGTCTTGGCGGAAAAGATCTTTCCAAATGTTGTTTTTACCATTAGTGAACTATTGTAAAGTTCCCGACCACCTTCATTTTTTGCAAATAATTAATCCCTGTTGGTCAGTATCAGATCCAAAATGAATGACCCTGTACTTGTTTCCTCCACATTCTGATTCTGAGCGTTGTCCCCTATACATGCTAAAAACTTGCAAGACATACTGTGTTTTTCTGTAATAGTCTTACAACAGATACCAGGGAAGTTAAAATACCCCATTAATACTAGCTCATATGTGTTAGCTAATCTTGTTACCTGGTTGTAGAATGCCTCATCTACTTCCTCTTCTTGATTTGGTGGTCTATAATAGATCCCCACCATAACATCGCTACTATTCTTTTCCCTTTTTATCCTCACCCAGTGACTCCCAGTAAGTCTGCTGCTCACTTCCTCTTGGACCTCGTCACAAGTGTAAACATTCTTGATGTACAGCACAATGCTTCCTCCTTTTTTCCCATACCCATCCTTCCAGAACAAGCTATATTCTTCAATACTGGTATTCTAACCAGGGGTGTTGTCCCACCAATCCTCTGTCTGTTTGCTTCTCCGGTATTTGCCTCTCCCTAGGTTCGCAACCATAGTCTGGTGCAGTATTTAACTCAAATTAGCTTTACGACTTATGGGAAAAGAGGAGCTTAAATGTCTGAGCTTTTTGCCTCCTAGTCAGTTCATCAACTTTTGTCTTCTGCTTACTAGGTTAGCCAGTCAGTTAAGCTTTTCAGAAAATTTAGAGCCCTTAAGGCTACAAAGATCTTTTGAAAAGATTATTTAGAAATAATTATGCCTGTGGCACCTAAATGGTTTGCATAAAATAGAACTAGTTGGGACTCTTCCAATGGAACATTTGTCTATTTGGAAAAAGTTGATTTTTCAAAAAGTGAAACACTTCATGGAAATATAGATTTTTGATGAAATTTTGCTTCAGGAAAAATGAAACTGAGTGTTCCATTTTGAACTCTTCAGAAAGGAATGTTTGGATTTTTTTGTTCAAAATTATTTATTTTCAAATTTTTTTAATACCCAAATAAAATTCTAAATTGCAATAAAACTTTTCACTTTTGTCAAAACAAAACATTTCAACCGAAAACTATTATTTTTTTCAGAATTTTGTTGTGTAGGAAACTGAATTTCTTTGTTTGTTTTCAGAATGATTTTTTTTTTTTAATTACAGAATTTCTTGGCACAGAAAATTCAGTTTCTGCCCTATTGAAGAATTGTATGTGTTCCACTGTGAAAACAAGAAAACATTTAATTAGAAGTTTTAATTAGTTTTTGTTGCGGAAGAAATACTCTGGATACTGTGATTTAATATAAATATCACAAACAGTGTGGAGAACACATTCTCCTATCTGTGTACTTTCTGAATTTTTTAAGAAGTATGTAGCATTTAGTGGTTAGGAAGTGAAGTATTGCAGTGGAATTGTTTTTAATCACTCTTAGTAAATGGAAGTTTTGAACATTCGCTTGCTATGTGGTAAAGAGCGAATTCAGAAAATCTTAAATACTTCTAGATTTGGGAGAGGAACATTGTTCTAATGTCTAAACAAAGAAAGCTAGATCTGTGCGCTATTGATCGCTTGGTTACAGAGCTGCTTTAATTTGGGCAACTCACTAGGGCGAAGACTTCAAAAATGGGTGCCTAAAGTTACACTTGTAAATCCATATTTAGGCATCCATGGGAACTGCTGAGTGCTCAGAACACTTGAGATAAGCCTACTAAATTGGTACGAAGATTTGGATTTACAAATAATTTCAGGCTTTAACCCCTCTGCCTTAATTTCTGCATCAGCAAAACTGGGATAACTTCTTCAAAGGTGTTTTGTAAAGGGATTTGAAATTATATGGAAGCCATTATAGGAGTGAAATTATACTTCATTGTGTTAGTGAATTTATCAATGAGACATAATTATTTCATTTTTAATGTCACATAGAAAATAATGTTAATGCCTAATCTTGGTGCTCTGTTTTTGTATTTACCAGGTTTATTTCTCTAATCAGCATTGTTTAAGTATTTTAAACATTTGTTTTAAGCATCCCTCATTCCCATGTTACTTTAAAGGTTCAGATTCTTACATGAAGGGTAACATTTACATGACTTAAGTGCTTTTGAAAATGGGACTTAGGTGTGTGTGAAAATTTTACCCTTTGTCTTTATTAGGGCTGTAGTTGTTCACTTCATTGCTATTGTAAAAATACTTGAAATTCTATCATAATTAAAGGTTGATTTTCATTCTCTTCGGTGCCTCTCTGCCTTCATATCTCAGAAGAATAAATATTAGAAATAGGTTAGGTTTCTATTTGTGTATTAATTCTCGGTGTGTCTGACGGAGTCCTGTTTCCTTCCTGTAAAAAAGGGTTAAAGATGGTTTGTTTTTGGCAGGATTTGACACCAAATGTTGTTTTAAATGCAATTGTCTTTATTTTTCTAATACTGTAGTTGTAGATCTCACACAGACTAGCTAGATTTCAATTATACACTTTTATCTGTTTTCAGGACCCTGGCCCACCACCACCTTCACCCTTGATGGGTCTGAAGCCTCTGCAATTGTTAGAGATAAAAGCTAGGGGAAGATTTGGTTGTGTCTGGAAAGCTCAGTTGCTAAATGAGTATGTTGCTGTCAAAATATTCCCAATCCAGGTATGTCAATGTTCTTGTTTTCCTATTGTAATGTAAAATATCAATATACGAAGCAAACTTTTCTGTATACAATAAGAAGTTGTCATCTCCCCAAATGTCAGTAACTATAAAAAATTAAGTTCTCAAATACAGGAAATGTTTGCAGCTCAAAAGTGAACAAGGCAGATGATGGCATATCTTTTAATTGAACTAAAAATAAGTTATAATTAAATGCAAAATATGTGCTCTAATTCAACATTGGGGAAATGGAGTTAAAAGTTAAAAAATTCAAGACAGAGATTCTGGTCCTGCAAACTCAAACATATTAGTAATTTTAAGCACTTTACTAGTCCCATTGCACCTGCTTCCATCCTCCTACTGGTTTTAGTAGTATTTAGCTGTTAGGTACTGAAAAAATGTGAACTTGCTAAGGAGAATTTTTGCTAATACTGTCTAAATTAAGTGGTCGTCATAATGAATGGCAATTGTTAGAGTAAATTGGTATCCTGAAAGAGATCCCAATAAAGTGGCTGTTCCAATTAGGCATGTCTCCATTAAGTGAAGTATACTGCAGTACTGGAAATGTTGAGCCATCAGCTGCATTTAGCCCTGCAGCTCTGGGGGGTCCTGTTAAATTGTTAGAAGTGCAGTCTCACTGGAAAGATCTTAAAGCACATTGAATTACATTAATCTGAGTGTTACAGTACTTAAAAATACACTTTACCAGTTAAGGAGGGGTGAGTTGTACTTACATTTTCTAATAGGTAGATCCATATTGACTTGCTGATAAAACACCTCTGTGGAGATCATCTTTCTCTAGTAGGAATTTCTCACCCCCAAATAAAATCCATTACACCTGGAACTTTGCTTAATTCAACTTAATGAAGAAAAATCTGTTCCCACTTTTAAAAATTATATAATCATCTTATTAAAACTTCTATTGAACATAATTTTTGAGCAATGATCTTCAGCGTCAGGGTGGTTAATATTGCTAGCATTATCAAGAGCCAAGCATTATATCTGGTGGGCAATATGCAAACCCTTCACTCAGCTGACAGTGCCCCAGGCCTGACCTTATTCCAGTGTGTGGTATCTATGGAGATTCATGCTGGTGCCAACCTGCATAGTACTGTTACAATAGACAAATTTCCATGGGAAACTACCAAATATAGTTTCCTTGTAACTTAAATTAGGTACATAAAGATTTATCCTATAATTTTATTAACTTTTTCTTGTTTTTGCCTGAAATATGTAGTGCAGATTTTAAATTACTTACCTAAATTTCAGACAAATACTTGTAATTTAAAATAATTTATCCAGTCTGTCAATATTAATATTTTGGAATGTGCCTTTCTTTCCATTGATTCAAATTTATACTGGGTCAAAACAGATTTTAATCTGTTATTATAGAAGGTCAGTTAACTTTTCAGAATGAATTACAGCAGCAAACTTGTGACTTGTAGAAGAGTGTTTTTTTTTTTTTTTTTTATCAGAATATAGTAAATGTACTAACCTAATATCTGTGCTTGATTAAGGACAAACAGTCATGGCAAAATGAGTATGAAATTTACAGCTTGCCTGGAATGAAGCATGAAAATATTTTACAGTTCATTGGTGCAGAGAAACGAGGCACCAGCATTGATGTAGATCTGTGGTTAATTACAGCATTTCATGAAAAGGTATGGTCAGTTTTGACAACAAATAATGTTTTTATCTATTTAGTTTCATTGTAATTTTATTAAAATCCTGTAGCCTATGAACAAGCTTAAAGAAAGGAAGGCTATATAATTTGGAATTCCAGACAATTTTTAAAAAGAACTGAAAGTAGTTTCACTTACCCAGCAATCCCTCCCCCATTTTTGTAGCTTCAGAGATCATTATTTTCCTCCCACCCCCTTCCCCATCCAAAAAGCTAAGCCAAACTAAAACAGGTTTTGTCCTAGTAGAGAAGCTGAAAAAGTCACTGGCATTGATCCTTACCAGAGGAGGAAGATGTTTTCTGAAACAACACAAAAATATAATTTTATCGGTGTTATATATATATATATATATATAGCAAAATAACAGCATTATTGTTACTACTGCCCCATCTAGCTTTTGTGATGTAACTTACATTTCTTGTAGTAGGATAAAAATATTTTCAAACATTTTTAATATTAGGACTTGTAAAATTAAAGCAGTGGTGTAATAGCATAAACAGCTAAGGGGAAATTGAGTGCTTTGCTATGACCCACGTAAAGTTAGGAAGGTTATTTCCTGTATCAGTCTTGTAAAAATCACATTTTTGATACCGATCTATTAAATTTATTTATGCATGTTATATCATACTAAACCAACAGATAAACATTTCCCTTTCTAAAAGGATATGGTCTAGTTAATTGCTCATGTCTGAATTTTTTTAAACTACTGCTGTTCTCTCTTAACAACCAAGATTACGGTCATTGAAGAACAGGAGAGAGAAATTTATCTTTTCCCCCCAATTTTTGTACATTTGTCAGCATTTGGTTTGTTAGCAATTCAGTTCTTCTTCGAGTGATTGCTCATGTCAATTCCATTCTAGGTGTGCACGCAACCATATATGCGGTCGTCAGAGATTTTTGCCATAAAGGTATCCAGAGGGTTGGCTGCGGCACTCTCTTGAGTGCCGCGCTCATGCATTGGTATATTAAGTGCCGCCAGCCCTACGCCCTCTCCGTTCCACCTTTCTGCCTGTGGTGGTTAGTCGGAGCGCCTTTTCCTTGCATAGCAAGGACTAGCGGTTTTGTCATTATTGTCTTCAAGCCGTAGGGCCTTATAAATAGTTTATTTCTAGTACAGTAACTCCTCGCTTAACACTGTAGTTATTTTCCTGGAAAATGCTACTTTAAGCAAAACAATGTTAAGCGAATCCAATTTCCCCATAAGAATTCATGCAAATGGGGGGGTTAGGCTCCAGGGAAATTTTTTTGCCAGACCTCCCCCCCTACATACACCTGATATAGATCTAGAATAAGTTTTAAACAAACAATTTAATACTGTACACAGCAATGATGATTGTGAAGCCTGTTTGAGGTGGTGGAGTCAGAGGGCGGGATATTCCGAGGGAATGCCTTACTGCTAAATGATTAACTAGCACTCAGCTGAGCCCTCAAGGTTAATATGTTGTTAATATAGCCTCATGCTCTACAAGGCAGCACAAAATGGAGGGAGGGGAGACAGCATGGCAGAGAGAGACTGAGATACACACCATGTGAGAGAGAGAGAGAGACACACATTGTCCCTTTAAGTACGCTGACCCCACTCTGAGTACTCGCTTTTTGTGTAGATTAGCAAGTTGAGACAGCAGCTGCTGCCAGCAAGCTACCTCCTTCCTGAGCCTTGTCATGTCCCGACCCCCAGCTCTGTGGAGATGGGGTAAAGGAGTGGGGAGGAGGACACCTTGACATTAGCACCTCTTCTTCCCTCCTCCTCCCCCCACAGCAAGCAGGAGGCTCCCAGGAGCAGCTCCAAGGCAGAGGGCAGGAGCAGCAGCACACAGCAGTGGGGGGAGGGACTGCTGAATTGCCAGGCAATTGATAGCCTGCTGGGCGGCTGCCACACAGGGAACTTAAGGGGGCTGTCAGTCGACCCTGGTTCCAAGCCCCCACCCGCTAGCTCTAACAGGCTACTCTTTCTGCAAGCAGTGGACAAAGCAGGTGGCTGCCAAACAACGTTATAAGGGAGCATTGCCCAACTTTAAATGAGCATTCTCTCTAATTGATCAGCAATGGGACGACGTTAAGTGAGGAGTTACTGTAACTAGTGTTTGAGTAGTGGTTAAGTAGCGTAGTTAGAAGTTAGAGTCCCAGCGGGGACTTCTCCCCAGGTGTGCATGCTCCAGGTTTTAAGCCCTGCTCGGACTGTAAATGTCCTATGGCTGTTAGTGACCCCCATAGCAGCTGCCTGAAGTGCTTGGGGGAATCGCATATGAGGGACAAGCATCGCATCTGTAAAAACTTTTGACCCAAGAACCAGAAAGAGCACATCACCCATTTGAAGGCCCTCCTCATGGAATCTGCTTTCTCTCTGGCTTCCGAGCCTTCCCGGCTAGACTCTACCCCCAGTACTTCGGCCTTGGTGCATAGTGCACCCCCAGCACCAGGCTTTGCCTGGCATCACTCTCTGTTGCCAGTGCCCAAAAAGAAGTCCAAGAAAGGCCATGGGGTATCGGGCAAAGGACCCAGTTTAGGCTGCTAGCCAACACTGGAGCCGTATGGGCCTGTCCGCCCCCCGCCCCCCAATGGGGACCGCAGTCCTGGGAGCTGCTGATCCCCAGAGCCGAGACAAAGCGCTCTGTCTCCACGCTGCAGATCTCCGGCTTCACAACCCAGGTCCTCTGCAGGTCTTCCTAGATAACTAGCACCGTGATCGTGGTCTCCGCCCTCTTGATGTGGATCACCCGGGGGGAGATGCTGGTCACTGTATCCCCAGCACCATTCACCCTCCCGCTGGTCTTATCGGCACGGATCCCTATCCCCCGCACCGTGGGAACAGTCTTCGTTGCGGTACCAGTCCCACCACCCTGTACTGGTCCTATTCAAAATGCTGGTCTCTAACAGCAACAGTTAGTTGCCAGATGCAGGCATCGACAGCCCCACCGTGGTCACGGGAAGAGGATTCCTCCAGCATGGAGAGGGAATTCAGCTCCTCGTTGAGGCATCACAAGTGTGATTGGGCACTCAAGGCTGTGTCGGCCTCTGTGATGTGAGCTTCGCAACATGGCCATTGGCCAGCACAGTGGCCCTACTGGAGTACGTGGGGCATGTCTGTGATGCCAGTGCCCTCTCTGAAGCCTCAGAGTAACAGCTGACGGCACCATCGGCACCAGGCTCGGTGCACAAAGTCCACTCAAAGGTCAGGGTAGAGGAGTGAGTGCCCACCCCAAAACCCCGCACATACCTAGAATAGAATGGACATGCGTAACACATCTCAAAGAACAACAGTTACAAAAGATAGGTAACCGTTTTTTCCCCTTGAGCAATCAATCCATTTTCTCCTTTTGTGTGGGCTTTACTCACAGCCACAGGTGAGACACAGACACTTCTCTGGTTTTTAAAAAATGATATTTAAAACCCAAAAAGTTGGCACAGGGAATTCAAGAGTAGTGTAGTATCTGAAAATATTTTTAACTCGTTTATAATTTGACTAGACTTTTAGCTCATAATATGAGAAAAGGTAAAGAAATGATCTCTCGCATAGATCCCCTCACTCTAAAAAAGGGCTCTGAATATCAATGTAATGCTTGTGAGAAAGTACATACATAATTCAACATTATTAGGGTTACCATATTTTGTGCCTCCTAATGGAGGACACTCCCGGGGGGGCCGGCCCTGCCCCCAGCCCCGCCCACGCCCCCGCCCCAACTCCGCCCCCTCCCAAAGTCTCCGCCCCCTCCCCTGCTTGAAGCCTGAAGCAGGTAAGGTAAGGTAAGGGGCGGGGGAGGGAGAAGGAGGCGCGGCGCGGCCCAGGCTGGCCCCCGGCGGCTCCAGCCTGGGTCGGCTCGGGCCCTGGCCGACCACCTCCGGCGCACCCCCCGGCTCCCAGCCCCGCGGCCCGGCTCCCAGCCCCGCGGCCCGGCTCCCAGCCCCGCGGCCCGGCTCCCGGCTCCCCGGCCCGGCTCCCCGACCCCGGCCCGGCTCCCGGCTCCCAGCCCCGCGGGCCCGGCTCCCCGACCCCGGCCCGGCTCCCAGCCCCGTGGCCCGGCTCCCCGACCCCCCGACCCCGGCCCGGCTCCCGGCTCCCAGCCCCGCGGGCCCGGCTCCCGGCTCCCAGCCCCGCGGGCCCGGCCCCGTGGGCCCGGACCGGCCCGGCACTGCGACCCTGGCCCGGCCTGGCCCCCGGCCCGGCTCCCGGCCGGGCACCATGCCCCCGGCCCCGCACAAAGAGGCCCCGGCCGAGCCTCCCGATTTTCCCGGACATGCTCGGCTTTGGGGGATTTCCCCCCGGACGGGGATTTGAGCCCCCAAAAGCCGGACATGTCCGGGAAAATCCGGACGTATGGTAACCCTAACATTATGCTTGGGGGTGGATCCACAAAACTCTTGACTTTGTGCCCAGAAAATCGAATCACCCTGTTTTGAAAGCAAAGAAATTCCAGCATTTATCTCCAGCAGTGTGTTTAACTTGTAATATCTAATTTTTTTCTTTGACTGTTCTTTTACAGAATAGTTTCTTAATATCTATTATAAATTGTCTTCCTTCATCTCTATTCTTTTTTAGTTTAAAAATTTTCACAGTTGACTCCCATTTATTTAATCTTCTAATAAATGAGGGTCAATGCCAAAGAAGACATTTTCACATCTTTTTAATTTTATTAAATTGTTTGGTTATTGTATGAACTATAGATATATCCTGTAAGTGTTTGTTGTGTTAAGAGATGACCAATTGGATTGGAAATTATACCTTTTTTTCTAAATACCAACAGTTTATACAGTAGAACCTCAGCGTTACAAACACCTAGGGGATGAGGTTGTTCATAACTCTGAAATGTTCGTAACTCTGAACAAAACATTATGGTTATTTCAAAAGTTTTTACAACTGAACATTGACTTAATACAACTTTGAAACTTTACTATGAAGAAGAAAAATGCTTCTTTTAACCATCTTAATTTACATGAAACAAGCACAAAACAGTTTTCTTACTTTGTCAAATCTTTTTTTAAACTTCTCGTTCTTTTTGCTAAAAAATAAGGGAGAGTACTCATGGCACTTTAGAGACTAACATTTATTTATGCTCAAATAAATTTGTTAGTTTCTAAGGTGCCACAAGTACTCCTTGTTCTTTTTGTTGATACAGACTAACACAGCTACCACTCTGAAACCTTATTTTTAGTAGTTTAACACAGTACTGTACATATTTGTGTTTGGGGAGGGGGAGAGGAGGGAAGGTTTTTTTTTGTTTGTTTTTTGGCTCTGCTGCTGCCTGACTGTGTACTTTCGGTTCCAAAAGAGGTATTTGGTTGACTGGTCAGTTTGTAACTCTGAGGTTCTACTGTATATGTAATCCTGCATGCTATGTATATAGGTTTATGAAACAGATATGATTCTTTGTATCTGTGTTCTGGGTACAGTTTATCATTAAGAAAATCTCTCCTTAAGGGGAAAGAATACTGAGATTTACTTTAATTGTTTTTCCCTCCGCTGTACAGGGTTCATTAACTGACTTTCTCAAGGCAAATGTGGTTTCTTGGAATGAGCTGTGTCATATTGCCGAAACTATGGCTAGAGGTTTGGCTTACCTTCATGAGGATATACCAGGTCTGAAAGATGGACATAAACCTGCTATATCCCATAGGTATACTATATTTCAGATATTGCCTATTATCTCATGTAGTAAGCTTTAGCTTTATCATGTGTACAGACATAGAACAATATGGCCATGAAATACTTTATAGTAGCTAAAATAAACATTTAAAATCAGATTAAGTAAAACAGCACTGCAACTTTGCACTTTCAAGAAAAATCTGTTCTAGATAACTTAAATATTTTTATAATTTTGAAATGCAGCTGTTTAAACTGCAAGTTAATGTGTCTGATTTAAAGCGTTCTGTGATTATAAATGTGAAGTGAATTACTACTGAAAATGACACAACTACTCTCAATGTGAGATATCCAGTAAGCTGCTTAGGAAGCAGATCTCCACATATTTCATCTATCTCTTCATGTCCAGATGACTACACTGTATCTACAGGCTGAGAATAGATACTTAATGCCAGTATTTCAGTATACAGTCAACTCTACTTTGCATTTACTATAGTACCTACTCAGTTCCCTGCGCTTGAGGTTATGCATATACCTGGATCTCAAAAGTAATTAGGCCTTGTTCTGTACCTCTAATGTGAGTTTTATCATGGACTTATGTGAGTATCAGAGCCTTAAACCACCACCTGAGTTCTGTATGGGTGGAACCCTGAACTTGTCTGGAGTCAAATTTGACTTAGTTAGGTACTTGCTTATGTGCTTAGTTGGGTAGGGAAGCGGTTGGGAAACTCCTTGTAACTGTTAGAGGCATGTTGACTCTACTCTCTATTCCTAGTTAATCCACCTTCCTACAGTTGTGAAAGCAAATGCGTTCTGTGATTATAACTGTAAAATGTTAGTATTTTCTGTAGGTTCGCTTTATAATTATACCCAGACAAATAACTTAGTTATGGTGAAAATTAGACTACAAAGCAGTAACTTAAAGATACCTACATCCCTATGCTTGAGGTTAGAATAGAATTAAGATATGACTTAAACCTAAAAATTTGAAAGTACAGAATTTCACAAAGTACCCCAAAACCTTAACTATACCTCCTTTAGTGATATCAATTAACCTTTCATTTTTCCTCTATTCCTTTAATGCCTGCTTTGTAAGATGTATTTTGGGATCAGGAGGTTGTCCCCCTTTTTTTGTTTTGTTTGTTTGTTTTTTAGCTTGAGTGCACAGTTCATGACTCAAATTTTGAACAGTCACTATCTTTGTACAGTTTGTAGGTGAACTGCTGAAAATGCGCATCACCATTGGTTTACTATCTCCATTGTGTACACGCTAGCTCCAAGTATGACCTGTAGATTGTCTGATATTACAGAACTGTGATCTAATTGGAACACCTTCTAGAGAGTGATGAGCACCTCAAACAATCAGGTCCCTATTTAGCAGTTGGAATGACTGCCCATATTCTCCTATTTCATTTAATCAGGAATTTGGAAAGTAGGCTTTGTGGAGTGACAGTAACAGTTGGTGTCCTGGTCCATGACTAGGGCTCTTAGGCACTACAGTAATAGAGTTTGCAGTTACTGGAGGTTTATTCTAGCTCTGGATTTCCTAGCTCTTAAGGGTTTTTACCCTGAAGTTATTGAAATGTACTCTTCACCTTCAGAAAATTGGGAGTTTTGAGGGGCTAGGGAGTTGGTGAGAGTGGGATGCAGAGAAGGGGGGAGTTGGTCTGGAAAATCACTCTTAAAAATAGTGTGAATATGTGACTGGTGTGAGGTGGAAGATAATTAAGACACGGCATGAAGCTAAAATGGGTTCTTGCACCATTTGTATGATATTATACTCCCAGTGTAGTTACTATGTACATATTTACATTAGTAATGTCTTAAACCAGTCTTTCCAAAACCCTTGAAAGTGACACCCTGCTTCAGGAAATAAAACCAATCCCATCTCACTGTATGATGGGGCTATACATTTTCTGGTCTGCCATCCGCTTTGGGAAACATTGATATAGGTCTTAATCATGTATTTCCTTCTCCTTTCTTGCATGGTTTCAGCAATGAAATAGTTAAGTGTTGGTATTTAAAATATTAACTGGGCACCTGAATTGCCATCAACTTAAATGGGCAGTTCACACCACAGAGCTATTGTTTCAGACATTCTGGCAGATAGATGATTTTATATCTGTTACAGCTTACTTCACATTTTGAAGATTTTCCTTGCAATCTAAGACTGAATTTAAAATAAACAAAGAAAACCACCACTCTGGAGAGCAAATGAGATATTAGAGTGTTCTCCGGAACTAGTCTTTACCTAGTTGGCATGCTCCAAGCTTTGGGGAATCACTGTCTTAAGAAGTTTTTCGGGTAAATAAGAATTTTCAAAATCGGTACATGTCTCAAATATATAAAGATGCTATTTATTATCCAAACACTTAATTTTGATATATTTTAATTTAATAAAAAGTACTGAATCAGTTCCGTATATAAGCAGGACATTTGTGCTGCTTTTATGTGCCAGCTAATACATGTCTAACATGTCAGACTTGTGCATTCTAATCTTTGGTGGTCCTATAAGATTGTAGTATGTGGAGTTCTCTTTGTTTGTCAGACTTAATTATTTAGTTAAAGGAGAATGGAAAAATGATTGGCAATCCTTTGATTTGAGGATGATCTCTACCATGGATTTACATATGGGTCCTGAGATGACTCAGGAGTCCGATCCTGGAACAGCAAATCCACCCACAGTAGGTACAGACATTTTGTGGCAGGCCAGTGGCCTGCTGGGAGAAAGTTTATATTTTTTCTTTCCTCCCCTCTCTCCTTTCAGCTTCAAGGGCCACACACTTCTTGAAGCAGGCCACTGCCTGATGGAGGATATTGGGGTTGGCCACTGCCTGATGGAGGTGCCATTGGGGTCAGTTGGTGGCTTGCTCTTCCCAGCTTGTGATGTCCAAATCAGTTTTCTTAAGATACGCTTTCAGTGTGTCTTTGTAGCATTTCCTCTGACCACGACAGGATCTCTGACCATGGGTGAGCTGAGAGTAGAGGACTTGTTTTGGGAGGCGAGAGTCTGGCATCCGCACACAATGTTCACTTCAGTGAAGTTGGTGCATGAGGATCATTGCTTCAATGCTGGTGACATTCGCTTCAGGGAGGATGCTGGTGTTAGTGCAGCAATCTTGCCACTTGACGTGAAGGATCTTCTGGAGATATCACTGGGGATATCTTTCCAAACTCTTGAGGTGCTGTCGATAGGTCACCCAGGTTTCACATCCATAGAGGAGTGCAGGAACAACAACTGTAATATAGACCTGGATCTTGGTGTCCTGCCTCAGGTCACAGTCCATGAAAACGTATCAGAGCAATTTCCCAAAGAAAGCACTTGCACACTGGATCCTGTGCTGGATCTCACTGTCAATTTTTGCAATTTGGGAAAGTTGGCTACCGAGGTAGCAGAAGTGCTCAACTGTCTCTAGAGTCTGACCCTAACTGGTGATTTGTGGTGGGTCCTGTGTAAGGCCTGAAGCAGGTTGATAGAACACTTTAGTCTTCTCAATATTGAGTGAGAGTCCTAGGCTTTGGTAAGCATGTGCAAGAAAATCCAGTATGGTCTGAAGGTCATTTTCAGTGTGTGCGAGGATGATAGTCATCAGCAGACTGAAGGTCAGTAATGGATGCCCCGAAGACTTTCTTAGACTTTGAGCAGAGATGTTGAAGATTAAAGAGACGCTCATCCATTCTATATTAAATGTCAACTCCACTGGGAAGGTGATCTTTAACAAGGACCAAAATGACTGCTAAATGAATGGAAAACAGGGTTGGGGCAACAACACATCCTTGGTTAACCCCAGTTTTGATGACGAAAGGTTCCATCTCGGGCGATTACAGAGAACAGTGGCAGTCATCTGATCATGGAGAAGCCTTAGGACAGTAATAAATTTTGGAGGGCAGCCAAATCTGGCCAGCACCTTCCACGGGGCTTTGTCAAATCAATGAAAGCCATGTACAGGTCATGATTTTGCTTTGGAGATTTTTTTCCTGGATTTGGTGTGCAACATTGGTTGTCCCGTGGGATGGTCTAAAACCGCACTGAGATTCCAGCAATATTTCCTCAGCAATGGGAAGTAATTGGTGTAAGAGGATATGGGCAAGAATTTTCCCTGTTGTAGATAGCAAGGCAATGCTTCAATAGTTTCCACACTCTGACTTATCTCCTTTCTTAAAGATTGTAACAATGTTAGCGTTTCTCAAGTCTTCTGGAATCTTCTCATTTTACCAGATATGAGGAAAAAGTTTGTGGAGCTTCCCTACCAGTTCTTCACCTCCAAATTTTTAGACTTCAGCTGGTATGCCATCTGGCCCTGCTGCCTTGTTGTTCTTAGTTTGCATAATGTCTCGAGTTACTTCTTCGAGGGTGTGGGGGGAGGAGGGGAGAATGAGCAAGAGATTCTCTTTCATGTCTTTGAGCTATAGATTCGATATTGGCATCAGAGACAGTTGACTCACAGTTCAGGAGCAACTCAAAATGCTCTTTCCATCTGGCTTTGGCTTCGCTGTCCTTAAAATATGTTGACCCAACTTGGGCTCCGAGTGGTGTGGGTCCATGGGAAAAATGGGCCATAAATGGACCTTATTGCCTGAAAGAAACTCTTCATGTCATGTTTATCAGCATAAAGCTCAATCTCCTTGGCCTCTTCTCACCACAACTTATTTTTGATGTCATGGATTTTCCTTTGGGCTTCAGCCTGGAGTTACTTATACAACTTTCTTTTGCTGGTGTGATATGTTGTTTTGCCACATGTGATGAGCTTTTATTTTCTGGTCAAGCAGGCCCTGAATCTCAGCATCATTCTCATCAAACCAATCTTGATGATGGCGGGTGACATAGCCAGTGGACTCGGCACATGCTGAGAGAATGGCACTCTTTAATCCCTTCCACAGATTTTCATTATTGTCAGCTGTAGGCATAGCGGCAAACTTCTCTTTGAGACACTGCTGAAGTTTCTCCTGAGTCACTATATCGTCAAGGGACTTGACGTTGAATTTCTTTTGTACTGTTTTTGCCTGCTCATGATTCCTTGAGGCGATCTGGAAATTCATGATTGATCGAACAAGGCGATGGTCTGTCCAACAGTCACCAGTTACATGCATGACCCTCATGATGTGGACATCCTTCCAATCTCAAGCTCTAAAAGTAACATAGTCAAGATGGTGCCAAAGCCTGGAGCGAGGGTCTCTCCAGGTGGTCTTATACTTCTCACTTTGTCTAAAGAGGGTGTTTGTGACGATCACACCATGTTCTACGCATTTTCTCAGGAGGAGGATGCCGTTGGAGTTAGCCTTTCCTACTCCTTCTTTTCCGATAGTGCCATTCCAGAGATCTGACTTGTGCCCGACTCTAGCGTTAATATCTCTGAGGAGAATGATCTCCTCCTCCTCCTCCTCCTTGGGAATGTTGGTCAAGACTCTGTCAATATCTGTATAGAATTGTTCCTGGATATCCTCGATAGAATCCAGCGTTGGGGCCTATGCACTGATAACAGCAGCAGACTGGTTGTTGCTGAGCTCAAGACGAAGTCATAAGATGTTTGATTCCTAAAGGAAATTTTATAAGCTGACTGACAGATTTATTCCTGATTGCAAAACAGACACTATGAATGCACCTGTCCTCTGAAGATTTTCCTTTCCAGAAAAAGGTGTAGCCTCCACCTTCTTCTCTCAGTTGACTTTCATCTGGGTGCCTTGTCTCATACAGGGCAGTGACGTTGATGTAATATCTCACAAGTTCCCTGGTGACAATAGCAGTTCTTTCTGGCTGTACATTATCTTTGTTATCCATCAGGGTGCGAACATTCAAAGTAGCAAAAGTCATTCTTTTTATAGCTTCACAGGCAGAGTGATCCCATTGGATGCAGTAATCCAGCCAGGAGTGTATGAGAGCCTAGGTTTAGGGCAACTTTTCTAGTCCTCTCACCGTGGGGTGAGCAGAGGGGATCCTAAAGTAGGGTTACCATATTTTAATTTTTAAAAAGGAGGACACTCCATGGGGCCCTGGCCCTGCCCCAACTCCGCCCTTTCCCCGCCCCCAGCCCTGCCCCAACTCTGCCCCCTCCCCTGAACGCTCCGCCCCCTGCTCCTCCCCCTCCCCTGCTTCCCGCGAATCAAATGTTCGTGGGAAGCCTGAAACAGGGAGGCAGCAGGTAAGCTGGGGCGGGGTGCAGTGCGGCCCAGTCCGGCCCCCCTGGCCGAGCGGCTCCCTCCGGCGGCCGGCCGGCCCAGGCCAAGAGGCTCTGGCCCCGGCGTCTCCTGCCCAGCTCGGGCCCTGGGGCCCCCCAGCCCCTGCCAAGCACCGCGCCGGCCCCAGCAGCCCCAGCCGAGCACCGCCGGGCCCTCCCTCCCTATTTTCCCGGACATGTCTGGCTTTTAGGGATTTCCCCCCGGACGGGGATTTGAGGCCCAAAAAGCTGGACATGTCGGGGAAAATCCGGACGTATGGTAACCCTATCCTAAAGAGGACTTCTCAGTTGCAACAGTAGCTGCCGAATTGCACCCATCTCAGTCCAGGTGCCAGACAACCATCTAACTATCACCGCCTACATGCAGATTCGTAGCTAGGGATTGCCAGATTCACTAATCCTGTCCCCGTCACCACTAGTCCATTGCCGCAGGGCTTGAAAGATTGGAAAGATATTATTTCCCATGGTAGAAGCCTGCGCATGACTTCCTTTAATGTGGGGAAGCTGGTGCGGCTACAGCGACCACATGATCATGACAAGTTGGAGGTCTGGGACCCAGTGGCAGGGAAAGTCCAGGACGAGTGAAGATCTCCACTTGCTGCAGCCTTCATCCGCTTTCACAGCCGTTGAGATCCAAGGACCTTCTTCCACCTGATCCACTGTTGAGGACTTGGGGGAATTGGACTGTGCTTTGTCTGGGATCTCCCCTCAGACCTGTTCCCCTTGGGAGACCCTACCAGGAACATGAAACTCCCGACAACTTAGCTCTGAAGATCATTGGAACACGCAAGCCCCTTCACCACAACAAGGTGTGACAGTCCCCAAAGAAGAATGGAAAAATAAAACTAGTATGTAAATGCTTGTATTTTCAAAACTTTGGGAATTTGATGACAATTAAAAATAACCTTGTCCCTTCAGTCTGTCTCTCCCTTCTAAGATTCTGTTTCCCCTGTTATCTTCAGCGGATGTGCTGTTTTGAAGTTGTGATTTTTTTTTCTATTAAAAAGTTTAGCCTTTTTAAGATGCCAAAAGCAACCTAGATGCCTGCAAGGACATGCTGAAACAATAGCCTGAGGGCTGCAGAAGCCTTTTCAGAAGCAGGGGGTTTTGTTTGCCCCAAGCAAGTACTCTAACAAATATTACCTTCAACAATCTGAGTGCTCTTTTCAAAAAATTATATACACACTGTTTAAACAGCTCCCATTTTGAAGAAATAAAAAATTAAGTTCCAGGACTGTCATGGCAGCATTGAAAAAGAGAAAGGTAAAGAAAAGAAGGCTGAATTTTGAGGAGGGAAGAAATCCGCGTTAGTTTCCTGCAAATCAGATACTCCTAGAAAAGCAGTAGAAGGATACTTGAAGAGGGCAAAGGGCGATGTTTTACTATCTCCTTGCACAACATACATTTATGTTCAGTGTGCCCAATTTTTTTTTAACGGTAATAGTGTTATAATTGAGATTTTAATTACAGAAAAAAATCTCCTTATTCTGCTTCCACATTCAGACAGAAATCATCACTTCTAGTCTGAGAGCAAGCATGAGAATTTTTAGCTTCAAAGGTTGTTTTTGCTCCTAGTTTTCAGAAAAATCATTAATCTGGAAAAGGTCTGATAATAGAAGTATCTCTACTTAACCAGATGATAAATTGATTACAGGATGTGTTCTGGTGACCATGGTTGGTGGTGATGTTATATTTTCTATTTTTGCATATTTAAATAATGACCCTATTCAGCTAATCAGCATGGTGTAATCAGTATCTGTAGCTATATTGTAAAATGTTCTTAAAATTACCTAAATGCATGTTTACACAAGCCCAAACATACTTTTACCCTTCAAACAAAATAAGCAGTACCTCTCATAAGTTTGATTTTTAATAGGCACATCGATAGAAGAAAATGTGAATAGATACTCAAGTAAATTTCACCCTTGGAGTTCCTCTATGTTCGCAGGAGCTGATCATCAGTCCTGTGTCCCCATTGCTATCCTTCCAAATTGGAACGAGTAAATGGGTCTCTTTTTAGAACGGATTGCTGAATTGTAACCCCTTGTATCAATGAAAGATATTCTCTCCTGTTGCAGAATTCAGAGTTACCGCTGCAGTGCTCCTAGCTGCAGTTGACCCAGGTAGTAAAAGCCCATAATTAAAAACTGAACATGGATGAAAATACCACCGTGCTTGTCTTTTTTTTTTTTTTTTTTTTTTTTTTTTAAGTAATCTGTCTTTAGTCAGAAGAGTAGTATCACTCTGTCCAACACATCTGCTTTCTAAGAATTTTCAAGTCATGTTGGTTTACTTTTTGCCAAAGTTTTTTACTACTGATAACACTACAGAATTGATGGAGGTATGGATAAGTGAGTGTGCAGTCTGTCTGGATCATCATCAGATTTTTCAGCTACAATAAGTTCTGATTGTATAACGTGAAACTTTTTTGGAAGTGGTATAATGAGAGAAGAGGTAGTTACCCATTGAGCTCCGTTCTGGGAAGGAAGAGAGCTGCCCATTGGGGCTCAGGGAGAGCAGTGTCTGAAAGGTCTAGGCCCCTCAGGTGGGGAGTAGTGCTGGGAGCTGCTGGGAGTCCGTGCTGCTGAGTGAATAAGCAGCAATTTCTTCTCTATGGCAATATTGCTCTGTAAACTTGGAGAATCTGGAGACTTGTAACAAGTGGCGGATGAAGTGAGCCACTCTGAAGGCAGTCATATCATCCAAGTTGGACTGAGGCCTGACTGACGTAGAATCATTCCTCCTTGGTAGGAGTTTGTGAAGCTTAAATAGAACTTTTAAGATGAAAGCGTTGATTGTTTTGGAGAGGAGCTCACTCTCTCCCCTCTGTAGAGAGTTGCAGTATCACTGTAGTGATTGCTTAGTGGTGAATGAGCTGGGAAGGAGCTCTTTCTTCTGCTCTTTTGGGATTAACAGAATGGCCCTAAAGACCGTGAGCTCTATTCAACACTTCCCCCAAAGGTGAGAAATTTAAAAGCATGTAGGCATTCCCCTTGAAGATGGTCTGCTCTCCTTCTCCCTCTCCCCCATTCTTCCCTCCCGCCTCGATTGTCCTGGGTATCCTCATCTATTGCAGTCTAAATTAACTGTCTTCTCTGAGAAGCAAACTCTCCTACTCTCTGTCTGGGGTTTGGCTCACTAAGGAACTTGTAGATAAGGATCTTGTGAATAGCAGGAGCAATAACTGTGAACCTGTATCATCAGACTTGGTGGATTATGACCATCTTTATTTTAATTATTCACAGTTCCCATTGGTTTTCTTTGTTGAAACCTCTTGTGGAGGCATTAGCGAGTATTAAGAGCTCTTTGAACGAAAAATTCTGTTGGGTGGATTATGAGAGGATTGGTCTAACAGGCAAGCTAGATGCCCCCCACTGCTAATTGAGATCTGGAGAAGGAAGAACCTAAAATTATAAATAATTTCTCTCATATTGATGATAGGAATATACAGAGCTTTATTACTGAGTTAAGGCTAAACTAAGAGAAATTGACACCTTCTTTTTGTCATCGTCGTCCTCTTGCCTTACCATACACAGGTTCTCTGAGGTTTCAGAAATCCTGTTTCTTGGTTTAAATACTTCCAAGAATAAGTTTTTTTTCCCAGGGGGATTATATTCAGGCAGACAGCCCCTTACAGATATTGATCTAAATCAGTTACAAGTTGATAAGGTTCATTTGGCATTTACTATCTAACTCTTAAGTTTATAAGGCACCTTTATTTTTGAAATGTGCATGAGGTGGGAGATGGAATTTTTTTATATTGGCACATAGCTTCTAGAATTTGGAATTTGAGGAAACCGCTAAAGCTCCGAGGTGTCTTCATCTCTAGAGTAGAAAACACGCTTGAGAGATTCTTGCTCTATAGGACATTCTCAAAAATATAAGGTATAATTCTTCGGATCTACTAGAAGAGTCTGGTTCTTATTTATCTTATGAGAATACATCTCAGGATTTTACATCAGCTTTTCCTCAGCTACTTCCTAGAACCTTTTTGTACTATTTATTTAACTGGGTCTCCTAAGTTTGACCCTCCAGTCTTTTTTAGACCAATGAGCTTTACAATTCCCCTTCCCCAAAATAGTGTTGTTTTTCATGGAAGCCTTGAGATGGACTTCCTTTACATTCAAAATCTCCCACATAGATTACTCTTTAGAATACAGTGGTATTTGGAGATTAATCAAATTCTTATAGTCAGGTTGTTGGGTCTGTTTCTTATGTCTGACTGGATTGTCCAATTTCTCCCTTTACCCAGGGAGAGCTTTTGCCAGAACAATTTACATATTTTAGTTTTTTAAATTTTTGGAAACCTTTTGAATTGATTTATTTTTAACAAGAAACATGGTTAGTGAGTCTGAAATCCTAATCTTTCTTGGGTTTGAATCCTTTCTTCAAGGAGGAAATTGATTGTTAGTAAGGGATCATATAGCTGGAGTACTTGCAACCTTAGTTTCCTTATGCCTGAAATCCTGGATTTTACCTTGGGAATCAAATTGTCAGGGCATTCAGGCTGTTTTTTTTTCTTCTTCCTGATCTCCAAATTTTAGTATTTAATATTCTTTTCCCCTCATTCTCCTCATCTCATTGGAGTAATTGTGGGAATGCCTGGATGAGCAAATTGATATAGCTTGTCTAATTTTGGGAGATTTTAATGCTTGAATAGGTCCTCCAACAAACTCAGTATAAGGGGAAGAAAACACTGAGGAGATTTTTGAACTTCCCTCTCAGCTCTAGAGATCAGGTGGTTAACATTGCTGGTCAAAAATTAAAGGCTTTGTTACACAAGTTTAATCTGATACCTGTAAATGGAAAAATGTGGCAGATAGGTGGACAGTTTGCCTATATTTCATCAAATGGTTCTAGTAGTATTGGGATTTCTGTAAATTTTCTTGCCCAGATAGTGACTGCCAACCTCTCTATAATTATGAATGATGTGCCCTATTTGGAGAGTTTTTATTTCCAATGGATGATGATGATGATGCCTTAATTACTCCCTTTGGAACAATGTGGTTGTAAAAGACTAAAATGGACTCCAGCCATTAATGACAAATTATCTAGGAGATTGGAGGACTGATGTTAGATTTTTCAGAGACATAATTAAGTCTGAGAATTCTTCTCAAATTTGTGAATCATATGAATTGCCGGTCAAGTCCTTACTGCCACTTTTCTCTAAATAAGTAGACTTTGGTTTTAATTATCCCAGAAATGCTTTCAAAGTTAAGCACACTTTGGTTTGACGTGGACTGCGTGAAGGAAGAGTCTGCTGTTGCATATATAGTTAATATCCCTCTCCTAATTTACTTCAGAAGTTGTTAGCTGTCAGAATAAGCTATCGAGGTTTATTATGTAATGAAAACCAAGAATATCTGAGATCCTTATGTAACAATTTTGAAGCAGCAGCTAAAGCTAAAAATTATTCCGTGTTGTGGAACATGGTGGGCTCAGGCCTTGGTAGATATACTCCAGATGAGGAACCCTATATTAATGATGAAGTCTGGATAGCACATTCCAACTTTTTTTTTTTTTTTAATCCTAATTCTTCTATAGTTGGTGCAATGAGAAATCCCTTCTTTGATTTATAGACTCATAGGCATTAAGGCCAAAAGGGACCACCGTGATCATCTGGTCTGACCACTGCACATCACAGGCCATAGAACCTCACCCACCCACTCATGTACTAGACCCCTAACCTCAGACTGAGTTACTAAAGTCCTCAAATAATGATCTGAAGGGTTCAAGCTACAAAGAATCCACCACTTACTCTAGTTCAATCCGGCCAGTGACCTGTGCCCCATGTTCCGGAGGAAGGCCAAAAAACCAACCAAACAAACAAAAACCCCAGGGTCTCTGCCAATCTGACCTCGAGGGGAAAATTCCTTCCCAACTTCAAATAAGCCCTGAGAGTGTGGGCAAGATCTATCATCCAGACACCTGGAAGAGAATTGACTGTAGTGACTCAGGGCGCTACCTGTCTAGTGTCCCATCTTTGGCTGCTGGAGATATTTGCTAGTTGCAAATGGGCCATGTACCATTGTAGGCAACCTCTTCATACCAATTCCCTCCATAAACTTATCACTCTGTCCTTTGATAAAGGACAATTAAATCCTGTCATTTATTTTAGCCCAACAATGGAAAAAAGTCCAGAGGAAGACTTTTTTTTTTCCCTGTTGAAGTTATTCAGGAGACTCTTGATTGGTAATCACCACTTGGCTAAATTATTTACTGTCATTAATCATCTTGGGTGGATTCCATCTGGGTGGAAGTCTAGTATTTAAAAAGAGGACAAATAATCCTGTTCCCTAAAGAATCCTGCTTCATTCACCCTATTAGTCTGTTAGATGTGGCAAGGAAAACTTACTCCAAATTCTCACTATCTAAAGTTGAAATGGGCTTCAGAGGCTAATTTACTATACAAAGAGCAGTCCATCTTTAGAGCGGATAGAGCCACAATTAATTATTTTTTTACATGATTTATAAATATATTGTGGTTAAGGGTACTAAATTATATGCTGCTTTCATAGATTTAAAGATAGCATTTGAGTCTATTAACTGAGACAAACTTTGGGTGAAATTAAGAAAGATGGGTACCAATCTAAGACTGTTATATATTTTGGAGGTTCTACACCAGAGCAGTATGAGGTAGGAACTCCTGTTCGTATTGAAGTATGCCAGGGATGCCATCTAGCACCTTTTCTTTAAATTTAAGTATTAATGATGTGGTGGATGTTTTAAGGAAGAGCATTTCTCCCCATCAAACATTACAGGTAGATCTATCTTGGTGTTATGTGCCTATTACATGAGTTCGTGATAAAGCCAGAAAAGGCCTGTGCCGATTATCTCATTTTTCTTTTTGTAATTCTCAAGACCTAGTTTTCAACAAGATGAAGGTCATGATTTTTTGGGAAGAACCCTCTGAAAATTGAGCAGAAGATAGACTGCCACCTTGTAGAGCAAGTATTTGCTTTAACTTATTTGGGCTATTGGTCCCCTTATCATAAAAACTTTAAAGGCCCTTATCTCTGCTCAAGGGGTTCTCTCCTTTTCCAATTCATGTGGCAGGAAGAGGCTGAATTTGAAGCACAATTTCGTTTTTAAAAGTCAAGAAAGTGACCAATAAGTACATTCTGTCCTGTGTATACTGATACTTCCACATCAGATTTACTTATTTTACAAATTAGATTTTCTTAAACCAGAAAGACAATAAATTTATAGTTAAAGAATGTACTGTACTCAGTTTTTTAATTTATCACGGTTTTAAAAATATTTAAACAGCATGATTTTAAGGTTGGACAGCCACACTTAACATTGTCTCTTAGCTTTTGTTGTCATCCCTTTAATGTTGCTTAAATATACTCTTAGACCATAACTATGTTTTCAAATTATTATGCATCTGCAAGATCCTTTGTTTTGTTACATTAATACTTTTATTCTTAGACCTTTTAGATGTTGTATTATTTGGGTAATTTTTTCTTTTTTCCCCTTAATTTGAAGGGACATCAAAAGCAAGAATGTGCTGTTGAAAAACAACCTTACAGCTTGCATTGCTGATTTTGGTCTAGCTTTAAAGTTTGAGGCTGGAAAGTCTGCAGGTGACACACATGGACAGGTAAATTGATTTACATAAAAATTAAATAAATACTAACAATGCTTATATTTAAGTTTGTAGCTTGGAAGGTATTTAGTTACAAGGTGGTCACACACTTGGCTGCATCTGTAGGCTGAGCTGCTTGCACAAACGAGGAGCTCTTTGCATCTCTCCAACACCTCCCCATAAACTTTGTGTGCCACCCACCCATCCCCCTCTAAGTCTGGGATACCCTGCAACTCCTCCAATATCCTCCCATCCAGGTATGTGTGTGCTCCATTCCAGGGTCACCCATTCTCTCTGCCATGCTAGAGGCTTTATCTGTCCCCCATACTTGCACCCCATGTCAAGATCCCTCATTCTTCTCCCTGTGCTGAGGGGCTGAGCACTTGCTACTGAAAGGCATTAATGGGTGCCATCAACCATAGATAATTAGAAGTCCTTGAAGCTATGGTTTTGCTAAACAGATGGCAGAGGCTTCCCCTTTTGATTTTCTAGTTTCCCCTAAAATTAGTAGGATTCCAGCCATTGATGCATAGAATGTTAACTGAAAATTTTGAAATGGACCAGATACGGTATTCAAAAGGTATTATGTTACAGGCACAGAAATGCCCTCATGTTGTGTTTAAGGCCTTCACAATCTAAGCCAATTAAAACTCATGACAAAAGCATTGTGGAAAGGGCTTAAGTTGTGAATGGTGCCTTGTCTTGGCCCTTTGTACTAAATGAATTTTAACCAGAAGAAATGTAGCTTTCTTTTAGGTCTAATTCAGTAAATTAATTGATGTGATGTTTCAATTTCATAATTCATCATGGCCAACTAATATAATTCTGTCTGAAGATCTTCCTTTCTTCAGTGTCATCTGCCTTCCCTCAACTGTCTTGGAGGATTTACTTACAGGAATCTGTGTGTGACACCTTTGATATTAATAGCAGAGGAAATGATGGTTTTCCAGCAACCAGGAAGAAAATAAGATACAGGGGAGGGGAGGGAAAGACCAGGTTTGCTGAAGGAAAATAATGTTAAATTATTTATAAACATACATGCAGACTTTTATGCATTGTGGAAATCCACTGTGGGGGCCCAATCTGTCAAGGTGTTGAGCATCCTTAACCTCTCAACTCTGAGAGCTGAGGGCATGCAGCATCTTGCTGGATTGAGTCCAAAGTAAAGGCAATGACTACAACTGTGTTTGGTTTTTTTTTAATGGGGGCGGGGGAGAGAATTGTACAGTAAGGTCAAGCTGTCTTTTTGCTCATCTTGAAATAAACAATTTTTAGTGCAGTAACACTTTATGCTTGAATGTCTTTAAAAGGTTGGTACACGAAGGTATATGGCTCCAGAAGTATTAGAAGGTGCAATAAACTTCCAAAGGGATGCATTTCTGAGAATAGATATGTATGCCATGGGATTAGTCCTGTGGGAACTGGCATCCCGATGTACTGCGTCAGATGGTAAGCAAAATGTTTAATTTATAAAAATACATAGTTGATAACGCAGTATTTAAAACTTTGAATCAGCCGGGGGATTGGAGGGAAGCGGGAGTTGTGTGTATGTCTTTCATTGTCTTTTTCTTTTTAAGCTCTGAATTTCCCAGGCTTAAAATGGTTGATTTTGTAGGATACATGCAACATCCCTGTAATATGTATTACCCTAAATTACTTATATGTATCTCAGTCTTAATAAATCCTTTTAACATATCTTTTGTCTGAATTTTTTTTTAAAGCGTACATGAACCCTAAACAAGAAATTCAAAGAGAATTTCCCATGTGATACTTCTAATAAATCACAGTACTCTCCAGCTATTTTATGCCCCTTTGCAGCAGCATAAAGCAGCCAGATCATGCTGGCTAGTTAAACTGGGGTTTACAGCTGCTTTATATCGCCAGACCAGTGGAAAGCAGCTGCTGAACACCGCAGTTTCCCCCTCACTCCTGTTCCCTACCTTTCCTTGTGCACATGTTCCCCCTCCCTCTTGTCTTCTCCACAGTCTATTGTGCACAAATTCTAACTTTTTCCCTCCTTCTGTTCCTCTGCGCATACTTTGTGCTGGCTCTTGCCCTCTTGCACCATTTTGTCCTCTGACTAGGTAAGGGGCAACAAGTAGTTTTTGTAAAGAAAAATATTAAGGATTAAATTTAACCTTTTGTTGTTTTTTTCCATAATTGAAAGCTTGCCCCCCAGTGTACACTGGTGCATGAAATTTTCTTCAGAGAAACTTATGAAGAATTGCCCTGTCAAAATGGCCACTGCCTCTGTTTTATTCACAATAGGAATGAAGCCAAGCTCCTTGCAGGGAAGATGGTATTCCCTTAATGCTGTCAGAAGTCAGAGGGGAACATTGAGGAGCAGATGAATGGCAATAAGAGACAGCAGCTATTTTTCAAGAGGGCAGTTCTTCATGTAACTCCTTGAAAATTATCCTTCAGCTTAACCTGAAGTAGGAACGTTCAGTTATGAAGAGTAACACCAAAAAGTGTCCATTAATCTACTTTTTTTTTCCTTCAAATGTAACTTATCCAGAAGATTTCAGCAAATTTTAATTATATGGGAAGTTTGAAGAGTCAGTGTTCTATTAAGATATTAGGGGAACAAAATAAAGGTCTGACATAGGGTTCCAAATTTCTTAACCTATTTTTAAAATTAATTTAAATTCATAAACTAACCATTTACTTCTGAATTCTCACAAAATTCATTGTTTACTCAGAGTAAGTGATGTAACTTTGGAGAGGAAAGGGTGTAATTTTCATATGTAACAGAATTCCTGCTCTTACGTGCAAAATTTCTTAGCCTTTATTATGGAGTCCTAATTGGTGCTTCCTTAATTTAAGTTAGATGAATAGACAGTGGTTAGGAGGAATTCTATCTGTCCATCCTTCATATATTGTAAGAACTTTGAGCCAGGGAAACTTCTTTCTCGTGTGCTGGATGCTTTCCAGACAGACATTTGTTTTATGGTAGTACTCAGTTAATAATAATAATAATAATAATAAATCTTTTTTTCTAAAAAGTCATCAGAAGTGACTTCAATACATACAAGGAACAAATCCTGCACCCTAGGATGGAGCAGGCCTAGTCCATTGCATTGCATGCACAGTCTGATCACATGTAAGAGTTGAGGGACTGGAGCATTCTCAGTGCAGACAATGTTCAGAGAATTTACTAACCAGATTCTAAGTCTCGACTGAGCATGTGCAAATTGCATTTTTTTTCAAAGTCCGATTATTTGGATAAATATAAGTTTTGTGGGTTTTTTTTTTTTTTTTTTTTTTTTTTTAAAGATAAGCAGAAAGTGTATTCCTGACAGCATGGCTATCCTTCCCACCCTCCAAGTCAAATATTAAGACACTGTTCCAAAGGAAAACGTATTTTTCTCTAATCTTGTTCTCAGAAATGGCTAAACCATTTTTGCTGAAATTTTCCTCAAAAAATTTAGCCAGAAACACAGTTGATATAGACAAATTCAGCCTGAATGATATAAATTTGGCCAAGTTTTGTAAGTTGAGTTGTTCAGGCAAGTTTTCCAAACCAAAACTTTTAAGAGGAAAAAGTGGGTTTCAACAAAATTTTCACCTTGAAGACATTTTGAAAAATAAGTTTCAAAATTCTTAATATCTTTTGATGTTTTCTAAAGAATTCCAGTTTTGGGGTTCAATATAACTTTATTTTAAAAGTTAATCAGAATGGGTTTTATAATTTTGTAATCTTTCAAACTTTTTGATGGACTCAGACCAGGATGGTGGTTTTTTTTTGTTTTTGTTTTTGCTTTTTGGTTTCTGAAAATGTGTGATTGATTTTTGTCAGTATTTGGAACAGGAAATTTTTTTGACATCTTGAAAATTGTCATAGGCCCAGAAAACTATTTCTTTTCTAGCTGTATAAGTAAATGGAAACAAGGTCTTAACATGGGAAGTGTTGGTCAACCCTAACTGTAGGCATTGCTACCTGTACTCCGTGTAATGCCAAGTTCATTTGTATACTGCAAACTTCTACTGCCATACCTATGTTAGTTAGGTGTGTGAAAAGGTATGATCCCTGACTGACAGTTGTGCTGCCAAAAGTCCCTAGGGTAGACCTAGTTACACTAGTAAGAATGCCCTTGTTTCATTTTGGGAGGGGAGAGGATAGACTAGAATAGGCTCCATATAAGCTGCGTCCACGCTAGAAACACTTTGCTGGTATAGTGTACCCGCAAAATGCTTGTAATGTAGGCTCTGAATTTTGGTGGTGGACCTACAGAGGTTACATTACAACCTGGTTTTGCACCTTTCTTTATTCTGAGCTTTCGTTGTTGCTGTTGTTTTTTTCCCCTGGATATCTTTTTACAATCTAGTTGCCCTTTGCCGTCAGCTTGAAGGGGATAAGTTACTATTAACGTAACTTCATGAGTTGAATGGTAGAGTTTTTTTAAGAACATGGCCACCCTCTTGATATGTAGTCTAGCATCCATTGCTTCTCAGGCTTCTCACATGGCAGCATCTAGTGTTGCCACTTTGGCATCATATGAGTTTTTCATGGCAATAGTGAGTAAATGGCTGTACAGTATTTTGACATAGTTATTAAATTTATGGTGTACCAATTGTCTGAAAAGCAAAATTAATTTTATTCTTAAATATAGGACCAGTGGATGAGTACATGTTGCCATTTGAAGAGGAAATTGGCCAGCATCCATCCCTTGAAGACATGCAGGAAGTTGTAGTGCACAAAAAGAAGAGGCCTGTTTTAAGAGAGTGCTGGCAGAAACATGCTGTAAGTAGTAAAATAACCAAGTTCTGAAAGTATTACTGTGCTTTAACTGTAAAACTTCAATGAAATGATATTTGATTTAATGCTTATCTGTGGACATTTTTCTTCTGATGCAATATTTTTATATAATTAGCTCTATTGAAAAATTAAACTGTATACTAATATGTTTTACAGTACTTTGTTTTTAAATGCAGCGCTCATACCAAAGGATTCCGAAGTATTTCATAAAAGTTTAAAACATCCTGCGTGGGTGAAGGGACTCTTCAACTTTAGTCCTAAGCAGTTCTGTGTGTTTTGTTTTTTTTTCATATAAAGATGCATATTTATCCCCTTCACTTATTACTGAAATGATGCCACCTTTCAGGGGGTAATTTGGTGGCTGCCTTTAATACGACAGCAACAATCTCAGAAAGGTAGTGTCCCTGAAACTTCAAGGATAATTTAGGTGGGCAGAATGAATTGCCTACATTTGGGTTTGGGCTAGCTGTTGAGCAATGCCTCCACTTTAGGAAAAAGTGGCATGTCGTCTTCAGAATTCTGAATATTGTGACTCTTTTTTTGTCTCCTAAAAATCAGAACACCTCATACCCTAGCCTGCTATTAGGGAGCAGCGTGCTATTTTTAAGTCATTATGGAATGAAGCATGCATCCACTGCCCGACTATTAATACCCTGCTTGTACCCTTATTTTCCTTGGAGTTATTTCGTTCAAATTTTGAACAGGACCAGTAGTTCTTAGATCTTTCATTATATTTTAAGATGGCAAAGTTACTAATATATATATATGAGAGAGAATATTCTGTACTCAGGGCAGAATTTAAGTGCTTTGATGTGAATAAGGCATGGACAAACCTCAGTTCTGGCATTTCTTAACTTCTGAGTTCTTGACTTTGCCACCCTTAACGTTCTTTTACTGTAGCTTTTTGTCATGTAACTTCCTGAAAAAAACATATGTGATCATTCAGAACCATATGAACCTCCGCATGGTTCATCAGCAGGACTGGGACCTTTAGATTCATAGCACAGATCTCATGCCACCTTAGCTAAGAGTAGCCGGACTAGGTTGTTGCCCTCTGTGTTCCAGCTGCTACAGGAGAATGAAACAAACACTTTTGTCAGTGGACGTCACAGCTATTTGCTAGACAGCATGGAAATGTTGAGACTCAGGTGTCCTGGGGTCTGTTTCAGATTCTGGAGAAGAGTTTGTGATTACAAGACTCTTCCACCCAGTCATCTTTCTACACTTGTGCCTCCTTCTGGGCTGTATCCTACCCTTCTCGCCCCTCTGTATTCCATTCAAGTTGGTTACCAGCAGAAGGAACATTGAGAGCATGGGAAAAACCGTCTCTTTGCACTATTTTGGTGTCACAGGAGTTCTCAGGCTGCGGGAATTGGAGGAAAAGTCCTGCTTAGTCACTCTGAGGATGGTTCATGTTCTGTCCATTTGACATATAGGAACTGTGAGGGGATGGAGCATACTCAGTGCAGACAATCTTTGTTAGAGACTTGCAGTTAAATTCACCAAACTTCTAGTGAACATGTGTGATCCCCTTGCCCAATTCAAGTACCTGCTTCAAAACATAGAACCTCTCAGATGTAAGATTTATTCAACATGGACAAATCAACATATTTTGCCTATCTTCATTCTGAATCAGTTGAACTGATTTAGCTGAAACTTTCTGTGCCCCAGCCCCCCTCTCTCCCCCGAAAAAAAAAAAAAAAAATCTGAGGCATACAACTGGCATAGAAAATTTCAGCTTGAGTGGTTTAACTGAAAACAGGGCCTTATAATGAAAGTATAAGGCAACTCAGTTACCAGCTCCACTTATATATTACTTTTTCTTTTAGGGAATGGCAATGCTCTGTGAAACAATAGAAGAATGTTGGGATCATGATGCAGAAGCCAGGTTATCAGCTGGCTGCGTAGAAGAACGGATTATACAGATGCAAAGACTGACTAACATTATAACAACAGAGGACATTGTGACAGTGGTCACAATGGTGACAAATGTTGACTTTCCTCCCAAAGAATCCAGTCTATGATATTGCACTGGTTATGCATTCTGACCAACAGGATTCTGAACTGGAGCTGCTAAAGCTAATGAGACTGATTACGGTTGTTACTTTCTGTGTGAAATGAGGAATGGTAAGTTTTTTTGGGAATGTCAATAAGGAGACTTTTTTTCCAAACATGAATACATGAGACTTTACTGCATTCCCGTCCTGAAGGACGTTGACCTGAGAAGTGGCAAAATATTGTTAAGGAACTTAAATGAAGAATATGGACCTATCTGGGCTAATCAAGTGTTTTAAAAACTGACATCAGATTTCTTAATATCTGTCAGAAGAGACTAATTCCTTAAATGAACTACTGCTATTTTTTTTAAATCAAACATTTCATTTCAGATTTTAAAAAAGGGTAACTTGTTTTTATTGCATTTGCTGTTGTGTTTATATAAATGACTATTGTAATGCCAATATGACACAGCTTGTGAATGTTTAGTGTGCTGCTGTTATATGTATATAAACAAAAGTAATCAAGTGGGATATAGCAAAGAGGCTTCCAAGCATTACTTTAACCTCCCTCAACAAGGTATACCTCAGTTCCAAGTCTGCTAAATTATGAGATTGACAACACTAACAATTTGAATAATAAATTGATCCATGTTTTGTAAATGCTGTATTACAAATTCACTGTTATTTAAAAAAGGGTAAGCTATGCTTCATGCCAAGAGTAAATGGCCATTCCTAAAGCAGTGTTTTTAGCCCTTTCTTGTGCTAGCTTGTGTATAAAAAGTGCTGGGTTTGAAACAAAACTTTCTTCCTGTTTTTAGTTTAAAGCTTTTATCTCACGTTCAGTTCCCAAAATATTGCATACATTTTATTTTTACTATTTAGGTTTGCTGTGTCTGAGGAATATTTGAGCATGACTTTTTTTAATTTTATGTGAGCTATGACACTGGAAAGCTCTTAATTCTTATTCTTTCTAAAGAAGGCTTTTTCCTATTTATGTATGTAAAAAGTTCTGCATAGTGTACTTTGTTTCACTAACAGTATGCAGTGTGTTCTGTATCACTGTTTCAGGATCACCTCAGGAAGCTTAATTACCCGGAACTCCTCACTCTCTCTGCTTTGAGATTTGCAACTTCTCTACACTTAAGCTTGGTGCCATCTTGTCAGAGTGATATTTGATGTCTGTGATGCATAGGTTCATCCTGGAGTCATGTTAAAAATGATAGCCACAGACTTCTGATGTAACTGCTTAAAAATATTCAGGGATAACTTTAGTTGTTATGCTATAATTTCAAATATGCAATGACTATTTAGAGGTAACGAATACCAACATAGGTAGCACAGTCTAGCAAAAAATAATAAAATTGCTTTCACAGCTGACTCCAACATTATTTTAGGGTTTAGGAGATCATGCCTTATATACTATGTAACCTAAAAAACCTGAATTGACTGTAGGTGCCAAAGTGCTTTTCAAAATTAATATTACATTAGTTATTTGATCCTTTACATTTATACAGATCAAAGTAAAAAAATTAACTTTCTAAAGTACTCAAGTACTGAACCAACAATAGCCAGTATTATGCTATGTATTTTGTCAGGTCAGTTTTTTTTTAAATCATGCATCAGATTTTTAAGGAAGTTTTTAATGTCACAATCAGGAGCTCACTGTGAAAGTTATCTTTAAACAGTTATTTGTAAAAACCACAGAATACCCTCAATTTTACATATAATATGCACTTAATCTCTGGGAACAATACAATTATTTATAAACAAGACCTAGGTTACCATATTCTAAGCAGGGAGGGGGAAGAAGGGTAATAGTAACGTTGTTCATGCATAACATACCACTCAATTCTGTTCTGCTTGATGTTTTTCACTCTTATTCCTAGGGTTTCATGGTAGCCATAAGAATCCCTGCTTTAATGGGTTATTGGTACTGGTAGAGCAACTTGCTCATTTTGTTTATAAAACAAACTACTCATGCACCCATTTTCTTTATCTGGATTTTCATTTTGCTTCCACCTTCAGTGCAGGGATCTTAAACGTACATCAAGTGATCATGGCTAAAGAGATATGAACAAAACCAGTCATATTTTACTGAAAAACTTGTATTGCTCTCTGAAGTTTAAACCCCAACACTGGCAAAAATAGGAGGAACAGCATGGATGATATAAGGATCAGTTATTCAAGATTCAATGCAGAAGTCATACCTAGCTACGGACATATGTCAGTATGAGCCTTGCATCCTGCATGCATGATCCTTGAACTTTTTGCTGGTATGGGCCCTGGTGGCCATGCTGTTTGGGGGGCGCCTTTGGTGTTGCTAGTGCACTTTGTGTTTGCAAGTGATGTAGGTGAATCACAAAGCCTGACAATTTAATGGGATGATATTTATTTTCATAGAAATCCCCACAGGTGTGAATATTGTACTAACTGTATTTTCTGGATTTTTTCTTTTTTTTAAAACAGCATAGTATAGTATCACACCCAAAAGGATGTTCATGGTAAAAGTGTTTTTATAATTGGTGGAATAACTAAACTTTGGTGAGCTGTTCTTATACACAAGACTTCTGTTTTGCAGGGCATTTTAACCTGTGTGTGTTCCACTTATAGTACAGTAAATATAGATGTGTAAGTTAAAATGCTTGAGCCAGACTCATGAATGAGGATAAGAATAAATAAGAACTAAGCTAGTGAAAATATTCTGGCATTACTTACTAGCAGAAGTAGTGACCGTTGTCCCTCTTTGTACTTACAGCATGTGTGGTGGTGTATATGTACATGTATGGTCTATTCCAGTGGTTCACCCTGTATTTTGGCTTGTGAAGAAAAGTCAGTCCCTTGGCTCTCACTTCCAACTTGTTGGCTTTGCCTGTCTATTTAAATGATTGCTGTATAACTGCCACAGGACTGATGGATTAGCCAGTTTTTGGCTTTACTGGAAGTCCAAGCCCTGCATTTTTTAGTTTGTGTTAGCTACTAGGAAATTTTTATATCACATGATGCATGACTACTCTTTGTACACCTACTACATGTACCTTAGCATTTCAGAAGAAACTGTGTCTCAATTGTTGGAGTTACTGAACTAGCACTGTCATTCATGGTGACGTTCTGAAACGATAAATCAGGATTGAAATTCACCATTTTTTATCTATTTGAAATAGCGAAATTCATGTAGAGTAGCTTTTAAAGAGTCTTGGAATTCCAGCTAAAATGTAAGCAGTAACAGGAGTGAATATTTGTTTGTACCAGGTTTCAACAAAATTGCTGATTATCGTTTAACAAGTGGGATTACCAGTTAGATCTTTTTCCAGTTTCTCTTTTTAACTTCTAATGCATTTATTTTTATTAGGAACATTTGGTACAAAGTGCAGAAAGCTATATGCAGGTTTATGGGCAAAATGATACAAGTAGCATCCTTGATGGAACATCATTTACCTCAGATATTCAACCAGCAGTACTATTTTTTTTTTAAAAGCAGTCTCAGTTCATATATTATTCGTTACCTCTCAAGATATTGGTAAGCAATTATTTTAGCTTTACTCTCTGTATTTGTCTGTTTTGGGCACAGGTTGTTGTACTACTGTCAGATTATACTTGCTATTTTTCTGCAAGTATCAAAAACAAAAACCCCAGCCCAGGATAAAAGTGATTGTTAAATATTGTACAAATAAAAATGTATGCTCTTTCTGCCCCTACCCCAAAAGTTAAATAAAAAAAATGACTACTGTATGACTTGCATATGCCTTTTTTCAACTTTTCATATCTTCTCTAGGAAAAAATAAATCTAGGGAGCATTTTGTGTTGACACTTCACCTTCAGAAACCTTGCAGCTTGAAAAGGTTAAAGAAGGAAAACCAGTTCTCTCCCACTCCCCCCCCCCCCTTTTTTTTTTTTTTTTTTTGCAACATTTACAGCATTCCAGTGGAGAAGTAGAGCAGAGGCAGACTCTTATCTCTTGCATTTCTGACGTAGAAGGTAATCGTTCTCATGCATTAGTTACCATCCTTTCCTCACAAGAAGGACAAGGGAGAACTGAAGTGAATTCAATCAGGATATTTGTTAACCAAACTGCTGCAGCAGACTGCTAGGCATTTTCCCCCCATGCATAAGAGCTGAGTTTCAGAACTGAACCCAAGTGCTGTATATAAGTAAAGAGCCCAAGTCCTAGGAGGCGGGGTCAGCAGAAAGTAGGCAATACCTTTTACTACAGTTGCTTGATATTCTTTGATATCCCCTTCTATCCACAAATGTTGGTTTTACTGCCCCTCCCTAGCTAGGTAGCAACACTAACAAAATAGCACTAAAGAACTGTTGGTTTTTTGGATCCCTATGGATGTTTGGAGAGTAGGGTACTTCTGGTATGGCACTCCTGCATCAGCCTCAATCACAGAAAAACTGCTAGAAAAGTTAAGTGTCTTATGTACTGCTAGTCTATTGTTTATCACCATTTCCCTTTTCTGGCAACTTTATGTGAAGGCCAGGTGCACCAGCTCTTTTGCTTTTGTCAGATTATTCCCATTCCTACTTGGTAGAAAATTGCAGAGCTGATAATTTGTAGGAGTGATGGTGTACTACAGCCACTGGTGGAGCAGCTCTGTGATTATGATACTGGAAAGAGTTGCATCTTACTTTCTGGAAGTACTATCACTTGTAACTTCCCTAACTATTCTTTAGCAAAATTGAAGCTTTTTATAAGGGAATAACCAATCCTTACTTAGAATGGATAACTGTTTTTCTAACTGAAGTTAAATGATCATTCTGGTGGTTATTGGAGCCTTCTTGCCATCTATGAACCAAGTAAACTGTCTCCAGCCTCCTAATTATAGGTTTAAAGAGTAGGGCTCTGTTTAGTAACTTGAGTTGGGATATGAGTCAAAGGTGTTATGTAAATTGTGTGCATACAAAAATGTCCATGCTTCTTGTAGTTAGATCCAAACAGAACACTGTAACTAACTCTCAGCTTTTGTCTGAAAATGCCAAATGTGAGAATCAAATCAAGCCCCAAATCTTATTGATTTTGCACATAGTCTTAACTCTAGCACTGAATGTCTTTCCTTCCCCTCCTCCCCAATGCTTGGGGCTTTGAGATGAATGCCATGGTCATTCTAGCCAAAGACCAATGTGAACTGCTTATACCCAAATGGATGAGAGAGCTGAAAGGTAAAGATTCTTTGACTTTTTTCCTTTGTAAGGTGTAGGCTACCTTCATCCAGGACTTTCCTCTCAGTTCTGATTCCTTCTTACATTTATTTGATTCCCAGTTGAAAATTTCCATAACTGAAGGGATTTCATGGGTTTCTGCAAGGTCCAAGCCCTTCCACTGTAGCAGTGCTACAATTCAAGTGTTGCTATTGTACACACACTAGGTTTTAGTAAAGGGAAAAGCCCCTCAACTCTAATCTTTCCTCACAAGCCTTGTGCATCAAATACACATCATTCAGTCCTTTAAAATTTTATTTGTCAAAGGTAGGTAGAGACTCTAGCAGAGGACTGGGGTGCAGAGGCCCTGCAGTCACCTTCCCTCAGACTCAGCAGTGAGATTACACCTGAACCTGCACTAGTGAAAGGGCTGGGTCTGCCCCAGAAACAACATTGGGCCTTAACCCTCCATGCTAGGCACAGGAGCAGCTGTGGGGTAAGATGATTCTGCATGTGGTGCTCAGTTGGGGGTGCCTGGATGTGCAGGGACTTGTTTAGGGGTTCTAGATACTGGGGAGAGGGTTTGAGGTGGCTGTAGCTCAAGTAGGGACTCTACATCTCAAGGATCTACTGCCACCCATAGAATTTATAATTTTCTTAAAGTTAATGGCCCTTAATTCTTGCAAAAGGATTCATGCCAGCTGCCACTATCCCTGTATTTCTTCTATTAAGGATTTAAGCCAGAGTTTGAAAATATCTCTACAGTCCAATAGCTGGCTAGTTTATAAAGTAGAAGGAATAATTCTTCAGCTAATGGCCCTCTATCTTCCAGCTAGAATTAGCAATCACAAGCAATAGCTGTAAATCATATATAGTAATCATAATGTAGTGCTGGACCAGCATATAAGGCATACTATTTCCACTACCATCCTTTCTGTGGGGTGTTTAAATTGAAATGTTGTGGTCTATAAGATCTCTGGCAGTAGCAGGTGTTTGATACTGAATCACCTTAACAGATTTCAGTTTGAAACTAGACTTCACCATCTTTTTTTTTTTTAATATTAGGATACAAGTAATAATAGTGACTAGGTATGCACTCATAAAATTAATGGGAGCTAGTGTAGATTGATAGTTGAAGCAACTAACTGTCTCACCACCAAGCAGCTTGCTTCAGTAGAAGGTAGACAGCAGTCTTAGTGAAAATTAAACTGATGGATACAAGCACTAACCCCCTGGAACCAAAGTTTTTTTTTCCTCCCCCTATCCCAGTGGAAAGGAAGACAACAGTTCTTACTAGCCTCCCATCCCCTCTGAAAAGTCCTTTTACAGCTGGGAAATTCTATCAATTTGTCCCTCTTAGGCACAAGTATCACAGTAATAGGATGTACACTCATTCTTACATTGTTGAGCTGATAACTATTAAAGGGATTTAAAATGAGTTGAATAAAATTAATTCAACTCAAAATGAGGATTAATGTGAGAGAGTCAAAACTGGTGGGTTGGTCCTGTAGTTTAACTAAACTCTTGCTCAGTGCTAGTCAAACATCTGAACAGAACTTAAATCCAGCTGAACTACAGCAATGAATAGAGAAGTGTTTTTAATTAAAGACTGGAAAGAAAGTGTTTTAATCTGAGCCTGGTGTTTATATTCCCTGAACTAATTACCAAGGCATTGTAAACACATTCATGTTTATTTTCAGTATCACAACACTTCAGAAAAGTATACCATATTTAAAAAAAACATGCCCTAACTTAAAGTGTGATTCTGTATTCCAGTGAAATTATGCTGAAACCAATTTATTGTATTTCACTTCAATGTGGTTTTATAAGCTTCAGAAAGTTCACAACCAACTCAATGAGGATGTTGCCCACTGTTTCACATCTGTTGGGCAGTTTGGGTACACCTGCAAAGCATCCATTATTTGATTATTGTCCAAAAGTAGCTTCATTAGTAGGTATTCTCTCTGAGCTCGCACAGGCAGTCCTTCTAGTGGTTTTATTAACTCTAGTTGTAGCAAGTGTTCAAAAGCCTAAACAAAAAACCAAGCAGGTCTGAGTTAAACTTTTTCCAGACTACAACCATTATGAATAGCCCACATTACAGTAGTAGTATCAACTACTATAGACAAATACAGTTGCTTATACTCATTTCAGTTATTCAGTTTTTGCAAGAACCAGGGCATTTAAGTTTTCTGGGCTTGATATACTAACTGGGATTTTTCAAAAAGTCTGAGCAGGATACACTAAGTTCAATATGTTCCCATCAAATTTTGTATACACAACTCCCCTGGTTGAATGGATTTTGTTCAAACCTGACTGGCTTTCCAGATCTCCAGAGGATCAATACAAGCTTGAAAAAGTGGTTTACTAGTTTTGTACATGTCATTTTTGCACTACCTCACAGTAAGTACAGAATATATAGCCTTTTGTCAATGTTTTGGAGAATCATTTAGTAACTTGTAGCTATGAACTTGGTTAAACTGAACAAAAATCAACTAAGACAAAGCTTAGGTAAGATTAAATAGTGAGTTGTCAGTTGCTTGAGCTCATCTAGAAGTGGAGAATTGAAAAGGGTGGTCTATCTTGAACTCTAGGCCATGAGTAGCATTTAAATTATACACATTTGAATTTCATTAAATTTTATATCTCAAACTTAAAACAACCCAAGCCAGATTGATAGAATTTACAGTATTAAAGATTAATAAACCAGATAGTTTAAAGGCATATAATGTACCATTAAACTTAATACAAATTATTTCTAGAGGATTTTTTTGCATAACTCAGTAAGGAAGGAGATACTACGCTTATAAATTGAACTCTGCATTTCACGACTTGTTTGATTTCTGGAACTTTAATGGCAATAGCTAGATTTATCATCTGATATAGACTAAATGGGTGGTAGAGACGCCTTTCAGTTTGGGGCAGTTATTTCCCCCAAGAGTAGCAGCAAATGGATGAATCAGTTGTGAAGGTTATCCCACAAGTAATGCACCCACCACAACTTACAAGAATTTCAGAAATCTGAGTAGTTATTTTTAAACCTATAAAGCCAGGCTCCCTTAATAAGGGGAGACTAACAGTACAGTCTTGGAGCAAATAAACTTAATCATCTTTTCATTCCCCAGGGGTAATGAATATATAAAAAACAGTTCAGTCAAGGGCTGCACCCTTATGGAAGAGGAAAAAATTCGTACTTACATGTACTTCTTTTCTCCCAAGGACTATGGTCCACAGATCTGTTATGAGGGCTCTTCAGGCAACTTGCACTTTTCCAGGCACAGCCATACCTGTCTGTCACTGGCACAAAGGGGTGTGGCCACACTTGAAGACCAATTCAGTTTGAGAATTTGGGGGTCAAAAGAAATCCGTTTATCCACCATGCTGCATTTTTGTGAAGGTGAGCAGGGGGACTAGAAACTGAAGATGAAAGGCTGGAGTCTCATACAACTCTAAAGAAGGGCCAGAGAGAAAATAACTCATTCAGGGGTTGAAGTGAGGAGTGGCAGCTTTTTTCCCCCCGCCCCCCCTGCTCTGGTAGCAGAGAGGTCCGGATCTGCCAAAACAGATAAACTGACAGGGTCTTCAGGGGCTGGACCACACCCTTTTCTGCTAGTGAGTGATCGGTCTAGTTTTATGTCCAAAAGATGCAGGTATGAAGAAGACTCACTGACAGACCAGTACACCTTAGTTCAAGACAGAAAAGGGAGTTTCAGCTCTTTACTGATATTAAGCTACTTTGAGTCCTGTTGGTTTGAGAAATATTGGAACTTAAACCTGTGACTGATTCAGGACTAAATACTACCCTTGTATCAGAGTAATTTGGGGGCAGCAAAAAAAACCCCCTACATGCCACAAAAAGGCAACTCTTTAGAAGTCTGACAGGAACCAGAATATGGTCTCTGAATAAAAGGTTCTATATCAAGTGAAACATTTAATTATTTCCATTGACTAAAATAAATGACTGTCTAAATGGTCAATACTAAACTTATTCCTTGATAAATGGCAACAGGTGCTTGTGTTCAGCTGTTAAACTCCTTAAAAAAGTCCACTTTGGTAAGTATGTAATGCTTCTGTTTCAAGAAGTCAGATATTAGTACCCCTAAAATTTTGCCATTATATTTAACTATGGATAGTGAGATACAACACTCATACAGCAGATGGCAGTACAAGTACTACACAAGTGTGTGATTACTACAAGAGACTGTCTGATCTTTTCATTATAGAATATCAGGGTTGTAAGGGATCTCAGGAGGTCATCTAGTCCAACCCCCTGCTCAAAGCAGGACCAATCTCCAGACAGATTTATGGCCCCCTCAAGGATTGAACTCACAACCCTGGTTTAGCAGGTCAATGCTCAAACCACTGAGCTATCCCAACACTTCATATAGCAAAATCCCTTAGATCTTTAGCTATGGAACAGATAAACATTTTTAAAAGTAGCTCCTAGGAAACTATACCCCGTGTACAAATCAGTATTTAGGTATGCAAGGAAACAAACTAAGGGTTTACCTTCATAACAACAGGTTTCTCAAAGTTGTACATCGAATGTGCTTTCCGTTGTATGAACTTCTGAAATTCTGTACCAAGGAAAACATTACTTGAGTAACAGAAAAGTGATATTTAGAGATTTTTAAAGTTGATACTTTCATCTCACCATTATAGACCATTTGAAAATTAAATGGCTCTCCTTCATAAACATCATTTAAATGTTTCATAGCTATAATTAGGCAGATTTCCAGCACAGACAAACCTATATGGAGAAAAAGGAAGATAGTGAGAACTTTCACATATATATGCATGTTTCTAGGCACATTAAAAATACAGGCATATTTACAATATAGTATTACTTTGATATTAAGAAGCACATCAACAATTCAAAATTGTTATATAAATTTCAGGATTGAACAAGAGCTGTGCAAACTGACTAGATTAAACTTCCTGCTTTCTTGTTAAAATGTGAATAAAATAGGTATTTAAAAATAAATTGACTTGCCTTTTTTGCTGTTGCTTCAAGTTTTGTTTTGATTCTGATTACCTGATATAGTCAGCTTCATACAAGTTTGGGGAGAGAAAAAAATCTCTCATCACTTTTGCCCCAGTGAAACTAAGGCCTAGTCTTCACTTACCGGCTGGTCCGGCGGCACGCCATCGATGTTCTGGGATCGATTTATCGCGTCTGGTTAAGACGCGATAAATCGATCCCGGAAGTGCTCACAGTCGGCGCTGGTACTCCAGCTCGCCGAGAGGAGTACGTGGCATCGACGGGGGGAGACTTCCTGCCGCGTCTGGACCGCGGTAAGTTCGGACTAAGGTACTTCGAATTCAGCTACGTTATTAACATAGCTGAATTTGCGTACCTTAGTCCGATTTGGGGACTTAGTGGGGACCAGGCCTAAGGGTAGGTCTATACAGCTGACAAAGTACTGCCACAGCAATGCTTTTACATGGACTGTGTAGTTGCAGCTCCAGAACTGTAATAAAACCATCTCCGCAAGGGACATAGCAGCTACCAGCGCTATCTACGCTGCCACTTTACAGTACTGAAACTTGCATTGCTCAGGGCTGTGTTTTTTCACACCCGTGAGCAAAGAAAACTTCAGTGCTGCAAGTGGCAGTGTAGACAAGGCCTCAGACTTGTATGCTATCGAATGTAGTGCTATAGGAGTTCAATTCTAATTCTTCTGAAAGGCAGACAAATCAGCTGGCCCTGGATGCCTGTTGTAATGCTTTAATAGCTCAGGAAGTTTAGGAAAAGCTTTTTAAGATACCAAACAAGAGGCCTTCAATCTTAAAGCCCTAGGGAAGATAAATGTCAACTTAACTTGCCCATTCGACAATTTCTTAATCATTCCTTTGATAAGCATATCACCGCCTCCTAATTACATTAGTGAATTACTATATACACCAAGGTAAATGTGTCAGTTGTGGCCACAGCAGTCCCAGCATATTAGACCTTCTCACCCACCTTGTCTCTCTTTTATTGGACCAATGTCTGTTAGTGAGACAAGCTTTACGGAGCTGAAGAACAGCACTGTGTGGCTCAAAACCTTCTCACCAACACACTGGTCCAATAAAAGACATTACCTTACTCACTTTGTCCCTCTACTTTTACCTTAGTAATAATTTTACATTGGGACATTTTTCTCAACTTACCATTTGTACATTTTCTGGGCTAGTTCAGCCCATCTCCTTAAAAACAAGGTAACTTCTGATTGATATTTGATATTTGCAGTTCACCTTCTTATAAACAGGTATCTGTATTAAAAACTATCACCACTAGTAGTATCTCTCATGGAAGTCTCCGAAGGTAAGCCAAGGCCAACAATTTTGGGTTTATATAAACATGTATCTTTCCTTGTCAGACCACTAAACAAACAAGCATATTAAAAAAAGGAACTTCTCACCCATATGCCAAATAGAAATGAGCATTACAGTGTGCTCCCTGAAAGTTTAAAAAAACCAACACACACAAAACCTAGAGTGTCAGACCACTAGGGACAAGTGAATTCTAGAGCTATGGCCAAGGTATTTTTAGCTAAAGTATTCCTCGACTTAGGTAAAAGCACAGAGAAAGTCAATCTTTTGGATATCCAGGACCTAAAGTTTGTGCATTTTAGATCAATCAGTGCCTTGAATTGTATCAGAAACAAGGCAGTGCAGTTCCAGAAGCACATCTGTAATATGCACCATTTATGAAATGCAGGGAAATATAGGAGCAACTGCATTCTGCTGTGGCTGTAGTTTTGAGTAGTACTTAGGTATATCTTCAAGAAGAGCTCACTGCAATAATCCAATGGAGGTGTCCAAGCTATAGATTGTTACAGTGCCCACAACAGAGAAGCACTTTGAGATACTGAACATACAGAAACAGTTGAGGATCCAAAGAGACTTAGGTCACCAACTTTGGTAGCAAAAGTTCAGCACATGCCCTGTTGCTGCTCTGTCCCCGCAGCCCAAAGGACAGGAACCAACTCTCAGTTCAAGTTGATTCTTTAGTGTAGCACTAGCAGCTGTTTTATTTAAAGGAAGCCTCAACCAGCTCATTCATTTAAACCCATTTTGTTCAGTCTAGTAAATACTCTTCCAGTGTCTAAAGAAAGGGAGAGAGAGAGAACTTCATATCATCAATATACGAATGGCACTACACCTCAAGTCATCTAACTCTTCCCTACTGATCTGACAGTGAGTGCTAAAACAGAATTGCAACTTCTGGTCTAGGAAAGTGCTCCTCTGCCTCAAGGGTTACCACCCAACACTAACCTGGCTCCTTTTACAGAGAACATTACTTCCTTCTCCAGCCATGAGGGAAGGCAGATGATCAGGGCAAGGAGCCTTCCATTGTCCATACTTTTTTTTTTTTTTTCTGTAGATAGGGCACAGACAGAAGTACCCTAACTACAGCACTTTTGACAAGACCTACATTCTCATTTAAAAAAACAAACCCCCAACTGTAAAAGTTCACTCATATCCAGAGACCAGGAGTGAAGATCTGGTATGAAAGCATGGAGTATTATTATATCAACCAACACTTAGACTACAGGACCAAAGACACTTCATTGTTTCAAAAGTAAGGAACAGGATGTAATGGGAAAGTAGTGGGGGGGAAGCCTACCCAGGAGCAGAGATGTTCACTTTAGTTCAGCTGCCGGGGGTGGAGGGTGGGAGGGGGGGGGGAAGACAACGGACTTGTGAGGAAGACGACACTGTTTCCTGAACAGTATTTGTCCAGTGCAAGAGGGGAAATTTATGGTGATGGGAACGTAGCACCTTCAGGGCTTCTATATTCACAAATTATTAAAGTAAAATACTGGACTTTACCATGTACAATGTTTGCTTTTGAGTCCATTCTGCACAATTTGCTTGCTTCAAGAAGATCTGATCCAGTCATAAATGGGTGAGATATTGTTATGCTACTTAAAGCAAGCATCTGAAAATAAAGTAAGAAATATTTTATTGAAATATTGATTACATTCCATACTCATGACAGTCGTATGTGAAAGTAGATATGCTTCCTAGAGTAATCAATTGGAAACATTTATAAATAAAGTTTCCATATGCATTATTTTACCATGGAAGTTATAACACTAAAGGCAGCTAATAATCTGGCAGTTACTGCTAGGACAATTCATTAATACAACTGACTCAGCTTGAGTTATTTGTTCTGAAAACGAGACTGGAAGAAGAAAAACCTTAGATGTGGGTAACAGTACAGCCGAGCCACATTTAGATTCCAAATGCAACAAGACAATAAGACACTAATGGCTCAAAAATTGATACAATGAATGGCTGAAACACAAATTTCAAAGAAGAACTGGCCTTAAGTGATACACTCCTAATGAATTAGCTTTAGCTTGACCTTCAAGTGACTACGGGCTTGTCTCCACTTACATTTTATAGCGCTCTAACTTGTTGGCTCAGGGGTGTGAAAAAAAAAAAAAATTCCCCCCCCCCCCCCCGAGTGCAGCAAGTCTCAGTGCTTTAAAGCACTAGTGTAGACAGGCTCCAAGCGCTAAGAGCCAAACTCCTCGTGGAGGTGGATTACCAGGGAGACAGGTCTCCCAGTGCTCACACGCAACCACACTCGCACTTCAAAGCGCTGCTGCGGGAGCGTTCCCGCAGCAGCGCTTTGAAGTTTCCAGTGTAGACATACCCTATTCTACTAATAGAAAGCTACTATGAACATTTCAGGATACTACTTTTGTATATTGGGAGGAGCAACTTGCCCAATGCACTTATAGAAAATTAAAGTTAGCTGATCCTGTGGAGCACAGAGACAAGGTTCCCCAATAAGTTTATATCTACCCCGCAAGATACAAAAGTTATATTACAGTTTATATTTAATGTTTTTGTGGGCAGAACCCACGTGTCAGTTTAGAAGACATCCCAGAATTTTTAGAACGTAGTATAGAACACAACACTAATTTTAGAAAATTCAGAATACACTAAACTGATAGGCTTCAGTTACCAGCCATAGAAAAGTAACATTAAGAGGATATTTGAGCCAGTAAGAATACAATGCAAATAGAAATTAATTTGTTTCAGACCAAACTGGTATCCCATACCCCCACTGTACATTTGTTTTGATTTCAGAATGACAGTAGATGTACTTACTGATAGGCATGGTGCATGGCGGCAGTCAGATTTACCTTCACTTCTATTTTATAGAAATTCACAAGGCAAGTATTTAAGAAAGTTGCTGATAACTTACTCTTAAACACACAGCCAAGCAATATTCTTCAATGGAACAGAAACCAATTTTAATATGCAGAAGATTTAAAGAATTAAGATGGTGGAGGGAGGAAACAGGCACGTTAAACAGGAGATTAAATCTCAGCCATAGTAGAGATTTACTTTTTAAAATTATAATACACACTTGCAGTTCTGTCCTGTTGCGTGAGCTATGGGTTTTATTGCAGTCTCCCACTGTGGATCCATATGAAGGAATGCCTGGTTTCTACCCTATTCAGTTAAGTGATAATCAAGAATATTGTACTTAATGTTATCCAATCCCATATCTTTCAGGTTTTGTCCCAGTGCAAGACTAGAGCATGGTGCTCTAAGCAAAGATAACACCGACAACTGTGTCAGTCCTTTGCTCCTATCCTCTCTGGTAGCCACTATATTCAGTGGCAGGAAGAAGGAACCAGAACTATCATTCATTCAAGGTATACAGGCATCAGTGCCTCTTTCTTGCCAGTTGAAGGACTGAGTTAGAGAAAAATCAGAGTGAGAAACAGCCAAGACTTCACAGATGACAACCTTAAAGTGAAATGGGAAACATGTAGACTAGAAAGAAGGCTATAAGGTAACTATACCAAAAGTGTTGTGAGACCTTTTCACTTATCCTACATTTATACCAGTGGAATTAGTGAGCAGTATATCTATAGAGAAGGGCTTATCTAGAGTGGAGTTTGGAGCACTGAATGACTGCACTGCAATTCTGCTATATCAATTTAGTAGATAATCACAGATGAAGGCATACAGAGACAGCCCCACGACTGCCTTGCAGCTGGTGGATACTTAAGTCCTCCAAACTCCTGAGGTGGTCATGAGGGAATGGGTCTTGGTAAAACCTGACTAACCTGCAGTTGGTTAAGTTTCACCAACAGGGTTAGACATCTAGGCTACAATCCCAAATTCAGTCATTTACTGTAGCCTTAAACAGCTTTACCGTTCTTGAAGTACTCAACTTTTCTGAATTACTGAGTGAGCAAGACAAAACTTCAGGGCCCATTCCACATTATTAAGGAAATACAAATTCCACTGAAGGAATTGAAAGGTTCTTGACATAATTAAGTAAAATAATTTCTGAATTAAACTTAAGTAACAAACTGCAGGGGTAAGTAAAAGTGTGCTGATACAGGAAAAAATTTAAGGTAGAAAGATAACTAGCAAGGTCACCTCTGATTCTTTGCACTGAAGTCAGCAATTAACTAACCTGAGAGAAAGCAACCTCAGGGATACTTCTCCTACAGGTTCAAATGGCAGACAACTACATTCAAAATTAAGGGAAAGTCCCATTAAGGGGAAACTGGGCTGTGCTTGGGGTGCTGTAATGAGACTATCAGCCAAAATCTGTATTCCAACCTCCTCCTATTGTCAAAGAGTAAACTCAGGGCTCACCTTCAGTCCTTTCCCAAGCCAAACAAGACATTCAGGACATGCTAGAGAGAACGATCCGGCACCTCAGCATTTTTATTTTGACTAACTGGTAAAGGTATTCTAGAACCAGGTAAAGTTATGATATGAGGACAGCTGCCATCTCAGAGGCAGTTAGTTATTTCTTCACAGAAGCCTTTCCTCTTGGAGTGGAAACCACTTAGGCCCCAGACCTCAAAAGCTAGATGTTCCAAGCTGCAGAAGATGCTTTGGCCTCAGGATAACGGGTCAAATTTCCAGGGGAATATCAATAGAGGACTGTATCCAGAGCTCATGGTGTTGGACACTCAGAAGCAATAGATGCAGAGAAATTCTCAGCATGGTCCTGTTTAATTGTTCTTAGGCTAGATACCAGGGAGGCAGTAGCTCAATTCTCTGTTCCTATCCCCTGAGAAAGGATCTTTTCCCAAGGCAGTTGGGTTAAGTTCCTGTAGTGAAATCTGCGCCGTCTACCCTCACCTGTTGACACAGCAAACCAGACCATAAAACTGTTGTTCAAAAGTGGTTCCAAACTCAATATGGCTAAGCAAATAGCATTTGGAGATTTGGATATGAGGAGGGCAAGTTTATTGGGCTGACAAACTGCTAAAGTGAACTCTCCAGCCTGATAGGATGGTGGCATGTATAATGCAGAGAAACTTAGCTACCTGGCATCCAAAGGGAAGAGTAACAGAAAGGATTTCTGGTTGGGATATGCACAGTGTTCCTCAGGTAAGCATGTGTACCATCTCTGGAAAATAAAGTTCTGCAGGGGCATAAGCAGAGTCTGACCCAGTGTGCCAAATCTATTCAGAACAGAGTGATTTATCTGCTGAAAAGTGTGGCTGACACAGGTAAGGAAAGATTCTAATGTCATACCTTGATATTTGGTTACCAAGGCTGAAAGCAGATAGGAATTCCCTGCAGAAGAGGTGTCTGTGGTCTGTAAGAGCGAAACTGTTCATGGACTAGAGAGGAGATTGAGGTTTCAATCACATTCTGGTAGAGATAAAATGTGAATACTTTTCCTCATTCAAGTTGGTTATGAAGGTTAAGGATTTTACAGAAAACCCACAAGTCAGAGGCAAGACCAAAGGGAGGGGCAGAAGTGGAAGTTCTGGTTACATCGTAAAGTGTTGGTATTGCCAATGTGTTAGCATGAGGGTGAAGAAAAGTGCAGATCCTACAGGTGCACAAAGCAAAGGAAGTTGCAAGGTGAGATGGCTTGAAGAATAGACAAGAGGGGTGGTTCCAATTCAGAATTTTCTACAGCACACCAAGTAGTTGAGTTTCAAAGTGAACAAGAAAACCTGTGCATTAGTAGACGATGGAATATCAGGAGTAAAATCCCTCGTCTCTGGTCAGGAAGTGGAGGTGTAGGGTAAGTGACAAGACAGATGGCCTTTTTGTTCAGAAGTTCTCAGCTCTCTACCTCTACATTCCAGATCTGATGGGCAGGAGGATATCCAGGAAGGAACTGTGGCATATCCTAAACTAATCATTTCTTGTGTACAGGTAGTGAAGATTCATAATTCCAGGCCTAAGAGAAAGATCTGAATTGACCTTCTAATGCAGTGGGGAGGCGGGGTTGGGAGTCTGCACCCCATCAGGGTAATCACTGGTGGGCTGCAAGACCGTGTTTCCTTGACCCTCCACAGGCACAGCCCTGTGCAGCTCTCAGTGGCGATGGTTTGCCGTTCCTGGCCAATGGCAACTCTGGGAAGCCGCGCAGGCCACAGGAACATGCTGGCCGCTGCTTTTCGTAGCTCCCATTGGCCGGGAACAGTGAACTGCAGTCACTGGGTGCTGCGGGTGGCCATGCCTGTGGATCGTTGATGTAAACAGTGGCTCGTGGCCCGCCACTGGATTACCCTGACTGGCCGCATGTGGCCTGCGGGCCAGAGGTTGCCCACCACTATTCTAACGAGATGACTGAAAAAGGGGTAGGGTGGTGGCCAGCAAGGCTTTATTTGGGCTGCTTGAGGGAAGCGTTCAGCAATGCCAAAAGGAGTTCTGGCTGTAGGGAATCTTCTTCAAAAAGTGTGAAGGATTCCTGGACTGCCATGGAACAAGACTGCTTCCAAGAGGAGGACTGGTGTAAGCCCCTCCCCTCTGAAAACCTTGAGAACACTAAGAGGAGTTGGTCAATGGATATTTGAGCTTTGGCCAGATTCTTCCCAAAAAGCTGCTTAGAGGGCAGCTCTGCCAATTTGGTTTATGTTCCTCTCTCTACTTGATAATTAGGAAGCCAGATGTTGTGACAGCTCACCAGGGAAACCCACGCATCTGGCAGGAGAAGCCAGGATGGCTGAAGGCCACGTCACAAAAAGATACAAAGCCACCTGAATGGCCCCAGATAAGCCCAAGCAGAAAGCACTGGATGTTGAGGGAGACCAGGAAACCAAAACACCTTCAAATCTACTTAGAGATCAAAATAGGCCTGCTAATCACATTTGAAAAATCCTATCCAATAAGATGTTTCATGTAAAGCTCAATTAAACTTGTATGAAAAATTATAGCTCACAGGCTACTGTATTAGCAATTTCATGAGATTTAACTTTTAGAAACATATCAATATGTAACATACCAATAGCATGTGAAGTGATCGCAGGTCTTTGCTGCAGTGGAAATGATTTCGTAGCACATCTTGCACTGTTCTGTCTTCTGAAAGAGACTAAAAATGGAATTTTTAAGATACACTGGTAAAATTAATGCACTGGTTCTTATCCAACTGGAAAATTCTTGGTCAGCTAACCAGATCATTTTTATTAATCAGTATTAATATTTATTGTGGAATCAGAACAAAATTCTGAAAAAACCACTGAAATTTTTCTTTCAGGGGGAAAGACAGGCTAAGCTCTTGTAGAGAAGATTTCCACAAGTATAACTTGAAAAGAGTGAAATTACAGTCCATTTGGTATTAAACTAGGCAGTAATACTAAACATGTTGAATCCTCTTCCAGCTCTGAAATACATATGGTGATCATTGTAAAACTTCCAGTTTATATATACACACACCTATTGAAAAAATTTAGTGAAAGAAATTCATGGATTTTCTCATTTGTAGCCATATTTTAATGGTTTTAAAACCACATATAATTCTTAATCATTTAACTAGCTGTACACAAAGCAATTCAGCTTGCCTTTTCAGAGTAAGCTACCTCCTCTGGCCAACACTTGGTATATCAGCCTCTCAGCAGACAAGTTTATAGTCTCTTTAAATAAGAAATACTCCATTGTATTTCCATACTATTGACTCTTCAAATGGATCATTCAAATGCCACTCCCTCTCCTGAGATCTTACTTAGGCCTGGTCTACACTATATGTTTATGTCAACATAAGCTGTCTTGTGTCGAAGTAGCTGTGGAAGTGTCTTCACTTAAATTTGGCTCCCAGGTGCCTCTACACCAATTTAACACCGCCTTGAGTGGCACAGAGTCATGGTTGATGTATTCAACATACTGTCAGTGTAGCTATTGCCTTGCTTAGGTTGACTTACTTTTTTCAGGAGCCATCCCATAATGCCCCACACTGACAATACAATTGATACAAGGAGTCAAGTGTGAGCACACAAGCAATTTAATAACCGTGGTGGCTGTATGCCAATATAAGTTAGATCAACATTTTTGTAGAGTAGACATGGCCTAAGCGGTAGTTATATTTCAAGTCTGTTAAGTATAAACTCCAACTAACAAATTCTCCCTCAGCCAACTCTTTTGTACCTGAATCCAAAAATAAAGTAAACCTAACCTGAGAAGTTGCCATGACTATTTGATACCATGCTGCAATGTTTTGACCAGCTTTTCAAGCAGTCATCATTTTAAAAAAATTGCAACACAATCTAAAATATACAGTGTTGTAGCAGTGTTGGTCCCAGGATATTAGAGAGACAAGGTGGGTGAGGTAATATTTTTTTATTGGACCAACTTCTACTGGAGAAAGACAAGCCTTTGAGCTTACATGGAGCTCTTCTTCAGGTCTGGGAAAAGTGGAACATTGTTTAGCATAAAGTAGTTAACACATTTCAAGGGACCATTCAAGGCTAAGTGGTCTATTAACACCCCTGTTAATGGAAGGGGTGGGGAGTTCCAAAGAGGATGGCACTAGGATGTTCTCAGTGGTGGCAGATGACAGAAGTAGTAATGGTCTCAAGTTGCAGTGGGGGAGGTCTAGGTTGGATATTAGAAAAAAACCTATTTCACTAAGAGGGTGGTGAAGCATTGGAATGGGTTACCTAGGGAGGTGGTGGAATCTCCATTCTTAGTGGTTTTTAAGGCCCGGCTTGACAAAGCCCTGGCTGGGATGATTTAGTAGGAGTTGGTCCTGCTTTGAGCAGGAGGGTTGGACTAGATGACCTCCTGAGGTCTTTCAACCCTAATCTTCTTCTATGATTCTAAGAGGACTGATAGGTCAGATACTGAGTGATTGCTTTATGAAAAGTGTTCACCCACAGATGATGTGGGGTTTTTGTTTTTCCCCTACAACAGTTCATTCAAGAGCATAGCGATTGGTTTCACCCACATAGTTGTTATGGGAGCATTTAGTGCACTGGATGAGGTACACCACATACGATAGGCATTTGTAGGACCCATGAACCTTGAAAGGTGTGTTGTGGAGGATGTTGATCATTGTAATAGTGGAGATAGGTCAGCAGGTTTTGCATCTGTTGTGGCAGAATCTGGGGCTGCTTTGAGTTAGTGTGTCCTGATCTGTGGGATGGGGCACCAGAATGGAGGGACCAAGGGGCCATGGCCCTGTCACTTTGAAAATGGATAGGCATGGCCTGTCCACTTTTTGCCCAGGCCTGGCTCCTTGCCCCCCCTCTTTCCTCTGAGGCCCTGCACCCCAGCCAAGCTAGAAGCTGGAGCCTGGCCTGGGTAAGAGTGGCCTGGGGAGCCTAAGCAGCTGTGGGGAGCTATGGACCCACCCTCTGCCCAGGGTTGGGGAGCGCCCCCCCAAGAACAGCCCCCTGGCAGTGTCCCTGCCTCCCCACAGCTGTCTGGGTGGCTTTTACCATGGTCCAGCTGCTGCTCTTCAGTCCCACCACGAGGCCAGACTAGAAGCTGGAGCTGGGCTGGGGTAAGAGCCGCACAGGCAGCTGTAAGGAGCCACAGACCTTCCACCTGCTCCTCCCCCTCCCCCACCCCCTTCCTTTTAGGCAGGATCTGTTACTCTACTGTGGGAAGCTTGCTTCTGGTAAGGAAGAGGTTGGAGGGTTGTTTGAAGGCCAAAAGAGGGGTTTTAGGAAAGATTTATTTCAGGATGGTGTCCCCATTGCATATGGGTTGTAGTTTGATGATTCCTGAAAAAAGCAAAGACAAGACAGGACACCATATAACCTATGGGTGAATGCTTTTCACAAAGCAACTCTGACTTATCAATCCTCATCTTTAAAGGAAATCTGCACCCTTTCCAAAGATGAGCATGGGATCTTAAATTCATAACTTTACTAAACAGTAAAAACTAGACTGAATAGACACTGGATTTATGGCTTATAAACAACCATCTATAACCCAGTAACACCCCCCTACAGGTCCCTTTCTCCTCTCCTCCCCCCCTTCCGAGATGTAACAGGCATCTTCACCTTGAAATGTGTGTTAACTACTTATGCTAAACAATGTGTTCTGCCTCTTATTTAGCTGTGACACTTAGTACCTTTCCAGACCTGAAGAACAGCTGTGTACATGTGAAAGCTTGTTTCTCTCACCAATAGAAGTTGGTCCAATAAAAGATTACCTCGTTCACCTTGTCTTTAATATTTTAGAGCACCATTCACCCCCAAAGAATCCAAAAGTGTGTGTTAATAAACCCTGCAAGTTGCTTATACGGGAATAATTTTATCCACTACTGCAATGCAGCCATCTTTGGGATGGAACTGAAACTTTTAAGGGCAAAGAAACATGACCACAATATCAAAGGGGTAGCCGTGTTAGTCTGGATCTGTAAAAGCAGCAAAGAATCCTCTGGCACCTTATAGACTAACAGACGTATAGGAGCATGAGCTTTCGTGGGTGAATACCCACTTCTTTGGATGGCCTGTCCACCACAATAAGAGGCAATATCAAGCATATTTAATCGATCCCGTAACAGATGCCAAAAATGCCCAGAAGAAGGGGCTAAAACCAGGTACTAAAGGGCTTTGTAATGTAGCCAAGAAGAGCATAACAAGATCCAATGGCTGAAAGCTGAAGCCAGAGAAATTCAAATTAGAAATAAGGCACTTTTCCTAAAAGATATCAAGGCAAGAGGTAGATTCTCTATCAGTGTCTTCAAATGAAGATTGTTTAAAGCATATTTTCAGAAAAGACACAAACAAATAATTGAACTGGATACAGGGGTAACTGGGTGAAATGTAATAGTCTAGCCTGATCATGTGAAATTTATAGGCCATCTAGTGATTAGATCTGGCCTTAAACTTTATTAATTTAATATCTGTTCTTCATACAAAGTGCCAGGGGTTCTTTAATGGCCAGAAAAACAGGACCTCTAAGTTTCTTTTGAAAGACAGCACAAATTACCCTGTGGTTCTAATGCTATTCTGGGGCATTCAATAGTTCAAAGTGCTATAAAGTCACTAGCACCATTACAGTTCCCAAATTTGTTTTCCCATCCATGTGCTGCTCAGTACCTAATTGCCTTGGGCTGTGTTATATCGGTCAGTTTCAGATGGTGAAATACAGCTAAAGATATACACATGTTAACCAGCTTATTAAACAAAGTTCAAGGTTTAATTCACAATACAAGCTATATTATATGTACAGTCTCTCTGGGACACATGATCAGTATAAACTTCATTCCCTCTCAAGGGAACTTAAATTCAAGCACTACCTGCTCAGCATTATTTCAGATGGCACATGATTCACTATTCACATGATGCATCATATCATCCTTTACTCAGATTAATAAAATTACTTGAAAGTGGGCTCAGCCACTGGTCTGCTGACCAATATTGTTCTATTTGACAATGCCTAGCACAATGGGGACAGGGTTACTAGGAGCTATGATAATACAAACAGTTATAATCTGACTTTCTAAAAACTAGAGAGGTCTTAACTTTGAAGCAAAAAGAGAAAACATATGCTATTTCACATTTTATTTCTTTCCTAAATACTGAACACCAAAAACAAACAGGATGGTAAAGACAAAAAACACTATTTTAAACCACAGCAATTTAGTAAATTTATAAATTTTAACCTTTTCAAAACACTTCAGTGAGACAAGTTAATTACTTCATTATTACCACCTTTGTTTCAAGTTACCTGAACATTCTTATTCCATTTCTGTATGAAAGGCTTGTATAGAAACTCTGCAGGTAGATATAACTGTTCTTTAAATATTCTAAGATATTGTTTAAAATCAAATGAATTCATCAAATATATCTGTCGGTGGGAGAACCTTGACTTCACTCTCTTTTCCAGGAGTTCCAGAATATCCTTGTAAAAACAAAAATGGAGATATTCAGTGAAACAGTCTAAGATGAAAGTACAAACAGCATAAATAAAAAAACTGGATTAACAACATTTTGTTTGAATAATATAAAGCATTAGTAACAAACTTGCTAATTTGTAATATAATTGACAATGTTCCTTTTAAATGCCCAACTACAAGCTATTTACGTAAGTCACAGTAATTAGTGGCTGGGATACACAGTAATTTTTCCATAGATTAAGTAAATATTTCAATTACTTTGGGTTGTATTCAAGATACTTCAGCCACTGTACCAGGGCCATAAACATGTGTAGGTTGGCGGCTGTCATTTCACACGTCTTTTGGAAGGCTGAACCTGATCTGGCCAGAAAAATTTCCAAGAGCCAACATTTCTCTTTTAGAAGAGTAATTCTCATGTACCACACAAATATTAGGCTGCTTTTGAGCAGGAAGAATAATCTGATTTTTCTCTAGAGAGGTAACAAATAAGAGAAAATTGGCATTTGTCTATTAAAAGAAAAATTTAATACTGCTTCCCTATTACAGTGACATTTGAGTCAGAGAAGGATTACTTTGTTTCCAGTCTTTTTACTTTCCCTGAAATCAGGAAGGTTTAGGCTTGGTTAAAAATGCATGAAAACATCTCCCGAAAGAGAATGAAATCAAAACAAATTAAAAGTACAGTAGTAATAGGACAAAACCACAATCTTTTGGACAATCTGATGACCCACTGTATATCGGCCTCCAATTCCCATGAAATCTAATGAGACTCTAAAAGAGATGGAAGATTTTTATAAAAAGGCTGATTTTAAACAGATGTTGCTCCTGAATCCAATTAAGATAAGTCACTGATAGAAAGTGTAATGGACTCTGGAAACAGTAACCTTTATAACAGAAGAGATTCTGTACATTAATAGGTCTAATATTAACGTGCCCATTAGACAGTGCCTCAAAACAAAAATCAGAAGCACCCTAAACTTGTTCTATTGCAGGCCCACTGTTTTTTGAGACAGTCTCCCCTTCCTTTTCTTGTGACCTAGTCATCTTTAACTGTTGCTTTAAGAGTATTGAAAAAAAATTAAAACCTTTAATATTTTTCTAGATTGTTAATGTTATGATCACATGAGTGTTTGATTGAATAGTTGTTTAACCAGCTTTTTAAATACACATGTAGTTTGTATTCCATGAAGACATACTGTATTGTAGGAATTCAGAGACTTAGTGTTTAATGATAATGCAAGACTGCTGTATAGTTTACAAAGTGAATGCAAGAAAAGCCTGAAAGATTTTACTCTACTCCCCGCCCCTTCCCAAAATTAGTCTAGATCAGAAGTCTCTTTTGTTAGTATGGCAGTGTTATAGCAGCAGTTATTGGTGAAAAAGGTTTGCTTTTTAAAAAGCGTTTGTCATATTTCATAGTGTGGTAGGAAGATAGAGTAGAAACTTGGATCAAACTACACTTGCTCATTAGTGAACAAGGAAAGAAAGAGACTAGCACCCTCTAGAACAAAAGATAGGTAACAATGTTAATCCTGATATTATTTTAGATGGAAAACTAATGAGAAATGGATTAACATGGCTCCTGCAAAGTAGTAAAAGAAGTCCAAGTTTACCCTCGTCTCAGGAATGTAACCATTTTTAAGTAGTAAAATTGAAGCTAACAGGGAACAAAAAAAGCAGAGATCCCAAAAGCCTAATTACATAACGAGGAAAGCCTGAAGATTGACAGCTGACAATTACTACTATTGAGTTTGTGGCCACATACTGTATGTAATCCCCGCAAAATTTAGTTTGTCTTACTTTTTAGTAGTTCTTAATATTATAAAACAACTATCAAAACAAAAATGTAATACTGGGTAATGCTTATCGTTATCCTGTGTTCCCCTATGTCTTAAGAGTGTTGAAGTTTATATATAGTTTTTCTTTAATTATCTGAAATGAAAGGGCATTCTTCTTTGATGGTGTCAATGTGGTTTGAGGTCATTTCTAGTGCTTATTCTAAATCTTTTTTGTGGGGGACACCAGTGATAAGTTGGTTACTATACCCTGAAGATGACCCTGTCCTCAATTCCATCTTTAAGTCTAGACATAGGCAACACACACATTAAGTGGGGTGACCACTGCTTTTCCTCCTGAAGTACAGTCTGGTTAAGACATAGGAGAAATTGACATAGCATTGACATTGTTTCTATGGCATTAGCTTTAATAGCTTATTGTGTTGTCCTTCTCTTTTTATAACTTTTGGTACATGTTTTGGTGAGATGCTTAATCTTTAAGACAGATATGGATTATTCCAAGATACAGGAAAAATTTGCTTCCTATTAAATCTGAAAGAACCTCCTTCATTTTCTTAGTAAGAAAGGAATATGCTCCAGTAACCTGTTTTCCTACTTCTGTTCCCATTTGCTCTGAATATGTAGCATTTCGTGTCACTTATTTTGTATCTGTACTGGAATCAATTTTTAAAGTAAGCCAATATAACACTAGGTAAGGGGGAGAAGTTTCCAAAATTAGCAGAATTGTCTCCTTAAGGCATGAGTCTTAATAAAAATATGAAAAGCATATGAAACATTACAGATGTCAGCAACATAAGCTCTATAAAACAAAAAACCCAAACTTCTTACTTGTCTGCATGTAAGTCCAATAACCGTTACTGGAGTCTGTGCTGACTGGGATATATCAAAAAGGTTATACAGTAATGTCTGGTTCTTGTGATGAACAAAGAGGTCAAATTCATCCAGTATAAACAGCACTGGACAACTGCTATCTCGGTCACCTAAGACAGGCATTAAAACAGTCAGTATTAGTGAACTGGTAAGTACATGACTATTAGACTTCTTACCATTGCAGCACTTTTGTTCTAGTGTGCCCTCAAGTTTTTAACCTGTTTATAAAATCTTTGCTAATTCATAAGCCCCCCCCCCCCCCCATCTCACATATATTTGCTACACACCAGGATTATTGAGGATTATTTAGCTGAAAGTACTGCGGAGGTTAAATTAGCTTGTCAAGATATTTTTTGGTTGCAAATAAAAACCAAAGTGAAAATGACAGACAGTTAAGACACCCATTTATCATTTTAATATTTTAAAAGGCTATATCAATTCTCACCATGGGCAGACTGATAACAGCATTGCAAAAATCTACACAGACATCCACCTGAATGCATAGCAAATATCTGCTTTGGTAGGATGAACAATAAAACCTGCAAAATCTGACTGCATTCTGTTGGGGGGAGGGGCAAGGCGGTGTGAAGGAGACCAAAAATAAATAAATAAAAATAATAGTAACTGTTAAAAACCAACAGGAAACAGTTTAATACTATTTCCAGATTTTTTTTTTAAACCTGCCATGATTAGCCATTCAATAAATAGTAGGAAAAAGTCTTTAGTGCTGCTCCTGTAAATTAAGCTTAAGTATTTGATCCAAATATCACAACGCTTAATATGACCACAGTACTGTTCGTGCTATTGATTTTGCAACCAAGGTTCGTTCTCATGCGGAAGTGCCTTGTACTATGGTCTAGAGCAGTAGTCACCAACCCATTGATTGCAATCGACTAGTCGATCCTAGAGCATCTCCCAGTTGATAGTGATCTCCGGTGGTGCAGTGTGGCTGCTGCTAAGGCACCATCCCTGCCTACCCCGGCCCCACGGGTTCTCCCTCTGCGCACAGCTTCTGCCTGCGAGCACCGTCCCCATAGCCCCGATTGGTTGGGAGAGCTGTGGGGACAGTGCTTGCAGAGAGGGGCAACACACAGAGCACACTGGCCCCTTCCGGGAGCGGTGTGGGGTCGGGTAGGCAGGAAGCCTGTCCTACCTCCGGTGGCTCCCAGTTGGCAGCAAGCGCAGCGAGGCTAAGTGTTGCCCGGCAGGAGCCTGCATCCTAATCCCCTCCTGGAGCCAGCACCCCATACCCACTCCTACACCCCAAGCCCCACCCTGACCCCCCTCCGAGAACCAGCACCCCAAACCCCAGCCCTAACCCTCTCCTAGAGCCAGCATCCTGTACCCCCTCCTGTAGCCCAACCCCCTGCCCTAACCCCCCTCCCCCCAGAGCCCACACCCAACACTCTGCCCCAGCTCAGAGTCCCCTCCTGCACCCAAACTCCCTCCTAGAGCTTGCACCCCTCACCCACTCCTGCACCCCAACCTCAGCCCAGAGCCCCCTCCCACACTGCAAACCCCTCAGCTCCAGCTCAAAGCCTGCACCCCCTCCTGAACCCCAACCTGGTGAAAGTGAGTGAGGGTGGGGGAGAGCAAGTGACAGAGTGGGGGGAATGGAGTGAGCAGGGCAGGGCTTTGGGGAAGGGGCAGGGTAGATCCTGGGTTGCCTTTAGATTCAAAAAGTGATCTTGGACATAAAAAGGTTGGAGACCACTGATCTACAGTGTGAGGTAATCTTTGATTTCTCTACAGCATTTGGGTGAAAGTTTGTTAAAACTCACCTGGGGTTTAAAGTCTTATACAAAATATTTACCTTTCTTTAAAGCGTCAAGAAGAAATGCAAGGTTTTCAGCAAAACTGCCCTAAAGGAAAGGAAGTCAAAACTATATCAATGTAGGATAGGAAGGACCACAAAGGTAATTTAGTCCATTCCCTTGTGCTGAGGCAGAATCAAGTATAACTAGACCCAACCGTAACAGGTGGCTGTCTAATTTGTTCTTAAAAATCTCCAATGAGGGTCCCTTGGTAATCTATTCCAGAATAGAACTATCCTTATAGTTAGAAAGCACGAATATTTAGGCTAAATCTCCCTTGCTGCAGATTAAGCCCATTTTGTCTTGGTTTGCCTTCAGTGGACATGGGAAACAAATCTATCACCCATCTTTCTAACAACATTTTACACAGTTCAAGGCTGTCCAAGCCGCCCCGCCCCCCAAGACTAAACATGCAGAGTTTTGTTTTTTAAAACTTTCCTCATAGGTCATGTTTTCTAAGCCTTCTGTCCTTTTTGTTACTCTCCAATTTATCCACATCTTTAAATGTGGTGCCCAAAACAATACTCCAGCTGAGGCCTCACCAGTGCCAAGTAGAGAAGAACAACTGTGTCCTGTATCTTACATCTGATACTTTTGTTAATACACCCCAGAACATTAGCCTTTTTTACAACTATCACATTGACTCATGTTCAAAATGTGTGATCCACTATTCTCCCCCAGATCCTTTTTTGCAATACTACTGCCTAGCCAGTTATTCCCCATTTGATTTTTCCTTCCAAAGTGTAGTACTTTGCACTTGTCATTACTGAATTTCATCTGGTTCATTTCACACTTCTCTAATTTATCAAATTCATTCTGAATTCTGATCATGTCTTTCAAAAGTACATGGTAGATTTCCAAGGTTACCCTTAAAAACAGAAAACTTCATAAGTTCAGACTACAAGAAAGTTAATCTTTTAAAAACTGTTTTGAAATGAAGCTATCTTTTAAGTTCTATGTAATAAGGAATAACTGCTTACAACATTACATGTTGTATAGCCATCTTCTTCTAAGCAGGAGACAAAAAACCTAACAACTGTTGTTCCTTCATAAGGACTAGTTCCATCCACCTTTTACTGCATGAAAGCTGAAAAGATTTACCCCAACAGAAAGATGCAAGAATGAAGTGAAGTAGGATAGAGAGAAAGAAAATTACAATAAACCAACTTGCAGCAGAACCTCACAGTTACAAACACCTCAGGAATGAAAGTCGTTTGTAATGGAAATGTTTGTATCACTGAACAAAACGTTATGGTTGTTCTTTCAAAAGTTTATAACTGAAGATTGACTTAATACAGCTTTGAAACTTTACTATGCAAAAGAAAAATGCTGCTTTGTTTTTTTCAGTAGTTTGTTTAACACAGTTCGGAAAGAGAGGTGTGGTTGACTGGTCAGTTCGTAACTCTGGTGTTCATAACTCTGAGGTTCTACATACTAAGCAGTTTTCCTTTGTCTCTTCCTCCTCATACTACAAACATAAAATATTAAAATTATAAATTCCTTGACCTAAGTAGATTTTACTTAATTAGCAACACGTGCACGTTTGGCATGCAGTTTTCAAATCAGTTGTACCACAGGGACTGCAGGAACATAATACTTTCCAAAATATAGTCAAAGAGATGAATTGCTGGAAAAGGTGCTCTATCCCATTGCCACCCCTCCCCTTCCCTCACCTCCTTTCTTTCTTCCAGGGCACAAAATTGTGAAGGGGTAGAAAACAGATTATGGCAGCAGCGTTCAGGTGGAATGTCCAGTTACTCCTGGAGGAATTCGCACCCACTGTGTAATGCAGAATTTGCACAGAAATTAATGTTCTGTGTAGAATTTCCCCCCCCCTCCCACAAGAAATGGGCTGCAGAGCTGCTGGACACCATTAGGGGACTGCTGGGCTTGGGGGGGGGTAGGGTGTCTGGGCTGGGAGAGAAGGGGGTAGAGAAACAGGAACCGTGTTGGAGGGGTTTCTTTAACCCTTTACTCCTGAGGAAAATTTTTTTGTCTGTATTGTTACAGACATAGTTGCTGACAGGTATTTTAAAATAAACTACCAAAATAAATTGAAATTGGCATGATTATATAGTGTTATTTTGACAGATAAACATGCAGGATTTTGCAGAATTTTAAAATATTGTGTGCAGAATTTTTAATTTTTTGACACAGAATTAACTCAGGAGTAATCCAGTGAAACGAATATGGGTGAGAACTAAAAACAAACAAACAAACAAACAACTTAGCACAAGGACAAGACTATAACAAGAAAAGAAGGTCTCTTCCATTTAGTTACAGGTTAAATCAACAGGGTTAAGTTAATGCAAGTCACGGGGAAGGTGTATAGGAGGAGGGTGGGAGCAATCCTAGAAGGGAGTAAATTGCCATGTGTAGGGGGAGGGATTGGATGGTTTCTTAGCCCAAGGCTGGTGTATTAATGGTCTTTTCCCTCCAATGTGGATGAAGAATGGGATTTTATTTCTCTCGTTCTCTTGTCCAGTCCTTTTGCACTAATTGTTTTTACTTATTATGCAGGGAACAAAAACGGACTAGAAGTACAGTGGAGAGGCTAAAGCTGTAGTGTCCCTGCTGAGGAGGCAAAGAAAAAATTAGGAAGGAGGGTTGAACAAGTCCTTAGGTTGAGTTAATGACTGAGGTCTTTTTGCCTCCTGCTTCCTGGTAGGTGCAGTTGTAGAACTTGATATAATGGTGTTTTATTTCAAGTAAGTGGAAAAAGAAAGATGGGCAATGTTGCAATTGCTGTGTGTGCTAACATTAAATACTTTTGCTTTGGGCTCTTCCCACTATATATTACTCCTGTCACGAAAACTGCCTTGTGTTGGGGCGGGGAGGGGAATTCTTTTTCTGAGATTCATAGATCATTTAGGTTAAGATACTCACTCACTAGTAAGGATACTAGTGTCAGAGCAAGAAACAGACAAATTAAGAAGGGTTTCCTAAAGGCAATATAGCCCAACAACAAGCTCACATATTTGGAAAAAGTTCTCTAACAAATAATCTTAACTTGTTTACTTACTGCCTCTCCCCCTCCCCTCCCCCCCATCCCTAGTCACCCGAGAGAAGAAACTTATGGGCTTTAAAACTGATTAAGGGGGAGAACATTTCCAAGGCTGGAGCCCTTTATGGATTCCCAACCTCTTACCTTACTTCCCACCATATAAATTGGATTTCCATCCTTGGGAATTATAGTGGCACATGATTAAGTATGCAGCCTTGCCAATCTCAAGTGGCCCATCAGGAGGGATAGTGAGATGATCCTCTGACTGATCTTCTATTATGTCATTATATACTAGAAGACAGACCTTGGAGCACACACACTGAACAGGCCACCAGAGCAGCTCAGAAAGCAAGAGTATCACTGACTGAAGGAAGATAGCTGCAGTCTACAATTTGAGGCATTATTTCAATTGTTCAATTTACATTGCTCTGATATTCTAATGTATTAGGAAAAATGGCTTTCCTGTGTAAACAAAATGCATTCAGCTGAATATCTACACAAGATGAAAGTGCTTAGAGTATGTCTATGCAGCAGCTGAGAGGATGCTTCCCAGTAGAGGTAGACAGACACATGCTAGCTCTGCTCAAACTAGTGCACTAAAAATAATGTGGTTGTTACTGCACAGATGGCAAGCTCAGGCTTGCCACTCAAGTAGAAGCCCGCCCAAACCCCTGGGTCTGTACACATGTGGATAGCCCAAGCCACCACCTGTGCAGCTATATCTATATTGTGGTTTTTAGCATGCTAGCTTGGGCCAAGCTACTGTTTGCCTTTTTGCTGGAAGACATAACCAACTGCAGTGTAAATATACCCTTAAGGGCCAATACTTCCAGAGGAACTCATCTAATAGACACAATCTAGGCTATGGGCAAGGAACAGGGGAACTTCTAAAAATGAAGAAACAAACAAGTTATAGTAACTGGGCTTAAGCACAAAGCAAGTATGCTAATGAACCTTGGGGAAACCAACCTGTAAGAATGTTTGTGACTAGCAAAGGACAAAGATTTGTTGAAACTCTGTCACTTGTCCTTTCTGGGACACAATGTGGACTCATGGGCAGAGAAGTTGAGACTGCAGGAGACTGCAAGACTGAGATTGTATTGATCAAAGGGCTGGACATTTTAAAGTGCCCCCCTAGCTAAGTTTTAACCGTTTTGAGACCCCACAAATACTAGGTCAAAAGCCAGGAATCTACCACACTATCTTGTCTCCCTTAAGGTCAGAAGATAAGGGGCTTTTTTCTCCTCTGTAAGGCACCCGGCAGACCTCAAACCCACTGTCATCATCCAATTCAGAATTTAAAGCCAAGCTTACTAGAAAGTAGTAAACTACAGTTTAACATGCTTCAGACTAATACTGCTAAAAATATTGCTAGTTGGTCAACAAATTTAAAATTCTTAGTAAGTTATTGATCAATCCTTTATTTGTAAATAAATATTGTAGCTGATATTATCCAGAGCTCCAGTCTGTTAGTGGCAATACATTTGGAACTATCAATTCTCAACTCCACGCCTCATCTAGTTAGAGGTTTTAAGACCGTCTTTTCATTATTTTGTGATGGAAATAGTTAAAATTTCTGATTAAAAAGATTTTTTTCAGAAAAACAAGTTAACTGCATAAAAGTTACTATATATTGAGTGTAATACTGTCTAAAGGGGAAGGTGACCATCTACACTAATATGGTGACCACTGTTAAAGTTGTGATAAATCTTGTATAAAGTATGCCTTGTGAGATATCATTGGAAAAAGTTATAACCTGCTGAATACTATTATCTTGTTACAATGTGTGTATCTACAGGATGTATAGAGTTATGAAATTTTGCTCTGTGTCTAACTCAAACATGTTGTAGGTCTGAGAAATGCCCACATTAGCCACCTCTTTTCTACCCCATCTCTGGGCTGGGAGTTCTGACCAGGGAAATTTTGAACAAAAAAAGGACTGAGGTCCCCAAAGTTATTTGGGCAACCCAGAGAGACCTATAGAAAAAACTAGCAAACTTAACATTCCTGCAAACAATCTGAACTATACACTAATCCAACTGTAATGTGTTTTGCCTTAAAGTGTCCACCTAGCTAAGTTTTAACCTTTTAATAACTCATTTGTTTTCTTAGTTAATAGATCTTTAGTTGCTGTAGCCAATACTTGGTAAACTATCATTTTTTGTGTAAGGTCCTGAGCATCTATTCACCTGGGTATGTGACTGGCCCCCTGGGGCTGGAAGAACCTAATGTGTGGTGATTTTTGGTTTTAATAACCTTTCACCACAGAAGTCCAGTTTGTTTGGATGGTAATATAGGCTGGAAGGTCTAAGGGGACTCCCTGTGGCTCTATATTAAGCTGGTTCAGTGATCCAGAAGCACACATTTGTTGCTGGTTTGGTTAAATCTGGATTATAGAATAAACCATCAGTGTCGGAGTGTCAACCCAGTTTGTCAGTCTGAGCTGAAACTGGCACTCAGCTGTGAACAGGTATGGTGACACTGAGCATACATTCATAAATGCTGTCTGGTATTTTTTACTGTCAAGACAGACAGAGGCTTAGGAAATACTTTAACAGGTTAACATTGTCCTTCTAATTCCATAAATCTCATATAAATGATCTTGAATACTATTGATAAATTTTGAAAAGACAATTATGAGACGAGTGAGTCAGTCCATCAGAGTTTTGCAGTAAGGCCCAAACCCATTCATTTTAGTCTGGTCAATGGCTGGAAAAAGTTACTTATCTGGTGTGGTGGTTTTTCTGAAGGGAGATCTTTGGTTTAAGTCTTAGAATGCTCATTTTTTTAAGTGGTGCCTAAAAGAGCAGCAAGAAGTTCATACTCACAAAAACTGTGTCTCCAACCACATTTTCCATTTGTAGCTGTCTTGTGATCTCCTTGAGAGCTATTTTATCATTTGTCTGTAAGAGTCCTAAAAGAAAGTGGTGATTATACATCGAAGACTAAATTACCTCTTCTCTCTTCACCCCAGTGGTCACACCATTATGCAGCCAGTGAAGAGACTTATTCCAGCAACTTTTCCCCCCAAGTGGAGCTTTCTACTATTTTTGCAGTAAGACTATCTGTACCTCTTGAAATGTTGCTTCAGACAATCTTTCATAACTGAACAATGGATAGCAGGCAAAGATTTTTATGAGAGCAAATATTTTGAAACATCTTTAAAGGCACTATGGGTTGAAATTTACAGTAAGTGAAAACCCATTACAACAAGCAAATATATAGTATTTTTAATTTAAAGGAAAGAAATATTACTTGCCATTTAGATGAACTTGCAAGAGGTTCTCCCTCACTTGCTTTACTTCCATGAGCTCTTTTAAAACATGATTTAATAACTAGAAAAAATAGCATAATTCATATTAAAATAACTCCAGTATATTTTTAAAGTTAAAAACAGTAAAATGAAGAAACAGCAAATAAAACAAGAGGATCACACATCTACTAAAATTGAAGATAATGCTTTGTGACTGAGCGAATCAAACTATTAGTCTGGGTTGAGGATATTCAAAAGAACATGAGTACTTCCTGTGTTAACTACATTCTTGACATCTAACATTTGCGTCAGAGGAAAAACATTTTCCAAGGAATTTTTCTTCAGGTTTTGAAAAAAATCTCAGTCTTTCAAATCAGATCAATGACCCCTTCTATATGGGCTCATCACTCCTTTTATCTTTAAAAAACAAAATGCAAAGATCCAGAACTTTGTGGCATAAAAGAAACTTCTTGAGGCACATGCTGTTGGCAGAAAAGATGACTGATACTGAAGAAGGACCATAAGAACACTGAAGCTGGAAATTGTGATAAGGAAGAGAAGACTTTAGGGCCTTTAACTTTACAGAGCCCCAAGACACATAATTTAGACATTTGTCTGTCACAACTATGATCACTCTGCTTACATGTTGTATCCCTTTCCTCCATCTCAGCTATTTTAAGGCTGCTCTATGCAGAGTTTTTGTACTGGCCACATTTAGCTTACTTTCAGGTCTGAAGAGTGAGCCCAATGGTAGTGAAAGACTACTACTATTTAGCACTTCAAAAAGGTAAAGTGCAGTAGACAAAACCAATGACATGTTTGTATAAGCACTTTTATATAGCGAAATGTTTGTAAATATCTCCATCACAATACCATCTGTTAAAGGACTTAAAAAAAAAAAAAAAGAAAAGAAAGGTACTTTAGTTGTTAACCATACCAATTTTTTAAATTCTTCAGCTATTTTATAGCTTACCAGTTTGAGACAATTTTTATATTACAAAAGGTGTGTTTTTTAGCCAAAAGGTTACAGTTTATAACACATATATAATATAGCCTTTTCAGCTTTGTTACTCAATTTGGTAAAACTGTAAATGCATGTACATAGCAACCACTTAAGTGTTATTCCACATATTCTGACTAAAGGCACCCTATGAACATGGTGACATGATATACGGTACAGGAGATGCATCGATTAAATATGTACGCTAATCAAGTCCTATAGCCTATCGTAGGCTCCATCAAGCCCTTCCTGATGGATAGGACTGTTCTTGTGGGACTGCAGAATTCAAGGTGTCAAATAGTTCACAAATATTCTCTTGAATTGAATGGTTTCAATATCCAAGGTATCCACAGTTCCTACAATGCCTGAAAATCATCCATGAGTAGCCACAGTGACTGCCCCATTGGGGGAGAAGAAGATTCTTGGGGATGGGAGGGAAGTTGGTGTCTCCCCCAGGTTTGTTTTGGCAGCTTGCCCAACTGCTCTTCTGGTTCTGGCAAAGGGGCCCTACTGGTGCCAAGGAGAACTGGTAATCACCTCCTCCTCATGGAGATATGTGATGGGAGGACTCTGGGACCAGTGGGATAGCAATCGCCATCAAGGGCAATAGGGCCATGATGGCATATTGTACCAGTGTTGGTCAGGTTGTGGATAGCCCATCCACTGCCAGTCTTATAAGAGACCTTAGTACTGGGCATCCTTAGGGTGGTGTTCCATCTCTCCTGTCTCCAGCAAATCCCCTCCCAAAAAGACTAGAACAGCCTGATGAGGGGTAGAACACCTCTAGGACCAGCAATGCCATCAGGCACAGTTCCTATTAAAGTCAGTAGTAATGATGTTAATGCCAGGAAGAAAGGTAAGGGTGGATCCTCAAAGGTGAACCCCTGCATCTGGAGTGGTTCCTCAGTCAGTGTTGGTACCAGAGCCAAAATCTCTGGCCTTATTGGGTGCTAGTACTCTTATCTCTGAAACAGAATGGCCTTGATGAACTACCCTTGGACTGAGTCCGCCTTTTGAGGTGGACGTTATGTCAAGCACTACTGCAAACGCAGCTCTGTGCACATACTTAATGCAGAGGGTTTTGGGTCACTGTCCTGGAGCCAGCAAAGACATCAGCGTTGAGGTCATTGGTATTGAGAACATATCGGATTGTGCCATGATTCCTTGTGCTGATTCAACTGCTTTCTTTGGTCTCTTCTCCCTGCTGAAACTGGAGGTTTCTGGGGCACTATTGGAGGAAAGCCTCCTAGGTTCCAGACAGGATGACGTTTCTTCCTCTAGATCTGATGCCACCTTCAGTGGATTGTTCCAAGAGATGCAATTTGAGACTTGTGTCCCTTGATTTCTGAGAGTGCAAGGAAAAGAAGCATTCACTGGGGATAAGAGCTTCCCCGAGGCAGAAGAGAGACAGATTGTGTTCAACGGGGTGTTAGACAGTAACACAGAACAGGATTTAAACTTTGAAGGCTTAGAGTTTGCCATATTTTAACCATTGTACAACTTTGCCCTGCTATACAGGGGTGCACAGACAGGTCTGCAGAGGGTTTTCCACATCATGTCTGGGCTATTTTGGAATGTCCAACTAAAATGAGAAACTTTATAAAGTAAACTAAGACTTGATGAGTGTTTTAGATAAAGCTGGAGCTTAGACAAAAATCCAAGTGAGTCAGACACAATCCAGGTTCCATATTGCTACCACAGGTAGTAAGAGGGAATGGAGGGAGAGCCAGGGCCACTCTGCCTTTATGCCCTTGCATTGGAGCACAAGGTACATATGCGGCCCCCATGGACACGGATAAGCAAAAGATTCTGGCCTCTCACATGGTGCACACGTGCCTACAGTGGGATCCACACTGACACCTAAGTAGAGCTGCAATGACTTCAATGGAAACAAATCTGAGTTACAGATTTTACAGGCATCAGGGAGCTTCACAGATATTTCTGTAAAGAAAGCACAAGAATGAAAGACAGTTAAAGCAAATTGAAACTTCATAAAGCACGACCTGCTTCCAATGACAAAAAAAGCCATTCGGTAGGAAACACCTCAATCTATAAAGGGAAAAGTTAGTTGAGTAGTAGGTCAAACATCAAAAGCAGCCACTCGAAGCCAGATCAGAGAAACACCACTAATGCAGCAGTACAAGTTACCTCTGTTCCTCCCTATAATGAATTAAGAGCCTATAGTTTGAGGTAAGAGAAGCCTATAATGCCTAAGGGCTGGTACATTTTGCTGGTGGGGTAGCGTAGCATTCAGAGAATTTCAAGATAAGTTTGTCAGTCACACTAGGAATTTGTTCTACTGTGTCAATGGGTGGATGCACCTTTAAAGGAAAATGGGTCTCAGCCCCAGCTGTGTCACAAGTTCACTCTCCCACAGAGGGGAGCTGTCATCCCAGAGGCCTGATCGAACCATATAAGACGAAGCCCAGGTGGACAGAGACAGACACTTCAGCAAAGAGCATGGAGAAGGTTGCAGAGTAGCAAGGCTCCTGCAGGAGACCAAGATACCAGGGGAGAGCAAGAGAAGGTTTGCCTGATGACCTCTGAGCCAGAGAAGACAAATCAGGGAGAGTTTTGGATCCCTCCTGGAGAGGGAAATGATAGAGTGGGAGTGGCTGTTTGAAGAATAGGGAAGGACTCCTGCTAGAAAGGGCTGGCAATGGCTACTGGATAAAGGGCAGATTGGAATGAAGATGCCAGAGGGAGTATGAGCTTATGTTACAGTGATGACTTTACTTTGGGGCACTGAGTGTTCTGTATTGTTTATTATTAAACCAGGCCCAACCAAGAGTATCATTATCCACAAAGCTTTCTTGTGGCTCATTTCCAAGATCCCTGAGAGAAACTGAGGCGGGGTGCATGCAGAGCTACCCTATACCACAAGGGGGCAGGCTGGAGGCAATGTTCCTATTACAGGTTTTATTGTGTACTGCACATAAAGTCTGACTGAAATATGAAATTCTTGTATTTGAACTACAGACATCTGTATATTATCATTTCCAAAAGACAGAAAGGGAAAAGTAAATAAGGTTTTTCTTTTGACCAGCCTCATGAATACATCTCAAATGCTCAAAAATAGGCATTAGCAAAACAAGATATCTTTAAAAATAAAACCCTACAAAGACAGGAAGTGACCAACAGCCAAACTCTGCCGTGGTGCAACTTCAGGGACACCAATGGAGTTGCACCCATTGACACCAGGGTCCAACTTGACCCTACATCAACTTCTATTAGGAGCTTTTACCATAGTCTTTCCTGATCCACGGGGTCCAATAATGAGTGCAGAGTTACTTTCTCCATGGATAGTAGTTCGTTTCAGCAGCTCCAGTAGATGTCTATAATGACAGTGACAATAGGTTAAAACTTCAAAGAACAGGAGTATTTGCTGTAGGTGTAGAAGAGAATTCAGAGAAGAAAAGAAGAAGCCTAATACAGGATGGCCAGTTAACTGCAGTCACAGTAACATCCACTGGGTGCAAAATGTAATACAATCCAAGATGATTAGACTCAGATTTCATAAACATTAAAAATGTGTATGTTATAAAATTATCACTAGTTCTTTACAAGTCTTCTAAATACCATGTTAGACAGCAGTATGCTATACATGGAAGGCAAATTTCAGAGAAAAAAAAATTTCATTCAGTTCTTAGCTCCTTCCTTCCAATAGGAAAGGAACTAACCTCAATTAGTATTAAGACTTTTAAAAGCAACTAACAGGTTGACAAATAGTGTTATAAAAAAGGGAGAAGGAGAAAAAATGCTTCAAAATGTGTCAGCTAAGAGACCATTAGGACAGATGTGGAATCACCGACTAAATAATTTTAACCAACTGATTACCCATACTAAGCTTCTGATGCATTCACTGAAACTCAGGAAATAGTAAGTCATTTATCACAAAGTGGTAAACTTATTCTATATTATTCTGGTATGAATATTGAACTATGGATTCTTCACACAGGTTTTTGTGTGTCACTCAAACTTCACACCAATCTAAAGTTATGGGAATGTCATTTGGAGTTCAGACAAAAATACTTGGTTAGAAATTTAACCAATTACTGAACTACTATAGTGTCTGTTCTAGATGCCCTTCCTTAAGCCAAAGAGATTTTCCTTTAGGATATTGTTACTGTATATTAAGATAATGTAAGTGATTCAGTGAAGTATTACTTTAAGACACTAAAATGGTTGTAAAGAGATTCTAGTAACTACAAGGGCTTTTTCAGTTCTCTGCCATAACTGAGGAATGAAAACTGTCCTGCTGATTTTCAGTTTTTAATCATGTTGCCTCTCCATAGCATAACACCATTAATGCCACCTTTGTTGCCATGGAGGTCATCTCCTGTGATTGGAAATTTTTTCAAAGACTCCAAAAGCATATAGAAGGGGTCCGTCCACATGAGATTTTTTTTTTTGGGGGGGGGGGGGGGAGAACAATGAGTATCAGGCTTTATATTCTACATTTCCCCCCCCCCAAAAAAAAAAAACAATTCAGTGAAGAACGTGTGCATAACATTTATTTTATTCATTATTTTAAAGTCTGTTACAATATGCATTTTATAGCAGGAACCACTAATTTTCTTACTTTTCTCTCTTCTTTCCCATTGTCAATGTAAGGGCGTTAATGTTAACTGAAAGTCTTCCATTGAGAGGGAAGAATACACTTGGAAGAAAGGAGAAACAAGTAACTCTTACTGCATCTTGGATGTCTTTCAAGAATGAGTGATCAATATTCAAAATAAATTCTTTATCAAAAGAGAAAGACAAAAGTTAACATAAGAACGGCCATACTGGGTCAGACTAAAGCCATCTAGCCCAGTATCCTGTCTTCCGACAGTGGCCAATGCCCAGTGAGATGGGGCGGCCATATTTGCACACAGTATTCAAGATGTGGGTGTACCATGGATTTATAGAGGCAATATGATATTTCCGGTTTTATAATCTATCCCTTTCTTAATTATTCCCAACATTCTGTTCACTTTGACTGAAAACATACACTCCATGTACAGTAGCAGAGAGCTATCCACAATGATTCCGAGATCTGAGTGGTAACTGCTAATTAGACCCCATGATTTTATATGTACAGTTGGGATTATGTTTTCCCCATGTGCTTTACTTTGCATTGAATTTCATCTGCCATTTTGTTACCCAGTTTTGAGAGATCCTTTTGTAGTGCTTTGCAATCTGCATGGGACTTAATTATCTTGAGTAGTTTTGTATCATCTGCAAATTTTGCCACCTCACTGTTTACCCCTTTTCCCAGATCATTTACGAACATGTTGAATAGGACTGGTCCCAGTACAGACCCCCGGGGGACACCACTATTTACCTCTCTTCATGCTATTTTTTGGAGTCCTCATTTATACTAGCAAGTGTTTCATTATTAGTTCCTGTAACAGGGTGACTCACCCCTTAAGGCTGGAGCTAGCCACTCCCTGATTACAGAATAAGCCACAGCTAGGCAAGATCAGGGTGACTGTCCTATAAAGGGTAGCAGGAGGCTGCAATGAAGGGGAGAATACTCAGGAACTAAACTGCTAGGAGTGTGCAGGTTCTAGCAGAAACTCCTTGCAGTGTTCTGACAAAGCAGGAAATGCTCCAGGCAGGAAGGCTTGGAAGAAGAAGGTACAAACCAAGGTCTCAACTTCTGGATGACTTAAACATTCAAAAATTTAAATAAACAACCTGAGAAGGGATGGGAATGGACAAAATGTGTGAGTTCCTTGAACAGCGCAAGAGGGAAACTGAGGCAGGCTGCCTATCACATGACCCTAGGCCATGAGGAGATGCACAAGAGGCAGCCAGCCTGTTTAGAGTGTAGCTAAGGATACCATATTATATTGAATCACATGGAAGTTAATAGCTAAGGGATCTAACTACATTTTAGAATAAACCTTCTCTTATTTCCTCACTATTTGACTTTTACCCCTAGATTTTCAGGCAATTATTTGTTTTAGACATTATAGCATCAACTAAGCTTTCCAAAGATGTGAGTCTGTCTTGCACAATCCCATAGGACTTCTGAGTCTGGCATCCAAGATCCTAGAGTTGCTTTGAACTCTCAAGAGACTATTCATGAATGGCAAAAGTTAAGTGATCCAAGAGGATTAAGAAACATAATAAAAGCAGAGTGTGAGATCTATTTAAGAGCTTTCCTACTAAGAATGGAATTTTACCAAACTTTCCAACCCAAAAACTTTTAGGCTTGAAACGTACATGAGAAAAATTCAGCCCAGAAGGTGATTTTCTTTTAGAAATGTATTCCTGTTTTTCATGTGTATACAACTAGTCTCTCTAATAATCTAATTTTAAAACTAAGTTTAAATGAGTTTCAAGCTCTACTAAAAAAGAGGTTTAAGAAGTTGCTTTTTTAAGTGCATTTTAAAATCACTACTTAACAGAAAAAAGATCAAAGGCATAACAAGCCCTGTATAAATCAGAATTTTCTATGTTTAACCTGAGGTCAAAATAGTAAGGAGCTGCCCATAAAGTTATGAAGTTGCTTACTCACTTGTACTGAAGTTGAACCCCGAACAGTTTTCCATTAGGGCACTGGTGACAAAATCTTTCACGTAAAATTCTTTGTACCTATTGAGATAAAGTAAGATTGGCACAAAATACTTAATGCCTGTAACATGGAGACATATATACTAGTACCCTTAGTCAACTTTGCTGGATTGGTGGAAGATTCATTAGTTATTTGTACAATAGTGACTTGGGCATCATGCAACAAGATAGACTCAAACTGGAAACGAACACTTTAGCTGTCACTAAGGACACAGAATGGAAACCAATCAGGAAACCTTCTTTAGTGACACAGAATGGAAACCAATCAGGAAACCTTCTTTAGTGACAAAGTCAGAGACCAGGAGCAGAGAGAACAAAAAGAAACTATCCAAGAGAAAAGCAGTGCTATTTCTGCAGAGCGTCGGTCTCTCATATCAGGTAGCCCTGATATTCTGTTGTTGCTTCTTTCCTCATCCCAAAAATACATAATGTAGCAGTCAGTCATTGCCACACTGGATTAAACCACTAGACCAGTGGTCCTTCTAATCCTGTATCCGGTCTCTGAAAGGTGAAGAAAACCCATTTTACACAGTTTAAAAAAAAAAATGGTTAAAGATGAAGTTTCTTCCAAAGACCTGAGGAGTGAGGGGTTATACAACAAGATAACACCCTCTTGGTATGTAATGCAGGTTAAAAGAATGTTATTCAAGCTGAAAACTGAAGCACTCAAGGTTAGAAATTGACAAATTTACAGTTGCCCGAGCAACTTAGTTCTGCCTCCTTATTCATCTACTTTGTGCAGAGATACTGTGGGGGAAAAAAAAACAGCATGGGATCATGTCATTAAAACTATATCATAATGCACACACAGCGTGACAGAATTAAGATTGCATGGACAGCCTCAAATCTACTATTTCCTAACTTTTGAGTGCTTGATTTTGCAACCGCTACAATGAAAGCTTTATTTTGGATGCAATTCCCTAGATTTCTGGGGACAAACAACGTCACACATTTATCATTGGTAGGTTTTGAAGCCTTCATCTTCAGCACTGAAGCTGAGCCTTCCAACTGCTTGAAGTACAGGACATTAGCTACCAATAGAAGGCTATTATCCCACGAGAGGGACAGGAACCTCCAATATGGAGAGGGTCAGGGACACCTCAACCCAGTTCTTCTCTCCAACTTATCCTGACACTACAACTGCTCTGGCAGCTCCCTGGCCTCCCCAGGGCAATGCATGCTGCTGCTTTGGCAGTAGCATGAACCTGACCTTAGAAAGTCCATGTCTGGCATCAAAATGCCTTTCCTCTCATCTGAAGTGAGTAGAATTGGACAGACTGAAGAAGAGTTGCTTGTTTAACTGGAGGGTTTGCTTCCCTGTGAATTTCAAAGGCCTGTTGAAAAGACTGGAAGCATTAAAGCTTCCCAAAAAACTTTCCAAGAATCTTTTATAATGGCAAGTATTAAGAACCTAAATACAAGGGAAACCACCAGCTCTCTCAGTAATATAATATATAATCCTAGTGAACCTTAGATTGATGAAAACTCAACCTTTAAAAAAAATATCCTATTAAGCTCTTAGTCATAATTTTATTTCGGAGCAATGAGTTCCACAGACTAATTACACACTATCAACTAGTATTCCCTTTTTAGCAGCAATAAGTGTGTTGCCTTTCAATTTAACTGAATGCCCCTTTGAGTCTGTATTCTGAAGAGTAAGCAGAACCACTTGATAGTGATTTACCTTCTTTAAACCAATAGTTGTGTGTCTATCATATCCCTTTATCCTTCTCTCTAACATGAGCATCCCAAGTCTTTTCACTATCCCTTCACATGAAAACCTTTTTATGTCTTCTTTTATCCCTCTTCTCTTATGGATCCTTCTATTTCTACTTACTCTTTTGAGATTGTGTCCAGAACTGAGTTTATTACTCCTAGTGATACAAAAATAAAAAAAAATAAAAAAAAAAGCAAACAAACAAACCCCACCCATGTAGCTCATCTTCAATTTTACTCCTTGACAGTCTGGCATATACCCCACCATTTCTTTCAAGCTTTCCGTTTCTGCAACACTTAAAAAGAAACTAAACATTTCTTATGTCTTTAGCTTTTTATTCTTAGTATTCAACTTCCATGCCATTTATAGGCTTTGTTTGGGTGAGTTCCCTCACTCCCAGAAGAGTATGAATATGGTTAGAAAAGTGTCTTGCAATTTAACTAAACTTCCTTGATCTTCACTTTAGCAGTATGCATAATTACTGTGACAATGTATGCTCAAGTAAGTTGCCGTCCGAGATGGAGGGAGGGAGGGAGGGAAGGAGAGAGTCTCTCTCTCCCTCTCCCCCACCCCCCCAAGAAGTTGGCTTCGTCAAGTTAGCCAAGAATGTGATCCATTTCCCATATATTCGCAGCCACCTCTCCCAAACAGCCAGCATTGACATAGAAATTGAATACAGGAGCTGCTGTGCCACTACATCTTTTGGAAGACTACTCTTCAATGATAGGGATCCTCAAACGAATACCAAGCTCTTGGTTTACAAGGCAGTTGTCATCCCCACCCTTCTCTATTTATGGGAGAACTGGGTAACCTACAGACGACATCTCAAGCAGCTGGAATGGTTCCAGCAATGCTGCCTCAGAAGGATTCTCAGTATCAGCTGGGAAGACCAACACACTAACAGTGTTCTCTCTGCAGCCAACATCAGCAGTATAGAAGCACAGGTCATGAAATACCACTCCACTGCACTGGCCACTGTGTGCATATGCCTGACACTCGCCTCCCGAAGCAAGTACTCTTCTCTCAGTTAAGTCAGGGAAGAAGGGCTCATGATGGACAGAGGAAGCGTTTTAGAGACATACTGAAAGTACATCTTAAAAAGATGTCATCGACCCAACAAACTGGGAGGACTTGGTGCAGAACAGAACAGTGGTGCCACACCATACACCAAGCCACAGCTCACTTTGAGGAGAACAGATGTGCTCATGAGACAGAGAAACGACAAAGGAGGAAAGAAAGGGCACAACACTCCAGGCAACAACTATGTCTCCTGCAAGACTGTCACTTCTGTGGGAAAATCTGAAGGGCAAGAATTGGGCTCCTCAGCCATTTAAAAACTCACCAATTAACCCCCTTGGGGGACATTATCCTCGCATCAAGGGCTAGCTGAAGAAGCAGCCAAGAATGGCACTCTGAAGAGGTCTCCTGAGGGCTTTATGCGCCTAACTTTCAGGAATGGTCTGTCTAGCAGTAGCCATGCCCACAGACAGGGACACATACTGAAAAAAGAATGTCCTACTGCAAAGAGTTAACTTTCACGTGCTTGTGGGCAATGGGGAGATACAGTTGCATATCTATAAATGTTAAGTAGTCCTAAGGATTGAGGGCTCCCCCAAGCTGACCTGAGGATCTTCATTTTGAAGGTGTGACAAAAAAGAATATGGAAGAAGGGCTGTAGAGATAGTTGAAGAAAAACTCCTAGGGCATGGACAGTGCTGGAATTATATGAATAGGCTTGAGCCACAATGAAGAGTTTCTTAAGCAATCCTTATCCAAGGATGGAAAAACTTGTAAAGCCACCCCTCCAACAGGCGTTTGGGTGAAGCAGGGGCAGCAGCACCACAATTTCTCTTGACCTTTGCTGGGCAAGATTTTGAAGGTTTGGCCAGACTTCTGAAAAGCATTCTTTTGGAATGTTTTTTGACCTATCTGTGTTTAACAGAAGATCTACAAGGAGAAGAGTAACAAGAAAGGAATCCAGTAATCTTTATGGAGGATTTCTTGAAATAAGAAAGAAGGGTCAGCAAAACCCCCAGGCAGAAGACACTCCGTTTTTTTTAAATGTCTGTCAAATTCATCCCCCAAAAGCCTAGAGAAATCAGTGGTGGGTGGAGCAGATCACTTTTAATGCCTGGTCCATCAGCAAGATAGGAGCCTTTGTGGTACCCTCCAAGATACTAACTTGCTTTCAGAGGGCTACATTAGTCATATATTAAGCCTTTTTCAAAGGTCTTCAGTATGGTTGAAGTGGTTTTAACTTTTATTCTTTTAATTTGAGAGACTTAGCCAATAGTCTTATTGGTAAAAAAAAAATTTAACCTTTTCTTTACCCTAAACATTTACATTTACCATTTGCAAGACTGACAGCTGAACACAAGCAACTTTAATATTTTTTTCCTTAGAGTCTTGTCTGAATTCCTATTTCCAACTCCCCTACAGCTGCCCCTTTAGATCACACTCCTCTCCACCTTTCCTGTCAGAGTTGAGGACTGAAAGGGAAATGGACTTCCCTGCCTTGTGTGTCTCTTTTCTAGCCCCTTACTAGTCAGGGAACAGAATATAAAGGAAGAGTAGGGTAGAGCCAAGGAATAGGGTCAGGGAGCTGAGAGGATGAGAAAACTGAAGAGCAGAGCCAACAGGGCATGAGGTAGTTCACTGGTGTGGGAGAGGAGGTGCTGAGTCTCCTAACACTGCCCCCAGTACGCTAACCCCTGCAACTCCCATCCTTTTCTCCACTTCCCACGCTCCTCAGACAGAAGGGTTACTAACTCTAGGTGATATGCAAACTAGATACAATCAACTCAGGATTGAATAAGGATTGGGAATGGTTGAGCCATTACAAACATTGAAACTATCTCCCCTTGTAAGTATTCTCACACTTCTTATCAAACTGTCTGTACTGGGCTAGCTTGATTATCACTTCACAAGTTTTTTTCCCCTCTTACTTAATTGGCCTTTCAGAGTTGGTAAGACAACTCCCACCTTTTCATGCTCTCTGTATGTGTGTATATATATCTCCTCAATATATGTTTCACTCTATATGCATCCGAAGAAGTGGGCTGTAGTCCACGAAAGCTTATGCTCTAAATTTGTTAGTCTCTAAGGTGCCACAAGTACTCCTGTTCTTTTTGCGGATACTGACTAACACGGCTGCTCCTCTGAAACCTAACTCTAGGTGCTTCCCCTCGCCTCTCCAATGTCTGATTTATGAGGTAGCAGGTCTAGCAGCTGCTGTAGATCAGACTTCCCTTGGGAGGGAAAAAAATTCAGTAGTCTCTGAAGGAAAGGTCTTATTTCACAGCTGATTGGATTGGTCTGTCAGTAACAGTGTGGAGAAAGTCCATTTGATTTGGAAATCCAGGCAGTTCAGCTGTATCCTGGGATAGCTGCCCTTTTAGGTTTGCACATCCCATAACACTACACAAACACAGAAAGTAAATCCCTGAGAAGTAAGTTCAGTAGCAACATACTAAAGAGACATTTGAATACTTATAAAGTGTAATCACAGCAAATAGATGAACAGAGCACATGATGATGCATCATTGTTGTTTTGCTTGCTTGCTTCTAAATGTGCTATTCAGTAATTGTTCTTCCTATCCTTAGTACAAATTAAGGAGATTCTATACTTCTCATGTCTGTTAATGTGAAAATGTGTTATGAATCTAAGGCTCAAAATAATTTGAGCCTTACCCAGAGCCACCATTTGTTTAAAAGTTCCTCAGAGAAGTTTAAAATTATCTTAACAGATTTCTCTTAGACAAACCAATTATTTTCCTGATTTGAATTAACATAGCTATTTACGGAAGTCAAGAGTTGTGAGACAGTGCTTTAAGACAAAAATCTGTGCGCGTCAGCAAGGTCTGCAGAGTTCTGAGACCTTAGTATTAGCTAGCGCAGCAGCATAAGCATTTTAAATACAGTGGCCCTTCTGATAAGGGAGTGTGAAAGCTGGAATATAGATGTATACTCGAGTGACCTAATTTTATTTTAAAAAAATAGGTCAACGGCAGGATTGCAAGTACAATCAATGGCAAAACTCAGTTTTAATAGTAGTCTCATTAAGTTCTAGCAACATATTCATAGTAAAAAAACAAAAACAAAAAAAAGAAAAGAGTCCTTCTACCATGGAAGACAGTATATCTATAGCTGAAGAGAAACTGAGGCAGCAATACCAGAAATGTAAGAAGCCTATTACAACCACTGAATGATTAATACACTACAAGTATGTTGGATAATATCTAGACAGTCAGTTTGAGGAGTTGAAGAGCACAAGTTTGCAGCTGCAGCCTCTTCAGAGAGCTGATATCCTACCTCACCTGGCCCCTGCAGTGAAAGAGGAATTCACCTGGGTTGTGACTCACACTGCACATAGAAAGAGGATAGGATCAATAACCTCAAACATGCGAATTTGAAGTCAGGTCAGGATTTGCTATTTACTTACCTTGAATGCTTACTTTTATGAAGTGTGATAGACTTGTCAGTGAGCTAATTGTAGACTGCTCTCAAAATGTGACTGACAAAGTACAGGATTGTCCAAAAGCATTATTATAAAGGATTGAAAATAATTAGACCAATGGTTTGAATACCTGTATCTAACCAAGTGAATCAAGTGGAAACCTGATGCAGGTACAGGACTGATGATGCATGGACATGTACAGAGACACCAGTTATTGAAAGATCAAACCTAGGGTCTTCTGGACCAGATAATGTTTGACAAGAGGACTCCCTTAGTTTTATAGGGGAAGGGTAGAAATTCACTGCAGCTAAACACTTGAAGAGGTCAGTATCATCTACCCTACACCAATGAATTAGAATCAAAAAGAAGGAAGACAGAAAAATGTTACCCACCTGTGAGATGCATTCTCCATTTACAGAGCTTGTCTCCTTTGACTTACGTTTACTCATTGCAGTAATTCACATCTTAAATAAAAAAGGAAGATTCTCTAAGTTTTGCTTTTTGTTCAACTGTATGCTTATCAAAAAGAGCAATTTGAGATGTTAGCATACTGCGCTTAATATAATACCAAATCAATATTAATGGCAATGTTTACACACACAAAACAATTGAATTTGAGTAGTCAAGTTTTTCATACGTGATAAACAGGCTAACAAACATTTTTGGTTACAGCATATTACTGGAACTACTAATACTGAAAGAAAGTCTTGCACCATGCCAGCTTAGATGAAGGCTTTGTCCACACACACACACAAGTTGTATTGCTATAACTGTATTAACATAGTTATACCAATGTTAAACACTTTATGCTGGTATAACTGTCCATACTTTAGGGTTGTATTGGTATAGCTTATTCCTTTATATATATAGGAATAAGTGATACCACTATAAAGAATCTTGCTACAAATATAATTGTCCACCCTAGGACACTGCACTAGCATAACTACATCTGCTTAAAAAGAAGTCATACCACTGACAGTTATATTGGTACAAAACTGGTGTTTAGACCAGGCTAAAGCTTCCTACCAGGAGCCCAGCAAGCAATTCCATACTAATGAAAAGAAAGGCACCTAGTTGCAATGAAAGACTGAGTTCAACCCACAGCAAAGTGAAAAAACTACAGTCCAGAAAAGTGACTCTCAGGTCTTGGCTACACTTGCAAGTTAGAGCGCATTAAATCAGCCCCGGGCGCCCTAACTCTTGAGGTGTCCACACTGGCAAAGCACTTAAGAGCAACTGGACTGTGCAGCTGGTAATCTACCTCCACGAGAAGCATAGAGCTTGTTGCACCCTGCCTGAAATGCCGAGGCGTCAGTGTGGACAACCTGTTGCATTACTGCGCTGTGATTTGCCTCCAGAAACGTCCCATAATTCCTTGAAGTCAAGTGGCCACTCTGGTCATTGTTTTGAACTCTGCTGCAGGCATGCAGATATCCCCTTTCAAAGCTCCGTTTCTGACAGCCAGCATGCTTATCTGCTCTGGGACAAAGCAAACCATTACTGTGGAATGCTCCTGCTGCAGAGGCAGGCATTTGTGCACGTGTGAGAGACAGAGAGGGGTGTGGGCTGATGTTGGGGTTTCCCCCCTTCCTCCTGCCACTGTCTGAACTTACAAGACAGCATGCTGACGCACGCTGCCCCCCCAAAACACACTGTCTCTCCCCCCCCCACACACATACTCAACACAATCCGTCACACTCCACCCCCCCTGCCCTCTCCCCATTTGGGAGGCACACTGCAGCGACTTGCACACTGGGATAGCCACCACAAGACACTGCTCTCTGGGGCGTTGCAAGAGCTGCTAATGTGGCCACGCTACTCCACTTGCATCTGACAGTGTAAACACACGGCAACGCTTTCCCTGCTGCAGTCTCCGAGGGCTGGTTTCACCCCCAGCGCTCTACATCTGCAAATGTAGCCATGCCCTCAGTGAGGAAGGCTTCAGTAGTAGTCGGATAGTGACAAAAGGTATGCAAACTCCCTCCCGCCCCAACAAACAACCCCTAGAAGAGCTAACAGTTATGGTTATGTTTGAATGACCAATTTTTAAACCAAAGAAACCAATTGAAGAATATTTTTTTCTTCTAGAGAATAAGGTCAGTTTCTAGCTTCACAGGCAGTTACACAACATCTATAAGTAAGGATTATTTTTAAACCACAGACTCCAGAACAGCTTCATCAAAACCTGTCTGCAGAGATATGCCACAGAATAGATAAAAGTTGTGTGGAAGAATAAGCACAAAACTGTAAAAGGTGACATGCAGTTTTTTCCTTTCAGCGATCTCTGAATCTTAATTAGCAAGTATGATCCAGAACCTTACAGGGATAACCTATGACAATCCATTTAGATAAATTTTACAAGCCTTAGGCTTTTTTTTCCTGACTCCATGAAGTAAACAAAAACAATATGCAACAGAAGTTCACAGAAGCCTTTGTGGCCCTTGTAACATCGAGGAAGTGAAGGCTTCTTACTGTCAGAAGGCGATTTACATAATACACACTTCAGATTATGACAGGAACTGGAAGGGCATTGTCAACAGAGAAAGGAATAGTAAACAAAGTGTTCTTATCCTTATGAAGGGGAATAAATGGGCCAGGACTTTCAGCATAGAGATGGAGACTGCAGCAATTATAAGATTCTGTGTAAGAGTGTGTTTTATCAGGAAGGCACTCCCGTCTCTGATCTTCCAGGGACAGGTAGGAAGGAAGTGTATCCTTCAATTGATGTGCTATTCCTTGGTATGGCTTACACAGTTTCAGGAGCAGAGGAATTTATCCGAAAAAGATTCTGATTCACATTTGTCTATAGTTTTGGCATAACCAGAACAGCAGTAAAACAAGCTAGCTGTCAAGCAATGCCCAGCTACATAGTGAGCATCAAAATTAGGCTGTCTTCTCAGTGCTGATCTTGGACTCCTCCTGTGTTGAAGACCTGAACATCTCCCTACAATGAAATCACATCATTTGACACTACAGAGAGGAAAAGTCATACCTAAATCCTGAAATGTCTATTACAACTCCTTTAATGTTTTAAGAGATAAGGTAAGAGACAGTATTTTTTATTGGACCAACTTCTGTTGGTGAAAGACAAGCCTTCCAGCTCTGGGGAAAGTACTCAGACTGTCAACTAAATACAAGGCAGAACAGATTGTTTAGCATAACTAGTTAACACACATTTTAAGAGTATTCAAGGTGAAGTGACCTGTTAACACTTAGCCAGTCATAGGACAAAATGGGGGGGGGGGGGGTTGTAGATTACAGATTGTTGTAGTAAACCAGACACTGAATTTATTTTTTAAGACTGATTTTAGAGTCTAGCAAAGTTATGTATTTAAGCTCTTAGGCTTGTCTTTTGAAGGTGTTGTGCAGGTTTCCTTTGAGAATGAACACAGATCAGATATGGAGTGACTTGTGAGAAGTGTTTGCTCAGGACAATATTTCAAGGCTAGAGAAAAAAAGTCAGCCCCATTTTAACAGATTTTAAAACCTACAATGACCTTAGAATATAGAATCTTATAGATATCAATTCACTTTTTACACTAAGGCTTTGGCTACAGTACAGACCTTATAGTGGCACAGCTATAACACTGCAGCTGCACTGCCGCAAGGTCTCCTATGCGGCCACTCTATGCTGGAGGGAGAGAGCTCTCCTGCCAACATAATTTAACCAAGTCCAACAAATGGCAGTAGCTATGTTGGCTACTGCGCATTTGTTGTTATTTTCCACACACACATCAACAAAAAGTTTCGCCAACAAAAGTGCTCATATAGATAAAACCTAAGACTAGCTTTAACTCTAAACTAGTATATCAAAGGATTAAAATTATGCCGGACAACCACTGATCTGTAAGCTGCTTTATAAGCTTCAGTAACAGTGAGGTATTAGCTTACTTGAGCTTGAGACAGCCTCTACCCTACTGCACATGCATCTGTTGCAAGCCACAAATCTTGCTGGTGGCAGCTCTGAGAATGTGTGTTGCACACATTAGGAAAGCTGGACAAAAAAAATTAAGTGAAATGTTTTGTTTTTTAAAAATCAGAAAACACCACTTGGCTGAAACCTAAAGTATTCATGGGAAAGAGCTGCTTTCAACAAATCTCAGAATGAGAAATTTTTAAAAAAGTTTCTATAATGAAATATCCCACTGACATTTTGAAAATGAAATGTTTTGGTCTGACATGGCTGTGTTTAGGAATTTGAGTTAATTTGTACTAAGTGGGGGCCCGGAGAAAGATATGGTCAAAATGAAATGTTTAGATCCAAAGAGTCTTTCAGATTGTCAGTTCATGAAAATTTGAGATTTCCTTTCTTGATTCCAGATAAGTCAGTTTTCAAAAATTGTGAAAATTTTTGGACAAAAAAGTTTCCCCACGCATCTATAGACATTAGTTGTTCTGTCTCCATTCCTTAGGGGCTCCCTCTTGAGTTTTTGCTCTAAGAGCAAAGCTTTGTTTTAAGAGTCAATAAAACAGGGGTCAGCAATCAGCGGCAGGCGTGCCAAAAGGCAGCACACGAGCTGATTCAGTGGCATACTGATGCTGGCTTGGGGTTCCAGCTGGGGTCCCAGGCGCTGGCTCCACTCAACCTGCTGCTGGCCTCGAGTACCAGCTGCTGGCCCCCTGCCAAATAAAGATACAATTGTATCTAGAATAAAAACTGCTTGTCTCTGCCAGAACAGTTGAGAGACACATAAGCGAAATGGTAGAAAACATTAACGAAAAGCAGACAACTGCATTAAAAGACACAGCAGTGTTTAGTGTTGCAGTTGACAAGAGCGTGGATATAAACGACATTCCACGTTTGGCAGTTGTTGCAAGATATTGTGCTTCCGATGAAATCCAAGAGGAACTTTGTTGCCTCAAACCCCTGCATGGCACAACAAAAGGGGGAAGATATAGTGGAAAGTTTTGTAAACCATTTTGAAGAACAAGGAGTTGACATCAGAAAAATATTGTGTGTGACAACAGATGGTGCTCCTGCCATGGCCAGAAAACAGAAGGGATTTGTAAAGTTACTTGAAGATCAGATTGGCTGCCCAACAGTCAAATTTCACTGTATCATCCATCAAGAAAAGCTGTGTGCTAAACTTTCTAGTTCAGAGTTTAATAATGTGATGAATACAGTGGTGCAAATTGTGAATTTTCTTGTTGCTCGATCTGCTTTGACTTGGACAGTTTCAAGCACTGCTAGAAGAGATGGACAGTGCTTATAACGACATTCCACTTCACAGCAACATTCAGTGGTTAAGTCATGGCAAGGGTTTGGTGTGCTTTGTAAACTGTTTTGATGCAATCAAGGCCTTGTCATCAGAAAAAGCACACACACACACACACACACAAAAAAAAAAACACACACCCCACTTACCCCAAACTGGATGATGACAAATGGCTGTCTAAGCTTGTGTTTCTAACTGACATCACTGTTCAATTAAACGAACTGAGCCTCTGTCTCCAGGGTGCTGGGCAAAACGTTCTGGATCTTTATGAAGCCTGGAAGGCATTTGTTGTAAAACTAGCAGTTTCTTCTCGGGATATTCGAACTTCAACTTTCTGCTACTTCCAACACATAAAAGCTATCGACACATTGCACTGCCAGTGTCAATGAGATTGGAATGTACATGCAAGAATCAGAATTTTGACAGATTTCAAGATTTCCAGTGATTTGGCCCAATGCTTTCTTTTCTAATTAAACCTGAAATTCAACGAAAGCAACTTGGATTTGTCTGTATTTCAGTGGATGCATGTTGAAGATTTTGAAATGCAGCTCGTTCAGTTAAAAAGCTCAGAATTGTGGGCATCAAACTTTGGAGATCTGCGGAGTGCACTTGAAGCTACCAAGAGAGATCATGGGGGCCTCTATTCTGACCTGCTGGACGTCCCTGCCAGTGAAATGTAACTGTTTGAAGAAAATTGCGTTTGCAATGCTTTCAGCATTTGGATCCACATACCTGTGTGAACTGGTATTTTCCACACATTAAATCTGTCCTCTGTCCCTCTTGGAGGGAGTTAACAACTGATCACTCAGAAGCCTGTGTGCAGCTTAAACTATCCAAATATGTGCCAGACATTGGAAAACTCAGCAAGAAAAAGCAAGGGCAAGGATCATACTAAACTGATAAGAAGCTTCTTAAACATTTTTAAAACCTTATTTACTTTACATACAACAATAGTTTAGTTATATATTATAGACTCAGAGACCTTCTAAAAACATTAAAATATATTACTGGCACACAACCTTAAATTACAATGAATAAATGAACACTTGGCACACCACTTCTGAAAGATTGCCAACTCCTGCAATGCTCTAAAATCCACATGCATACTCAGATTTTACTTAAGAAATATTGTCAAGGAAGACAGTATTAATGTAAGAGGGGATAAGACTTGAAGGGCTTGTCTACACTTAAAATACTGCAGTGCTTCAGTGAAGACGCTATCTACACCAATGAGAGAGCTTCTCCTGTCAGTGTAGATAGGCTACCTCCCTGAGAGCCACTACTTGATCTTGCACTGTCTACCCCCGGGGTTAGATTGGTTTAAATTGAGTCACTCCGGGATGTGAATTTTTCCTAATGTAGACCAGGCCTCAAACAACAACATTACGGTAAAGTCAGGGCCGTCCCTGTGGGGTGCGGGACCAGGGACAACCGCTCCCATTGGCGCAGGCCCACTCTAACCCTTCACCCAACTCCCACCCTGCCTCTTTCTGCCCCGCCCCCATTCCACTCCTTCACACAAGCCCCTGCCCTGCCTCTTTCCTACTTCCACCCTCTCCCCCTGAACAATGCTGAGAGCTGGCAGGGTGGACTGGGGCCAGGTCGCTTGCTGCTGCCATCACCAGGCCCCCTGCTAACCCTCCAGGCTGCCTTGGACCCCGCATCCATCCTATGGATGGGACGGCTCTGGGTAGAGTAATCATGCCCCATGCTATTAACCCATTTCCTGATCAATGGGACACTAATCAAAGAAAAACAAGTAACTGCAACTCTTAATGTCAGCATTAGCAAAAGCAACTAAAACCAGAAAATTCCTTCAGAGAAAGCCTGAGTCTAAGGAGAAGTGTAAGGTCAACATTTAGATTGTACCAGCATACCATTCCCAGTCAAAATATTAACATGTTTATCATGAAAAATAAAGATAAATTTCAACGGTCTACAATAACTCATAAAATCTACAAAAAAAAAATCAAGCTTTATTCTTCCAAGTGCAGTAGTTTCTGGGAGAGACATTGGATTCTAGAAAATTTTAGGTGTGTGGCCATTTTAAAATCTGTTACAGCAAACTTCAAGTCATTTTCCCTACAGAAACTGCTAGAGCAAACTTAAGCAGTGCGCAAGCGACAATCAATTTTTAAAAGTTACATTGTAACCCATGTTAAAATGTAACTCCTGATGCATCCTTGACTGTGGTGGAGCTAACACCCTACCATAATACTGGTGGGCCACATAAGACCCAAGTGTAGAACTACTGGTGCAAGGTGTTCCTCAGCTACAGTCCCCCTCTAGAAGGAGCTGGTTTTAATATTCAAGCTCCCAGGCATAGCAAGATTGTCTTGAAGTTCAGTATGCCACAACACGCAATAAGGTAGACATTGGGAGAGGGGAACACCAGCCTCCCACTGAGATAAATGGGTCAATTATCTTCATTCCTCTCTAGGGTTCCTCCAACCTACTAGGGCCTGGAAGTAACCTGGTGGAAGAACATGGGCCAGAAAAGTGACAAACTGTTTTCAAAATGATTTTCTAAACAAGTGGCAATTCCACAGCCTAGGATAAAACCCAGGACTCTCAGAGGTGGCAAGGAGGCATGGAGGGGGACCGCATTTAAGGGTTTGTTGTTGTTTTCCTAAGATCTGTAATGCTGGGGTTACTTAAGAGAGTGAAAACTTTTATGATTAAGAGATTCCTTTGCTAAGCCTGAGTTTGAGACTATAGGATGCCATCTTCTAAAGAATCATACCTGGGATTTCCAAAAAACCTTATCTGCTTGACCATATATGACAGATGGCTTCTTCTGTTTCACATTCCCAGTCCTTGTGCTGATCTCATTTCTTTATCTCCCATGGTGTATGAGCCAGTGCCTAGACTATGAATTTAACTTGGCTGCAACACAGCAGAAGAGTAGCATGTGAGTGAATCTTAGCATGGGCTTTGGCAGTGTGCAAGTGACCCTCTAATGTACCATGTCAGTCAGCACCTTGTCTGGCCCCAAGCTATTGGTCATCTCCTGCTACTTAAAATCATAGAATTGTAGGATTGGAAGGGACCTCGAGAGGTCATCTAGTCCAGTCCCCTGCACTCATGGCAGGACTAAGTATTATCTAGAGCATCCCTGACAGGTGTTTGTCTAACCTGCTCTTAAAAATCTACAATGATGGAGATTCCACAGCCTCCCTAGTCCATTTCTTCCAGCACTTAATCACCCTGACAGGAAGTTTTTCCTAACATCCAACCTCAACTGCCCTTGCTGCAATTTAAGCCCATTGTTTCTTGTCCTAACCTCAGAAGTTAGACCATTTTTTCTCCCTCCTCCTTGTAACAACCTTTTATGTAAATTTGTATATGTATTCTATGTTAAGTGATTCCACTACACCAGGAATGTTCTCATATTATAAGTCAGTTTCATCCTACTGTCAGTCAAATTTTCTATTATATTTTACCTTTCAAGAAGAATCTCGTTCTCTAGTTACCTTTTAGTAAGGCAGAACACCTCTGTGGACAACTGTCAATACAGGTCTACTTCTAGTGAAGAGTATTTCCAATGTACATGGGGATCACTTTTAAAGGCACAGTGATTTAAACTAATTATATGGAGAAAAGTCTCCCATTCCTGCTGACAACCTGCTGTCAGTTAAGTCACCCCTCTTACTGCGTAGAGTAACAATCTGCACTTTCATAACAAAAAAAAGTTAAATATTCACCTATCTTGGTCACCAGTGTGATGTAAGAAGACTGAATTCTTCCTCCCTCCATGCCCACATCCAGCTAAAAACAGAAGTAGCAGTAGACCAATCATAGCAGGTACTTAGAAAAGCTAAGATGCACAGTGAACTCCACTAGTTTAAGATAGATTTTGCTACTTTTTAGAAACAAAGAAAGAATGTAGCCTTCTGCAAGACTGATGTATGCTCAGATTTTCTTTAGTTACAAAGCTTCTTTGTAACATATTAATGAAATTAAGATCTAACACTTGATTTAGTCCTCAGACTGCCTTCTTAATAAATCTGAAATATTAATTCAGATATACTTAAGTTAATAAATAACAATTAAAATTAAGGGCTGGAATATGGCACCCTCTCACATTTGGTAGTTCTATTGAACTCATTGGATTACCTACTCACTGAGAATAAAAGTAGCAGAATCAGGCCCTGCATGTATCATTATATATGTATGTTCTCAGCAAGGTTAATGCTTGATTTACACTATACATATTATGAGTTTGATTCAGAAATTACTGGGTGAAATTCAGTGTCCTATGTTACACAAATCAAGGTAGGTGATCATAATGGTCCTTTGTCTTTTGATAAGATTACATAGAAACTACTAGTCAAAAAGTTTCAAATTACCTCCACTGTAGCTAAAGCTATGTCCACATTAGGAGAGCTTTTTCAGTGTAGAAATAATGGTATACTATACCATCAAAGTGTATTGTAACAGGGATCCACATCCCACCCCTCTTCTGGGGGCCTGCTTTCTGCCCCCAATAAGACTCAGAAAGGCTTCAGGGTTGTGAAACACCTGTGTCTTTATTTATACCAGGTTCTCCCACCACCAGTGTCTATATCAGGGGTCTCAAACTCAAAATGACCACGAGGGCCACATGAGGACTAGTGCATTGGCCCGAGGGCCGCATACTCTGGGATGGAGTTTGGGGGCTGGGTGCAGGCTCCGGGCTGGGGCACAGGCTGTGGGGTGCAGGATGGGTGGAGGGGTGCAGGCTCTGGGAGGAAGTTTGGGGATAAGAGGGGGTGCAGGGGTGAGTGTTGTGGGGCTGGGGGTGAGGGGTTTGGGGCACTGGAGAGGCTCAGGACTAGGGCCGTGCCCTGGCCAAAGTGGACGGGGGGCACTAGGACCCTGCGGCAGCAGGTGATGCTGGAAGCCAGCAGAATGAGTGGAGTCAGCCTGAGCTGCAGGCTCTGAGTGGTGAGAGGGCAGCAAGTGAGGCTGGGGGACACTCTGAGAAGGCACATGGGGGCAGCAGGTGGGGCCAGGGGAAGAGACCCGGCCCCAAACATTGGGGAGCAGCACCCGGGGAGCTTAGCTGCCACATAAAATAACTCAGGAGGTGAGTTTGGTGGCAACAGGAACTAACTAGGCGGGGGGGGGGGGGGGAGAAAGAAGAGAGAGCTTGGTGGGCCGCAGGGAAGAGCTCCGCAGGCCGCATGCGGCCCACATGTTTGAGACCCCTGATCTATATAGAAGTCTTGCAGGATTAGTCAGAGGCAGAGGCAGACTTCAGCTAGGGAGGCCTCCAGTTCCCTCCCTGACTGACTAACTAACTTCTCCCTGGCTGCCCCCCCTTCTGGCTCCCTCCCAGCATTTACAGTTCTTGGCTTGTCAGGCCAGCAGATGTTGCCAATCCTCAGGCCAGCATCAGGCCTTTTCCATCAGCCCCAATCTGTTCCCCCTGATTGGAGCTAACTGGGCAGGGGCTAATTAGGTGCTTTTGCACCAGCACTCTGCTACAGTACCTACTGTGGATGCAGCCAAAACGGCAAACCACTCTCTGTACCAGTAAAAACAGTTTTACCAGTGCAGCTGAATCTACACTGTAACATAGCTGTACCGGCAGAAGTCTGTAGTGTAGACAAGGTCTAACTTCCCTTAATGGTACCTATAATCCAGGGGGTGCCTGCGCCACGTCCCGCCGCCCCCATTAGCCCAGGACAGCGAACGGCGGCCAGTGGGGGCCATGATCGGCCAAACCTGCCGCGTCAGCAGGTAAATAAACTGGCCCGGCCCGCCAGGGTGCTTATCCTGGTGAGCCGCGTGCCAGAGGTTGCCAACCCCTGGTATAATCAATAGTGTGCAAATTCAGTTCATCTCCAGGCCTCAGAAACAGCTACTACATGCTCTACTCCTGAAGGCATTCTGAACCAAAAAGTTAAAAATTCTGCAAATTTTATTTGTCAAATTAACATGGAGGCTCTAGCATGGCATTGGGGAGCACAGGCCACTGGCTGCACAGTGGTAGATCAGCTGCCTCCAGGACATGGACTCAGTGGTGAGGCTACACCCAATCTTGACACATTGCAAGGACTGGGCCTGCCACAGAAACATCCCTGACCCTCCATGCGGGCAGCCAGGCTCAGCAAGGCAGGATCCAAGCGTGGCGGGGCTTACTGTGGGGGGACCCAGGTGTGGGTTGAGAGGGTTCTGTGTGGGGCAATCTGGGTGTGAGCAGCTCAGTGGGGAATCAGGATGCCCAGGGGCTTGTTGAGGGGGGGTTCTGGGTGCAACAGGAATGGGACTCTGCACAGGGGTCCAGGTGAAGGTGGTAGGGCTCAAGGCAGGGAAGTCTGGGTATGGGGGATAGAGCTCAGCAGGGAAGTGTGGGGAGCTCAGTAGGGGGGTCCAGATGCTCAGGGAGTGGGGCTCTGTGGCGTGGCGATCCCTGTGCAGCTGGTTGGGGCTCGGTGGGGTGCGGATCCAGGTGTGGGTAGCTCATTGGGATGGTCTAGATGCAAAGGGAGTGGAGGTTCTGAGTGAGGATGGGGGCTGAGGCTTGGCAGGAGGATCTGGATATGAGGGGGTCTGGATGCACTGGGGTGGGGCAGATGGGGGAGCAGTCCCCTGTACAGAGGTCAGGGGGGAATTTGCAGAGATTCCTGCAGCCAGGGAAGAAATCTGGGGGTGTGTCTGACCCAGCCCCAGATGCCATGCAGGGGAAGAGAAAATCCCATCCTCCCCAACCCAGCCGGGACCAGCAGCTAAACCCAGTGCAAGGTAGGAGCCACCAGCGGGTCTTCCCCAGTCCCGCCTCCTGCCCCACAGTGATTTACCTCTCTGCCAGCTGCCCTTGACACCCGAAACATACTGATGGGGACAGTCGCATGACTGCACTTCTGGCTGCCTTTTGCTTCCCCACCAGAGTAATGCTCATATGCCTTACTGACATTTTTCTGAAGCTACTATCATGCTCTACAGAAATTCAGCTTTCACTAAAAACTAACTGTTATGGCTGCATAGAATGTCTCAAAATGTGAGCCAAGAAACCAGCAAATACGTCTATGGGTAGTCTTCAGTGGACAGCTAACCCTGGGTTTTAGCCCTGCCATCCACCCAGAAAACCATCTGTCCAGGCTTCGGAGGTGCTTTAAGCCTAGGCTAGCTTACATGGCTGGGTGCCAAGGTCTGTATCCCAGGTTTGGCTGAAACATGCAATTTTGCAATGAGGAAACAGGTAAAAGTCAAAGTCACTCTGCTGACAGTCCTCCCATGCACATCCTGCAGTTCCTCACAAGGGTCAGGCAAGTTGTACAATTGACAGGGAAAGAATCCTGGAGCATCTCAGCACAAAGAAGCATGGGGTCTGATCCCAGATATACACTGACAAGTGCCTAAGCAATGAGGACATATCACAGGTAGTGATTTGCTATGGGGATGCTCACAAACGGACTAAACTAACCATCATGCCGATCACCCAGGTTAACAGTGCAGTGAAGACCTGTCCTATGTGACTCAAACAGTAGCTCTAAAATACGCGACCTGTCCTACCCTCTTCCTTTCATTAAGGTGTTACAATTTCCTTTGTCATAAGAAAGGAGAGGGAGTTTTACAGATCTGTAATGACTCATTTTGGTGCCATAAGTGGTTGGCATTTGAGAGAGGACCCTCGATTACTTTAATCCCATTAAAGAACCAAATGCAATTAAAGAAAGTTTAGTGGAGTCCATCAGCATAGTTAAAGGCCACACCTACACTAGCGAGCTTACAGCAGTGACACTACAAGATCCACTCGACATAATAAAGCCACCTCCATGAGTGGCAGTAGTTATGTCAAAGGGAGACGCTCTGTACACTCCGGCGTTTCTGTTGGTGTAACTTATGTACTGGAGGGGTGGGGTGTGTGTGTTTTTTCACACTCATGAGCAACGTAAGTTATACTGACAAAAGTGCTAGTGTAGACAAAGCCTAAAACTAGCTTAGTGGTAATGTAGGCATGGGTGAAGACTGACAAAAGGGGAGCCTAGCTAAAAGAGTCCAGTAGAGCTCTCATAGGATGCACAATCCACAGTGATTGTGGCTTCTTATTCTGGTGATCCACATGGGTGAAGTATCCCCACCTTTTTTACACTCAAATTCTGCCCTTGTTGATCACATTAACTCACACAAACATACATGAACCAATTTTTAAGGGCAGTTATTTATGTTCAAGATAAGACAGTTATAACCACCTTTGTAAATAAAATTAACTAATTCAATTTTTCACAAATTTGAGGTACTGTAATCCTTCAATTGTAAAGTTACAAGAGCTTTCATCTTCAGTGCTTAAGAAACAATTAGTTGTAATGTTAAAGAGCTTAGTGTGACACAGCTTTAGTTCCTTTACAAAAAAGTAGAAATACAGCAAAGTCCCAAACACTTAAGCAGCAACTACATTGCTTACAACAACGTGCCTTTGACCAGCATAAGTAAATGCCCAGGAGCAGAATTAAGCTCCATGAAGTCCGAGTTAAAGTCTAATCTTTCTTCCAAGAATTCCCTAATACATCACATTGCGACACAGAAGGCGTCAGCATCTGTAAGCACTGAACAAGAGCGTTTCAATGGAAAGCGCTCTGGACGTGGACACACAGCAGACACCAACGCGGCTCTGCTAGGAGGTCACTGGGGACGAACTCCGGAGACTCAGGTTTTTTTCAACATGCCAGAGCAGGTAACCCGGAGTTGCTCTCAAGACCCAGCACGGCCCCCCGGACCAGCGCCGGGCTCACTAGGCAGGAAGCGCTTGCGGTCTAGGCAGTGAAGACTCGCCCGGTGCCTTTCAGCGGTGCCTGCAGGAGTCCCACGACGCCTCGCCGGCGCGCCGCCTTGCACCTCAACTCCGAGCCTCCATGAGCATCATCCCCCGCTCGCGCCGCCGAAGGGCCCCCAGCGCCTCGGGGCAGGGCACCGGCAAGCGGCCTTCCCGCCTTATGACACCTGGCCCCAACGAACTGGGAACGGGGCACAGCCACCCCCTGGGTTCCGGGAACACAGCGCGGCTAGGAGGAGGCTGCCCCCAGGGGACCCCGCCGCCCTCCGCCCGCACCAGGTCAGGGCTCTCGCCCGCCTGCCCGCTCTCCCCTACCAGGTCATGTCACCGCCCTCCATCGCCTTCCCACCCCCGGTCCCGCGGAACCCTTACCTAGGTCGGCCCCCTCCCGCCTCAGCGCGTGGTTCGGACTCCAACGGAGTAACCCTCCTCTTCGCCCGCTAGCGCCTCGGAAACCTTCCCGGCACCCCCCGCGCACATCGCTCCTGGTCACATGGCGATGACGACACCGCCCATCCTCCCTTCCCCCCGCCCGCTCTTGACTCGCCTCAACTCTGCCCCTTTTACGCCCACTCACTCACTCACTCACTTCCGCTCCACTTCCCTCCCCCTCCCGCAACTTCCTTTCCCTCGACGGCATCTCTTTCCGGGTTCGCCAGCCGCGCGGTGCATTGTGGAGAGCAACCTCTTTCCCTCCCCCCCCCTTCAACCCACCGAGCCCTCTTCGGGCGCCTGCGCAGTCTCAGCCTCCCATCTTTCTCCCAAGCAGAGCCAGAGCTTCAGCAGCAGTAGCAGCAGCAGCTGATGATGAAGAGAGAGGGGGAGACTGGGGGACCTTTTATTTATATTGTTAAAGGGACAGAGCACTAATTCCATCTTGAATTGGTGTGTGTGGAGGGGGAGGGGGTTGGTGTGAGGAGCCTGAGTTTCTCCCCCCAGCCCAGCCCAGCTAGAGGATCCCAGGGAGACACAGGGAGAGAAGGAGAGTTTCTTCCCCCCCTTGGCCGTCAGAGGAGAGAGAAAGAGACTAAAAGCCTCTTAGCAACACAGCCCCTTCTCTCTCTGCTAATGCTGCTTGGCCCTGGCTGGAGACACCTCACCACACACACACACACACACACACAGGAGCAGCAGCCAGTTCACCAGCTCCCCCACCCCCTGCTCTCCCCTCCTCCCCCTTTATTACCCTTTGTGTGTGTCTCTTTCTCCACTGCTCCAGGGAAGGGAATAAAAGTGGGGTGCAGCCAAGGTAAGTGTGTTTGTGTGTGGGGAAGTAATACCTCCTCCCAGCTCTGCCTCTCACTCTAGGTCAGGCAGATTTGGGGGCTGGGGGTTGGGAAGGTGTTTGTTTTCTGGATCCATCTTTTAGCTTTGATGATAGTTTGATTGTTTACTGGTTTGGCAAAGTGGCTTATTTTTCCTGCTCCAAATGAAACACTTCAGTTTTGTGTCTTACTCTAACCTTCCTGCCCCTCTTTGGGAAGAAGATATTATAGTGTTCTTATCTGTCACTTTTTACTCACTCTTTGAGGAAGTGGAAACCTTTCTCTGTGTCCTGCCTCAGTTTTATTTATTTTTCAGTGTATGAGCAAATGTCATGGAGTAGATGATGATCAAGCGTTGCTAGTGGTACTCTCAAGTGTGTTCCAATATCCCCCTCTTTTTAGAACTGTTTCTTATTTGGGAATTTGCTGTTTCTGGGAACAGTATTTGTCTTTTGGTTTTCACTGGTAGTTGTCTTTTTAATAAATAGTTTTTCTGTGTAGAGAAGTAGGTGAAGTATTAAAAGGTGTTTGGGCCACGGTTTGTTTTATTTATGATTTCTTTCAAAAGTGCTTGTATTTCTTATGTCAAAATAGGAAATTCCAAAGACAAAAAGAATAATATGGAGCTGGAAACACTTTGGAATTTATCATCTGTCTTTGTTTTGTGTAGTTGCATGTTGCCATTGTTAACAATCTGAATAAATAAACTTAGTTACATAATCATTAAGGCCCTGATCCTACAAAGATTTATGTACTTGCTTAACTTTAAGCATCTGAGTAGTTCCAATATAGATCTACTCTAATATGTAAATATTAGCAAGATCAGGGCCTGTGGAATAAATCACCTCAATACTTAGTTAGAATAAACAGTTAGCTCTTGTTAAAATTTTTATGTTAAATTTTTTTCATGGTTTTCTGATAGGAAGGCCAAACCTGTCCAGCAGTATTTGTGCTGCACTAAATAGTTGTCTGGCTTAGGTACCACTTTCAGTTTTAACTAACCAGTTTCTTTATTAATGTAAGATTCACATGTCAAAAAATCTGAGTTTTGTACAATTTAGAATGACAATAAAACTTCTGAATGTATTTTCAGAACAACATCAGAAAAGTCCTTTTAGAGTCATAAGAATCCAGAAGAAAGAGTTTAGGAGTTAATGATAAACTGGTTTTATATTTCAATGTCATCTCTTTTACAAGAAGGACACTTGTTTTAAAAAACACTGTTGTCTGCGAATAATTTGTGTTTGTTTTTCATGTAACTGTCTTTAAAAAAGAGAACTATGTGCTATTAATTTAGTAAATAATGCAAGGTATTTCTGAACTGTGAGGTAGGCCAGGGACTGTGCATTTCAGTGGGGCATCTCAACAAAATGGGATTCAGCTTGATATATGCATCTTTATCCTGTATTTGAAGAGGAATACACAAAAAAGCCTTCACTTGTAAATGCTTTAGTATCTCTGATCTCATAATTTGCATCAGCAAAAAATATTTTGTGTAAAGCAGCAATTTCATGATCAAGCTGGCAATATGAAAACAACAATTTGATCAGGTTGGAAAGGATTGTAGGAAAATAAATTTAGAAGGATACTTGACAAATATTGTTAGAAGAGATCGGAGTAGCAAATGTTACTATAGTTCTGTAGAATTGTCTTGCTTTTAGTTTTCTATTTCGCTTGTGAAGACAAAACAACTTGCTGTATTCAGAATAATTTAAAAAATCAAATTTGTAAAGTAATATTTCTTTTAAAGATCAGCAAATATGTATAGGAGTTCATTCTTGAAAATTGTGGTTATCTATTTATTTTATTACAAGCAACACTTGAAACGCACAACTAAAAGCTTATCCAGGAATAACATTTTTTCATGTTTCATACCAACCTGCTATCATGTAAATAATTCTTTTCTTACTCTGAGTTACCGTTGATGTGTTTCATCTGCACATAGAAACCTATACTATGTTCAAGATTATGCCCCCAATATGAGTGTTATTTCAAGTCCATCTGCAATTTATTGTGCAAACACAGATATTCAGATGGAAAATTTGTTATTTATTACATAGGGCAACACTTTCTTTACTGGTTTAATGTTAAAAAATATGTAAATTAGACTTTTTAAACTGGTTTCTCAATAAAAAATTGAGTAAAATTTCTAAAATCCCAGTTTTGATTTGTTAACCCAATATCTTGACAGATTCTTCTCCATAGAGAGGCACTGTGTTTGAAACCTTAGCTTTCTTAGGCCCTGATCCTACAGTCAGGTCTCTGCTGGCAGACCATCACTGATTTCACTGAGGCTTATCTTGTGGAATATAGGTCCAAGGCCTTAGATGATAATCCATTCAGAGCAGGGACAGTCTATTTCTGTGGCTTATAGTGCACTATACTGCAAGAAGGCCTTAACTCTAATAGGGGTTTTCAGGATGCTGCCATAATAATTTTCTAAAAACTGCATCTATCAACTGGAATTATGGGAAACTGTTAGGAACCAACAGTTATTACTAAGTAGCAATTTTTTTTGTTCTGTTTTTAAGTCTTTATGCTAGTATCATAGGAAAGTATTCAAGATTTTTGATTGATTTTTAGGCATTGAGGAACATTTATGTATTTTTCCCTATTGCTTAACTGGATCATTTATATATCTGACATTAGTGATTATTTTTTGTGTCTCTTATTCATTTTCTTTACCAAAAATGTATATCTGGAAAGTTAATTTTGAATTGATAAGGAATCTACAATAACTATATTTAGGCTATACTAGATTAACAACAAGGAAAACATTTAAAGATCTTATTCAGGCCAGACCTGTACCTCGGTATTTTTAAATTAAAAATTACCTGTCTTTTCTTGCTTATCCAGTACTAACTTCATGATCAGTTTATTGGTTTGCTAGTTATTTTAGGTAAGCATGCTGATCTTTATTTTAATCAGGTATAAATGTTTTTGTAAAGCAGTGTTATTGTTCCCCTTAAACAAAACTTGTTACCTTTCTGCGGTCCTGACCCTTGCTCTCTTCATTGGGAGTTTAGTGTTCTCTGCATCTCTTAGGAAAAACTGAGCCTTTGTGGGATCATTAACAACTTTACTAACAAAAAAACTGTCTGTCTTGTTTTTCACTCAGGCTTTTTGTTACTAATCTGTCAATAGATGGTTTCACTATATTCTTCACAGTGATTTTATGTATGGGAGATCAGCATTCAGGAACTAGTTGCTTGAACACAGCCAGTAACTACAATGTTAGCTTGTGAATCAGCATCAAGTCCTTGACCTCACTCCTGCAAGTTACTCTTTGGTGGTAGACCCTTGTGCCCATGTGGCGTTCCATTGACTTCAGTGGGGCTTCATGCAGTGTAAGAGCGCACAAGTGCAATTCTCAGAATAGGAGCTTTAGTTATAAATGGCCTAGGGTAAAATTTTCAAAAATGCCTACATCTCATTTTCAAAGTGACTTAAAAGCCAAAATCTCATTGTCTTTCAATGAGACTTAGGAAATAAGAGCTTAAGTTACTTTGAAATTGAGACTTGGGCCCTTAGTCACAGAGGCTTTTGGAAATGCATTCCCCAGTTTTGGTTCCGCTGAAATACATGAGAGTTTTGACAGTCACTTCAACAGCTCATAATAGAGAGCCTTCTTTACTTTTCATTTGTTAGTGTCTGTAAATATTTTTTTTCATATTGTTACCTGGAGTAATGTTATTCATACAGCTGCCAATAAGGTTAATTTAGGCTGTACAAGAACCAAAATACACATTAGTTATTAAAAGGAACATGGAATGAAATTTTACAAAAAGGTTGGAGCCTCAGATCTACTCTCCTGTAATACATAAAGAGTTTCAGTGTTTAAGTACAGTTAATGCAAATAAGTTGTGCTAATATTTTAACTAACTTTAGCAGTTTTGACCCCAAATCATTCTTTGATTGTTAATTACAATTATATAGTATCTATTTTTAGATTAACCACCTAAAAGTGAGAGGGAGGTTCAGGCCTCATACTCATGAATTCATTAGCTTCTTTGCTAAGGCTGCCTAAACAGAGTGAAGTGTAAGATAATTATGAAGGTGTGTGTGTGTGTGCATTTGTGTGTATATAAACATGTCTTAAATTATTCTTAATCTAATATCGGGTTATGCTAGCTGAAGTGTTTTTTTTTTGTTTGTTTGTTTTTTTAAAGGAACAGTATAGCTCAGGGAGTTGGTAATGGAGTACAGGGTCTTTCACATCTAGATTGTTGACTTGAATCCAGCAACAGGAACCAAAGTCACTACCATGTGATAACTAGTCATTGATCTTTCTGAAATGTGTTGACCATCTCAGTTCAGCTCCTAGATGACAGATGTCCACATCACACAAATCTCCATTACTTCCTATCTTTCTCATCTGAGTGACTAAGGAATAAATTGTGGGAGGTGGCGTGAATGCCCCTCTCCTCACTAGGGGTGGTTCATCTGAAATAGGATTGAGGCACATTGTCACGGCGGTTCAGAGACGCTCTTGAATTGCTGGCACTACTTCAGTTTTCTGGAGAGAAAGAGGATTCAACCCTGTCAAGTTGGCACTCTTTTCATGAACATTAATGTCTTTAAAAACTGAATAGGTGAGATTTTTTGAAAATTCTTTTAGAAGTTTATATTAATTTGCATTAGAACCGAAAATAAAGGATTAATTCATTTCTCTGGGATTAAGATGTGGAATGCACTGTGATCATTTTACTATAGCTTAGTTAATTTTCCTGTGCAGAGATGATTTAAACATAACAGTACAGTAAGTTTAAAAACGATTATTAGTTAACACTATTGCTGGTAACTAAACCCTGCAGAGCTGATTATTCATTTTATTTGTTTTATTCCAGAGTGAGAGGAGAGTCAGGTCCAGTATTTTTAAAGATTAAAATTCTCAGGTTTTCAGACAAGTTTAGATTTTCATCAACCTAAGCATTTAAATCAGAAGTTGCTTTTGTGATTTATTTGAAATGAAAATTGAAGCTTCAGTTTTAGGGTCTTTCAGTCATTGCATAACTAGCCTAGCTGCTCTAAGAGTGAAGAGAAATTCCCAAGTGGGGGAAACAGAACAGTTGTCAACTGTTTGCACAACAAATCCTTCTGGATCAAATGGTGATATTCTCAACATTTAAATAAAGAGAAGCTTGCAATAATTTTGCCACACACATTGCTGCCAAAGGAAACAAATATAAGGATAGGTAGGAGAAAAATAGAACTGATCAGTATAATAGAATTTAAACATAAATCTATATAATAAATGTGATTAGTTTTACTATCTTCATTTATAATACTTCAATTTTTTCCATAAGTTTCAATGAAATTTTAATTTGCCAATAATTTTAATTAATAATTTTAAGCTATTGTGGAGTATTAGTAACTTTTGCATTTTGTTTTTCTTTAAATGAAGTGTGTATGCATGTGTACAATTCTTGATCCTACAAGGATTTATACCTAATTTTACACATCCCACTGAATGATACATGTTTATGTCTTCGTAGGCTTGTGGCCATACCAGGTACCAGCTACATCAAACAACTAATGTGTTTCAGCCCTTTCTTACATATTCTTACTACCAAGAATGTGATTGAGATTAACATATGTTTAACGGTTTTAAATGATATTCTAAGGTTCTTGTCCTGTAGAGCCTTATGGTTGTGCTCAATTTTATTGACTTGAGTGAGCTTTCTTATCTATGTGAAGTTAAGCCTGCAAGTAAATCTTTGCAGGATCAGGGCCTAAAATCTCTAAATACTGTTGTAACAGAAGGAAGAATTTTTATGTATGTAGTGCTTTTACTAAGATAACATCATGTAATAAAAAGTAGATGAGCAGAGTCATCCATGACGAAGGTTATAAAGTTTTCAGATGTTTGTGACAAACTCTGGATTTTGTCAGTATAGAATTTCCTGTTTGGGTGTTTCAGAGTTTCACTATGGCGTGGGAAGGTTGTTTCATGGGATAAAACATGAGTTTCGTTTGACAGTGAAGATTTGAAAATGTCGATTTAAATTGATAATGACATATAATTTATGTTGTACTTGACTCAACACTATTCGAAATAAGAAATTATTTCAAAACTAGGCTATGTTAATATTTCAAAGTTAATAAAACATTCCATTTTGAAGTATAGAACAAAGCATTTGAAAAATGTTTTGTTTTGCAGTGCTCTTTTGAAAAGTTTTAAGTTTTGAAGGATTAGATCAAGTTTCTCCAGGATAGTCCTTATTGGAAAACTTAATAGTCATTTTTCTGAGAAAAATGAAGTATCATCAAACTCCAGTTTAGAACTGTCTTAGTAAAGGTTAGAATTAAAAAAACAAAAACAAAAAAACTATTTCAAAATATTTTCCTTCTTTTAACATTTTGTCACACAGAAGTTCTTGATGAAGGGTTTCTTGGCCATTTTAGAAGCTGTAATTAGTTAAAAGGTTTGTTTATACTTCCCATCTCTGTTCTGCTGATGGTATTAGAATGCAGGCCAGAGCCAGACATCTAACTGTTTATAACATTCAAACTTCAATTAAAGCTACAGTATTCAGTTTACTGAATATCAATATGTTCATGCCGGCTTCAAATAATTACCAGAAATTATGGAAGTAGTATGATAGCCTATGGTTCCTTTCCTCCTCAATACACTACTCGTAAACTCTATATTTTTTTATTTGTATTTCAAACATAGAAGGCCTACATAAATTTATTGGGTTTCAAAAATTTTGGTTTACACTTGGGTGTAGTAGTTGGTGGTGTTCCAAAAAAAAAAAAAAAAAGAATAATTGTTGTTATGGGTCAAGTCCTTTTTGGGGACAAATTTCCACTGACTTGAATAGAAGTTTTGCCTAAGTTAGGATTGCAGAGTATTTGTTTTTAGCAGATGTCAAAATACATTTAACTTAGTCAGCACATAGGCTATGGTCCAAATATAAACTGGCTTTAACTGTTCTCTGATAAGATGACTTAGATCTTCAGAACTATGAAGTACCTCCTTCTCAATTCACCATGAGCATATACTGTAGCTCTATTTTTAATAGAGGAGAATTTAACAATTTACAATTAGTTTGTTAAAATTTTTGAAGTTTATAAATTAATAATATTGATTATTTTAATTTAATACATTATATTCCAATCTGATAGTGCTGGTAGTGAGATATGTTGTTTTTAAATGTTAAATTGTTGCAATGTTTTTAAAACCAGTAAAATCACTTGTAAAGTGGTTCATTCTTAAACTTGCCTATAATTCTGTGCAGGATGTACTGGCTAGTCTGCAGATGCTCTGTTAATTGTGTTTTCGTCTGTCGGTTGGTATACTTATAGCATCTCCGTTATGGCATGTTTAAAGAAGACTTTGTTCATTATAATATCTTGGATATGTAGAATTGCTATTACTGCATTTCTATAGAATGTACTTTAATACTGTTGCTATTATTAATATGGCATCTTCATTTGAACATTGTACTTGATATTGTGTACTAAAGTATATGTATGTGAAATATTTATACTAAGGAGAAATTTAAAAGGCCTGATCTGCTCTCATTGAAGTTGGTGGTAAAATATTCATTAACTTAAATGGGAGATTGATCAGGTCCTAAATTTGAATTTTGCATGACTTCTGACTTCGAGAAGATATTGTAAAATAAACTGTTCTTACCATGAAAAGATCCAAAAAGTAGGGAAGCAGACATTCCATTTATATTAAATAGCAACTACTTAATCAATTTATAATCTGTTTAGGAAAATATTCTCACTTTGAATATTTAGCTTTGCACCTATACATAAAATAACGTCTCTGTTGCTCATACTGTCATGTGTTTTTTTTGACACTGCACTGTTCCGTAGCTAAGACTGAAAAGTTATCGATCAGTCTTTACCATTTTTTATGATTACAAATATGTATTTGAATTAAATATTGCACTAGGAAACTGTACACACAAGTTAATATAATTAATCAACTTGCTCTAAGCAGTAAAGACTATAAAAGAAATGAAAGCAAAAAATCATTGTAAATCTGGAGTTTAATAAGTAATTTGTTAGCACTTTTATCCCAGTAAAGTGATGATAGTACACAGGAGGTACCTGTTTTTCATAAAAAACTTTTAATTATCAGGATGAATAATATAATATTCTACACCAAGAAAATAAATTGGTAAACAACTAATAATGTATTGTTTACACCTATGTTTCACATAAAGTTTGAAAATTGAGTATTATTGATATTTGAAGTTATTTTCTGCTGGCTCAGCATTGGCAAAACGTATGCTTTTTTGTTTTGTTTGTTTTTCAAACCTTGGAACAAAGATTCAGGTTCATCAAAATGATCCTGAAATACATTTTTTCTTTGGAGAATTTTAATTAATATGACATGCCTACTTTTTTATTTTCTGTTGAAACCAGTAAAATATAAATAAGAATATGAGTGGTAATTTACAGTTTTTGCTGTTTACAGGAAACCAGTATAGTACTTTATAAACCCCGGATTTTCTTATTTATAGTATCTATATTTCCTGAGTGATTTTTGGTTTTCTATTAGAAGAATGGAAATTGAAAAATATTTCACAAACTTCTTAACTACCACTGTTTCTGTTGAAATAATCAAAGTTTAGATGTAAAGGACATGAATGCAAAGTCATTAATATCTCTCCAGTGACAATCATGTAAGATGATGAATCCTTTTGATGAGTCTATACCTTGAATTGCAAAAGTCTTAAGGAAGGGCACTTCAACTTGTCATTAATTTGGAAGATATTTCTCTTACTTGAGAGGAAATTATGTTTAAAGCCTCAATGCTGAACCCTAATGACAATGAGATTCCATCTGGAATAGGGGTCCTCGCCAGTAAATCATAATGTAGGAGCAGGGCCTCTACCAGTATATCATCATGCAACTTTTCTGCAAGGAATTGCCATGCTAGGACAGACCCCTTGGTCCATCTCGTCCAATATACTGTCTCTGGCAGTGGGCAGAATCAGATGTACACAAATTCCAACAGTAATTGGTTGTAGAGCAGTTTGACCATAGATGTAGTTTCTACCTAATCTCTGTTATTAGGAGTTGACCTGTGCCCTGTAGCATTATTGTTTATATCCCGTCTAAACCTCTTGGGGGGTTTTATTATTATTTTTAGCTTTTGTTTTGTGATCACTCTCTGAACTCTGAATGTTTGTATTTATCCATATAAATGTCCAGTCCTCTTTTCGCCCTGCTAAGATTTATCTTAGGTGCTTATATGTTCCCCATTATTGCGATATCTGAGCAACAAACTTTAACTGGTCAAGTGAAGTGAGGTCTAATACTCAACTCATTTTGTTTGCCTTAATATGATAACTTTTGAGCTCTGTCTCCATCCAAAATTTCAAGGAATCTTCTAGACATCAGTGGGCACAATCCAACTGATTGTGGTGCAAATTGGCACACTGGAAAAGCCTGATTCACAGGACTGCCTCACTCCGCAGGCAAAGGATTCCCCCTGCCAGCCCCTGTTGCTACCTAAGCATATCAGAAGCAGCAACTTAACTTGCTGCATGGGGAGATTGTCCATAGACTGGAATCCAACAGAAATAAGAGAACTTTACAGAGAGAGTTTATTTGAGGGTGGGGGAGCAGGAAGCAGGGACCCAGAGGGGGCAAGAGTGGGTGGGTGGAAGCAGCAGCGATTGTGTGGGGTGGCAAGCATAGACCTGGAGTGGAGTATAAGGGAGGAAGTGGACTTAGTGATGGGGAGAAAAGCACGAACCCAGAAGGAGAGTGGGTGCAGGTGTGAGGGGAGCAAAGCAGGTATCCTCAAGGGAATGGAGGGTTGGAGAGTGGTGATGATGAGGGAAGCAGGGACCTCTAGACAGCAGGGAATTGGGTGACTGGGTAGGCATGGCAGAAGATGCCTGGAGTGAAGATGCGGGAGGGGCAGAGACCCAGAGGAGGGGGAATGGAAATGGGGAGGAGTCACACAGCACCTCTGTCATGGAGATGGAGAATGAGGGACAATGATATGGGGAGAGGGACATGGGGGGCATAGATTCTTTGGCATGGTTGATGGGGTGGCCAGGGGAGGGTGACACACACACAGTTTGTGGGGTGGGAAATAAGGAATGTAAGAGAACCCCTGCTAGGTGCAATTTGCTTGGCCCGCAAAAGTAGCAAAAGGTGTCCCCTTTGCATGTTTATCCTGATAACACCCTTGTGAGGTAGGGAAGTGCTATTACAGATTGAGTCAGTAAGTGAATTAAACATGGATTTCCAAGATCCCAGGCTAGTGCTGTCATTACTGGGCCACTTTTTCTTATGGCCTCATCTTGGCCTTAATGCTGTCTTGTGGCAATGAACTCCACATGCTACTTGTGTTAAAAAAATAAAATAAAATTCTAGATTTGCTGCTTTTTAGTCTGCACTATTATTGTGCTCTGAGAAGGGGGGAATAGATATACAGGAGAACCTCAGAGTTACGAACACTTCGAGAATGGAGGTTGTTCGTAACTCTGAACAAAACATTATGGTTGTTCTTTCAAAAATTTACAAGTGAACATTGATTTAATACTGCTTTGAAACTTTACTATGTGGAAGAAAAATGCGGCTTTATATTTTACGCAATACTGTATTGTATTTGGGCTGGCCTGAGTTGAGGGTTTGCTTGGGGTTTTTTTGGTTTCTGCTGCTGCCTGATTATGTACTTTTGGTTCCAAATGAGGGGTGTGATTGACTGGTCAGTTTGTAACTCCGGTGTTTGTAACTCTGAGGTCCTACTGTACCCAGTGTAATTCCTCTACTATCCATCATTTTGTATATTTTCCCATGTCGCTTCTTATTTGTCTTCCCTAAAGTAAACAGTCCCAATCTCTATTCATATGGAAGCTATTTCATACCTCTAAATCATTCTTGTTGCTTGTGTCTGAACCCCTTGTGTTTCTGTTGTATCCTTTTTGAGATCAGGTGATGAGAAATGAGTACAGTTTTCCAGGTGAAGGGATACCGCTGATATAATATACCACTGATCTGACTCTGTAACAGTCCACCTAATAGTTCAGAAATGCACAAGGTTACCAAATATGTTAGTATTTATTGGCTTCACGGTTTAGCAAAAGGATTCTGCTAGAGAATTAAATCACTTAGGCTATGTCTACACTGCGCACCTTACAATGGCGCGGCTGTGCCGTTATAGTGACCCTTGTAAGGTACAAAGTTTACTCTGTCACCAGGAGAGAACTCTCCTCACAACAAAATAAAGCCATCCTCAAAAAGAGGCAGAAGCTTTGGCGGCAGGAAAATGTCTCCCGCTGACGAAGCACTGTCCACACAGGAGCTTTTTGCGATTAATACTTTTTTGTCGTTCATGGGAGTGTTTTTTCACACCTCTGAGCGACAAAAGTTTTAACGACGAAAGTGCAGTGTAGACATATTCTTAATTACTTGTGATATTTTTTACTACATTCTGACATCTAATAAAATTTAAAGGCCAGAACTTCTGATAGATAGAATTACAGAAATATGTTTTCACATATAATGCCAACATGAAAAGTCAGATTTCACACTTTATTTTTAAGCTTATCAATTGTATGTTTCACTATTAATATTTCTGGGTTCATATATACAGGGATGCACAGAGGAAATGTGATTCTGTGAGTACAGAGTGCAGTGTTTTCTAATTGATTAATTTCCAAACAAATTTCATACTGGAAATTTTAAATGTGGCTAAATGAACTTTTAAATATATAGCTAATAATTAAAATAGTAATTTATTTTCTTCTAGGAAAACATGGCTGTGTCATTGCACCTAAGTTGACTTTCTTTATTGTAAACAAAAATTTGCAGTACCTTTTATTTTATAAGTCTGGTAAATATTTGTCAGGTTTGATGCTGCATATGGCCTTGATACTATAAAAGGATCTGCAAAGACAGAGGCCTGGTCTCCATTAGGAAATTAGGTGGGCATAGTTGCATCGCTCAGGGGTGTGAAAAACCACACTCTTGAGCAATGCAGTTAAATCAACCTAGCCCCTGGTGTAGACAGTCCTAACTACCATCCCTTGGGGAGGTGGATTATCTGTACCAACAGGAGAGGCTCTCTCATCAGCATAGGTAGTGTGTTCCCTGAAGTGCTACAGTGGTGCAGTTGCTCTGCTGTAGCGTTTTAAGTGTCGACAAGCCTGGACGCTTATTCCCACAGAGATTTCAAATGAGGTCAATGGGACTGCAATTGGGATTAAGGGGTCCACTATGGACCTGTTTGCAGGATTGGCTCATGTATAGGGCCCTACCAAATTCATGGCCCATTTTGGTCAATTTCACGGTCATAGGATATTAAAAATTGTAAATTTCATAATTTCAGATATTTAAATCTGAAATTTCACGGTGTTGTAATTGTAGGGGTCCTGACCCAAAAAGGAGTGTGTGTGTGTGTGGGGGGGACAGTTTGCAAGATTATTGTAGGGAGATTGCAGTATTGCTACTCTTACTACTGCACTGCTGCTGGCGGAGGTGCTGCCTTCAGAGCTGGAAGGCCAGAGAGCAGCGCCTGCTGACCGGGAGCCCTGCTCTGAAGGCAGAGCTGCTGCCACTAGCAGTGCAGAAGTAAGGATGGCATGATATGGTGTTGCCACCTTTATTTCTGTGCTTCTGCCTTCAGAGCTGGGCGCCCGGCCAACAACCACCGCCTTCTGGCCGCCCAGCTCTGAAGGCAGCACAGAAGTAAGGGTGGCAATGCTGCAAACCCCCACTTCCCGCACCCCCCCCCCAAAATCTTGCGACCCACCCACTCCACCCCACAGCCCCCTTTTGGGTCAGGACCCCAGTTTGAGAAACGCTGGTCTCCCCCTGTGAAATTTGTATAGTATAGGGTAAAAGCACACAGAAGACCAGATTTCATGGTACGTGACGCATTTTTCATGGCCATGAATTTGGTAGGGCCCTACTCATGTATTAGTAACATATACCATACAGTTGTTTTTTTCACCACCTGAACCAACCTTATGGGTTTGCTTAGCAAACATGAATTAGAACGGTTTTTCTTTCTCAAATATTGAAGGATATGTCCTACAAAATGTGTGTGTGTGTGTATATATATACACATACATACACACACACACACACACACACAAATCTTGTGTATATGTATATATACACACACACACACATCTTGATAGGATGGGGAGAAGCTGGATAAAGATTTGGATAAAATAATCGCAACCACAGTTATATAATGGGCAGGAACTGATTGTAATGTGGTAATGTAAAGGAAGACGTATAACTTTCTATATTTTTAAACTAATAGTCTTTCAGTTTGACATGGTGGCCAAAAACATGGCCTATGCTATGAGGCAAGATACCTCAGTGATGGAATAAGTCCCTTTGAAATAACATAGGTTTTGTTCATTTTTGCAATATTCAAATAACAAAAATTGTAGAGGGAATTAAATACAGATATAAAGCTTGGATGTACTGACATATGGGGAAAAACTAAAGGAACTAATATGTGTAATTTGAGTAACTAACAAACAATTTGCATGATAACTGTTTTCTGCATGCCTTGAAATTGATGGCTAACTAAATTAATTTATAAACACCTGTGGGGACTGGCTTCCTGGGGATTTGTTTCAGTGCTGACTGGAGTATTATTTTTACCTTAACACAAAATAATAAAATAAGTGATATTTTTCATTGGCTTCTACGGGAGTGGGCCTAATGTAGTGGGATGATTTTTAATATGGTTCAGAAAAGAATAATTGGAGCTAATGGAATAAAATTGAGTGATAATTTAGAATTAACATAAAGAAAAAGTTTTTAACAATAATATAAATTTGATTTATAGAACAGTGGTGAATTCCCATTGCTGGAGCTACTCAAACTTATGTTCTGAAAGAATTTTTGGGAATGTTTTTTCTCTGGAATAATTTTTGCTTTGTTAAAGAAATAGGCTTAATGATTTTGTAATAGATCTTTTGCATCTCTACATTCTATATTTAATACATTTTTAAAAATGTTTTACAAAACTCTTCAATGCCTGGTTTTTGTCTAAGTTCCAAGAGCATCATTCGTACTAGTAAACTAACAATCTGGTTCAGTTTTGCTAGATGTATGCAAAACTGGATATGGGGTAAATCTGTTCAATCCATTTAAATAATGTTATTTTAAAAGTAGCAATGAGCTCATTTGTGTCAAAAAATAGTTATACCTTTGTGTTTTTCCCCATGGCCCTGCCTGGAATGAACATTATGTTCATAGATACTTTTATCAAGGTATTAAAGGAGCAAATTCACATTTTACTTTCTCTCGCATTTTCTGTAGCATCATGTAGGTGGGGACTTTGATGACTGCAGATTCATGTATAAAAGTAAAACACACCAAAGGGAAAAATGCCTCTTTTGGCCTGAAATACCAATGGTATGGTTAGCACCTATAATGTATGTGAACTCTGATGTCACTGAATAATAACTTCCTATTCTCTTCACATACTGCTGTCAAAACTAAAGGGAAATTGTAACAATTTGATTTTTGTTAAAATTTGTATTTAAATACAAGTGAAAAATATACTGATTTTCTGTAGCTTATGTTTCTCATTCTAATTCTTAAACAAAAGTGTTCAAGTTTTGCATGGCTTGGGTGTGCTTATTTAAGAAGGTATTCTGCACCTCATTCACACTAAAAACAGTGTAAAGGGACCTTATTGTAAATGAGAGAGTGTATCAGGTCCCCTATGTCGCAGTTTTTATGTACCCTTATCTATCATATTCACTAGTGGTGAATATTATAATACTATGTTGTGATTTTTGGGTAGCCACTTTAAATACTGGATATCTGTTTTTTAACTGAACTTTAGAATACGCAATGGATAGAATCTGTATGTATATTGGTACACAAGTTACTTCTGCCATAGAACTTCAATAGCTCATGTGTACGCACTTTTTTGAGTAGGTAATTAATTCATTGTTAGTGTTTCTTTGCCTTTTTGGAATTGCATCCGTGTTAGATGAGTGCTGAAGTGCAATGTATCTTCCTATGTGCAGAGCAAAAAAGGGGTTGTGAATTAGGGCTTGTCTACACATAAACTGCTTCAGCAGCACCACTGCAGCTACTTTCCTGGAGTGTTTCAGTGAATACACCTGTCTATGCCAATGGCAGGGGTTCTCCCATCAGCATAGGAAAACCACCTTCCTGAGAAGTGGTAGCTAGGTTGATCGGAGAATTCTCCCATCGACCTGGCACACTACACTGGGGCTTAGGTCGGTTTAACTGCATTGCTCGGGAGTGTGTATTTTTCACACCCCTGAGTGGCAGAATGATACTGACCTAATTTCCTAGAGTACACCAGGCCTTAGACAAAACAACTCCACACTTCTGTGTAAGCTGTAAAGACTTGTGGGCAGAGGGTCCAAAGAAAGTTTTATGAACAGCCGTAGAATTCCTAAGGCTATTCAATCCACCCTTTCAAGGTCAAAGTGTTTTTATATCCTTTAGATTAATTTTTTGAGAAAAGTAGCTGTCAGAAGTAGCTTTATAGTTCTTGTGTTGAACTGACACTATATTTAATTTTCTTTCAGCAAATTTTGATACAAGGAGAAGGAAGAAAACCATAGACTACAAGTAGGGCAAACAAGAAAGTCCTAGGTTATTAAATATTTTCAAGGAGAAAAGGAAATCATACAGTATGTTTACTGGGGTTCCTATGTCAGCATTTGGGAGTCCTGGAACAGATTATCTTGAACCAACAGTAGTTAACTATGGAAAAGACATGAATGGAATGCTGTTTGTCCTGTTGGCAAATAAAAAGATATTAAGATATTAGACCATTATGAAACTGCATTTGCTTTAGATATTTTCTTGGTTCTTCAGTTCTTGACCTGCAGTGTGATACAAGTTTGAGGGAAGCAGATTAATGCTTTGAAATAGATATTTGATTAAACTATACTAGTTTTTTGTTTTTAGAGATGAATTAGTGATGATGGAGGAGCAATAGCAACTTCACAGTGAAGGTCTTGCAGGGCTTTCTGTTTCACACATTTTCCCAAAGTGCTCTGAAATCCATGTGCATGCTCAGGTTGTCTTGAAAATTGCTAGCCTCGTCAGGACCCAGCACAGGGTTAATGGTACATATTTAGGGTCTTTCGGTCAGGGGATTCCTGAGATAAAGTGGTAGGAAACAAAGCTTGTGTAAAATTTTATTTATTTGTTTCTTTTGTTCATCCCTATGGCTCAAACTATGGCATTGATCTGCACCAAAATGAGACTACCCAGTTGGATATGATCTTGGCTACTGTCCAGCACCCAGTTCCATGTCAGGGAAGCAATATTTAATAAATTATTAGATGATCTGTCTCGCTCTGTAAATTGGCATGCTTCTGTAATGTGAACTAGAGAAAGTGATTTGTGCATACACTGAGACTGGGGCACCTTGAGCCTGGTGTGTTGTTCTGTGGCTGTGAAATATGTGAGCTCAGCTCATGTCACAGTCGCTTGGAGCAGTACTGAGTCGAGTGTTGCCCCTAACCTGGGTACTGTCCACACGCAAACATCTCTAGCTAAAATTAAGTAATGCTTTAAATTTGAGCTAGCTGGCTTGTCAAGGGGTATGGGTTGAAGCAGGAGTGCTGCTGTTGCTCTATCTAGTAATGTGTGGGAATGCAGCTACAGGCTATATCTTAAATTAGTTCAATTTATCATCTGTTAATCTAATGACTCTGCTAATCCAGTCACTAAAAGTAGCTTCTGTTGTTTGGCAGTGGGACTACTCTCACTCTAACTAGGTTGAATGTAGTAACTAGGGGTACATCTCCACTTTGTAGAACTATCAGTCCAGCTACAAAAAGCTGAATTGTGATAAGCAAACAGATACCAGCAGCCATCTCAGATGGGTCTCCGTACATCCCCATCATTACATAGACGATAGACTGACCAATTGTAATAATCATGCCAAACACTTTCTGCACCCCATTGAAGAGAGCTCTGTCTTTTGGAGTTTAGGAGATGTACCCACGCTAGCAGTGGAGGGGGATGATAGCCCCCTAGAGTACCATCCCATCAGAGATTCTGGTATGTATCTGTGCAGCTAATCCCCACCACCACCACCACACACACGCATGGTGGGATGGCTATGCTGCTATTATTTGTACACTAGCTCAGTCAGAGCTAATGTAAGTATGTCTCCTTAACCTGAAAATCACAGTTACCACTCAAACTACAGCTGTACCCTAGAGTGTAAGTAACTTGCGCTAACTGTTGCAGTGAAGACGAGTCTTAGGGTCGTATTCCCCTAAGCCATCAAGGATAATCAGTTCAAGTTGTGCACTCAGCGAATGTCTGGCAATGTCTGTTATGCAGATTTGCCATTTTGGCTTGCTTTTGGGACTTCACATAGGCTCCTTTAGGAAGTTTTGCCCCAAGTTCACACAGTATTATAGAGGAGCAGTAGTGATTTCCATAGTTAAAGATGATCAGAGCTTTCTACACAAGAGCTCTAAAATCCACATGCATTGGAGATTGTCTTGAATGTTGGTGTACTACAGCAGGTATTGGGGTGTACTTTGCAGTTTTGGGATCATTTGGTCAAAGGGTTCCTGAGGAACAGCTCCTTTTTCCACATCTGCCCAAAATGAGTTGCTTCTAAAATTTTTAGGTTCTTAACAGCTATTTTTTCTCAGCCTCAAGGGAAAAACTGTTGCTTTGACCCTCCAAGTCTCATCATTAGACTGCCCCTGGAATCATCTATTCAAAGATATCAAAGTCCAGTTTAAGAATATTTCAAAAGTTATATTGTACTATGAAAGCCTGAGCACTTCTGCTTACAGTCAGTTCACACCTCTGCAAACTTTTTTCCCCTCAGGGACCTCCTTTGTGAGTGACACACACGGAATAATGTACTCATTTGATGGCTTAGGGCAGAAGTTCCCTAACTTTATTTTGCTGTGCTGCCCTTCTCCATGGGAATCATGTAACAGTGCCCCTTCCAATCCCCAACCTCCACCTGTCTGGGACAGAAAGTGACTTACTGAGAGGAACAGGCGGTTCACACCCAGATGGCAGCAAGACCCAGCTGGCTGCATCTTCAGGGGAGGCCTTGGTGGCGTGGAGTGGGGTGGACAAGGGTTCCTCACCTTCCTGCCCTCCTGCCAAGAGTCTCTTGCTTTTGTAGGCCCCAGTGGGTTTGCAGCTGACCAGGTGCCCAGGCCAGTCAGTGCAGCAGTAGAGAGAGTACACAGGGAGTCCACAGCATTCAGGAAGGGGAGGAGAAGGAAAGCAGCAGGCTGCAGCTAGGGGTGGACCAGACAGTACGGGGCTGTTCTCTCACCACCCCTGACCACTGAGGACTCTGTATTTTCTCTCATCTGATCTGGCCTACCGCAGCCCTGTGCCCCACCTCACACCCTGCAGATAACCTCATCACTACCACTCCCCAAAGGGGCACTGCCCACAGTTTGAAAACGAATGGCTTGTGGAAATAAGAACTGCCCCTTGAGTCCAAGGATCATGAATTCAAATTCTTTTGTTGGGAGATTTTCATGCTGTGCACGTTTCTGTTCTCAACCTGTCTTTAGCTTTATGTCTGGAACCACAATGGGGCTCTTCTTGGAAGTGTGAAAGGTGTGTGCAATCTTGAGGAAGTTCATCGTCCCCACAAATGTACCTAGAATATTATCTGCCTAAGTCCCATCTGGGACAGTTTGGGACCTTGAGAATTCATCAAGTCTAGTCCCTTGTGCTGAAGCAGGACCAAGTAAATCCACAATCTCCTGTGGAAACCTATTCCAGAGTTTAGCTACACTTTTAAATTATAAGTTTTTCCTAATATCTAACCTAAATCTCCTTTTCTTCAGATTAAGCCCATTACTTTTAGTCCTACTTTCAGTGCACATAGAGACCAAGTTATCCATATCCTCTTTCTAACTGCCCTTAATATATATAACAACTGTTGTTATGTCCCATGTTCAATCTTTTCTTCTCAAGATTAAATGCTTTCTTTTTTTAACCTTTCCTCAAGCTAGGTTTTTTAAACTTTGTATGTTTTTTGTTTTCCTCTGGAGTCTCTCTAATTTATGCACTTCTTTCCTAAAGTGTGGTGCCCAAAATTGGACACTGTACTCCAGTTGAGGACATCAGTGCCAACTAGAGAGCAACAATTCCTACTCATGTCTTACATATAACACACCTATCAACACACCCCAGAATATCAACCTTTTTTTTTTCAACTGCATCACATTGTTGACTCTCATTCAATCTGTGATTCACTAAAACCCCTAGATCCTTTTTAGCAGTACTGTCACCTAGACAGTTATTCCCCGTTTTGTAGCTGTGCATTTGATTTTTTCCTTCCTGAGTGAAGTACTTTGCACTTGTCTTTATTGAATTTCATCTTGTTAATATCAGACCTATTCTCCAATATGTCAAAATCATTTTGAATTCTATTCCTGTCCTCCAGAGTGCTTGCAATCCTTTCCAGGTGGTATTAACACATTTTATAAGCATACTCTCCACTCTATTATCCAAATCATTAATGAAAATATTGAATAATACCTGACCCAGCACTGACCCTGTGGGACCCCACTAAATGCACCGTCCCAGTCTGACTGAGAATCATTGATAACTACTCTTGGGCATCCACCTCATAGTAATTTCATCTAGATCACATTTCCCTAGCAAGGGCTTATAGTCTGAGATAGAAAGGTAGAAGGCAGGATATATATTGGGAAAACCCAGAGGAGTGTTTTGATGGGATTTTCATACTGGTATCTCACTTACTGTAAGTGAGGATGTTGAGATTGATTTGGTTAGCTGAAATATCTACTATTTAGTCTTAGCCACGCTCTTTAAATTGACAGAAAAGGATTTTTTTTAATGTCACTCTTCTACCTGCCAGAGTCCAGCAAGTGACCACAGATTATCTAAGGTGGAAACAGATTGCATTGAGAGAATACTGCAAAAGACAGACTTTTTGTAAATACATCTGTGAGGTGGAGTATACCAAAACTGGACTTCTCTCACTTCTAGAGGGAAGTACACTTTGGGGGGTGTGTTGTGTTTTTGTTTTCTGTAGATGAAAATCCTCGAGACCCAGCACTGAAAGAAATTCCCTCCCGCCCCTTTGATTGTATTGAATTTCTTTCTGTCCTTGTCAGGATTCACTCTGTAGAACATCTTAAGAGTGATACTCTGATGAATCATTTATCCTTCTAAAGTCCCAGTTCTTGGTTCTCAGAATCATCATTGTGTTCTATGAAACACTGATGGTCCAATGGGCTAAAGTTTGAGAACAACCTCTTCTGCCCATACTTTCTCATATTCCACTGAAAAGTGTGTTTTGGGGGGGACGGGGGAGGTAGGTTTTGTATTTTAAATCAAGTGATTTGCTATTGGCCTAGATACTACTGGTATGCAAGCATTTGTAAAATGGCAACTCTCCCTCAAACTTTTCCCTGATCCCAGACTTATTGTATCAAAACCTCCCTCCTTCATTAGATTCCAGTCATCTTTGACTGTCACTCTAGCTTGTGAGCAAGGAGTCATAAATAAAAGAGAGAGATAAGACAGAATTCTCTCTACACTTCTACATTTTCACAAGAAGAAAAGGGACTTAGCTTACTATATGCAGGAAATATCCTGTTTGTTCTTCCATCATAGTATAGAGTAACCAAGGGAAATCAACCAAAAGAGTTTTGTCCCAAACATCGTGGAATTTCTCCAATAACAGTGAGGCAAAAGTTTTGTCAATAGCACCCACTTGGTTCTGGTTTCTAATATTAGTGTACTACAAGAGAGGTCTAATGTATGTCAACCCTTTGGTTGTAAGTTCTGTAATGCTATCTTGCATTGAAGTAGTTCAGGGAAGTTTCCCGTGGACAAGTGATCAGATTTTTTTTTCTCCCTCAACCTACTTCTCTCCCTTAATTACTTGAATCCCCAGGTTCCCAGAAACCTCATGGCTTGTCTATATTCCAGCATATCTAACAAAGAATACTCTAGCTTCTTGTTGCTTCATAGGTCTAATATACATTAGTAGGAGGCTGCAACTGTGTGCGCTCCTCAGGGTTCTCCTGAATTCAGGAGCAAAGAAAAAGAACAGAGTGCTGAGAGCTGCCGAAGTCACTTCCTGATTGGCTGCCTGCTCAGTGCTCCTGCCACTGCACCTGGGTCAAGGTCATGACTCAAGAGCAGATAGGAAAGTAAGAGTTCTGGCAGGGGCTTTTAGGGAGACATCTGCTACTTTCGGCCCAACACCAGAGTAGCTTTTGTGGCAGACTGACAATAGCTTGAGGACTTACTGTAGCTTTCCTCACCCTTCCATTAGTGCCACAAATTTCCCTAATCTTTTTAGGGATCTTAGCTTTCTCTAGCACCAGCAACCAGGTGACTATAAAACTAAATGTAATTGGCTGCTGCTGTTACACTTCTTTTTCCCATTTGAAATGTCTGAAACCACCAAAAATGTTTGTGGTTGGGGAAGAATTTGTTGCTTTGTCTGAGGACATTACAAATCAGAGTCGTTCTTCATATTTTGTGCTCCCAGCCTGCGACTCTTGCCCCTGGAGCCAAATAATCGAACTTGAGGAAACCTTTGTCCCGACTTTTCCCTCCTTCTTGCCTACTTCCTTCCCCAGCACATAGCCAGTTAATTAAAAAATCACCCTTTAATTCCCTGATTCAAATCCATTCCTCTCATTTTACATTCTCAAAGAATACAGTTAAAAAAGTAAGGAAATAACATGAAAAAGTAATAGACTGTCATACACTCTAATCCTTCTCATTTAGGGCATTCCCTGAATAAACATCACATTTATGTTAAAGCTTCTGTTCTCTGTTTTATGGAAGCAAAATCTAAATATACCAGGGTTCCTATAGCCATACTGTAATTTTTAAAAAAAGTTGTGTTCAGTGGAGCATAATTTTAAATAGCTCTGAATTCTTAAAATATATATGTATATGTATATATCAGGGTGGATTTAATTTAAATGAGATTGATTTAAAGCATGATTTAAATCACTAGGAAGACTTGATTTAATCATGGATTTCTACATAAAAGTGCATTCTTATTGGTTGTTATAACCTTAATACATATTCTTCACAACTCAGAGATAGATGTAGGTTTCATTTTTAGAAGGTACACACTATACATTTTTAAACAGTGATTTATTTTGAAAACTTTTCAGATTGGTTTTCCAGCTATATCAGAAAATGAATGATTGTTATTTCATTTACCAAAGGCAATTGAAACAGTTCACCTCCCAATGACTTCATAAATATCTATCTCCAAATCAACAGGTTAATCATTAATATTTGGAGGATTTTCTTGCCATGCTGTATTAGGAGGAGAACATCACCAGACAGACATTTAAATTGTTTTATTTAACTAAAACAAAAACGTTATATATTCTGTTTTTTTTCCTTCAACAGCAAACATAATATTTTAACAAAACAAGCATACGAATTTTTGAATGTAGTTAAACATTCCAAGTTTTTTTAAATCAGGTTTGTTTTTCTTAAAATGTTTTTTAACTAGAATAGTTAAATGAAATATTAAAAAAAAAAAAATTAAATAGACTATATCAGCCAGCTCAACATGAGAAACTTAAAATATTGGCTTCTGCAGCTAACTCATTCATTTACACCTTCATTTTCCTGTTTGCTCATAATCTGGAAAAGAAAAACAAGCTTTCCTGCTTTTTCAGGGCCCAAACTGTTTCTCAATTTGGAATGAATTCATCCAAAGGAAGAAAATATTCTTTCTACATCGGCAGAAGGAGCTACTGCTGTTAAAAGTGACATTATCACTTCAACAGTCTCTGAATCCAAGTGCTTAAGTGACTTCCATCAGTTCACTGGTGTGACTTTCTTTAAAACGTCATCAGCAAACACACATTTCTTGAATGGTTCACCCTTGACTCTGAAGTTTATTATAGTTGGCATTATGGAGGGATGATTGCTGGATGTCCATGTCATAACCAACTCCTCTTCTTCAGCAGTTAAGGTTTTATCCTGGTACTGCGTATTGAGAATATTTGCAAGAAAATGAGCTGGAGATAGTACTTGTTGTATTCGTTTTTTTAATACTTGTAATTTAACTCTGTCATTGCATATTTCTCTTTTTCAGATCTCACTCAGTTCCTTCCAAATTTCAACAGCATGAGCAATAAAACAGCTATTTCCCTGCATTTTGTTCAAGGCTACAGAAATAAGCTTCAGGGTACTCAGCATGTGTTCAACATTTCTCTTAACCCCAATGTTGAGAACTTTGGCTGTGATAGTGCCATCTATTTTTTTTCAGGATTTTGTTCACAGACTGTCATCAGATTAGGCCAGTTCTTGATATAGTTCTCAAAACAGTCCACTACCAAGTTCCATCACATGTCTTGTGGGAGAGTTACTTTGGTTCCTCCCGCTTTTTTCAAAGCAGCTACTGTAAAATGGTTGTTACGGAAGTATTTTGCAATTTCAACATTAGCCTTTATTTCTGGAACACTGAAGTCTTTGGCTAGGAGGTGCATCAAATGAGCACTGCAACCATATGTTATTAGTTTGGGATTCTCTTCTAAATAATTTCTTCTCATCTTGGATACATTTGCAGCATGGCCTGTGACCAAGCTGCGGACTAGACATTTGAATTTTTTTTTTCACAGTTTGTTATAGCTTTTACTGCTACTTCTTATAAGTATTCTGCTGTGTGTAAGGAAGACATTCCCTTCTTCTGTTGTCACACAAGCACATACAACAGGATCATTGTGGACATTGCTCCACCCATCAAGACTCAGGTTAACAATTTTACCCTCTAGACCTTTTGCACACTGCTCAGTTTCTCTTTTATCCAGCAATTTGCCTGTGACATCTGCTCTGTTGGGCGGACTGTATCCTGGTCTTAATGACTGAACCATGTTAATGAAGTGTGGGTTCTCGATCATCTAGAAAGGAGAGTTTGTTGCATAAACAGACTGGGCAATTTTTTCATCAATTACCTTTTTGTAATCTGCTGGTTCTTATCACAAACTTATCTATGGTTTTTTCTGGATGATGGAGATTTTTTTTTCTTTTTTGCTACAGGTGATTTATTGTGGCTATGTGACATATATGATGTGACTGAAACATTATCATTGGCAGATAACTCTGAAACTATAGAAAATGATGGTGATCTTGAAGGTGGGTAGTCTTCAGAATCCTGTATGTTGAGGATGGATTTTCCTAAACAAAATAAGTCAATGCAGTTATTTAATTATTATTACCAAACTGCTCATTTAGTATTACTCATTGCATTCACTGACACTCAGTACTACATTAAAGGTGAAATTGTAAAAGGAAGATCTGCCTATTTCAGCTATTTATTTTTTATCACAACTGCATCTAAAATGATAGTACCATAGAGTAACAACTATATTTTTTGCTCAAACATGAGAATTCAAGAATAGTCCAGAAGGAAGACGGGCAGTCCTTAAGAAAGAAGTATGAAATAAAAAAGTTTACCAACCTGAAGGTCCTGCATGTTCAGATATGTTCCTTTCATCATCTTCAATGCAGCTTCCTCCCGAGAAGGAAAACTCCTCATGATGTTGTTTCATTCGGGCAACCAGGCCTTGCATTTCTTTGTTGCACTGTTTGCATTTTGTATGCATGCCTGTCTTACCCACAGGTAGAGGAACTTCATTAAAATATTCCCAAACTGGGTCTCTTTTATGGCCTGCTGCCATTATAGGTTTTCCCTTCTAGTGAGAGAATGGTATGATGGATCTCAAATCAATGAAGGCTACGCTCAGAAAGACCTCAAGACTTCTGGAATATGCTGCTCAAACAGTTTCACTTTTGTTTCTACTGCTTGTCCCTCCTTCTCACATTTATCTCCAGACAACTTCTTCTTGTTCAGATCTATTTGGGTTACCATACGTCCTCTTTTTCCCGGACATGTCCGGCTTTTCAGCACTCAAACCCCCGTCCGGGGGGAATTGCCAAAAAGCCGAACATGTCCGGGAAAATGGCGGCTCTGCTCCTCCCCGACTCTTTGGCTCTGTTTAAGAGCCGGGCTGCCCGAGCGCTACCCGCTTCGGGCAGCCCCGTGCCTCCAGACCCTGCGCCCCCAGCTGGGCACTTCCCCTCCCGGGCTCCGGCAGCGCAAGGTCCGGCGGCACGGGGCTGCCCGAAGCCAGTAGCGCTCGGGCAGCCCGGCTCTTAAGAGCGGCTCTGCTCCTCTTCGGCTCTGTGTAACTGACACAGTGTAAGTTACGCAGAGCCCCCGTGGCTGGAGGCTCTGCTCCTCTTCCGCTCTGTTTAAGAGCTGGGCTGCCCGAGCGCTACCGGCTTCGGGCAGCCCCCATGCCTCCGGACCCTGCGCCGCCGGAGCCCGGGAGGGGAAGTGCCCGGCCGGGGGCGCAGGGTCCGGAGGCATGGGGGCTGCCCAAAGCCCGAGCGCTACCGGCTTCACGGTTTGCCGGGCAGCCTTCAGACCCTGCGCCCCTGGCTGGGCGCTTCCCCTCCCAGGCTCCAGCTGCGCTGGGGAAGCGCCGGCTGGGGGCGCAGGGTCTGGGGGCTGCCCGGCAAACCCTGAAGGCGGTAGCACTGGGGCAACCCTTTCCCCCTGGCTGGGAGTGGAAGGGAGGAGGGGGCGGAGTTAGGGTGGGGAAGGGGCAGAGTTGGGGCGGGGCTAGGGGTGGGGAAATGGGCGGGGCCAGGGCCCGTGGAGGGTCCTCTTTTTTTATTTATGAGATATGGTAACCCTAGATCTATTCCGCCCCCAACAAACTTCTATTCATTGAACTTTTTGAAATTTTGCACTTTTAGAGAGAGATAAGGGATTGACTCTGTGAACACAAATTTGCAGAGGGACATTAGGGTTGAGGTCTGTTATTTCTCAGCTCTATATATTATTTACTTATTTAAAAACATTTTTGCTGTTAACAAACATGTTATCTCTAGAGAGACACATCCACAGTTTGAGAACTGCAAAACTAAGCATCTCTGATGGTATCTTCTAGACTGAGCACAGAGTCCCATTGTATAGACAGAAAGATTAACCTAAATAATCTATATAGAAGCCCCTGAAACCCCATAAAATTGGGTCTCTAATCCATGAACTATTGGAACTCATTTACAAAACTTAAACATTACATGAATATATTGTTTCATACTATAGAATTAGAATTTATAATCCCTATTCCATGATGAGATATCTTTGAGCTATAATGTATCTTAATTAAAACTATCTTTGGATAGGTTTTTCTCAAAACCCTTTTTATAACAAAAATCCGATTTAAAAAAAAAAATTAAAAAATCATTGATTTTTATCCACTCTGTTTACAAGTACCACGTGGAAGAAACTGACTGAAAAAGTTTCCATAAACTATCAAGATGTGCTTTTGGAGAAATAACTAACAGAAGCATAGTAGTAGGGAATCCATAATTTCTGCTTTAGTTACACTTTTTTTCAATATCCTTGTGCTTTAGAAACAAGACCAAATCAGTTTGAAAACCAAGTTGGTGTAAAACAATAGTTGGTTTTGTGTTTTATTTATAAACACAAAGGTGGAATTGGTGCTCTAGGGCCACAGAATAGGTGCTTTACAAACAGGAATTGAAAAATCTACTTGCCTACTTCCTAGCTGTGAGTAGGAAAATTTCTCTGGTGAGCATAAGAGTGTATGCTATGAAGTAGAATGCAACTGTTAACTTTAAAAGGTCCATTTCTGTCCCTCATAGTTACAAAGATAACCTTTCAAATGTAAACCAATGTAATATAGTCTTCCTGAGACTGCAGAAAGACAGTTCCAGTAGCTTTGCCCTGCTCCTGGCTTTATTAAGCAGCAAAGTAGCAGCAGAATAAAATGAACAAGACTGGTCTTCAGAGCTCAGTACAGAAATTGTTAAAGAAAGAATCATGTCAATTTCCTGCTGTTTGGAAAAACTATGAGCAAGAGTAGAGACTTCTTTTCCTCCCCCAACTAACTCACATGATACGAGAGTGAAATATTTTGTTTTATCATTCCCATGATTAATACTAGTGTGTTTTTAAAAAGAGAGCTATAATATTGGCTGTTAGCACAGTATCTGATCTTAATATATTTTAACACCTTGTTTGTTAGCAGCTCCAATGCTTAGTTCTTGAGTTTGAGAGCTCTTGAATGCATATTTGGTTGCAATTTAAATTTGTGTCAACATCTCTCTCTCTCTCTCTCTTCATACCAACAACTCTGATGTCTCATCTTTTTTTACCTAAAAAGAGTAGGTTTGAAACCATGTGTCTCCCCAACATTCATTGTGAGAGCAGGAATTCAAATAAGTTGTATTGTTTTCTCTGGACTGTCCTTATACTATTTGCTTGCTCGTTCATAGTTTAAGTGTTTCACTGGTTTTGTTGCAAGTTCTCTGCTTCCGATATTAAAGATTTTTTTTTTTTAACTGTAGTTATTTGGCTTTCAGATTGCCCTTAGGTCTCCTAATTTCCATTTTCAGTTTTAACTGCTTTACACTGCTGGGTCAGACCCCCTATTTGCTCAGTTTGCTCTTGATTTCAAAGCTGCATACATTAATATATTTTTGCCACACCCTGTGAGGTAAGCGAAAATTGACATCTGGGAAACTAGAGTTAGAGAGGTTAACTACTTGTTATGTGTATTTGGGCAAGTCAGGATCAGAGATCTTGTTCCTGACTTCAGGGCTACGTACTTCGTAAATATTGGGTGAATATCTTATTCTTCCTATTACAAATTATGAGATGCCAAATGTAAGAGCGTTTAGAAGGTGCCAAAATGCTTGTATCCATTCTCTGTTGTCCAAATCTATGGCTGTTAGGCTATGTCTACACTAGAGACCTTACAGAGGCACAGCTATACCAATTCAGCTGCGCCGCTGTACGATCTCCTGTGTAGTCGCTTTATGCCAACGGAAGAGAGCTCTCCCGCCCGCATATTTAACCACCCCCAATGAGTGGTGGTACTTATCTATGTCGGCGGGAGAGCTCTCGCCTACGTAGCACTGTCCACACCGGAGCGTCTGTTGGTTTAATTTATGTCAGTCAGGGGTGTGGGGTTTTTTCGACAACCCTGAGCAATATAAGATTTACCCACAAAAGTGCTAGTGTAGGTACAGCCTTAACCACATCTGTTTACTCTTTGAAGAGCACAGATCACCACTCTTACCTTGCAACTACACAACCGTCCTTCATATTTCAGATATTAAGCTCCTTTAGTTGTAAATATGCACCCACTTAAATATTTCTAAAGCTACTGGTATCAAAATTTACTTAAATAATTGATAAACATTTGTACTTTGGGATGAATAAATTATGTGATTTTTATATGCACACAGATATTTAGAGAGAAGTGTTTGGTAGAGAATGCGGCTGTCTATGAGTTTCTGCTTAAAATCTCCTACCCCTACTAGAGCACTGGATCAGATTAAGTGGTGCTGGCAATGGTGAGAGCAGTAATACAAGTTGGCTAATGCAGGTTGGCTGTCATCCTTTTTACCACTGTGTCAACTAACACTGCTTAGGCCAGGTGTACACTACAAACTTATATCAGTATAACTACCTCATTCTGGGTGTGAAATATCCACACTCCCGAGCAACATTTATTCTAACCTAATCCTATGTGTAGACAGCACCTCTCGTCGATACAGATACTGCCTGTCCTGGAGGTGGATTAACTATGCTGACAGGAGAAGTTCTCCCATCAGCATAGTAATGTCTTCACTGAGGGTACGTTTACACTACCCGCCGGATCGGTGGGTAGTGATTGATTTATCGGGGATCGATTTATCGAGTGTAGCGTAGACGTGATAAATGGATCCCCGATCGCTCTCCCGTCAACTGCTGAACTCCAGCTCGGCGAGTGGCGGAAGCAAAGTTGATGGGGGAGCTGCAGCAATCGACCCCACGCTGTGAGGACGCGAGGTAAGTTGAACTAAGATACGTCGACTTCAGCTACACTATTCTCGTAGTGTAGACCAGGCCTGAAGCACTACAGCGGTGCAGCGTTTTAAGTGTAAATCTGCCCTTAGAGCAGATCTAGAAGGCAAAGTGGCAGAAACAGGAGGAAGTGGTCTACGTTAGCATTCCCACCATACTTAGTACTGGTGAATCTGTACAGTCGGAGATTTTAAGACCAACATGATTCCGCCCCAGACCATTAGGGCAGGAAGATTTAATAGAAGAAAGAGACGTGGAATTATCTTGCTTCTACTGAAGTCAATGGGAGTTTTGCCATGGACTTTAGTGGGAATAGTCACACCTACATTTTGTTGGAGGCAATATATAAGTCCGTTTGTAAAAGAAACAATAAAAACTTTGGACTAGGAAAATGACTTTGGACTAACAGGACAGTAATGAGCTAGCAGATGTGCTAGCAATGGCCCCTAACGTTGAATGGAGGGAGACTGTTCTTTGTGGTTTTGTTCTTTAACTTGTCACAAAATCATTATTTTTTACATTTAAGAATGAGGTAAGTACATGGTCTCTTAACTATCCACGTAGTTGCATTTGTAAAGGAAAATATATATAGAATAAATATAGAAAAATTAATAATGCCAACTTATCCTCTTACTGCAAGGCACTGCTAAGACCTCATTTGGACTATTGTGTACATTTCTGGTCACCCATCTTCAAGAATGATGCCTTCAAACTGGAACAGGTGCAGATGGGCTACTAGGATAATCAGAGAAACTAAGAGCCTATTGTCACACTGTCTGGAGGGTTCGTGACCATGAGTGCCAACATCAGGGCAAACTGTAAAGAAGCCGGGCAGAGACCCCAAACTGGTTGTGTATCCTAAAATTTAATTTCACCAACCAAGTAACAAGTGTGAACTCTTAAAGCACTATAACAACCTTACCATGGAGTCACAGACTGGAATGCCCAAGGGGACAGTCTATCTTGCCACTCAGGAAAGCTGGATTTAGTGATAGTTGGTAGCAGTATATAACAAAGATCACAAAAGATTCAGGTTGTTTCCAGTCCCAAGAGACCAATTACCTATTCCATGTCAACGTGTACCTTAGATCTCTCACCAAAAATAATGCTTGTAGCCAATCGTAAAGTAAACTATGGATTTGTTAACTAATAAAAGAATTGAGAGAGTTATTACAAGGTTAAAGCAGGCAAACATATATACACAAATGAGTTGCAGCCTATGGTTTCCAAAAGGTGACAGAGTTGTAGTAATCTGTCAGCTCTGAATGTCTTTTAGTGCTAACGCAGGCTGACACTGGTGATCTCTGCTTCTGTTTCATGGCTCTGGCCCTGTGAGAATCCAAACAGCAGAAGATGAAAAATTTTCTTGTCAGCTATTTTTATTTCCTTTTTCCAGAATTCAAACTCATGAGATGAGACATTTTGCACATAGCCTCTTCAAAGGTGTGAAGGGGCAATTAACCAAGTCTTTGTATTGTAAAGTCCCACAATGGCCCATTTAATTTTGATAGCCTTATTAATGAGCAAGAGATGATCCCTCCTGATAGGTTCACATTTTCAGAGCAAACTTTTTAACAGTTATAACATATTTAAGTTTTTCCTTTATAGCATGTGATAAAGGTATTATAAGTGAGATTAATGCATGCAGCAACTTACAAGCCTTTCATGAAGTCTAAACACTAAGTGCATTGTTATAAGTTCAATATCTGTTTTAATTATATTAACACAGATTAAACAAAAAGAACAGGAGTACTTGTGGCACCTTAGAGACTAACAAATTTATTAGAGCATAAGCTTTCGTGGGCTACAGCCCACTTCTTCAGATGCATATAGAATGGAACATATAGTGAGGATATATAATACACACCTACAGAGAGCATGAACAGGTGGGAGTTGTGCTCTCTGTATGTGTGTGTGTATATATATCTCCTCAATATATGTTCCATTCTATATGCATCCGAAGAAGTGGGCTGTAGCCCACGAAAGCTTATGCTCTAATAAATTTGTTAGTCTCTAAGGTGCCACAAGTACTCCTGTTCTTTTTGCAGATACAGACTAACACGGCTGCTACTCTGAAACAGATTAAACAGACTTGTTTCTAGCAATGAATTTGTCAGTGCTTAGCTGAGGCCTAAAGCCTTAGCAAGAGCTAGCACCAGGTTTGCCAGTGTCACACCTATCTTATGAGAGGAAACTAAAAGAGTTTGGCTTGTTTAGCTTAACAAAAAGAAGGCTAGAGGGGGGAAGAGTAATATGACTGCTCTCTATAGATATATCAGGGCTGTAAACATTAAGGAAGGAGAAGAGCTATTTAAGTTAAAGAAAAGTCTTGGCACAAGAACAAATAGCTATAAACTGCCCATGAATAAATTTTAGGCTGGAAATCAGAAGATAATTTCTAACCATCAGAGATGTACAGCCTTCCTAAAGAAGTAGTGTGGACAAACCACCTAATTATTTTTAAGGTAGATCTTGAAAAGTTTGAGTGGGATTGTATGACGTGTTTGCCTGCTATGGTGGGTGGGCTGTGCTCAATGCCCAGGGAGTCCCTTATGGTCCTAAATTTCATGCATCAGGTCTTCTGCCAGTCTCCTGCAGGACTTGTTGGATTTTTTCCCTTTCCTCTGAAGCATCAGAGATGGCCATGATCAGAGATGGCTAGGGATCAGGGATGGCATGGTATTTACCAGTGGTGGTTTTTACCACCCTGGGAAAAAAACTAGTTATTTCAAGTTATCTATATTGGTCAGGGGTGTGAAAAATCCACACCCGATAGTGACATAATTATACCAACCTAACACCCCATGTAGATAGTTCTATATTGACAGGAGGACTTCCCCCATTGACACAGCTATCGCCTCTTGGGGAGGTGGATTATCTATGCCGATGGGAGAAGGTCTCCCGTCGATATAGAAGTGTCTTCACTAAAGCGCTGCAGCTGCACCGCTATAGCGCTGTACATGAAGACAAGACCTTAGTTTTAGTTACATATTCAAATTGTGGTTACATTAGGCAGTAGGTTCATACATTATGCAAATAAAAAGTAAAACCGTTCTTGGCATAACACTAACATATTATAATACTGAACATACAATGTCTGTATACATTTTGGTTTGGTAGTTTTTCAGTGAAGTTATACATGTCATGACGCATTTCAGTTTTCAATATTATATAAATAAAAATTGAAACATTTGATTATATGAAAACAAGAATAATGTAGAGCTGTAGGCTTGAAGCATTAAGCAATCAGAAGAATTTAGAGTTGCAGATTACCACCCCAGATTCATTTGGTCATGCAGAATTCTGTAGCAGAAGACCAACTATAGATTGAGGAATAGGCTAGTTCTGTTTTGAACTGATGTATTCAAAGTTAGAAAAGATTAATTCTAGGCTTGCTGAACTTATTGGACATTTATGCAATTATTTTTCCAAGTTTAAACTGGTATTTACCAGTGCTCTGTCCTAAACTAGTTTTTCCTGGGAAATTACCAACCCTGCTAGAGATGGGATGCCAGTTGGGGTGACAGCTAAGTAGGAACCTTGGGAGTTTTTTGCCTTTCTCTGCATCACAGAGCATGTGTTGCTTGCTAGATTGATTTGGGTATATCTTACCAAATCAGTTCCCTGCCCTGGAGGTTTTGAAGAGCTTTCTTGTAGTCCTCAATGATGTGCCATGAGATCTGAGTGGGAGGAGTATAGTATTACGGGTTTGGATGTATGAGGACTGCTAGTAGCAAGGATTGTGGTATACTTGACTCCTTTGCTGTCTCTTGCTCCAGGGTGGAGCACAGATCTGACTTGACTTTCTAAGAGGGAAGGAAAGGCTTTGTCTGAGTCTCAAAAGGAGGAGATGCTCTAGTCCATGGCGCTCTCTCTAGGAGTTCACAAATAAGCATCAGGAGGTCATGATCACCTTTCCTTTTCTAAATGGAAAAGGGGAAGGAGGGTCCAGATGGGAGAAGGGGCTAGACAGGAGTGGGGTCTAGTATGTAAAAAGTTGGGAACCACTGATCTAAACAATCTATGGTCTTATTCTGAGAGAGAAAGGATAGTAAGTGTTTAAGGCACAGGTCTATGACTCCAAAGAGCTGAGCAGTATTCTCAGTTCTTCCACAATCTGGGAAACCACACTTGCCTTAGGTTTCTGTTTATAAAACTGACAGTGATACTTCCTTGCTTCACAGTGGTAGTGTGAGGATATCACTAGTACACAGTTTTACTTTAATAAGATATATGGCAAAACTGGAAATTAAAATAAAAAATCCTCACTAGTTTAAATCCCAAGGATTTCAGAGGAGTTACTCCTAATTTACAGCTGTGTAAGTGAGGTCAAAATCAGGCCTATGGCATTCAAGGACAGTTTTAAAATAAAATAAAATGAACACGTGATCAATTCAAGCTACATGCACCCAAGTGATAAGTAGAAGACTAGTAGGTTCAGACCATTTTTTGAGCCTGTATGACTCAGATACGTTTGTGGCGGGTGTGGGGGAGATTGTTTGTTTTAAATTGGCCATCTTATGGTCTCATTACTTTTGCCATTTAGAAAGGGAAAATTGGTAAATTGACATTTAGTTAGAAAAAATAATATGCTATGTCTGAGTAGAAACTATTTTTATGAATTTTCATAGATTTTTACTGTATCTGTGTGTGTATAATAATTATGGTTCAGCCAAGGTCCATTATCATAAATGAATATATAAAATTTGAGGGTAAAAATACATTATTTGATTAATTAAAAATAAATTCCTTAACTGAAAAAGACATTGAGATATTAAATCTGTCAGACACTTAAAGGAACATCATAAAGGTTGACAAGTTCTAAAATATAACCTCTTCAAAAATAACAGTTTATTTTCTGTCTGAGCTGTTCATGAGACTGAAACTAACACAGCAGCTACTCCGTGCAACTCTGGAACAAAAAGAATATTATTCATTTCAGTCTACTCTGTTTACATGAAAATAAACCTGCATGGCAGACAGAGCAATGATGTGAGGTATAAAAGTACCCTCTGAGTAACAATGCACCAGGTAATCTGAGCTTGTTGTAGGTTACCTGATGTATAAGTGAGATTTAAACACTATTATAGTCCTCATTATGGAGGTTGAATAGAGACAAACTTTCTTAAGGTGTTTTGAAATAGATAATATTTTAAACTATTAAATCCTGAATCTGTCATTCTTATAGGATTAGTGGATTCCCTCTCCTCTCCCCCCCCACGCCACACAAAAAGTAGATTTTTATTTTTATCATATTGATGCTGATCCTGTAAATACAATCAATCAGTTGTAGTGGTTACTACCATCAGTAATTCCATGTGAAAGTAATGAAACTATGGTGTTGTGTATACTACCATGGTACTAGGTGTTTTCAGGGGTCAGCGCTTCCTGGGCTTGCTAACTTTTCAGTGTAGAACTTGTGTTGATATTGTTTGTAGTATAGGATACACATTTTAGAAACTATTATTTATATGATTTAAACTTTTTTTTTTTTTTTTTTTTAACTACTGCCTATGTTGGTGGTGGTTGTTGATTCTCTTGTGTCTTCAGTGTCTTGGAAGGGACAGGAAAAGTACAGCTGTTGAGGAAGTTATTAACAACTTTGTGCAGCTATTGGCGTGGCCAGGTATTAGCTTGGTAGGGGTTTGTAGACTGACTACCTTAACTCCACAGGGTCAAGAGGCAGCACCACAAGGCTGAAAAATCATCACTCCTGTGTGGAATATGCAGAAGAAACTCTGCGCTGTTACACTCACGGATTTTCCTGGGTTCTGATTTTCCCCCCTTATCCCTTGCAGGCTCCTCCTTTGTCTGTAACACTGTTTCAGTACAAAGTATTTTTATTATTTATTATTTAGAAAATCATTATTGTTGAAACCTTAGTATTGTCTTTTTTTTTTTTTTTTAAAGGTAAATTCCACTCTTAGCCTCAAATTTCAGTATCTGAGGATGCCTTCCTAAGCACCTCCTTCATATGATAGATTTTGCCTATTGTGTAGTATTGGATGTTCTCCTTAAATCTGAATCTTTTTTAGCTGTCTTAATTTGTTTTTGTGGCAGTCATTTAACATTGTTTATTTGAGTCATAGAAGAAGTAGAGAAGTATTTGTATGATGTGGTCTAGTTACTATTTTCATTAGGATGATAGTTTCCTATCTTTTTTTTGTTTTCTTTTCCCTGGTCACATAATGTAGATTCTGCAACCAATGAAAAGGCTAGCATAATGGTAGTTTCCATACTTTTCATGAGGAAGTTAAGTTATGCAAAAACATTGGACAGCAATTTTAGTATTTCCTGGTTTGTAACTGGTTTTGGGTATACAGAGGTCAGTTACTTTCTATTTTTAAGTAAGTTGTGACCAACAAACTCAGTTTAGTGCTGGTGAAATCCATGGCTGAGTCAGAGGAATAGCAAGATTTAAAGTGAACTAAAATGCTTAAAAAAATAAAAATGTTCAAGATTCAAAATCCATTACAGAGTATTTACTTATGTTTGACTGACAAATAAGTAGAGCCCTCCGCTGGTAAACCAAAGGAGGGTGAAGGCAATACTATATCAGGGATCGGAAACCTTTGGCACAGTGGCCGGTCAGGGAAAGCCCCTGGCGGGCCAGGACGGTCTGTTTACCTGCCGCGTCCGCAGGTTTGGCCGATCGCAGTATGCCATTCCAGGCTAATGGGGGCTGCGGGAAAGGTGGACAGAACATCCCTCGGCCTGGACCGCTTCCCGCAGCCCCATTGGCCTAGAGCAGCAAACCGCGGCCAGTGGGAGCTGCGATTGTCCGAACCTGCAGACACGGCAGGTAAACAAACCAGCCCGGCCTGACAGGGGCTTTCCCTGACAGGCCACGTGCCAAAGGATGCCGATCCCTGTATATATATCTACAGTGTTTACATGGTGATGTTTCCCCAAGACTTCTTCAGTCAGGGAGGAAAGGTTCAGTCATGGTGTGTAATAACCTCAGAGATCCACTGCAAATAAGTTCCTTGCTTCCTACTGGCTATAGGTCTTCCCCCTGCCCTCCTCTTGTGGCTCCATGGTAGCATTGGGTCCATTGAACTCATTGCTACAAACCAAATCCCCCTCCCTCACTCAGGGAGAGCTCTGAGCAAAAGTAAATGTAGCTTGAGACTGCAATAAAGTTTCCATGAGTTCCAGGGAAGCTGCAATATCAACAATTAACTTGTGCACATGAAGGATCCCCTGCAAACAGCTCTGGATTCCAAATTTCTAAAAAGAGTACTTGAAATTAGTTCTTCCTTTGTATACCTTTCAAAATGTGAGTTCACATTTCTGTTGTCGTCGTCCCCCGCCCCCCATGAGATTAGTGTCATCTCTGTTGAATGATGACATTAAAAATAACTAAAGCTGTGTGTCACAATGCAAATCTGCAAATTTTAAGTTGGTTGACTCAAACTTACTCTGCATACACATCTTATGTATCCATTGCTTCGACTACATAATTTGAAATATATATATTATTCTCCTTCTGCAATGTATGACCCACCTGTATGAGTTAGAGATTTGCAGAGAGATTGACGTTAGAACATGGTCCTTAAGTAGTAACTGAACTTCAATTAGTAAATTTACTCTTGCATTCATTGTAGGGAAATATGCCAACAAACTTTTAGGACCACTGTTATGGTCTTTTGTTGGATTAATTACCTTCCTTGCGCACGCACACACACACACACGTAGACACAGTGATTGTGTGCAAACTGCGCGCCTAAGTTATTTGAAAAGCTGGCCAATGAAGTATTACCATTAGGCTTTAGAGCTTATATTAAATTAAGAGCAATGAGAACAGTTTGTGCCTCCCTTAGAACTGTTGTTACAGGCTAAAACTGCATTACATCATTTCACATTGAAAATTTTAAAATCATAAATCTACAAGTTTAATTTTCTTTTCCTTAGCAGTACAAATAATAAGTCTGACACTGCAGTTTAGGTGTTAGAGGTGACATTTACTGCTGAAGGAGGAACACAAAATCCTAACTGTATTTAAGGACCTTAGTTGCCAGTGGGACAAATTAGGACCATTTCAGCATAAATGCACTGAGGGGGAAAAGGGTGGTAAGGAGAGGGTACCTTGAGCACCATGCTGGTGTACATCAGCACATGAGGGAGTCTTAATTCATCTATGCTGGGGAGCTTGTCTAAGGAAAGGGTGTAGTAGTAAGAGAAAAGTTGCAGCTTGTGGCATAGGTTTGTTGAGTGGTACTTGCAATTATGTACAGCCCATTGGTTTGCTAATTTTATTTTGGACGTTACAACAGGATTTGTAAGTGTTTGTTGTTCTTTCTGAGTCTCCCACCTCTGTAGTAGTATTACTGTCCTTTGCTCTCATCCCTCATGGTCTCAGTGAGGAGTCTTTTGTAATAGGAGGATGAGAGGAACAATGGTCTGCTGGTTAGGATGCTAGCTTGGGACTTGCAAGATGCCAGGTATAGTTCCTTGATCTTCCAGAGATGTCCTTTGTGACCATGGACAAATCACTTAGTCTGTCTGTGTCTCGGTTTAACATCTGAAAAGTATGACAATAGCACTTTCCTACCATACAGTGGTGGTGTCAGGATAAATACATTAAAGCCTGTGAGACACTCAGATCCTATGGTAAAAGGAAGCATATAAGTACCATTTGTGCAGGTTAGAGACATCTTGGTTGGCTACCATATTTGTTTGCCTTTCTTTTGACAAGGGTGGATGAGTCAGGAGATTGAGAATTGGTGTTGGGTGGGTTTGTTTTACATGAGTGGGAATGGATGTACCTTTTACTCAGTTCTGGGGGCATCTGCAGGAGCACCTGTTCATGCCAACCCCTTAGAGGCAGATAAAACAGTGCGGGTGCCATGTTGGCAGCTGAGTTTCTATCATGATGCATGGCAAGATCTAAATAATACGGTTTGTCCCACCCAAGAGCAATGATCTATTGAACATGTGCCATCCTGCTGTGCTTCCAAGAGGAACTTTTGCTTTAAGATTTTGTTGGTGTACAGACCTCTGCATATAAATTGAGTCACCTAGGATGTTAGTCGCTGAATACTTCAAATACACAACATTTCGCTTTTGAGGGTATATCTACACTGCAATAAGAGACCTACGGCACAGCTGTGGCTGACTTGGGTCAGTTGATTCAGGTTCACGAGACTCTGGCTGTGGGGGGTAAAAATTGCCGCGTAGGCATTTACAAGGCGGTCCAGGCTCTGAAACCCCTAAGGATGGAGGATCTCAGAGCCCAGGCTCCAGCCCAAGCCTAAATGTCTCCACTTCAGATTTTAGCCCCACAGCCTGAGCCCCCCATGAATCCTACTCAGTTGACCCAGTTCTGAGACTCCATGTCATGGTTTTGGACTACCATATAGACGTACCTAGAGATAATAGTCTATGGTCGGGAATAGGCATAGAGATGGGACACACATTTGCTTGACTTAATTATATGATTTAATTTGAAATTCTTTTTAGGCACAGTGTATGCATACAAGTATCAGGGCATCCAGTTTTCAGAAGAAAGTTTGTTTTTACTTTGTACAACCTAAGGTCATCAGTCTCTTGCTACTTGGTTCTATGTATCATTTCTGATTGATCCATGATAGACTGTCATCTAGCTGTTTTTATTTTTGAGACATTTAGTTTTGGATGAGGAACAAGTGGCTTAAATTCAATATGGGTAAGACTGAAGAAAGCATTTTGAGGAACATATGTATTTTTTATGAGAGCCTGTTTATTCATGGAATGAGGCAGCTGCCTGTGAGACAGGTTCATAATTTAGGAGTTATTTTGGATCACCGTCAGCATGTTTCAGCAGTTCTCTAGAATGACTGTTATCACTTCCTGGTTGAATGTAATACCCATTTTTTTCCTCCAGATCACTCTTGTCATTCATGATTTGGAGAAACATATTTCCTTAGATGTGATGTAATGCTTAAGCTTGATCATTTCCATCCATTTTTTGAACAAATAGAGCAGAGATCAAAATTAGTAGTGACCTGAGGCTGTCACTCTACATGGCCATTGAAAATGTATTAGTTTGTAGTCCAGTGGTTTAGAAGTAAATATCACAGCTATCACTGAACAATTTAAGTAGAAAATTTAATCAAAAGACCCCCAGATCCGATTTTATGCCACAGTCAGAATATTTGCAATAGTGTCAAATAGCAAGTTTAAGTTAACATTGTTTCATTTGCGTAGGAGACAGAGTTTGGAGATCTGTTGCATTATAAATAGTATTAGCTGGCTAATATCTTCACCATCACATGGCATGTTTAAAATGTTAGTTTTGATTATACAGTGCTTACACCTGTATTGTAAAATGTGTTGATTAGCATATCAACTTCTCATGATTGATTATTGTTTGAAGACTGAAATTTTCACATGGCTCATAAGATTGGCTCAAAATTCAATGTTGTTTTAACTACTAACAGAAGATCTACCTAGGCTGATAGCTGTGGTTGCAATCTTCTCACCACATTACATAGATATCTTGGTAATACTGATATTATTCATAAGGACTCCCTCCAAAAGGCTCTAGGCAATGTACAGCCAATTTAAAACTCCCCACAGTACAATAAAAACACTTAAAATTCTCCTTTTAACATTCATACATGGGGGGAAATAAATGAGGAAGTCCAGTATAAAAGAGAGAGGGGAAAAAAGGAATGAGGAAGAAAGGTAATAAAGATGGACTAACACAGACTTCACCTGGAGCACGTTCCACCAGCTACAGCCAACCAAAGTACATTAATGATCACCTAAGGAATGAATATGGGATTCCTAAATGGTAGATAGTGTATGAGTACAAGTAATTATCAGGGTCAGGTTCAAGGATGTCTCTAATACAGAAAAGGTCTATACCATTATGGGCTTTGTAAACCAACAATGCCAGCTTTATAGTAATGCCATTATTTTATAGGCAGACAGTATAAGGAAAACGGAAAGGCCAATATGCTCATAGTACTTCAAGTCTGGACACAAATGTGCTGTTTCATTCTGAACAAGCTCAAGCAATTAAAAGACTATATGAAGTAGGAATTTCAAATATTTTTCAAAATTTGAGCAAAATCCATGGACCTGTGGTTTTTAAGCCATTAATAACTCAGAAACATCTGAAAGAAGACATTCTAAACTTGGTTTGACTTTGGTACATCTCATTCAACCTTAAATTGCTAAAACACCTTTCCTGCAGACCTCCTAAAAAGACTAGGATTGCAGCCCTGTTGTTTGACTGTGAAAGAAGGTCCACAGATTCTTTCTAGTAGGTCTTCAGCCTGTTGTAACTCAGGGTCCGTGTTAGACTTGTCAGTGTCTGGCAGACAGACTTTCATTCTACTTCTTCAGCTACATTCACTCTTTCCCCTATCTGCACCTACAAAAAAATGATGCTTTTATTATTTAGCTTGATTCTAAGCTTCTTACTGGAATGGAACTTGCAACTTTTTCCAAGCTGAATAGATGTACATTTCTTTCTTTTCTTTTCACTTTTCCTGTTTTTAGTTTTGTAAAGCAAGAAAACTAATGATAATGTGACGTTAAGGTTGAATTATCAGGCACTCGAAAGTCAGGAAGTTCCAATTGCTTCTGCAGTATTAATTCAGCTGTGTTTCATGTCCTGCATTTTTATGGCGTATACCTTTCACGGTAGAAACATATTTACTTTAAATCAAGAGAAACTTGAAGATATTGTCTCTATATATGTAACATAGCAGAGTTAATGTTGTAGGAGCAATGGGGGGGGTGTGTGTGTGTCTGTGTGTCTGTGTGTGTGTGTACACACATGCATATATATGTACTATTTAGGAGGGAGGTGTTCAGATACTATGTTGATGGAGAACGTTATGAAGTCCCCTAAGATAGATCTTCTGTTTCTCTTGGTTTAATTTTCCTCTTTTCTATACTTTTGAGTTCTTGATATTTCAGACTTAATATTAATTATTATTTCATTTTTGTCCTTGATTAAATGCTATGTATTTTAAAGGAAACAGAGATTTAAAACAAACATTGTCTATCACAGCATAGTTAGCATTATGAGTGCCACTTTTATTGGGAATCTCAACTTCTTTTATCCAATGTAGAACTAACACATTTACACGTGCCCCACTGAGCCAGAGATGTGGTACCTCAAACTTAAGTCTCCAACCCCAAATTTTATCTTTGGGGGATAATTAGGTCCTTAGTGGAGTTACCTTTATAGTAGTGTCCAGTAACAAGGCCCCCAACTCCATCAGTAACTGCACCAACATTTGGCTTGCTCCAATCGCTTCTTATTAATTCAGTGTCAGATTTTACGGTGCTGGGCTAACATTTTCATCTTCATAAGACAAGGGACCCTGCTAACAAAATTATGATGATAAAAGATAAGCGATTCACTAAGATTCTTCTATAGTGTCAAACAACCAGCCAAAGAGTCAGGGATAAAACACTTGTTATTAGCAGCCTGCCAGTTCCCCAACTAGCATATCCAAACTAAATGATACCCATACTGGGGCACAGAGGACAGGGATGAATGTGGGAACAAGATCTGATTAATTTTCCTTGAGAAAAAAATTCCTTCTCAATCTCAAATGTGGCATTCAGTGATATATCATGTGCAGCTGAGCAAGGATTAAATTGACTAAACCTTAGCATGCAATGTGCCTCTGAACCAGTCTCCCATTATGTATGCTAAGAGGACCAGTATGGTACCAGCAGAAACCTGTGAAGAAGAATGTTCAAGGAGGAACTGGGGTGAAGGAGAGAGATATTTTACTGCTGACATCAAGGGAGCAATTGGCCATTCAGTCCTGTGACAGACCAGTGGTCTCTGAACCACTATTTGCAGGCTGGCATATCATGTGCAAAATATTTCCTTTCTTATGGATTGTTATGTTGGGAGCTCTTTCTAGTGCCATCCTGACAGAGGCCACATCAACTCATGCATTCAGCATAGGCAAGAACCTACGTTTTGTCATTACATTAAGCTCCATAATATCACAATAGCTTATAGCCTCGTATAGAAATGTTACACTTTTTCTCTTGCATATGATTGGACATTAAGGTCTATAGACAGAATCCAACTTCTGTTAAAATCTAGGGAAAGAATCCCGTTGACTTGACTTCAGTGGGAGTTGGTCAGGTCGTATAAAAGTAGATAGCCTAGACATATTTTTGTTAAAGAAGATAGAGGCAAATTTACACACTACTTAAATCAATAATTAGCACTTCATGTTTTTAAAGCCCTCTACAAATATTAATTAATCCTCGCTAAACTTGTTGTGAAGCAGGTAAGAAAACATCACCTTATTTATTTGATGGGTAATTGAATCTGATTAGTGGTGGGTTGCCCAAAGCTGCAGAGGGACTGCTTAACAAAGCTGAGATTTATAACTTAGGAGTTCCTGGCTCTCAGCCCTGTGTTTTTAACACTGTACCCAGGCCTTTATAGACTTTAAGGTCACAAGGAACTGTCATGATCATCTTTCAGAAGATGTAGTATTTTATTTTTATTAGTATCTTCCTATAATCTGCTTATGAGTAAAACTGAATAGATGTATACGTGTAGCTCAGGGGTTCTCAACCTTTCTGACCCTGACCCCCAACATGCTATAAAAAACTCCACGGCCCAACTGTGCTACAACAACTAGTTTTCTGCATATAAAAGCCAGGACCAGCATTAGGGGGTAGCAAGCAGGGCAACTGCCTGGGGCCCCACGCCACAGGGGCCCCCAGGAAGCTAAGTTGCTCAGGCTTCGACTTCAGTCCCAGGTGGAAGGGCTCAGGGCCCCAGGCTTCAGAAGTGGACTTCGGCTTTCTGCCCTGGGCCCCAGCGAGTCTAACACTGGCCCTGCTTGGAGGACCCCCTGAAACCTGCTCCAGACCCCTGGTTGAGAACCACTAGTATAGCTGACTGTATTGTTTTCATGAGTTTGTATTTAATCTAGTAAGAAGAACATGAAAGAAAGCCTTTTGGGTGTGGGGAATTAGACTAAAAGGAAATATCATGATGTAGACTCAATAATGGCAAGTTTTATTAGTCAGAGAGATGATACAAAACGTTTTACTGGACCATTTTTATCTTTTTGGGAGCTGCTGTTCAATTTCAGAAATCAGTAATTTCCATTCATCCTTTTAAAATACAAAATACCATTATTTTCTTATTTTTAGAACTTTTAAATTTTCTGTAATAGTTTTGATTACTCAAATGTGATGAGTATAGACTTATTATGGGGAACTGATCAACCTTTGGGTTCATCAGCTGGCATCTACCTAGGGTGAGCACCTTTTCAAAATGCAAAAAACAGGACATATGCAGGAGCCCCACCCCTTCCATGGCCCGATTGCCTGCTCTTGTCTTCCTCCTGAGGCCCTGCTCCCTGGCCAGGCTGGAAGCGAGAACCAGGCAGTGGTAAGATCTGCCCAGGGAGCCTGGGCTGCTGAGAAGAGCCCCGGACCCCTCCGCCTGCCCTAGACGGGGGCTGGAGTACCCAAGAGCAGCTCCTGGCCTGTGTCCCCACCCCGCCAGGGCACATCGCCCAGGGCAGGTGGAGGGTCTGAGACTCCAGGGCTCCCCACAGCGGCCCGGGCTCCCTGAGCGGCTCTTACTATTGTCCGGTTCCAGCTTCTGGCTGGGCTAGAGGCAGAGCCTTGGGAGGGAAGAGGAAGTGCAGGGGGCAGGGCCTCATCGTGAGAGGGGGCTAAGGTCCACCTCAGTGTCTTCCCCACACCCACTAGGAAGAGGCTAGCGCCACGCCAAGCATCGGACAGGTGCAGATCAGCACCGCAGAGAATGTGAGACAACTGCTGTCTCTGTCATCCAGCCCACGCCCTTGAAATGTACGTTTTGGGACTGTCCCACCCAGTTAGGGACAGGTAGTCACCCTACAACTATCCCAGTCCTCAGAAGTTCTGGAACCCAAATTATTTATTGAATGAAATGATCAATGCGCTAGTCACCTTTCTTTGAAAAGCGAACAGTGTTCCTGTTTGGACACCAGTTATGGAAGGACTATCACTAAGTGGTCACAGAGTTGCCTTTTATTTACCCGGGGACTCCTCAGGTCCAGAACCAGGACATCTGAGGACAAAACAGCTGCATATGCACATGTCCAGTTTTACATATTTTATTAACTAAACTAAGGCAAGCAAAAGCATAAAATAAATACAAATCAGATAAAAACAAATCAAATAAAAATAAAGTGGATTAATATAAAATCAACAAATTAACCTAATTTTCAATTTGATGAAACAGTATCAAATAAGCCTACAATACCTTATAAGCTCTCTGTAATTTGGGAAAGCAACAGTGTCATTTAACTGTCGTTCCCAAAAGTAACAGAGCACTCTCAATCTGAATGCCCTTTGATTATATTTATGTTCCAGTCAAATAGGGTGATGAAGGGTTGGTCAGATCACTTTGAGGTTGAAAGCTAATGTTGACACTACTGCTCTGATGCCAATTAAGACATCATACCCAGATTATTGGTTGTTAAGAAATAGCCAATCTCCTTCCCCCAGCATAGGGTAACATGTAATATTCCAATACAATTCAAGATGACATAGCTTATTGCACCTAAAATTCAAATGACACATTTAGGTGAAAATAACATAGTTTTTCAGGATTAAACATAAAACTCCTAAATCATGAAATACGTGCTTGTGTGATCTTTTAGGCAGCAAAGTTGTTTAACCTAAGGCTGTTTTAGGTAATTGAGGAACAATTCTATAAGAGCCTTTCTCAGATTCTGTGGGTTCTGTCCACGCACAGTTCTAGACACACATGCATGCACACATGCTTACTAATAACGATTTGGTGGAGCTTTTAAAAAAAAGTGTGAATGATAGGGTAGAGGTGTCCTACTACTATAAAAATTGGAAAAGAACACAAAACCAAAAAGGTTGATTCTTCGTGTGGTTATTACTTTTGTTTGTTTTGTTTCATTGAGATTCAGGAAGATTAGTCAGTGATTTTTATCAACTCAGATGTTTTAATGCTGGCTGGCTAGAGGTTACTTGCTTGTAGATGTCAAATATTAGACTTGCATGTGATGGACTCCCACCCCTCTGTAGCTGTAAGGGAGGGTGGAGAAAGTAGCAGTCTCCTTGTCAGGCATGATGGTATTGCATGGCCAGCAACCAACTGTGGTAGCAGCATAACATAGGAAAGTAAGCAATGGCTTATTTTTCATCAGTTTTTCAAGATGATTGCCTCACTGGTTCTTCCCCTCTCCAATTCTCTGGGTGAATCAGAATAGGGTAATTCACTTGGCAAATCAAAATGAGGCTCATTCCTTCTGATGTTATTGGCAAACCCCAGTAGGGGGTTGATTAGATCACCTTTTGCAAACAAAGAACCTTACCACTCCAATAATTTCAGGCTTAGAAAGTCAGTGGATCCAAAAATATATCAAGTCAGTCAGCAGATACATAGGTACGTTGAGACTTTTGAAGTAATTGATGAGTCGACATCCTACAAAACTCTCAACTCAGAAATAATTAAAACCTTGAAAGCTAGCAAATAGTATTTTCCTATGATTTCAGTTATATGTTCACTCAGTCATGCACATAGAGGGTTAGGGTTCATGCAACTGTTCCTTATTCTTTAACTATTCATGTTCTACAGACAGATGCCTATAGCGTCACAATATTATGATTCAGTGGTTCTGTGTTGAACAGCATTTTTTGACTGACAAAATTTGAGTGAAAGGTTAAATTTTAACTAAGGCAGAGCAAATATTTTTTTCCTAAAATAAAAATTTGAGGGTTCAATTTGTATACACAGACCTGTCTGCCTCTCACAAATGAATACTTTTAGTTTAACTTAATAAGAAAATAGCGCTACAGTAGTGACACCAATTAATATTTCCCTATTTAACTCTTTTTTCCATTGCTAATAAAAAGTCTCAAAAAATACTGGTTATGACTAGAGTCACTAAATGCCTCAATTTCTCATGCCTAATATCATCCCAAAAGTTATATTGTTAAAAGTATTATGACACTCTAGTAACATGTTTGAGTTATCTAAAAGTTATTAGCCTTTCATCTAAGAATTTTATTTTTTTTTCATTCAGCAGCTGTAAGCACTTTGTTTTTAAAGCTTGACATGTACGGAGATATGTTTAGGTTTTAATTCAAAGCCTACAGAAGTCAATTGGAGTTTTTACCAGAGCTTCAGTGGAAAAAAGCTCAACAGGTTGTGGTGTTTTAAATTTAAATATTTGCAGATATTTGAAAGACCAGATTTGAGTGTGTTTCTTTTTCGTTCTGCGAGCTGAAAATGTTTTTGTTCACAAGGATTGAGGGGACTTTGATAGCTATCATTCTGGAGTTTTATAGACTTTCTAAATAATTTTTGATGGCAAGATCTTGTACAAAACACATTTTGATTAGCTAACTTTAAATAACCAATTCTCATTGAATTTCTTGCTGCTTAAATTGCAAACTCTGTTAATCAAAATAGAGTTTAAACAGGAAATGTACTAAGTAAAATATATTGGTTTTATGATATTTACAAAGTTTTTAGTAATTGATGGTTTCATGATGTTTACAAAGCTCAAATAAACAAATTTAACATAGGAATGTTCATTTAAAAGGAATCATTCAATTAAATCACAGTAAAGCAGTTTTCTTAATCATGGTAAATGTATACAAAATTTATACTATCACAGGGAGATGATTTTTGTGCTAATATGGAACACTGAATCATTAATACAGGCCTTTAACAGTTTGTCAGTCAAGTGCTGTACCAGTTAAAGTTATGTGACTGTCAGTGACATTTCTACCAGTAGAGATTACAGAGTTAAAAATTTTAGAAATATAAACAGGGATTTAGCTATTGACATGACAATTTAATTTTAAATTTCCTTCTCAGACAATAATACATAACCATTTATTTTCCTTTCCAGCATATACACACATGCATAATATTACTACCAAGGACAGCATTAGTGCTGCTTATACTGTTAAAGTAGTGCTATTCTGAACTACTGTGATGAAGCTTCTGCCCCACTTTCAACCCAGTTAAAAGTTTACTTCACTATTGTTCATATAACTTCTGTACTCATATTGACAGCTTGCAAAGGCTGATCTTTCAAAATAGGCAGAAACTTCAGTTCAGGGTGGTATTACAGTAGTAGGCTTTTTCTGATATCACCATGGTCTTCCTTTAGGGGCTCTTCAGAAACAGTTCAAGGAGCTTATATGTGATAAGTCTTACCCTGTTTCCCCGAAAATAAGACATCCTCCGAAAATAAGGCCTACTTACAGTTTTGCCTCTCGTTGTAATATAAGGCATCCCCCCGATAATAAGACCTCCCCGATAATAAGGCATCCACCGATAATAAGGCATTTTTCATTTCTGAAAAATAAGACATCCCCTGAAAATAAGACCTAGCGCATCTTTGGGAGCAAAAATTAATATAAGACACTGTCTTATTTTCGGGGAAACAGGGTAGTTACCAGTAGGAGGAGCGCTTGTGTCTAGCCAAAAAATCTAGTTATTGATCTCTTGTTCTATTTTGATTTCATAATGCTGGTGGGAGGGGAATGGGGATCTGAGCATTGAAGGAGAGTGTTAGAAAAGTGAGGTAAAAAGGAAGGGAGTCAGAGCTGTGCAGTGGGTGACACTTCAGCTCTGTTGCCCAAAAAACCCCACATCAGTCAATTAGTAATGGATAATTATATGTCCCCTGTCACTGTAGTAGCGGAGTGCCTAACAGTCTCACGACATCCCTGTGAGGTAGGAAAGTACTATTGTCCCCATTTTACAGCTGGGGAACGGAGACACGGAATCATAGAATCATAGACTATCAGGGTCGGAAGGGACCTCAGGAGGTCATCTAGTCCAACCCCCTGCTCAAAGCAGGACCAATTCCCAACTAAATCATCCCAGCCAGGGCTTTGTCAAGCTGGGCCTTAAAAACCTCCAAGGAAGGAGATTCCACCACCTCCCTAGGTAACGCATTCCAGTGCTTCACCACCCTCCTAGTGAAATAGTGTTTCCTAATATCCAACCTAGACCTCCCCCACCGCAACTTGAGATCATTGCTCCTTGTTCTGTCATCTGCCACCACTGAGAACAGCCGAGCTCCATCCTCTTTGGAACCCCCCTTCAGGTAGTTGAAAGCAGCTATCAAATCCCCCTTCATTCTTCTCTTCTGGAGACTAAACAATCCCAGTTCCCTCAGCCTCTCCTCATAAGTCATGTGCTCCAGACCCCTAATCGTTTTTGTTGCCCTCCGCTGTACTCTTTCCAATTTTTCCATATCCTTCTTGTAGTGTGGGGCCCAAAATTGGACACAGTACTCCAGATGAGGCCTCACCAATGTCGAATAAAGGGGAATGATCACGTCCCTCGATCTGCTGGCAATGCCCCTACTTATACAGCCCAAAATGCCGTTAGCCTTCTTGGCAACAAGAGCACACTGTTGACTCATATCCAGCTTCTCGTCCAATGTGACCCCTACGTCCTTTTCTGCAAAACTGCTACCTAGCCATTCGGTCCCTAGTCTGTAGCAGTGCATGGGATTCTTCCGTCCTAAGTGCAGGACTCTGCACTTGTCCTTGTTGAACTTCATCAGGGTTTTTTTGGCCCAGTCCTCTAATATGTCTAGGTCCCTCTGTATCCGATCCCTACCCTCTAGTGTATCTACCACGCCTCCCAGTTTAGTGTCATCTGCAAACTTGCTGAGAGTGCAGTCCACACCATCCTCCAGATCATTAATAAAGATATTAAACAAAACCGGCCCCAGGACCGACCCTTGGGGCACTCCGCTTGAAACCGGCTGCCAACTAGACATGGAGCCATTGATCACTACCCGTTGAGCCCGATGATCTAGCCAGCTTTCTATCCACCTTACAGTCCATTCATCCAGCCCATACTTCTTTAACTTGGCGACAAGAATACTGTGGGAGACCATATCAAAAGCTTTGCTAAAGTCAAGGAATAACACATCCACTGCTTTCCCCTCATCCACAGAGCCAGTTGTCTCATCATAGATAAGAATACTAAGAATACTTCTATGCTGCAGGTGTAATTTCTATCTTGGGTAGAAGTACATGTGCTAGCTTTGATCAAGTTAGCTCACTAAAAATAGTGTAAATGGGTGGTGGCTCAGGATAGCCACCAGAATACTATCCTGTCTGAGATTCTAGATATGTATATGGGTGGATAGCCTGGGCTGCTGCCCATGCTGTCCTGCTGTTATTAGCATGCTGTCCTGCTGTTATTAGTATGCTGTCTCAATCAAATCTAGCACATGTAGATCTTCAAGCTGGAGATGACTCCTCCAAGGTGATGTGTAGACATATCCTAGTGACTTGCCCAAGGTCATGCAAGAAATCTGTTCCAGAGCAGGGACATGAACCCAGATTTCCCCAGTCCTAACAACTAGGCCATCCTTCCTGTCATGCCCCAGTCCCCACGTCTGTCCCCATTCAAAAAAATGTCCCCGTGACTCCAGGTTAGTCTCTGCACTATTCCTACATCCTGTTCCCAGCTTCTTAGCCTATGGGTCCCATGTTGATGGGCAGGCAGAGTGAGGAGAGATGAGAGGTGATGCAGAGGTAGTGTGAAGGGACTAACACTCAGCTAGTACAATCTGTGGCCAAGAATAAACATTGTCAAGGAGGCAGAGGCAGTGGAGGGGGAGAGTTGAGCTTGTGGTAAATGGGAGTGCTGAGAATTTTATTTTTAAACCAGGAAAATGGCATGCCTAAAAAAAATTTAATGCAGAGTTAAGATTGCCCATTGGTGCCTAGTGGCCTTCCAGAATGTGGAGAGTAGGAAATACAAAGTTAAGGTAATTGCCAATGGCACATGGGGCTGGGGGTGCTGGCCGGAGTGAGGAGAGCATTGGACTAGTTTGGGCAGGGTCATGGCTGGGGAAGTCTGATTGGAGGGAGGGCAGGCCCCAGCTGGAGTCGGGGGAGGGACATAGTGAGAGTGTGGGACTTGGCCGAGTGTACAACTCGGCATACGTAATAAAAGAAGAACACGACCCTCTTGTAAGCTGTTGTCTGTGCTATGAGTATCAGCTTCAGAAGGTGCCAGACAGCAAGGAGTAACTTTTATGTCCTAACACCTTCTAAAGTGATAATGGCTTAACGGGATGGGAAGGAAGAAGGTTAGCTGGAATTGTTGGTATGGAGGGAGACAATGGGGGAGAGAGAGGGTGAGATACACCAGTCATGGAATAAAATTGTCATGGATTTGGGACATAGACTACGTCTGTGATTTCTCTCTCCCTCTTGTCCACAACTCCACTTTCCAAACATTTCAAAGCACAAACATTATCACTATTCCAGTATAACAAAGTGTATAGGAGTGGGGAGGACCGATTAAGAATCACACAGCATCTTTTATCTTTAGTCTGCCACTGTACCCCTTCAATCACAAACATATAATTGCAACAGCTTAGATGATCACAAACTACAAACAAACCACCTTCTTTCTGTGGGGAAAAAAAACGAGAAGATTGACAAAATTTATAGTCACAGGGTTCAGGTTGCTTGATGGTATTTTGTGCCCTGTCAGCATGTTGGATTCAGCAGAACTCCAACTTCTGAAAACCTGCAAATACAGAGTTAACCTTAACACCAATATAACCTTAACTCCGTCCTCTTAGAATAATGATCCAGTTCACCTATACTCACACTCCAAGTACATAACACTCAGTGAGTAGGGCACATGACCACTGTAGGACAGAATCTAATTCCTTCTCTTTACTAAGGCAAAATGTGTGTTTCGGTAAGTTGTACTAAACAGAAGCTACCTATACCTAACCTACTCTACAGAAACAATACCACACCCACTGAAGTTTACAACTTCCTCATCCTTTTTTACAACCTCTTTACCTGTCTACCACTGTACTTCCACTTATCCATCATTAAACCCACAGACCACTCTTGCATCATGTCTGGCTATTGATAATCCCCTTGGCAAGAAGATCCCTGTGTATCACTACTGCCACAACCTATAGAACTCAGTGCTGAAATGAGGCTAATCCTTCCACCATTCAATATAGCTACACCTAAACCAGTGAACACAATTGGGTTCATGCAGTTAATTGCCGGCTCCAGGAAGTGGGGCAGAGTTAAGGTTGTTTTGGCATGCATCTTTGCTCTGGAGTTCCTGGTTTTCAGAGGTTTGAGTTTTGCTGAGCTTATTTATGTTCCAGAAGACACAAGATACCACTGGGCAACCCTAGTTTTATGTTAATGAAGTATCTGGTCAGTTGATATTGTTTTAATTGGCATGGTAACATTACTCATCAATGGCAAAGTTACATGAGAGTTATTATACGTTTGTTGATACACCTCTACCCCAATAGAACGCTGTCCTCAGGAGCCAAAAAATCTTACCACGTTATAGGTGAAACCGCGGTATATCGAACTTGCTTTGATCCGCCAGAGTGCGCAGCGCCCCCCTTCCCCCCGGAGCGCTGCTTTACCGCTTTATATCCGAATTCGTGTTATATCGGATTGCATTATATCAGGGTAGAGGTGTCCCTTATACCAAACCATGCAATCATATATTTCCTCTGCCATGTATTTCACAGAAAAATTATTTTAGCAATATTAAGGAGGATGAGGTATTTTGTGTACTGTTTTTCAGATCCCTCAATTTTGAAAGCCATGCTCACATGGTACCAGCTGTACAAGGCTCACAGGACTCCTAAAAACTTCTAAAATTTACTTAAAATAGCTTTTCTCTAAATAATAAAATTGTAATTTTAAAGCCTAATATCTCAAATCGTACTAGAGCTAGCAACGAGTGTTTCAATCATGTGAGCACTGTATGCTGGGTTGGTCCCCCTAACTACTGGAAAGGCCACTATTGGGGCTTACAGCCATTTTTGCACACATACCACCTCTTAAAAGTGATCTTCAGTCACAATTGAGGATCAGGGCCTACATTTTTAATATTTTACACCAGGGACTGAATTAGTATTATGCATTATTATATGGTTACCTGTAAACTCTTGTCTTGACTTATGAAGAAAAATTTAAAGAGATAGTTTGGCTAAGAAACTGAAATGGGAAGACACAACAGCCTACACATATAAAAAATTGTAAACACTGAAGATAACGATGAAATATTTAGGGTGATATAGGGGGTTATAGATAGAAATAAAGGGATGAAATTACTTAAGGTTAAGGCTGAATGTCAGGAAAAACACTACTAACTTTTTCCAACTTTGGTGCCTACAATTAATAATATTTAGTTATGTGAATAAGTGGCCTGATATTTCAGGTGCCTAGATATGGATTTAAGGGCTTAATTCTATGCACCTAAGTTGGAAAATATTGTCCATACTGCTTAAATTCTGCTAAGCTTTACAGAGCGAATGGAAGTCACAATCTTTGTGCTTGAAGAGTTTAAAATATATAGTTCTAATCCTGTAATCTGATCTGTGTTGTGCACATGTTGGATCCTATTGACTTCTGTGACTCTACGTGAGCATAAGGGTCTACCTGTCCAGATCAGCTCAATTTTAGACATGATGCAATGAGTAAGAGCAATGAATAGTTAAATTGAAGGTGAGGGGAAGAAAGGGAGGACAAGGTTGAAGGTGTTAAAATGACCTTGTGGTTTTCTTGGGTTTCTTATATGCATGTCTTGACCATGCTAATGTTTAATTTACTGTAGGGAACAAACCTTCACCAGCAGGAAAATAATCTGGGTCTTTCCTATTTGTAACTTTTATGATTCTGTTAAGGTTGGGGTAATTTTAGAAAGGAAAGATGTATGGCAGTACATTGAGGATGTGCCTGTGGCCTGTTGAAGAAACACTTGTCCACAGATAACAGGCAATGACATAATACACTAGCAGAACTGTTAAAGCTCTTGATTAAAGTAATATGTTTTTTAGAACTGAACAGTTTATTTTTTTCAACAAAATATTTTCGACTGTAGCCCAATCTATGAGCTGTTCATTAATTATATTGATTACTTAATAATTTCCAGGTATCACTCTGAGGTTTGACAGGTTCTTGTCCCAAGATCAGACCCAGTATTTTTTAAACTTATTGTTTAGTTCGGAAGCTTGTTGTGCACAATTGCAACACTCTCACTTTAGGAACCCTTATGTATTTATAATAGTTTATTAATACATTTAGCAAAGTCACAAACACTCTAACCCAGCAAGGTAAATTGAGATAATACAGACTGTACATCTGAACGTCCATATACTCAGACCATACCTTGCAAAACAACCTGAAATGTTAGCCATTACCTTTCTCATCGTCATAAGTGGCAATCATCCTGGCACCTCCCAAGGGCTACATCTCTTCTCCTGCTCACAGGCTGGGCTACAACTTTTATAATATGTTACGCTGATGTCACTGTGTCTACTGCATATTCAGCAGGGGTTTCTCCCCTGCTCCTTATTTGTATTTCCTCACCCTACTAATGTTGGGGTGCCCTTCTCCTATAATTTAGTATACTAATGATCTCAGCTTATCATATACGTCAATTTGTTGCCATGGCACTCTTGTGGTCAAACATCCTCAGATATTCCCATCCTAAGATAGCCAGAAGTTGGTGTTAGCTCATGTTCCTGTGATTGGCTGGTGTCGTTTTGGTCAAACTTTCCCCTTAAACACTATTGTCAGTTCCTCAAAATTAGGGGTGATCATAAGGCCATTTATCTGTGCCAGAGTTTTCATAGGCCCCAAGCCTTATGCTAGCTGCTGAAGCCAGTGTCTTACAGAATACAGACCTGTGGGTGCCTTGCGTTACTGTTGAATAAAATAAATGCTAAAGCTAGCTCTATGGGCTACAGGACACATAGATGCTTTTAGATCTATAACTCTCACCGTCTGCATCTCTGTAATTTTTTTCTTTAAAAATTGGTGATATCAGCATTTAGCTATGTATCTCCACCGGCATAAGATTATTTCAAATCAAGTTTGCTGTGGTGTTCAAACTTCGATTGTGAGCTAAAATTACAAATGTTTGCAAAGATATTGTCCCTTTGAAAAGTTCTTTCGGCACTCAGTCTTGATCTATTGGCCATCTTGGTAGGATTTTTTTTTTTTTTTTTTTTTTTTTTTTTTTGCCATACATCTCTTTCCTTCCCATCCCTGATCAGCAAATACTTATTAGAAATGCTGGCCAATAATTCTGAAAAGATTCATAATAAATTGAAAGATATATTTTAGGTGTTAATGATAAAAATGGACACTTGTATCTAAATTTAGTATTTTAGTTGATGAGTTGTTGTCAATGGTGCTCTGACTGACCTAAGTAAAGAAGAAGGTTATCAGCTCAGATAAAATGTCATTAAATACTTTGTTCATTAAAAACAGAGAAGCAATGTTTAGTTGTAGATCATAGAATGGAGTACTATGAAAACCATGTCAAAGCTTAGAAACATTTGGATCCTTTGAGTCCCTGTAAAAGGTAGCTTCCTGAGCTTGCAGATCTTATTGAAAACAAAATTCCTTCTTGATAGGCCTTAAATACAAAACAGGGTCAATGTCCATTGAATGCTGTTATCAAATCCAAAGAGGGAAGATGGACATCTTGGAGTAAGAGCATAGGGATCACAATATTATCTGAGAGAATCTAAGTAGCAGCTAGCAAAAAAGAGAGAGATGATAGTGGGCATGATATTTGGTGCTTGTTTCATGGATTACAATTTCAAAGAGCTGTATAAACATTAACTAATTAGTGGTCGGATATCAATGCTGTTTGTTACTTATCTCAGCCCCGTGAATCTTCAGAATATATTTTTAATAATCACATAGTGTAAACAAACTGTTTTTCCATTCCTCCACCCCCCAAAAAAACCCTTATATTTGGATAGAGATGAACGTTAAAAATCATACTTAATTGTAACATATATTAATACTGTAGTTAATATATTTCCTGCAATATATTATAAATAGCATTTTAGAATTTCAGTTTTCGTAACTTAAAAGTGGAATTTACACTATTTGTTTATCTTTTGCAGTTCTCTGAATTTTTGGTCAGTATGCCAATTAGTTTAACCTGAAATTTATAGTCATTGTCTAGTTAATTTAATTCTAGGTTCTCCTGTACTAGTAACTGGGTATAATTGTGCAGGGTAGTGATGTAACTTTTGGTGATAATACACTGCATTTTTCCTACTTACAAAGGTTGAATCTGCTTTAAGTGCAAAATTCAATTTTACCTTAACTATGGAACTCCAGCTAAATCCTCTATAACATCTTTTGGTGGTCTGCTGTAATAAAGACATTCAGTCCAACTCTTCCCTATAGAAATACATAAAGAACGGTGCAGATACATTTCTTTGTGCAATCCGTACATCACAAATTTGTACATATTTGAACATTCTGTGGCTTTGTGCATATCTCCTTAAAATGTTTATACTTGAATTTCAAAAGTTTGATTTTTTTTTCAAACACTTATCATTCTCACCCAACACTATGCAAATTTTTTTTTTTTTACTTTTCAAAAAGGTAACATTTGAAGAGTATTCGTGGTTTTATATTTAATTTTTTATCTGGTTGAAAGCATTCTTTTTTTCACTCTTTGATACAGTGGTTATTATTTAAATGCTAAAATTTACTGTTTGAACGTAATTAGTATTAGTGTGCTTTCAAACAATAAATGTCAGCACTAAAATGGTAATCAGTATATCTCAAAATCAACCAAAATTAAAACTTTTACCATTTGGGCAGCTTTTAAAAAAGTTTAAATGCCTGAAAATGGAGGATGAAGTTGAAAATAGCCGCTCAGCAGCTAAAGTATTCATTACCACAACTGTATTAAACAGTCTTTAATTTGATCTCCAATGGGGTGGGGTGGGGGGTTATTATTAAAAGAACTGATGTCATAGTTGTTTTAGGCAGAGGCTGCCTTGGAGCTATAAAATACTGTTAGGATGATATCAGCTAACACAAGTCAGAGGTGAATGTACTTGAAACCTTCTAAACAGTGAAAAAGAGCATCATATGTATCTAGAGAGAGACATATTATATTGTAGATCACATGACACTTGTATAATTTGAAAAAAATTTCCTGTATCTTGCTTGTTCCTAAAAGTAAAAATTAGCTAATTTCCCTCACCCTTCCAATTATTTCTTTATCTGTGTGCCAATTTTCAGAGGAGCATCCCAAATTATCACAGGATTTGGGTTGGTGGTTGAATCATAAAGTTGGGAGACAGAAGTTCTAGGTTTTTTTCCAATGTCTGCCACTTGCTCACTGTGTGAGATTAAATAAGTCATTTAACAGCTCTGCCTCAGTTTTCCCTCCCTAAAATAAGTACAATATCAAACTCACATGATTATTGTGAAAATTAAATATCTAATGTATTTCAGATTACTCAGAGATCCTTGGGGGGAAAAAGGTGAGAGAGAATGCCCAGGTTTTTATTTTACAGATGGAAATTCTACGGGAGAAAGTAACATCTCTTTGGAGCAGTAGTTTAGAGTGTTGGTGCGTCCTCTTCAGGAAATGGTGTCAGTGCTACACCATAGATTTTTGTTGTTGTTTTTGCACCCACCATTGAGAAATACCTAAAAATTATGAAAATGGCTCATTGTTTTATCCTGTGGTCATTTCCTTAAAGTCAACATGGTAGGATACTTTTGTAATAAACCTTCCCAGCTTTCTATGATTCCCACAGCAATGGAAAATTTGGTCAAATTAGATTTCTGTCAGTATGTTGTTGGAGTAGGAATGTCAGATTCATAACTCTGAAGCCTCTTTTGAATCCTTAGAACAAAGATTTCACTAGTGCAGGACCTTGTAGAGTCTCATTTACTTCATTAGATAGTACATAGGAGCTTGGAGGTTGTCCAAATGGATCCTTATGTAGAATCTGGACATAAGTCTCTACCAAAAAAATTACTGAAGGATTAGGTCTGCTCTCTGAAAATTTTTCTATTTTAAACTAATTTTGAAAATATTTAGCAATTTGATTAATTTAAATTCAACACTCCTAATATTCTCTTCTGATAATGTGGATTATTTTAAATGTAAGTATTGCAGTTGTATTCTTCTAGTAAATCTGTAGATTAAATAGATCGTGTTTATGCATAAAAATATCAGTATGCAGCATGTGTATTGTATACTGTTAGCTAATGGAATGCATGCTGCATATTTGTATTTTTTATAAGAGAAGATTTAGAGGTTCCATTCTTAATTTAGCAACTGCCCTCAGATTTAACTTTGGGACAAATTGCAGATGCTTCAGCATTGTCTTCATATTCATTTTTGGGATGTGTGTTTTAAAGTCTGAGTAATGTTTTTGAATCTTTAGAAGTGGAATCTCTAAAATTAACTTTTTTTAGCTTTGTTAAAAATAACCCTTTAGAAACTTTAAACTCTCTTCAAATCATATGAACCTTTCTACATTTTGTAACCATTTTTCCCTTAGAAAAATGTGAACATGGAGACAGTTGTTGATGTCTTGATACTCTATTGGTCATGTTGCAACACTGTGCACTAGCACAGTGATGTCATGATACTCGCTCTGCCCATGAAAGCTAATCTGCACTCTTTTCCTTTGGGCTCCTTACATGTAATGCAGTTTGATATCATTTAACAATCTGTCTTGTGAAAACTATAGACCAAAAGGGTGAGGTGTTCAGTCTTTTAGGTTGATTGGCTAGTAGCAACCCAGTCTGGACTCATGTTGCTTATTGAAAGAAATATATCTCAGTATTAGTTTCTATTTTACATTTTTATTGAAATGTAGGCAAACTAAGACAAAATCAATAAAACATATCACCAGAATTGAACTATTTTTAATTAACATAACTAAACTAAACTAAAAATAAAACACTGTTGAACAAGGTCAAATCAAACCAGTCCATCTCAGTGTTGGATTGAAGTTAAATCATCATATTGGTTCCAAAAATCCTCATGCAATTTAAGGGGGTGTCTGTCTGTCAGGTTATGAATCCGAACTAAAGAGTTTTGCCAAAGGCAATCAAATCCGTAATCTGAATCTGGCTAAATAACACCTAATAATAAAACCAAATTATTATCTAATGTCTAAACTACCCAACCTCAGAGCCACTTACAAACATTGCTTCTTAGATTTGAGTTCTTATGTGGTGACTAACCCTCTCCTACATCAGCAGATACACGTCTACCCCGATATAATGCTGTCCTCGGGAGCCAAAAAATCTTACCGCATTACAGGTGAAACCGCGTTATATAGATCTTGCTTTGATCCGCCGGAGTGCGCCCGCTCCCCCCAAGCGCTGCTTTACCGCGTTATATCCGAATTTGTGTTATATCGGGTCACGTTATATCGGGGTAGAGGTGTATTATAATACAAACTTTAACAGAACATTCCTGATAAACAGAGGTCAACAGCTCTTCTTTACCAGAATTTAACAGGTGACAATCTCAAGTCTCTCTCAAGACTTTTAAATGCAGAACACTTTAATGAGTGTTTGAGACAATATTTAGGGATGTTTAAACCTTGAGAACTTTTTTCTGTCTGGCATCTTCTCCTTGTGGTCCTTTCTGGGTACTTGTATGCACATAGTCACATTATCACTTTCGCACCCCAAAATAAAGAAAATTAAAAAGGTGACATCTACCAGCTTATAAAAATTATGACAAAAATAGAAAAAGTAAAAGCAAGATTTTTAAAATGGTAGGAGGTTCACGTACACTTCCGCACAATCAGTCTTCCAGACTCTTGGGCAGATGGAGCTGGAACAGCAGACGAGAGTCAGGCAGTGGTGTTTGGGACTTTGGCTTTATCTTTACCCCAGCTTATTCCAGGTTTTCTTGAACAAGCTATGAGTCTCTCCAGCTCTCTCAGCTTCCTGAATTGTAGACTACCCTCAGCAAGACAAGATTCTTTCTTTCACTCTCCCATAACAACTCTTGGTCCCCAGCCATCTTATTTCTATTTTGCTTACATACACAATGATCCTCCTAAGCTTTCCTTCAAGACCCTCAAAATCACTTGTTCTCTCCCTCTTCCCTCCCAGAATCCCATATTCGATCTTCCTCTATCCCCAAAATTCTGTATCTTCCAATTGCCCCTTAAGTTCAAATTGTCATTGGACAACCTGGTACAGAAAATGTCTGGGGAGAGAAGTAGTCTGGTACCAAATCTGATTGGCATGATCTCATGGATTGAGTAATAGCTTCTGTTCTCCATCTTATTGCAGAATATTAATATCAGCCACTCTGAACCTGTTGCTTTCCTATCTAGTCAAGCCTAGGAATAGCTAATAGATACCATAAAGCTGAGTGCAATACACACATTTTTTACATCTTGATTACATAGAATCACATGTCAGTGGATGTTGTTGGGCTAAAATATATATGTAAAATAAACACTGAAGTGTATGTTTGTTTGAATCTTTTTTGGGTGCTGTGGACTCAGTAGTTTTTGTGGGGTCAGGGTTGTTGATGGTTGGGATTTTTTTTAATGCTTGTAGATGGTATGATTATGTGTGTTCGGTTTCATGTCTAAATTTTGGGGCCTAAAGCACTGTGTCACTCTAAGAACCATTTAGATTTTAGACAATGTGACGTGCTTAGATTGGCAACCCAAAGTGCTAGGCTTTGTGCTTTGAACAGATGAGAGAGACTTATTGGGACAGAAATGGATAAAGTCAGGTTTTTCTCAAAGATAATGACTGATAGCTTCTTCTAAAATTTAAAAATATTCATCTTTGAAAACATTTTTAGACTGAAAACAATTAAACTGCTAGTTAAGAGACTTTTGTTAAAGTTGACCTGCAAAGAAGAGAGAAATGTTTGTCTTTTAGGGGCAAGGGGGATAAAGGGGAGTTCTTTATGATGTAGCTGTATTTTGTCTCTGCTTTGTGATCTTGTATTCTCTATGAAAGAGTTGTTGTTTTCATGTGGAGCTATCAGGAATACTAAGGTTCTGTCTACATTTAAGAAAATTCACACCAATGTGACTACATAGAGGTACAAACTGCCTAATGTAGATAAATTGCACCAGTGGCACAGTGGCTTTACATTAGTGCAGCTTAATCTGGTAACATATTAAAGTAAGATGCATCATTGTAAACCCTGCTTTGTACAGCAAAATTCAGGTGTGAATTGCCTTAATATATACTGTTCCCACATATTGCTTGTTCTTTCTGGAGGTTTCTTTAGAAAAAACGCAGTGGGAGCTTTCTAAGCCCTTGAATGAAAAAGTTGGTGTCTTTAATCTTTAATAAAGAGCTGTGTATTTCCCACATGTTCATCAGATGATTGAATTAAATAGATGTTAATACAAAAAATAAAATAAGTTAAAAATAGGAAGGGATTTTTAGTTAAACTCTCTCTATTGCTGAGGTTTCATTCCCTTGTCTATTTTCGTGTCATAATCTTGCTAGTTCTCCAGTCTCATATAGCATTCTCCACCAAAAATAAGTTAGACAACTTGATGATTTTAAATGAGTCAATCTAAAGTAACTGTTCATTTAAAACAGTGGTCTCCAACCTTTTTTTACGCCCAAGATCACTTTTTTGAATCTAAGGGTAACCCAGGACCTGCCCCACCCCTTCTCCGAGGCCCCGCCCGGCTCACTCAATCCCCCCCTCTCTCCGTTGCTCACTCTCCCCCACTCTCACTCACTTTCACCAGGCTGGGGTTGGTGTTCAGGAGGGGGTATGGGCTCTGGGCTGGGGCTGAGGGGTTTGCAGTGTGGGAGGGGGCTCTGGGCTGAGGTTGAGATATAAGAGGGGGTGAGGGGTGCAAGCTCTAAGAGGGAGTTTGGGTGCAGGATGGGGCTCCAGGCTGGGGCAGAGTGTTGGGGTGCAGGAGGGGGTATGGGGTGCTGGCTCTGGGAGGGGGATCAGGGCTGGGGTTTGGGGTGCAGGAGAGGGTTCAGGGTGCAGAAGGGGGTATGGGGTGCTGGCTCTTGGAGGGGTCTCAGGGCTGGGGCCTGAGGCCTCCCACCAGGCAGCACTTACCTCCCGTTGGCAGTGGGCGCAGCGAGGCTAAGGTAGGCTCCCTGTCTACTCCAGCCCCACACCGCTCCCAGAAGGGGCCAATGCGCCCCTGGGTGGGGGCAGGGGCCACATTGCTCTGTGTGCTGCCCCACTCTACAAGCGCTGCCCCTGCAGCTCTCCTGGCTAATAGAAGCTGCGGGGGCAGTGCTTGCAGGCAGGAGCAGTGCGCAGAGGGAGACCCCTACCCCTGGGGCTGTGAGGCCACGCTCGCCGCTTCCGGGAGCAGCGTAGGGCCGGGGTACGGAGTCTGCCTTAGCACCGCCAGAGATTGCTATCGACTGGGCGATCCTCAGTCGACAGGTTGGTGACCCTTTTCATCAAACATTTGTGCAGTTTTAAGAAACTCACTTTTTGGTGTCAGGCAATGCCCAGGGTCTGGTGCCAGCCTAAAGCTTATGGTTATCTTGGCATCAACATGCAAACATAATGTTTCACGTTTACCCATATTCATACACATACTGAAATTATTTTTTCGTATTTGAAAAGCAGTTGGATTCAGGAACAAATGAGTAATATATGACCTATCTGTTCATGAATCTAACTTAATGTTGCTGTTTATTATTTGTAATATCGTAGCATCTAGGAGCCCTAGTCATTGACCAGAGCCCCATTCTGCTCGGTGTGTACACAAACAGAACAAAAAGATTGTCCCTACCCCAAGGAGCTCATAGTCTAAGCATAAGATGAGACAACTGGTAGACGGGGGAGTACAAGTGAACAGTCATCATGATAGGCAGTGATCAGGGCACACGAACAGCCTAGCCGGTGTCAAGTGTTTTGTAGGCATCATGGCAAAGGAGAGTTTTGAAAGTGGATAATGAGGTAGTTTTACTGATGTTTATAGGGAGCACATTCCAAGATTGATGAACAGCATGGGAGAAAGCATGAAAACATGCTTGTTATGACCATTTTAACAAGTGGACAGTGGAGGATGACATAATGGGCCAACTGAAGGCAAATATCAACATGTTTGGCCATTTGTTACATCTTTAGATTATTTTTAAAATTTAGTTTAGAATGTGTATCCTGTTTTTATGTTGATTAGAAATGGCTCTTTCTTTATACTGCAGCAATGGAAAATCTGTGGATAAGGTCCATCAGTGGCTATTAGCCAAGATGGTCAGGGACTCAATCCCATGCTCTGGGTATCCCTAAATCTCTGACTACCAGAAACTGGGACTGAATGACAGGGGATGATCACTAGATAATTGCTCTGGTCTGTTCATTTCCTCTGAAGCGTCTGGCACTGGCCACTGTTGGACGACAGGATACTGGGCTAGATGGACCATTGGTCTGACCTAGCATGGCCATTCCTATGTTCTTATGTGCCCACATTCCAGCAGCATGTAACTTTTTTTTTTTTTTTTTTAAGAATAGTAAAATATCACTAATTGGGCTTATTTTTCTTATAGTAAGAGTGAATTAATTTTTTTTCCAGCTGTGTTTGTAAATTTTTATGATTTAATAAGACTTACAATCGAGTCGTATACTGTACAGTAGACTTCAAGAGCAATAGTAACCCAAAATCGTTTTGATTAATTTTTATTGATTTTTCTACAGAAACAGACAACATAAAGTACAAAAGAGTAAATGATATGTTTCCAAATACTGTACGCCTCAGGGGATGGCCAATAGAATTATCCAATTACGCAGTTTTACAACATATCAAAGCTGCAAGACCAGACAAAACAAAACCAGACAATCTTACCATAGACATTAAATGTTAATGGGGGGTAATAGAAATAAAATAGCAAAAGATGTACATGAATAGTGAAAGGAGGGAACGAAGGGGTTGGCAGTGGGGGAGGAGTTAAAAAGAAAAAGGGTTAGAAATGTCATTCTTTCTAGAAACATAGTCCAAATTTAGATAGCTGCTCTCTGTGGAGATAACCCAGCGTCAGCAGCCAGACCTCAGCCGAAAATTATGTCCTAGATTATTAATTGCTAATCTAAGTTTAACTCTGCCACGAAGACTTTGGTTCTTGAGTGCTCCAATGATCATTTTACAAAAATGGAAGAGTAGGTTTCTGCTCAGAATAGAGCAGTGGTATTCAGACCAGTCTGAGTAACCTAGAATTTTTTTTTAAGAATTAAATCTATTTAATCAAAAACCACCAGTTCTCAAATTTTTAAACCTCTGTCAAGTGAGTTATATATTCATATACCATAGATAAACTTGTCTGTTTTGTTTATTTGTGGGGCTGTCTCATGATAAAAAGTATAAATATATGTAATGTACTATGGGGGAGCAGAGGATTTGTTTTTAAACAACAACTATGACAAATCTTATTCTTACTATTTTTGTTGTATTTTTCATGTAGTCCAGAAAGAATTGTCACTAAAATGCACTTTAAAAAAAAATAGCTTAATTCAGTGCTTCTTTTTCTACAAACATTAGAAATGCGGGCATACAGTAATTAAAATATATATAACATATATAATAAATAGTTTTTCTTTGATACTTCGTTGGCAGAGAGTCTATTTGAAAAGTTCATCTTCGGAAACTGATGGAACTAATTTGGTTTAGGAGCCCTTCAGAAGAAAGTTATTTACCACCTAGTCTTGCACCACTGAAGTTACTGGGCACTTTACCATCAGCTTCAGTGGCTACAGCATAAAGGCCTCATTTACTTACTTTTTATTGAAGATGGGGGAAAAAAATTGACTGTATAGATCAAATGTTGGCAGTACAGATAAAGCCATACAACAAAACTGAGATAGTATAGCTTCTCAATTATAGCAGGCATGCTACACAGATTTAGAATTTTTAACAAAAAACAGTTGCCATTAAATGTATTTAATCACTGTGGCCTTGATCCTGCTTTGGGTATCCTGTGGGTAGGCTACAGTGTTCATGTGAAGTCTATTAATATAATTAATGGAGCCTTACACAGGTGCAGCTGTCCACCCACAAGCTACACATTGCAATAATAGACTGCAATCCTGCAATAACAACCATATTTTACTGTAGAAATATGGTTGATTACAATAAAAAAAATTAAAGATAAATGAAACTACTTACTTCATGTGTTAGACTGATAGCTGAACTATTGACCTGATCATGCTCCCTTGGCAGTCAGCAGGGCCGGCTCCAGCATTTCTGGCGCCCCAAGCAAAAAAAAAATCGGCGGCAGCAAATGGAAAAAAAAAGCCGCGATCGGCGGCGGCAGTTCAGCGGCAGGTCCTTCGCTCCTAGAGGGAGTGAGGGACCTACTGCCCCCAAATTGCTGCAGGTGCCGCCCCTCTCCCTTGTCCGCCCCAAGCACCTGCTTGTTAAGCTGGTGCCTGGAGCCAGCCCTGGCAGTCAGCGTAGTGTCTTTCCACTGGCATTTTAACATATAAATTAAATTCTAGATGAATCATTATGTCATGTCCCACCACAGTTTGAAAATGTAATTTGATTACTGACATGTAAATGTATATAGGTACAGAAAATTCTATCCATTGTAATAAATGAATCCATATTTTATTTATTTTTTAGAACAGAAATACTAACAAATGGCATTTTATGATTAGATTTGTTCTTTAACAAAGTTGTCTGTGAAAACTGCAACTTTTAATTCCAGGGTTTCTCTTCTGAAAGTTCTCTCTAAACAATTTTAATTCTCCAGAGTTGTACTGGATATAGTTTAATTTTCTTTCAGTATTCTTGTTTAACTTCCAGTCTGTATGTTCAGTATTGCTTTTATGTACTCTTTAACATATTAGGTGGTAATTTTAATGGTGTTATTGCTTTGGGAACCATAACTATGGATTTCTTGCATTTGGTGTGTTTAAAATCTTAACCATAATATTTTATTAATATAGTTAAAGAATTAAAATAAAAGGGAATGTATTGTAAGATAACAGCATTATTCATTTTTGTATTTTTGTTTCAAAGAGCCCAATTATGCTAAAATCAGTCTGAATTGTGTACTGTTTGTGTTTTTAGATCATGCTGGAGAATGTTGGTTTTTGGATACATAAGTGTTGAAGAACATAGTGTTTACAGACAAAATCCTTAAAATCTGGTTTTTTAGACATCAAAGGTAGGTAAAAGTTTGTCTATATTTAAATACATGTATACAAACTAATACATTTTGTTTTTTATCTCAAATATGTCCTATAAAGAACAGCACAAAAAGTTAGGAATCCCAACTCAACTCCTCAGACGTGTGAATGTCTATTATAAGGGTAACAGGAGTACTTGTGGCACCTTAGAGACTAACAAATTTATTAGAGCATAAGCTTTCGTGGACTACAGCCCACTTCTTCGGATGCATATGGAATGGAACATATAATGAGGAGATATATATACACACATACAGAGAGCATAAACAGGTGGGAGTTGTCTTACTAACTCTGAGAGGCCAATTAATTAAGAGAAAAAAAAAAAAAAACTTTTGAAGTGATAATCAAGCTAGCCGAGTACAGACAGTGTGATAAGAAGTGTGAGAGTACTTACAAGGGGAGATAGTCAACGTTTGTAATGGCTCAGCCATTCCCAGTCCTTATTCAAACCGGAGTTGATTGTGTCTAGTTTGCATATCAATTCCAGATCTGCAGTCTCTCTTTGGAGTCTGTTTTTGAAGTTTTTCTGTTGTAATATAGCCACCCGCAGGTCTGTCACTGAATGACCAGACAGGTTAAAGTGTTCTCCCACTGGTTTTGAGTATTATAAGGGTAATCATCATAGTATTAATAAGAAAGCACAGCTTCCTTTTTACTTAAGTTATAAAAATAGGAAACTTTATTCAACTAGTCTTCCTTCTGTTTAGTTTTCTATAGCCTCCCATAACTGCACTATCTATGTGTAGTGGCTGTGATACCTAGAATGTCATGTTTTGGAATATAAAAAGCAGGTAGATGATATATTTGGAAGATTACAGTTTATATATGGAAAAGAAATGATAAACAACATATAATGTAAAATATAGTGATACATTTTCTTAGATTTTTGTGTAGGATTTTAGGTGTCTGACTCTCATTGATTTTAATTGAAGTTGTGCAGCTAAAACCCAGCATGCGCTTTGTTTTTAATATTTAACTTTATTCTGAAGTGTACGGACTCTGGCCACCAAAACAAATGTCAGACATTCAGGAGACTTCTCGTGTGTGATTTTTCTATGCATTATACTTATTGGTAAATTGAATAAGTAATGAAAACTTTAGATATTGTTGTAACATGAAGAATTAATCTATTTATAGTTAACTTAATAAATGGAGATTTGAAATGTTATTGCCCTCCCCCAACTCCCTTTCCGTTTTTGTAAAATTTAATCTGAGACATCATGTGGAATTTATTGATGACTATATTGTAAACATTTGATTATCAGTACAGCTGATCAATAAGCAAAGCAATCAAGAAATAATTTTGTAATATAGTAAACTCCTGGCAGGCCAGTTTAATTCACGTGTAGCTTAGTTAGATGAGTCTAAGAATGGCTTGGGGCTTCTGCCCAGGCTCGGGGTGCCAGTTTTTCAGGGGGCCCCCAAATTGGACAGGGCCCCTGGGCACAGGCCCTGTGGGTCTTTGCATTAATCTGCTACTGGTTGTGACTAGCAGTTAGGAGTCCTTGGCTGGGGTGCTCCCAGCAGCATGGGGGGGGGGGGGGGGGGGAATCAGACTCACTGCCACCTCCAGGAGCCTCTTCCAGCTGCAGGAAGCTCCGCAGCTGCTGCTTTCAGTGCCCAGCTCTGAACACAGCACAAAAGTGAAGGCGGCAATTCCATGATCCCCCTACAACAGCATTTCAACCCCCCACACCCTTCTTTGGGTCAGGACCCCCGCAGTTACAACACTGTGAAATTTCAGATATAAACATCTGAAAATGTGAAACTGACTAATTTTCAAATCCTATGGCTATGAAATTGACCAGAATGGACCATGAATTTGGTAGTGTCCTAATTATTGCTTGTAAACTGAGGTTATGTCTACATTACAGAGCTTACAGCAGCACAGCTATGCCACTGTAAGGTCTCCTGTGTAGATGCTCTTTGCCAGCAGGAGAGAACTCTCCTGCTGACATAATTAAACCACCCACAATGAGCGGCCGTTAGCTATGTTAGCAGGAGAGCCTCTCCTGCCAGCATAGTTCTGCCCACACTAGCACTTTTGCCGGTGAAATTTGTCAGTCAGGGATGTGTATTTTTCATCTCCCTGACCAACAAAAGTAGTAACGTAGACAAAGCCTGAGAAAATTGATATGGAAGTCATTGAGAATATATGTATACACACATACATACGTACATACACACATATTTTTACAAAGTCAGTTTTCAGAGTGGAACTGCATGTTAAAGAGTGGGGGGCAGTTGCATACAGTTCAAAAATATGATTTGCCCAGGAGGCCTTTCAATATCAAATTAAATGTTCTGCACATCCCCTCGAAACACTTTCAGGTATGGACTGACACACCAATTTTTCCTCCCATTCATTCTCCCTACTTTCCTCAGAAGTCCCATGCCTGTCTTCATCAGAAAGGTTGCAATATGAGGCAGTCCCTGCCTACTACAGGAGCTTATTTGGCTGTCTCTCCATTGCTTCCAACCTCTGCTTGCCCACAGAACAAGGGACCAAGTGAACAGCCATTATTCTTATAGTTATTGTGCTATCAGAAGATTCCTTAGCCTGGATTCTCTATTGTTTTAGCATGTCTTTGCAAATGTTAGTTACACGTTTCAGAGCTTTTTGTTTTTATTTTTAGTTTTGTGATAGAGATTTAAAATATATATATCAGTTTTGGGTCTTTCCCATGCAAACTCTGTGCGTATGGAGGATGTATTTTTTTTTTTAAGTGCAGATTATTAGGATGCACAACATGTGCTACAATACCAAAATCCTAAAAAGTAATTTAGTTCTTGGACTCTCTCTTTCTACATGGTAGAATAAAAGTATCATAACTGACTGGTCTATTGTGTGGTTGTTTCTTTCAGGTAGTGCATTTCAGACTACAAATAGATGTGTGGTATTGCACCAAAACTTATTTCCTGTTTTGCATCTTGGGATGGAAAGCTACCACCCTTGTAAAAATTTCTTGGCTATACTGTAATTTCTGTTGTTCATTTATTTTCTTTGAAAAAGTTTATTAAAAAAATAGATGTAGTTTAAAAAAATAAAACTAGTTTAAATGGCATTTCTGATTAATTTACACATACTCTATAGATCACATTTCTTAAAGTCTTCTAAACTTTAAGATTAAATTAGGATTTAATTACATCTTTTTGTTAATTGAATGTATAATGAAACCTTGAAACTACACGCTTGCTACTTTAATTCCTCTTATCAGTCTTCAGGTATCTGTCTGACATTTAATGCATGTTCCGTCAGTTCAGTAAATATTTGTACAGATTGTTAAAGCTTGTTAATAGTTCCTGTTAGTAGGGCAGTACTTTACGCTCTTTTAAATCAGATTATATTACAGGAGCCACCTCTGCTTCTGAAATCATTATGCATTTGGGTAAATACTTCAGAATTCCATTTGATAGCCATATGTTTCAGGATCAGAAATTATACCCTCCTGTACAATAAATGGGACTAAATTGTTTCCATCTTTGAAACTTTCATAATGCTTATTTTGTTTTCCTGTTTTCTAAGTAAAGCATGAATCTACTTCAGTTAACACACACACATTTTAGGAGGCATTTTGTTTGTTACATATTTTATCATCAGTACATATCAAATGTGTAGAATAATTTCTATGCCTACCACAGTAAGGAGGGCATACTGTGCTTTCCATGTTGAAACTCTGGATCAAATTCATGTCTGGTATAACTTTGTACCTGGTAAAACTCCATTGAAGTTCAGTCCCTCCCTAAAACATACCTATACAGTGATATTTACAAATAAGTGCTCTCTGGTATTTGTTAGGCAAGTGACAAGCTGAAACTTCTGTTTTTATGTAATACTGTTTTTTGTTTGCTTTTTTTTTTTTAATTGTTAGCTCATCCTCCCAGCCTCACATGTTTGTCTCATCTACCTGTTCTGTCCTGTCTGATGCCTAGATGGCAAGTACTCTGAGCCAAGACTTTCATCTTGGTTGCTTGTTTGTACAGGGGAGGGATAGCTTCGTGGTTTGAGCATTGGCCTGCTAAACCCAGGGTTGTGAGTTCAAGCTCTGAGGGATCACTTAGGGATCTGGGGCAAAATCAGTACTTGGTCCTGCTAGTGAAGGGAGGGGGCCGGACTCAATGACCTCTCAGGGTCCCTTCTAGTTCTATGAGATAGGTATATCTCCATGTATTTATTTATAGTATTTAGCACAGTGGGGCCCTGATCGTTGACTGAGATTCATAGCACCACTGTAGTAGAAATAGTAATAATAATACTTCTATATGTTGCCATGTGAATTTAGCTCATTAGCTAATTAATGTCCACCTCTGTGTGAGAGAGAATCCTATTATCTCCATTTTATAGAAGGGTTTATCAACGAGTTTGTAACTTGTCTAAGGCTATTTAGTATGTCTGTTTGAAAACAGAAATTATGCCTTAGGAGTTCCTGCTCAAACAAAACCTCTCCTCTTTTGTGGCAGGCAAGCTGATCATGTTTTATTTTATACCAAATTTGCATTTGTTTAAAATGTGAATACATACATGCTCTTGTACCTAATATTCATTGAGTTGTAAGCAACCGTTATTTTTAGTTTGCACATCTGCATTTTTTTAAATTGTAGGTAAAAATTTAATAATTTTAGTACTGCAGGCTTTTCCTTGTTTTCTAAAACTTGTTTTGTGGTAGGATGCTGCTCTTTTAATCAGCAATACAAGACCATTCAGTGCAACCCATTGAAAACTGATCTATTTAATAGAAAGTTTGTCCAGCCTGTAGAACTAATATTCTTCTTCTTACACATTTGGGCAGCAGTGATGTGACAGGGAAGAGCTCATTCTTCAGAACTTTATGCCTGATTCAAGCAGTGTAAAATTGTGAATTTTGGATTTTAGTAGTGGGCCAGACCAAGGCTGATAGAGCATCAGGTGTAGACTCAAATAGGGGCACAGCTCAGTGACCCAAATTTGGATTACTATCTAGTTAGTACTGTTGGAAGAGTGTGGAGTGTGTTTGTGTCTTCAGTTCTTTTAAATATCTGTCCTGGTTAAGTAACATTTTTCTTACTATAAGTTTTTCAGCTTCTTGGCTCTTGGGCCAAGTTCAACTGTAAAGGTGCTAACTGCCACCTAATATCATTCACCTCTCTTCTCCTATGTTAAGGGGTGTAATATGCATCTGAGCCAAATAGGCCCCTCATTTATTAGGTCTTGGATCCACTTGGGCAACCTCAGTTCAATACTTTGTTTCCCTGTCAACTCTGCTAGCTGAAAGCAGACAAGAAATAATTAAAGGGTTTGGAATACACACAGCTGAATGTCATGACTAGGGCCCTACCAAATTCACAGTCCATTTTGTTCAATTTCACGGACATAGGATTTAAAAAATTCTAAATTTCATGATTTCATCTGTTTAAATCTGAAATTTCACTGTGTTGTATTTGTAGGGTCCTGACCCAAAAAGGAGTTGTGGGGCGTGTTGCAAGGTTATTGTGGGGGGAAGGGGTTGCTGTATTGTTACCCTTACTTCTGCGCTGTTTCTGGTGGTGGCACTGCCTTCAGAGCTGAGCAGCTGGAGAGCGGCAGATGCTAGCTGGGAGCCCAGCTCTGAAGGCAGAGCCGCCGCCAGCAGCAGCGCAGAAGTAAGGATGACATGATATGGTATTGCCACCCTTACTTCTGCGCTGATGCCTGAAGAGTGGTAGGCAGTGTCTCCCAGGATCACAGTGTGCATTTCAACTTCCCCTACGGTGATCTTCTGGTCCAGGAAGAAAGTCCCTGCTTGCAGCTTCCAGAACAGGCCAGCGTTCCGAAAGATGCCTGCATCATGCACCTTTCCGGACCAGCCTGCATTAATGTCTGTGAAACGCCCACGAGGATCCACAAGCACCTGGAGAACCATAGAGAAATACCCCTTCTGATTAATGTACTCAGTGGCTAGGTAGTCTGGTGCCAGAATTGGAATATGCGTGCCATCTATCGCCCCTCCGCGGTTAGGGAAGCCCATTTGTGCAAAGCCGTCCACAATGTCATGCACGTTGCCCAGAGTCATGGTCTTTCGGAATAGGATGCGATTAATGGCCCTGCACATTTCCGAACTGGCTAGCGACCAATCAGTAGTGGTCTGGAGTAGCCAGCTTCCACTGTGCAATTGCCACGTGCTTCTCCAACGGCAGGGCAACTCTCATTCTCATGTCCTTGTGCCTCAGGGCTGGGGCAAGCTCATCACACTGTCCCATGAATGTGGCTTTCCTCATCTGAAAGTTCTGCAGCCACTGCTCATCATCCCAGACATGCATGATGATGTGGTCCCACCACTCGGTGCTTTGTTCCTGAGCCCAAAAGTGGCATTCCACTATGGTCAGCACCTCCATGAATGCCACAGGCAATCTCATGTCATAGCTACCAAGCGTGGAAAGATCAATGTCGCACTCCTCATGCCTTTGTAGTTTAAAGAATAACTCCACTGCCACTCACGACGTGTGAGAGCTAGCAGCATACTGGTCAACATTGCGGGATCCACTCCTGCAGATGGAAGAGGCAGAGCGTGCAGTACACAAACCGTTGAAAGATGGCGCCAAATGCAGACGGAAGTAGAGGGATTGCTGGGATGCAAAGCAATGCATCACAGGGCATTGGGACAGGACCCAGGTTGTCCCGCGATCCCCTCCGCCTTCCCACAACTCTTAGCGGCAGAAGTGGAAGAAATGCTCTCTGGGATAGCTGCACAGAGTGCACCTCTCCAAATACCACTGCAAGTGTGAACACGCTATTGCGCAGGCAGCTGACAGTGTGAACACACAACAGCGATTTCCCTTCAGCGCTCTCTGAGCGGCGCTGTGACTGCCGGCACTGTAACACTGCCATTGTAGACATACCCTAAGTAAAATCAAATAAAGTGAAACTTTGGGGGCAAGTCATTTGCCAGAATTTTTTTAACCTTTTCTACAAAAAAAATCCTGAAAAATGTGTATTAGTAAGAGAGTGTGGGTTTGGTTTGGTTTTCAGTGTACATACAGTACTGTTAAGGTGAGCATCCTGGGTTGTTATATATGTACAGTGAGATGGAACTTTATGTTTACTTATGTTCTCTGTTAGATCTGGTTTATTTAAAGTGTTCAGAGCCTTAATTATCATGAGTGCTTTAACATGTTTTAGAATTCAGATAGAAGAGGCATACTTGTAGAAATTAAGGCTGTTTTGTACAGAGTAGAGTACCATGTGACATGCCATGTCTAGTTTGGGGATTTTATTATTTTCTTAGCCATCAGTGTTACTACTTCTTTATTGACCAATAAAGGTCTCCCAAGCTAAGCTAATACAAATAAATTAATCAAAGCTAACAGTCCACCTGATCCATTTATCAACAATCATTTTGACACTTTATTTTTACTACTGTATTATAAATGCATAACTCACACATAGGCTGGATTCAGAGGACCATGATTAAGGACTGTGCAAAATAAGTGTCCCAGGCACTCTGATTCTTTAATGGATCTATTCTCTCCTTGATCCATGCGTGGTGGCTTTTTTTGTTTTGTTTTGATTTAACAGCTTTCTGTAGTGGACAGTATATAACCCTAAATAAGGACTCAATCATTTACCCGTTTGGTAAATGCCATGATCAGGCCCTGTGTGTCTAAATATAGGATTGATAGACAGCATATACTGTTAAACTTTTGTATTGGATTTTAACTTTCTGAAATTGTACATGGAAGCTTGAAATAGTACATTTTTGTATTATTTATTTATAATGATGATAAAGCATAGAATCAAGAAAAGCAGGTTGCCAAACCAATCTGTAACCTGAGGGAAGAACACAACTTTTATTTTTCTTTCCCAAATTTCCAAAGCAGGTGAATGTCCTCTCCAGCTTGCAAGACATATACAGTCTAGGGTTGCCAGGCATCCGGTTTTCACCAGAACATCCGGTCGAAAAGGGACCGGGCCACTAAAAGTCTGGTCGGCGGTGCAGCAGGGCTAAGGCAGGCTCCCTGCCTGCCCTGGCTCTGCACAGCTCCCGGAAATAGATGGCATATCCAGCTGCTAGATGCAAGAGTGGTCTGGGGGCTCTGTGTGCTGCCCCCACCCGCTGGCGCCACCCCCAAGCTGCCTGCCCCAGCCCTGAACCCCTTCCCGCACCCCAACCCTCTGCCCCAGCCCTGAACTTCCTCCCACACCCATACTCTGTCCTGGAGTCTGCACTCCAAACCCCTCAGCCCCAGCTCGGAGCCCCCTCTTTGTACCCCAAATCTTTCATCTCTGGCCCCACCCGAGAGCCCACATCCCCAGCACTGTACACTTTGTATTCTGTGTTTGTAATTGAAATCAATGCATTTGAAAATATAGAAAACATCCAAAAATATTTAAATAAATGGTATTCTATTGTTTTAACAGCAATTAATCGCATGATTAATCTCATTAATTTTTTTAATCACTTGACAGCCCTAGTTTCTAGTTCTGTCTCCAGTCTAAATTAGTAGGTAGTTTCTTCTGATCTGTTGTTAAACCCTTTGCCATTTTTGATATGTTTCATGTCCTTATAGCCGCGACCCCTTTGTGTGTGGCTATCTGTGTCTCTAATCTTTTCCTGTCTTTTGAGAAAGCAGTTGTTTCATGAAGGTCTGAGCCATTTTTCTCCACCCATAGATTAGATCTTATGGTGGGATTTTCAAAAATATTTAAATTTGTTAGGAACTCAAGACTCATTGACCCTGAATATTACTTTACTTGTGATTATTATTTTTTAAATTGTTTTCTGGTAAACAGTAGTAAATGTATCCCCTTTGTAGTATCAAATCTAGGGGATCTTTTAAATAATGCTTGATTGAAATCTTGGATTAAGCAAAGAAGCTAAAGACTGCCTAAACAGAATTCTCTTACCATTTTCACCAAGTTCAAATTCCCTTTCCATAGGAATAGGAAGGTTAAAACCCATAACTAAACACACACAATTCCTATTTAAATTTAATGATCCCCAATTATTCTACAGTTGCATCATGCTGAGGAAAATCTTTATCAAGAATGTAGTGAAGATTTCAACTCTCTCTTGAAGCAGTTATTGTAAATAAATTGCAAATTAAAGTGGCTTCCAAGCTTCAAAATGAGAAGATGGTGCAAATAAAGCATATTTTTGAAGGGAAAATAAAAATTCCCATACATTTTTTTTCTGTTACCTAATTGATCAAATTATGTTGAAAATTGTCTGCTTGTTATTTTTATTGCTAACTGGCAAAATATTGAAAAATGCTGTGGTACTAAAGTGAATTGGTTTTCTATCTCTAACATTGACATTTCTGTGGCAGAAACTGGTAAAATCAATGTGTTCTTTTAGTATCAACTATTTCCTAAAGACCTTGTGGGATAAGCAGTGGAGGCTTTTGTATGCAAAGCTTTAGCTTTATTTGCATGTCATCCACATGTTTCAATCCACACAAACTCAGCAGTTTGGATAACTCTAGAACAAGTACTGTTTTTCTAATTCTAATATCCTAATTCTGCCAGGAAGTGTTTGCGAAATCTTGTCTTACAGTTTCACATACACCCCACCCCGATATAACGCGACCCGATATAATATGAATTCGGATATAACGCGGTAAAACAGCACTCCGGGGGGTGGGGCTGTGCACTCTGGCGGATCAAAGCAAGTTCGATGTAACGCAGTTTCACTCTAATGCAGTAAGATTTTTTGGCTCCCGAGGACAGCGTTATATCGGAGTAGAGGTGTATTTTGGATGTAGTACATCAGAAGATTTCTGTAATTAGGGGCTTACCAAATTCATGGTCCATTTTAGTTAATTTCACGGTCATATGAAATTTACAATTTTTAAAATCCTGATTTCAGCTATTTAAATCTGAAATTTCTTGGTGTTGTAATTGTAGGGGTCCTGACCCAAAAAGGAATTGGGGGAGGGGAGTTTGCAAGGTTATTGTAGGGTGGGGTTGCTGTACTGCTGCCCTTACTTCTGCACTGCTGTTGGTGGTGGCACTGCATTCAGAGCCCCCCGCAACTCCCTTTTGGGTCAGGACCCCCATTTTGAGAAATGCTGGTCTTCCCATGAAATCTATATAGTATAGGGTAAAAGCACACAAAAGACCAGATTTCATGTTTGGGAGACAAGATTTCACAGTCTGTGATGTATTTTTCATGCCATGAATTTGGAAGGGCCCTATCTATAATCCTTCAGTTGGTTGCATACAGGGCCGGCTCCAAGCACCAGCTTGCTCAGCTGGTGCTTGGGGCGGCAGATTGAACGAGGCGGCATTCTGCCCAATCCTAGGGCGGCACGGCCACTCTTTTTTTGTTCCGCATCGGCCGCCCTGTAGGGGGCAGCGGCGCGGAGGACAGGAGTGCCCTGAAGGGCAGTCCTCTTCCTTCCCTCCCCTCCGAAGGTGGCGCAGCGAGAGGGGCCGCGTGGCAGCGCCCCTGCTGTAGCCCTGGCCGACCCCTTCTCTCTCTCTCTCTCTCTCCCTCCCGCTCCCTCCTCCCACCGTCCCCCCAGCCGGTCCCCCTGCAGTTGTGCTCGGGCCACGCCGCAGGGTTTTTTGTTTTTTTTTTGCTTTGCTGTTCTGGCCACCCCATTTTTTTATTTTATTTTTTTTTTTGCTTCAGGTGGCCAAAAAGCCAGAGCCGGCCCTGGTTGCATATCAGCTTTTGTTTTTCCTAGAAGAGCACTCTGGCTAAAATAATGGAGCAGGATCTACCTTCATTATTTAGCTTAATTGCACAAACTTTTTAAAGGGAAAAATGTATTTAGAGAAATACTGGAAATAGCGTGGAAAGTAAAAGAAAACTATTCATCTCTGCCATATGAACAAGCCAAATTAAAATATTTTAGTTTGTCTCCAACTTAAGTATATAGAACAATTCATAATGAAAAATTCAAAGGTGTTACTCTGTTAAACCTAGCAGATTTTCTTCTAAGTTTTAATTTTAAAAGTGACCAGGAAAGGAAGAAAAGTAAGTTGTTGTTTTCATGATACATAAAGAAGGCCGAAAAGGTTATGGGGTTTGCTATTATTTTAAAATTTTGCTTGTTCTTTTCCTCTTTAGAAATTTAGGACCTGTTTTGGCTTGAAGAGTCTCAGTCATAATGCAGAATTAGAGAAATGGTGACATCACAAGAGACGAGAGTGAAAGTTAAACATAAGAGAAAAGAGGGATTTTTACTCAGTGTTTAAAATTCTTTGGCTGGAATATTCAAAAGCACTTATCGCATTTTGCAGCCATAAGTACGTTTGTTTTGACTAGTAATTAACTGTGTGGTTTTAAAAAGTAGTAACAAATACATTAAAATCTGCAGTGTAGACAAGACATTGTAGACTTCAGCTCATCCAGTATAGCATGCTTTTTGTACACTAGTTTTTTATAACATGCTAGTTTGCACATGTTACTTAATATCTTCTAACGTGTTTTTATCAGAGGTGGGCAAACTACGGCCCGCGGGACCGTCCTGACCAGCCCCCTAGCTCCTGACCCAGGAGGCTAGCCACTGGTCCCTTCCCTGCTGTCCATCCTTCTCTGTAGCCTCAGCTCGCTCGCTCCGCCGCCCGGTGCAATGCTGTGGGCGCCCGGGCTGTGAGCTCCTGAAGCAATGCAGCTGCGGAGCCCGGCCTGACCCGGTGCTCTGTGTTGTGCCAGTGCTGTCAGCCACTGGTGCTCCAGGCAGCGCGGTAAGGGGGCAGGGAGCAGCGGGGGTTAGACAGAGGGCAGGGGAGTTTGGGGTGGTGGTCAGGGGGCGGAAGTGTGGATAGGGTTTGGGGTGGTCCAGGATAAACGGGTTGAATGGGGACAAGAAGGAAGGTGGCTCATTAGCAGGGCCTGGGTGATGAGCAAGAGGAAAGGTCTCTTTACCACTTCATTCTGCTTTGATCAAGGGATAGCTCTCTTTTGGTGTTACTATATATGTTTATGGTTGGAGAATAAACTGCCTTGAAGGAGGGGCTTGAACAGTCTCTTTTTTGTTAGGCATTTAATCCTGCCTGGTCTGGGGAAACGGGCCAGCAGGTCTACAGTCAACTTGAACACACACTTTTAACCCAGGGCATATTTAACAAAACTAAAGTTATTCAGAACAGTTCATTTCTGTGTCCAAGATAGGGGCTGACTGTCTTTATTCTGGGAGCAATTACTCAAGAATTTCTACAATAATTAAACTATATTTTAAGAGCTAGTCCAGAAATGGAAGAAAAGAGAAGTAGTTGCAGCAGTACAATAAAAAAAATGGATGTTCAGGTTTATGGTTTTAAAAATGGCTGCTAACAGAAACTTCCTAGCTACCTCTTTTTTTTATCGCAGAGTAAGCACAATATAACTGCAACTTCTCTCCCCTATGATGAACAGTGGAAGTGCTGAAATGACCGTTTTTGACATTTTTCTTAAAATAAGTTATAATTGGCCAGATCCTTCATCTGGTCTAACTTGGCATAGCTCCATTGATTACACTAGAACTGCACCAACTTACACCAGTTGTTCTGGCTCAATTGACACAGATGATGCTTTTAAATTCAATCCCATGTAAATATTTCTGAAGATTACCATTCAAACTAAAGAATTGGTATGATATTCCCTAATTGTTGTCCTGTGTTGAATATGGTTCTTCCAAAGGTGCAGCATTCTGCTTTCTTTGCTGGATAATGTACTACCACATTCCTGGAACTATAGGGATGATTTTATAAGTAGAGGCAATTGCAATTGGTAAAATCCAAGTGAATAAAAAGGCTTTCACCATGGCTAGCCACCCCAAGTATGTACCTATTCAAGACGCTAGGCTGGGGTGGCTAACCTGAGCCTGAGAAGGAGCCAGAATTTACCAATGTACATTGCTAAAGAGCCACAGTAATACATCAGCAGCTCCCATCAGCTCTTCCTCCCGCCACCCCCAGCACCTCCTGTTTGCTGGCAGCTCTGCCAAGCAGCACCTCTCCCTCCCTCCCTGTGCCTCCTGCCTGCCACGATCAGCTGTTTCGCAGTGTACAGGAGGCTCTGGGATGAAGGAGGGAGGAGCAAGGGTGCAAGAGGCACGGGGAGGGGGCGGGAAGGGGCAGGGGTTCAGCAGTGGAAAGTTGGCAACCGTAGCTTCAGCCCTGGAGTCAGCACCTATGCAAGGAGCCACATATTAACTTCTGAAGAGCTTCATGCAGCTCCAGAGCCACAGGTTGGCCACCCCTGCCCTAGGCAGTACTTGGGAACTAGACCATCCTACCGCTCATGCTGCATGGCTCCATTCTGTTTTTAGCATGTTAGCTCAATGAGTGCTAGTATGTCTCCTTGAGCTGGGAATCATGGTCACAGCTCAAAGTTTAGACATAGCCTTATAGGCATGAGAATAAAAGATATGGCATTAGCTGACCTCATAAAAATTACAGAGAAATTAAACTTTCCATTTAGTGTGTGCAATGAAAACAACAGTAATGAAAATTGTCTTTAACCAATTTTGTTCAGTATTTGGACACGTTGTTCATTTATGCAAGAATTCCTGAAGTCGGCCTGAAAGAACAACAACTATTTAGGACACTGCCCAGTATGAAATGATAAAAGTAACTGAGAATGCAATTCAGATATGTATTCCAGCATCATGAAACAGGCTGTGAGTTTTGTCATCTTGATATGTAAATTATGATTGGAAGATGAAAGAAAACTTATAAAATAAAGGAAGGTATAGTATAGTATAATGGATTAATTGCTATTCGCACAAATGCGAACTGGAAATGAAAAACAAAGCTGGCTACAGTTACAATTATGAGACACCAGTGGAAGGATAGTACATGAGAGTCTCTCTAAGTGAACCTCACAAATTCTGTGTCCACTGCAGTATGCATTCACTTAACAATCTTACTAACTCTTGTTGATAAAGTCTGATGATTCTTAATATCAAGTGTGATAAGTTTTACTTTTTTCATACATTCTTCCTAGAAAAGCAGAGATGATATTCCATGTACCTAAACCACAGATATTTTAAGGATTTGAGTGAAATAAATAGACATTTGTAGAGCATAGATTCAGTAGGCAACTAAACAATCAATAGTGGCATATCTGGCTAATCCGATACATATCTACGCATGGTGACTGAAAGACATTTCCGGTGTTAAATGGATTGAGCATCAAAGCCTGTGGCCAGGAAAATTGATATTGAACATTTTTCAATCTCCAGATCTTGTGTGCTTGATCTTTGTGATACTTTATGCCATTGTATCCCTAAGATAAGAAGTAGTGACAATGTATGCAGAAAGGATAGCCTACAGATACTAGGATCAAGCTGCAGCAGTCAAGGTCCTAGGTTTTCTACAATAAAAGACATTCCTACTACACAGATTATGATAAGTAAAGAAAATTCAAAATACATTTATTTTTTGTTGTGGTTGATCGTGTGATCTCAAGTGCTGACCATTGATTTAAAGGCCTATAACTCATGATCAAGAGATTTGGCTACAGTTTCTGAGTTTTCTGTATGTGTCCGATGATATAAGTGAAGAACATGAGTGAAATCCTGGCTCTATTGAAATCAACGGCAAAAATTCCATTGACTTGAATAGGGCCAGGATTTCACTCCATGTTTGTCCATTGGCTGAAAGATGTGGCACATTTGATGTTAACACAGGTAATACAGGTGAACAATTTCAGTTATGTGGAAGACTGATCAATATGTCATTTTGCTCAAATTTCGCCACTCTTGTCTGCTGCAAGTCCCTTTAAGTATAAGGATATTAGTACATGATATTACTGCTTTGGCTCTAGTTGTTGCATGAGCTGAAATAGATGCATGTGAATTCATCAGGTTTAATATTTATTAAAAGCTGGCTATGATCCATGATGAAAGTAAAATGTGATGTTCCTCCAAGTTTGCATATTAATACACTCAGATCATTCAAATTGGAAAACCTGAAACATCTTACTGTGTCTGACAGCAAATCACCAACTATAGAAGGAAAATATTCTAGTAATCTGTTATATTTTTTTTAAATGCCATATTACTAATGTTTGGTGTGAAATACAGTATGTCACACACAATTTCACTAATATGGGATTATTTCTGATATAATGTCTGTAGTGCCTGTAATACCGGCAAAACAATTATTTTTCCAATTTTTTTTAAGTTAGTTTTCTGTTCAATAGTTGAAGGAATTGAGAAAAATAAAATTCTTCTGAGCCTTGTCAGTCATCTTCTTTGGTATGACAGTGTAAAATTCAATTCCCCTTTACCAAATGGCTTTCTGTAGCATAATCATCTTTATATTTAAAAAGCTTCTTTCTGATGCCTTTTTTCCCCCTGGAAGCCATTAAGAACAAGTAGTACATACCTGTAAACATAACCTCTCAGAAGTTTTCATTTATGAATACTATTTTTTAAATTATTTTGTTCTAAAATGTTAAAAAAAGATGCTGTTTATATCTAAAAATTCTGGGGTGCCAATTTCAATGCCCCAGTTTTTGTTTGTTCCCCTGTTTTAGAAAAGAAAATAGTGCCATGTTCAGTGTGTGAGGAAAATATTGATATTTCATCTTGACTGTACAAAAGACTTTTGTAAAATGGTTTCTCTTTGTCTTGTAGGAAGGACATAAGAAAGGGTTTTAAAGCTTCTAGGTTCTTGTTATCAGAATGGATCATTGCTTTTCTGTATTGTTTTTGAAAAGTGCAGTTCTGATACATTTTATGGACTTTGTCATTTCCACTTTGAAAAAAGAAAAATAAATATCCAGCACGACTGAGTGAGGCAATATGTCTTTAAGATATATTGTCTGATATCTAGAAAGTAACTCTGCGTTATAGAACAAGTTATTGGGCTTGAAATTTTATGGACTGTTTTAGGCAGGTCAGACAAATGATCATGATTGTCCCTTTTGGGTTTACATTATGAATTTTTAGTGAATGGCTTTGTTTTGGGGCACAGGACTTCAAAGCTAAATATCTTTTGAGAGACTAATTGATGCCTTGTAATTAAAAACTAGGGCTGTCACACAATTAATCGCACGTTAAACAATAATAGAATATCATTTATTTAAATATTTTTTGATGTTTTTTACATTTTCAAATATATTAATTTCCATTACAACAGAGAATACAAAGTGTACAGTGCTCACTTTATATTTATTTTTTATTACAAATATTGCACTATAAAAAAAACAAAAAACAAAAGTATACTTCAATTCACCTAATACAAGTACTGTCGTGCAATCTCATTATAATGAAGGTTGAACTTACAAATGTAGAATTGTGTACAAAAAATAACTGCATTCAAAAATAAAACAATGTAAAATTTTAGACCCTGCAAGTCCACTCAGTCCTACTTTAGCCAATTTCTCGGACAAACATGTCTGGTTACAATTTGCAGGAGATAATGCTGCCCACATCTTATTTACAATGGCACCTGAAAGTGAGAACAGGCATTTGCATGGCATTGTGGTAGCTGGCATCCCAAGATATTTACGTGCCAGATGCGCTAAAAATTCATATGTCCCTTTATGCTTCAACCACCATTCCAGAAGACACGCATCCCTGCTGATGATGGGTTTTGCTCAATAACGATCCAAAGCATGCATGTTCATTTTCATCATCTGAGTCAGATGCCACCAGCAGAAGTTTGATTTTCTTTTTTAGTGGTTCGGGTTCTGTAGTTTCCGCATCGGAGTATTGCTCTTTTAAGACTTCTGAAAGCATGCTCCATGGGCTGAGTCATCATCCGAGACTGCAATAACATGAAATATATGGCAGAATGTGGGTAAAACAGAACAGGAGACATACAATTCTTCCCCCAAGGAGTTCAGTCACAAATTTAATTGATCCATTATTTTTTTACCAAGCATCATCAGCATGGAAGCATGTCCTCTGGAATGGTGGCCGAAGCATGAAGGGACATATGAACGTTTAGCATATCTGGCACATAAATATCTTGCAACGCCGGCTACAAAAGTGCCATGCCAATACCCGTTCTCACTTTCAGGTGACATTGTAAATAAGAAGCAGTCAGCAGTATCTCCCGTAAATGTAAACAGACTTGTTTGTCTTAGCAATTGGCTGAACAAGATGTAGGACTGAGTGAACTTGTAGGCTCTAAAGTTTTACGTTGTTTGGGGGGGGGGGGGTTGAGTGCAGCTAAGTAACAAAAAAAAATCTACATTTGTAAGTTACAGTTTCACAATAAAGCGATTGCACTACAGTACTTGGATGAGGTGAATTGAAAAATACTAAATATTCCTAAAGCATATTTTTGGTGATAAATAGCAGAAGCCACTTCTTACTCACATAGCTTCTTTGATTCTCCCTTTAAATTATATCTATTTACTTTCCTGACCAAAACAAGTTTTTACCACAGTTGACAGTGCACAGCCCATACAGCTATGGAAGAGCAAACTGGATTCTGCCTTCCATATATACAACCTTAAATCTGCACCCTTGTGTATATATTTTTAAATACAACTTGTAATGGTATTGTTGCATATTATTTCTGTTATAGTACAATTATACATTTGTCATCTCCCTTATATGCACATGAGAGACAAGGTGGGTGAGGTGATATCTTTTACTGGACCAACTTCTGTTGGTGAAAGAAACAAGCTTTCAAGCCCTTGTATCTTGCAGTACTGTTTAAAATTATGTTGTTTATATGCCAGTTGGTAGAATACATGAAAGTCACTTATTTATAAATTATATCGTAAACTGTGCTTATTAAACATAATACAGTACTTATTAAGTGTACAACAGAATAATGTGTAACAACTTATATAGGCCACCCAAATTTGCAGCTATATTACTTTCATGCTTAACTACCTTATCCCCTAACTTGCAGCTATGAAATAATGTGCTACTTGTTAAATAGAAAATAGAGTATATAGATGCTGAAAAAATTATTAAATACATTCCTCAAAAGAACAGCAATATAAAAAACCAATAAAGATGTACTGAATGAATATGACAATAACATTAGTTTATGTGGAAAGGAATGGTAAAAATGTTACAAGATGCTAAACATGTATCAAGGGATATAGGCAGGCATCACAGGGTGCTATGGACAGGTATCCCAGGATACTTACCACTGCTTCTAGGCTTGATGCATTCTGGGTAAATTTTGCAGTGCATTATGGGGTACCACCTGGAGGCTAGGAACCACGGTAGTCTGAATCAAACTTCCATGATCTCTTCCATCCTAGGATTCATCTGTTGCTCTCTTGCCTGTGCTGTTTTGAAAACTACTCACTTCCAGCTTGAAGGACTCCCAGGTGAGTGCTGTGATCCTGTCTGTTGAAATTAATAGGATGATCCTGTTGCACTGGAAAGCTTAAAGTGAGGCATCAGTGAAGCACATTGCAGATTATCATAGCCAGTTTATTTTGTGCGCTTGCTGGAGGAAGCGGAGACACATTCCAGTCACTCTTCCGTATGATCTACTGCTTGATCATCTTTGATCAATGGAGCACTGGGCCAAGGCCTGGCCAACTGGCATGATCTAGTGGGTTAGGATAGTAATGCAGACTTATAATGACCAAAAGTGGCTTCAGAACTTCAGGGCATAAAAGGACAACTTGTCTGGAAGTCTATGCTAAGCTCACTTAAACTCTCCAGTGCCAAACCAACTCTGAGATTTTCCCTCTCTTCTCCCCCCTCCCATCCGTGCTTGGAACAGTGCGTGAGGATTGCCATTTGGAAGTTTGCCACCCTAGATTCCTGCCAGTAATGATCTTACTTATGTTAAATCAGCAGTTGAGGCTGTCGTTGTGGAGGTGTGCATCACTATTTAGTGAGTGATGCTTCCTTGGATGACATAGGCAATGTGCAGATACTTACTAATGGCTTTGAATGCTTAGCATTCCCAGATTATGTTAATGCTGTGTTGGCACATGGGTTCTGTCTTCTATTTTCTCCTATCCCACCACGCTTCAGAGTTGAACAACTGGAAGAGCTATTCCTCCATGGTTCTGCAAGGCTTAGTGGCTCACTGAGGCAGATTCACCAGTAAGTCATGATTCTCAGATCTTCAGAAATTAAACAATTGTCAGCAATGAACAATGGATTTTTTTCTACCAACTATATCATGGACGTTAATTGGCTGCAAGTGCCAACTAGGATTCTCATGACTCAGGATATGTCTACACTGCAATAAAAACCCCATGGCATTAAGTGTCAGAGCCATAGTCAACTGATTCAGGCTTGTGGGGCTCTGATGATAAGGCTAAAAATGACAGTGTAGACATTCAGGCTTGGGCTGGAGCCTGGACTCTGAGACCCTCCCACCCAGGGTTTCAAACCCCAGGCTCCAGCCTGAACCGAAATATCTACACTGCAATTTTTAGCCCCATGAGCCCAAGTCAGCTGACCTGGATCAGCTGCAGCCATGCTGAGAGTCTTTTATTGATGTGTAGATTTACCCTTTGCTTAATCTCTGCTTCTTTAGCTCCTGAATTTATACTAGAAATCTGGATAGGAGAAAGGAACTATAATATTTAACTTCACTCTGAGTACCTGTAGGATATCTGTGGGGTGTGCATTTGGAACATTGAAAGGCCCGTGGAGAACTCATGACCAGACTTCAGAGTGATGTCTGCGTGTATTAGCAGTGCAGGTTGCATGTTGCACACTTATGAGACCAAAGGTGAGGTGCAAAACTAGATTATCTGTGCCAGGGCTTTCTATAATCATGCCAACTGATGTGAGAAGATTACACCTTAAAATAAATAGGCTGTTTAAGTCTGTGATACATATGTTTAAGTACCTTTAGCTTATAAATCATTGAATGACTTTTCATTTAAGGTACTGTTATGTATTGCAGTGCCTTTACAATAACATGAAATACTTGAAATCCTGAATTTCTTGTAATGGCCACAATGCTGTAGCTGCTCAGATACAACATGATGTGATGTACTGTCATTCAGCTTAACCAAAGATGTGGTTTCAGTAATGTGAAATGATTTAATCCTGAAATGCTATAGCGACTCAGAATTTAAACAAAAAGTGATTTTTAAGTGCTGTGGCCATGGCTCCATATTATTATTTATTAATGAATTTGTATTTCAGTAGCACTAAGGATCCCCAGTTACGGACCCCACACCCCACTGTGCTAGATGCTGTACTGACATTTAACAAAAGACTGTTCATGTCCCAAAGAGTTTACAGTCTAAGTATCATACTTTCTCAGTCACTTTCACGTCAGACAGTCTTCACAGTGGGCTTTCCCCATCTCCAGGGCAGTAGGGGGACAGATCACATCTTTTTCTTTGAACCTGGACTCAAGGTTGCCTCTCAGGATGAATTCCCCAGAATTCTATGCCACGTGGCAGATTCCAGGTTTCTCTTTGGAGCAGAGCTTGCACTGGATTTTTAAAAGATTTAGTTATCTAATGGTACATCTATATTTACCGCCAAACCCGGAGGTAAGCAATTGATCTTCTGGGATCGATTTATTGCAACTTGTCTTGACGCGATAAATCGATCCCGGAAGCGCTCGCCGTCGACACTGGTACTCCTGCTCCGCGAGAGGTGTACGCGGAGTCGACGGGGGAGCCTCCCTGCCGCGTGTGGACCTGCGGTGAGTACCTTGTAGTTCAAACTTAGATACTTCGACTTCACCTACGTTATTCACATAGCTGAAGTTGCGTATCTTAGTTCGAACTGGGGGGTTAGTGTGGACCAGCCCTCAATGTCTTTAGTTTCTTCTTTGGCTTTAGCAATTTTGAGGAGAAAAACCACATTCTACAAAAAAAAAAAAAAAAAAGTAGCTTATTGAGGATTGTTTGACAGACAGCAACCTCCTCTCTCATCCCCACTCAGAAAAGGTAAATCGAAAGCTCCCAGCCAAGATGGTTGAGCAGACCACAGTGAAACTAGCTCCCAGCTGACATGTGGGTAAGGTCTAAGCTGAGACAATTGAGCAGGATGCTTGGATCTCCCTTCACATAAACCAGGCCAGAACCAGTGGCATGGAAATGGGGGGGGGGGGGGGAGTTTTTCAGAACCCCCTTGCATCTTCCCTATTCTCACAGCTTGCAGAAGAGAAAGGAGCAGCACAAAATTTTAAAATCTCTGATAAATCTTGCATCTAGACTTTCTAAAGAGCAGGAGAAATCTGTAAATTTTGGACTTTGTGCAAGAGACCACAAACTTTCAACTAAGCTTCCCAAAATTAGCATGAGTGGGGGTCTAACTTCACAGGTGCTTATGTTTTTAGAAAATAAAATGCAAACAAAAAAACCCCAAAAACTTGCAAAGTTGCAGAAAATTCGTATAATTCTTCGTCACTTGCTTGATGAGGGTGTGATTGAGTTGGAGTGGGATTTCCCTATCAAGAACTAGTTGTACCTAAGGGACTGAAAGGTGTTCATTACTCTGCCTAAGCCTACCTGCTGCAGCCACCTTAGTGAAGAGCATAGTCATATCAACTGATGGAATATTCCTGCCAAACACAAAGAGAGGAAAATAAGATCATCATTTAGACTAAACATGGATTCAGTAGCCTCAGTTCTGAACATACTGGTTGTAGTCTCTCATTGTGGAGGACTATTCTCAACTGGGAGTCCTTTGTGAGCATGCAACAAACACTCCCTCTCCTTCCCTAAAATCTACTTTAAACTAGATTTTCCTAACAACTTTTTCAGGACTGACACTTCACGGGACTGTGATCTGCTGTACATTCAGAACTTCCAAAGACATGTTCCAGGGGTAACTAAGGCTTGACCAAATTGGCATTGCAGGCTAAATCTGATGGTATTCCAAACATTTTGTTGGTAAGCTCTTTGGGAAACATACACACAAAAAAGTCCCTGAGGCTTTAGACAAGGAAATAAATCCTCCCTCCTTTCAGGGAGAGAATCTTCAAATTATCTTATCTCAGCAGGTGTAGAGATTACACATTAGAAGGCCATTGTTGTCTTAACTGTCAAAAGACCAAGGCTGGGATTGTCTGGAAGACTGCCCCCTTGCCATCCAGCTTCAGTTATTGCCTTCCCATTGGCCAGTTATTTAGGAGCTGAGAGACAATCAAGTTCTGGCCAATTTCCCTGCCCCAGAAGTGGGCAGGCAGGACATATCTCTGCCAATAGGCAGGAAGTAATCAGAGCTGTGTGGTGTGGGATGTATCCAGAGCCAGTGTCTATGGGGAGCCCATATCCAAACAAAGAGAAGTTAAAATATATATATTGAGAGAGAAAAGAAAATCAGATTTTTAAATACTTACGTTTTAAAAATCTAACTATTTATTTGTAAAGAACAAAACAACTAAACTAAATAACCCCACCTCAGAGCTGGGGAGAGTTGTGATTATTGGGCCTACAGACTTACCCTAATTATAAGAGCAACTATTTAAAAAAAAAAAAAAGTGAGTGGAATTTCATAAATTGCCGCAATGACGTGTTATACAAAATTATTATTAAAATGTAAAATAAAAGACAAAGACTGAATTAATGTAATTTAAATTAAAATGGTTTTATGCGAGTCAAGGACTCTGTTAAGGTTGTCATAGAATCCTAGGATTGGAAGGGACCGCAAGTATCATCTAGTCCAACCCCAATTAAAAGCCAGCCACCCAGACAGGGGTTCGAATCCTGGACCCTCAGTTTAAGAGTTTGATGCTCTGCCGACTGAGCTATCCCAGGCTGGCTAAAATAAAGGAGTAGAGAAGTGGAAATCAATTAACCAAAATCAGTGTTGAAAATTATGTCTAATGATGACAATATAATGAGAGGATGGACTATTGTGCCCAACACTCCATTTTGAGATTCTTAAAAAAAAAAAAAAAAAAAAAAGCTTCACCATCGTGGGTGCCATCCTGAGAGATGTCCTGACCACAGCAGGCCAGAGAGAGAGACCCAGATGACATCGCCATGTCCACCAGCTTTGTACAAATCCCAAACAACACCTGAGATGTGAGACTTCATATCCCCTCTGCTCTCCCCATGTGGCCTTTACCTTCCAGACCTTATTTCTTTTCATTTGTATCTTTCTCCTTTTTCTTTCAGTCTAATAAGAGACTGAATTAGCCAGCCAAGACTGTTTTGCAACACTGCTGTAAGCCTGTGACCAGGCAGCTACATGCAGTGCCCTAAACAACCCAATGCTAGTACAAGTTTGCCAAGTCTTTGAGTAGCTGATAAAACCATGTGCTGGGCCTGTGTTTTCTAGCAACGAGGTTTCAAGTGAAAGTCAACACGGCCGACAAAAGCTGCATTTTCTATTTTTGCTGTTCTTTTCTCTCTCCCCCCACCTTTTGTGTGTTTGTCTTGTTTTGTCATCTTAGGAAGCAGGATCAGACTTTAACAACAACAGCAATAAAAGCTCCAGCCAGTGATGAGCTGCCAAAATCTTAAGAACCGGTCCCTCCTCACTCCACAAGGGGGTCGTGGCCTGTGCCCGCTCCCTGGGATCCCTGCCCCATCCACCCCCCTTCCCTGTCCTCTGACTGCCCCCCGCCACCCCATCCAACCCCTCCTTTCATTCCTGATGGCCCCCTGGGACCCTGCCCCATCCAACCACCCCTTCTCCCTGTCCCCTGACCGCCCCTGGAACCCCAGCTCCTGACTGCCCCCTGCTGCCCCATCCAACCCCCCCTCCTTCCTGACTGCCCCCCCCGGGACCTTTGCCCCCATTCAACCCCCCTGTTCCCCGCCTTCTGACCACCTGGACCCCTATCCACCCCCGACCACCACCCCGAACTCCCCTGCCCTCTATCCAAACTCCCCCTTCCCCCCCCCGCTCCCTGCCCCCTTACTGCGCTGCCTGGAGGTGGCTGGCGGCGCTACCAGCCATGCCGCTTGCCTGGAGCCATGCCATGCAACTGCCGCGCAGCGCCTGGAGCACCAGATCAGGCTGAGCTCGCAGCCCCCCTGCTTCCCGCTAATCAGCTATTCGCGCTGGAAGCCTGGGAGGGCTGAGAAGCAAGCGGCGGCTTCGCGCTCAGGCCCAGGGAGGCGGAGGCAGAACGGAGGTGAGCTGGGGTGGGGAGCCATTCCCCTGCGCCCCCTCCCCCCCGCTTACCTGCTGCGCCACTCCATCTCCGCCTCCCTGGGCCTGAGCGCGAAGCTACCGCACCGCTTCTCCGCCCTCCCAGGCTTCCTGCACGAACAGCTCATTCCCGGGAAGCCAGGGGGAAGGGGAGAAGTGGGGCGGAGCGTTCAGGGGAGGTGGCGGAGCGGAGGTGAGGTGGGGGCGGGGCAGAGCTGCACCCAACAAATTTTCCCTGTGGGTGCTCCAGCCCCGGAACACCCACGGAGTCAGCGCCTAAGGAGCCACTTTTGAATAATGTGCTCAGGGGGAGCAGCCGCTCCCCCTGCTCTCCCCCAGCTACACTCCTGGGTCACTTCCACTTACCGGTTGTTAAATTTAGAAGCACTTTTAGAACCGGTTGTCTCACGCAGGACAACTGATTCTAAAAGGGCTTCTACATTTAACAACCGGTTCCCGCGAACCAGCTCCAGCTCACCACTGGCTCCAGCCCATCTCAACTCACTTTCTCTCTTTTCCTCAAAAAGAACAGCTATTACCATCTTTAATTCCATCTAAAAGACTGTCAAACAAGAGTTTTTTTCTCGATGAAAAGAGAGGGAACAAGGGAAGTTGTTAAAATAAAGTTTTATATAATACTTTACTTTAACTGTTTTTCATTTTTTAAATCTTTTTTTTTAAAAGATTTACAATTATTTTTAATGGTGTGTTTGCCATGGTACTGAGCAGGCTGAGGTTTCTGTATCCTAAACCCCGAACCTTGTTTAACCCAGTCACTGTCCAACATTAAACAGTGTTATGTAAACGCTGTTGGCCCGTATATTCTATCTAAATTAATACAACAGAGGCAAGAACACTGAGTGCCCTGGCTTTCTGCCTTTCCAGCCCCTGAGCGAGGTGATTTAGAGAGTGAGTGCTCAGCCTTGGAGCATTCCTTGGGTTTTGTAATTTTGCAGTTGACTCTAGCCTTCCAGACACACAGCTGGGAGGGGCGGGGTAGGGATCACTTAGATTTTCCTAATGGTAAATTGAAAATTTTCAGCAAGATTGAAATTTTACTGTGGGAAATTTTGATTTTTGCAAAATTCTCATTTTTCTATTAGAAACTCATTCTGACAAAAAACTCCTGACCATCACATATACAATGAGAAAGTACTATGAACCAAAACAGTAAACTGTTAATGTGCTTTTTTGATTGATTTACCTCCCAGTCTCTTTGGAGAATAGATTCACCCTACAATCCAGTTTGCTCTTTGCTCTACTACTTAAATAAACTACTTTTGTAATACATTTCTATTAGGGCTTGTCTACACTACCATGCGGGGTCGATCTAAGATACACAACTTCAGCTACGTGAATAGCGAGGCTGAAGTCGACATACTTAGATCTACTTACCGTGGTGCCTTCTCTGTGGTAAGTCGACAGCTGACACTCTCCCGTCGACTCTGCTTGCGATGCTCGTTCTGGTGGAGTACCGGAGTCGACAGGAGAGCCCTCAGCGGTTGATTTATTGCATCTATACTAGACGTGATAAATCGACCCCCGCTGGATCGATCGCTGCCCGCCGATCCGGCTGGTAGTGTAGACAAGCCCTTAAAATAGCTTTTAGGAATCCCACTCAAGCATCAGCATTGTGCCAGGCACTATTCAGACAAATGAAGAAAACAGTTCCTGCCTATGACAGAGTGCAGGGAGTTAATAGATGAGCCTGGACTCTGATCACTCTGATACTAATTAGTCCCCCTGGAGAAAGCTGATTGGCATAATTAAAGGTAATTAGCTAATCAGGCTGGTGGCCTGGGTGAAATGACAAGCCAGTTAGCCAACCAGCTCAAGGCTGATGAAGTCTAGGAAGGAAGTGCTGAGGAGAGAGGAACTGCTGATCTGAGTCTTGCAGACCTATCAGGGAATGGAGACCTCTGCTCCTTTCAGCTCCTGAGGAAAGGGCCTAAAGCAGTGATACTCAATAGGCAATACTCAATGTGTCGCACATCACCTCCATATTGGTGCACATAACAAAATTAATTCCGCACGTTTGGGAAAAATTAGAGGGAACACGGATCACTAGCCTAAAGCATAGGTGATATTGTAGATAGTACTGTTTGATAGAATTGTAAGGGTGTTGGTGGAGGGATTTCAAATAAATAGTACGGTGGATACACTACCACTAGAGTCTCGGCCAGTTTCTGTGGTGCAAAGAGACAGGAGCGTACTGTGTCCTGCTACATACCCCATAGAGTTTAATCCAGAAAAAAAAATCCGACAAGATAGATGAGAGGGGGTAGGGTTGTGAGGATGAGGTTATAAAATGAAAAAACTAGGAACCTCAGCTCACCACTTGCCTAACTGATTTTCAGGGGTGGGGTTGTCTTCAAAGGAGTTACATCAAGCATGAATTTGGTCCAGTGTTTGAATATGGAGAAACTGTTCCTCATTATTATTTTAGGCAAGGAAATCATTCTGTATTTTTTGAAGAACATTATTTAAAAAATACAAAATACCTCTTGAAATGTCTGTGCAATGACAAAAATATTGAACCTGTTTCAGTTAGAATAAAAATATTACAGTGTGCTCATGTTTTCTCAGACATGAAACTTCTTTATTCTACAGTATGCTGCAATTTCTGCTCCTGAATTCTAAGGCTGTATGATGGAAATGTATACAAAAAAATCAATGTAATCCAGTTTAGAATACAGTGAAGGATGAAGTAGCCAGTATCAGGTTTCTGGGGACATAATTCTGATGGGAGAGCTTCTGCCTTGGTCTAGCTGTGAAGAGAAGATTTTTACTCTGTCTGAAGACACATCTAAGAACCATGGTTAGTAGGGAAGCTAGAAAGGAAATAAAACTATTTTAATAAAACTGTACTCTCTCTACAGTATTTAAGTGCCCTGTATCCCATTTATGCTAAAGTCATTCAAGAATTATGTATGGTTATATATAGGGATCTACCAAATTCACAGTCCATTTTGGTCAATTTTATGGTCCTAGAAATTGAAAAATCGTAAATTTTATGATTTCAGTTATTTAAATCTGAAATTTCATGGTGTTGTAATTGTAGGGGTTCTGACCCAAAAAGGACTTGTGGGTGGGTATTGCAGTACTGCTATCCTTACTTCTGTGCTGCTGCTGGCGGCTGCGCTGCTTTCAGAGCTGGGCAGCTGGAGAGCGGCAACTCAGGGCTGCCCAGAGGCGGGGGCAAGTGGGGCAACCCCACGAGAGTTTTTCAGGGCCCCTGGAGCGGGGTCCTTCACTCGCTCCGGGGGCCCCGGAAAACTCTCGCGGGGCCCAGCCCCCCGGAGCTTCTTCCGCTCCGGGTCTTCGGCAGCAATTCGGCAGTGGGGGCCCCGTTGCTGAAGACCCCAGGCCCCCTGAATCCTCTGGGCGGCCCTACAGCAACTGCTGGCTGGGATCCCAGCTCTGAAGGCAGCGCCCCGCCAGCAGCAGGGCAGAAGTAAGGGTGGCATGGTATGGTATTACCACCCTTACTTCTGCACTGCTGCTGGCGGGGTGCTGCCTTCAGAGCTGGGATCCCAGCCAGCAGTTGCCGCTCTCCAGCTGTGAAGGCAGCACAGAAATAAGGGTGGCTATACCGTGACCCCCTTAAAATAACCTTGCAACCCCCCCACCCCCCATGCAACTCCCTTTTGAGTCAGGACCCCAATTTGAGAAATGCTGGTCTCCCCTGTGAAATCTGTATAATATAGGGTAAAAGAATACAGAAGACCAGATTTCACAGTGGGGGGACCAAATTTCACGGTCCCTGACGCGTTTTTTTTAATGGCCGTGAATTTGGTAGGGCTCTAGTTATATGAACAGGTTGCCCATATAGTGTAATATTATTCTTTACAAAATTTATAAAGCCCTCTTTGAGACTTGATTTTTGCAAGCTCAAATAAACTGTCAAATCCAGGAGAAAAACCAGCAATAATCCAGGACTGCTGATGCAAAAATCCCTTTAATTTTATTAGTGTCTGAATGGTAAGCAATAACAGAAGTGAAAGCTACAATTTAGGGGTTGTGCACTTCCTTTAATAGTACATGTGGGCAGGGTGTATTGATTTAAATCAAGGTGACTTAAATCATGATTTAAATCACTGAGTGGAAAGCCTCAATTTAAGTAATCAATTTTAATCAACTTTTCCATTTGTACTTCAGTCAGTTTCTAAAAAAAAAGTATGTTCTCATTGGTTGATAAACCTATTAAAACACGTTGATTTACAACTAAATAGAGCCTTTACATTAGATTTGGTACTTTTTTGCTACCTACAAGGGTATGATATTACTATATATATTTATTTAAGCAATTATGTAGCTTAATATTTTTAGATTCTTATTAATTTACGTTTTAGTATGTTAATAAATGGTGAATGAGATTGCTTATTTACTATATATTTAACTTTTTGCTCATGATTTGTGTCAAGCTGCATTAGAATGGTAACTGGAATTCAATTAAAAAGAACAGGAGTACTTGTAGCACTTCAGAGACTAACAAATTTATTAGAGCATAAGCTTTCGTGGGCTACAGCCCACTTCTTCGGATGCATAGAATGGAACATATATTGAGGAGATATATATACACACATACAGAGAGCATGAACAGGTGGGAGTTGTCTTACCAACTCTGAGAGGCCAATTAAGTAAGAGAAAAAAACTTTTGAAGTGATAATCAAGATAGCCCAGTACAGACAGTTTGATAAGAAGTGTGAGAATACTTACAAGGGGAGATAGATTCAATGTTTGTAATAAGAACAGGAGTACTTGTGGCACCTTAGAGACTAACAAATTTATTAGAGCATAAGCTTTCGTGGACTACAGCCCACTTCTTAATTTGTTAGTCTCTAAGGTGCCACAAGTACTCCTGTTCTTTTTGCGGATACAGACTAACACGGCTGCTACTCTGAAAAATGTTTGTAATGGCTCAGTCATTCCATTCAATGCCAGACCTGCGGGTGGCTATCTTACAACAGGAAAAACTTCAAAAACAGACTCCAACGAGAGACTGCTGAGCTGGAATTGATATGCAAACTAGATACAATCAACTCAGGATTGAATAAGGACTGGGAATGGCTGAGCCATTACAAACATTGAATCTATTTCCCCTTGTAAGTATTCTCACACTTCTGTAGCCCACGAAAGCTTATGCTCTAATAAATTTGTTAGTCTCTAAGGTGCCACAAGTACTCCTGTTCTTTTTGCGGATACAGACTAATACGGCTGCTACTCTGAAATCTGGAATTTAATTAAACACACACAACAGCATATAAAATTTATTCTGATTAAACATAAAAGCCTTAAATATTTTGGATACATAAACTTATCAAAACATGTTTCACATTTACCACTAAATGATTTATTAAACAGAGGCATTAACTGTAGTCAGTAAATTAAACTGATTATTTCAGGTATGTCTAGGAAAATTTTCAAATATGCCTAAGTGAAAGTGACTGGAGCTTCATCCTCACCTAAGTCTCTTGAAAATCAGCCAGTCTCCTAAGGGCTGGTACACGCTACAAGGCTAGGTTGGCTTAATTACATCATTCAGGGCTGTGAAAATTTTCATGCACTCTGACATAGTGTCAGTGTAGACACCACTAGGCTGACAGAAGAATTATTCTCTTCGCCTAGCTACCCCTTCTTGGAGAGGTGGGTTTGCTACAGTGATGGAAGAACCCCTTCCATTGCTGTACTAAGTGTCTATGCTACAGCAGTGCAGCTCAACTGTGCCACTGTAGCATTTCTACTGTAGACATACCCTAAGTTAGGCTGACTTATTGTGCCATATTTATAGGGTTGCCTATTTAATGGCTGGTAACCAGACCACTGAGGCCCTGCCCCCGGTCTCTTCCTCCAAGGCCACATGTCCTTCGCCGCCTCTTCCCTCCGACCCGCGGCTTTGCCTCTCCACCCCAGATCAAAAAAACTAGACACCAGGGCTTGTCAAATGACACCTGGACACACAAGCCAAAATCCAGACTGGTCGGGTGAAAACCAGACAAGTGGCAACCCTACATATTTGTAAGGCTTAGCCTCAAAAGTTATGTTTTCCCCCGATTCATTATATAGAAAAGCAGCCATTAACTCTAACTCAAAGTTTTTATAGAGGCTCATGGATTCAGCATATTTATTTTGTATTTAAAGATTTTAAGAAATTATAGTAAATTTAGGCCTTATCATATGTTGTATTAAATTCAGATTTCATTTTAAAAAGAATAACTTATTATAATTTAAATAATAGAATGAAAAAAGTCTGATTTTTATTCACCTTTCATGCAGGAAAGGATAGGGGATGCAGTCACTTCCTCATATTAAAAAATCAACCTTCAGTGCATAGAAAAAGCTCCCTTTGCCTAAAATATTAAGACAAATGTCTTTGACTACTTGGAAGCTGTGTCTGGAATTGTTCTGATATCTGGGCTATAATGTGGCCTGATGTGGTTTCTTGATTTGGGAAGTGGATTGAACTATTTGTTCTTCCTTTGAGGTATTAATCGTGTCAAAAGTATTTGCTTCTGCATATTTATATTTAGTACATCATGGTTTTGTTATAAGGTGTATGGAGCAGGCATTGGATTAACATCGTTCTGTGCACATTAGAATGATTCCTGTATATACTGGTGATTAACCATAATACCTTTCTAAAACATTAATATAATTTTAAATGGAAAAACATGGAAACAAATTAGGATAGTCAGTTGTATTTGCTTACAGTCGTAAGCATTAAACACAAAATATATTAAGGTTAATTGTATTTATGGTACTTTTCATATGTAAATAAGTGTTCTAAAAAATAAGACAACTCAGTATGATGGAGAAACTAAATTTCTTTGTTGATCATACCGGCTTTCATCAATCCCAGAGTTATCTCCATATTAAATTAAAGCTCAGTGAAGTAGAAAAGTAGATTTCATTTCCATTGTTTTTATTTTGGCCTAGGAAATGGAGAGATGTACCATCACAGATAAGCAAAGCAGCTGGTAGAAATAAATCACTGGTTTCAAATATGCTTTACTTCAAAATTTTTACTTGTGAGTAGAGATTTCTTTTTGTTTTTTGTTTTTTCAAATAGTTGCAAAACCCTTCCACAGAACTGAAATAAATTGAAATTTATTTTATGGTTACTTCAGAAAGCCTTTAATTTCCATAAGAATCCAATTTCGGTCATTAACTTCTTCAAAATATAAAGAACAAGCCCCCTAAGCACAGAGTTAGGAGGATGTCTTGTTAATATATAGGCAGATGCTTGCTATGACAACTAACAGTTAGAGATGAGTGCTACAGTATATGGAGTTTCAATATTCTTTTCTCTTTACTACAATAGGTTTCACATGTGTATAGTTTTCTTCCTTACTGTTTGAAGCTGAGTTATTTGTCGATATCATGTTTTCATTCTGTTTTTAAACTGTTGGGTAAAGGATGTGCGTATGTCATTTCTGATCTGTAATGTACTTGTCAAAACCAGGATTTTTTTTATAAAATGAGTCTGTTCACATTCATAAAACGTATTATTTGAGCTTGTCATTTCCTTTATGAAAAGACCAGATTGGTATTTTACTAGTATTCAGTTTATTGACTAAATTGATGTTTCTGACTCTCTCTATTTGTGAATCTATAATCCTTTCCTTTCTATTTTTATAATTGTGTAGAGAAGCAGATGCAAGGAGAAATACTTTATTGGTGTCTCTTTAGCGCAGAAGTTGACACCTACACAAAGGACATCTTTGCCAAATTTGATAAGAATGGTTGGTTACCATTATATTATTATAACTAGTTTTTAAGCTCTCATGTTTTGATTTTGATTTTCAGTTCCTTTTGATTCTTAACGTGTATTATTGCCTCATATTATAGTGTTCATCGGCCCACAAAACACACTGCATAAAAGACGTAATCCTCAAAATGTTAAGGGAGACAAGAATGATAATAAATTTACCAAAGACCACAAATCCACTCCAACATGAGGTTTATTTTAGATATATCTTCATATATGCTTTCTCAGTGTGGTATTGCGCCTCATTGTCTGAGAATAAAATCTTTCCTAGGTGAATTCTTGTTAATGTATGTCTACTGCCAAGATGCAATGCAGTAGAAGAGTGTATTCCCAACAGCCTGATGACAGTGTTAGTCAGTTACTCAAAGCTGATTTTAAGAAGTGCACTGGTACCCCTGGATGTTATAATGGCTAAAATTAGAAATAGGACTACAAGTTTTCAATATGCAAATAGCTGATTATTCTTTCAATTAGGAAATGGAATAGTATGCTAGAATCTTTTTACTTAATGTTTTAAAAGTAAGGTTAAAATGGCTTTTATATTGTAAAATTGACTGTGCAAACTGAGTGACTTGCAGTCCAAGAACGGTCCAAGTTCCATGAAATGCAACAGGTTAGGAATGTGTTTTAATTATCTTAACTTCTAGTTAGAAATAAATGTAATTACATATCTTTATAATAAAGTCTTAATCTGTTCACAGTTATTTTTATTCTTTATCTTTCCTGGTACTGACAATAAACTTGTACCTCTAATTATTTGGATCGACAGGATCTACTTTCTTCAAGAATAGTAGAACTACTGCCTTTAGCCAGTCATCTGGTACCCTCTTGCTCTCATGCCTGCTTTTACAATTTTTTATAGCACTTGTCGTGCCAGCTTTTAGCAGCTCTGCTGTTGTATTGTCAATACCTGCAGCTTTCCATTTTTAAACTAGTTCACTGCTCTTTCTATTTCTTCTTTTGATGGTGGTTCATTGCTGATATCCATTCTGCATTGCAAGCTGCCCCATTCATCTAGCAGGCAAGTAGTAGTAGGCAAAGAACGGGGAAGCCTTAGACCAGGCCAAAGTTGCATTGATCACATATTCACGCGCCAACTGTTGATGGAGAATGGGGATTGAAGATGACTGCTGTTTTCATTGACTTTACAAAGGCATTTGATTCTGTTTGGAGGGAAGCATTATGGAAAGTAGCAGTTATATGGAGTTCCAGATAAGATTATTACAATTATAATAGCTAAGTAGGAAGACTCTTGCCGTGATGTAGGAATTAGTGGAAAATTAAGCAACTGGTTCAAGTCAAAGTTTGATGTAAGACAAGGGAGCATGGAATCACCATAACTTTTCATCCTGTTCTTAAAATGGATGTTAAGAATATTAGAAAAACTGGAGGGTGTGACGTTGGATGATCTAGAGTTAAGCTCCTTAGTTAGTGCATCATACAACTGGCAGACACGTTGGAATTAGTTATGATAATATTATTACCTTGGAAAACTGGTGTAGTTGACTTGGACTAACAGGCAATGCCAAGAAGTCAAGTGGTTGTTTCTTGGAAAAGGGAAACTAGATAAAGCATTGAAAGGCAGCAGCAATGAAGTTTTAGAACAAATAGAATCTTGTGTGTACCTAAGAAGCTTGAGCATAGAATCATAGAATATCAGGGTTGGAAGAGACCGCAGGCGGTCATTTAGTCCAACCCCCTGCTCAAAGCAGGACCAACACCAACTAAATCATCCTAGCCAGGGCTTTGTCAAGCCAGGCCTTAAAAACCTCTAAGAATGGCGATTCCACCACTTCCTTAGGTAACCCATTTCAGTGCTTCACCACCCTCCCAGTGAAATAGTGTTTCCTAATGTCCAACCAAGACCTCCCCCACTACAACTTGAGACCATTGCTCCTTGTTCTGTCATCTGCCACCACTGAGAACAGCTGAGCTCCATCCCCTTTGGAACTCCCCTTCAGGTAGTTGAAGGCTGCTATCAGATCCCCCCCTCACTCTTCTCTTCTGTAGACTAAACAAGCCGAGTTCTTCTTCGAGTGATGTTCATGTCCATTCCAAGCAGATGTGTGCACGCCGCGTGCACGCCAGCCGGAAGATTTTCCCCTAGCAACGCCATAGTGTTGGCCTGTGCGTCCCCTGGAGTGGCACCTTCATGGCACCCTATATAGGGGCCCGCCGACCCTCCACCCCCTCAGTTCCTTCTTACCGCCGGCGATGGCTAGCTGGAACTTTGCTTGCTCTCACTGCAAGCCTAGCAGTGTCTCTATTAAGGGTATATAGTTTGTTTTTTCTTATAGTTCAGAGTTAGTGTTAGTTGTAAGATAGTTAATAGCTGTTGGGGGGCTTCCCCCCTACGTAATCACCCCGTCCTGGGGCATGCCCAGGTCCCCAGGGTTTAAACTCTGGCGGACTGCGGGAAGTTTATGCCAAAGCGTGACCTGTACTCTTCCTGCTTGAGATGCCTCGGGGAGAGCCACCAGAGCGACAAGTGCACTGTCTGCAAGGGGTTCCGTCCCAGGACTCTGAAGGACAGAGAGCAGAGACTGAGTACTCCTGATGGATGCGGCCTTATGGCCACGCTCGGACTCCGAGCCTGCCGACCCGGCGCTCACCACCTCATTCTCGGTGCGCAGCGCTCCGGCACCATTAGCAAGTGAGGAGGCCTGGTCTAAGAACTCTAAGTCTCAGCATCGGAGAGAATCAGGACATAGAAAATCGGCCTCTATGCGGCACCGATCACCATCTCCGGTGCCCGTGAAAAAGAAGAGGCCAGTGAGAGGCCGATCACCCCACCAGGACCTTAAAAGGCTGGCGGCGTCCACAAGTGTGGTGGGACAAGCCGTGCCACAGCCACATCCTCCCACGGTCCTGTTGACTCCTGCCCCCATGGGGGAGCAGTCAAGTCCGGACCAGTCTAGGACCCCGGACCTCAGCGAGGATGTGCGCCTCCTATCAACGCCAGAAGCGTTTGAGGCGGCCTCAGACTTAGTAAGCCTCCCGGTGCCAGCCTCCCCGCGCCGGAGAGAAGAGCCGCCAGGGATGACCCGACCCCCGATTCAATCGGGGCAAGCTGGCCATGATGACGCCACAGTCCCTGCCCCATGCCGCTCTGGCGGTACCGGTGCAAAGAGAGAGCGTTCCCCGGCCTCACAGCACCACTCGCCAGCGACAGTGGGTACTGCCCCTCCTCGGTCTTCATATTCAGAAACATTGGAGTCGGAATCCTTCTGCTCCTGTAGATCAAGAAGCAGGAGGTCGGCTTCACAGGCAAGCCAATGACCTAACCCAGCGCTGTGGCAGCAGCAGTGGCAACCGCCCTCCCAGTAGCCGTTCTGGACTCCTTGGGCGTACCATCAAACCCTGGGACAGGTGCACAGTCCACACTCCAGGTCTTCTTGGAGTCGGTGGATCCAGTGCAAATGCTTCCACCACCAGCACCGCCATCCGACGGGAGTGTACCACAACAGAATCCGGCACGGCCTAGTCAGACACCGGCACCGATAGGGGCCATGTTTTCGACGTCGCAGGCACCGCCCAGCACGCCTCGTCGTTCGGCGTCGACCCCGGTACCGGTCGTGGTGCCGCATCCTATATCCACACCGGCCACGCAACCAGAGTAGCTTGTGCCCGCAAGACCCTGCAGCGGCTGAGGGTAGTGAGGAAGGTCCCCTGCAAGTGATCTCCTCCTCTTCCTCGACGGATGAGGCGGACAATACCTTGGCGATGTTCTATATCAACAAACGGGGGGGAGGGAGGGTGCATGCTTCTCTCCCTTTTTGCCGGGAAGCCCTCTTATTATGGGACTTTTACGTACAGAATGCAATTCACCTAATGGCATCCTACCTCCCGGGGGGTGCAGAACGGCCTAGTGGACGCCCTCAGCCACTCGTTCCATGGTCGTGAGTGGTCCCTCCGCCAGGACATGGCACGTTCAAACTTCTGTCTCTGGGGCTATACCCAGATAGACCTGTTTGCCTCGAGGGACAACAGGAAGTGTCAACGGTTCTGCTTCCTCATGGGGCGCAGTCCAGGGTCTCTCACGGATGCCTTCCTCCTCTCGTGGGAAGGTGGCCTGTTTTACGCCTTCCCTCCTATTCCGATGGTCCACAGGATATTCCTTAAGATTCGCAGGGATCATGCTCAAGTCATACTGATAGCGCCGGCATGGCCACACCAGCATTGGTTCACATCGCTACTGCAGATGTCCAAACAGGCATCCCTCATGTTGTCCCTACTCCCAGACCCGATCACACAGGATTGAGGCCACCTCCGGCACCCGAACCTGGAGTCGCTCCACCTCACACCCTGGGTGCTCCATGGCTAAACCTGGTAGAAAGGCAATGCTCACAGCAGGTTAGATAAGTCCTGCTTGGTAGCAGGAAACCCTCCACCAGAACTACATACACAACCAAGTGGAAACGTTTTTCCATTTGGGCAGAACAGCAGGGACAGGCTCCATTGTTCGCCCTGATCCCACTCATCCTTGACTACCTACTTCATCTGAAACAGCAGAGCCTTTCCCTCTCTTTGGTTCAGGTCCACTTGGCGGCCATTTCCGCGTTCCACCCAGGAGCTGACGGTGGTTCAGTCTTTGCAAACCCACTGGTCAGTCGCTTCCTCAAGGGCCTGATTAGGCTTTTCCCATATACTCAACAACCTGTCCCGGCATGGGACCTTAATTTGGTCCTTTCTGCCCTCACGGGGCCGCCCTTCGAGCCCCTGGCTACATGCTCATTACTGTATCTCTCCTATAAGGTCGCATTCCTCGTGGCTATCACCTCGGCCAGGAGGGTATCGGAGCTCAGAGCCCTGATGTCCGAGTCTCCATACACTGTTGTTCACAAAGACAAAGTCCAGCTCAGGCCACACCCGGCGTTCCTTCCTAAAGTGGTTTCCCAATTCCACATGGGTCAGGACATTTTTCTCCCTGTGTTCTATCATAAGCCCACACTCCTCCAGCACGGAGCGTAGGCTGCATTCCCTAGACGTTCGCAGGGCCCTGGCATTCCCTATTGAAAGAACCAAACCGTTCAGGAAATCAATCCAACTCTTTGTTGCTGTGGCCGACAGGATGAAGGGGTTCCCCATCTTATCACAGCGTATCTCCTCATGGATCACGGCCTGCATCCGCGAATGGTACGATCAGGCTAAGGTGCCTGCCCTGCCAATCACAGCCCACTCCACAAGGGCACAGGCTTCCTCCGCGGCATTCCTGGCTCAGGTCCCGACACAGGAAATATGCAGAGCTGCCACGTGGTCTTCAATCCATACATTCATGTTGCCCTATGCCATCACGCACCAGGCCAGAGATGATGCAGCCTTCGGCCATGCAGTGCTCCAATCCGCAGTGAACTCCGACCCCACCGCCTAAACTCAGGCTTGTGAGTCACCTGCTTGGAATGGACGTGAACAATCATTTGAAGAAGAAAAAACGGTTACTCACCCTTTTGTAACTGTTGTTCTTCGAGATGTGTTGTTCACGTCCATTCCAATACCCACCCTCCTGCCCCTCTGTCGGAGTGTCGGCAAGAAGGAACTGAGGGGGTGAAGGGTCGGCGGGCCCCTATATAGGGCGCCATCGAGGTGCCACTCCAGGGATGCACAGGCTGACCCTATGGTGCTGCTAGGGGAAAATCTTCCGGCTGGCGCGCACACGGCGCGCACACACCTGCTTGGAATGGACACGAAGAACACATCTCAAAGAACAACAGTTACAAAAAGGTGAGTAACCGGTTTTTCCTCAGCCTCTCCTTGTAAGTCATGTGCCCCAGCCCCCTGATCATTTTCATTGCCCTCCACTGGTCTGACTCTCCAATTTGTCCACATCCTGTCAGTGTTGATAGTTCCATTAAGGATGAAGTTAAAAGGAAATGTGCGTTAGCTGCACAGAAATTGACAAAATTATGGACTGATGAAAAACATTACATTTGGTCCTAAAGTGAAAATTTATCAAACCAGTGTACTAACAGTATTACTTTAGGGTCTGGAAGCAGCTGTGTTAAACGAAATAGCCATCAGGAAGCTGGAGGCAGTAGCGATGAGAGTTCTTTGAAAGATGGTAGGTGTAACGTGGAATGATTTTAAGACAAATGAAGTTAGAAAGAGAGTAGACTGTGTAATCAAGGGAACAGGATTGGCAATAGTCAAAAAGATTACAATAGTGGGAACACAGCAAAAGGCAGATGATAAGATGCCAAAGAACACTGCAAACACAACTAAGGTCAGTCCTACTGAGCTAACCATGGACTAGATGATGGAACATAATACTCAGAGACGTGATCAGGCTGGGCTTAATGGAGGCACCAAGCTATGGACAGGAATGAATATGGAAGTTGTACTGCTCCCTGTGCCTCCAAAGATGCTATGGGATGAAAGAAGAGAAGAGATAATAATGTCCAAAATAGTCACGCTGAATATTTTACTATTCAAGTAGTCTCATTGATTCCCATTAGAATACTCACACAGTAAGGTAACACTCAAAATGAGTAAAGGTATTCGAGTAGGCCCCACAACAATACATAATATTTATGTAGCATTTATACATTAAGGGCCAAATACTCATCTATTGTACTTTGTTTACTTTTGTACCTTACTTTTCAAATAGTCCCACTGAAGGTAATGGGATTACTTGTAGAGTAGGGCACTACTCAGTGTGAGTAAGGGTATCATAGTCTGGCCCTCACTAATTAGCCTCCTGCCAGCTTTGTGATATGGGGAAACTCCAGATATAGAGAGGCCTAGTTGCTCGTCTGAGACCACATGGTAAGCCATTAACTAAGTGAGGAATAGGAGCCCTGGCTCCCACTCCTATAGACCATAGAACTAACTGTGCCTCTTCCATGGAAGGAAATTAGCCAAACTGCTTTTGTTTTTTACTTTACCAAAATATTTGTGTAGTTTAAATGTAATGTATTTGCAAGAGAATAATATTTCGCTTTACAGATTTAAAGTCTATTTTGCTCCTTTTTCTTTGTAGGCATGAGAATAGCTTCATTTCATTTTGATGTCTGCGCTCTAGTTCTGTTCTCTTTTGTCATAATCCTGATGCAAAAGCCCCCAGAATACTTAAAGGAAGTATATATGCCCAATTGTACCACCTCTTATTTCATGGGTGGGCAAACTTTTTGGCCTGAGGGCCATATAAGGGAATAGAAATTATATGGCGGGCCATGAATGCTCACAAAATTGGGGTTGGAGTGTGGCAGGGGGGGGCAGGTTCATAGGTGGGGCTGGGGATGAGGGGTTCAGGGTGTAGGAGGGTGCTCTGGGCTGGGACCGAGGGGTTCAGAGGATGGGAGGGGGATCAGGAGTAGGGCAGGGGTGTGGGAAGGGGTGCAGGTTCCGGCTGGTGGTGCAGGCTCTGGGCTGGGGATGAGAGGTTTGGCGTACAGGAGGGTGCTCCGGGCTCATATTGAGGGGTTTGGAGAGCGGGAGGGGAATCAGGGCTGGGGCAGGGGCTCAGGGGTGCAGGATCAGGGGTGGCAGGCTCCGAGCGGCGCTTACCTCAAGCGGCTCCCAGAAGCAGTGGCATGTCCCTTCTCCGGCTCCTACGCATAGGTGCGGCCAGGCGGCTCTGCACACTGTCCCATCCACAGGCACCGCTCCTGCAGCTCCCATTGGAGCACCAGAGGAGAACATTGGAGCACGTAGGAGCCAGAGTGGGGTTATGCCGTGGCTTCCGGGAGCCGCGTGGTGCAGCGCCCCTGCCAGAGCGGGGCTGAGCCGTGTGGTGCGGCCTCCAACCCAGCACTCCGGCCGGAGCGGGGCAAGCCCCAGACCCTGCTCCCCAGCAGGAGCTCTCTGGCCTGCCTTATTCCATATAATGCACTTCTCAAAAAATTACTTTCGTTTCATTCCATACTTTTGAATAACTGTGTGTTTGACAAGTTAAATCCACTTTATGAAAAAGTCTATGCCTCTGAATAATCGTAGTTGTTAGTGTGCATGTATTCTGTAAACCTGGAAAGCACTTGTATACAGGGTTTATTATAATCACTTGAAAAACAAATGCTTCCAGCATAACACTGAATACAAGTCTGTCATGTAACAGCTATGAAATCTTTCATGTAATAAATTAGAATACAGTAGCCTGAATAGTTTCTTCATGTCATCTTTTTTCAACATTGTTAAAACATAAGAGACATATTTTTTTAAGGTATTTGGCGACTGACAATAATTATAAACCTCGCTAAAATGAATCAGTGCGTTCTAGTATGTCAGTTATTTTATTGAAATAAAACACACAAACTTGTGGTGACAGATTGCTTTACGTACACCTAAAGCCTTGAAACCATGGAAATAAGTTAAAAGGGAGAAGTTTCCTGCATTCTTTATGGACAGCTCAGAAATGTTAAGGTATAGTAATTTCCCAAAAACATGGAATGTGTGACTGACAGATCTGCCAATCTGTGGGTTGAGGCAACAGCATATGAAGGTGCTGTAAAGCTTTTGCATTGGACTGTATGCTTGATGAAGCAGGTTACATGTTGGTTTTTTGCACCTGTTGGAGATAGAAGGGAAAGCCTTATGGAATATATGTTGTTGACAACTTTGTAGATAGTATGAAGGAGGCAAAGAATGCAGGAAACTTTTTTCCCTTCTTGTTTAATCTTTTTAAGGTTTTTAGGTGGGTGAGGTGTTTCCTGATGCAAACTTGTCACTAAAAGTTTTTGTTTGTATTAATTCCCTAGTTTTTTCATACTGGATTGGTGTTCCTCAGTGGGTAGCTCCACAAGGTCAGGGAGAAGAGAGCAGGGAGATGCATCTGGCTTGGAGTCAGAGGAATAAACTGCAACACTAAATCCACTTCTGTCAGTGATGATCCTCCTAAAACATGTGGTATGTCTCAGGAAGATCTTTGTCTCTATTTTGGCACTATTTAAAAGTTACTCAAAGTAAATATGCTAAAAGCAACCACCCGCATATATCAGTGATGACATAACCTGTCAGCTGGAGGGAACCTCCATGAAGGAGTCTGTATCTTCACTCACTTCCCAAAGCATACCATAACTTTTCAGTTTCTAGAAATTGGACACAGCAAGGAGCAACTGTAGCCACAAGCTGCTGGAGTGCCACCATGTACCAGGTCTACCTACTGTGCAACCCCTCATTCTGGGTCCCCTATCCCTGCCATTGGGAAGTATATCTCTTAACTTTCAAACTTTCTGATGTGTGACACCTACAAACAAACAAAATAATTGAAATGTGAAAAACCTGTATTTTGTTGTCATGCCATAATTTATAGATTATAATGGTTTTTAAGTTTAAAAAATAACTGATTTTAAAGGATGTTTTCTGACTGTGTGAATTAAATAAACTAGTTTTTCAAAAATAAATTATATTGCATGCATTCATAACATCCTGTGATCTTGGCTGACAGTAGGATTTGATCCCTGTCCCTGTAGATCCTCAGCTCAAACCTCAACCACTTCAGCAACCGGAGTAATTGCAAGTCTCTTTCTAGACCAGACACCAGAGAAGGAGTTGACACACACATTTCTAGTACATTATATGTCTGTTTGGTAGACAGCACTAGACAATGTGGAAATCAGGAATCCTGTCTCTTGGAGGGCTGTGTAGTATACTAGTTAGAGCAGGGATCTCAAACTCAAATCACCACGAGGGCCTCATAAGGACTAGTACATTGGCCTGAGGGCAGCATCACTGAAACCTTTTCATACAACGATACAAAAGTATAGTAAAAAATGAAAACATCAAAGAGTAATATAGTATGCTATTAAAAGTCAATGTATTAACTTTTTTAAAACTGTAATGTGAAAAGTCAGTGCTAATTTTGACAGTCATTTCATTTTTGGTCACTTAGCTGGCAGCGTTTTGCATCAACCAGAGCATCAATATTAGGTTTGATAGCCTGAAACGAAACCAATCTCAGTGTTGCTTGCAAATTGTATCCCATTTGTCAAGACTGCTTCCCCACTCTGAACTTTAGGGTACAAATGTGGGGACCTGCATGAAACTTCTAAGCTTAACTACCAGCTTAGATCTGGTCCGCTGCCACCACTCCCAAAGTGCTAATTCCCTTCCCTGGGTAGCCTTGAGAGACCCTTCACCAATTCCCTGGTGAATACAGATCCAAACCCCTTGAATCTTAAAACAAGGAGAAATTAACCATCCCCCTCCTTTCTCCCACCAACTCCTGGTGGATCAAGATCCAAACCCCTTGGATCTTAAAACAAGGAGAAATTAACCATCCCCCCTCCTTTCTCCCACCAACTCCTGGTGGATCAAGATCCAACCCCCTGGGATCTAAAACCAAGGAAAATCAATCAGGTTCTTAAAAAGAAGGCTTTTAATTAAAGAAAAAGGTAAAAATCATCTCTGTAAAATCAGGATGGAAAATAACTGTACAGGGTAATCAAATTTAAAGAGCCCAGAGGATCCCCCTCTAGCCTTAGGTTCAAAGTTACAGCAAACAGAGGTAAACATTCTAGCAAAAAGGTACATTTACAAGTTGAGAAAACAAAGATAAAACTAACACACCTTGCCTGGCTGTTTACTTACAAGTTTGAAATATGAGAGACTTGTTCAGAAAGATTTGGAGAGCCTGGATTGATGTCTGGTCCTTCTTAGTCTCAAGAGCGAACAAACACCAAAACAAAGAGCACAAACAAAAGCCTTCCCCCCACCAAGATTTGAAAGTATCTTGTCCCCTTATTGGTCCTTTGGGTCAGGTGTCAGCCAGGTTACCTGAGCTTCTTAACCCTTTACAGGTAAAAGGATTTTGGAGTCTCTGGCCAGGAGGGATTTTATAGTACTGTACACAGGAGAGCTGTTACCCTTCCCTTTATAGTTTTGACACGCCCCGCAAATCACAGATAGTGTTGGACAGCCGGTTCCACACTGGCTGTGATTTCTTCCTGGAGCTCTAGGAGAAAACAGAGTTAATAAAACACATGCACCTTTAGACATACTACTGATTATATAAAAACTACCAATACGTTCCACATTCCAAGAACAATTTTTAACCAGTTGATTCTGGGAAACTTTCCCAGGAGAGTGCATCAGCCACTTTGTTAGAAGCTCCTGAAATGTGTTGTATTTCAAAATCAAAATCTTGGCGAGCTAAACTCCACCGAAGAACTTTTTTTTGTTATTCCCCTTGGCGGTATGAAGCCACTGTAGCGCAGCATGGTCTGTTTGTAGTTGGAAACGCTGTCCCCAAACGTATGGGCGTAGCTTTTCCAGCGCGTACACGGTGGCGTAGCATTCCTTTTCGCTGATTGACCAGTGGCTTTCCCTCTCAGACAGTTTCTTGCTGAGAAACACGACAGGATGGAATTCTTCATCCGGTCCTTCCTGCATTAAAACTGCTCCCACAGCCTGCTCCGACGCATCTGTGGTTACTAGGAACGGTTTGTCAAAGTCTGGGGCCCTTAGCACAGGGTCAGACATGAGTGTCGCCTTAAGCTGGTTAAAGGCCTTTTGACACTCATCAGTCCACTGAACTGCATTTGGCTGTTTCTTTCTGATTAGGTCTGTCAGCGGGGCGATGATTTGGCTGTAGTGTGGTACAAATCGCCTATAATATCCGGCCAAGCCTAAGAAGGATTGGACCTGTTTCTTTGACTTTGGAACCGGCCACTTTTGGATAGCATCCACTTTGGCCTGTAGGGGATTTATAGTTCCTTGACCCACCTGGTGCCCCAGGTAAGTCACTCTGTTTTGGCCTATTTGACACTTTTTAGTCTTAACAGTTAGTCCTGCCTGCCTGATGCGCTCGAAGACTTTTTCCAGGTGCTCCAGGTGTTCTGCCCATGAATCAGAAAAAATGGCCGCATCATCGAGGTAGGCAACTGCAGATTCTCCCAATCCCGCTAGGAGACCATCTACAAGTCTTTGGAAGGTGGCGGGTGCATTTCGCAGCCTGAAAGGGAGTACGTACACCCCTGCCTGGGTGGTGAAGGCTGACCTTTCCTTGGCGGGTTCATCTAGTGGTATTTGCCAGTACCCCTTGGTTAAGTCTAAGGTAGAGATGAATTGGGCATGTCCCAGTTTCTCCAATAGCTCATCTGTGCGTGGCATTGGATAGTTGTCAGGACGAGTTACAGCATTTAGCTTACGGTAGTCCACACAAAAGCGTATTTCCCCATCTGGTTTGGGAACTAGAACCACTGGAGATGCCCATGCACTCTTAGAGGGGTGGATTATACCCATCTGTAGCATGTCCTGGATCTCCCTTTTTATAGCAGTTTGGGCATGAGGTGACTCCCGGTAGGGTGGGGTTCTAATTGGGTGAGCATTACCTGTGTCAATGGAGTGGTATGCCCGTTCGGTCCATCCTGGAGTGGCTGAGAACATTGGCACAAAGCTAGTGCACAGCTCCTTGATCTGCTGCCGCTGCAGACGTCTAAGGGTCGCGGAGAGGTTCACCTCTTCCACGCCACCATTACTTTTTCCTTCATAGTAGACACCTTCAGGCCACTCCACGTCATCTGTTTTCTGGGCTGTAAACTGGGAAACCTTTAATTCTCTGGAATAAAAGGGCTTAAGAGAATTAACATGGCATACCTTAGGCTTTATGTTAGAGGTGGGGGATGCTATGAGATAGTTAACAGCTCCTAGGCGCTCCTGGACCATGAATGGTCCTTCCCACAACGCTTCCATTTTATGAGCCTGGAGCGCCTTTAAGACCATGACTTGGTCTCCTACTTTGAAGGACCGTTCTCGGGAATGTTTATCATACCAGGCCTTTTGCTCTTCTTGAGCATCCTTTAGATTTTCTTTAGCAAGGGCTAAAGAGTGTTGGAGGGTGCTTTGTAGGTTGCTTACAAAGTCTAGAATGTTAGTTCCTGGGGAAGGCGTAAACCCCTCCCATTGCTGCTTCACCAACTGTAATGGCCCCTTAACCTCGCGGCCATACACAAGTTCAAATGGTGAAAACCCTAAACTGGGATGTGGTACAGCCCTGTAGGCAAAAAGCAACTGCTGCAACACTAGGTCCCAATCATTGGAGTGTTCATTTACGAATGTACATATCATGGCCCCCAAAGTTCCATTAAACCTCTCCACCAGACCATTGGTTTGATGGTGGTAAGGGGTGGTAACCAAGTGATTCACCCCATGAGCTTCCCACAGGTTTTTCATGGTCCCTGCCAGGAAATTAGTTCCCGAATCTGTAAGGATGTCGGAGGGCCAACCTACCCTGGCAAAAATGTCTGCTAATGCCTGGCACACACTTTTAGTCCTGGTGTTGCTTAGAGCTACTGCTTCCGGCCATCGGGTAGCAAAATCCATGAAAGTCAGTATGCACTGCTTTCCTCTGGGTGCCTTCTTTGGGAAAGGACCCAGAATATCCACAGCTACTCGCTGAAATGGGACCTCAATTATGGGTAGTGGCTGGAGAGGGGCTTTGACCTGGTCTTGGGGCTTTCCCACTCGTTGGCACACCTCACAAGACCGGACATAATTAGCAATGTCCTTGCCCATTCCCTCCCAGTGGAAGGACTTCCCCAACCGGTCTTTGGTTCTGTTCACCCCAGAATGGCCACTGGAATGATCATGGGCTAAGCTCAAGAGCTTTACCCGATACTTAGTGGGAACTACCAACTGTCTTTGAGGTCCCACTAAGAAAGAGTCTCCTTGTATAAAAGTCCTTGTTCTACAACAAACTGGGATCGGTTAGAAGAGCTGAGAGGCGGTAGGGTGCTCCGTGCCGCCGCCCAAGCTTTCTGAAGGCTGTCATCTGCTTCCTGCTCGGCCTGGAACTGTTCCCTTGATGCTGGAGACACCAGTTCCTCCTTGGACTGTGGACTTGGGCTTGGTCCCTCTGGAAGCGATGCAGGTGCTGGGGCTGTTTCCGTTGACTGTGAACCGCTGTCCGTTGATGCACTATGTTGTATTTCAGGCTCCGGCTGAGCCTCTTGGGTAGGGTTATCTGCTGCTTCTGCCAGTTCAGGCTCACTGGTGCCCTCTGGTGTTGGAGTTGTAGACGGGGTTTGCAAGTGCTGTACTCAGTGCTGGCAATGGTTCTGGCGCTGGTTGTGTTGCCAGTTCCGGTTCTGGGACTGGCTTTGGCTGGGTCTCTGGGATAGGATCCACTACGGCTGTTGCAGTCATTGGCAGGGGATCCGGTTCCACCACCTTTGTCTGGGTCTCTGGTAACCCAGATGGGGCCCTGGTGGACGGCTCAGGAACAGGGATGCGGGTGAAAGCTTGCTTAGCCTGGCTGCGGGTGACTATTCCCACCCTCTTGGCTAGCTTCACCAAGATTTGAAAGTATCTTGTCCCCTTATTGGTCCTTTGGGTCAGGTGTCAGCCAGGTTACCTGAGCTTCTTAACTCTTTACAGGTAAAAGGATTTTGGAGTCTCTGGTCAGGAGGGATTTTATAGTACTGTATACAGGAGGGCTGTTACCCTTCCCTTTATAGTTATGACACCATTCCATACAAAAAACTACACTAAGAGAATATTAAGACTGCACAGTTAAGCACACATGCCAAAATTAGGGTTGCACTCACAACTTTTTCTCTGCCCCTTTGAGACTGTGTTATCATGTAATCTTTAAATTACAGGGTCACATACTGTTTCTCATATAATATATACCTTTTTTCTACACCCTTAAATTGTATTGCATCTTACAGGAATTTTTCTACTGACTTTTATTGTGTTGTCACAGTAGCCCAATATATGCTTACTACCGAAAGACTTGCCACTTAGTTTATGGGAAGTATGAGTGAGGGTGGGCAAATGTGTGTTGTGATGGGAAGCTGAGTTGATTTGTGCCTGGGTTGTTTTGTGCTGGGAAATTTTGATGGTTTTGTGTTGGTGGCAAATAAGGGGTGTGTCCTGGGGTGAGGGGCTATCTGTATTTGGACTTGCTGGTTGTGTTGTTGTGTAGGTGGTTGTGCTGATATGTGAGGTGGCAGCTAGGCACAAGGGTGTAATCCACCATCTATGAAGTCTCCCTCATACAACCAATGAAACTGTAGCATGCAAATTAGCTATTGAGTAAGGGTGGTGATTGGTTGAGTTATCTCTCATATCACAATGGTCTAGTACTCTTGGCACAGCACAGATGTACACCAATTGTCAAGTCAAAATAGCTGAGAACTTCAAAATTGGTTGGTAACAGACTGCAAAACCCCCACTCCACCCCTTCCATGGGGCCCCGCCCCTGCCCCACTTCTTCCCACCCCTTCCCCACCCCCATTCCAACCCCGTCCCCAAAGTCCCCGCCCCAACTCTGCCCCTTCCCTGCCCCTATTCCAAACCCTTTCCCAAATCCCCTCCCAGGCCCCGCTTCTTCTCCGCCTCCTCCCCTTAGCATGCCGCGTCCTCCCTCCTCCCCCCTTCCTCCTGGAAAGTCCTAAGTGCTGGGAGGTAGGTGGAGGAGCGGGGATACGGCGTGCTGGGGGAGTATGGGGGGTGAGGTGAGCTTGGCTGCTGGTGGGTGAAGGGAGCATCCATGGAGTTGGCGCCTATGGCGAGCTGCAGGAAATAACTCTGTGGGCCGTGTGTTTGAGATCCCTGAGTTAGAGGTAGGGTAACAAAAGGATGTATGTTTTTAAACATTGTTGCTAAGTGGGTAATATTTGGGGCTACTAGAAACCTGGGTTCTATTCCTAACTGTGACTTCATGTAACCTCTATGTTGACTTATTTGTAAAGAAGTATGTGGCAGTGGCTGCTTGACATCTAGGACTGTAGCCATGGCCTCAGTTGATAAAGAGAATTGGCATGTAAACCTCCATTAATATAAGTGAGATATAAACTGTATCTGTCTCTCTTTTTATGCTGTGTAGCAAACATTGTGTGGTCTGAAGTCCTATGCAGACAACACTTTATCATATAAACTTCTATGGGGATGATATTGTTGGAAGAATTTAATATTTTTGTTTCATATCAATGTATTCAAAAACAGTGATTGGAAAATTGAAGGAAAAACACAAAATAGAAGGAGCTCCTACTTATTGGTACTGTCCTACTTAGCATATGTAGAATAACATGAAGTAAAAATTAGATCCCAGGAGCTTAAACATTTTCGTAAAACGTGATTCAAAGAAAGATGAGGCATTACTAAAGTCAAGTTATACTTTTTGGCAAAGCTTTTTATACTGTCTTGCATGACCTTCTCATAAACAAACAAGGGAAATGCAACATAAATGGAGCTACTATAAGATGGGTGCATAACTGGTTGGAAAACCATTCCCAGCGAGTAGTTATCAGTGGTTCATAGTCATGCTGCAAGGGCATATCAAGTGGGGTCCCGCAGTGATCAGTTCTAGGTCAGATTCTGTTCAATATCTTCATCAATGATTTAGATAATGGCATAGAGAGTACACTTATAAAGTTTGCGGACAATACCAAGCTGGGAGGGGTTGCTAATGCTTTGGAGGATAGGATTAAAATTCAAAATGATCTGGACAAACTGGAGAAATGGTCTGAAGTAAATAGGATGAAATTCAATAAAGATAAATACAAAGTACTTCACTTAGGAAGTTACTATCAGTTGCATACAAACAAAATGGGAAATGACTGCCTAGGAAGGAGTACTGCTGAAAGGCATCTGGGGGTCATAGTGGACCACAAGCTAAATATGATTCCACTTTACTCTGCGCTGTTTAGCTTCAACTGGAGTACATCTCTACCCCGATATAACGCTGTCCTCGGGAGCCAAAAAATCTTACCGTGTTTATAGGTGAAACCGCGTTATATCCAACTTGCTTTGATCCACCAGAGTGTGCAGCCCCGCCCCCCCGGAGTGCTGCTTTACTGTGTTAAATCCGAATTCATGTTATATCGGGTCGCATTATATCAGGGTAGAGGTGTATTATGTCCAGTTCTGGGTGCCACATTTCAGGAAAGATGTGGACAAATTGGACAAAGGCCAGAGAAGAGCAACAAAAATTATTAAAGCTCTAGAAAACATGACCTATGAGGGAAGATTGAAAAAAATGGGTTTGTTTAGTCTGGAAATAGAAGACTGAGAGGGGATATAACAGTTTTCAAGTACATAAAAGGTTACAAGGAGGAGGTAGAAAAATTGTTGTTCTTAACCTCTGAGGATAGGACAAGAAGCAATGGGCTTTAAATTGCAGCAAGGTTTAGGTTGGACATCAGGAAAAACTTTCTAACTGTCAGGGTGGTTGAGCACTGGAATAAATTGCGTAGGGAGATTGCGGAATCTCCATCAGTGGAGATTTGTAAGAGCAGGTTCGATTAACACCTTTCAGAGATGGTCTACTTAGTCCTACCATGAGTGCAGGGGACTAGACTAAATCACCTCTCAAGGTCCCTTCCAGTCCTATGATTCTATGTGTATCAACCAGTCTGCACCAAACCAACATGAAAAAAATCAAATATTCTGACTTCTTTGTTTTTTTTACTACATTTCTATAAAATAAAAATTAATTTACTGCAATAAAAATTAAAATTTTGTTACAACTTTAACTATATCATTTACCGCGCAACATAATGTAGCTTTCATCACATGTTGATTTATTTTTTATTTCAACTTTTTAGTAATTTCAAAAATTATTGGTAGGTAACTATGCAATATTTGCATATGTAAATATGCAACAAGGAAGAAAACATAAATACCTCTTTATCAATAAGTTTGTAAATTGTCTATTAGCCATTATTATTTTTCAAAAGTATATAAATTACTCTGGAGCCTGAGGCTCATTTTCAGAAGGATCTAAGTCCATTAAAATCACTTTTGCACTTCTAAAACTTTCACCTACGTATATAGTTAACTTATAATGTACACGGCAAAGACAGCAGAGATTCAAGAAAGATGACTATGGTGGTTTGGACACATGTCAAGAATGGACCTGGAAAGAATACCATACATGGTGAGACACACCGTGGAGTGCAAGGAACTAGAAATATAGGAAAATCAAGAATGCATTGTATAGACATGATAAAGAATGACACAACAAAAATGATTAAAGATTGACAAAGCCGTGAAGCTGGTACAAGACGGACAGGAGTGGGAAGAATTTATTTAGCCCCATTGTTGCTGATGAGCTGACGGATGGGAATCACAGTACAAAAATTTTAACTCTTCTAAGCTTTATTGGTAGTTCCTCTAAACAACATGATAAAAAGTAGTTGTCCCTCTTCTTGCCCTATGAATAAATGACCTCCATTTTTTTTTTAAAGGTCTCATTCTACAAATTCCCATTATATAGCCATCGCCCTTATGCTGTGGAGCAGTTTGTCAGAGACACATATTATACATATTATATGAAGTACAGCTATTTGATAATTGAAGTAGTTTGTGTCTCTGTAAAGATGACTTTAATACAATGGATGTTTTGTTATAGGAAGAAGAGGTGTCATTTCAGTAAAAAAGACAAGGAAATATAGAGGTTTCTTGGAGCATTATAACACTAATTCTCTGCAAGGGTTCAGTGAACTTCCCAAGGTTGGTGGATTTTTCCACCAGTTTACCTAATCTTAGGTAAGTAAATTCTCTCTCTCACCTTTATCTTCTTCCCCCTCCCCTGACCCCCATCTACAGATACTTGATGCATCTTTCAGAATTATTTTTTAAGTGTTCTCTTCTGTTTTTCCTTTTCTCTTAAAGATAACCTGAATATAATCCAACAACATTAGATTTTTGTGCTGAGTGCCCCAGGTAACCAGGGTAAGAGGGACAATTCAGCTCATTAATTTAATAACTATATGTTTTTTCTTTCTTGGGTCCACCATATATAGCACTGCTATGGATGGCTCTTGTTATCTATGGCATTTCAGGATGTATTGTTTTATTGCTGCGACTCCCACCCTGGAACTCCACTGGAAAGTATAGCCAGCCTATAGCCATAAAATAAAGCCTGTTTGGTTATAGTCTTGTGTAAGAGTTTAATCTTTTTTAATATTCTTACTTTGTAATTGATTTATTTTAATAACTCTCTAAAAAAATAAGAATATTAAGTGTTCCAAAAAATAAATAAAAAGAGGACTTAGGTTACCGTTGTAAATAGAAGCCACAGAATTTCACCATGTGTCAATCCCACAAATTCTGGTTGAACTGGAGCATATCTTCTAGAAAGATGTCCAAATTTCAGCACAGTGCATGCTGGATATTGAATTTAAAATAGTCTTCAAAAGCTAAATTCTAAGCTAATTTTCTGAATGTCACTCTTACCCTGGTTACTTTAATGCTACTTGTAGATAACATTTTGGCATTATTTGATTCATGTTTATGTTTTCTGAAAATTGTGCTGACTTTCTCATTAGTCAAACTATGTTAATATAAATAGAATAGAATGGGATAGGAGGTGCTTTTTTTTTTTTAAACTGCTTGAACAGTGTTAGTAGGCTAAACACACAGTACTCAAAGCAAGTAGGAAAGCAGATTTGCTGAAATGCCAAACATTTCTCCAGAAATTCTCTTCATAAACAGGTTACTCAGTCATACGCACTTTTACAAAATGCAGAATGATAAAAGTAAATATAAAAATCAACTTTCCTTCTAGTTTTCCATTGTGTGTATATATAGTAGAAACTAATAAAAGGTAAACATTTTGCCAACCATCACCGCGTAATTATCATAGTTATTTTCTAAGTAGAGGGGAAACTGTGGTAATTTCAGATGCTACCACGTGTGATGCAATGCCAACTAGTTAATGGTGACAAGTGTAACTTATAGCGATCACAGTCTGGCGGGGATGGAACTCCCCCCACTGATGTAAGGGAAGAGTTTGCATAACTACCTCTCTCCAGGCATCATTAGAGAGAGAAGCTCCCTGTCACAAGTTGGAGTGGTGATGTTTACATAAAACGAGGCAACCTATTTCCATATCTTCCCTGGTGTTCGTCTGGAGTTTATTGCAGCCCCTAGCCAGTAATAGCTTTCCTTAGTAGAGGAGAAAGAACCAGACGCAGAATTGCAAGCAGTTGCTGACTGGATGGCAGGGAGCTTATTCACGAGAACTCATTCTCCTTACTAAATAAACCCTATTTCTTACCTTACAATTCTGTGGTTGCTTTACTTGTTTTGTTTTTGTTCTTTTTTTAAATATCTGGAGAAATGGTCTGAAGTAAATAGAATGAAATTCAATAAGGACAAATGCAAAGTACTACACTTAGGAAGGAACAATCAGTTGCACACACACAAAATGGGAAGTGACTCACTAGAAAGGAGTACTGCAGAAAGGGATCTGGGGGTCACAGTGGATCACAAGCTAAATATGAATCAAAGGTGTAACACGGTTGCAAAAAAAGCAAACATCATTCTGGGATGTATTAGCAGGAGTGTTGTAAGTAAGACACGAGAAATCATTCTTTCTGATTAGGCCTCAACTGGAATATTGTGTTCAGTTCTGGGTGCCACATTTCAGGAAAGATGTGGACAAGTTGGAGAAAGTCCAGAGAAGAGAAACAAAAATGATTAAAGGTCTAGAAAACATGACCTATGAGGGGAGATTGAAAAAGTTGGGTTTGTTTAGTCTGGAGAAGAGAAGACTGAGAGGGGGCATAACAGTTTTCAAGTACATAAAAGTTTGTTACAAGGAGGAGTGAGAAAAACTGTTCTCCTTAACGTCTGGGGATAGGACAAGAAGTAATGAGCTTAAATTGCAGCAAGGGCAGTTTAGGTTGGACATTAGGAAAAACTTCCTGTCAGGGCAGTTAAGTACTCGAATAAATTGCATAGGGAGGTTGTGGAATCTCCATTTTTAAGAGCAGGTAAGACCACACCTTTCAGGGATGGTCTACTTAGTCCTGTCATGAGTGCAGAGGACTAGATTAGATGACCCCTCAAGGTCCCATCCAGTCCTACGATTCTATGCTTTAATATGCTTCCTCTCCAGTAACACAGCAACCCATTCTCCAACTGGAAAGTTAAAATTCATTACTTTCTCTAAGGCAGGCTTTCATCAATATATTTATATGAAAATGCTGGAATGGTAGGTAGAACTGGGTGAATACTGATTTTTCCATTCACTGGCAGTTCTGCGGAAAAAAATGGTTCTGGTTAAATTAAACCTGAAAATTCCAAAATTGAATTAAAAAAAGTTCACAAAAATTTCATTTCGGGTCAACTGAAATATTTTGTTTAACCCAAAATTAAATGTTTTGTTTAGTTTTTGGACACATTTTTAACATAAAAGCAAAAGGGTTAGATTCAGAAAACACAGAATCATAGAATCTTTAAATCTTCCCTCATAGGTCATGTTTACTAGACCTTTAGTCATTTTGTTGCTCTTCTCTGGACTTTCTCCAATTTGGCCACATCTTTCCTGAAATGTGGCATCCAGAACTGGACACAATACTCCAGTTGAGGCCTAATCAGCGCGGAGTAGAGCAGAATTATTGCTTATGTCTTGCTTACAACATTCCTGCTAATACATCCCAAAATGACGTTCGCTTTTTTTGCAACAGTGTTACACTGTTCACTCATATTTAGCTTGTGATCCACTGTGACCCATGGATCCCTTTCCGTAGTATTCTTTTCTAAGCAGTCCTTTCCATTTTGTATGTGTACAACTGATTGATCCTTCATAAGTGTTGTACTTTGCATTTGTCCTTATTGAATTTCATCCTATTTACTTCAGACCATTTCTCCAGTTTGTCCAGATCATTTTGAATTTTAATCCTATCCTCCAAAACATTAGCAACCCCTCCCAGCTTGGTATTGTCCACAAACTTTATAAGTGTACCGATCCCACGAGATATGCCCTTCCAGTTTGACTGTGAACCACTGATAACTACTCTCTGGGAATAGTTTTTACCCATTTATGCACCAACCTTATAGTAGCTCCATCTAGGTTGTATCTCCCTAGTTTGTTTATGAGAAGGTCATGTGAGACAATATGAAAAGCCTTACTATAGTCAAGATATACCACATCTACCACTTCCCCCCAATCCAAAAGGCTTGTTACCCTGTCAAAGAAAGCTATTAGGTTGGTTTGACAGGAAATCCATGCTGACTGTTACTTATCACCTTATTATCATCTAGGTGATGGAAAAATAAAATGTTTAATTATATGCTTCCATGGAAGATAATTGCTAATGGCTCAGATATCTCCTCAGTCAGCTATTTGAGTATTCTAGGATGTATTTCATCAGGCTCTGGTGACTTGAAGACAGCTAACTTGTCTAAGTAATTTTAACTTGTTTTTTTCCCTATTTTAGCCTCTCATCCTACCTCATTTTCACAGGCATTCATTAAGTTAGATGTCCAATACAAAATAATGGAGTTATTAAATCTTTATAGAAATTGATTTTCCTATTGTTACCAAGGAAAGTAACAGCTCCTGATCACCAGCGGAATCTTTAGTCATAAGTTAGATGCTGCTCAATGTGCCACATTTCATGGGAATGTCATTCTGGAGAGTTGTAATGCATGAACAAGCCATCCAACCAAAAGACTGGTCTAGAACCCAATCCCTGAGAACGCAGATCAAACTAAAGCTAAATCTTTGACCAAGAGAGGTAGAGGAGAAGAAAGATAGAGAGGCTGGATGGAAGGAGACAGAAAAAAAGGGAGGCCTTTTTGGTAATGGAGAAGCAAAATAGTTGGGAGTGTCTGTTTGATACCTGTGAACAACAACAATGCCCTTAGCCAGTGCACATAGGATGCTCTCTTTATCAACTATAGGTGGGCAATGTGTTTTATAAAATCACACATCATAGCTGTTCAACGGCATTCATAATGCTGATGAGCATGTGTACATATATGTATAATGAATATGAATGTCTGAAGTAATTAACATTACAGTTTTTATTGCAAAATAACCTGTCTTGTACATTTCCATTTCCATGTATTCAAAAAGTCACTTTGTATAGCATAAGGCATTATCTGGCTTAGAAATTATTAGTAGAGAAATCATGTATACATTCAAGCTGAGATTAGAAAATAATGTGCTGCAGAATTCTTGGTGACTTTGAGACTTTTTATACTTGAGATTATTGTCAATTGTCCATGTGATGTAGGTACTGAAATCCTAGGTGGAAGTAAGCTGTATTCATCGAAATACACTGTTCCCAGTAAATTTGTTCTGTAATATGCACATTGATTAGACTTATATGGTTAAGGGAGGATATGTACATTTTTTGTAAGTAAACATTACTTTTACTTCAACTGTACATTAGGAATACATTTAAATATGAAATTAAGAAACAAGTTTTACTCTAGTGTATTGTATTCATAGTATAAAGATGGATGGCTTAAATATTTTGCATAATAAATTTTTAAACACTGTTATATCATGTTTTTTAGAGCTTTATTTATTTTGCTTGGGTAAACAAATGCTGTGTTGTTAAACCTCTGGTGCACAGGGTCTTTATGCGTGATGCAATGGTTTATTTAGATACACCAATTTCTTTAAGAAATTTCAGTTATTTCAGAGAGTGTCTTACAATAAAATGCCATTGTAAGGTTAAAGTTTCATTCTTTGAATGAAAAAGATATTGCATGTAGCATATACACAAAGGAATGAATTTGCCGTTGCAGATTTCAGATATTTTCTCTCGGGGAAAAAAAATCCTTATGTAGTAAAGTGTGGTGTCTGTATTTAAGATTTGAAAATTCTGTATTGAAAATTCTACAGTATTCATTTTCTTGGATACCCACAAACTAGCAGTTAAAGTCCACAGCTGAGAGCCCAATCCTGTAAAACCATATTCACACAAGCTTTCATTGGAACTGTTGGCATGAGTTAGGGATTGAAAATGCTTAATGGGTAGACAGCTACCTATGTATGAAATCTAAAGAGTCCATATGACAAAAGATGCTACCATATTTGATTGGTATTATCTGCCGATTCAATAGAGGCCGTGGGCTTAAAGGCTGTGAAGAATGACCTGTTTTTAGCCTTAGAGATGATCTTTTTCTTAGGTAAGGTTTCAGGCATATTGGAGGGCCATTATCTTGTCCATACCTGCTTTGTACATGGATAGAAGCATCCAGTGTAAACAGATTTTAGCCTATCACCTTTCATGAATAAATATATATATATAAGACTGTGTCCCATATTTTAAGAAAACCTAAATGCTAAAGCCCTACAATAACATAAATTTATAACATACTGTTTAGATGAACACATTAAGCTTATATTTAAATCCTCTGCCTGTGAAAGACTGTAACAGCTCCATAAGAGATTCAGTTGACCTAGTAAATAATGTGATTCTTCTTTAATATATTGATGCCTATTTTCCAATTAAACGCTGGCTCAGTTTTACTGTTACATTGAGGAAGTACTATTTTCAACTAATAAAATCTCATGATTATCAATTACCAGCACTAATGAAGTTAATAAAAACTAAAGATGAAATATTCTCCAAGAAAATTGAAGGGTTTTGTTCACATGCTTAATTAAGACATTCAGTAATAATATTTAATATAATGGATTAAGTTTGTAATTTAATATATTCAAGATTTGGTACCACACTGTACCTTCATATTACAGTGAAGATCCAGTAAACCTGGTAGATTTTTTGTTTTATGGGAGTGGGATTGGGTATGTGAGGGTGGGTGTTATTTGTTGATTGTAAAACCCAATTGTACCAGCTCTCTCCTAAGATCCTAATTATATAGTCTATAAACTAGAACTGATTCAACAGACGTTCTTTAAAATCCCAAAAATATGAGCATTAAAGCAGCCCTGGACGCTCTAGCTCACTCCCTGTCCACACTGGCAAGGCACGGAGAGCGTTCTGACTCCGCGGCTACAGCGCTGCTGGTACTCCATCTCAGTGAGTGGAATAACGTTTGCTGTGCCCCTGCTGGAGCGCCACAGCGCCAGTGTGGACGAGGTGTTGCATTACTGTGCTCTGATCTGTCTCCGGAAACGTCCCTTAATCCCCTTAAGTCAAATGGCCACTTTTCTCATTGTTTTGAACTCGCTGTAGAAATGCGGATATGCCGTTTGAAAGCTCAGTTTCTGACAGCCGGCTGCTTATCTGCTCTGAGACAGATTAATGTGGAATGCTGTGTGTGAGAGAGAGAGAGAGAGAGAGAGAGAGGCGGGGGGGAGGGTGGGTCTGCTGCTGTCTGAACTTACAAGACAGTATGCTGACATGCTCTCAGCCCCCCCCAAAACCCACTCTTTCTCCCCCCCACATACACACAACACACTCCCTATCACACTCCACCACACCCCCACACATTGGAAAAGCACGTTGCAGTCACTTGCATGCTGGGATAGCTGCCCATAATGCACTGCTCCCAATGCTGCTGCAAGTACCGCAAATGTGGCCACGCCAGTGCACAAGCAGCTGTCAGTGTGGACAGACTGCAGCGGAATCCCTACTGCGCTCTACCAAGGCGGGTTTAACTCACAGTGCTCTACATCTGCAAGTGTAGCCATGCCCTACGTTAGCTCTCCTTTCAATCTGCCTTCAACCCGATTGGATCCAATGCCTTTCTCCTTTAAAAGAAACCAGCTAATTGAATTAAAGGGCTATGCAATGACTCCTAGTTGCTCTCAGTGGCAGAGAAACTGAAACTGCCACATTAAAAGTCTGCTCTAGAGAAACTTATGGATTGCAGCACACTATGTTGCAGCTGAGGTAAATACCTCAATGACAATGCAGTGCTGTCTTCTTTAAAGAGATAGCCGCATTGAGTGCCATCTAGGCACTGTTTCTGCAATGGAATGTTCCAGCATTCATGTATCTGCACAAAATCTCAGTGAATCGTTCACAACCTGTATTGGCAGATCGCTTTGCAGAATTGAGGCCATTCAGGTTTGCAATACACAGAGAGAGAGAGAAATACTACTGCATGATGCATATTTTTTACATCTTTTATCTTGTGATATTAACTACAGTATTGTCTTTAAATTATTAGGATTATTTGCTGTGATATTTAAAACCTAGTGTGTTTAGCTCATATCAGCGATGGGTAATATAACTGAATTTGTTTGAGAAAGTGTTTCTTTAAATGTACACCTTTTTATATGATTACTATCATTGCACAAACCTTAATTACCCTTTTTTAACAGATCCAGTGTTTCTGATTCTTGGATGTAGACTGTAATAGCCTCCATGATTTAGTGAAAGATATCTTTATTTATTTCTCCACCCCTTCCTCCTTTTTTTTCTTTTAATAAATAAAATTATGGTACAGAGTATAAAGTAGTTTGAGAATTTTTACAGAACGGCCAAGAAAAGTGAAAAAGTGAAATCAAAAGATTTGATTTGTGGTTTAATGTAAACAATATTACTGACTCAACAGATGTAACTTGGGGTGCAAAGAGTTCCACAGATGAGGGGTATAATAAGAAAAGAACCTAGCCCCAGTGACCTTGGTCCATAGCCAAACTACAGACAGGAGAGTCTCTGAAGCAAAGTTGAATGTGCACCCAGAAATTTAAGAAACCAAAAGGTCCCTAAGGTAACTAGAAGCAAGGCCATGAAGAGCATTATAAGTAAGTATTTTTTTAAAAATCAATACGTTTTTATACAGAGACATACTTTATTTTATTTTGATATTAGTATGCTATGATGAGAAAGATTATTGCTAAATATATTCCAGGCAATAAAATTCTACAAAAGATTGAGTTAATATTAGAAAACTAATCAAGAGAGCAGCATAGAGAAGAGAATTTAAGTATTTAACCAAGATGAATTGGAAGTGTAAACAATTTTGCAATTCATACTCTTTGTTTAAGACCAGCAGGGCACGCCTTCCATGTTTTTGCTGCTAATTAAGTGAGGGGGAAAATACATTCTTGACCTGGATTTAATTGATTTCATTCAGATAGTATATGAAGCTGAATATTTTCATGTGATAGAACTTAACATCTTTTGTGACAATGTGATTCATATAGGCATTACTCATAAATGGTTATAATATACTTTGACATAATTAAACAGTGGAATGCTACTTATTTACATGAGAAAAGCCTCAGCATTATCTCTGACCTAGATTATATTTTTGATGCCAGAGTAGCTGACTCGCACTAAGAAATGAAGCCAAAACTCTACTGTAATTTTTTTTAAAAAGCTCTTTTTGTACATTTGTATAATCAAAATATAAGGTTATACCATATTGACAGTTAACAGATGGAAAAAACAACATGCTAGGAAGTTAAAAGAATGCACTCGGAAGCTATGCTATAAATACCAGGCTAATTCTGGAGTTTCAATATTTTTCCAAAGCTTTCTTAGAGCATTCCTTAATCTTTATCCCGCTTCTCGCCCCCAGGAACCCTGCCCCATCCACACACCCCCCGCTCCTTGCCCCCTTACCGCGCTGCCTGGAGCACCAGTGGCTGGCGGTGCGGCTGCACCAGGACAGGCACCGCGCAGCACAGAGACTGTGTCAGGCCGAGGCTCTGCAGCTGCGCTGCCCCAGGAGCTCGCAGCCCGCCGCCCAGAGCATTGTGCCGGTGGTACAGTGAGCTGAGGCTGCGTGGGAGTGGGAACAGCAGGGGAGGGGACAGGGGACAGCCTCCTGGGCCAGGAGCTCAAGGGCCGGGCAGGACAGTCCCGCTGGCCAGATGTGGCCCGTGGGCCATAGTTTGCTCGCCTCTGCTTTATAGGTGATAACAGCTAGCCTTTTGGCTGAGTTTCATGAAGACTTGGGTGGCCCATAAAGTCATGGATGTTTTCTGTCACAGTCACTGTTGTGGCAAGACTCACCAAAGCTGCATGGTTTTCAGGTTTCCAAACTCTGATGCCTCTACAGTGTAGTATGTTAAAAGTAAATGACTGCTTGTCTTGTTCCAGTAGAAAGGCCATGCTAAGTAGTGTATTACTCTACTGTTGTAGCAGACTTTAGCCAGTTCACAGAATCACTATAATAGTTAATAGGCCCTAAGACAGGATGTCACTAAGAGAAGCCCTGAATTCAGAGCTAATTTTATTTTTGTATGTGTATCCAAGAAAGAGATTTTATGGGCCTGATATTTAACTGCAAAAATCATGAAATTGTAAGGATGAAGAGTCTCTTAGGACTCCATATTGAAGTTAGCAAAATGCAATAGTCATTGGAGAGTGATCAGACAGAATCCAGACTAATTAAAATGTAAGAACTCCCCACTCATAAAATGTCTTTTTGATTCCTGCACCTCTGTTTTGTTTGAGTAATACTTTTAGGAAATTGTACTATTTCCAGAAATCTTAAACCATGTGTGTTCATGTTCGTATTCCTTGAATACCCAACACTGGAGGAAACTGAACCGAGCACACACAAAAATCTAGATCACAGGTCTTCCAATCCTAGTAGATTCTAATTTTGCATAAGCACACAAATTGTTGGTGTTGTTTTATCCTCACTGTGTGTTTTCCTGAAAGTTATTGCTATTGTTGATTACGTGTGAAAAAAGTTTTCAATGTGTGGTACAGGTATTTAAAGTCTATCTTCATTGATGGGAGTTTTTAATATATAAAAGTGAACTGAATTTTTTTTTCCATAAGTAAATGAACATTGTGAAAGGACACTACATCCAAAACAGGGTGAAATTCTGGCTTTGTTGAAGTCAATGGAAGCTTTGCCATTGGCTTCAATGGAGCCAAGATGCCTGGGTAGCGAAAACATTGGAAATGCATACATTTTAAAAATAACACTGAAAGGTGTGTTATCTGAAAAAAGCCTGAGTTCAGAGATCTTTATTTTTCCTGCAAGAGTTGATGACCTCGCAAAAACCTAAAATGAAGCAGGGAGCTGCATTTATTTACCTTTATTTGTGTCACACAGTACACTTCTGTTACTCCATTAATGTCTTTATGGTGCATTAAACATGTTAAAACACTTTTAAATTTTAAGAAATACAAATATTCCATATTAGTATTTATTAATAGGACTCATGTACCATTAGGTACAAGGGCACACAAGATGTTACATAGTCTCAGATATCAAAGAAAACATAACACAAGGAGAAACAAAATATCATCTCTTTTATATACACATCTTTGGAGCTCTCTGGTCTTGCTGAGAGTTTGGACCACAGCTTTTCTCAGCTTCGTTCATAGGGAAGACTCAAACCAGCTCATTTGAGTTTTAACTTTGTTTCTGGCAAGAAGTATAGTTCTTAGATTGTGACAAAGCAATCAGATTTCCAGGTTTTCCATCCTTTTGGGGCAGATTTAGCAGCTTCCTCACTCTATTGCCTCCAGAGAGAGAGAGAGAGAGAGCACACTTCTTTCCTCCCTCCCTCTGCACATCCATATGCTCCTTACCCTCCTTTTTGTCTTCACTCTCTTGATGACCCTAGGTAGATTGCTTCTTTCCAGTTGGTAGACTGAGCAGTTTTTCTGGAGTGGCTCAGGCCCTTGGCTTCCTTTATTCCTTATGAAAAGAACCCTTTCTTGTCTGACCTAGTGTACTGTAGAGTATATACATTCTATCTCACACATACTGAAAACAGGATATCTGGGTACTCCTCTCCATTTTTTCTTGACACAGGACTTCCCCAAGGCCAATTAGGGACTAGAATAAAAATCCTTTATTAAAATTGTATGATGCTGGCTGGCAAGACCGTTTGTGTTTGAGATTTCAGATGGCTATTTCATGAGGACTCTTTAGTAAAACAGTTAACAGACTTTTGTGGTTATGTTGTCCATAACCTAAAAAATGAAGAAAATATGATTGTTCTTGGCTCTCTCTCCCAACTTTATTCTGAAATCATGCCTCTGAGACCTCAGTCTGAGTACATTTTTTTTTCACTGGATGTAAAAATATTTCAGCCTTCTCCTCTTGAGCTTCCTTAGTAGAAAACTCTTGTAAATTGCTGCAATAGCAACACATCTATTCTGTTCATTATACTTTGGTAAATGTCTGTAATACCACATTTGCAAAGTTACTTTTTATCCTTATTATACACAGACAAGTAGATACCTCATGTTAAATGTTATGTGATTTCTCAAAAAATCATATCTTCTTTGATTAAATTCATCCCTGTAGAAAGAGCCAGCACAAGGTCATTGCACCAATTACTTCCCCCTTATACCCTCACAATAAGGCTTATTTTTTAGTAATCTGTCCTCTGTTGTCCAGTCCCAGCATCTGGAAGTCAGAGGCTTAGGGACACGCAGAGCATGGGGTTGCATTCCTGACCATCCTGGCTAATAGTCATTGATGGACCTATCCTCCATGAACTTATCTAATTCTTTTTTGAACCCAGTTATACTTTTGGCCTTCACAACGTCCCCAGTAATGAGTTCCACAGGTTGACTGTGTGTTGTGTGAAGAAGCACTTAGTTTTGTGTGTTTTAAACGTGCAGCTTACTAATGTCATTGGGTGACCCCTCGTTCTTGTGTTATGTGAAGGGGTAAATAACACTTCCTTATTCACTTTTTCTATACTACTTATGATTTTTATAGACCTCTATCATATCTCCCCTTTAGGCGTCTCTCTTCCAAGATGAATAGTCCCAATCTTTTTAATCTCTCCTCTCATGGGAGCTGTTCCATACTTCTAATCATTATTACTGTTAATTTATCAATTTGTTCCAAAACCACCTCTGTTGACACTGCAATCTGGGACAATGCCTCAGATTTGTCACCTAAAAAGAATGGCTCAGGTACTGGAATCTCCCTCACATCCTCTCCAGTGGAAACTGTTGCAAAGAATTCATTTAGCTTTTCCACAGTGGCCTTTTCTTTCTTGAGTGTTCCTTTAACAACTCTGTCACCTAGAGCCCCCACTGGGTTGTTTGACAGGCTTGCTGCTTCTGATGTACTTACAAAAACTAACAGGATTTTTTTTATTATTATTATTATTATTATTAATTTATTTTTGTCTTTTGCTACTGGCTGTTAAAATTCTTTTTTAAGGCCAATTTTCAAAAATTCTTGATTAGCCAGTAATCTGACTGGTGATTGGATAAAAGAACACACAAATGTAGAGTAATCTTTATTTAAAATTCCTTTTATTTAATAGAGAGAGGCTGTGGAAGTGATGCAGTTAATCCCATGAATTTATCCCCAAGAGTCAATAACAGCACTCTGACCTAGAGTCCTACCTCTGAGTTCTTATTTGTTTTATACAAAAAATGATTTGATTAAATATTTATAAGTATGACAGAGACTTCTGCAGCTTATAAATATTTATTTGCCAACTGGGGACTTGATGGGGTAAATACCCAAAATAATTACTATATGGGGCCAAATTTTGCCCTGGCTTGAATGCAGCACACGAGAGGAAGGGAGTGCAAAGTGTGTCTTTACAGTACAGCTTTGAGTATCCCCTCCTGGGTAGCCTCCTGAGTGGGTAAGCAGAGACCAAAGAGCTGCTGCATCCCTCCCTCCTGCAAATGAACAGAAAGAGGGCCCAATGAGTGTAGTCTCTGGGTGGAGCCTTGAGTCTGTCACCCCCACTGTCAATACACCGGGCAACAGAGAGTAGGAATAAACCTGGCATAATTTTAATCCCTTGCTGGAATAGGAGAGAGATTGTGATTCAGGGAGCACAAAACTACACTGCCCCTTACTCTGAAGTAAAGGCAAACCCACAGTTGAGCACTTTATTAATATTATTGCTAAAATAAAAATAATCTTGATTAGAACAGATTTAAACATCAGATTTATTTTGCCATGCTTGTGGTGTTTTAAACAAAACGATGTGCCTTTGTGTTAACAAGAAGGCAGTTGCTTCAAAGTCATTTGCTAGTAGAAATAAAAGACTACGAAATTTGTCTACCCAAGTGAGTTTATAAAAATTTTGGGCAAACTGAGAATTATTAAAGGTTAAACTTTTATTATAATATACATTTGTGTATCTTCTCTATCAACTAGTCCTTTGTTTTTCAGCTTAGAATGAACAGGATGAACATACCCACCTTATGTCTAATCTTTAGCAAGGAAAAAGGTCAGTTTTTGCTTCCTGTTACAATTAAATACTGTACCTTACTTTGTTAATTGAAAAGCAATAAGTACTTTTTAGTTGGACCACTTCTGATCACATGACTTGTATAATAAACCAAAATAATGCATGTTGGGATGGGGAGAGAGAGACTTTTCTAACTGAGAAGTGTATTCCCTAAACAACTCACTCAGGTTGAATAATGTAGATGGAAGAGCTGGTTGAGACTTTTCTTTCTGAATGATTTTCCAATAGAAAATGCCCTGATCAGAAAATCAAAATTTTTCACAGGAAAATTTCAATTTTGCTGAAAAGTTTGTTTTCCATGAGGAAAATCAAAATAATGGCTTCCAAGCAGCCTGCCAGAGGCTGTGTCCTAACTCTCTGGCTGAGCATCCCCCTCTCTGCATCTTATCAATTTCACTTTATCTGCTGTGAGAAAGTGAAACTGACAAGTCTTCCAGATGGGAAATGGAAGAATTCTGTGTTGGTTCTTCCAAAACTGAATTTTTCTAGAAATCCCTTCCTGGAAAAAAAGGTTGCCATTTTGGCTTTTTGTCCCAATTTGGAATGATCCCCCCACACACACACACACCTTGCAAAATTTATTTGCTGAAGGGGTTTCTATTTTCTGACTGGCTCTAGCAGATGGAGAAGATAAAGATATAAGAAAATGTCATATATACAAGGATGGTTTATTTATTGAATTATTACCCCTATAGTTAATGGGCTTCATGGGCCAAAAGAGATGTATGTGTGGTAATTGTTCATGGAGTGGAGGCAAATAAAAGGGGTAAAATCACCCGCTTTTTGTTGTTCTAGAAATGCTTGAGCTTCTGGACCCCTTTTCAGGAGACCATCTGTCAGATGTAGAGATAACTAACTAAGAATGGGAAAACTTAATACAGAATACTTTATAAATGTTTCAGTAGGGCCAAATCCTGCAAATCCTTATGTACACAAGTAGTTCTTTCTTATGTTTATTAATGGGATACCCATTAACTGAAGTGGGGGACTACTCATGAGTGAGAGAGTTTGCAGAAGTTAAAATGGTTTTTCTTTTGTTTGCTTGTTTATTGACAGTTACTTTATATCCATATTTTCCTACACAATTTAAGGGCAAAACTTTGGTCCCAAGAAAGTAAATAGAATTTTTTGCCATTGACTTCAATGGGACCAGGATTCAGTCCAAAAAGTATAAGAGCCACATTTTAGTCCCACATGAGTGACAAGTATTGCCACGTATTTTAAAACATAAGCTGTCATACTTAACTGAGTAAGTGCAAGAACATTTCATACCGATGCAAGTGTACCTGCTACACATCTGAAATACTGTCCCTTAAAGTGATGATAATCAGATAATACTGTAATTGTACCCCCCCCCAAAAAAAAAAAGCCACAGCCACATACCTCTGAGAAGAAATTATATGGCATACATCTTAATATATAGAAACTGGAGCAGGAGGAAGGGAGAGAGGGTGGCATGAATGGCTCTACGCCCTTCTTGCACTGTCCTAATCCCAGGACCATCTATGCAAGTCAAATACCAAGCATAAATTAGAACAATGTAAGTAGAGGCTGCTCAAATTTGCACTGACTGTCACTGCCCCAAAGGGTTGTTCCAGCAATCATTGATCAGCCAAGCATGTTCCATTTTGCCCTGGCATAGCCCTCACAATGGCAGCTCAGGAAGGTGGGAGGCGACATTGGAGCCCCTACAGTACCTCTATGCACCCAAGGATTTCCCTACACTGTGGGGAATTCTCCATATGTATGGCTAAGTAGACTGTAAGCACATGTGGTGTGAAGTTACCCCAGCAATTTTCTATAATTTATCATCCACATCTGGTCTTTCATTTATATCTAAATTGCCTATTAATGTAATTTTAGTAATAGTAAACTGATGTTACATGTCAGCTCTTTACCGCACAGTACAAAAGTAAGCTGAAATTGGTATATGATATTTGGCTTGCCCCTAATATTTCAACATTGACGTAGATTAGGCATTGTTTGTTTGTTTTTAATTTACCTTTAAGGGACCAATCCTGTGCACATTTAATCCTATGAATACCCTTTGATTGCACACGCAACTCTGTTGAAAACAGTAAGAATATGTATGTAAGTAAGTGTGTGCAGGATCATGTCCAAAAATTGCAAACATCTCTTCAGGGCTCAGAATCACTCAAATTCAAAATATAAGAACTGATCTTAATGTCTTTATCTACGTAGATTAGAATCCTAAAGAGCCATTCATTTTATTTTAGTGCATGATAGTTGCAGGTTGGCACCAAAACACCATTAAACGTTATCCTAAATTATTCCAAAAAGAATGCCAAAACGTCTATACTGGTAGCAGCTAGTTTTAGTTTTCAAAACATGCTATAAGTGGCTCATCCACCATGTTACAAATAAAATTGTTTGAAATATTGAATCTGCCATAGATTTTTTTTCGTAAAAGAAAAATAAGTCAAAGAAACTTTTCCCTGAGGGGAGAAAAAGCATTAGGGTAACATTTTTATCTATCAAAATAAAGAGCATTGATTTAGTATCATTTATCTTCACAACTAAATGGAACAGAGATTTTGGATATAGTCTTTCTTCCATCTGCACTCACAAGTCCCATTAATGCTAACCAAAGCATTACATGCACAGAAGGGAAAAATATAGTCTTTTGGGAGTAACAACTTCATATGTGTTTGAAGAAGTATTTATTTAAACTTGCTAAATGCTAATATTACACAAAAGTATAATTAGGTCTATGGCCTATTTAAAATAACTCTTATGGGTGGGTGGTTTGAACACATACTCAAATGCTGATTTACTTCCTTCTTTCTGATTCTTGTTGCTTGTTCATAGTGAGCACCACATTATCTAAATGCTTGAATTTAATTTACAAAAGTTTTCATTTACAAATGCACATTGGACAACAAGAATCATTTAAAGCATTCATGACCAATATGGCTGATCCAAAAATATTAGGATTTCAACTTCTGCTGTTGTACTTAAACATATATTACTGAGTTGCTTCAATATTCAAACCAAAAAATTCAAATAAAGTTATCAAGGGGTTTTTATCTTTTATCTTCTTACAATAAAGGAAGGTTTGGTCTTCCATTTCAGTCTATTGAGAATCACTTTTGGGGGGGAGGGAAATCCACTAGAATTAATTGTTAGATTTTGTAAAACAATGAAAGATGTTGTATTATTGCAATAGAAACATTCATAAATCATTCTGTACAGGTCTGCAGCATACTACATTACAGACAGCCAGCATGAGCTCACTAAACACTGTTTTATTAGACCAAGTAATGATACAGAGCTTGCATTAAGGTGCCTGAATATTTAATTTTATGTTAACATAGTTTGTTATTTTAAGAGTATTCTTCTCAAGAAAGACTAGGGAAATTGTTGATTATTTGCTGAATGTTTCAGTAAACAATTTTAAGAACAGCACTTGGGGAAAAAAACATTTCATGTCTCTAAAAATAGCTTAGTCACATGACTTAGTACTTTAGCACAAAAGCATAATTTACAGGTTTAATTTGCAATCCCACTATATTTTTGACATTCTCTTGCACAGAAGCTCAGTCTGAATGACTCAAATGACTTAATATTTCTCTGCATTGAGTGCTCGGTTCCTAGTACAAAGCAAGATGATTTAATGTAATTTATACAATTTGGATCTCTGCATTCTTTCTGCACAAGTGTGATTTTTTTTTTTTATTTTTTTTTATTTTTACTCTCAAATGCTTTGTTTTTGAATTCACACATTGCACAATTAATGAACTTTTGGGGTCATCTTAAGCAAGGGATGAGTGTCGTACCAACAGATCATATCCACTGACTATATTTCCAGCAGGCTGATTTTTAAAAAAGCATGTAAGTAAAAACTAATGGAAATTTTGAGTTCCATTTTTACATTAGTTTTTTAATTATTATTCTGTATTTTATCACAACTTAATGGCCTGTGTGCAAAACGATCTACTGAGAAGCTGTCAGATAAAAGCAAAATTTACAAATAGTTAATTTGATATTTATTGGGTCAGTATTTTCTGCACTTACTTATCAAGTGCCTCTAGAATGTACAGCAAAAAGGTACTCGTTTAATCGTTTGGCCATATAGTCTATAGTCTAAAAATACTGATGAAAACTGAGTTCACCTTAAGTGATTTGGCCTTTGGGAACCAAGGGTCTGGAGTTTGGGTGAATAAATTTGATCTTTCTATGTTATGTCCTTGGATCAACCTTTGAACTCCTAGTTCCTGTATTTGCAACATTGTTCCGGTGCTTTAAAAATATTTGAAGCTGAACTAGATGTGAGGTCATAATCAGAATGTGACCTTCAAAGATTTTCTTAACTTTCTTTTCATTTCCTTCTCTCTTGATCTGACAGAATTCAAAAACTACATTGATAATTTTCGGTGAACAGATTTATTAACTTAGGTCAGCAAGAGAAGCATTTAAGCCTGTGACATGTTGAATACATTTTTTAAATATTAAAGGTCCTTTCTTGTTGTGCCTATTGCACTTTGGAAGTTCAAATTCCCTCTCCTTCAGCTGCACAATGTTGTGTTTGGCTTTTTGAAGCCTCCTTGTTTCTTGGTCTGGAATCTGTCTTTCTTACTAGTATGTAATACCATCAGTGGTGGGGTCTTCCAGACCTAACTGAATGTCAATGAGCTGTGGGAAAGTTTTGCTGAAGCCGTGACCTGAAATAAGCTCTTATGAACTGATAAATCCATCTCACAGATCAGCCACATAGAATTAAGCTAAAAGCCATGCAACCAGAAAATCAGCCACGCATTCTCACCCCAAACAATCAAGATCTAGAGGGAAACTGCTCTTCCAGAAGTTAAAGTGTGGTAAGGGTCAGGAAATTCTCCCATAGCAAAGTAAATATTGGGGGAGACAGAAAAATCCTCTCCAACAGAAGCAAGAGAGAGGGGGGAAAAAATGTTCCCCAGCCATTTGGAGGCTTGTCTTCGTTAGCCATGGTGTCTGGGTTGTTGTTGTTTTTTTAAAAAAGGAATCTTATGAAAGAGAGTTATAAATATTTTTGCTCTTTATGTGCTAGAATGTCTTAAAATATTTCAAGACATCTAAATAACATTATAACAATATTTTGAAATGTGTGACTGGAATCTTTATTATGTAGACAGGTTCTTGCTATATAGTACTTTGTTTTTTTGCTTCTTTAAAGTTCGAAAACAAGTTCTATCAATTTTAATTAGGAAGTGGGTTCATTAGAGTTCCGTGTTTTTGGATTGAAAAGAGGCCAGTTATTGAAAATAATAGGAATGGCTTTCAGCCATTTTAAAATGTAGACGAACCATTGTGGTCCTGTCCAGGTCACCCTTGGTGCTCAAGCCAGAGGCACTTGGTAATGTACATTGAGTCCATCCTGAACGTGACACAAGTGGATTGTATTCATAATAATGACTTAAAATTCCATTCTACAGAGTAAATTCACTGTTTTAAATTGCCTCAGGTTCATAGAATAATCACTTCCCTCGATCTTCTGGCAGTGCTCCTAATAATGCAGCCCAATATGCTGTTAGCCTTCTTGGCAATAAGTGCACACTGTTGACTCATATCCAGCCTCTCGTCCTCTGTAATCCCCAGGTCCTTTTCAGCAGAATTGCCGCTTAGCCAGTCAGTCCCCAGCCTGTAGCAGTGCGTGGGATTCTTCCGTCCTAAGTGCAGGACTCTGCACTTGTCTTTGTTGAATCTCATCAGATTTCTTTTGGCCCAATTCTCCAATTTGTCTAGGTCACTCTGGACTCTATCCCTACCCTCCACCGTATCTACTTCTCCTGCCAGCTCAGTGTCACCCACGAACTTGCTGAGGGTGCAATCCATCCCATCATCCAGATCATTAATGAAGATGTTGAACAAAACCGGCCCCAGGACCGACCCCTGGGGCACTCCACTTGATACTGGCTGCCACCTAGACATCGAGCCGTTGATCACTACCCGTTGAGCCCGAAGTTCTAGCCAGCTTTTTATCCACCTTATAGTCCATTCATCCAATCCATACTTTTTTAACTTGCTGGCAAGTATACTGTAAAAGACTGTATCAAAAGCTTTGCTAAAGTCAAGATATATCATGTCCACCGCTTTCTCTATATCCACAGAGTCAGTTAAGGCGAACAGGTTGGTCAGGCCTGACTTGCCCTTGGTGAATCTATGTTGACTGTTCCTGATCACCTTCAAGTACTTCAAAATGGATTCCTTGAGGACCTGCTCTATGATTTTTCCGGGGACTGAGATGAGGCTGACTGGTCTGTAGTTCCCCAGATTCTCCTTCTTCCCTTTTTTAAAGATTGTCACTATATTTGCCTTTTTCCAATCATCCGGGACCTCCCCCGATCTCCACGAGTTTTCAAAGATAATGGCCAATGGCTCTGCAGTCACATCAGCCAGAACCCTCGGATGTGTTAGATCTTGACCCATGGATTTGTGCATGTCCAGCTTTTCTAAATAGTCCTTAACCTGTTCTTTCACCACTGAGGACTGCTCACCTCCTCCCTATACTGGTCTGCCCAGTGCAGCAGCCTTGGAGCTGACCTTGTCTGTGAAGACCGACGCAAAAAAAGCATTGAGTACTTCTACTTTTTCCACATCATCTGTCGCTAGCTTGCCTCCCCCATTCAGTAAGGGTTCCATCCATCATCTAGTCTGATCTCTTGTAGAACACAGGCCATAGAAGTTCCCACAAAAAATTCCTAGAGCATATCTTTTAGGAAAACATCTAATCTTGATTTTAAAATGGCTGATAATGGAAAAGCCACACAAGCCTTGGTAAAATGTTCCAAAGGTTAATTACCCCTCACTGTTAAAAATGTGCGCCTTATTTCCAGTCTGAATTTGCCTTGCTTCAAATTCAAACCTTTGGATCTTGTTATGTCTTCATCTGCTACATTGAAGAGCCCATTATCAAATATTTGTTCTCCATGTAGGTACTTATAGATTGTAATCAAGGCACCCCGTAATCTTCTTTTTGTTAAACTTATTAGGTTGAGCTCTTTGAGTCTATCACTATATAAAGCATGCTTTCTAAACTTTTAATCATTCTTATAGCTATTCTCTGAACCCTCTCCATTTATCAACATCTGTCTTGAATTGCGGACACAAGAACTGGACACAGCATGGTTCCACTGGTTGCCCCAGTGCCTCATACAGAGGAAAAGTATCTTCTGTACTCCTGCTTTTGCATCCAAGGATCACATTAGCCTTTTTGATCATAGTATCATGTTGAGCAATATCCACCATGATTCCCAAATCCTTTTCAGAATCACTGTTTCCCAGGATAGAGTCCCCCATCCTGTATGTATAGTCTACATTCTTTGTTCCTGGAAGTATATATTTACGTTTAACCATATTAAACTACATACTGTTTTTTTGCACCCAGCTTGCCAAGTGATCCACATTGCTCAGTATCAGTGACCTGTCCTCTTGATTATTTACCATTCTCCTGATTTTTGTGTCATCTACAAACTTCATCACTGATGGTTTTATGTAGGGTTACCATATTTCAGCAAGCAAAAAAGAGGATGGGAGGAGCCCTGCCTTAGCCCCACCCCTGTCCTGCCCTAGCCCCGCCCCTGCCCCTTCCACTTCCTGCCTCCCTCAGAACCCCCAACCCTTCCCCCGCTCCTTGTCCCCTGACTGCCCCCTCCTGGGACCCCTGCCCCTAACTGCTCCCCAGGACTCCACCCCCTACCTAAGCCTCTCTGCCTCTTATACCCTGACTCCCCCCTCCTGAGACCCTCCCCCCATCCTAACTGGCCCCCTAGGACCCTACCCCCTACCTATACCCTGACTGCCCCAACCCTTATCCACACCCCCACCCCCAGACAGACCCCTGGGATTCCCACGCCCCATCCAACCACTCCCCACCCCCTGACAGCCCCCCCCCCAGAACTTCCGACCCATCTAAACCCCTCTGCTCCCTGGCCCCTGACTGCTCCGATCCCTCTCCCCACCCCTGCCAGCCCCCCCCCCAGAACTCCCAAACACCCCCCGCTCCTTGTCCCCTAACTGCTCCCTCCTAAGACCCCCCTCACCCTAACTGCCCCCCAGGACCCTACCCCCTACCTGTACCCTGACTGCCCAAAACCTTATCCATCCCCCCCAGAAAGCCCTCCCCCGAACTCCCGACCCCCCTCCCGTCTCTTGACTGCCCCCTCCAAAACCTCCCTGCCCCTTCTCCGACCCCCTGGCCCCCTTGTTGTTTGCCTTCGCCTAACGTCTCTGTGAACTAGCTCAGGAACGGCCTGAGCCGTTCGTCCCGGCATGCTGGGCAGCAGTGCAGGAGGAGCGGGGAGGAGCCGGAGGCGATCTGCGAATGCAGGGAGGGAGGGAGTGATCTCTGCTGTAGGGGAGGCGGAGGAGGTGCTCTCTCTGGCTGTCCGAGCCCCATGTAAGTGGCACCATCTGGCCAGCTGCCCTGTTAGCCGCGCGCGCTCTGCATGGGGTGGGGGGGAAGTCCGGACATTTACAAATTCCCCCCGGACGCTATTTTTAGCTCAAAAAGCCGGACATGTCCGGGGGAATCCGGATGAATGGTAACCCTATTTTATGTTTTCTTCCTGGTCATTGATAAAAATGTTAAGTAGCATAAGGCCACGAACTGATCCTTGCGGGACCCCATTAGAAACACATCTGGTTGATTTATGATTCACCATTTACAGCTACATTTTGAAACCTATCTGTTAGCCAGCTTTTAACCCGTTTAATGTATGCCATCTTAATTTTATATTGTGGTAGTTTTTTAATCAAAATGTCATACGGTACCAAGTTTTATACTATAAAGAGAGTTGCATAGTTGGCCCTATGTTAAACCCCACCTCAGCAGTCCCTAACAAGTGAATGAGACATGGTCAGAATACTGCTGCCCTCCAGCATTTGCTAGCTGCTACAACAACCCTTTGGGTCAGAGGCTCTGAGACTGGAAGTGTAAAACTGGCACACAGGACCCTTTGCTTATCAATTCAGATCCTGCATGAACTGAAATAAATCTGGCCCTGATTGGTGACTTCTTCACAAACTAATAATACACCAGCTCTGCTATTCTTATTTAGTTTATCAGTGTACGCCTGTTGCATGATGGGAACCTAGTTCTTTCCCGATAGTTCTGAAATAGTGTTGGTACAGGTGAATATTTTACAGACGCAGACTGTAAATTCTACATTTACAGTGAATTTTCCAATGGTTCAATCTTTGTCATGGATTGTTCAGATACAACCTCTTGCTTCATTATATTTTTAAACTCAGTTTGGCAATATGCGGTGATAACTTAATTTTAAAGAAAGAGTAAATTATGTAATTGTTGTTCACTGACTATAGTGCTAGAGTATGAAAAATAAATTGCCCTGAATAAAGGGCATTAGAGAGTCACAAACTTCTTCATTGCTCCACAGGAGGAAACTCTCTGGGGCAATCTATACCTGGCACAGTGTATGCTGGCCAGTTCACAATCCTGGCTACTGCATGGTTGGAGGGACACCACAGTTCTGTGGAAACTATTTCTCCTCAGATGCGGTGAGCATTGGTAGGAAGATCAGGCATAAGGTTTGGCTTACACCATTAAATTCCTTGTACTTGCACGTAAAAATTCATCAACTCTTCCTCCCCACTCAAAACAGGCAGTATTATTAGTTTATCATTTAAGTACCTATAGTATCATATGTTCAGTATTCAAAGAAATTGATAGGTAATGTACCCTTCACATTATCAATCAAATTTTTTTAAATATTTTTATCTTTTTTCCCCTAGCCATCATTGAAACAAGATAAAAAACTTTACGCTTTCGTTGATTCATGTATTTTAAGGCCAGAAGGGATTTTTGTGGTCATTTAGATTGACCACCTGCATAACACAGTATGACAGCAGACTATCCCAATGCAAAGGAAACATAGGAGGAAAAGTAAGAGGCCAGAATGTGAAAACATGGGAAAATTATTAAGGATGAGTACAAAAGAATAGCACAACCATGTAGGGACAAAATTGAAAGACTAAGGCACAAAAGAGTTACTCTTAACAAGGGGCATAAAAGACCATCAGAAGAGGTTCGCCAAATACATTTGGAGCAAGAGAAAAATGAAGGAAAGTGTAGGTCCACCACTTGAAAGGAGAGCCAATAACAGATGAAGTGTTTAATGCTTATTTTGCTTCAGTCTTCACTGAAAGTTAATTGTGACCGGATACTTAACACAATTATTATTAGCAACAAGACGGAAGGAACAGAACCCAGAATAGGAAAGAAACAATTTAAAGGATATTTAGATAAGTTAAATGTAATCAAGTCAGGAGGACTTGACAAAATTCATCCCGGGGTATGTAAGAAATTAGCTGAAGCAATCTGTGAACCGTTAGCAATTGTCTTAAATTAAAAGAACTCCTGGAGGACAGATGAAGTCCCAGAAGACTGTAGAAGGGCAGACGTAAAGTACCTGCCTTTAAAAAGGGGAACAAAGAAGATCCAGGAAATTATAGACCAGTCAGGCTAACTTCAATACCTGGAAAGATACTGGAACAAATTGTTAATTATCAAACAATAAACTAGTACCTAGAGGATAACAGAGTAATAAATAACGAGTAACCAACATGAGTTTCTGAAGAATAAAACATGCCCCAAACCAACCTAATTTCCTTCTTCAACAGGGATACTGGCCTACTGTGTGCTGGGAAGTGGTAGGTGTGATTTAGCTTTTGACACCGTCCCACATGACATTCTCGTAAGCAAACTTGAGAAATGTGGTCTAGATTAAATTACTGTAAAGTGGACGTAAAGTTGGTTGAAAAACCACACTCAAAAAGTAATTATCAGTGGTTTCTTTTCAAGCTGGGAGGATATCTCTAAGGATCTATCTTAGGTCTAGAACTGTTGAATATTTTCATTAGTGACTTTCATAATGGAGTGGAGATTATGCTTATAATATTGTCAGATGATACCAAGCTGTGAGGAGTTGCAAGCACTTTGGGGAGCAAATGACCGTGATATATTGGAAAATATATTGGTCTGATGTCAACAAGATGAAATTCCACAAAGAAAAGTTAAAAGTGACAGGGTGTCATCCAACTCCTATCTCTTTTCTAACCACAAACCACTCAGAAACGTTTTTCTGGTCAAACACCTTTTGCAATTTATTTACGGTGTTCTCCCCACCATCCTTACAAATTGTGCAGAATTGTATTTACAATAGCATAGACCCCTTAGCACACACAGCCTAGGAGAGTGGAGACAGAAGGTATTTTCCCTTTCACAGATATCTCCCGGCTCTGACTCTCAGAAGCCGCCAGACTCCCCCCACCCTCCCTTTCCTTCCTATGCCTTTCTACTATCTGGGCTAATAGGTTAGTTAGCCTTGGAGCTCTCTCCATCCCATTCCCAATCTGTCAATTTGGCACAACTGTGCCTCTCAGGTTTACTCTGGGGCGATGTAATTGGTGACACAGTGATGAGAGTGTTGGTACAGCTGCTGTTCCTCAACACCGTCTCACAAATACACTTAAGGAAAAGTCAAATGCACAAATACAAAATATGGAATAACTGACTAGGCAGTAGTACTGACAAAAACGATCTAGGGGCTATATTATAGTGAAGAGGTTCTCAAACTCTGGGTCAGGACCCCAGAGTGGGTTGTGACCCCATTTTAATGGGGTTGCCAGGGCTGGCTTAGACTTGCCCGGGCCTGAAACCCGAGCTCCAGTGCCTGGGGCTGTATCTGAAGCCCAAGGGCTTTGGCCCTGGGCGGAGGAGCTCAGGTTCCAGGCCCCCTGCCTGGGATTGAAGCACTTGGGCTTCAGCTTTGCCCTCACCTGCCTCCCACCCCACCAGTAGCAGTGGGGCTCAGGCGGGCTCAAGCTTTGGTCCCCCCTTCTGGGGTCATACAGTAATTTTTGTTGCCCGAAGGGGGTCGGGGTGCAATGAAGTTTGAGAACCCGTGTTACTGTGGACCATAATTGAATGAGAGTCAGTAATGTGGTGCAGTTGTGAAAACGGCTAATATAATTCTGCGGTGTATTAGAAGTGTCATATGTAAGGCATGGGAGGTAATTGTCCCCCTCGGCACTTCAGCTGGAGTACTATGTCCAGCTTTTGGTGCCACACTTCAAGAAAGATGTGGACAAATTGGAGAGAGACCAGAAGAGAGCAACAAGAGGAAAGGTTAAAAAAAATTGGACATGCTTAGTCTTGAGAAAAGAAGACTGGGAACGGGAGAGACCTGATATGTTAAGGGCTGTTGTTAAGAGGATGGCGATCAATTGTTCTCTAGGTCCACTGAAAGTAGGACAAGAAGTAATCTGCAGCAAGAGAGATATAGAATGGGTTTTAGGAAAAGTTTTATAATTTTAAGGATAGGTAACTACTGGGAGGTTGTGGAATCCCCATCATTGGAGGTTTTTAAGAACAGGTCAGACAAACATCTGTCAGGGATGGTTAAGGTGTACTTGGTCCTTCCACAGCACGGGGGAATGGACTACATGACCTTTTAAGGTCCCTTCCAGCTCTACCTTTCTATGATTCTATGAACACAGACCACAGAATTTCACGCCTACTTCCTGCACCAAGTCCATAACTTCTGGTTAACAACATCACATTTTTTGGAAGATATCCCATTCTTGATTTAAAGACATTATGAATACCACGTACATTGGAAAAAATGTATTCTATTATATTTTGCACTTCTATAGAACCTTTCATTCAAGCATCTTGGAATTCTTTATAAACATGAGTGAATTAAACATAAGACCCTTCTGAAGCAGGATGTCATTATTGCATTTTACAGAATGGTTAAATCAAAGTCTGTCTGCTCTAAGGAAATTCATACCTGTGCAACTAGGCCAATGTAGTTACAGTATTGCCCCTTCCACCCCCAGTGCGGAAATACTGCACCAGCACAAAGCAGAGCTCACACACTGATACAGTTGAGGCCAGTATCATAACAAAGTAAGCAGCAGTAGTTCAAACCTTACGCCAAGCTGGTGCAGTATAAAAATGTATCATTTCAACTCCTCAATTCATCATAGCTCAGTTTTAAGATTGCCACAGTCTATCCTTTGTTTTCCCCATTTATGGGCCGGTTTGCGCGGGGGGGTCTCCCTCAAAATAGAAAGTAATGTATTATGTCATTATATGTGCAGCAATACTTTACTCCTAAAATTCAGTACAACAAAGTAAGATCAGGAGAGAGAGGAAACCTTTATCCTCACATTTGTTGTGATTAAGTTAATTGCTTAAGTGAAAATAGCACTTCACAAAATGTTCAATATTAATCTCATTAGTCAGCAGAATACGGAGTTTTAAAAATTAAAAACACTCCATAAATTAAAGCAACAAGCATTGTTGTCTAATTAGATGACAGTTGAGAATCCTAATTAATTGCTTTGAAATACTTAAACAGAGATTAATAATTAGCAAGTAATAGCCAAATGAGGTCTCATTTAACTTTGCATAGCCTGAACATCAAGTTATTTACTTTGGGAAGCTAAAAATTGCTGTTGTGCTTCCATCCCCAGAGCTATGCTTTATAAGGGCATTTCCTATTTTGTTAGCGTGTAGTTAGTCTGTTTGTTTGTTGTTCTGTGTTCTTATGTGACACTCATCACTGTGTTATCTAGAATTATTCCAATGTTAAAAATAAATAAATTGACTTTCAGGCAAGTAAAATTTTTCTCTCAACTTCTCCCCACAGGAAGGAAAGGTGCATGTGGTGTTTGTTTTTAGTTATAAAGAAAGCTAATAAGTAATTCTGTAAGGGAAAGCAAAGTGAGGTTTGTCTTTGGATCATAAAGTGGGAGTTTTGTGGATGCTCTTAGTTCTTGCGAAAGTTAAGTCTAGAGTCTGGGGCCCTTCTCCAAGAAAAAGCAAGCCCTATTTCCTGCACACACACAAGTCAGCAAACATCCATCAAGTCTTATAAGTATCCTTTCTCTGGCTGCACAGTAGATGCTTTGGACATTCATGGAGTTATTAGTTTTTTTAAATTGTATAGCCTAGTTTGGATATATTAGGTCACCAACATTTAATTAGCTGAGTTTAGCTCTTACTAGTTGAACTCAGTGAAATAAATATTATGTTTGTAGTTTTGTGATAATGCACAAGTTTAGACTGTTTTTAGTTTCTAAATTACTTTTTGTTTTGCACTGAATTTTCCCATTTTACTATGGGTTTAAAAAGAACTGATAATGTTTTACTTGGAAGCATTGAGAGGGGCAGGTTTCGTACATCCTAAAATGCAGAATTACAAAAAAGTAAGAACATGGATTATTAAAAACTAAAGCACATAAAGTAATAATTGGAGTAAGCTTTTTTTAAAAAGTGATAACACAAATACCAGTACAGTGTTTTTATATGGTGTTTACATTAATATCTTTTAACATATTTCCCTGAGTTAACTTCAAAACAAAGCTAAAAAGAATGGTTTAAAGCACAGTATAAGGAGAGGCAGTGACTTGGTGTGGGGAGAGGGGGAGAGCATTCAAGATAGATAGGACAGCATAAACAGAAGAGCAACTCCCCATCTCTTGATTTGCTAAGAGGTTACGCACAGAATATGCATATTAGAATGGGTGGCCCTGATGTCTGAGAGTCATTACCTTAGGATAGAGCGAGTATATGGAGATTTTTGACAAGATATTTTTAAAAAAATTGCTAGTCAGGAGGAGCAATCTTTTTTTTGATGTTGATTTAGTAGAAGACCCTGAGTTGGTAAGAAAAGTAGGGATGTCAGAAACTAGGTCGAGGCCACGTATTCTGTGGGTGACACACTTTCACCTTGGAAGCTGTCATTCTCTTTGATTCCATGATTCACTTGTTGATCCTTATTGGCATTGAAATCTACATTGAACCACCAAAATGTTCAGTAACTTACTGATGTGGTGATGCCACGCCACTGCCCTTCTTTCCCCTCCTTCAGTTCTCTCCTAAGAACTTACTACTTTTTTCTAGGTCTGCACAACTAACTATCCATCTAGAATCCTTTGCCCTGTGCTTTCAGATAACATTTATTATAAAAACAACATCATGAAAAGTAACTCTTCCACTTTACTCAGCACTGATAAGGTCTCAACTGGAGTATTGTGTCCATTTCTGGGCGCCACATTTCAGGAAAGATATGAACAAATTGGAGAAAGTCTAGAGGAGAGCAACAAAAATTATTGAAGTTCTAGAAAACATGACCTGCAAGGAAAGATTGAAAAAATTAGGTTTGTTTAGTCTGGAGAAGAGAAGACGGGGTGGGGGGACATAACTATCTTCAATTAAATAAAACATTGATATAAAGAGGGTGATAAATTTGTTCTCCTTAACCACTGAGGACAGAACAAGAAGTAATGGGCTTAAATTGGAGCAAGGGAGATTTAGGTTAGACATTAGGAAAGACTTCCAAACTTCAAGGGTAGTTAAGTGCTAGAACACATTACCTGGGGAAGTTGTGGAGTCTCTGTCCTTAGAGGATTTTAAGAACAAGTTAGACACACACCTATCAGGGATGTTTAAATAAAATTGGTCCTGCCTCAGTTCAGGGGGATTGGACTAGGTTCCCAATCGAGGTAATTTCCAGTCCTACATTTCTATGATTCTATAATTCAGTTGTTGTTTTTTATTAAACGCATCTATGACCAAAAAAGTGTGCCATGATTAAACAATTTGAATTATATCTCTTCCCCCTTTCCTTTGTCTGTCATTGGACTTCATTATCATTTTTTACTGCCTGCCTGAAGGCTTGATACTAGGGATATGCTGAGTGCTGCTTTGGCAGTGATCAACACTTTGTAAGATCAGATGTTTAAAATGTAAATTTCTGGTATCATGCATATCTTATTATAGGTTCTACATAATAAAATAATTGAAGATTGCCACCACACCAATGTGGCTAATGAAAGATTTGTACAAAAATGTTCATGTCAGCTGCTTATTTTTATTAATTATACATTGATAGTAATGTGCAATGGCTACAATAAATAATTGTTGATAATTTATCATTACACTTAATATAGTGGAAATGCATACAATGCTGCTGTAGTATATTACACTTTCCACTAGCATTCCCCAACATATACATGCACAGACATATGCATGTGACTAGTCAAAGATTGAAATTATAATGTTATGTGCTCCTGTGTATGAGCTCTTCTAGACAAGAACCAAGGCCCTATTCCTGCAATTCACTACATGTGGAGTCACTGGCTTCACACAGGTGCAGTAAATTGCAGGATCAGAAGCCCATGTTTGCCAAGCTGAGTAGCACAGTTCAGTGTTTTCTATTTAGGGCCTTCACTGCAGTATGTTGTATGCAATACTTGTATCTGAAAAAAACTAACATGTCAATGCCATGTGGCCTATGTATTTAAATCATACATATGCTCCTATTTTTTGTGTTGTTAAAATCCTACTGTTGCTGTTTGCATATCCTTCAGCCTTGAACATTTCTCAAGGTCAAAAGGCTTGACAGAAAGAAGCCTTAGTCTAAAAAAGATATTCTTGACTGAAACAAGCATTTTGTACCTCCTTACTGTACACGCTAAAAATATTTTTAAAATTTCTATGCAGGCAGTTATGCAAATTACTCTCACTGTTTATCATATTTTTCAAGCCATGTATAATAGGAAATGGCTGATCTGATCAACACTAGCTGTTTTTAAATATCATGGTATTGATCAGTGTTAGCTGATACAATACATTGCAAAACCAATAAAATAGAGTTACTTAAAAATAACTTGAACTATATCTTCAAATATTGTCTATAATTTCCTGGTAGTGGATCCAATATGGTTACATTCAATAGCAACATGAGGAAGCAAAGTAGTCCTATTAGCAGGGTGAGAGATGGCAGTTCTCCTTAATATTTATCCCATGTGCTTCAATGTGGCTAATAAATAAATAAATAAATGGAGTTATTCCATCTCCTAGAACTGGAAGGGACCTTGAAAGGTCATTGAGTCCAGCCCCCTGCCTTCAGTAGCAGGACCAAGTACTGATTTTGCCCCACATCCCTAAGTGGCCCCCTCAAGGATTGAACTCTCAACGCTGGGTTTAGCAGGCCAATGCTCAAACCACTGAGCTATCCCTCCCCCCAATTAAATTTTGATGATTTTTTATGTTGTTATACAAAGTTAATTCTAACTGAAATAGACTTATTTCACTGTCTAATACAGAAGCTATAACAAAAGTACACATAGTAATAATATACAGAGCTAAAAACTAACTCAGTCTTGCTCTTCATAAAAACTGACTTGGCCTGAGACATCCAACTAATCAGAACAAAGCAAATAAACAAAAATAAAATAAAATAATGTTCTGCTAAATCTTGACTGGACAAAAAAGTCTTGCGGTGTGACCTGCACTTTGCCAAACTCTAGCTAGTCTATCATATCCCTGTATTTCTAATGTGCCTATCACCATGGTTTCTGATTGCCAAATACGGAGATTAAAAGATAGGTCTATTGTTGTCTGACACTAGGCAAGTTGTTTGACTATATTTTAGTTGTTTGACTATAATCTCTGCTGCTCCCTCAGTTATAGCATTTAAAATTGCAGTGAATGAACTCTTGGAGAGAGAGAGAGAAGTGTCTTCATGCTCTTTGGTAGCATCCTGTATTGGTGGGATAGGAAGGAAAGATTTGTGAAAAGAAGAGAGAAGATATTGAACTCTGAAAATGACAAGATATGAGTTCAATCTGATCTGTGGTGGAAGAGAATTTTATAGTGCAGAGCTCTGCTTCTGACTTCCATGAAGCTCATCTTAGGCTCCATCAGCTGCAGTATATTTGTCCATCATTGCAATGTCAGTAGGTTATATATGTAACTTCCAAGTTATTTCTCATTGAGGGACTTGTAAAGGAAGACCAGGATCTTGAAAAAGGTCTGATATCGGGTGGTAAATCAGTGTAGTGCATGGCAGGACATGTAATATGCACTTGTTGACATATAGTTCTGAAAGAGACATGAGGCTGCATGTTGTGTCAGCTGAAGCCTCTGTATGACCTTCATGGTGACTCCTAGATCAATTCCATTGTAGTCCTCCACCTTCAGGCTTATATGGGCAGTGGCAGGTAGGAAGTTCCAAAGGCAGAGACGTTCATCTGAGAGTGCACTGCTGAAGATACCGGACACCTAAATCCTAGGCTTCTCCCTATAATTTGAATATCTGTGGGTTATTATTCATCAGATAAATTAGTATAAAATTTTCCACGTTTTTACATTTATTTCCTGCCCATGTATCTAATCTCTCTATTCCTTTGTATCCTTTCTCTGTGTTCACTGGCACTTGTAAGACCTCCCAGTTTAGTAATAAAATAAGCTATGTTACTTAAAAATTAAAAGGCATGCATTTACAGTTCAAAATGTAAATTCAAGAGGTGCATGCTTCAGGCAAGATGCCCTGCATATGTTGGGCAACTCATGAGGTTTGAAGAAGCAGTTTGATTTAGCCTGACTTTTGTCTTTTAACCAGGACCTTCCCTGACCAATCCTTAAGCCCCTTATTCTCCACCAAACTTGTATTTATTTAAAATTCTGTGTGTTTTCAAGGCTTACATCCCCATAAGGGACCTCCAGAGTGGGGGAAATATTAAATGGATTCCTTCAGCGCAAGATTACAAGCTATTCCTTGGGCCTTCTTCATGGCTGAGGAGCAAGTCCCAAAACCAGCATCTGGCTCCCTTATCCCAACTGAAGGTTTACTCCCAAGTCTCTGCAACCTTAACCAAGACAATGTCCAGCCTGCATCCTTGTCCTTCTAGATCACGCCATTCTAGTAAATATCACACAAGGGTCTTAGAAAGAAAGAAAGGAAGTGTAAACTTCTTGATGTTCATATGTAAAAATAGCACAGTTCAAAGAATGTGCATTGCTTAAGTAAACCCATATGATACAAGCAATGTATGTGTTTCTATAGGATGTGTATGCTCAATGTTCTGTTTGTGGGAGGTGGATTGTTCTGTTTTTCTTGTTAAATCCATAGCTTAATATATAACTGCTTTGCTTTTAAGTATATATCACAAAATATTTGCATTATAGACAAGACGGTGTTGGTGTAGGAAATTTTAATTTTTGCATTCTCTCTCTCTCTCTCTCTCTCTCTCTCTCTGTAACCTTAATGTTGAACTAGCATAGGATGTTTTAAATGCAGTACATTTGAAATCTCTCTCTTGAAGCACATTCCCTGTTACAATCAGCTGGTTCAATAGACAAAGTATTGTATTTGAAAAATAATAGTTAGCAAGAGGAAAGATAGAGCAGATATAGCATTAAACTAATTCAAAATAAAAGCTCATTCATCAATGTCTTACCTTTTGATTTCTAGAACTATTTTTTATAGCTTTTACAGTATATTTTGAACTAAATCTTTCCTATTCAGCTTCACCTTAATAAAACTTGCTTTAATTCTTTTTGAAATACTTGTATGTCTTCATTTTGGGGAGATAACAGGAGTTCATGTCATTGTGAACATATTTAATAGGGCTTACTCATACAATATAATGTTATGCGACAAGTTTATTACTTTCCTGTGCCAATCAGGCAGTTCAGTAGGTGCTCTGATGAGATCATGCAGAAGAACGTGCAAACTAGGATACAACATCTGCACTGAGAAATCAAGTGATACTGTCTTACTTTTTGCTATGATTTTTTTTGGTTTGATTACCTGGGTAGAATTAAAGCTCAAATATATTAGCCTATTCTGCAGTAATTTTTCAGTTTAAAAACATTTAATTAAATTCCATTTTAGAAATAAGTTTTTTTAAGTCATTAACTGAGGCAAATGGTTCAGTTGTAACTTATAGTAGAATACTTCTGTACTACCATTGAGTTAAAGTGGGCTATTTCATTGATCCAAATTGCATGTTAACCTTTTAGTGACTAACATCGCACACTCTTAGATTTAATATGTGAATACTTCAGTGGCATTTATATGTAAACGATATACATTTGCAAGTTTACACTTCCTCTAAGGTTTACTTGAAAATTTCTTTAAGTGCTAAAGGTTTGATTCTGAGCGCCTTAAATAGATGGGGTATATTAGTGAGTAACAGTTACAAAATCATGCCTTGGGATATGAGAGAGAGAGTAAATTATGGCTTATGGTATTTGAATTTTCAGATCATTTTATTGCACATTTGTTTAGCTGCATGTGTTTTACACAGCTATGTGTTTTTTCAGGTTGTTTCATTGGAATTGTGAAGTCATGAAAGAATCACAGGAAGATACCCTCAGCACCTTGGATAATGAGTGGAAGATAAAGAGAAAGCAAAAAGAATGTGGCATATAAAGGGTGTAATACCTGGAGGTATTAACTCTGACTCATATCTGTAAAAATGAGACTAGCTCTCACAAAATACAAGTTATCTTAGACAGTCATCAAGCTTGGAGTCATGCTGTCAAACTAAGAAATTCACCCCCCCCCCTTTCTGACAGGTAATAGAGCATTGGTGAATTATGATTTTCCTAAATTGGAAGCATTCATTTTTACCCATGTAGTTCATCCTTATGAATACATAATAAACATTGCATATTTAATGTGCATTATAATGGGAAACTGACTCATTAGCAAAAAAAATGGCAAATTTTAAGGCCTTGGTTCCAAATTGAGCTGGAGCCTCCCAATGCACTTTGTACAATCTGGGAAAAGATGTATTGAATGGCCTTCTTTTGACGGCCATAATGACATGTAATATAAGGATATCATCTTACTGTTGATATCTTTGAAGAGTCATAAGCAGAAACAGAAAAATGAATGGCGGAAAGGAGTGTGACGGAGGGGACAAAGATGGAGGTCCGCCAGCAGTACAAGTTCCAGTTGGCTGGCAACGTCGAGTGGATCAAAATGGAGTGCTCTATATCAGGTGAGGATTATGTAAATTCTGTGCTCTTTTTATTATTTATTTAGTTATTTATTTATTTTGATCATGACAGAAAGCACATACTGGTTTAAGGCAGTGACTCTCCTGATGATATACAGTAACTTTATGTATTTTTCCTTCTGGAAATATTAGACCAAATGTTCTGCTGGTGTTAATTGGTGCAGCTCTGTCTAAATCAGCTGAGCTGTTCCAGGTTGGACCAGCAGAGAATTTGGCCTATCGTTCATTTTTTGTTGCCGCTTTGTTTTAAAAATTCCAGTATCCAGTTTTAATTACTGTACTTTTTTAACTAGGGCTGATATAAAGTAGCATGAATAATTCTATGCTGCTGCTTATTTTTCTGTGGTTTTGAATTGTTCACATAGATGTTTATAGCTGAAACTATGTCAGATATAACATCACATACATTTTTTATTATTCAGACCACTTAATACAAACTCAAAATATTTTACATTTACCTCTTTTGCCTTAGTCTTCTTAGATTTATCATAGAATCATAGGACTGGAAGGGACCTTGAGACTTCATCTAGTCCAGTCCCCTGCACTCATGGCAGGACTAAGTATTATCTAGACCATTCCTGACAGGTATTTGTCTAACCTGCTCTTAAAAATCTCCAATGGTGGAGATTCCACAACCTTCCTAGGCAATTTATTCCAGTGCTTATCCACCCTGACAGGAAGTTTTTCCTAATGTTCAACCTACACCTCCCCTGCTACAATTTAAGCCCATTGCTTCTTGTCCTATCCTCAGAGATTTAGAAGAACAATTCATCCCCCTCCTCCTTGTAACAAGCTTTTATGTAGTGGAAAACTGTTATCATGTCCCCTTTCAGTCTTCTCTTTTCCACCCTAAACAAACCCAGTTTTTTCCTTCTTCCCTCATAGGTCATGTTTTCTAGACCTATAATAATTTTGTTGCGCTTCTCTGGACTTTCTCCAATTTGTCCACATCTTTCCTGGAATGTGGTACCCAGAACCAGACCTAGTACTCCAGTTGAGACCTAATCAGTGCTGAGTAGAGCAGAAGAATTATTTCTTGTGTCTTGCTTACAACACTCCTGCTAATTCATCCCAGAATGATGTTCACTTTGTTTTTTGCAACAGTGTTACACTGTTGACTCATATTTAGCTTGTGGTCCACTATGACCCCAGATCCCTTTCTGCAGTACTCCTTCCTAGGCAGTCATTTCCCTTTTTGTATGTGTGCAACTGATAGTTCCTTCTTAAGTGGAGTACTTTGCATTTGACCTTATTGAATTTCATCCTATTTACTTCAGACCATTTCTCCAGGTTGTCCAGATCATTTTGAATTTTAATCCTATCCTCCAAAGCATTAGCAACCCCTCCTAGTTTGGTATTGTCCGCAAACTTTATAAGTGTACTCTCTCTGCCATTATCTAAATCATTGATGAAGATACTAAACAGAACCAGACCCAGAACTGATCCCTGCAGGACCCCACTTGTTATACCCTTCCAGCATGACTGAACCACTGATAACTACTCTCTGGGAATGGTTTTCCAACCAGTTATGCACCACCTTATAGTAGCACCATCTAGGTTTATTTCCTGTATTTGTTTATGAGAAGGCCATGCGAGACAGCTGTACTAAAGTCAAGATATACCACGTTTACCGCTTCCTCCCAACCACAAGTCTTGTTTCAAATATCCATTGTTTTTACATCTTCTCTAAACTTCCTTGTGCAAGGAAGTTAAGAGGATAATCCCTGTAATAGCTGTAAACATCAAGAACTGCTTCTGCAGCTCTCCAGCTGCTGGCCACAGTTGTCCCAACTTTCTGTATGCCATGTACAATACTGTTTTGCAGATCCAGATGTTAGGTGAGTTAATACAGTACAAGAGAGCACAGCCCCAGCCACGCTAAGTTCCTTTCCGTCAGCCATAAACAGGAGGCATCCAAATTTTTGCTGCTGCTTCACTTGCTTGTCCATTCTGGGTGTGCATACACTCCAGGGATTTGAGATCAGAGTGTTTTGGCCAGCAGTGTCCTTTAGGGCCACTCATGTAACCTGACTGTCCTCTTGCCCCCATACCAAGGTTAGAAATGCTGGAGTGGGCTCAACCATCACTCAGTTCCTCTTACTTCCCATGACTATGTAATGGAGCTTCTTAGTGTCTGCATCTGGGTGCAACATTTTTCACAGTCTCTTGTAGATGATTCTGTATGTTACTGAAAGGTATGGTTAGTTAAGAGAGTTACCTGTTGACAGATTTTTGATTATTTTTTAAGTTTTGGAAGTTTTACCTACCTTCCATCCTTTTTTAATCTTATCAGGAACGTCTTCCCAGTCCTGGGGCTTAGAGATGCCCCATACAAAGTTGTCCAACTCTAAGTATTGTGCCATTCTTGTGCTGTGGCAATTCCATTAAACAATGGGAAATATCAGTTCCCATTTTTGTCTTGGGGAGCCTATATCCCTGACAAAGGCTTGGTGTGCAAGTCCTTTTCTAAGAAGACTTCAAAAGGCAAGAGGGCATGTCTAAAAATTTTTTTGTTTTTTGTTGGTCTGGGGTCTGATCTGGGTAGGGCAGGCAACTCTCAAGAAGTTTCACCTCTGTCCAGAAGTGCCTCTGTGAGTTCTGGCTCCCAGGCTTCATCTTCAAAGACCAGCTTTGGATGTAGGTAGGACTGTTAAAGCTAAGTCTTCAGAGAAGAAGGAGCATCACCCCTCTGAGAAAAGCAAAGGCAAATGCCACCTGGGAATTTCCAGTAAAAACGAAGTTCAGGTCACCCCACTGCTCCCAATGAAAGGAGTCTCCACACGCTGAGCTCCCTAGGAGCATGGTATCGGGAATCCTTCACCGCTTTAGGATTGAAAGTTAACCTGTGTCTGTTACTGAGGCCAGAGCAGCAGGGGCTACCTCAGCACTGAGCACTTCAGCACTGGCTATTATGGCACCAATACCATTGGTACTAGTCTCTTTGGTGCTGCTCACTTCAGCTTGAGTGTGTGAAACTAGACTCCTCAGCACTGTGAACCCAGTGCTGTCTGCTCCCACCCCAAGGTTTACGGGACCACTTCTCTCAGTACCAAGGAAATATGTGGTACTGAGGGATCTTCAGGTCTTAGATGAGTTGTGTTCTCCACTGCACTCCACAGATCTAAACATTGCCACTATGATAGCAATGCCCTCTACCTCATCAGCACTGAGCTCCTGGCTAAGCATTGTTATCTCTCAACTTACTATAATGCAACCTACAACCCCAGCTTTGGCAGCTCCTCGCTGCCCTTCAGATCTACAATGCTTTTTTTCATCTTCAGATTCCCAACACAGCATGGAGGGATCCCCTGTATATTCTCCATGGGACCCCCTTTTTTGAACCTTATGAATACGAGGAAGTGTCAAGGGCTTCAGACATGTTTAGATCTCCTAGGGGGTATAAGTGAAGGCATATACCCTAGTATCCTTCTTCCTGGTCCCCAGACCCTTTTGCTTGTAGTGTTCCAACATTGTCCTGTCTTCACCACTCAAGATGTCTCACTTCTGCATGACTTCTGTGGGTGAGAACCTCCTCCCTTACACCATCCCAGGAAAACTACAGAGTCTAAGTTTTCAGCCCACGAATCTGATCTCCCTGAGGAACTATTTGAGGAGGAGCAGCCTCAGGCTCAATATCAGATGATGCCAGCTACTATCATCCCATCTGTACCTTCTCACCCAGATGATTACAAGAGCTTTCAAGGTCTGCTCAGACATGTAGCCAGTTTCCTTAAGATACCAGTGGAGGACCTACAAGAGATCCCACATAAGCTCTTGAATGTTTTCCTGGCCTCCATGCCTTAGAGATAACTCATACCCCCAACTGTGCCAACTAATCTGTATTTAAAGCACCACTAAACTCAGGTGAGAGGGTTTTGTATATGGACAAGAGTGGGGGTCGGGGCAACACATGAATAAGAACCTAAATTAACTCAGCAGTGTAGATGTAACCTAAGTGACAATTTGTTCCGTGGTGTGCTTATTCAGAACAGATTGTAACGGTTCCATTTAGCGCTACGTGACTAGTTAGTTCTGGAATTCCAGAGACAATATTGAAAACTAGGGATAATACTTGTTGAGTGAAGAAGTAATAATGAGAGGATCTTGCTTTAATCATCCTATAGTAAAATTATGCCTGAGTCTTTTCAGAGGAGTAAGAGCTGTTTTAGAGTGTTTCAGTTTAGAGGAGGAAGCATTTTTCTTTCCAACCTAACTTTTATACCTCATACCTTTGTTGTATGCTTTTTAAATTACTGTTTAATTTTATTTTTCTTCACATGAAACTTTAATCTAAAAGTTTAACATCCCATGCACTTCAGATCTTATATGATTGTGTTATATACAAAAACTTAAAGTATTGTTAAGTTTAATTAATTATTTCATAAATAAATTGGAATGCTCCAGTCAGCTTCAAAAGAAAAATTAATGATTTAAACCTCTGTCATATAGAAATGTCATATGCAGTTGTTGACCCTGAATGTAGCTTAATATTTTTATTGTCTAAAAATAGTTGTTCATGTATCTGTTTTAAATGTTTGAATTCTGGCTGTCTCATAGATCCAAATATCAATGTAGTAGAGAGGGTTGGTTTGTTGGCTTGTTCAAAATAGGAGTTTTATTTATAGTTGGCTCTTTACTCTTTTATTCACCAAAAATTCAGCCATCCCACTCTAGTAATGTTAGTCTTTTCTTAATAAAAAGCTTAGACAACCAAGTAACTAAGAGAAGCCTGGGAGCAGAGACCTCAGTCATACAATCTTTCCTCCTTTCATGGATTACTGGTCTGGATGGAACAGGATTTCTTTTTTGGCTATGGAAACAACGATCTTCTTTAGAGAGTTATAGAACCCCAAGTGTGTAGTAATTGTCCAGTTTATCAGAAAAAGAGGTTTGGGCCTCCGTGTTTAATAAAAAGCCAACCTATAATAAACACAAAAAATATATAACGACTGTCCTCCTGGAGTAACATCGCTTGCTTGTAAACTTAGTTTCAGCAAAATCAAGATGTACACTTAACTGGCCTATGTATCCTCTTGTGACATCCATCCTTAAATTAGGGTCTGATCAGGTGAAGTACAGTGTGCAGGTGTACTGCTGCACCTTGGAGCTCTATTGACTTCATAGTAGGGAATCTATGTGGTTGCTACAGTCCACCTGTGGATCTTCTATTGTAACAGGGCCATAAGTGTGTTTGTGCAATGGGACCCTAATTCTGCTTGAGGCCTTAAAGTATTACTGCAATATGAATAAATAAATACTGATACATTTGATTACCTTGTGGGGGTTTTTCGGTAGGGCCACCTTTTTGTTATTGCATTAAAATCAAGGGATTTCTCAGAAATAATGTGTCTGGCACAAACAATTTGCATCTGCATTTTTTTTCTGTAGTGTGATTTTGACCAATAAAATACTGTCTCCTGATGGAAAAACAAGCTATCAAACATAATAAAAATGTAAACCATTTACTATCTTAATTTTTTTTATTTTTCACCTAACTGTACATTGAAACCATTAACTAAAAATATTAATTCATTTATATTATTCCTTTACAGTCCCAGTGGGTCTTTATTATCCTGCTTGGAGCAGGTTAAGACATACCTGTTGACTGATGGAACCTGCAAATGTGGCTTGGAATGTCCTCTCATTCTTCCCAAGGTAAAAAGTAGCTTTAAATGTGTATGCTACAGTGCCTATCAAATAATTTATTATGTCATTATTTCTGCCATGCCATAATTTTATTCCTATTTAAATGGTACGCTTATGAGGACATATTATGCAGTTTAGATCCAAAATATAGGATATTTTTGTTTTTGTACAGAGGTTGGTTGGTTGGAGGAAAGGAGTCTTGGCAGTGGGAGTATAAAACCTAATATTAATACAAATATTTTTCATGATTTTATTTCTCTTTAAATTTTTCATTTGTTTAAACATTTGCTTGTAGTGTTGGAAACGTAATGCAATAGCATTGTACTAGTGTATGAGAACCAGGAAATGAAACTGACTAATATAGTAGTTTCAAGGCAAGCTGATGACACTCAGCACCTTCTGTAGGATTCTCAACACCTTTGGGTTCTGGCCCATAATTTATTTGTTTCTGCTTATAAAATATAAATTATTAATATACATTGAATGCCACTCCTCTTATATAGCTCTTCATTATATTTACATGCAATAAAGAGCTATATAAGAGTAGCTTTCATATAATATCTGGAAATTAGGTCAAGTAATGGTAAAATCCTGAAAATCATAATACTGATATTAGTGTACGATTGTACACTATTGTCCTTAATCCCAGCCACCTATGGGATCTCTCTTTTTTTTTTTAAGCTGGATATATAGTGCACTAAAGATGTTTTCTTTAAAATTTTGTTAAAGGTATGCAACCTGCCTTTTATTTTATTTTATTTGCTTTCTATATTTATCAAAATTATCATTGGTTTAACAGTAATCAATGCTGCAGTGCAGTTGGGACATAGATTCTTTCTCCTTCCCCACCACCATTCACCGAAACACACACCTCAAAAGAGAAATGTGGTAAATTATTTCCCTCCGTCCTCCCTTACCACGTAGCCTCATTACTACTACAAGCAGCCTTAGGCATCCACTCATTTTTTAATCATTCCAAAACTATGGTGCTCTTTCATGTGCCCTCTCTAACCCAGTCCTCTCTTGATTAGTGGCTGGCTAGTTGAACTGCTTTAGGAATTCATTTTCTCGATCAGTCTCCCCTAGTTGGGTGGACAGAGAAAGGAGGAGATGGGTGGAAGTGAGAGAGTACCCAACCCTCCATGGTGGAAGCAGGAAAAACAAGAAGGTGTATATCACCCACCACTGTCTGGATTCAGCAGGCTCTTTCTGCAGCTGGAGTGGTGGGATCGCCAGCAGCATCCAATAAAGGAGATTTTAGGACAGTCTAGGGGTGAGGCAAGAGATCCTCCAAAACATGCTAAAAGGCTGATGTACTATGAAATGTAAGACATGTGAGGGAGATTATTTAAGGAATTAAGGCACATTTAGTTTTAACCTGATTGCATTTCCAGTTCAGGTATATTTTTGGAGTTTGCTACCTTTTGTTATGAATGTATCTAATATTAGGATTATTTTTTTCAGGTATTTAATTTTGATCCTGGAGCTGCTGTGAAACAGAGAACTGCTGAAGATGTTAAAGCAGATGAAGATGTCACTAAGCTATGCATCCATAAACGGAAAATTATTGCTGTGGCTACACTTCATAAAAGCATGGAAGCTCCACATCCTTCACTGGTTCTTACTAGTCCTGGGGGTGGAACAAGTGAGTAGTGTTATTCAAGAAAAAAAAGATTAATTTGACTACATGATTTTTAAAAATTAGAAACTACATCTCTAAAACAGTAAATAACTAATTTCAACCCCCTGTGCTGATGAAACCTTAGGGAGGAGAATTTTAAAGTAGAAAAGTAACAAAAAATCCAAATTTAAGATACATACAGAGGTGTTAACAGACACAACTGTACATGGTACATATGTACTTTAGTATTTTTGGAGTACCATTTATGATTTTAAAGGTCTGCCTAAATATATATGTGCAATGTAACTAATGCTATTAGGAGCCTTAATTTTGGAGTTTTGTCACTGCTGTGCATTTCTATTTTCAGCTTTATCATTGCATAAATGTACTGTAGCTTTCTTCATGTAGTTTTTATATTGTATTTCTATAAAAGGAAAGAAGAAAGAAAATGATATGCTTATCCCCAGCCAACTAATCCTAGCTGCCCAGTTTTCCCTACTTTCCTTCCTGACTACACTCTTATCCATCTCCCAGTTGAAGAAACCTTTCCAATACACAGCTCCTCCCAAAACTAAGTGCCCCAGCAAATATAAGAAGGTTGCCTCTTTAGATAGGCACACTTCCATACATGTTAATATATGACTATAGGCCACATTCCATATTATGTACTTGCATAGATTTGATTTTGTAATTTAGTCACAGAGTCAAATGCATTTGAATGAGCCATCTGATTGCTGTTGAAACATACACATTTATGTATATTTTATGGAGGCTGGGTTAGTTTCTGCAGCTGTTAAGGGGTAGTGGAAGACAGTTTGTCATAGTGGTGTAGTGGGGAGAGATTGGCAACTAGGATGAAGGCCCGGCCTGTCACTGCAGTGTGTGTGTGTGTTTGTGTGCTGGCCTTGTCGCTGGTAGGGTTGCCAGGCATCAGATTTACATCTGGAACGCCCACTCGAAAAGGGACCCTTGAAGCTCCAGTCAGCACAGCTGACCAGGCCGCTAAAACTCCGATTGGCTGCAGTGGGGCAGGCAGGTTCCATGCCCACCTCTGTGTGGCTCCCAGGAAGTGGCCAACATATCCCTCCGGCTCCTAGGCGGAGGGGTGGACAGGGGGGCTTTGCGTGGTGCCCTCGCCCACAGATGGCGCACTGAACGCTGGCTCCACCGCTCCCATTGGCCAAGGAATGGGCCAATGGGAGCTGAGAGGGTGGCACCTGCAGGGGGCAGAGCCCCGTGGCTGCCCCTCTGCTTAGGAGCCACAGGGACATGCCACTTCCCAGGAGCCAGGCAGACTTCCTCCGTCCCTGGGAAATGCCAGGGTCACTTGATGTTAGCACCACCTAGAGTCCGAACCCTCCCCCCCCCCACGCCCCAACCTCCTGCCCCAGCTCGGAACCCCCTCCCGCACCCCCTGCCTAAGCCCCATCCCGCACTCTGAACCCCTCAGCCCCAGACCACAGCCCCATCCTGCACTCCAAAACCATCATCCTTGACCCCCCCCCCCCAGAGCCCTCACCCTTCCAACCCTATCTCAGAGCTAACCCTCCCACACTCTGAACCCCTTGACCCCAGCCTGGAGCCCCCTTCTGTACCACAAACTTCATCCCAGAACCCTCACCCCCCCACACACATACACCCCAACCCTCTGCCCCGTTCCGGAGCTCCCTCCCACACACCAAACCCCTCGGTTCCACCCCTCAGCCCACACTCCATGCCCCTTGACCCCACCTCCCAGCCCAGAGCACCCTCCTGCACCCCAATCCCCTGCCCCAGCCTGGTGAAAATGAGCAAGGGTGGGGGAGAGCAAGCAACGGCGGGAGGGGGGATGGAGTAAGCAGGGGCAAGGCCTCGGGGTAGGGGTGGGACAAGGGTGTTTGGTTTTCTGCAATTAGAAAGTTGGCAACCCTAGTCGCTGGGGAGGTGGGAATTTACTACTTGTCAATGGGGGGATTTATATTCACCTTTGCATATATTTGAATGTGCAGTCTCTCTTATCCAAATTAAATTTTGCATGCCAAGAATGCAGTGGTGCTCTGTAAGGTGAAATGAATGCAGTCTGAGGTGCTGAGGTGCAAATACCTAGAGTAAGCAAACTTGGCAGAAAGGCGTCCATACTTGTTTCTTCTGTTTATGATGCCATCCCTAAGGCAAAAAGAGGAAATAGAGGATTTAGAAAAAAATAGATATTGGTAGGTAGAAAAGGAAAACGATCTTTATCTATGTGTGAGAACTAGTACTGAGGCTGAAATTGGGACTGCCTAATTTATTATGCACTTACAGTATATTTGTAATGCAAAAGTACACAGTTTGTATATGCACATGTGTACACACTTTAAATAAGGCCCCCCCACCCTGGAAAAAAAAAGAGAGAGAGAGAGAGTGCCCTTCCAACCCCCTACCTGGAACTCAAATCCTAACATATTGACCCTGTAGAGCAGAGATCGGCAACCTTTGCTGTAGAACCTTAATAAATAAATACTACGATGACAACAACAATAACATCATATCTGCAATTCAAAGGCAAAATAAATAATTTTATATTCGCTTAATTGAAAGGATTTTTTTTAAACTTTTCAAAATTAATTATCTTTTTCATAGTAATATATCTATTCATTCTAAATAATTTGATCTGCTTTTTTTCTTTTTGTGTTTTTGGTATTCTAATGTCATATACTCAAAGTATTGTTTAGTCCTACCATTGTGTACTTTCAGCATATTATTTTTTAAAAGCTAATATTGATATATATGATTGCCTAGAATTAAAATATAAATATTAAAAACCCATATGGTTTCTCAATTACAATTAGAAACAGAAAAGGTGACTTCAAATTTTAATGAAAAAAGATGATGCGTTTAAACTTATCGTTTTAATTTTACATTTAATAATCAATGTAGAAGGACTTTAAGAGCCAAATCATATGGCCCAAATAAAGGCCATGGAAAGCCCTGGGTTGTTCTGCTACATAGACATGTCTGCGTTGCAGCTGGAAGTTTGCCTCCCGGCCTGGGCAAACATACTCACCTTTGTCCTGCTTGAACTAGCACGCTTAGAATCATAGAATCATAGAATATCAGAGTTGGAAGGGACCTCAAGAGGTCATCTAGTCCAACCCCCTGCTCAAAGCAGGACCAATTCCCAGCTAAATCATCCCAGCCAGGGCTTTGTCAAGCCGGGCCTTAAAAACCTCCAAGGAAGGAGACTCCACCACCTCCCTAGGTAACGCATTCCAGTGTTTCACCACCCTCCTAGTGAAATAGTTTTTCCTGATATCCAACCTGGACCTCCCCCACTGCAACTTGAGACCATTGCTCCTTGTTCTGTCATCTGCCACCACTGAGAACAGCCGAGCTCCATCCTCTTTGGAACCCCCCTTCAGGTAGTTGAAGGCTGCTATCAAATCCCCCCTCATTCTTCTCTTCTGGAGACTAAACAATCCCAGTTCTCTCAGCCTCTCCTCATAAGTCATGTGCTCCAGACCCCTAATCATTTTTGTTGCCCTCCGCTGGACTCTTTCCAATTTTTCCACATCCTTCTTGTAGTGTGGGGACCAAAACTGGACACAGTATTCCAGATGAGGCCTCACCAATGTCGAATAAAGGGGAACGATCACGTTCCTCGATCTGCTGGCAATGCCCCTACTTATACAGCCCAAAATGCTGTTAGCCTTCTTGGCAACAAGAGCACACTGTTGACTCATATCCAGCTTCTCGTCCACTGTGACCCCTAGGTCCTTTTCAGCAGAACTGCTACCTAGCCATTCGGTCCCTAGTCTGTAGCAGTGCATGGGATTCTTCCGTCCTAAGTGCAGGACTCTGCACTTGTCCTTGTTGAACCTCATCAGGTTTTTTTCTGCCCAATCCTCTAATTTGTCTAGGTCCCTCTGTATCCGATCCCTACCCTCTAGTGTATCTACCATGCCTCCTAGTTTAGTGTCATCTGCAAACTTGCTGAGAGTGCAGTCCACACCATCCTCCAGATCATTAATAAAGATATTAAACAAAACCGGCCCCAGGACCGACCCTTGGGGCACTCCACTTGAAACCGGCTGCCAACTAGACATGGAGCCATTGATCACTACCCGTTGAGCCCGACGATCTAGCCAGCTTTCTATCCACCTTACAGTCCATTCATCCAGCCCATACTTCTTTAACTTGGTGGCAAGAATACTGTGGGAGACAGTATCAAAAGCTTTGCTAAAGTCAAGAAATAACACATCCACTGCTTTCCCCTCATCCACAGAGCCAGTTATCTCATCATAGAAGGCAATTAGGTTAGTCAGGCACGACTTCCCCTTCGTGAATCCATGCTGACTGTTCCTGATCACTTTCCTCTCCTCTAAATGTTTCATAATTGATTCCTTGAGGACCTGCTCCATGATTTTTCCAGGGACTGAGGTGAGGCTGACTGGCCTGTAGTTCCCCGGATCCTCCTTCTTCCCTTTTTTAAAGATGGGCACTACATTAGCCTTTTTCCAGTCATCTGGGACCTCCCCCGCTTAAAACAGCAGTGTGGATGTTGCGGCAGGGATGCAGCTTAGGCTAGCCACCTGAGTTCAGACCTTCAGGGTTGGGCAGGCTTGGACTAAGGCAGCAAGCCCAAGCCGTCACTTGTGCAAGAACATCCACATTGCTATTTTAATTGAACTAGCTTAACCAGCGCTACCGTGAATCTGCCTACCTGGGGAAGGCACGCTTCCAGATGCTATGTGGACATACCCCATGAGCAGTAAGTGTGGAAAAGGGCTTTTAGATGATTGGCCATAGTCCCTTACAGAGTGTGATGCAGCGCTTCCATGGGTTATTGCAGCTCGGAGAGCAGCCAGATGCGGGACTGGGAAGATTCTATATCCGGCCTAGAGACTTTCCAGAATAACGCCCACTTTAATCAAGCTGCATATTGGGGAGAGAATTTAGCCCTGATTGCCTGTGATGGTTATTTTCATGGTTTCTTGTTTTATTTCAGGGGGAGCTGGAAGCAACCCATATGATTAGTTGCCTAGTGCATTATAAAAGTTTCTTGGGATTTTTTATTTTTACTTTTTTGAGACGCTTGAATGTCTGTTGTTTGCAATAGGTCTTTGAAATTTCAACCAGGTTTAACTGACTTATAGACTATTTAAAAATCACCATTTCCCTTCAGTTGTTTGCGTTCCACAGGAAAACTTTGGCATTGTGGCAAAATAATAACTGCACACAAACATTCTAAAGAGTTCAGCCCAAGTCGCCGCTGAAGCAGCAACACAGTCATACACTGTACTGGGAATGCCTAGGAGCTGCAAGAGCAGCTATTGTGGCAACAATTGTGGAAGAGCTGGACTGGGAGCCACCACTTCCAGTATACTCCCAGAGCTGGCACATGACTCTGTCCCATATTTTTCCCTCATCAGCCATGAACAATCCTTACTTTTAGGGGAACACAGAGAGAGATGCAGGACATGCCGGTGGGAGCCGGGTAGCTCCCCTCCCCCAGGTAAGCGCCACCCTGCACTCCAACTCTCTGCTCCATCCCACACACCCAAACTGCTGCTGCTGGCCGCTGTAGAAGTCATGGAGGTCACAGAAAGTCAAGGAATCCATGACCTCTGTGACAGACACACAGCCTTAATCATCATCAGGGTAAGCCCCTCAGGCCCAGTACATGGCTCCAGCAGCCCATCCCCTACTCCCATATGGAACAGGAGCCCCTCCTTTCTTGCGGAGCGGGGTGTGAGAGAGAGAGAGAGCGAACTGGGCACAGCATAGCCCACTGCACCCAGCTCATGATGCCAGATGCCCATTTTTCCTTTGGAATAACCACCTTCTGCTGCTGCCAGCTAACCTGCCTGTAATTAGAGTCATGGAATATCAGGGTTGGAAGGGACCTCATGCGGTCATCTAGTCCAACCCCCTGCTCAAAACAGGACCAATCCCCAGACAGATTTTTGCCCCAGATCCCTAAATGGCCCCCTCCAGGATTGAACTCACAACCCTGAGTTTAGCAAGCCAATGCTAACCCTCCCCCCCCCCCCCCCCCAAAGGATAGTTAGTCTGGTAGCTGAAGTGATAGCAGCCTGTGCTGAGGTGCTGAAAGTTTGGGGGTCAAACCCTGATGATGATTAAGGCTGTGTGTCTGTCACAGAGGTTACAGAAGTCATGGATTCCATGACTTTCTGTGACCTCCATGACTTCTACAGCGGCCAGCAGCAGCAGTTTGGGTGTGTGGGAGGGAGCAGAGAGTTGGGGTGCAGGGTGGCGCTTACCTGGGGGAGGGGAGCTACCCGGCTCCCACCGGCATGTCCCTGCAGCTCCTAGCAGAGTGACCAGGGGGTCCACGCACTGCCTGCGCCCACAGGTGCTGCCCCTGAAGCTCCCATTGGCTGCCGTTCCCAGCCAATGGGAGCTGCAGAGCCAGCGCTTGTGGCAGGAGCAGCGTGTGGAGCCCCCTTGGCCTCCCCTCCCCCTAGGAGCGTCAGGGACATGCTGGTCAGAGACTGGTAGGGAGCCTGCCAGCCCCAAAAGCCCTCTCCCCTGCTCCCGGCACCAGCAAGGGTCCCAGGACGCCGTTTTAGTTAGGGGTATATTGTAAAAGTCAAGGACAGGTCACGGGCTGTGAATTTTTGTTTACTGCCCATGACCTGTCCATGACTTTTACTAAAAATACCCGTGACTAAAAGGTAGCCTTAATGATGATGTGTCATAGGGGGAGGGTCGTTACAGTTGCACAAAACATTGTTTTTACCTATCTTCTGGGGGCGGGGGATTATGAAACGATGTAGTTTTTTCTATGCCAAAAGAAAGCTATTTAAATAGTAGAGTCAAACACTTGAAAGTTAGGAAATGACTCATGACTGATTGCCCATGCAACTTCAGTTTTGCTTCTTTTGTCTTTAATTATATGATCGTTTACTATTTTTGAACAGGCAACCGTAAATCTGGGATTTCCTAACTTTTGAATATTTGCTTTGGAATCTAAATAACTTTTTCTTTGTTTTTATATGTGATAGCTATAGATGAATATGAATGTGTAAAACTTAATTTTTTAAACAAATTTCAAAATAGTAATTACTGTTTCTTTAATATCAGGTGCAACTCCAGTAGTCCCATCTCGAGCAGCAACTCCAAGATCAATGAGGAATAAGTCACATGAAGGAATTACAAATTCTGTGATCCCAGAATGTAAAACTCCTTTCAAGTTAATGATAGGGACATCCAATGCCATGGGTAGGCTTTATGTACAAGAAGTGACTGGAAGCCAGCAACAAGATCTTCATTCTGTCTATCCTAGGCAGAGATTGGGCAGTAATGATCATGGACAGAAGTCTCCATATCGTGGCAGTCATGGTGGAATGCCTAGTCCAGCTTCATCAGGATCACAGATATATGGAGATGGTTCAATCTCTCCTAGGACTGATCCACTTGGAAGCCCTGATGTTTTCACAAGGAACAATTCCAATTTTCATGGAGCACCCAACTCTAGTCCTGTTCACATGAACAGGACTCCTTTATCTCCACCTTCAGTAATGCTACATGGTTCTCCAGTTCAGTCATCCTGTGCAATGGCTGGAAGGACTAATATACCTCTTTCCCCAACCTTGACCACAAAAAGCCCAGTAATGAAAAAACCCATGTGTAATTTTTCAGCTAGTATGGAACTACCACGAGCAATGTTTCACCATAAACCACCCCAAGGCCCACCTCCACCTCCTCCACCTTCTTGTGCTCTTCAGAAAAAGCCATTAACATCAGAGAAGGATCCACTTGGCATTCTTGACCCTATTCCTAGCAAGCCAGTTAATCAGAATCCTGTTATCATTAACCCAACTACTTTCCATTCTAATGTCCATTCTCAGGTACCTGTAATGAATGTAAGCATGCCTCCTGCTGTTGTCCCTTTGCCAAGCAATCTCCCTTTGCCAACTGTAAAACCTGGTCACATGAACCATGGAAGTCATGTACAAAGAGTTCAGCATTCAGCTTCAACCTCCCTCTCTCCTTCACCAGTGACATCCCCAGTTCATATGATGGCATCTGGGATTGGAAGGATTGAGGCGTCTCCCCAAAGATCACGTTCATCTTCCACATCATCAGATCATGGAAATTTCATGCTGCCTCCAGTAGGACCACAGTCATCTTGTAGTGGTATTAAAGTTCCTCCCAGGTCACCAAGATCAACAATAGGGTCTCCAAGACCATCTATGCCATCAAGCCCTTCCACCAAGCCTGATGGACTTCATCAGTACAAGGACATCCCTAACCCAATAATTGCTGGAATGAGTAATGTACTAAATCCTCCAAGCAATGCAGTTTTTCCTACTGCATCTGCTGGAAGTGTTCCCCTGAAGAGTCAGCCTGGTTTGCTGGGAATGCCTTTAAATCAGATCTTGAATCAGCACAATGCTGCCTCTTTTCCAGCAAGTAGTTTACTCTCAGCAGCAGCCAAAGCACAGCTAGCAAATCAAAATAAACTTGCTGGTAACAACAATAGCAGCAGTAGTAATTCTGGAGCTGTTGCCAGTGGTGGCAACAATGAAGGACATAGCACTTTAAACACCATGTTTCCTCCTGCTGCCAACATGCTTCTACCAACAAGTGAAGGGCAAAGTGGTCGAGCAGCACTACGAGATAAATTGATGTCTCAGCAAAAAGACCCTTTGAGGAAAAGGAAACAACCAACTACCACAGTATTGAGTTTGCTTAGGCAGTCTCATTTGGATAGTTCTGGAGTTCCTAAACCTGGATCTGATTTGATAAGAAAGCAAAATCAAGGTTCATTTCCCATCAGTTCTATGTCTCAGTTACTTCAGTCCATGAGTTGTCAAAGCTCTCATATGAGCAGCAATAGTACCACTGGTTGTGGGAGCTCAAATACTGTTTTGCCTTGTTCTGCTAACCAGATGCATTTTACAGACACCAATATGAACTCTGGCACTCTTCAGAATTCATTGACACAGAGCTTACCTTTAAGAGGGGAAGGTATGCACTGCCAGAATGCAAACACTAACTTTGTCCATGGTACTAGCCCAGGCCCAAACAATCACCTTGCAGGCTTAATAAATCAGATGCAGGCTAGTGGGAACTGTGGGGTGCTCAGTCAGTCAGGAATGGCTTTAGGAAATTCATTACATCTGAACCCACCTCAGTCAAGAATCCACGCATCCTCCACTCCACTGATACCAAACAGCATTGTTAGCAGCTGTAATCAAACAAGTCCTGAAGCAGGTAGGTTTCCTTTTAAAAGAGTACCCGAATGTCTGACAGTTTTGCACTATGTTATGAATTGTTTCTAAATGTATATTTTCATTTAATCATATAGGCATAAAATGTATGCCTGTCTCAGACTGATTACCAGTTAAAAACACAATCAGACTAAGACAAAAACAGCAGTAGAATAAAATCAGCTTTTCTTTACACCAAAGCATCACCTGGAGTGCCCCCCACCCCATTAACTCCTACAAAACTCTAATCCTCCCAGTAGATAAAATCTATATACCTGTCCAGGCTGATAAAAACCTCAGCTGTCCCCAGACATATGCCCAAATAGATCCGTTTTGTAGCATATCCAAAAGGTCAACAGATTTGGGCTATTTAAGACCAAGGGGAGTGAGTTTCTAATTTATGGGGCTGTGGTAGTATGGCACAGGAGGCAGAGAAAGTTCTCAAGTGATCAGGTCTCAATATGATTAGAGTTTTATATGTCCTAAGCAACACCTTTCAAGTCTACCCAGAAATCCACAAGCAGCCAAAGCAGACTCTGGAGCACTGCTCATGGTCATGGCAAGATACGCTTAATAAGCAGACCACTGCCTTCTACACCAGCTTCAGTTGCTGGGTTGATTTAAGAGGAAGCCCCATGTAGAACACATTTAAGTAGTCTAATCAACGAAAACTTGAATAAAGGTAGCAAGGTCCATATCCAAGAGTGCAGGTTGTAACCTCCTGACCAGACACAGATGGGGAAAAAATACCATTATGGATGGGTAACAAGATCCCAAAATTGCCGTTAACTGACAAGCGGCACCCTCAGTAACAGAAGCCAACATAATCATTTTCACATTCTGTGGCTGCTTCTCCCAACCTACCAACACCATCTGAGTCTTCTTTGGATTGAGCCTCTGTCAATTCATTCAATTCAATGCCCAGTAACTACCCAATACTGCAAAAGAATCTCAGCCACATCTTCTGTGTTGGATAAAATGGAGATAGAGAGCCGAATATCAGCAAACTGAAAACACTTCCATCCCTCCCTTTCAGTAACATTCCCTGTATGTATTGAGCACTGATGGCATTAAGTCCTTTGTCTAATGATTGACCAATTCCAATCCTCCATAACACGTTGTTTCGCTAGGGGATGATAATTATCTTTTGATTTTGAAGTAATTCCGTTTCCTCTAAGTTATTTAGCAGACAGGCCTTGGAATTATACAGACCTGAACTTTCTAAACATGTTCTAGAACTAGTAAGCTGGTACTAAAAGTTAGTAGTCCATCTGCACTTCTGTGTTATTTTTAGGATCACCCACTACCATACCATGCCACTAGAGTTTTTTGTCAGTCACAGCAGGATGATAGCTCTTGTATAAGAAGTTAGGAAGTGTCAGACATATACAGTCTATACCAATGTACAAGAGAGATTTAGCCAAAGAAGTGTGCTGTGTATTTTGGATACTCTGCTTTATTTGAGTTTAGTTTTGTGGGGGATTTTTGGTTTATTTTTTACATATTTTAGTTGCTAATTCACTGTGAAACAGTTACTCCGAACTTGGTTTTATATGCCAGTTTGAGTGACGAGTAGTCCTAATGTTTACTGATCAGAAACTAGTTACTGTGGTAAACAGTTGGAAGAATCAACAAGAACTAGATAGCTGGCTATTTGCCTGTGCTTTTAATAATACTTTAGATCACAGAGGGTCAGCTTTTTCCACCCTAACTCATGTTTTCTTATTCCACAAATAGCACCTTTTATTTCAAGGTACTCTTAAGCATAAGGATGACAAAATTTGGCTCTAAAAGCGAAATAAATCTAAAAAAAATCCAATTTAATATTCATGCTGTTTCCTTTTTGCATTTCTCTCAGCTTGAGCAATGAAAATCAATTAAGTCAATTTCATTTTTCTGGTTCTCAGTGCTGTAATATTTTGATTGCAAACACTGTTCAAAAGCAACTGAAGTATAGAGGGAGCTGGCAAAACCCCCTACATATAGATTATCTATCACTTTCCATTACAAAAGTTCCTAACTCCTCCATTGCTTGGAGCAAGCCTTTGAAATTAGGTCATGGAATTTCCTTGAGGCTGGGGCCAGGCCTTTTCTGTTCATCCCTTGAAATCTTGTTTAAATTTGGCTGTTATAAGGTGTTGAAAATTGTCATTTCCCATCTCTGATTTGTGGTGCTCAGCATAATTTTGCAGCCTAACAAAATCTCTGTATAATCTAAGACTGGGCCACTACAGCCACCCTCAAGCAGAAACTGCCCAGCTGTGGCTGAAAGAGCGGAGGGATGAGAAAGGGGAAAAGTGAGCTGTGCTAGCTGAGCCACATCCTGGAAGGCTGCAGCACGTGCCCCCTTTTCGAGGATACCATTTGGAGCAGGAACTCGCCACCCCTTGCCATGGACACTAGAGTTCTAGATTCACTTTTTCTGATCACTGACGTTAATATTTCCATACCCTTCACATCACATCTCTCACTATTAATCAGTGCTTCCTACCCCATTGCGAGTTGACACAAGTTGAAGATAGATCCCAGCTCTCTAATGCGGCAGCCCCAAATTACAGTCACTAAGCCCCACTGCCTCTCAGAAATAAACTATCATATCTTTGTCCTTGGCTATGGTGCCTGTAAAACAGGGCATAGATAACCCACTGTATCACTATGTGGTGCATCCTCCTATAGTGGCTGGTTCACACGGGCTAACAGCTTTCTCTTGCTGCTAGCTAATACAGTTAGTCCAGTAGCTCTAGTTGTGGACCTCTGTGCTGCAGTACTGAAGATGCAGGGTTCAAATCCTGATCATGATGCATGTGTTTGTTGTAAATTGTGGATGATAATACTTTCTTATCTGCCAAGGGAGTTGTGAAGCTAAATTTATTATCTCTTGAGGGAATTCTGAAGATTAAATTTATTTGGGAAAAAAAAATTATTACATATTCAGTATGTGGTTTGGATGGTGTGCAGTGAATAATGCATCGGGCTACATATTGACTGAGAAAATATAACTGCCTTATTCCCAGAGCACTGTCCATCCTCTGCACTGATTGAGGCTGGGGTCTTGTGGAAAAAATTGTGTGTGATCGTATAATTAAAGACTGCATCATAGTCCATGTGCATAAAGGGGCATTACCTAGTTTCTAAATGGTTTTGCTACCCAAATAACTTTCTTTTAATGTAGTTTTTGTATGCAGTTGAAACATAACAATTAATGGAACATTTTAAATGGCTTTAGGTTTTGAAAAAGTTTGAGGTTTGAAATAGTAACAAGGTGGAAGAGACTAGCATCCAGGGGGGAGGGGGTGGAAGGGGAGCGTGCAGTCCGTTACATGAATGCACCAAGAGATTTATATAACAAATTAAAGAAAGCAATGTGCATAATATGATTCTAACCAGGAGGAACCATTTACACTCATCTAGAAAGGTGGTGTTACACATTTTTAACTCTTTTTCCACATTTTGTCATACATTCTCTGGTTAGGATGTTAACAGGTCATATTACTGTCCAATATCCTTAACAAATGAGGGCTGAAAGATTCAGGCAAAACTTCCTGCTTGAAGGATAGAACAAATTCTTCCAGAGTTAACCCATGTCCATCAGGTCAATGTTGTTATTCATTTACTCTTTGTGCAACAGTCTCACCTAGAGGTCCTGACTGAGTTCAGGACCCTGTTGAACTAGGCAATGTCCAAATACAGAGTTAGAGATGATCCCTGTCCTAAAAAGCTCACAATTTAAAGAGACAAAGAATAGTAGAAAACAATATTATTTTCATACTCATTTTACAACTGGGACTGAGGTGCAGAGATGAAGTGACTTGCCTATAGTGGTGTTTGATCTCAGAGTATGAGAGACACAAGGTAGGTGAGGTAATATTTTTTATTGGACCAACTTCTGTTACTACCTCACCCACCTTCACTTGCCTGTAGTCATACAGCAAAACTGTGGCAGAGCCAGCAATTGAACACAGAGCTCCTAAGGTTCAGTCTAATACCTTAACCACAAGACCATCCTTCCTCTCTGAATATAAAGGTGTTATTAATTGACTTAATAATCACCACATCAATCGTCTACGCCATTAGATGTGGCCACAACTCTTAAAAAAGGAAGGCCTTGATAGGGTGAGCTGGAAGCACTTATTTGTTACTGTAAAGTTTATGGTAGGTGAAGAATTTTGCAGGTGGGTTTTATTTCCCTATATCGATGTAGGTGCCTCTGTTCTTGAATGTTCGTTCCGAATAAGCGCTAACAAATTTTAAAGGGACTCAGGAATGCCAGCCCCCATCTCCCTGAGTTGTTGACTGAGGGCTTGTCTTCACTACTGGGGTAACTCAACCTAAGTTACGCTACTCCAGCTACATGAATAACGTAGCTGGAGTTGACGTAGCCTAGGTCGACTTACCGCGATGTCTTCACTGCGCTGCGTCAATGGGAGAGACTTACCTTACTCTTCTCAGAGATCTGGATTACCGGGGTCGACTGGAGAGGGCTCTGCCGTCGATTTAGCGGGTCTTCTCTTGACCCACTAAATCAACACCTGCTGCATCGATTGCAGCAGCATCAATCTCCCCATAGTGAAGACAAGCCCTCAGACCTCTCTCTAGGTCCTCACATCCAGACTAAGTCTTTCTGCATAACATAAGATACAGCCTTTCCTATCCATGCACAAAATATAAACTCTTGTCCAGGCTCTCATCATGTTGCATCTTGATTATTGCAACATCCTTACCTCTTGACAAATGCAATCTTGAACCACTTGTATCTATTTCAGAATGCTGCTGCAAAAATCATTTCCCTAGCCCATCTCTTTAACCATATCACCTTCTCTTTGCATCTCTCCATTGGCTCCCTTTTTGCTATCATAGCAAACTTAACCTCTTTCTCTTCACTTTAAAGGCCCTTCACAACCTATCCCCATCCTAGCTATCATCTCTTATTTAGTATCAAAAGGCCAGCTCTCACCTGCGATCAGCCCCTGATGCCAGTCTTCGCTGTCCACTTGTTAAATTTTCAAACAAGCACCTTTGTGCTTTCTCCCATGTTGCCCCTCATGCTTTAAAGAAATTCCTCCATTAGCATCAACCAAAGTAACTCATTATCCTCCTTTAGATCTCTTCTTAAAACTCTCCTCTACCATGAAGCCTACAAAATACTGACAACAGTTAGGTTGCTGGAGTGCAGAAACCACTGCCTGTGATGCTGACCAATACTGTCTCATTGTTACCTTGTACTCCCCTGTCTCTCTGTCTATCCATCCATTTTCTCTTATAATTAAGAGAAAGCAGGAAAAGAACTATTTGTCCTGTGTTTCTACAGCACCTAGCACAGCAGAGTCCTGGTCTATGGCTGGGGCTCCTCAGTGCTATTATAATACAAATAAATAACAACAAGGCAGCTGAACTGAGAAAAACTGTTATATCAGTAGAACTGGAGGCAAGGAATGCAAGGATATTCATATATATATAGATATTACAGTCATGTAATGCAGATTTATATTTTTAAATCAGAAACAGTAACTATGAAAGTGTGTATAAGCCCTTTTAAGGTTTGCGAGAGGAACTCTCCTGGATCTCTAATACCTGTGGGAATGAGGACATGGTCACTGAGTCCGGGGAGAGAAATGGGTCTCAGACAAGATTTTTGTTTAAAAAAAAAAATAGAAAGAAACAAGAAAAAGGCCCATGCTACTGACTCATGTTACATGACCAGAATGGGCTAAGATTGCCCTCAATAGGCAGTTCCCAGTTGGCCTCTTTCTCCGATGTAGGAGCACAGGTTTACTGGGTGGCATGTAGTCCTTGCCAAGAGCAAGGCTCTCTGGGAAGTATTTAAACCCTGCCTTTTGGCCTATTGGAGAAAGATCGGGAAGGAAGCATACCTTACTGTTGGATCTCTCCTGAAAGCTATGGGCAAGAAAAACTCATTTTCCTTAGGGTCTTTCGGTATAATCCTTTTGATTTATAATGGGGTTTTGAGGCAGACACCTCTAATAGGTGTCTGAGCTAAATTCTTATATGCTGTGGTAATGTTTTACTGCTTTTTCATTAGTGAGTTGAAAAAAGCCTCAGACAGGGAACATAAGAACCTAAGAATGTCCATACTGGGTCAGACCATCTAGCCCAGTATCCCGTCTTCTGATGGTGGCCTGTGCCAGATGCTTCAAAGGGAACGAACAGAACAGGGCAATTTCGAGTGATCCATCTTCTGTCATCCAGTCCCAGCCTTTAGCAGTCAGAGGTTTAGGGACACCCGGAGGATGGGTTGCCTCCCTGGCCATCTTCGTTAATAGCCAGTGATAGACCTATCCTCCATTAACTTATCTAATTCTTTTTCTGAACCCAGTTATACTTTTGGTCTTCACTACATCCTCTAGCAATGAGTTCCACACGTTGACGGTGCATTGTGTGAAGAAATACTTCCTTTTGTTTGTTTTAAACCTGCTGCCTATTAATTTCATTGCGTGATCCCTGGTTCTTGTGTTATCTGAAGGGGTAAATAACACTTCCCTATACATTCTTTCCACACCATTAATGATTTTTTTAGACCTCTACTATATCCCCACTTAGTTATTTCTTTTCCAAGCTGAATAGTCCCAGTCTTTTTTATCTTTCTTATTTAGGGAAGCTATTCCATAACGCTAATCATTTTTGTTGTCCTTCTCTGTATCTTTTCCAATTCTAATATATCTTTTCTGAGATGGGGTGACCGGAACTGTACACAGTATTCAAGGTGTGTGGATGTACCATGAATTATATAGTGACATGATGTTTTCTGTCTTTTTAGCTATCTCTTTCCTAATGGTTCCTAATGTTGTTAGCTTTTTTTGATTGCCACTGCACATTGAGCAGACGTTTTCAGAGAACTATCCAAAATGATTCCAATATCTTTCTTGAGTGTAACAGCTAATTTAGACACCCATCAGTTTTAATTCGATTTAAAACAAAGCAAAAAGGTAAAAGAGAAATTCCCTCAATGTTACTTTGGTAGCTGTTTAAGCTTATTATGAGTGTGATGAAGGTAGACCAGTTTCCATGTGGTCCCTTGTTTCATGTCAGGCTTGATGCCTTTGAAACCCCTATTTAAAGAGTCTTCAGTGTCATGGGTTATTAATGAGGTCCAGACTAAACTGGGGAAAGCTGTTTTTATCTACTCTATACCTGTGATCTTACATTTCTTGTATGGAAGTTCATTTTCTTAGTGGCAGTGAGGTCAGTTTGTAGAGTGAATATGCTTTGAGTTCCATTGACTGATCTAGAGGCCTGCAATGGGACTGGAATCCTGTGGATCCCACACAACCCGCTGCCATAATAGTGGGAGCAGATAAAATGTTTGTTGTGGGCTGGATTGGGTAGGGAAAAAAACAGACTGCAGTAATTTGCGGGAAAACACTAAATTTCCTGTGAGTTTGTTCATAAATAGAATTTCAACAATGTAAAGCAAGTTTTTTTAATAAAGGTTTTATTAACTATATTTTAAGCGAGGGATAGAAAGAGATTTGATATCTATTATAACAGGGGCTAAAGTTTTTTTTTTTTTTTTTTTTACACATAGTTTAAGCAAGATTCATTTTATTCTTTTAGTGGTAAAAATTGTGCCTGAATTCCGTTTATATATATATATATATATATATATATATATATATATATATATATATATATATATATATATATATATACCGACCATGGTGTGGTGGGGTTGTTTTTTGTCTGTCTGTCTGTTTGTTTTTGTATCATGGAGGAATCTGTCTCTTGTGGGATTTGTGGGATCTATGTTTTTTGCAGGTGGGAGCAAGATAAAAATGCAAGAAACAATGCAGGAGGCAGGACAGGAGCAGGATTAAAAAAAAAATAAAAAATAGATCCATGCAGGGATCTAGACTGATCCACCTTATACCAAATTGTACAAAGAGGAGTTGGGGCTAGGTACCGCTGTTCAACTGATAATCCTTCCAAGCATACTAACAAGAGTTTTATTTCAATGAGCTAATTATCTTGCCAACCTTTTTAACATACCTGTACTGTATTCCCATCGAGGTGAGTTCCTTCTCCACAAGCCTGATTTTAGAAGGTCCCTTTTTTTTTTTTATATGGAGTGGATAGGAGTCCACCCATGTTTTTGTTTCGTTTGGCACTAGTATGATAAATACGAGGGGGTCAACAAGCATGTGGACCAGTATGAGCCAGTAGATAAAGTGTACTTAGATTTTCAGAAAGCCTTTGAGAAGGTCCCTCATCAAAGGCTCTTAAGCAAAGTAAGCTGTCATGGGATAAGAGGAAAGGTCCTCTCATGGATCAGTAACTGGTTAAAAGATAGGAAACAAAGGATAGGAATAAATTGTTCTCGGAATGGAGAGAGGTAAATAGTGCTGTCCCCCAGGGGTCTGTACTGGGCCCAGTCCTATTCAATATATTCATAAATGATCTGAAAAAAAGGGGTAAACAGTGAGGTGGCAAAATTTGCAGATGATACAAAGCTACTCAAGATAGTTAAGTCCAAAGCAGACTGCAAAGAGCTACAAAGTATGGCTGTCGATTAATTGCAGTTAACACACGCAATTAACTAAAAAAATTAACTGCAATTTTAAAAATTGCGATTAATCGCACTGTTAAACAATAGAATACCAATTGAAATTTATTAAATATTTTTGGATGTTTTTCTACATTTTCAAATATATTGATTTCAGTTACAACACAGAATACAAAGTGTACACTGCTTACTTTATATTATTTTTATTACAAATATTTGCACTGTAAAAATGATAAATACTATACTGTAGTGCAATCTCTATCTTGAAAGCGTAACTTACAAATGTAGATTTTTTTTCTTATATAACTGCTCTCAAAAACAAAACAATCTAAAACTTTAGAGCCTACAAATCCACTCAGTCCTACTTCTTGTTCAGCCAATCGCTAAGACAAACGTTTACATTTACGGGAGATACTGCTGCCTGCTTCTTATTTACAATGTCACCTGACAGTGAGAACAGGTATTCACATGGCACTTTTGTAGCCGGCGTTGCAAGGGATTTTTGCGTGCCAGATATGCTAAACATTCATATGCCCCTTCATACTTCAGCCACCATTCCGGAGGACATGCTTCCATGCTGGTGATATTCTTTAAAAAAATAGTGCATTAATTAAATTTCTGACTGAACTCCTTGGGGGAGAATTGTATGTCCCCTCCTCTGTTTTACCCGCATTCTGACATATATTTCATAACAGTCTCGAATGATGACCCAGCACATGTTCATTTTAAGAACACTTCCACTGCAGATTTGACAAAATGCAAAGAAGGTACCAATGTGACGTTTCAAAAAATAGCTATAGCACTCAACCCAAGTTTTAAGAATCTGAAGTGCCGTCTAAAATCTGAGAGGGATGAGGTGTGGCGCATGCTTTCAGAAGTCTTAAAAGAACAGCACTCAGATGCGGAAACTACAGAACCCGAACCACCAAAAAAGAAAATCAACTTTCTGCTGGTTGCATCTGACTCAGATGATTAAAATAAACATGCATCAGTCCGCTCTGCTTTGGATCATTATTGAGCAGAACCCATCATCGGCATGGATGCATATCCTCTGGAATGGTGTTTGAAGCCTGAAGGGACATATGAATCTTTAGTGCATCTGGCAAGTAAATATCTTGCGACGCTGGTTACAACAGCGCCATGCGAACACCTGTTCTCACTTTCAGATGACATTGTAAACAAGAAATGGGCAGCATTATCTCCTGCAAATGTAACCAAACTTGTTTGTCTGAGCGATTGGCTGAAGTAGGACTGAGTGGACTTGTAGGCATTAAAGTTTTACATTATTTTATTTTTGAATGCAGTTATTTTTTTGTACATAATTCTACATTTGTAAGTTCAACTTTCACGATAAAGAGATTGCACTACAGTACTTATATTAGGTAAATTGAGAATACTATTTCTTTTGTTTTTTTACAGTGCAAATATTTGTAATAAAAGATAAATATAAAGTGAGCACTGTATAGTTTGTATTCTGTGTTGTAACTGAAATTAATATTTTTGAAATGTAGAAAACATCCAAAAATATTTAAATAAATGGTATTCTATTATTGTTTAACAGTGCGATTAATCATGTGATTAATCGCAATTATTTTTTTTAATCATGTGATTATAATTTTTTTAATCGTGCAGTTAATCGCGATTAATTTTTTTAATCGCTTGACAGCCCTACTACATAGTGATCTCACAAAACTGAGTGACCGGGCAACAAAATGGCAGATGAAGTTCAATGTTGATAAATGCACAGTAATGCACATTGGAAAACATAACCCCAAATATACATATACAATGATGGGGTCTAAATTAGCTGTTACCACTCAAGAACTATCATTGTGGATAGTTCTCTGAAAATATCCACTCCATATGCAGCAGCAGTCAAAAAAGCTAACAGAATGTTGGGAATCATTAAGAAAGGTATAGATAATAAGACAAAAAATATCATATTGCCTCTATATAAATCCATGGTATGCCCACATTTTGAATACCTTGTGCAGATGTGGTCGCCCCATCTCAAACAAGATGTATTGGAATTGGAAAAGTTTCAGAAAGGGCAACAAAAATGATCAAGGGTATGGAACAGCTTCTGTATGAGAAGATATTAAAAAGATTGTGACTTTTCAGCTTGGAAAAGAGACGTCTAATGGGGGATATGATAACGGACTATAAAATCATGACTGGTGTTGAGAAAGTAAATAAGGAAGTGTTATTTACTCCTTCTCATAACAGAAGAACTAGGAGTCACCAAATGAAATTAATAGGCAGCAAGTTTAAAACAAATAAAAGGAAGAATTTCTTCACACAATGCACAGTCAACCTGTAGAACTCTGTCAGAAGATGTTGTGAAGGCAAAGACCATAACAGGGTTCAAAAAAGAACTAGATAAATTCATGAAGGATAGGTCCATCAATGGCTATTGGGCAGGGATGGTGTCCCTAGCCTCCGTTTGCCAGAAGCTGGGAATGGATGACAGGATGGATCACTTGATAATTACCTGGTCTGTTCATTCCCTCTGAGGCACCTGGCATCTGCCACTGTCAGAAGACAGGATACTGAGCTAGATGGACCTTTGGTCTGACCCAGTATGGCCATTCTTATGTTATGTTGATAGGTTCTGCTGTTAAAAGAAAACCATGTGAGAATGTCTTTCTCGTAGTATTTCTCAGCCTGGCCTTCAGGACTCCTTCTAATATTCACACCCTCTGAGCAACATTAAATACTTGACATTTTAAAAAAATAGAAGTTTTTCCTTTTTTCCAAATATGGAATATCTTCTTTGAGTGCTTGCTCATGTTGATTCCATTGTAGGTGTGTGCGTGCCCGGATGTGCGGTCGTGAGAGACTTTTGTCTTAGCGGTATCCATAGGGTTAGCTGTGGCACTCTCTGAAGTGCCGCGCTCATGCAGCAGTATAGCAGGTGCCGTCGGCCCGGCACCCTCTGAGTTCCTTCTTACCGCTCGGGGTGGTCAGTTGGAACTCCTCTGTCCCTTGCTTTGCAGGCGGTCAGCGGTTTTTCTTCGAACTTAGCCTTGTGCTTCTAGCTGTAAATAGTTTAATCATTTGTTAGTTAAGTACCTGTTAAGCATTTAGTTAGATAGTGTCCCGGCAGGGACTTTGCCCCAGGCGGGGCATGCCTCGTTCTCCAGGTTTCAAGCCCTGCTCTTCATGTAACAGGCCCATGCCTGTTTGTGACTCACATGAGAGTTGTCTACAGTGCCTTGAGGAATTCCACATAAAGGAGCGCTGTTGCATCTGCCAGAACTTTCATCCTCGGACACAAAGAGAGCGTGACGTACACCTCAGGACCCGCCTGATGCAGGCTGCCCTACGCCCAGCTTCGGAGTCATCACGGCCTGAACCAGCACCCAGCACGTCCACTTCGGTGCATAGCGCATCCCCTTCTCCGGTGCCAAAGAAGAAGATGCCACTGAGCAAGCCTGACCAAGGGGCACTGGGCAAAGGACCCTTCTCGGGCCTTACGCCCACTCTGGCCCCGCAAAAGGGCTCAGCCCTGGGGAGTTCCTCCCCCCGAAAGGACCTGCCACTGACTCCAGGGAGTGATAAAGGGCCCAAGCCGACAGCGCAGTCAATGCCCTCTGAGCCCCCGGCACCTGGTGAGCTAAGAGCACCTCTGCTGCAGCCAGCGCCACATGCGGCAATGGAACTGGCTAAGACTCCCCACGAGGGCAAGCCCACCAGCAAGGCCTCACACAAAACAAGCAAGCGCCACTGGTCTCTGGAGCCAAGACAGAGCCCTGGGTTGCCACATTCTTGGTCTCCACATCAGCCCAGGTCTCTGGCTCGCCGCTACGAGTCATCGTCACTGCCCTCCCGATCACTGTCTTCAGGCCAGGTGTTGACGATCTCCCTGGCACCGGTCTTCGTCGCATTGTTGGTCACTGTTGCTGAGACCGCGAGGTCACTCCCTGACATGGCGCTGCTCACCCTACTCCCAACGCCGGTCGGACCGTTCCCGGCACCGGTCACCGGCAGCAACAGTGAGCTGCCAGACCCAAGCCTCCACAGCCTCACCTTGTTCACTGGAGGGTGATGACCTCTTCAGCTCGAAGGCACAGTTCAGCCCCTCATCTGGACAGCATCGTGATTGGGCTCCGGAGGGCGTGTCCGTGGCATTGGTGCTGATCTGGCAGCTGGGCCAGTGACCGACCCAATGGCCTTATTGGAATGCCTAGGACATTCCCATCATGTCATTGCCCCACTCCCACCAGCCCTCGGTCGCCAGGCATGCCAAAGTCGGTACCCATGGCACTGATAGCAGAGGGTTTAGTGCAGGATTCTCCAGCAGCCACTGCGGGTGAGGAGCCGATATCCACCCCAAGGCCCTCTCTGACAGGTGAGGACACCGCCAGACCTCCCCTGGTCGTCCAATCATCCTCCTCCTCTCCAGATGAGGTGGTGGCAGGCCCTTCGAGAGCTAGTCCGCTGGACGATTTTAAGTGGCTTCCAACCTGGGCCTCAAGGCGGAGGAGATGACGGAGTAGTCGAACACATTGTTTTATGTGCTCTCAGCGTCCGCCCCAGCCCATGTCGTGCTCCTGGTACACAAGGGGGTCCTGAATGTTGCCAAAACCATCTGACAAACCCCGTCCTCCATCCCGCCCACCTCTAAGAGGATGGAAAAGAAGTACTTTGTCCCTGCAAAAGGGTTCGAGTACTTGTACATCTACCCACCACCAGGATCATTGGTCGTCTCGGCGGCCAATGAGAGGGACAAACAGGAGCCCACCAGTTCCACCCGTAAAAATAAGGAGGCCAAGAGGCTGGATTTGTTTGGTCACAAAATTTATTCTACGGCCAGCTCCAGTTTCGGGTGGTAAATCACCAGGCCCTCTTGGGTCGCTATAAGTTGTGGGACTCTCTCCTCAAGTTCAAAGAGATGGCCCAGGAGTACTCCCTCCAAATGGCCTGGGACATGGCCGATTCAGCTGCCCGGGTGGTCGCCTTAACGGTGGTCATGCAGTGCAGTTCCTGGCTCCAGACCGCTGGCCTGTCCCAGGACATGCAGGCCTCTATTCAGGACCTCCCATCTGATGGTGTTCTCTGATCAAACAGATGCGCATCCGCCTGGCCTGAAAGACACACAGACAACCTTCTGCTCTCTGGGGATGCACACTCCTCAGGTGTCGAGACAGCCATTCCGGCCTCCTCCACCACCTCGACAATGGCAGCCTCTACAAGGGCCTCTAAGGAAACTGGACATTGGGTTCAGCCGCTGCCACCCTTCGTAGTCCCAGTCTCCTGCACATCCTGGCCCAAAGAAGCACTGGGGGGCCAGAAGTGCTCATTTTGAGGGTGCGCTCGGGAGTGACACACCAGTCAACTGCCCAGATCCTTTCAGTTTTTTCCTCAACAGCCTTTTCCCCTACTGCTCAGCCTGGTTGTGGGTTATGTCAGACTGCTGGGTCCTGGACATAGTGGCTCGGGGCTACACCCTGCAATTCCTGGCCACCCCTCCCTTCCATCCCCCCACTTCCCCATCCTTCTTCCAGGACCCTTCTCACGAGCAAGTCCTTGTTCAGGAGGTCGAGAAGCTCCTAAGCTTGGGAGCTGTGGAGGAGGTTCCTCGAGACATGGAAGGAAGAATATTCTACTTCCTAATCCTGAAGGCAAAAGAGGGCCTCAGACCCATTTTGGACCTGCGGGGCCTCAATAAGTCTCTCAAGAAGTTGGAAGTTCCACATGGTCTCCCTGGCCTTCATCATCCCTTCCCTGGATTCGGGGGGAACGCTGGGGGTGGGGGTGTACGCCGCTCTGGTCTTAAAGGATTCTTACTTTCATGTCTCCATATTCCCAAGACACAGGCATTTCCTGCATTGCATGGTGGCTGGGTGCCACTTCCAGTTCACTCCAGCACTACCCTTTGGCCTGTACTTGGCCCGGAGTGTTCACAAAATGCATGGCGCCGATGGTGACTTTCCTGAGGCGTCAAGGGGTCCAGATCTTCCCGTATCTTGACAACTGGCTCATTAAGGGCAGGTCTCTGGAGGAGGTGCACGGGAGCCTTGATTTGTTGTGCTCCACCTGCAGTGACCTGGGCTTGTTAATAAATACAGAAATATCCATGTTAACGCCAGTCCGACGCGTAGAGTTAATCGGAGCAGTTCTCGACTCTACGCGGGCCATGGCCTTCCTGCCAGAAGTGCATTTCAAGGCGATGACAGACTTGATCTCCCTCATAAAGAGCCACAACCCAAACATGCCTGTGACTGATAGGCCACATTCCACATGCACATACGTCGTCAGCCACGCCCGGCTTCATCTGAGGCCTCTGCAAGCGTGGCTGGCCTCAGTCTATATTTCCAGCAGGCACCCCCAGACCGAGTGGTCATGGTGCTGAGCCACGTCCTCTTGTCTCTGGACTGGTGGCGGGATTCCAAGTTGGTGCTGCAAGGAGTCCCCTTTGGAACCCCATCTCCGTCGTTCACCCTGGTCTCTGATGCATCGGATCTGTGCTGGGGAGCCAATCTGGGCGAGCTCAACCCCCAGGGCATCTGCCTACAACACGAGCTAGGCCTTCATATTAATATCAGGGAGCACAGAGCAATTCACCTGGCCTGCCAGGCTTTCCTACCCCACCTGGAAGGCAAGGTGGTGCAGGTCCTGACAGACAATACTGCTGCGATGAATTACATCAACAGGCAGAGTGGCACCTCTGGGACTTTTGTGTGTCATGCCATTCATTTGGTAGCCACCCACCTGCCTGGAACCAAGAATGTCCGTACAGATCACCTCAGCAGGACCTTCTCGTCTCTCCAGAAATGGTCGCTCCATCCAAAGGTGGTCAGCCTAGATTTCCACAGGTGGGGAACGGCCTGGGTGAACCTGTTCACATCCAGGCAGAACAGAAAGTGCCACGTGTTCTGTTCTCTCCTGGGCAGAGACAAGAGCTACCTGTTGGATGCCTTCCTGATGCTGTGGTCAGGAGCGCTAATGTACGCCTTCCTGACGATACCATTAATCCACAAGGTTCTGCTAAAGGTAAAGCAAGACAAAGCGACGGTTATCCTCAAAGCCCCAGCGTGGCCTCATCAACACTGGTTTGGCATGCTGCTGAGTCTTTTGGCACTCACCCTGGTGCAGCTGCCTCTTCGGCCGGATCTGCTGTCCCAGAACCACAGCGCTGTACTGCATCCAAACCTGGCGGTGCTGCACTTGACCGTCTGGCTACTGGGTGGCTAAGTGTGGAAGAATGCTGGTGTTCCGCTGGTGTCCAGCAGGAAACCCTCCACCAGGGCTACCTACATTGCAAAGTGGAAGCGATATTCGTGTTGGGCCTTGGATCTTCACATTCATGAGGAAGAGGTCCCACTGCAGAACATCCTGGACTATTTGCTGCACCTTAAGCTCCAGGGTCTGTCGCTATCTTCAGTCAAGGTACACCTTGCGGCCATTTCAGCCTTCTGCCCTCTGTTTCAAAGCAGGTCGGACTTTGCCCATCCCATGACGGCGCAGTTCCTGAAAGGTCTGGAGCGCCTTTACCTGCATGTCCGGGACCTGGTACCATCTTGGGACCTGAATCTTGTGTTGTCAAGGCTCATGGGGCCCACCTTCAAGCCCTTTGCTTCCTGCTCCCTCCTGCTTCTCTCCTGCAAAGTCTCCTTTTTGGTTGCCATAACTTTGGCCCATAGGGTGTCCGAGATCAGGGTGCTCATGTCGGAACCACCTTATACGATCTTCTATAAGGACAAGGTCCAGCTGCATCTGCACCCGGCATTTCTGCCCAAAGTTATCTCCCAGTTCCATACTGGTCAAGACATCAACAGGCCTTTGTCCAAAGCCTCATACGACTGATGAGGAATGTAGGCTGCATACCCAGACGGGCACTGGCCTTCTACATAGAACAAAGCCGTTCTGTAAGTCTAAGCAATTGTTTGTTGCTGTCGCGGTCAGGACGAATGGTTGCCCAGTGTCTACCCAGAGAATCTGGTCCTGGATCATGGCCTGCATCCGCTACTGCTATGAGCTGGCGAAGGTGCCCCCACTAGCGATCGTGACGGCTCACTCGACTAGGGCGCAGGCGTCGTCACCGGCCTTCCTTGCTCAGGTGCCAATCCAAGAAATTTGCCGTGCCGCAACCTGGTCATCCGTCCACATGTTTGCTTTGCACTGTGTGCTGACCCAGCAAGCTCAAGATGATGCTGGTTTCAGCAGAGCAGTACTCCAATCTACAAGACCATGAACTCCGAGCCCACCTCCAGGTATTCTGCTTGTGAGTCACCTACAATGGAATCGACATGAGCAAGCACATGAAGAAGAAAAAACGATTACCCACCTTTTGTAACTGTTGTTCTTCGAGATTTGTTGCTCATGTCCATTCCATTACCCGCCCTCCTGCCCCTCTGTCGGAGTTGTCGGCAAGAAGAAACTGAGAGGACTCAGAACTGGTGGCACCTGATATACTGCCGCACGAGCACGGTACTTCAGAGGGTGCCACAGCCAGCCCTACAGATACCACTAAGGCAGCAGTTCTCAAACAGTGGGTCAGGACCCCAAAGTAGGTTGTGACCCCATTTTAATGGGGTCGCCAGGACTAGCGTTAGACTTTCTGCGGTCTGGTGCTAAAGTTTGAGCCCCACCACCCAGGCCAAAATTTAAGCTCCACCACCCAGGGCCAAAGCCCAAAGGCTTTAGTCTTGGGTGACAGGGCTCCGGTTACAGACCCCCCCACCTGGGGCTGAAGCTCTTGGGCTTTGGCTTTGGTCCCGCCCCGCCTGGGGCGGGCTCAGGCTTCGGTCCCCCCTTGTAGGGTCATGTAGGAATTTTTGTTGTAAGAAGGGGGGTGCGGTGCAATGAAGTTTGAGGTCCCCTGCGCTAGGGCAAAAGTCTGCAGCGCCCACACACGTGGGCGCATGCACACCTACAATGGAATGGACATGAGCAACACATCTTGAAGAACAACCGTTTCAAAAGGTGGGTAATCATGTTTTCTCCTTCACCATTCAGTCCTGCACTACTAATAGATACCAATATTTACCTGACACATCAGAGCTAGAAATGGGAGTTTTATACTATTAGAAAAGGAAATTTCCCTGCTTTCCAGTGAAATGCAAGTAACTTGCTTCTAGCCCTGGAAAGTCCTTAAAATATGCTACAATATGTTGTAGCATATTTTAAGGACTTAAGTTACTTAAGAATGTTTTCAGAGGTTTCTAAAATATAGTAGTTATTTCTGGTTTCTGTTCCCTGGGACCTGTACAATCAAACTCTTGGTATTAAGGATGTCTGGCTTACAGGTATGAGAAATGAAAAATTATTTCTAAATTATTCATCCCACTCATTTGGGATGAATTACACATTTCATGCATGTTGTTGCCTTTTGGAGCCAATGCGACCATGCCAAACTCTCATTAAAAAGAAAAAAAACCCAAACCTGTAACATACCATTCCATTATGTTGATGTGGTCATGTTCCATGCAAGTGTGTGTGTGAGAGAGAGAGAGATTTTTTTTTCTATGACATTTTGTTTTAGAGACTTTCTCTGAGACTTTTAGTCTGCAGAAACAGGTACAATAGGAGAGTTATCTTGACAGAAAACAAACTTACTTGACATACTTGTAATTCTCATTCTCTTTCATGTCATTCTGTTGCCATTCAACATCCTCATCATCTCAGTGTTTGAAAGGTTCCTTATGAACTAGTTTTATTTTCAGTTTTTAATTAGCTTTTTGGGGGAAGCTGCCTACCACTTTGGATATATATTTCCAGACCACATATTTCTTCCTGCGTTCTCAGCCATGTGGAGAGGAACAGTTTGTTTTGTTTTTATGTTTTTGTCATGGGTTCCAGATTGCTGCCTGGAGAAATTTACTAATCATGAAAGCATTTATACATGTCTGCTAACATGCTAGCCCTGGGAGCTTGTGAAATCCTGTTCTTATGATTACCAGCTTGATTTCTGTCAACTTCAGCTGCAACATTTTATTTATTTATTTATTTTTGTTTGTTTATTGTGCCATAATATTGTAGTTGCTTCCCAGAAAAGAAGGCATGATCCTTGGCCCAAGGAGCTCAACAGTTGACATCTCATGTAATATATATAACTATATGTAATGTTTAACTGTCAATACTTTACACTTTTGAATGATGGTATTGTGAGGTGTCAGATAAAAAATTGGATTCTGTCTTTAACAATTCTCTGAAGGTAGTTGAACTCCCAGTTTCCAATAGTATTTGTTTCTGGAGTTTTGCTAAATTATAATTGATGCTCTCTGATTTTTATCTGATCAGCGGGCTACACAGTGGAATTTGCTGCAGCTTTTCAATAGAAGATAGCAGAAAAAATGATTTATTTTATCAAATTAATCTGCATTTTTACTATTTATGTTTACCGAGACCCAGGGCATCTCTAAGGTTGAAAAGTATGGTTCGAAGGTGGTTACATTCTGTTTTATTTCTCCTGCTCCTCTGACACCTCTTTTGCATACAACTACTGTCAATTCAGATAAGAAATCTCCTTCAGGTAGGGGAAAACAGATCATTTATTTGTGGAGTTCAACATTGTTTAAGGCTGATAGACAGATATGCAGAAACAGAAAAAGAATAACCAGTCTTGAATAAACAACAGCCTTTATTGTAAATCCACTCAGCAAGGAAGCTTTGGACTTCTCTGCCACTCTAAGCAAAGGATTCATCCAGGCCACCCAAATGACTTTACCTTTTCCTTCAAGAAAACTTCTGTTGTTTTCCTTGGCAACTTGTATTTGGCTTTAACGTTTTCTGGAACTTGACAGTTAAATTTCACAATAATAATAATAATTAATAATTATGCTTTCCTCCAAAGATGACAGAAATGATGTTTTACAAACAATAATTCACAAAACATACTGTGAAATGGGAAATGTTCTGATCATTTTACAGATGGAAAAAGCAATACAGTGGCAGAGTTGGGAATAGAATCAGGAAACTAGGAGCCAAGATTCATGGATCTAATCTTGGGACCATACTCTTTACCATTAGGTTTTAAGGCCTTCGCTGATCATTTTAGTAGTGGATATAGTGTGGGTTCAAGACTGAACATAGTAACAAATGGGTAGTTTTCAGTCCTAGACTAATCCAAAATACATTAAATAAAATAATGAAATCCTCTTACACAATTCTCTGCTGGAGGAGTTTAAAAAGAAACGTAAGTTTTTCATTTAAGTAGGATTCCAGTTGTGATGTGGCAATGGCATTTCTGTGTAGTATCTGAAATAATTCATTACAAATTGTCTTTCTTATTAAAAAATGTTAAAATCATGCTGTTTGAATTTTCTTCATCTGAGTGTTGAATATGGCTAAATTTGGATGAGTCTAGTTATTGTTGCAATTATGATAGTATTTGTCCTTCAATAAACATTATTAATATATGTATTGTTTTGTGTTACAGGGGGTTCAGGACCATCATCTTCCATAGCCATAGCTGGAACCAGCCAACCTGCCATCACAAAGACAACATCCGTTCTTCAAGATGGTGTTATAGTCACTACTGCAGCTGGAAATCCACTTCCGAGCCAGCTGCCCATTGGGAGTGATTTCCCTTTTGTTGGCCACGAACACACACTTCACTTTCCACAGAACTGCGCTTCAAACAACAATCTTCCGCATTCTTTGAATCCAAACCTTCTCAATTCTCTACCTATCTCTTTGCCAGTGAATCAACAACATCTCTTAAACCAGAATCTATTAAATATACTACAGCCTTCAGCAGGAGAAGGCAAGTCTGAGGTCATACTCAACCCTTTAGGTTTACTCAACCCAAGTGTAAATGCTGCGCTAGCTTTTCTCTCCAGTGACATGGATGGGCAGGTATTACAACCTGCTCATTTTCAGCTTCTAGCAGCCCTACTTCAGAATCAAGCCCAAGCAGCTGCCATGCTTCCCCTACCATCTTTCAATTTGACCATCTCAGATTTGTTACAACAGCAAAATAACCCTTTACCCTCAGTAACACAGATGACAGCCCCACCAGACCATTTGCCAAGCAATCAGTCAGACAGCAACAGAGCAGAGACCCTTTTAACCAACCCCCTGGGGAACCCTATACCAAGCTTTACAGGCACTGACACTACTTCTAACCCCTTGCTCCTCCCAGCTGTCACTGGGGCCTCGGGATTAATGGCCTTAAATCCCCAGCTGTTGGGAGGTGTCCTGAACTCCGCATCGGGCAACACTGCTAATCATCCAGAGATATCCATAGCAACCTCCTCCCAGGCAACCACTACCACAACCACTACATCATCAGCAGTGACAGCACTGTCTGTCTCAACACTTGGTGGGACAGCAGTGGTGTCAATGGCAGAAACATTGCTGAACATATCTAATAATGCTGGGAATACATCTGGTCCAGCTAAACTCAACAATAACTCTGTGGTGCCACAGCTACTTAACCCTCTACTGGGGACAGGTCTGCTTGGTAAGTTAAATTTTTTCACAGATTTAAAAAAAAAAAAAGGTTGGGGGGAGAGTTTCTGATTCTATTTTCTATTATTAAAGACTCCATTTCATTGCACTATTTCTAAAAGGGTTTTGTATGTCACAGGTCATTGAATACTTCTAGAGAAAACCATTACTGTCAGAAATTTTAAATAGCAATTTTTAAAAATTCAGCAATATTTAATACTGTTTTTGGATATAATTTTATTTTCCATTCCCTCATTCTGATGCCACCAAACCTACTACATACACTTAAATACAGTCAGGCAAATTTAACTCCTTTTATTTTTCATGTAACAAAAGCACAGGTGCATCTTTGGGATGCGGTGTTTTATTTCAAATATATGTGGCATCACAGGGTTAGTACGAGTAGCTGTGCGGTCCATTAAAAATGGCCAAGTGCATTTTTTCCATTTAAATCAAAAATATGCCAAAACCATAGCACATGTCCTATATGTACATAAAGCACTCCAAGTAAAGCCTTGCACAAGTTCAGTAAAGTAGGTTGCCCCTTCTAGCCCTTGATTGTACATTTCTGTTTTCATATTTCTTTGTTTTTCATTTCTTCATTGTAGTTTAGAAACTGACGGTATCACACCTGACAAGTCCTTACATAACTGATGAACTCTTAAGCCTAAACTGTTCTCCTAAATCTCTAGTCTCTTGATGAATTTACTCAGAACGTGATATTTTTTGTGTTCTGTGCTGTTTGGACTCAATAAGCAAATAACTATACCAGTAGGATGACCAAAATATTGTGTCAAAGAGCTGGAATGCATTGCAACTCTGTTACTTATGTCAAGCTACAATATTGTTACTGTGAACTCATCCCTACTTTTATAATATCATTTAATTTAGCATTAGGATTGCTACTGAATTAGGATTAATTTTTTTTCTAAAATAAAATATCTGTTGATTTTCATCAGCTGATTCCACAAGCATAAAATTTAGGAAAAACATTAGTTTGTGTTAACTCAAGAGCAAAATCCTCTTTCAGGCTTCTTTTATTTGATAATTTCATAGGATCAGGGGCCGCAAAGTATTTATTTTCCTATTGTTTGTGATATTGTTCTTTTACATTTTAATTTACTTAGGAGATTTTTCTTTTGATACAAAATGCAGATTTTTTTTTAATTATAGCTTGTTTTTCCTTAGGAGATTTTTCTCCTGTATCTAGAAAAGAGAGGCCTAGTAGAGTGAGTTAGTGTATTTTTGTGTTCAAGAGGCCTTGGATCATTGTGTAGTCAAGTCAAACAGCAGTGCCATGGTTATCAAAAAGTTGGAGGAGGGGAGGATGTTGGTATGGTCTGAAGCAGTCGCTCTTTGGAAGCTAAGAATGGATTTCTAAGAAAATGAATACCACTGATGCTCATTCTACTGTACCTGGCTGTGTGCTATTCCATAATGAAAGATAGTCATGTCAGAATCCTTTAGAAAGAGTCCACATATAGATGTAACCTGAAAGAAAGAATGCTGAAGAAATGAAGGAATAAATAGTAGGAGACATGTTCCTTGAGATCGTGGTACAGAAGATGTCATGGGAAAAGTTTTGTTGTACAGAGAGTGTCAGTATTTGTTTACCATTCAGTTAAAATGTGACTCAAGGAAACTCTCACAGACTCTTGAAAACTATGCTGACTTACTTTTCCATATGTTTGGAATTGCAGGTGACATGTCGTCAATAAACACTACTTTGAATAACCATCAACTGACTCATCTCCAGTCACTGTTAAACAACAATCAGATGTTTCCTTCAAATCAGCAGCAACATCAGCTTCTCCAGGGGTACCAGAATATCCAGGGGTTTCAAGGTCAACCGACAATTCCTGGACCAGCTAACAACTCAAACCCCATGGCTTGTCTGTTTCAAAATTTTCAGGTAGAAAGCATACTGAAATCAATATTGAGTGAATTTAAAAATTTCTAATAGTACAATTGGTATCTATATTCTGCTTTTTCATTGAATGGTTAAAACAATTTGTTTTATGCAGTTGGTTGCCCTTTTTTAGTATGGATTTTGTATTTGCAAATCAGAAACACGTTACTGAAATTATATATCTTTTTCTTATAAGTTTAGTGTCATTTTTATTTTATTGGAACTACTTATAATATGCATCTATTGACAGCTGTTATTAACTTTCAGGCGTTGTTAATTTGCTTTTAAAGTGTGATCATAAACTCCTGGTTGAGAATAAATTGTAGAGACTGAGTGGTAAAAAGTTAACATACAGTAGTTGTCAGTAAGAGAAGCACCGAAAAGAGCATGGGTATTGAAAAATGTGCTTACTCTTCTTAGCAAACTCAGAGGAGGACACCTTCACAGCCAGCAAGCCATAATCTTTAGCCAGGTTCTACTAACCTGATCCTGAATAAGGAACGTACGATGTAGTAGAAAACAATAGCCCGATCCTCACTAATTATTTAGATGTAATAATGAATAAGTAATGTAGATATATTACAAAAGAATAGCACAAGCATGTAGGAACAAAAGGAGAGAGGCTAAGGCACAAATTGAGTTACATGTTGCAAGGGACATAAAAGGCAATAAGAAGAGACTTTATAAGTACATTAAGAGCAAGAGAGAGAGTACGAAAATGTAGGTTCCCTACTTAGTGGAGAAGGAGAGCTAATAACTGATTGGTCCTGCTTTGAGCAGGGGGTTGGACTAGATGACCACCTGAGGTCCCTTCCAATCCTGATATTCTATGATTCTAATAGGAAATAGGAGGTGATTGTGAGTAACTGACTTTTTCTAATAGTGCCCATTAAAGTAAATGGAAGGACTACCATTGATTTAGGGGATGTTGGATCAGGCCCATAGTGATTAGGACAGACATATAATAAAAATTATTTTAAAAATGATATCTCCCTTTCACATTTCCATCCAAACAGACAATTCTATTGATAATGTAAATTCAGATGTTAAAGTAACAGAATGACAGTGAAAGTATCAACTGAGATAGAGAACAAAAATAGAGTTTCAGTGTGTACTTAACATTATTATAGTGCTGCAGAACTGAGAACATGAAGGCAGCAGAAATGCAGGTGATAGTGCCAGAAAAGCTTTTATTCTTTAAGAAGAAAAAAGACAACATATCATTTTGTCAGTCTAGACAACTAGAAATGTCCCTGTGTTTGCAAAATCACAGTAATCATTAGCTGTATCTTATATTTTTTCTTTGTGTCCTGAATTATGTAAGTGTTTAGTAATGGTAAGTATTTAAAGCAGTAGTTACAAATATTTGGCTTCACTAGTTAAAGCATCTTTTCTATTCAGACTTTCACAAGTATTGATATTGCTTATTATCTTTACTTCACTCTCATGACATGTACATGACAAATACAAACATAATATGCAAGGTTCTTCAAAATGTAATTAAGTTTATAATAGTGCATGAAATAATAGCTACAATGCAAAGAGTTGGCGACATGGTTGATGTGGGATAAAAGTAGGAAGACTTCCCAAAAGAAGTGTATAAGAAGGGAAAAGTAAGGTCACTTGCACATGACAAATAGGAGGCAATTTCAAGCCTGTGGGTTGCATCCAAGAAAATACAAAGCAGGGAGTGGGTAGAGACAAAAAGAGCACTTAAGAGTGAAACTGCGGAGGAAAGTAGAGACTGAGGGAGGAATAGGAGGAAATAGATTTGGGTACCGTGATATGAGCATGGATTAAGTTGTTTAGGACTTCTAATGTAAGAATGACTTCATTCAGAAAAGGAGAGCACTCAGAAAGATGGGTGGAAATGTGGCTACAAAAGGAGAGATTTGAAAGTTTTATCATCTCAGATACCACCTGTTATTACAAAGCTTTGGCTTTTTGAACAAAGTTGAAAGCTAGTGTTATGTGTTCATATGCATATTATTTTATGCTTTGAGTTGCCTTTTCATTTTATGATTCTCTTCATTGAGTGACAATCTTTGTCACTTATGTGTAGGGCCCTACCAAATTCATGGCCATGAAAAACATGTCTCACACCATGACATTTGGCTATTGTGGGGGGTTGTGATATTGCCACCCTTGCTTCTGTGTTGCCTTCAGAGCTGGGCGGCAGGAGAGCAGAGGCTGCTGGCTAGGGACTCAGCTCTGAAGGCAGTGCCACTGCCAGCAGCAGCTGTAGGGAAGGTGGCATGGAATATACTGTATGAACACATCTGCGAAATTTTTCTGATTATGCCAATCAGAGAAAAACATGTGATTTCTCCACGATTTAAGTAGCCCTCTGCTTATGTACAACGATGACAAAATGTGTCATTGTTGTGTAACCATCACAGTTACTGAATTAAATGAATGTGTCTTCTGAAATATAGCATTCAATGAAAACATACATTTCTATAATTTTTCCTTCCTATTTTTAAGGTGAGAATGCAGGAAGATGCTGCTCTTTTAAACAAAAGAATGATCACTCAAATGGGTATAACATCAGTTCCTGAGAGTTCCAACACTACCCTTCCTCCTTTTCAAGATACAGCTTGTGATTTGCAGCAAAGGACTGAACCAACTCTAAGACAACAGGCAAAGGATGGCCTCAGTGTAGCTGCTCAGGGTGATTCTTCAGTCGATGCTATCTACAAAGCAGTCGTAGATGCTGCAAGCAAAGGAATGCAAGTAGTAATCACCACTGCAGTTAGCAGTACAACACAAATGAGTCCTATTCCAGCTCTGAGTGCCATGAGTGCCTTCACAGCCTCAATTGGTGACCCATTAAATCTTTCTAGTGCTGTCAGTGCAGTAATCCATGGAAGAAACATTGGTGTTTCTGATCACGATGGTAGGATAAGAAATACTAGAGGGACACGAATACTGAAGAATTCAGAACACAGTAAAAATTCAAGTGAAGGGGATGGATTTGAATATTACAAGTCAGCAGGTTGCAACACACCCAGAAAACAGTGGGAAGAGGAGCAAAACCCTGGAGGAGAGATAAATAGGTGGAAGTGTGAGGAATTTTTAGACCATTCAACCCATGTCCACAGCAGTCCTTGCCATGAAAGGCCCAATAACGTCTCCACACTGCCATTGTTACAGGGTGAGCAGCATCAGATACTGTTACCACAGAGAAACTGTCAAAGTGATAAAATGTTGGAGGAGCATTTCAGGTATAACAATTACAAAAGAACTATGATGAGTTTTAAAGAGAGACTGGAGAACACTGTGGAAACATGTGCACACATAAATGGAAATAGGCTTCAACAAAGTAGAGGGTTTGGAGAGTTGCTGAACACTTCTAAACAAGACCTAGTCATGGAGGAGCAATCTCCAAGTTCCTCAAATAGTTTGGAAAGTTCTCTAGTTAAAGACTATATCCATTATAATGGAGACTTTAATGCCAAAAGCATTAATGGGTGCGTGCCTAGCCCTTCAGATGCTAAAAGCATCAGCAGTGAAGATGACCTAAGGAATCCAGATTCCCCTTCTTCAAATGAGTTGATACATTACAGGCCGAGGACGTTTAATGTTGGTGACTTGGTCTGGGGCCAAATAAAAGGACTGACTTCATGGCCTGGAAAATTAATAAGAGAAGAAGAAGTTCACAATTCATGTCAACAAAACACTGAGGAGGGGAAGGTATATATACACACGCATATATATTTTGTGTATATATATATATATATGTATATATAGTCAAAGAATTATCTTGGTCTAATATTTATTTTGGGGTTCTGTTCTTATTTTAATGGTATGAATTTGGTATTTTAATTGGGCTTTTGATCCCTGGTTCATGAGGATAGCTTATGAAACTATTTATTTCACTAAAAATATTGTTGTAGTTGCACAATGGAAACTTATACAAATCCCATAAGGAAACATATTAGGCTGTATTCTGGCCTGAATTATGTCCTGCTAAGTCACTTGTTCACATAAGACTTTTATTATACAAAAAATATTTTGCTTTAATGCACCATTGTTTAACTTATGATTTAGAGCCTTCTGAACTTCTGGCTGTGCCTAAGGTTACTGACTTGATGTGCAAGGCATGAGTTGGGTATCTACAAATGGCAGAAATTGCAAAATGTAAAGCTGATCTAACCAAAATAAGGAATTTGAAATAAGTTAAAGCAGTTTCACCCTATCTCTGACTTGCCCAACTGATACTTCTGGTATGCAGCAGAAAAACTATTAAAAAATTTGGCCTGGACAATAGAACCATGTAAGATCCTTTTCTAGTGATAGTGGTTTTAGTTTGCTCCTTTGAGCATTAGTTTAATGTCCCCTAGCACAAGGTATACTGTTGGCAGGGAATTCTTATCATTACCAATGACTTAACCGTGTATTCTGTTTTATTAAGGAAACTATTTCAATCCTTATTTTCTACTGTTTGCAAAACTTTTTGTTTTTCTGCAGTCCTCATAAATACAAAACTATTTCATACTGTATGCCCCTCCCCATCCTGAGCCACTGCAGAAACCACTCAGACTCCCTTCTTTTAGTGTCCACTCTGTGTAATTTATTCAAGTCCTCTCCACCAGCACTTGTACTTGCAGTATAGTAATTCTATTACCTATGACCCTGTTGCCTTTAGCCCCTGTTCATCAGGGCCCTTGGAGGAAAAGGGATCTCCCTTCCTTGGGAACTCCTTCAGTCTGGGCTCAGCTAGCCTTGTCCTCCCTCTTCTGACCCTTCATTTCTTTTATCAAGCTATTGTGCTGATGGGCTAGTTAGTTCCTTAACTCACCCACCACCCCCGTGCCTGATTAGCTAATTCCTCCTTATTCCCTCAATCAACCATCGCCAGAGAAACTAATTGAGTCAGAGTATTGACCCATCTGTTAGGGTTTACTAAACATTCATTCAGGAAATAATACTGCTAGTATCTTTAAATTAACAAATCAAAATCTAGGTAAAGAGTTTTTAATTTCTGACATTAAGAAATTAATCCAAAAAATATTATCGATTTTCATGCCCCCATCTAATTTACTTCAGTTGAAACTATGATAGAAACTATCATAGTTAAGCACAGTTGATCCTACTGCTACTAGGATTTCTCTAACCAGATTGTACATGGATTTTTCCTCTCAAACTGTTATAGTCGTGTTATGAAACTGTTATAAATTGTCTGGGATGGTTTGGCTAGCATGGTTTTAGCCAAAGCTTCTCATTCTTCAGATGGCTTGTTCATTGTTCTCTGCTCCCCACATAGGTTTTGAAGAGATGCACACTGATCTTCAGAACAAGATTATATACTTCAAATAAATGAACTTGTTTTAACAATTATAATTCAATAAATAAGAACTTAGCCACAAAGTTAGATCCCAAAATCACTAGCCCATTTTGAAAACGTAAGCCTAATTTTTCAAATATTGTTGACCACATACTTCAGAAGAAAAGGAAAAAATAAGTGGGAAATGAGGGAGAGGAGAGTATGGTATTCTCCATCCAAGTTCTGCTGTGGTGCCACTCAGTACCTTTATGAACGTTATAGTACTAAAGAACACATTATTCAAAATACATCAATGTCCAATATTTATTTATTTGATAACTTCACAACAGTAATTATGTGTTCCTTTTTGTAAGATTGTTTCAGTAAATTTTTAAGAAGTTGCTCTTTGTACCCTTTATAAACAACAGAGGAAGATCTATATGTCATCAGTTGCATTCCTTAAGAGTACTGCATCAATTAGCTGAACAATATCAAAAGTTAATTTATTATCTACCAAAAGTATATTTGTTTTTATGCAGGCCTCAGTGCTTTCCATTTTGTTTTTCTTAGATTTTTTTTTTTACTTTATTGCACATTATTATATTAATTGACTTGAAATATAATGTATGCAGAAGCCCAAACAAAATTAATGAAAATTGCATATGTTGCTGAATACCTTCTAAACTGTTTCTATGTAGTTCAAAATTTTGCTGCTCCCAGAATGTTGTCAACAGGGCCGGCTCCAGGCACCAGCCCAGCAAGCAGGTGCTTGGGGCGGCACGTCGGGCTCTTCGGCGGCAATTCGGCAGCGGGTCCTACGGTCTCTCTCAGAGGGAAGGACCTGCCACCGAATTGCCGCCAAAGAAGAAAGCGGTGCGGTGGAGCCGATCGTGATCGCGGCTTTTTTTTTTCCCGCCGCTTGGGGCGGCAAAAACCCTGGAGCCAGCCCTGGTTGTCAAAGCAGCTCATATCCCTGCTAAGAGAGAGTCTGTCCCACTGTTTGTCAACAAGCACTATGGCTGACTAACGAAGCTTTGGATCAGAAGGCCCTCCATCTTTCAGAAGGATGTTATGTATTTAGCCTCCCCAGCTGGAAAGATGGTGTAAATGGCAGTTAGAAGGATAGGATAGGGATTGAGATTGAATACTGGAGAGTAGAGGAATGTGAAAGACAGAAGAGAAGACTTAAATAGAAAAATGACTTACATCTTCCCATTTCTGGGTGAAAACAGAGAGGAACTCTGATGTTCATAATCGCATTTCTCGTTCTTTTGTGCATTTGACCAACCACTTCTATAAGCTGCTGCACAGCCACATATTTTGAATGTTTTGGCAGTTTAGTGTGAAGCCAGCAAAGTCAACTCATTTTGCAGTGCAAAAGATCTTCAGGAATGATGTGTACCAAGAAATCCTGGAATTATGGAACTCTTAATATGGTTCCCTATTAGTAGTTTTGAAAATTTACTGTATGAGGAACTTTTAAATTATCTTTATACGCATTTGTACTTATGGTATGTTAATTTTTTCACGCTATGGCAATAGTTTTGCTATGTTGCAAAGAGTTCTGTTGTATATTACGTAGAAAATGCCTGTTTGACTTGACTTCCATTTATAACACTATTTTACTACTTTTAAGGGGATACATATGGAGTGGCATTTTTTTCATCTGTTTCTATTCAAATAGCAACTGGAAGCTTTTGGATGGTGTTCCTCTATCAGGAAAGAAGGAATGTTAACCAAAGTTTTCTGTTTTGTTTTGGGCAATTGGAAAATTAAGGAGCAAACTGAAGAAAGTGCAGTGGGAGCAGCAAAACCATCTAGATAGGGGAAATAAGGAATGATCATGTAGATTAGGTTACTAGTGTCTGAGAAAAACAAAGGAAGTGGAAAGCAAAAGAAGATGTCAGCAGAATAAGAATGAAAGTGAGAAAAGAGGAAAAAAACTTTGCTGAGAAATCCACCTGAAAAGATCATGCTGCTGGCTGTCTCATGATGCACTGATGGTCTAAATAGGCTTGAATATACAATTTAGAACTTTTCTTTATGCCTGATGAGTAACATCTTATCACTAAGGCAGCAAGAAGCTGCTTTGCAATATGAGGTTACTGACACAACTGCCAGAATAGGTAATTCTCATACACAGGAAATTCATTGTTCTGGAAAGAACTATTGTGCTGGCCAGGCTCACACACCATTATTCTATCATATGATGATTTGCATAGTGGAAGGTTCCTTCTAGAGCTTGGGGAGGCGGGATGGGCGTGGAATATTGAATTAGGTCTTTTAAAAAAAAGATTACAGTACCATCCCAGTGAGCCACTGCTAATACAGTTCCTGCACTGGGGCAGGGCAGAGTTTGATTCTCAATTCTGTCTTTTTCTCTCAAACCCAATTAGGCCAGGAGCATGGTGTAAGCTGCATGCACAGCCAGTGACAGGAGGGTGTGGTTTTCACTAAATAGTTAAAGGGCAGTGATGAAGAATGTCAAAGTGAGTGCTTCCAGACCTAAACAGGAAGGATGATTTTCAGAACAGGATGGTAAAAACAAAACAGCTCATGGGATCTAAAACTTGTTTGAATGTAGAAAATCACCCACTTTCCACCTAAAAGACCGGGTGTAAACAATAGCTAGCCCTATGGTAGTGATTTGAAGAAATCCAGAATTGAATTTGATATTGACGTTACTACAGGATGAAGATGGTTTACTGTGTTAGGACTCTCAGCTGCTTAGGCTCTAGACAAGCTCAAAAGCTTATCTCTCTCACTAACAGAAGTTGGTCCAATAAAAGACATTACCCTCACCCACCTTGTCTCTCTAGGCTCTAGATTCGTGTTTCTGACCTGAGTTTGACTAAGGCAGGATGTAATCAACCAAATAGTTAATTGGAGTGGGCCAGATTTAATGTCATCTGGCATAAAAAAAATAGAATCCAACAAAGTGTTTCAAAATTTGAATTACTGTGTAATAGTCTATGCCAACATACCAGGATAATAATCAACCTGTCTTAAATGTCTTATTGCTTAAATACTACCGTAATTTATTCTGTTTCAGATTACTTTCAAGTTCTTTGCTAATAAGTATTTGACAGTGAAATGTTTGCAGTCTCAAAGAGCAGAGGTTTTTAAATGCTATTTATTGGAACTTTCTAGGAAATTCAGTTTACTGATCATCGTAAAAGCTTTGTACAAAACTGTTTGATCTGCTGTTATGCTATCATAAATATTTTCCCACAGATGTGTACAATGCTTGATTTTTAGAGGGGCTGAGCTCTCCCAGCTCCAACTGAAGTTAATAGATGTGATTTCTCAGTACATATTGTTTACTAATGTAAATGGTTATTTCAAGGTAAAGGTATCTGACACTAATAACTTTCTTTCCTCACTAAACATAACTTTTTCTTTCATACCAATTAAGTTGACTATATGTTGATATTAACTGTTCTTCCGAAAAGTAAACGCTAATAGATTTCACATTTTAATATTTACCAGGAAGAAACTCCCTCACTAAGGAGTTTATTCCAATTAACTGTTTAGTACAAGATCTTTTACTATTCAATACATGTTCAGGTAAATCACTAAACTGAATAATAGTGCTTAATAATAAAATAGCTTGCCATTAAAGTAGTTTACATTTATACTGGGAGACATAAGGTATACAGTTCTCAGAAGGTTGTGTATACCAAACTATTTCATATATCCTCGGTACAAATACTATATCTCTCAGCATCCATTCTTTCCTCTATAATTTAGTAAAGTTTTAGGAGATGAAGGCTCAGACAAAATACAATTTTACCCGGTAATTCTGTTAAATCTGAAAAATGCCAGATTTTTTTAGATAGCAATTCTTCAAATGTCTTATAAAATTAAGATTGAAATGGTTAATTTGATCTCCAGTTAACGTCATATTTAGTAACATTGTTTCCATTAGCATTATTAAAATTTTAAGCATTATAAATATAGTACTTAAATTTAACCCCTTTGGTGTTGCTGGAGCTGTTTTTTCACGAGTAACTGTTTTATGCCTTTTGCATTAGCGCATCCTTAGAAATATTTTTGCTCACAGCTCCAGAGAGTTAGTTCTTTGATGTTTCAAACTAAAATTAAGGAATTTATGTGTGTTTATATAGAAATTTATACTATTATAAAGTTAGATTGTGAAATAAATTCTCTTGAGCAATTTCCTGATGGAACATTAGTCTTATAGTAAAAGAAAAAGCAACCTGAGGGGTTTTTTGTTTAATTATTTGTAAGTGCCCAAAGTCTAGCCTATTGTACAATTTAGTCTTGCTTCATGGAAATGAGATCCCCATGTGCAGACCTCACCATAATGGCTCTTATTTTGTCAAGTTCTGGATCTGCTATATCCCCAGATTTCATTTTTAGATATATAAGCTTAAGAAATGTTATACTTGGATTAAAAATATATCACATTTGGCTTTATGGTGGTGAGAACCTTGCAACGTCCATTAACTTCAACTTAGCACTCCGGAAAATCAGCTTCATAGTGCATTTAAATAATTTTAGTGATTCAGTTAAGTTGTTTTAGGAGGGAAATTTTGAATTTTCAGAACAAATTTATTCAAGATCTTTCATGTCATTCATATCAGTGCTTAATTTCTGTTTAATGATTTATTATGCTTTATGCATTCATAAAATCTTTATATTTATCATTAATTCAACAAACTTTACAAAAAGCTCTTGTTAAGTGAGGCACCGATAAAAATTAAGAAATACAAACATAAAACTATTAATAAAGATAAGAAAATGAATGTTAGATTTTTAAAAATCATGTTTTAAATGTGCTTTTGTAATTTAAACTGAGCTCAAAGCTATTTTGCTAATCAGAACTGAAGGTTAGATGGTTAATGTTTTAATATCATTTGAAAATGTGCAGCTCTAGAAAATTAGTAGTAGTGGTAGTATTCGTGTTAGTATTATTTTATTTCAATAATTGTTAGTACCTGTGAAGTGGTACCAATTTTTATGTCCAGTGGCTTAAATTCAGTAGTGGATATGAATACATAATTTCAGTTCATTTTAATGAGAGTTGTATGTGCAGTAGTGCAGATATTTTTTTTCATTATTATTCTTTTAGCACCTGATTCAGCAAAGCCCTTAAGTTCCATTGACTTTAAAGGGACTTAAGCATATCCTTAAAATTAAGCACATGTTTAAGTGATTTGTTAAATAGGGGTAGACTTGAACATGTGCTTAACTACTTTTCTGAAATTGGGCCTTAGGGACTTAAATTTAAGTTTAAATATATTAGATTATGAAGTAATATAAAATTCTTCGAGTGCTTGCTCATGTCGAGTCCATTCTAGGTATGCGCGCACCCACGTGCACAGTCGTCAGAGATTTTTGCCTTAGTGGTATCTGTAGGCTCGACTGCAGCATCCTCTTGAGTGCCGCACTCATACATCAGTATATTAGGCTGCCCGCCCTATGCCTTCTCAGGTCCTTCTTACTGCCCATGATGGTAGGTTAGAGCACCTTGTCTTGCATTGCAAGAGCGTTAAGTGCCCGTTGTTATTCCCTTTGTATATAGTTCTTAGGTACTTAATCAATTTAAGTAAGTGTTAATTGTTGTTATAGTAGTTAGTCATGGCTGAGACGTCACCCTGGAGCGGGGCATGCCCCGTTCCCCGGGCTTCAAGCCAGGTTCGTCATGCAACAGGCCAGTGCCTATCAGTGACCCTCACAGCAGCTATTTGAAGTGCTTGGGGGAATCCCATGTAACTTTCATCCCAGAATCAGGAAGGAGAGGGACATCTGCCTGAAAGCCCTCCTGATAGAGGCCATGCTTCACCCGGCGTCGGAGCCCTCCTCTCCAGACTCTGCTCCCAGCACTTCAGCATCAGTGCGGAGCACCCCACCAGCACCGCAATCCTTCCGGCACCGTTCCCCACCACCGGTGCCCAAGAAGCGGCAGAAGAAGGGTTTCTCGGCACCATCCATGGAGGGGAAGGGAGCTCTGGGCAAAGGACCTAGTTCAGGTCACGTGCCCATCCTGGAGCTAGAGAGGAGTACCGCTATGGTCGGACCCCCTAGCCCAGCCAGGGATCCACCTCCAAATCCCAGGAGCCGTAGGGAATCCCGGCTCTGACAGGGAGCTTCATTGCCCGAGACAGCCCAGGCGGCCAAAGGCTGGGTGGGCCTGTTGGCACTGCAGATGCCTTGCCAGGCCCTGAACGTGGCTATGGCCCTGCAATCCAAGGGCAAGCCAGCCATGGGACCTCCCCAAAGGGCAGGGGAGCACCATCAGTGCCTGGATCACAGGCGTTTGTCCCTGTCCCCATGGCCTAGGACCCTAGTCCCGCAACCTTGGTTGCCAGCTAGAAGGCCCTGGTCCCCAGCACTGCGGTCTCCTTCCCAAGGCACAGAATGCCAGAATCAAGGTATTGGTCCCCTCATTCCCAGCACAAGCCAGCCTCCCACCTACGATCTCCTTGGTGCAGATCTGTATCGCTTAGGCAGTCTCCTAGGCATCCGTTCCCGTCCACCATCATGGCACTGATCTCCACTGCCCCGGTACCGGATGAGGGTAGATGGCAATCCCCTCCCTCTAGACATGGATCACTGACAAGGGTTACTTGGCAGACGCAGGTCCTCTCCACAGCCCCACCAGGGTCACCAGAGCGGGGCTGGTCCAAATTGGAGCCAGGGTTCAGCCCATCATCAAAAGAGTACGAATCCCCATCAGCCTGCAAGACCAGCATTGCGGCGGCATGGCAGCAGGGCCAGTGGCCAGCTCAATGGCCGTGTTGGAACCCTTAGGGAGTACCAATGATGCCGGTTCCATATTCCCACCACTCTTCCCTGGCCACCTTGGACAAACCCCCAGCACTGCTGGCACCAGGTTCAGAACATGGTGCGGAATCCATCGCGGGGCAGCACAACAGGTGCCAATGCCCAAGGAACTATCCCCAAAAAGGAACCCGCCCATCCCCCTGCGATGGCCTCATCGTCTTCGTCAACGGACAAAGTGGTGGCGTGGACCTCCCAGGCTGGCAGTCCTCCTGACAACTTTAAGGAGCATCAGGCTCTTCTTAAAAAGGTGGCTGCCAACTTAAACCTCGAAATTGAGGAGTTGGCAGAGCAATCAGATGACCTGTTTGACGTCATACCATCCTCCATCCCAGCCCGAATCACGCTGCCTGTCCACCCAGGGGTCCTAAAGATTGCTAAAATGCTCTGACAGACCCCAGCTTCAATTCCACCCACATCCAAAAGGGCGGAAAAGAAGTATTACGTCCCCACAAAGGGATTCGAATACCTCTACACACACACACCAGCAGGGTCACTGGTTGTGTCCGCAGTTAATGAGAGGGACAGGTGAGTGGCACACTGAAAAATAAAGATGCCAAACAACTAGACCTCTTTGGCAGAAAGAATTATTCTATGTCCAGTCTACAATTTCAGGTGTCCAACCACCAAGCCTTGTTGGGCAGGTACAATTTTAATTTATGGGTCTCCCCGGGCAAGTTCAGGGAGGCCCTTCCACAGAACCTGGCCCACTAGTTCACCATGATCCTGGAAGAGGGCAGAGCGGTGGCAAAGGGTGCCTTCCAGGTGGCCTGGGATCCTAGAGACTCGGTCACCAGAGTGGTTGCCTCGGAGGTGGCCATGAGGCACAGCTCTTGGCTACAATCTTCAGGGTTATCCCAAGAGATGCAGGCCACGATCCAGGACCTCTTGTTTGAGTTTGTGAGGCTCTTCTCTGAGCTCATGGATGCAAGGCAGCATGGCCTTAAAGACTCCTGGACCACCCTGCGATTGCTGGGCCTCCATACTTCGCAGCAGGCCCGAAAGCAGTTCTGGCCTCCTCCGCCTTCTCCTCCTAAGTCCTGGGGCTCTTCCTGGCAGGGTGCCTGCAGGAGAAAGGACAAAGACAAAGGATTTAAGCGATGACGCCCTTTGTCCTCTCCCTCACCGACTCAACCTGGCCTTTTGAAACATCACGGGGGCCAGAGGCAGGAGTTTTGAAGCTGCACCTAAGGATGGCGCCCCAATCAAGTACCTGGATCCACCCTCCTATTCTTTCCTCAACTGCTAGCACCCCTTCCAGTTGGCATGGTCGCGAGTAACATCAGACCGTTGGGTGCTCAACACAGTATCCGTGGGCTACAACCTACAGTTCACAACTGCCCCTCCCTCCCTCATCCCTCTTCAGGGACCCTTCTCACAAGCAACTCATTGCTCAGGAGGTGGAAAACCTAAGGCTGCGGGCGGTAGAGGAGGTCCCTCAGGATTGGAGGGGAAATGGATTCTACTCCCAATATTTCCTAATCCCGAAAGCAAAAGGGGACCTAAGACCCATCCTGGACCTGCGTTGCCTCAACCAACATTTCAGAAAGTTGAAGTGTAGGAGCAGGATTTTATAATTGTACTATGAGAATTAATGTATGATTTGGTTTTATTTTGTTAGCCATTTTTTTTAAATAGCAGAAAGAAATTACCCTTTGGGACTATGGGATTTTGTTTTTTATAGGCATTACAAATTGGGCTTTTTTAGTTTTTTGTTTTAAGGTTTAGTTAGTAAGAGACAGAATTTTGTATTGTATTTATGTTAAGTAAATTAAAGGAACGTTGAAGGCCTGGGCCTTAATCTGAATTGTTTTGGTTATAAAATTTAGCAAGGTTTAATTTACAATGTTATTTTGTTTGATATAAAATATTGCTGTTTGTACTTTTAAAGATTTTTGTAAAACATTTTTTGTGTGAATAAAAAATGCATGCATTTAAAAAAAATAAGGTGTAAAGGCCATTATTAATCAAATGGTCCACACAAAAAACAGCAAAAACACTTATCAAAACTTATTAACGCCAAAAAACCATCAATGCGCATCCATGATTGAGGAAGGGCAGATTGATGACCCTGAGGTAGAGGCTGGCACCCCAAAGATAATTAATTAAATCAAATCTGGGACAGAATGACCCTCTCAAAGGTGTTTTGGAATATTAACATCAAAAAATAACACCAATTAAGGAGTAACTGGTCATAAACTGACATAGCAAAATTAATAAATTTCAACAACAACAAAAACTATAAAAACAAGTTGCTTTGCCATAGGGATTTGGGTTTGCCTTGCCACTACTCCAGGAGCATTGGATCGCGACCGACGGAGCCCGGCTCCCCTTTGCAACCAATCTGGCTGGCCACTAAATTCATCCAGACTCCGGTCTGGTAACTATAAACATCGACTGGCGGGATTGTGTGTGTGTGTGTGTGTGTGTGTGTGAGAGAGAGAGAGACTAAAAAGCATGGTCACACATACTAAAAGCATATGCTGGACCCCGCATCACTGCTGGAGGAAGTCCCCTTCGCAGCTCCATCCCCATCGGTTACCCTGATCTCCGATGCTTCGGATCTGGGGTGGAGAGCCCCTCTAAGTGATCTTGGCATGCAAAGACATTGGTTGGGTCACGATTGCTCCTTACACATAAACTTCAGAGAGCTCAGAGCGGTCTGGTTGGCCTGTCAAGCTTTCCTGCCTCATATAAAAGGCAGGGTGGTTCAAGTCTGGATGGACAATACTGCCGCAGTGTTCTATATCAACAAGTAAGGCAGTGCCCGGTCCTTTGCCCTTGGCCAAGCAGCTCTCAGGCTCTGGAACGTCTGTGTGTTGTGGCCGCACACCTCCCCAGGGCCAGGAACACTTTGGCAGATCGCATCACAGGACTTTCTCATCTCGCCATGAGTGGTCACCATCCAGAAGTGGTCAGCCTAATCTTCCAGAGGTGGGGGATTCCCTGGGTGGACTTGTTTGCATCCAGGCAGAACAGGAAGTGCCACGCTTTCTGTTCGATTCGAGGGATTGACAGAGACTCCCTGTTGGACACTTTTCTACTCCTGTCGTCGGGACCCCTTATGTATGCCTGCCCTCCAGTGCCATTAATCTACAGAATCCTTGTGAAGATCAAGCAGGACAGAGAAAGATAATCCTCATAGCACCGGCTTGGCAGCACCAGCACTGGTTCAGCATGCTGCTGGACCTCTCAATGGCCGCCCTGTTACAGCTACTACTCTTGCCGGACCTGTTGTCTCAGAACCATGGCAGACTGCTGCATCCGAACCTGACGGCCTGACTGTTGCATGGTTGAATGCGGATGAGCGGGAGTGTTCGGACAGTGTTCAGCAGGTCCTACTGGGCAGCAGAAAACCCTCTACCAGAGCGACCTACCTGGGCAAATGGAAACGGTTTACATGCTGGACTTCAGATGAAGGTATTCAACCTGAGGAGGCCTCACTGCAGTTAATCCTGGATTATCTCCAGCATCTTAACTTCCAGGGTTTTTCCCTTTCATCTTTTAAGGTCCACTTGGCTGCTGTTTCGACCTTCTATCCCCCGCTCGAGGGCAGGTCGGTTTTTGCCCAGGACATGACTGCCAGGTTCCTCAAGGGCCTCAAACGCCTCTACCCTCACATCAGGGTCCCTGTTGCTCCATGGGACCTGAATCTTGTGCTGTCGTGGATCATGGGGCCCCCCTTCAAGCCTCTGGCTTCATGCTCCCTTCTCCACCTCTCCTCGAAGGTCGCTTTCTTGGTTGCAATAACATCTGCCCGCTGGGTCTCCGAGATTAGGGCACTTACCTCAAAGTCGTCCTACATAGTGTTTTACAAGGACAAGGTCCAATTCCGACCACACCTGGCCTTACTACACAAGGTTGTTTCACAGTTTTATAGGAGCCAGAACATAGTCTTACCTGTCTTCTTCCCTAAACCTCATAAGTCGGAGGAGTAGCACAGGTTGAATTCTCTGGACATCAGAAGGGCGTTAGACTTCCACATTGAGAGGATTAAGCCTTTTCGTAAGGCGACACAGTTGTTAGTCGCAGTGGCCAACAGGATGAAAGGTCGTCCAGTGTCGACTCAGAGAATCTCGTCTTGGATTACTGCCTGTATCCGCTGCTGCTATGACCAGGCCACGGTGCTTCCTCCGGCTATTGTAATTGCCCATTCAGCCAGAGCACAATGATATGTGCTATGCTGCCACCTGTTGGTTTGTCCACACATTTACATCGCGTTACACAGTTACCCAGCAGGCCCAAGATGATGCTGGCTTTGGTAGAGCAGTATTGCAAGCTGCAAATGACCATAAACTCTGAGCCCACCTCCATGGATGCTGCTTTTGAGTCACCTAGAATGGAATTGACATGAGCAAGCACTCAAAGAAGAAAAAACAGTTATCTACCTTTAGTAACTTGTTCTTCAAGATGTGTTGCTCATGTCCATTCCATTACCCACCCTCTTCCCCCTCTGTCGGAATTGCTAGCAAGAAGGAACTGAGAGGGTGCAGGGCCGGCGGCGCCTAATATACCAATGCATGAATGCGCCACTCAAGAGGGTGCCACAGCCAACACTACGGATATGGCAAAGGCAAAAATCTCTGACAACTGTGCACGTGGGCACGCACACACCTAGAATGGAATGGATATGAGCAACACATCTCTTAGAACAACAGTTACAAAAGGTAGGTAACCGTTTTTTTTTTTTAAAGGTTGATGGCACATATTAAAAATATATTATATTGTAATAACAGAGTACATAAAAGGTTGTTATGAAGCACAGCTAACTTCAATAAGAGTTAAATGTGTGTGCAGTCAGAATTAGGATCTGTGAGACTTTGACAACAGTAAAAACGTAAGAATGGCCATACTGGGTCAGACCGAAGGTCCATCTAGCCCAGTATCCTGTCTTCCAATAGTGGCCAATGCCAGGTGTCCCAGAGGGAATGAACAGAACAGGGAATCATCAAGTGATGCATCCCCTGTTGCCCATTCCCAGCTTCTGGCAAACAAAGGCTAAGGACACCATCCTTGCCCATCCTGGCTAATAGCCACCGATGGACCTATCCTCCATGATTTTATCTAGTTCTTTTTTTAACCCTATTATAGACTTGGCCTTCACAACATCCTCTGGCAAAGACAGTGTTTATATTGTTTATGGTATAAAGAAAACAGGATTATATTTTTTAAGTAACATTCTAATTTTAGTCCCTAATTCTAATATTTTAGGACTGTGCCATGGTTTTACTTTTTGCATTTTTATTGCTATTGGTATGAGCATAAAGAGGAATTGTAAAAATATTTCTTTTCTTCTTTTGGTAGGGAACAGAAATGTTTTGTGGATGCAGTGAAAATTAGGCTCCATAGCCTAAACAACTGCATGTCCAGCAGTAAAGTAAAAGTAGTGTTTAATAATTGACTGTCTGGGTAATGTAGTTTGATGTTCATACCTTTACTCAGGTGGAGCCCGAGAAGTTGAAGACACTAACAGAAGGTCTGGAAGCCTACAACCGAGCCAGGAAGAGGAACAGAAAGTAAGCAGATGCTTATTCATTTACAAATTAATTAAAATCATGAAGCTCTCTTGCTTACCAAGAAACTCTCATTTGACTCCCAGAAGTATCCTTGACTGTATCAGGATTTCAGGATTAGATTGTTAGTTATTAACCTGCAACATATATGGAATGCATATCTTTCTGATACTACAACAGTAAGCTTCTGAAACCTGTGGCAGCACATGTGACAATTTAGGCTCAGTTTTCTTACAGGGGAAGAGTGGACGATGGTAGCATAAAAACACAGTAGCAGCTTCTAACTATTCTAGTGCGTTTTATATCCAGATAATTTGCCACTTCATTTTACTGCATGTCTGTCTGTCTATGTGTCCTGGGGGAAAGAGGAAGAGAGAACAATATGATATATACCGCAATACTGTTTTTTCTGAAATCTGATGATCCAAAACTCTGGACTGCACTGACTAATGCACCATTCCTGTGGAGCACCTCAGCTCTGCAGGGCTGAAGCTAGACTCCTGCAGACGTCCACACAAGAAGGAGATGCTTTACAATTATTAGGAGGAACAAAGGATCCTAGCTTCAATCCTGAGGAGCTTAGAAGATCTGCAGAAATAGAGCGCCTAGTTTCTGAATTCCTGATTTTATGCAGGTTATGGATTTTGCAATTTTATAACTTTGTAATTTGGGGAGTTGTATGTATTCATTTTCTGATACACCAGCAATCTTTGAAAATGCCAGCACACCCATATGAATTTTCAAATGTAGATTTGAAACTTACACCTAAAATCATTCATTGCATTTTACTAAGTCAAAAGTATTTTGAACAAATACTATATGACTTTGTGACAAGCATTTTTTTTTCCACACAGCACCACGTTGGTATGGAAAGGGTTACTTCAGATTAGTTCAGTATATTTTGTCATTGCTGGCAAGCTTTTCAGAATTCCTTAATCCCAGCTACGTTTAGTTTAACCAGACTGGCTGCCATATGCAAAGCTTTTATTATACAATATAACAAATGATGTATATTTGAACTAGTTGGTTTTATGTGGGGTTTTTTTTTTTTTTTGGACTTTATTTAAGATTTTACAAAACTAGGGGAGAGATTTTGAGAGATGTAAAATATGAGAAGACGGAAAAAATATGGAAGAAAAGAGGAGAAGTAAATTGAGTTTAGGGGAAGAAGACCTAGACAGCTATAAAAAGATACAGAAATTGGCAGGGTTGTAGTGTGCTATTGTTTACTTGCTGTCACAATGACAATCTGTTGGCTTGTATCTGAACAGGAATTTGAAGTACTATAGGCTTATAATTCTTGTCTTCAAAACAACAAATACAGACTTAAAGGAATCAAATAATTACAGTAGAGCCCTGTTTATCCTATCTGGCCCTGGTTCCAGTTAGATCGGATAATCAAAAATTCAGATAATTAGGAGAATGGGCAAAGAGTTTTCTATATTTTGTTTTAAGATGCAGAGTTGCTTTTAAACTAGCTGACCCCTCCCGGAAAAGCCGCCTTCTTTATTTACAGCTTACATGAACCATTACTTCTAGTAAAGAATACCAGTTCCTAAAAATGCAGAAAGGATAAACTCAAGCATTAAAACATAGCCCCCTTCTTTACAGCGTACACAAACCATTATTGATAAATAGTGCCAGTTTTTAAAAATGCAGACATGATCATTTTAAGTTGCAGCAACCCCAAGACTCATGGTAACAACTAACAACAATAACAATATGTAATATGCATAAAGTATTAAATTAACATACAGTATTGTATATAGGACAATGGTAAATACAGCAACACTCACACTTATAATGGCTGGGGAAAATCTGACAGTTTGTGATACTGTGCTTTTTCCAATGTTATAATCTTGGGCTATTTTTTGCCAGTGACTGTCCTTTATTTATTTTATTAATAATCTCTATTTTAGCATCCAATGATAGTATTATGAGATTTCGCTTAGTAATCGCAGTCATTTTACAAGGCTGAAAAGATGGGATGGTTACAGTGTTGCCATGCAGATGATGTCAATTTCCCATATTCTTGTGTGTGCACTGGTGGTTCGGTTAATAGAGAGAGCCGGATAATGAAACTTAAAAGGGTTTCTGCTGTACTTGTATTTAACGCCTTTTAAGGTGTAAGCTTTTCTTGTTCTCTGGTAGAGCGGTATTTCATGAGCAATATTGCTGATGCCAGTTAAAAATGCTATCCTTTCCGCACCATCCTGAAACATGTCTCTGGGTTTTTTGTACGAGTGCATGCTGCAAACATAAAAATGCCTTTGACAACATTTCAGTTATTTGCCATTAGTTGTCCCTGAAGCAAAATTTCTCCACTAGGAAAATGACTCAATGAACAGCTTTAAAGATCTTATGAAAAAATCAGTTAAAAGTAGAGACCTTGCTGAATCTGGCTCAATATTTGTACATATGGAAATATTAGAGAATATTAAATGCAAAAATGTGCATTGGTGAAATGCTGTGGTTATACAAATGTCAGGAAATTCAAAGTTACAGTTCGCATAACAACCATGACTCAGCTTACCCCTTTTCATGAATGTAGCAGTTTGTATTACTATCTATGGTGTTATCATTAATACTTATATATATGGAACACACAAAAAATCCATGTTAAATTAACATAATTATGCGACCCCCGAGCATGCCCAAATAAATTTGTTAGTCTCTAAGGTGCCACAAGAACTCCTTGTTGTTTTTGCTGTTACAGACTAACACAGTTACCACTCTGAAACATTGCAAAATCAAGCACTCAAAAGTTAGGAAATGCCAGAATTAAGGTTGCCTGTGCATTCTTAATTCGGTTCCCTTGTGCATATGCATTATGATACAATCTATATATTACATGATCATGTTATTTTTTCCATAGGACTATCTCTTTCAGTGCACGCTTAATAAGTGGTTCTTCAATATTTTGTTTCCTCTTCATTGTTCAATAAGTGGCCCCATGCCTTGTTTACTACACACTATTCAAAACCTAGTCTGAAGACAGAATTTTTATTTCTCATTGTTTTTTTTCTATGATGCTCATCACAACAGTATCTGATTGGTTCACAAACATTAATTTATTTTCACAACATTCCTGTGAGATGGAGTATTATTATCCCCATTTTACAGATTGAAAGCTGAGGCACAGAGAGATTAAGGTCAAAAGTGTCCCCTCATTTTGGGTACCCATTCTGAGATGTCTAGAACCAGGTTTTTCAAAGTCCTTGGCATTGTATAGCACTGTGTAAGTTAAAAACTCAATCTCATTGACTTCAGTTGCAGCTGTGAGTGCTTGACATTTCTGCAAATCAGACTCCAGAGTCTCAAGTCAGGCACCCACAAAATGAGGAACATACAAGTTTGGTTTTAGTGACTAGCCCAGCATCACGTAGGCACTGTGTGTTACAAGTAGGGATAGAATCTAGTTCCCCAAGGCAGTATTCAACTGCCTTAATCATGAGATCATCTTTTCTCTTCCTGCAATCCACTGTCTCATTCACTACATACATTCCAGCTTTTGCAACAAATGAGGCAGGGGTCCTACAGACAACGGTCTCCTTCACTACACAGCCCCAATTCATTCCCAGAGCAGATCCATTCTGTCCAACAAATGAGGCAGGAGTCCTGTGCAGAAAATATTAAATGATCTTGTAATTAAAGACTGTATCATAATTCATATACAAAAGGCCAAATTAAGGTTGCACAGGTGCCTTAATTAGGCAGTTGTTGCTTTTCAGTACTTGACTTTAGAACCGTAATGTTCTTTTAATCAAGTTTTTGTGTATAATTTCCTAGGCTTTTTAAAAAAAAACAAATTGAAAAAACAGAAATTCCATCATGTGACATCATATTGACACCCACATGGTTCATCAGCAGAGTTGGAACCTTTAGATCAACTGCACAGACCTCTATCAATCAATACTAGAGAAGGATGATACACTTTGTCCATGGGTTTCACAAATATTTTCTGACAGCAATGGAAGAGTGAGACTCAGGAATCTTGTGTTCCATTGCAGGCCCTGGAGGGGAGTGTGCTGTACTGGTCACAAACCCTTCTGCCATCTCCCCCCTCCAAGCTTGACTCTTTCTGCCCAGTTTCCCCCAACATGTCTCCTTGTCACCTCTCGTTCCTCACTCCATCCCAGGCTCCTCAGCGGTCCAGTCCTAGTCTTCCCTTCCGGACTCCCAGTCCCAATCTCCTTCCACTGTCAGCATCCGGTCCCAGTGTTCCAGTCCCAGTGTTCCACCTACTCTAGGCTCCTTGTCCCAGTCTACTCTTCTGCTTTCAAAGGTCTTTCTCTTGTCCCCGCTACATTTGAATCAGTCATTTCCCTCCTCCACACTGCCTGAGCCTACCAGGGAGACATTTAGAGCACAGGAAAGACAGTCTCCCTGATTTCAGTTCCATTGCTGGGACTTGCACCCAGAGCAGCAATTTCAGGGAAAGTCTTGCTTGGCCCCAGGCTGGAGCATGCCCAATGTGGATGAACTCTTCTGAGATTTTAGCTGTTAAACTAGCATGTGTACTCTGCAGTTTTTCAAAGGCTTATAACTTCACCAAATTTGAGTGGATTTTCACAGGGACAGCAAAAGACACCCCTGACACAAAGGACACCCCCTGTCAAATTTCTAGTTCCTGCTCCAAAGTATGGGGGCATGAGAGGTTTAAAAAAAAAAAGGATAGCCAAAATTTTTTAACATGGGCAAAACAATGTATTTGTCCCTAGCGTGGTGTCAAGTATCGGGGGTAACCATGTTAATCTGTATCCACAAAAACAACAAGGAGTCCAGTGGCACCTTAAAGACTAACATATTTATTTAGGCATAAGCTTTCATGGGTAAAAAACCCACTTCTTCAGGTGCAACCTGATGCGTCTGAAGAAGTGGGTTTTTTACCCACAGGAGCTTATGCCCAAATAAATCTGTTAATCTTTAAGGTGCCACCGGACTCCTTGTTGTTTTTGTCCCTAGCCTCATTCTCGGAAACATTTGAAGCATTTTGGCTGAAATTTGGGGGGGATTTCAGCCTAAAATAGACACCCCAACATGGAAAATTTCAGCTCAAGAAGTTAGTTTAACAAAGTTATAAGCAACTGAAAATAGGGCCTTATAATGGGAAGTGCCAGGCAATGTTAATAGGTGGTGCTGCCAGCTCCACCAATAGTATGAGCCGTAAATTTAGCCAATATGGCCACGTTATAATTGTAGGGAAGACTATAATTTTCAGTTTCTCGATGAGTGCATAAGTTAAAACTGCAACGTCAAAATTGAATGATCAGTAATGAAAATGCCATAATTGTGCATTAATAAATATACCAAACTGTTCATTTTTCTTCAGTTTTTCAACATTCTCTAATAACTAAGTTATAGTGTGATTTGCGTTAGATGATTGTTGGTTCACTTCTTCAGTAGTGGAAAGCAGAGGGTTTAAATACACCCAAGGCATTCACTAGTAGTCCAGTAATATACCCTGTGTTGTAATTAATTTGTAATATGGTCTGTCAAGTTAAGGTAGACCAAAGCTATTGTGGTCTATTACATAGCTTCTCAAAAGGGGGCACTTAAATTTACATACCAGAATAACAGGTTTCAGCACCCAAGCACTGATTGAGTCCCCTAAATAAACTATAATGATGATGGTAACATTCATAGGTTGATGCTCAAATAGGGACTTAAGTGATCCAGCCAATACTAAAGCACCTAAAATGGGTATTTTAGGTGCTTAATTTTTAGGTATCTTATTTTAGGCTCCTAAACTGAGATTGTTCCCAGAGTGCCCAGGTACTACACTGATGGGCATTTTAGAAATAGATATCTATTAAATTTGGGGTCCCCGGTATATGTCTCCACTTTATCTGTCATTTCGCATATCCATCGCTCATCAATAGGAGAATGTGTTCCAATTCACATCGGTCCGTAGCTGCATCTCCGTCGCTTCACCTTTTGCATGGCTTTTCTTTGGGTGCTTCCCCCGGCATTCAGGAGTTGCTGGGAGGGAGGGGAAGGAGCAGGGATGGGGCGTGCTCAGAGGAGGGGGCGGGACTGGGTGGGAAGAGGCAGGGTGGGGGTCGAGAGGGGGGGTCAGGAAGAGGCGGGGCGGGCAATTATTTCTTATGGGGAAAAATTTCCCTGTATCCGTCGTTTCGGTATTTGTCGCCCTTTTCAGGAACACAACCCTGACATATACCAGGGACTCCCTGTAATTAACACTTTGTTTGTCATCAACATTTTCATAGTACAATGAGGATAACATCTTTTAGAATTGTAATTCAAATTATTGTATTTTTCATCTTATCCTCTTTCAACTGGCTAGATTGCCTTACAATAATGATTTTGGTCTATTATGATTTAAAAAAAGATCGTGGAGCAGTTTTTAAACTAAGGGCTGGGGGAAAGCCGTCAGGTGCAGAGGAGCACGTGGTTTGGACAGAGACATCCCTTAGGGGAGGGTCTTTTAATGGAGATTCTCTATGTCCTAGTAAGGAGGAGAGGATGGAAGATGATAAAATACAGATAGGATCTGATGAGAAGCAGTCAAATGAAAAAAAAAAAAAAAAGTCCCATTCAATTACATTAGCAGACAGCTAAAAAGTGACAAGTTTTTAAAGTGCTTATATACCAATGCTAGAAGTCTAAATAATAAGATGGGTGAACTAGAGTGCCTCACATTAAATGGGGGTAGCGATATAATAGGCATCACAGAAACTTGGTGGAATGAGGATAATCAGTGGAACACAGTAAAACCAGGGTACAAAATATATCGGAAGGACAGAACAGGTCATGCTGGTGAGGGAGTGGCACTATATGTGAAAGAAAGCATAGAATCAAATGAAGTAAAAATCTTAAATGAACCAAACTGTGCCATAGAGTCTCTATGGATAGTAATTCCATGCTCTAATAATAGGAATATAGCAGTAGGGATATATTACTGACCACCTGACCAGGGTGGTTATAGTGACTATGAAATGCTCAGGCTGATTAGAGAGGCTATTAAAATAAAAAACTCAATAATAATGGGGGATTTCAACTATCTCAGTATTGACTGGGTACATGTCACCTCAAGATGGGATGCAGAGATAAAGTTTCTTGACACCTTAAATGACTGTTTCTTGGAGCAACTAGTCCTGGAACCCACAAGAGGAGAGGCAATTCCAGATCCTGTGTTCCCCTAAGTGGAACACAGGATGTGGTCTAAGAGGTGAATATAGCTGGACCGTTTGGTAGTAGTGACCATAATATAATAAAATTTAACATCCGTGTGGCAGGGAAGAAATCCATATAAGCACAACACTGTAGCATTTAATTTCAGAAAGGGGAATGACATAAAAATGAGGAGGTTAGTTAAACAGAAATTAAAAGGTACAGTGCCAGAAGTGAAATCCCTGCAGGCTGCATGGAAACTTTTTAAAGACACCATAATAGAGGCTCAACTTAAATGTGTAACCCAAATTAAAAAACATAGTAAGAGAACCAAAAAAGTGCCATCATGGATAAACAACAAAGTAAAAGAAGCAGTAAGAGGCAAAAAGGCATCCTTTAAAAAGTGGAAGTTAAATCGTAGTGTGGAAAATAGAAAGGAGCATAAAGTCTGGCAAGTGAAGTATAAAAATATAATTAGGAAGGTCAAAAAAGTATTTGAAGAACAGCTAGCCAAAGACTCAAAAAATAATAGCAAAAAAATTTCTAAGTACATCAGAAGCAGGCAGCCTGCTAAACAACCGGTGGGGCCACTGGACGATCGAGATGCTAAAGGACCACTCAAGGATGATAAGGCCATTGTGGAGAAACTAAATGAATTCTTTGCATCGGTCTTCACGGCTGAGGATGTGAGGGAGATTCCCAAACCTGAGCCATTCTTTTTAGGTGACAAAACTGAGGAACTGTCCCAGATTGAGGTGTCATTAGAGGAGGTTTTGGAACAAATTGATAAACAGTAATAATTCACCAGGACCAGATAGTATTCACCCAAGAGTTCTGAAGGAACTCAAATGTGAAATTGCAGAACTACTAACTGTAGTTTGTAACCTATCATTTAAATCAGCTTCTGTAGCAAATGACTGGAGAATAGCTAATGTGACACCAATTTTTAAAAAGGGCTCCAGAGGTGATCCCGGCAATTACAGGCCAGTAAGCCTGACTTCAGTGCAGAGCAAACTGGTTGAAACTATAGTAAAGAACAAAATTGTCATACACATAGATGAACATTTGTTAGAGAAGAGTCAACATGGTTTTTGTAAAGGGAAATCATGCCTCACCAATCTACTAGAATTCTTTGAGGGGATCAACAGGCATGTGGACAAGGGGGATCCAGTGGATATAGTGTACTTAGATTTTCAGAAAGCCTTTGACAAGGTCCCTCACCAAAGGCTCTTAAGCAAAGTAAGCTGTCATGGGATATGAGGGAAGGTCCTCTCAGGGACTGATAATTGGTTTAAAGATAGGAAACAAAGGCTAGGAATAAATGGCCAGTTTTCAGAATGGAGAGAGGTAAATAGTGGTGTCCCACAGGAGTCTATACTGGGACCAGTCCTATTCAACATGTTCATAAATGATCTGGAAAAGGGTGTAAACAGTGAGGTGGCAAAATTTGCAGATGATACAAAACTACTCAAGATAGTTAAGTCCCAGGCAGACTGCGAAGAGCTACAAAAGGATCTCTCAAAACTGGGTGACTTGGCAACAAAAATGGCAGATGAAATTCAATATTGATAAATGTACAGTAACGCCTCACTTAAAGTCGTTCCGGTTAACGTTGTTTTGTTGTTATCTTGCTGATCAATTAAGGAACATGCTCATTTAAAGTTGTGCAATACTCCCTTCTAACGTCTTTTGGCAGCCGCCTGCTTTGTCTACGGCTTGCAGGAAGAGCAGCCCATTGCAGCTAGCTGGAGGGAGCTTGGAACCAGGGTAGACTGGCAGCCCCCCATCAGCTCCCCCTATCAGCTCCCTGCTCCCCTAAGTTCCCTGTCCTCTGCCTTGGAGCTGCCCCCCAAGACTCCTGCTTGCTGTGCAGGGGGGAGGGAAGGAAGAGGGGGGCTAATGTCAGGGTGTCCCCCTCCCCCGTGCTCCTGCACCCCGCTTACCCCATCTTTCATAGAGCAGGGGGGACACACCAGTGCTCAGGACGGAGGGAGCTTGCACCAGCTTTGGTCTCAGCAAGCTGATCTAATTAACAAGGCAGTGTACTTAAAGGAGAAATGTGCATATCTCCCTCCATTCCTGCCGCCTTGTAGAGTGAGAGAGTTAACCCTTGAGGGGTCAGCCAATTGCTAGTTCATCATTTAGCAGTAAGGGAAATATCCCACCTTCTGACTCCTCCAGCTCAACCAAGCTTCACAATCATCATCACTGTGACCAGTATTAAATTGTTTAAAATTTATACTCTGTGTGTGTGTGTGTGTGTGTGTGTGTGTGTGTGTGTGTGTGTGTGTGTCTATATATATATTTATATTTATATATATATATATATATATATTTGTCTGGTGAAAAACATTTCCCTGGAACCTAACCCCCTTATTTACATTAATTATTATGGAGAAATTGGATTCTCTTAACATCGTTTCGCTTAAAGTTGCATTTTTCAGAAACATAACTACAATGTTAAGTGAGGAGTTACTGTAAAGTAATGTACATTGGAAAATATAATCCCAACTATACATATGAATGATAGGGTCTGAGATCTTGGAGTCATTGTGGATAGTTCTCTGAAAACATCCACTCCATGTGCAGCAGCAGTCAAAAAAGCGAACAGAATGTTGGGCATCATTAGGAAAGGGATAGATAACAAGACAGAAAATATATTGCCTCTATATAAATCCTTGGTACGCCCACATCTTGAATACTGCATGCAGATGTTGTTGCCCCATCTCAAAAAAGATATATTGGAATTGGAAAAGGTTCAGAAAAGGGCAACAAAAATTATTAGTGGTATGAAACGGCTTCCATCTGAGGAGAGATTAATAAGACTGGGACTTTTCAGATTGGAAAAGAGATGACTATGGGGGGATATGATAGAGGTCTATAAAACCATGACTGGTGTGGAGAAGATAGATAAGGAAGTGTTGTTATTTACTCCTTATTATAACACAAGAACTAGGGGTCACCAAATGAAATTAATGGCAGCAGATTTAAAACAAACAAAAGGAAGTATTTCTTCACACAATGCTAAGTCAACCTGTGGAACTCTTTGCCAGAGGATGTTATGAAGGCCAAGACTATAACAGGTTCAAAAAAGAACTAAATTCATGGAGGATAGGTCCATCAATGGCTATTAGCCAGGATGGGCAGGGATGGTGTCCCTAACCTCTGTTTGCCGGAAGCTGGGAATGGATGACGGGGGATGGATCACTTGATGATTACTTGTTCTGTTCATTCCCTCTTGGGCATCTGGCATTGGTCACTGTTGGAAGACAGGATATTGGGCTAGATGGAGCTTTGGTCTGACCCAGTCTGGCCGTTCTCATGTTCTAGGTTTTTAATAATTTGAGTTTAAAAATATAAACAGTATATTTAAACAGCAATGGAAAATAGTATCTTGATGTTATGTAATCTATTTGTCTTGAACATGTTAAATTGCTTGTATTGTTTCTCTTCATAAGAACAACACACACAATTTAAAATGTTCAAAACAAATAGATTACATGATAGTGTCAAACAGATACTATTTTCATAAAAAGATTAAGTCAGAATCATTTAGCACTTTGGGTCTCCTTATATGTTCATGGGGGAAAAATGCATTTTGTTGAGGAAGAATTGCAGTTTTATTATTCTGATAAAGTAATCCTGCAAAAGTGCTGTTCCATTTTAGAACAAGTGATATTTCAGAGAATTGATTATTTCTGCAATTGTAGTCCTATCAAGGCAGTTCTACTGTTCATTTCATATATAAACATAAATTCAAAATGAGTGATATTGAAATAGAAGTTCAAACTTATGACTTCAGCACATAATTTTGGAAGTTGTAAAATATACTACATGGCTAGGTTTCTTTGAGGGAGTATTAAAAACATTTGCATCTTGTCTTTATAGTATGCAAATAAGGAGTTATAGTGGGGATGAATTTGTCCAGTAATGTTTTTAAAAAACTGCAATGAAACTTCACACTGGAGTTTTAAAAATATAAACACTATAAATGTTAGGAAGTGTTTAGTTTTGGCTGTGCATCCACTGTTTGACTAGCCACCTAAAGAAATGGGATTATGTGAATTAGTAGAGAGAATTTAGGAAGACACATAAATATGCTTATTGTTGACTACATCTATTTTATGATCTATTGAGATGTAAGGAACTTGAAATCGGCTACATATTTTTAAAATAAACAACAAGCCAATAGTAATAGCACATGATCCTGCAAATCCTTAGTCATATGACAACAGTGGTTCTATTCATGTGAGTAAACGCTTTGTAGCATCACAGTCTTAGTTAGCTGTTACATTTTAAAATGGCATCTAAAAACACAGTTTTTTAATTTTAGTTTCAGATTATACTAACATTCATTACAAAACCACAGTTGTAAGTTACATTTCCAAAGACAAAACTGCATCACATAAAATTAATATTTGTACACCCATACTCCATTTCTAAATTGAACTGTAAACATAAATACTTTGCTCTCATGTGGCCCTACATCTTTCTTTATACCTCCATTGCTCTGCCTGTCTACGTAAGATTGCTTTTAGTTCAGCCTCTACATAAACATGACTGTTGATGTGTGTTTATCTGAAGATTAAAAAAACAAAGAGAGAAATAAACTTCCTGAAGTTTAATAGCAGAACTTTCAAAAGACTTCATTGGCCTAGAGAACTGATCATCACATACATATCTTTTAATGATGTTTTACTATGATTATTCAAATACAGTGGCATGCTAATCAAGTAGGTTGACCTCTGTGTGGCCAATAAAACATTAGATTGTTTTATTTCATTTGTAACATGTAAATTATATGTAGAAAATTTCTCAAAGTGAATACATTTTGGCAGGTTCTCTATTATTTTCTAAAGTTCCCAGACTCATGGCCACAAACTGCAAACACTGCCAGAGGAATTGCTGACTATTGGGCTTAGCCTCACTGAACTACCATGGGTTTACTTGTACCTTTTGGCAAATGTAGTTCTTTGATTAAAGCATTAACTACCTTCAGGAATTCAAGAGAAATAAAAGGTTACTTCTCATTCAGTCATCACCTTCAAATTTTAGTGTAACTCTGCCCTTTCCTATTTATCTGAGTTTGCCTCATTTTGTATCACCCTTCACCCCTTCTACTCAGCCCAGGTTCTCACCCTTTACCAGTCATTTCTTAGCTTCTCACATAAACACCTCCGTGCTTTCTTCCATGCTGCGCAATGCATGATTATGACCTTCTTGAATGCATTCACAAAGCGTCTGCCCTCTACAGTTTACGCCTGTATGAAAGGCCCACATCCTCTGGAGGAGCTAATCTAGTTGACTTGTATATTATGACATTAATAAAAGAGAGAAAGTTATGTTGGTTTCCATTTCCCTATACCCTCTATCTTCTGGTCTATCTGTCCTTTCATTGCAAGCTCATTGGGGAAGCAGCCATTCCTTCTTATATGTCTGAAAAGCACCCACCACCTGGGTTACCATAAGCAAATATTTAATAATAAAATAATAATAGTTCTGCAGCTTTAAGACACAGAATTAATTAAAATTGATGAGATTTTTAGATGAGTTTTATATTCCAGGTCAGATAACTATCTCTTCTTCTTTATGTGATGATCCCTATCTGTATTTCACTGTGGGTGGGTTCACATGCGCTCCATGCACCAGAGATTCTTAAGATTTTTGCTAGCAGTATCGGTTGCCTGAGAGCCCAAGATCCCAGGAGTCAAGAACTGGGATTCCTGCACAAGTGCCTTCCTAGTGAGCGATGACCACCTAAAGGGCTTCTAATGCCTTGTAGAAGCTTCTATTCCCTCGAAGAGCAGCATTTGCCAATACTTTCCCAGCCAAACCCATCAAACGTATGAGTACAGGGTTAGAAGATTCCTTATAGATCAAGCAGTGGGGCCCCACTCTGACCCAGGCTAGGTAAGCCTCCATGTGCAGTGTGCAGCAGCATCGAGAAGTGTTCCTCCAAGCATGATGACCTCCAGTGCTGGGGCTGACAGGAGTAGAGCTAAAGACTCCTCCATTCAGGGACATGAGGAAGGTAGGAAACACTCTCGGAAGAAGGGAGAGAAATCCCTTTCCAGGTCCATTTAAAAGACGAACACTTCCCCAACACCATCGAAATTGTCTGAGACTCCATGCCTCAGTACAGGAGGGTCAGGAGCTCATAAGGGGCTTGGTACTGATCTCCTGGCTCCAAAGAGAAAAAGTACTCTGAGACTAGCACCTTGTGCAGGAGCATGACCATCCACAGCATCAGCAAAAAAGAAGCAATCTACAGTTGAGGATTTGCCCTTTGAAGGAAACAATCTCTGTTAAGTGAGAGAACAGATGACTTATTACACTTGTTGAAGGTCTCACAGGCAACCTTCCATTCACTGGGGATCTATACTCCAGTGCCAAAGAGGAAATACCACAGGCCACAACTTTACAGTGAGCAGAATCTCAACTCTTTTTTTCCATCAGAAGGGATATGAACCATCACGGAAGAGGGTGCAGCAGAACAAAAAAGCACAGTGGGACCTTTGAGAGCTGTGAATCACTCCAGTTATTGCATCCATCTACCCAAGACCCAAATTGGTGGCTTTCTAGCTCATCTCTCCCCATTCTCTCAAGTCTGGCAGATGAAACACAAATGGGTTCTCAACATCATTCATACCAGCTACATCTTCTCCCCTCATCCTCCAAAACCCCCTTCCTCATCCATCTTCAGGGACCACTTTCATGAGAGAATGTTCATTCAAGAGGTATACTTCCTCCTTCATCAAGAAGCCATAGAGTTGGTACCTCCTCAACACCAGGGAAAGGGTTTTTATTCTAAATATTTATTTATCTCCAAAAGGAAGAGCGAATGGAGACCCATCTTAGACTCAGAAAGTTCAGTGTATCCACAAATTGAGTTTCAGAATGGCTCACCCCAGTATCCTTCATTGAACAATGGCAACTGCTTCACAGCTGTCAATGTGACAGTTGCTTACTTCCACATAGACATCCAGCCTTCACACAGAAGATTCCTGAGGTTCACTGTAGGTCTGAACCACTGTCAACAGAGAATGCTACCTTTTGGCCTTGCCACAGTGCCCAGGGTACTTACAAAGGTGCTATCAGTTGTGGCAGCTCACTTCCGTTACCAAGGATCATCAGCATACCTTCCTCAGGGCAGATTCCAATCTACAAAGGACCTTGTCAGTCAAAACAGTTGAGCTCCCAGATGTGAGTCTGCTCATGTCTCGTCCTTCTAGGTCATATTGCTATTTCTCAAGCTAAATGCAACTGAAAATATGGTGATGGCTGCTGATGACACTTGGTGATCCAGGAATATACCTGTTTTATGAACTTCCTTGATGAAGAAAGGAGTACTGGTACTCTCTCCCAGTGATTCATACTGCTTTACTACCATCATCTCCATCTTGTGTATTAAGGTTCAACAGACTTGCTCTTGTCGAATACACAGTCTCCCCCAGGCATTGAGAAATCAAAGAGAACATATATAGCTACAGCTAGAGAGAGAGAGAGAGAGAGAGCACATGCAGGGTTAAGATAACAAGTCTAATTCACAGTTGCTTGAACCTCTTCCACCACATCCAGAATCTTGGTGAGCAAAACAGACTGAAACATCACTGATAATATAATGTATTTGTCTCCTATCAGCATAGATCCACTACCAGACCGGTAGCCAATCCGATCAGAATACAATTTATCTTATCCATGAACAAAATTGAAAAATGTTTGGTGTTACGCCTTTGTTCTGTTTCATAGTGTGTATCACTAAGGTTTCTTTGTAGCAGAAACTGATGGATTAAAAATGATTATTTTGGAAGTCTACAGAGTCATAACATTTTATATGAGTAAATAATTTAGTCAAGCAATAATCATTATTTAAAAAATGTTTCCAGATTATAACCATGTATCTTGCATGCTGGCCTGACAGCCATGATTCATGATCTCTTAAAAATGCTGATGTTAGACTAATGCCGTGCTCTCTGATGTGAACTACCTAAAAGGTTGATCTACCATCTTCAGTTAGAGCAGAATATGACAGCTCAGTTGTCATAGTGGTGGGGGTGAACAGAGGGGTCTGTCTAGCTGTTACTGCATTCACTTCATGAGCTGCCTGTGTAGGCACATATTGAATTTAAAGTTTTGATTTTAACTCTTAAGGCCCTTAACAGAGTGTGTCCCTGATTCTTTACTGAGCTAACAACTTTCTGCACTCCATTATATCCTCTGAGTTCTGGCAAATCAGGAAGTTTGTAGCCTGGCACATCCAAGGGCAGAAAGTGTGAGGATTTGCAGGGCTAGAACCTTGGTTGGTGAGTTCCTTAGTGACTGCCACATCCACATTTCCACCCAACAGCCCTGGTAGAGCTACAGTTGACAGGCTAAGAGCCTTGTGAGGCCAACCACCACTAGCTGCCCTACTCACAGAGGCCCTCATTGGTAGAACTTACTGCATTCCCTCCTGGTTGTCCCAGACATGGTAAGACCTAGGGGAAACACCTAGAGGCAGTCTGTACAATGAGACACATCCCTGAACCTGCTGCTGAGACAGACCCTGCCTGATTCATTTGTCCTTGCCTGGTTCCTGGTTCCTCTCCTTGTTCCTGGTTCCCAAGTCCTCACCTTGCTCCTGCCTTGGACCCATCTTTGCTTCTGCCTTCCCTAACTCTAGGCAACCTGGTTCTGACCCTCTACTCCAATTCCTGGCTCAGACTCTGATTTGACCCTCAGCTCTGGCATCCAGCTTCCAGTTCTGGTCCTGAGCCTCAGTTCTGTTTCCTGGCCCCTGATTCCTGCTCCAACCACTAGGCCTGAATCCTGCTCCAACCACAGCACCTGGCCACCCATGCCCCGGTTCCTGACACGAAGGGATATTGTCCATCTGTTTTATTTCTATAGCCCCAGAGTTATGGGATGCCTTTTCTTTTGGTGTGAGATGAAGTTTAGTCTCTGTGTTAAGCGTAATTAAACCTTTTTTTATTTTAATAAAAAGGCTTTTAGCACAGCAGATTGGTTTTATTTATAATTTTAATCTGATTTTAATTATTGTATGTTTTTAGTTTTTTAATCTGGATTTGCTTTTATTTGTTTTTGTTTGTTTTTGGAAACACCTAGGATATTTTGTTGATAGGTGGTGGTATACATTTAAGCAATTTATTTTTATCCTTTTATTTTAAAAAATCCATCATTCCTTGACTCTAGTGAATAAACTTAATTTATTCTACAATTCTTTTAATCAGCCTCTGATATAGTAGTTACCTAAGACAATGACAGCTTTCTCTAAGAAAAAAACCTTTTTTTTTACATTAATATATATTATCCAAGTCATAAAATCATAGAAATTAGCTGTTGAAAGTGAATAAGTCATCTAGTCTGCCCCAAGGTGGCAATGCAAAATTGAATGTTACTTGTTTGTTTAACATTTTCCAAGATAATGTCCATTCTTTTAGGCAAAGGTAGACCGAAAGAAATACAATGAATGCCTGTTGGTAGCTAAAGTTGCATAGTTACCTATTAACATCTTCCTATGCTAATCTGCCTTCTAGACAGAAAACATGTTATTACCTCTCTAGGAAGTTCTATAGTTAATGAGTGGTATTCTGGGTAGAAAAAGATGCATGTCTAGGAAGGAGTCAGCCTATTGATGAGAGACTGCCTTTGAGGGAATCTTAAACACTTATCTTTGAAGTACCTCCATATGCTGATCTACCTTCCAGGCAGAGAAAACAGTTATCTGCTGCAGCTTTGGTCAAATACTTGCTTTCCAAGCCAGCTTGGAAAGCAAGTATTTGACCAAAAGCTGCAGCAGATAACATTGTTTGGAAACCTAAGATCTACCATATAGGTAGATTTCCTATTATGAATTCAAGATTGTATCAGTGAAAAGGAATATTCGTGCTTGACACTTTTTTAAAAATTATTGCTATATCAGATTGTTTAAATGCCAAATGATTTAGCTGGTGTTCATTGTAAAACCATTAGTCCTATTAAGAAATTAATTTAAAGGCTCACAAGGTCTGTTCCCACTTTGGCAGAGGGTGATTGAGAAAGTGGTCACAGAGCAACCCCAGAGGCACTTGAACCATCATAATGTTCCTATGTTTAAATGAACAACATGGTCTTGTTTCTTTAACCCTCAGTCTTCCTTTCCCCATTCTCTCCGTGCATGTTTATTGTAAATATTAATTGCATCATGTCTAAGGGCTTGTTTACAAATAGATGTTACACCAGTTTAAGTTAAACTTGTTTTTTAAAGCAAGTTAGTTAAACCAATTTCAATCCCTGATTTAGTAGTTCAGTTTAAAAGTGGCTTATTTCAGTTGCTTAAATCTGTTCCTAATCAATTTAAGCTAAATCAATATAAGCCAGATTTATATTAGTTTAAGAATCTCCACATAGCTTTCTGCACTGGTTTAACCAAATCAATTTTTAAATCAAACATTTAGTTAACTGGTGTAACTTTGCATGTAGATAAGTCTTAATAAGTCTTTCAGGAAGGAGTCGTGTCTTTCTGTCTGTTCTGTAAAGTGCCCAGCATGCTTTTGCATACTGCAGAATAATAAAAATGGGTGGAATGTGGGAATTTTTATGCGTTCCATTTGGTCCAAGCCCTGGGTATAGTACAGAGAAGATGTTAGTATGTGTCATGGAATATTTTCTTTAGGTAATGGATGAGACACAGCTCTCCTTGCTCTTTATATGGGATCTAGCAGTTGCTTTTGATAGTTACTGAGCTCAATATGTGGATTAGCTGGGGTGGATGGAATTACTGTAGAATGGTTCTTTTTTTTTATTCCTTTTGAACCCTTGTCTGTCTTTGGTTGGGGTGGGGCTTCCAGTCATGGCCCAGGTAGCATAATTATCTTTCTTAAAGCGCAAAACAAAACACAGCGAAACTTTTTAAAATGCTGAAATGTAAAAGGGGATTGTTCCATGGATTATGGGCTTGGTCCTGCACTGCTGAAATGAAGAAGGATCATCCCAATGCTTAGGGGCATTAGCTAGGGCCTCAGGCTGCCTGGGTGCAGTTCCCTGCTCAGCCACAGACGCCCTGTGTAACGTGGAGCAACTCAGTGAAGTCTCTTTGCCCTAGTTCTCCATCTGTAAAATGTGGAAATAATAGCACCTCCCTACCTCATGGGGCTGTTGTGAAGATAAATACATTCAAGACTGTGAGGTGCTCAGATACTACAGCAGTGGGGCCATGTAAGTACCAGAGACAGATAAACAATAGATCAAGTGGCCAATCTCCAGGGCTATCAGTCTGCTACCTCTCAAATTCACTTAATTTTTTTTTTCCAGCTAGGAATGCAAAGTGCAGTGTCTAGATTTCAATTTTAATTTATTCCACTGGATACTAAAAATAAAGCCCAGCTGAACATATAAGCCTAGAGCTTAAAAAGTTATCGTCAAATTATGTTTGGTGCAATGCGGGAATGACCCTAATAACATGTTTGAAATACTGTTTGATAATTTGACACTTCTGGGAGTGGCAGTCACGAAGCCACAAAAATATAACCCAGAATGCTGAGTGTGGTGTTTAAAATGGAAAACTACTTTTAATAAATATAATGCACATAAACTGAATCAGTGAGTGTAATATTCGGAAGTGAACTGAGCTGCACAGTGATTTGGCTAAAAACAGTGGGCGGCAGTGGGTGTGACTGCCACGATTCAGTGACAATGGGACTTCTCTCCCATGGCTAACTAAAGGTAGAGACACGTTCACACTTAAGCTCCAAGTATTTGGAGAAAAATGAAAACCTTGCAGAACAGTGTCATTCTCCAGGTGGATGTCAGCCTGTATTATTTTTCAACAGCCCTCTTGTGAAGTATTAATGTAGCCTCCAGCTACAAAGTAAATGCAGTATGGGAGGCAGGTAAAGGCAGGCCAGCATTAAGGGTTAGTCAGTTACTCTGTCATTCTGTGAAGTAGCCCAAAATAACTCAATCTTAAGGTAATGACAGTTCTTTGGCATGCATGATGACTGCTCAGGGTCAAGTTAATGAAAGAGAGCCTGTTCTGTAATACCTATTGCTCGCTTAACAAAACAAAAACAAAAAACAAACTTTAACGCTGACAGCTAAGTCAAATAGCACAAAATGCTACATTTTGCATTTAAACACAGAAAATCAATATAGTGATGATATCATGTGCTTTTGCATTCTGTTTATAGATATGTTTTCTCTTGCAGAGATGATAATTCCTGTTTAATTTATAAAAGTCTTATCTTTAAAAATAAAATAAATAAAACAAAGTGATAACACAAGCCTTTATTTTAAAGGAAAACACATATATGGGCCATAACTTGTTTTTTGCACAAATGGTTCCTTGGCTGTCAATGGGAGAGCTATATGCTGAATGAAGTTAGTAGAATATGGGCTATTTATGTATGTATTTTGATTATCTACAGTCTTTGAAAATGGGGTATTTCCATTGTAAACAATCGTTGACAGTAATTTTTTTTTCACTCTAGAAGCGGAAAGCTAAATAACCATTTAGAAGCTGCTATACATGAGGCCATGAGTGAGCTGGACAAAATGTCTGGGAATGTAAGTCTCTTTGCTGTCTAGTTGTATAGTTTTTATTGTGTGGGGTTTTTTTTTTCATTTTTGTGGCGTTTTCAAGCAGTCACTCTTTTTGTAATTATTATGATTTAACAACTTAAAAGTTGAAAAAGATTTATAATTTCAGTTAGATTGTAACTACTCTGCATTATTGCTCTCCACCCAGAATAACTATTGTACATATCTTTCATGTGTGAGGCCTACCAATATTTTGAACAGAGCCTAATCTCCCACTAATATGCCTGGAGTTTTGCCCTCAGTAAGGAGTACAAGAATTAGACCCAATTGTTTTCCAAGTTTGTATATCAAGATGTTGAAAGAATATTAAAAAAATCTTTTGACTGTAACACTCCATTGAATAATCTAACATGAAATGAAAAATATTATAGGAAGTAAATTAAGATGAAGATCAGAACCTGACTGTGGTTGTTTTATTTTTTGTTTCCACTTTTATTTTGTGGCATACGGACAAAATAAATCTCTGATAATGTAATACACTTTTAAAATATATTTGGAGATTTTTTTTGTACTCTTATTGTAACAGAAATCCATGCAGATGATTAAAAATTAAGTGCAATACATTAAAATACTCAAACTTCTAATTAATATTTTATTAAGTATTAATGGTTTAGCTTTTAAAATAAAATTGAATTTTTTCCTGATATTATAAACCTCAACCCTGAAAAGACTTATGCACATGCTTAACTTTACACAATCAATAAGGCTTAAATGGATCTATTTATGGTGCATAAAATTAAGTATATGCAGAAAGCTTTGCAGGATTGGCACCTTAGACTTGGTTTTAGTACCATCTGGAAATAATATTAGTGATACTATCTGTATCTCTTGCTGTCTGCTTTGAATTGTTGATAAAACTGAACATTTTGATTATTAGATTTACTAATACAGAATTCTGGGTTTTCATCTAAATCAATGGCAGTTTTGTAACTGACTGCAGGGGAGGTAAGATCTAATCATAGGTCTCTATAAGACCATCTATCCTACAAATATAACCAAACCAGGTGATCTGGTTATGATACAGTTGGCCTTTAACCCTGTTACATCACAGTTAAAAATGTTTGCCTGGACAGTTTCTATTGTATCTATGTCATTTCATCCAGTTATGCAACCCAGTTGCAACAGATACATGCTACAACTCTTAACTATGATGCAAACTGGGTCAGGGAGAAACTGTGCTGTAATCAGGTTCCCTGACCAGGTTGTTTTTGTTGTGTTGACGAGCCTGACGTAACAAATTTTGTATCCTAAAATAATCTCTCATGAGCTGCATGACTGGCTTTGTCACAAAATCCTTAATCAAGATGAGGTTTATTTTCATAAATACTATGATGGTTGGGAATAATAGGGTCAGAAAATCATAGGACACCAAATGTAGTTCTTACAAATTTTGAAATAAGCTTTTTTTAATTATCATTGTTTAGGCAGGACTAGTACATTTAAAATGTAACACATGTACAGTACAATTGACATAGAGCATAACTGATGCTAGCAATAACATCTGTTGAATATATGATAAAATTCTTCAAGACCACTAGAATTTAAGATATATGACCATGACAAGAACAATATGAAAAAATGTCTAAGGATTTGTAATTTTTGATTAACTGTTGTTTGTAACCTACTGATTGCTTTTTTCCAGAATACATAGCCTCACTTCTACCAACAGATGGTGGTGGTATTCCATATAAAACAGCAGTACATTGTTTTGCATTCCATCTCTCGTAGCTGTGTTAGAAATGTTTTTAATAGTTTTATATGATCATGATCTTTCCTCCCAGCTTTGAACTTGGAACTAATAATAGACATTGAATGAAAAATAATTGATTAAAAACATTTTCACATGCTAATTAATCTACTGTTCAACTTGAAATTAATGATGTTGGATGAAAACAGTTTGCTCAAAATAGTTTATCCCTTAAATTCATGTCTCTGGTAGTGCTGTAAGTCTCTCTCAGTTTCCACATTCTATTTTCCCAGTATATCCCCTTCTTTCTTTCTGCAGTTATCCCAGTTTTGTAAACAATTTCCCCTGGAGCTTAACATTATTACCACTTTGTGCTTCAGTTCCTTGTATACTATATAGTGATATGTAAGTGGTATCTTTCTCCTGAGACTTGAGGTATCCACCCTGTAACAGCTATGTTCAACTCCCTTCAGTCCAGAGGTTAATGTTCTTGAGTTTACTTCTAATTCTTCTTTTAATGTGGAAATTAAAAGCTGTATCACCAGGGAAGCATAATAACTTTTCAAACAATACTGTAATTGATTGATCACTAACAGGTTGCTTTATTTAATTTTCTATGCTAACCTTTTCATATACTTATTTTCTAGGTACACCAAATCCCACAGGGAGACAGACAGGTGAAGCCTCCAAAACCGAAGAGGAGGAAGATCTCTAGATAACATTGAATGTCTTTGTTACTGGTCCAGTACTTATCAAATTGAACATGCACATAAATCAGTATATAAGTATTGATATAGATATATCAATATTTATATCAAGGACAGATAGATACCATCAAAGGGTGCTATGAGAAATAGTGGTACAATATTTTTGTTGATCGAGTCAGATAGTTATGCTGGATAAACCAATCAGATTCCTTGAAAGATTACAGTAAAAATGTCAGATGATTACTGAATTTTTTCTATAATACTAAAATTATGATTATAAAAATAGTCCAAATGTTTCTGATAAATTTTCATTGTGTATATAGATAATACAGAATTTCATGGTGATATCTGAAATGTAAATATTGTACAATATTGTCATGTACAAGCGTACCTAATGCACACTTTATCTTTTATTGTACAAAAAAATAGTGTACAAAATTCTTTGGTTTCTATTGAGTACACATACAAGAGACTACCAGTGTAAAGTGATAAATAAAAATACAGCCTAAATGCTTTTATATGATAATGTAAAAGATGCTGTTTTTGTATTTAACAGCAGAGAAAAGGCATGATTATGTAATACCTTAATTATGACATACACTTCACACCACTGAGTGTTCATTTATATTGTCTGTTTGGAATGAACCTTGCCTGGAAGTACTGTACTCCATTTCAGGTCTCTGTAGGAGAGTGCAACCTTGCAGATTCCTAAAGGGATGTGGGATCACAGGTCTAATTAAGAATTCAAAAGCTGCAACAACTGGTTGCATTTTATTTACTTAAGTTTTAAAGTAGAATGCTGTAGATTTTTTATTTAAAAAAAAAAAAAAAAAAAAAAAAAAAAAAGCTTAGATGGAATATTTTAGTCAGCCATTTCTGTAGTTGAAGTTTCATAGCCACCTTCTAAACTAAGCAATTTATACCACCATTGACTTTGAACTCCCCCCAAACCCTATATTTGTTAACCGAGGTTGTTTAACCTGATTAAACATACTGTTTACATATATGAGGGAATGGCCCTATTTTGAAAATATGAGTGTTAATGTTGATTACAATTTGATTTTGCAATGGAATAAAAGGGCATGCTCCACAGCGTTCCTAAAAAATCTAGTATCCCTCTTACAGTATTATTAAACTAGAAGTTAAAGGTGGCTTACAAAACTATTAGCAACAGTAATTTTATCAGTATTATGTAACATATCAGATTTATTTTATTTAAAAAGAATTATTTATACCATTAACAGATTCTTATATATATTAATGTGGCTGAAATGTGCAGGTTAAATCTATTAACCAAATTATTTATGTTATATTAAGTGAATAATGTGAAACATATGTAGAAAGGAAGTAATACACTACAGATATACAAGCCTAAAGCTGTGAGCCATTGTAAAAATAACAGAAAGTTAATAAGTGTAGCACATCATCATTTTTTTCAATTTTTTCACATTGTGGTGATGGTACACCCTCCTTCCCAAAGTAAATTCTCATTTTGCCCTGCCTTGTTCTGAGATGGAGTCCTTAAAATGGACCTCTTCATCTGGGAATCACCACGTCTTTAACCTGGAATTCCTTTTTCCCTGGAGTGGCAAATTCACGTCCTCTAGATAAGACTGTTAGTAATCAGCATCCTCTGAGGCTGATGACATTGCCACTCTACTGATAACCACCAGTTGGCACTTGTACTGCAAGTAACTATTCCTCTCCCCATTGACTTTCCCCAGAACCCAAACTCAATTATCTGTGTGACATGACTGAGATCCATTGGCCCAGAGGATAAAGAGACCTGAGGACATTTCCAAACTCAGCTTTCTTGTGCCACAGCACATAGCACTACCACTGGGCTAACCTACTTTTTCATGTCTCATACAGACAGCTCTTATTTCTTTTTCCCCCCACCCCAACCTGATGGAATGCAATTAGCTACACTAAGCTACAGTGGCCTGGAGGCAGGAACCCTTCCTTCTACTGGGTAGGTTCATTTGTCTTTTGTGTAATGGCAGGACAGACTGCCATGGTCCTACATGCAAACTCATGTGAAGTGATCTTTTGTGTAGTTTAGTTAACACTTTTTTGTTACAAGTTGATGTGTTTGTTATGTTTAAAGAGTTAATGTTGTCCATTTTTCGTATCAGCCTGCTTTTCTGCTGTTTTGTCTACACAATGTTTTTATTCATAAATACACGTGTGTGTGTGTGTGTGTGTGTGTGTGTGTGTGCGCGCGCGCGTTTGTTTATATTTAGTTTGGTTATTTTACCTTTTGCTTTTCTGTCCTAACACTGAGTTTGTATTGACCAACCCTTCCTTTGGCATTTTAACTAATTAGGTTTGTACTTTCTCACCAATGTATACTTTACATTAGTAGACTATGTAAAGTATTTTTGTGCACTTGATTTCATTGGTTAATAATGGCATTGATGTGGGTGCTAGGAGTAGTTTGTTTCAGTCCATACAGATTTTTTTCTCTTTTAGAGTTTTTATGGTTTCATGTAAGCAGTTAATGTAAATATTGTGAGCATTACAGGTCATGCAGTGTTGTAACATTTTAAAAAATGTTGCACCTACTTTACAATTAAAAAAATGGTCACTCATACTTGAATTTTGCCCATAGAGCCATTTCTTTCTCTTTGCATTAAAGCATAATATACTTTTTTGATGGAGGCCCAGACCTTCTTTCTACATCATTATTTTTTGTTTAAAAAAATCTATATTTTTTCTAATAGAAGACTTAAAATGAAAAATTTTAAAAATACTTTTTGCCTAGTTTGTAATTTAAGAGAGTACTCCTATATTTAGAGGGTGACAAAATACTCCATTGTGGAAAGTGGAATAATATTTTAATTGTCATTAATTTGGCACAGTCACGTTATTCTGTGAACTTTAAGTGACTGATGAAAGTGAGTCCACAAGAGGAATTAGTTTTTAATTACTGGTAGCTTAATTATTTAAAATTTGTATTGTCTTTTGAGGATACAAAGTATTCTCATTATTTATTTATTTATTTATTTATTTATTTATGTATTTATTATGCTTTATTTATCAAATGGGTTGTAGAATGTTGAGTCATTCCAAATGAGATAAAAATTAAAGGTATTATTCCTCTTTCTATCATGGTGCATTTTTAAACACCATTTAAGAAAAAATATTTTCATTCATTTCAATGGACTTCCTTCGTATTCCTGCTTCCGACAAAAAAGTTATTGCTGGAGTCCACTATGAAAATAGCTTCCCCATAGCCCAACAAACACATACATTTGGGATGTCCCAGGTCTGTTATATTCAGTCTAAGATTTAAAGTGCTGCTCTTTTTAAAAAAAAAAATTTGAATGTTAAGTTATTTACTAAGTCAGTATTACAGAAGGTTTAGAAGTAATGCGCTATCATCTGAGTCCCGGAGTTTGAGGAAATAGAGGGCTCGTGATGGACTGAATTACCTTAGAAATACTACCTTTCTTAGTTACAGTTTGTATTTTGCTATGTAGGGTTGTAATGTGAGAATTCCAGCAGAGCACTAGCATAAAAATGCTTTTCTATTTTAAAAAAAAAATCAATTCTAGTCTTACTAAGAATTAGAAAAAAATTTAATATCAGTTTTGTAATTTTTGATAAAGTTGTCAATATGATTAAATCACCAAAAAAAATTACTGTGATGTTCTCTTCGGGGCAGGGACCATGTCTTCCTTTATGTTTATAAAATTCCTAGCACAGTGGGACCCTGATCTTGAATGGGGTCACTGGCTGCTACCATAGTATTAAATATTAGATAATAATGTTACAGTCAAGTAAAATACACAAAACCAAGATAATTCACAAATGAGAGTGAAAATCAGATTCCTTATCCTTAGTTTATCTGTTGTACCCAACTATTACCACAAAGATGTAATATCATCCAGGTAAGTTTAGAAAATAGGTGCCTGATCAGCTGTTGATTCTTTTACCCACAAAAACCAGGATATTCTGTCTTAAGTCAAAACATAACTGCAGCTTTAACAGAGTTTTTGGTTATTTCCCTTTGCTGTGTTTTTAACAGTACTAACTGAAATCTTTAATTCACATTTCAAAATTCCCTCAGTAAGTATCTTTAACCAATAGGCATTAGCATCTGATGATGTGTACTGGTAAAATATAAAACATATATAATAGACACAGTGTCAGATTCAGTGCAAACACAGTTCAACTCAATGGTGTTATTTACACAATGTGTCAAAAACAGTATGAGGAGTTCTCCACAAAGATCTCGTAATGGAATTGGTCACTGATCATCCAGGGTTTACCTACACATATCACACAAGCCATGGGGGCCCCTCTGCCAATCCTAGCAAATTTCTAGCTCTCTGTGGGAAGCAGCTTCCTCAACTGCTAGATCTGGGCGCCCCACCCCTCCCAGTCCCTGCCAGCATAGTTCCTATGGAACTGTACTACCAATGTTTCCCCTGGCCTTAGGGGCAAGGTTTGTCTGTGGAAAAGATAATGGAGCTCTGGCTAAAAAAAATGTTTGACAGCCCTCAGCTATAGAGGCTAGCTCCTTTGTTACTTACCTGGTATATATCCATCAGTCCTGTATTGTAAATTTGGGTTTATTCAAAGGAGATTATGAGAACTTTGCCCCTAAAGGACATCACCCTAATAAACCTTGGCCAGTTAGAGGTGCAACAGAAGTTCTGCCTTTGTGGTTTAAAGGCAAAGAGCCTGATTCTCAATGACCTGCACTTTGGGCAGTCATTTACACTAGTGTGCAAGGTAGTGTAAACCACTACCCAGTCAGAATGGGAGGACATTGCCCTTGCATTCCACTGGTGTAATTGAGTATACAAGAGGCAAGGCAATGGAGAATCAGGCCCAGATTCTTTGCTTCTCTCTCTCTTCACCAGGCTTTACTTTATTAGTTCATTTTGAGCAATGAGAACAACAACAAAAAATGGAAATGTTTGTGGTTTGTTTTTTTTTTCCCCCTGAGAGCACAGCCTTGAGAGGTTTTTCTCGTTTCAGGTCTAATTGCTCTGAACTCAGTGCTTGCCTACACATTGAAGTTATTCTGGATAACGTAGGAAGTGAATTTAAAGTGGAATAATTATTCTGGAATAATTCCAGGTATGGACATTCGTATTTGGAGAGGGCCTTTTTCCATTTTAGCTTAATCCACTTTGAAAAAGGCACTATTATTCCACACATGGAGTTATTAGAATATCTATTCCAGAATAACTCCGTGTGTAGGCAAACCTTAGAAAGACGGGCTAATGGCCATTCATCAGAATAGATCATCAGTAGATAAAGAAGAGCGCACACGCGCGCACACACACACATTTTGTATTAGCTGATACTTTACAACCTACCAGTAGAAATCCATACCAAAGGATGTTGGAACTGAATTCAGAGTCTGGGTCCAGATTTGAATAGCACTTATAAGACTTGTAGTAACAAATACAAAGGTCTCCATTCCAACCATTTATATAGGTCAAGACCTGTCAATGAGAGACAGGGTTATTGGATGATGAAAAAAATTTCAGGTAAGTCCTAGTGGTGTAGATTATTTCAGTGAGGAGATAAAATTACAATTATGTATTTATTTATAAACTGTTTTATCTAGAACCAGTGGTGTCCATAGTACTGTGCAGACAGGTAAGAATTCAATGTTCCTGTCCTGAGGAAAGTGTTGGGTCAACAAAATTAGAAATGGCAACAGAACTGGCAGCAGAACTTGGTGGTGCGACAGCAGAGAGAACACAAAAACATGGGAGAAAGGAAAGCTACTTTTGGCAAAACATAATATGATGATAACCTATTATTCAGTGGGTTTCTGTTTCACATTTACCTGAGGATCTGGGAGGTAGTTTTAATCTGCCTGAGAAAGGGAAGCTCACTGCACCAAAGCTGAGATGAGTGATAGAAAGCTGGTCAAAAGAAAGATTTGTGATGACCCTGTGCAAGGAACTGGGTTTAGAGAGGGCATATTATGTTACCCCTGCCAATTCTAGAAGTTTGCATGCATGCAGTATCTATCAAGCTCTAAACCAATTTGTATTTCTAAAGCAGAAGCATTAATTAATTCCTGTTGGTATAAGGAAAAGAATTTATGGTTCTTCTAGTAGTATCCATGTGGGTGCTCCATTGTAGGTGTAAATGTGCCTCTAATCAGAGATTTTAGGTAGCAGAGTCTGTTTGGCCCGCACATGTGCCTTCCCTCCCTTATGGACTGCCCTGAGACTATCTATTGCTGTGAAGGCAAACCACCCTCATTTCCTTCCCAACCACCCTTGGCTTGGGAACATAGAGAGTAGCAGTCCAGCTTGCTTACCTCTTTTCATATTGATAGTGTTTAGTTTATAGTTTTAAGTTTATAGTTTTTCTTAGAATTTTCATTGCTTTTGTAGTGCCTATAGAGCTTCTGGGTTTTTTTTTTTTTCAATTCTTTAAAATAAAAAAAAATCTTTCGACTCGTTTTCCCACTTTTTGTTGTGAGATCTTCCCTGTAGGGGCATGCCCAGTTCCCTCGGCTTCAAAAGGTGCTTTTTGTGCTGGGAGGCAATCCCTGTGATGGAAGTACACTCGTATTGCATCTGATGCCTAGGAGAGGCACATATTTCACAGAAGTGCACCTTCTGCCAACAGCTGAAGGCTAGATCCTGAAAGAACCAGAAACAAGAATTGAAACTATTCCTCATGGAGAGTGCTCTTAAACCAGCATCTGACCCCAGTTCCAAATCCTCTCCAGGACCAAGATTGTCCTCAGAGCCTTCAACTTCTAGAGAGGGAGAATTGCAGAAAAGTTGGCTGATTCCCCTCTCAAAACTTCTAGAAAAAGGGCTGCAAGCCCTGAAACCGAGCTCTTGATCAGCCAGAGGGGATCCCCTGTGCATTTGGTCACCTCAGAACCAGTGGCACCAATGGCTCTAAAGCACACCACCCAGAGCTCTGCAGTAAGACCCCATAGGGCACAGGCTCAGGAGTGATGGCACCACCTGCCAAAGATAAGAATAGAAACCGTACCATCGCTACGAAATTGGCACTGACAAAAAGATCCTCAGCACCGGGTGCTTCAAAGCAGCCCCCATTGGAATGTATCTTCCGTAAAAAGCCCTCAGTACCGACAGTCCCTGGCGGCAACTACCGCAACATCGGTACCACAGGCGTTCCACTTCTCTGGGGATCCTACAGTTGTGGAGGAACCAGATTTCCCAGTACTTGGTACTGGGGCTCCAGTACCAAGCATGTCTCAATCCCCAAAACCACCATCAGCACCGGGACATTTGCCTCCAGCACCCCTATCAACCCACCTTACACCAGGAGGACTCAGATAATGACCAACATGACAACTTACCGCTGGTCTCACATCACAACACTCCGTTAAAGCATCTGGGATGCTCCAATCCCCAATCTTCCTGGTATGGTCACCCTTGGCGACTGGGATCTGTGGGTAGGCTATCTAGTATCTCCCTCAGGGAGCCCACCAGATGATCCCCATAGCCTCTTTATCCAGAGCCCCAGGAAGAAACTTTCTAGGAGTAGGAGGCCAATTGTAGGTGGAAACTACTCCACCGACGAACACCTTCTCTTCCTCATTTGATAAGGTGGTGATGCCCCCTCCTCCATCGTTAACTGATGATTTCATGATCTTACTAACAGGGTGTCTGAGGCTCTGCATATTCTCCTTGACGAAGTGAAAGACTAACACCACAAATTGTTGAACATAGTACATACCTCTTCGTCTTTGAGAATTGGCACTCGCACTCAACAAGGCACTATTCGACCCTGCCAAAATCATCTGGCAGACACCTATTGCACCAGCATTCAAGATGGCAAATAATGAGTATTATGTGCTCCACAAGGAGGCAGATTTTCTTTTCACGCGCCCTCAGCCCAACTCTCTCATGGAAGCTGTTAACACGTGAGGAAAGCAACATCACACCAAATCCACCCCCCTATGATAGAGACTGGAAGTGGCTCAACCTGTTTGGGAGGAAAGCATATTCATTGGCGATTTTAAAATTCAGAGTTTCAAACCAACAAGCTCTAATTGTCAAATATGACTACGTGAACTATGGAAAACTCAGCGCCTTTATTAACCACTTGCGAGAAGCACAAAAGGAACAATTTCAAGCCATGATCCAACAGGGCCACTTGGTAGCGAGAACAGTGCTACAGACTGCACTGGGTGTGGTTTTCACAGTGGCCCATTCAATCTCAATGGCAGTGGTAATGAGACGGGCATCCTGGTTACACTTCTCAGGGTTGCCGAAATAAGTGCAGATGATGGCTGAGGACCTCCCATTCAACAGACCCAAACACTTCGCTGACAAAACAGGTGCATCACTCCACACCTTAAAGGACTCTGTAGCCACACTGTGTTCACTAGCAATCTATACACTGGGACAGAAGAGGAAAATCAGTTCACAACCACCTCACAGATTCTGTCCACCTCAGTTCCCCTCCATCACAATGGTATTATGAGCCACATTCTCTCAACCCTCGTCCTCCAAACGCCAGTTTTGATGCGTTGATCAAGGCCCCAAGTGCTCCTTGCAACAACAACAGCTACTACATAGACCTTCCACATCCCTTTGGAAGTCTTCCTCAGGAGTTGGGAGAACATCACTTCTGACAAATGGGTCTTGGAGATTATTTCAAAGGGTTATTCCATCCATTTCACATCCCTCCCTCACCCACTCTCCCCATCCCTCTTCAGGGACCCTTCTCACAAGAGACTATTACACCAGGAAATAGATCACCTGTTATGCCCAGTCCCTACTAACCTTAGAGGCAAAGTTTTTTATTCCTGATACTTCCTGATCCCCAAGAGAAAGGGAGTTTAGAGATCCATATTAGATCTAAGAGCACTAAATAGATATGTGAAGGCACAAAAGTTCAAGATGGTCACGCTAGCAGCCATTATTCCATGACTGGACCAAAGAGATTGGTTCTCGGCCCTTGACTTATAAAATACCTACTTCCACATCTCAATCCAGCTGTCTAACAGAAATTCCTCCAATTTATCTTTCAGCAGGACCATTATCAGTACAGAGTGCACCCATTCAGCCTCCCATCCATACCCAGGGTGTTCTCCAAGGTCCTCTCCATCATATGAACATTAGGTATTGTCATCTAGCCATACCTGGACGATTGCCTTCTTGAGGCTCGTTCCTTCAAAGATGCCCTGTGGCCACCAGAGGATTATGTATATATTTGCGCAACTAGGGCTCCAGCGCAATATCCAGAAATCTACCTTGACCCCAGTACAACATCTAGAGTTTTTTGGGGACGAACTCGACGGAGTACAAGAGAGAATGTTCCTCCCGCTGCACAGATTCAGCGCCCTGACGAGTCTTATAGAGACTGTCCAGGCCAGCCCACAAACTCCAGCCAGGAATTGCCTCCAACTTCTCGGGCACATGGCGGGATGCACATTTGTCCACAGTCCCAATTGTACATGAGATGTTTTACAAATATGGCTCAGATCTGTTTACTCTCCAAACAAGGACAGGCTAACCAAGCCGCTGTTGATGCCCTCCAGGGTCAAACACTTCCTGGTCTGGTGGAAAGAACCAGCCAACATGCATGCAGACATTCCATTCATACAACCCCCATCAACACAGATTCTAACAGCAGATGCCTCTTTGATAGGCTGGGTCGCCAACCTAAATGACAGCAAAGTGGCAAGTGGTCTCCCACAAAGTTCTCGATATCAATCTTTTGGAACTGGGAGCTGTCAGAAATGCCTGTGCACATTTTCTCCAACTAATCAGGGATATTCACATGAAAGTCATGACAGACGACAACATGTGCATGTTTTACATAAATCACCAAGGGGGCACTAGATCACCTTCCATTTGCATGGAAGCACTGACACTTTGGAATTGGCGCATCTGCCACAATGTGCTCATTTCAGCCACTTGCCTACCAGGGGTACAAAATGTGACAGCTGACAGTCTCAGATGGAATTTCTCATACAATCATGAATGGGTAATGAACCCAGCAGCGCATCATGGTATATGGGGAACCCCGACAATAGATCTGTTTGCTACTTATTGGAACAAGAAATGTCTCCATTACTGCTCCAGGATCAGACTAGGAAAACAGTCTCTAAGGGACGCTCATCTTTCCATGGGGCAGGGAACTGCTATATGTCTTTCCTCCATTCCTTCTGATATCGAGAGTCCTATTAAAGTTACAGTGAGAGAGAGAGAGAGAGTGAAAGTCATACTGATTGCCCCCTCCTAGCCGAGGCAAGTGTGGTACCTATACCTTGCACAGCTGGCAGTAGATCCTCCGATTCCTCTTTGGCCATTCCCCACTTACTCTCCCAAAATGATGGATGGATCCTTCATCGTAATTTACAGCTCCTCTGGCTCCAGGCTTGGCTCCTGCATGGTTCCAATAATTAGAAAGTGAATACTCTGAAGAGGTGAAAGAGATCCTACTGCACAGTAGGAAATCTATGACTTGTCACACATACCTGCAAAAGTGTAAATGCTTCCAAAGTTGGTGCAATTCCAAACAAATGGCTCCCACATCTTCCTCCCTCCCTTTGATCCCAGATTACATTCTAGACCTGAAGAGGTCAGGTCAGGTCTCTCTCTTAGCTCACTTAATGTGCATCTAGCGGCCATAACAAAAAAAAAATAGATAAATTCATAGCGGGGATAGGTCCATCAATGGCTATTAGCCAGGATGGGCAGGGATGCTGTCCCTAGCGTCTGTTTACCAGAAGCTGGGAATGGGCCACAGGGGATGGATCACTTGATGATTCCCTGTTCTGTTCATTCCCTCTGAAGCACCTGGCATTGGCCATTGTCGGAAGACAGGATACTGGGCTAGATGGACCTTTGATCTGACCCAGTATGGCTGTTCTCATGTTCTTACAAAAGCCTTCCACCATCAGGTGGACAGATATTCAGTATCCACCCATCCAACGACAAAGGTTCCTCAAGAGCATGGGAAACCTCTTCCTGCACATCAGACCACCCACTCCAACGTGTGAAATCAATTTGGTGCTGAAAACCTGAACTAGACCAGCCTTTTGAACCTATGGCCACTTGCTCCCTCTTACACCTGTCCATGAAGACAGCATTTCTAGTGGCTACTACCTCAGCAGGACAAATAGGTGAAATAGCACTGCAGATGGTACATCCACCGTTCACGGTCTTTATTTTTAAAGACAAAGCCACATCCCAAGTTCCTCCCCAAGGTAACCTCATCCTTCCATATGAGCCAACTAATTAACCACCCCACCTTTTTTCCAAAACCACATCATGACAACAGGGAGGCAATACTTCATATGCTGTATATTAGGAGACCCCTAGCATTTTATTTGGACAAGACTAAGGACATTAGAAAGTCTCCTAAACTCTTCCTTATGTTTGCAGAAAGATCCAACAGCTCTACAATATCAGCTCAAAGACTCCAAATGGGTCTCCAATTGCATTAACCACTGTTACCATTCATGTAACCTGCTGCCCCCATCGGGAATCTGCATGCACTCCACTAGATCTGTTTCTACCTTGTTAAAGATGTCCCCATCTCCTAAATCTGCAGGGCAGCAACCTGGGCTTCTACCAATACTTTCACAGAATACTACATGATTACTCTTTGGTTCCACAGTACTATCATCAATAACTGACTCCATTATGAAGCCCCAGCCCTACATGGGGGATACTGCTGTGAAGTTATCTACGGTGGAGCACTCATGGGAACGCTACTCGAAGTTACCTTGTGCAGTGTAACTATGGTTCTTTGAGATGTGTATCCCTGCGGGTGCTCCACAACCTGCCCTCCTCCTCTCTACTTCGGAGTTCTCTATAAGGGGCTCTGCAGTACAGAAGGAACTGAGGGCAGTTTGCCTGCGCAGTGCTAGATAGCCTCGAGGCAGACCACATGGGAGGGGGGCACGTGTGGACCGAACAGACACTGCTAACTAAAATATCCAATTAGAGGCACGGGGTGCAGATACACCTACAGTGGAGCACCCATAGGGGGACACATCTCGAAGAACCATCATTACTGTACAAGGTAACTTCCTGTTCTCATTTCTCTGATTTTTCTCTAGTTAAATAAGTCATTGAAATCTAAGGACTATAAAAATCAATAAAAAAAAAAACATTGAAAAGTTTGCCATTATTCACTATCAACTGAGGAAGATGAGCCTACTTCTGAAGAAGAGGATTAAGCTCCTGAAATTCAAAGCAAGCTTTTATGCTGTGTTTGTTTGTTTATTTGGTGCCCAAAAGTGTGCTAGACATGAGAAATGACAGATCCACGCCTCAGAAACCTTAGTCTTCATAAAGCAATTTGTCTCTACCTCTTTACAAAGGAATACAATACAAGATGCATTTATTTTGTATTTGACCTCACATCAAAGTCCCAATTTTTCATTGTTTATTGATCTCGTGCCAGACTGTCATTTTTTTTACTGTGTTCTTTCCTTGCTCAATATCTATTATTTTGATGCTAGTTACTCATTTAAAAAAAAAAAATCTTGCATCTATGACATTATGCGTACCTGATATGTTTTCCTTACCTGCTTTCCACTGAATCTATTCTCAACTACAAATGTAAATGTTTCTAAAAACTTTTAACTGGTCTAATATCTAATTCCAAAACTAACAGTCAGGTCAGGAAAAGGATATAAAGAATTTGGATATAAAGATAGATCTTTTTCCAGTAAAAGCTGTGATTATCCATTCAGTCTCCCCATTGACAGAGAAATAAATTAAACAGAAGTAGCTCAATAATGGATGTAGACAAATTGGCAATAAAAGTGTGTTAGATGCACCTAGGTGTTATAATCTCAAAAGTTGATGTGTCAGTGACAGCTGTAGCCAAGTGCACATTTGTTCCATCTGAAGAATTTCACACACACACACACACACAAGATTGTGGGAAATAATATCTTTAAGAAGACAGAGAAATGGTTTGAGCATATGATGGAGGCAGGAACTCATTTATAATCCTAGCTGACACTGGTTCCCTGTGCGCCTTTCAGGTGGGACCCTAGTTTCCCATGTGAGAATAAGCTGTGTACGGAGAATAAATTCTGAGGTGATACTGAGAGCCTGAAAAAATAATTATTGATGTCATTGGAAAGGCTCCCACTGACTTCAGTGGGCATTGGATCAGGTCAGGCCCTGAGTTTTCTCCCAAATTCTGCAGTCAACGTGAACGGTTGCCGGCCCACCCCATGGAAGTGTTGGGGATTCTGGCCCTTTGATGGGTCTAAGGATATCCAAAGAAGCAGGCAAAACAGGATCTTGAACCCAGGTCCACTTCCCAGATAAGGGCCCTAACCAATAGGCTATTCTGTTGGGGTGGGTCTCCCAATCTTTGAAACCTTCCAACAAACATCTAAACTGATGTGTTTCCTCAAAACAGTTTGGTTTCAACTGAAATGTTTCATCAACATCTTTTTGCCCAGGTTTAGCTAAGAGTATGAATTAGTGATTGTAAAGTGCTTTGAAGATAAAGGCTGGCCTTTTCAAATGAGCTTGAGAGCTGTGCTCAGCTCCTACTGAAATTCAATGGGAGTTGACCTAGCATCCCTTTGAAAAGCCCAGCCAAAATTGTTATGTACATACTAAATACCATTATAAGTCTATCTTTAAGCCTTATTTTATTGTCTTTTAATATCCACAAATAAAATGGTAACAAATAGTATGGCCCAAGATCTTCGGAAATGAATGCCTGAAGTTAGGCCCCTAAATCCATATGTAGGTACCTGACTTTAATTCTATGGGAGCTGCTGAGTGCTCAGGACTTGTAAAAAGCTTTCCTTATTCAGGTGCCTAAATATGGATTTAGGAACCTAACTGTAGGCACTCAGATTTAAAGCTGTTGGCCACAATTTGTTATATGAGAATATGTGTGCCTAAAATGATAAATATGTTTGATTTTAATTAAGGTATTTACCTACCAGCTAGATATTAGTTTTAAAAAACATGACTGCATGTTATTATGTACAAAAGAAAATCCACTCAAACTTTGCATTCTAAGAATGAAATTATGTTTTTAAGCCATAGGGGGAGACAAGGAGTGAGGCAATATCTTTTATTGGACCAACTTCTGATGGTGAGAGTACATAGCCTTAGCAGCTAGGGGGATACTTATACTATTAAAAGGAGAACACATTTTCAAGAACTACACCTTGGAATGAAATCAATAGAACTAAGAAATAGTTGAGGTTTGGGGAGCATGTTATTTCCTAAATGCCCAACAGTGAGTGTATCCTGAAGAACGGAAGTAAGCTCGGGAGAAAATCAACACTGTTACAAGCAAACTACCATGTTATAAATGTAACAGAAAGAAGGGGAGGCAAAGGAAATGAAAAATGTTCCAAGATATTGTTATATTCCTTCTTCCCTTTAATCAGAACAAGAGAAAATATATACAACTATGTGAACAGAAACAGGAGCTTTAGAAAAGCTCCTGGAATTAAAAAAAAAAAAAGTCGTTTTCCATACTTGTCAAATGTCATCTTTTTTTATAAATGAGCCTAATCCCATGAAAACCCTCAAATGCTGATCCATTCATCACATTTAAAACATCTCATTTTGAAGTTCTCTGTCCTGAGAAATAAGATCTTTTTTCACCTGGTCTGTTGAGTATAACGAGGTCAAAGAGCATTGCATAGATTCAAAAGAGATAGGTCTGTTCCTTCTTCAGAGCAAGACAGGTTATTTCAAGTAGTGGGTAGTTTGCAAGTTGGAAGATGAAAGGATTTTTTACTGTCTCAACTCTCAGCAATCTGACTCATTCAACATGGAGACAATATTCAGAAGATAGGGAGCAATGTTTGGATCAAGGAGCAGAGGGTAGTAGTCTTCAGGAGCCACAAATTTGAGGACGATTTTCCCCCTTCTATTCCTAGGGGCAAGCACAATGTTTTCTCTAATTTCTGTGGGTTTCAGAGACCTCTGGAAAGACAGACACTTTTAGATGAAGCAGTCCTGCTTGGAAGATAGGAAAGACCTTGGTACCTTCTCAAGAAAACAGAAAGAACAAAAGAGCTGGAAAAGTTCTGATATGGGATTTTCAAAAACACTCCATGTTGGCCTAACTGTTCCCACTGGAGTTAATTGGAGTTTTACAATGGACTTTAATGGGAGGAGAGGTAGGCTACATGGAGCCATTGAATGCTTCAAAAGTGTCAGCTTGAGGGAAGAGTCAGTCAGTCAGGAAGACTTACCTTTGATGAGGAGAAATGGACTTCTAGTATCGAAGGAAAATTTGAGAAAATTGTAAGCGATCTTTTAGTAATCCACTTTATCTTGCATGTGACTATCAATTGAGAGTTTGTATTAGAGTTCTAAGTCTGAATTCATTATATGTCTCTAATATTCTCAAGACTATTATCCACCTTTTTGATGACCAAAAAACGTATTTCTACAGGAAATGAACTGAAAATTAAACTGGGGAATATGGATTGGTGCTGCTATTAAATGTATTCTGGCATTTGAAGTTGAAGATGTCTAGTGCTCTAGACAATGTGTCTGCTGATAAGCAAAATGGTCAGACTGAAAAATCTTTCAATCTATTTGCCTTTGGGTTTATGAAGAAATATCTTCTATGGGCAAGTTATTAAATAATTACCCATTACAGCATTTCTCACACATTCCTCTCAAGCATCAGAGAAACTGGTCACAATCAGAGACAGAACAGCAAACAAGGATCAGTTTTTAAATGTTCATGTTCCTATTTTCAGGAGACCAACCATCATGATGCCTAAACATCAGGTGGACACACTTTGCCAAGGTAGCAAGAATCCTCAGATTTTTATGGGGTTATGAATTGATCACTCAAGAAATTAAGTTGAGATTAATTTTGTCTGTGCAGCATAGATAAGAGCCCTTAAATCTTCAAAAGTCCTTAATTTTGAAAACACACTTTTATTAAACCAAAATACCTCCAGCTCTGGTGTCTAGCTCATCAACTGAACTCTTCAAAGTTCAAGACAGAAGGATATTCTTCCTACATCTAGAGGATGCAGGTTTCGTCCAGTGGTGACTAAAGGTGAGTATTCATTTGAGTGACCAATAGAAAAAAATCGAACTGCAAAAAAGCCCCTCTGCTTGCTGCTACCAGCTCAATACCTAAGGCAAGCAGGGAGATTGCAATCCTGTCTGAGTTTGTACAATCTAATAAATCTGTTCTATTAATTGGAGAAGGGGTAAAAATACAATTAATAAAGAATCTGAAAAATGCAGTAAGGCCCCAGGAATTAAAATGAGATCAAAATCTGTTGCAAATTTTTAAATCAGGACATTTATAAAAGTAATCATTTCAAGAGGAAGTCTTTACAAAGTAGCTCTGATCTGAAATGTTACTGCAAAGTGCTTCTGTTCCAAGTTTGTTTCAATGAATTCCATATCAAATCTGCTCAGTTTACAAATAAGATTTTTTCCAAACTGCTATAAATGCAAACTCAGCCTGGGATCTGAGAGTCAAACTCGGTTCTTTCCTTCATAAGTATCATCACCAGAAACAAAAATTCTACAGGTTAAATTAAGCTCTCAGTTATACCCTATGCAACTCCATTATTTTCAATTGGTGTGCACAGGGGTCACTGATGGTAATTTAGGGCCAGATTATGAACCTCTTTCTCACATTGATGAGTCCATTAAAATCAGTGGAACCAACACAACAGATTTTTTGGGGGGGACCGGAGGGGAGGAAACCTGTTTGAAGCCATAACAAGCATCAGTATTTTGTTTTTTAATTATTCAAAAAACTCAGACTTCCAATTTTATAATAAAGAGGTGATTTTACAAAAATGTCAAGCAGTGTTATAGTCCAAAAGTCTCTCTGAATGGGACATACCTACTGTGATAGCTTCCTTATTAGTTTAGTTGCCAGCATGTCTAGCAGAAACTTGACATGTCCAAATCCTTTAATATTTACCATTGCCTCTGAGAAAAAATGGATTCAAATTGGGAAAACTCAGTTGTTCTGACTTCAGAAGCCAGTTCGCATTAGATTGGGAGATTTAGAAAATGTTATGTTAACCTTGCCTTTCACTTATCTCCCTCCTCTGTTTGTTTTTTTTAGACAGATGCCTCGAAAGGTTCCTCTTTTCCAGGCCATCTTCATCATGGCTTGAGACTCTCATTATCCAACAGTTTAGGAAGGTATATCTACTAACAAAACTGCAGGAACAAATTTCTGTAAAGAGGCATGTTCTCTTCTGATCTTGTGTCTTTTACAAAATAATTGTTTAGAGGTCAGGACTTTTAATGAGACAATTGAGTTATGTAAATCCTGAACAATTTCCACAAATTCTGCATACAAGATAAGTTATAGAAACTTTACCAAAGGTGTCCAGAATTTAGTATTCAGGTCCTACTTCAAATGCTAAAAAGCATTACTACGCTATTTGTCATTCAGGTTTCAATCTGGTGTGGAGACTTAATCTTTGAAAAATCATGCTTCTGCCTTCAAACTCTATTTTTCTCCATGAAAACTCTGACCTGGAATATCCTGTTTTTCAATGAAGCTGCTATATTGTTTTAAGTGAGATTTTGTAATGAATTAACAAATAACAGCATATTAAATGTTTTATGGGGAGACCTGAATGGATAGGCAAGGTGTAGCTGGAGGGTGAAATGTTAGCCACTGAAGTCAATGGGAGGTTAGCCATTGACATCAATGAGGCCATGATTTCACCCAGAGTCAAAATTTGGAGAGGTAGGAAGGTTCTTAGGTTTTGAATGTTGATCTAGCTTGTATACTGTAGAGTTATTAATGTTTTGTACTTTTATACCCAGAGCTTTGGCTGAGATCATGCTTAAATAAATTGAAATATATATATACTATATTATAAAAGTATGGGAACAACAAAAGTGAGTATCTAAGCCCTCAGGAAACAATCCACTTCACTCACTCACAGAAACAATCTTATTGATAGAGTATATGAAAAGAGGAAGAGAAGGGAAGGCTTGTAGCAGGGACAATCTATTTGTTCAGTGTTCATACAGCCCAGGCTGTTGTGTCACTGTATTTCGAATAATAAAAAGTGACAAGAAACAAGAATCTTCAAGAGGGTGTGGTTCTATGCAAATAACAATTGCAGTGAATAGTAAACAATAGTGACCTTAGAAGTGAATTGTTGTTTGGAAGGTTTTGGCATTAAGCGAGTCCATCTGACCCCAAATCTGTTGTTTCTCTCCATCTTTGTGGCAGTTAGTAAGTATGATTTTTATTTCTACATCAGAAGTTTGGTAGTTCAGTTTTCCCCATCTCTCTTACTTAGTGCTGATTTGATACTCAAGAATATAGGGATGATTCTTCTGGCAGTAGTTAGAGTGATCAGCCAAGATAGGTGTAGTAAAAATCCCAATCCTCTGAAACTTTTATTAAACTGAAAAAATGAAATTTGATCTAAGGGAGACGGGTGTAATTTTAGTACTAAAGCTAGGCCTCCACATATTGAATCCCACAAAGGCAGATAGGTTTAAACTAGCTGCTGCTCCTCAGTTCAAGAAGTGCAGAAGTGCTAGTATTTTACTGAATAGCTTCAAAGAAATTGATATTTCTTCATGTGTTAAGTTAATTGTCTTCTAAATTGGCATCTGTGTTGTTATGCTGGCTAGCTTTCAGAGTTTCATTCCATTAGAATTTCTTACATCTGCACAGGGAAAACTCAGTCTGGATATAAATGTCTGTTAGACTCTAGATACAAAGCTCAAGTTAGTAATACTGCCATATCCTCTCTGAATGGAGATAAAGCAATTGAAATAGTCTTTGCTCCTGCTTGGACAGGAGCAAGAATGAATTTATTTATTCTAACTAAAGAAAGGTATCTTCTCCATTACCAAAAAGCATGGCTCTGTTAAGTTTAGTCCTCTTGACACTACAACTTTTAAATAGTGTTAAGTAACACAGTGATTAGTGTAGTTTACAACCAAACTATAAAACATTTTACAACTATATTACTTTTTGGTTCTGATCTGTATTGACTCGCCCAGACAAGGCAATGGCAATTTATTCCAATTTGGTAGATTTTTTTTCTTTCATATTAACAATGACCAAGTGTATATAGAGGACTGAATTACTTATTTGTTGTAATGTGTATCATAGAATCATAGAAGATTAGGGCTGGAAGAGACCTCAGGAGGTCATCTAGGGACCAACTCAAAGCAGGACCAACACCAACTAAATCAAATCCAAATATCCAAGTATGCATATAGTTAAATTCAGACAAAGCCAGGTTTAATATAATACAGAGTCTGGGGACATCCAAGTGAGAACGCAGCCAGAAAAGTTCTATGTCCAATATTCTGCAAATACCTCACTGAATAAGGGGGGAACCTTATCTATTTTATGTAATCTGTCTAGGTATTTATACATCACGGCTGTAGTCCACGAAAGCTTATGCTCTAATAAATTTGTTAGTCTCTAAGGTGCCACAAGTACTCCTGTTCTTCTTTCTGCGGATACAGACTAACACGGCTGTTACTCTGAAACTCATCACTGTGTGTGTTTCAAGGATGAGAATTTAATGGGACTTGATATAAAGCAACTTTGTTCATTTTTCTCCAGTAGAGTTCATTTTTAATTAAGTAAATTTAAATTAATTATGGAATGGGCACAACAGGGCACTATCAAGCATTTTACTCTACCAAACAGAATTCCTCTGCTTTGTTCCACAAAAGTCCTAGAAGCCAAATCCCATAAAACAAAAAGTGTATCATTAGAATGAGTCTTTGGCCTGTTGATGTTGCTTTGTGCAGGCTGAAGGACACAATCTCGTGAGAGCCTGAGCACTCACTATTCTCTTTTGTTTTACTGGGAGTTGAGAGAGCACATGGCCTTCCTGGATTGGATTTATAGGCCCCACTCCTGCAAAGATTTATGTATGTGCTTAACTTCATGCACTAACTTTAGTCAGTGAGTCTAGTCATAGTGTATAAAATTAAACATGTGCATAAGTCTTTGCAGGATCAGGGCCTCAGCGCTCGTCTCTGTTTTACTTTTGGAAGTGACCGCTGAGTATACTGAGCATGCTATATGAAGATTCGCTAAGCACAATTAGCACTTTCTGAACATCAAAGAATCTCTGAATATCTTTAATGTGATTTCTTGTGCTTCCTGAGCATGGGCCTTAAATTGAGCCGTATCACACTAATGCTGAAAGACGTGAATCTTTCATGCCAAGAAATTAATTTTCAAGTGATGTTGCTGTTAACCATTTGCAGTGATCCTGGCAATAACTATCTGGCGAGTGCAACTTAACTACTTTGTAAAACAATTGGGCAGACAACAAGAGAAAATAATCTGCGTACCTGAAGGATAATGGAACCAGGAGTATAAACCACAACAAGTTTATTTAAACAAAAACAAAACAAACACAGCTGATGAACATGGTAATTTTGAAATTTAAATCAAAACAACCAGATTAAGACCATGCAGTAAGATGTGCTGTGTTTACATGAGTAACTTTCTTGTACATTAAAATGGTTTGAGTAGGAATATTACCACACTTACTGAAAATTGGTTAAAGGAGCTCTGGCCAGAGAGGTCTCACGAAGGAAAGGGAATCAAGCTTCAGGGAATGTGCCTGGTGGAGGTTGCCACAGAGGCCAGTGTGTAGGGTGCTGATGAGCCCATATTTAAATATATAATGGTACAGGGTTAATTTCTGACTCTTCTTACTTGAGGGTTTAGGGGTCAGGGATCTGTAGCCACAAGCAGGAGCGCTCAGAGGAGAGTCATAACAGGTTGGCTGGTGAGGGGGACACATGCCCCACAGTACAGGGGCACTAAAAGAACTCTGGAGGGATCCTTCCTGCATTTCTATGATTGTGTTCAATGGCACTTCCTTTGTCTGGCCCAGAAAGACACGACATGTGTAATCTCCAGTGCCTGTTTGTGTATGGGGTATGTATGTGAGCATGGTCCTGTCTACATAGCTAACTGGCAATAAATACTCTTTGGGCTGAGAAACACTGCTATGCATGTTAGCCAGACCATCCACCTAACAGTCAGTAGACTGCTAGATCACCGATCTCCAGGGTTGCTAAGTAGGTGACACTGGTAGGGTGAGGGGGAGAGAGGTCTTCTGCACTGCCTTATCCTACAATCTAGTGTGCCTGAGTAAGATGGGACTGAATTTTAGCCTATATTACACAATTAAATTTCATAGCTATTCACAGTTTGGATCCTTTTTAAAAACGACTCGCACCTGCAGAGCATGTTAAAGCAATCTTAATGGGCGGTATCTTTTGTACTCTCATTAACAAAATTAATTCCCATGTGGTCATGATTGTATGTAAAGGTGTAAGCATTGGTGTTAAGAGCTCAGATCTTAGACTCTTAAAGGCCTTTCTTTATTATGTCTGCCTAGCTTTTTCTTGAGTTGTTTTCTTAATGGATATAATATTTTATGGGAAAGTCAGGGACCTGGGAGCCTCATAAATCAAAGTGCCTTATCTGAGATTTCATGCTGAAACAGCTCAAAAATTTCCACCAGCCTCATACTGACCAGAAATTAACATTCTGGTCCCTGTTTCCAACTCCAAAGAAGCAGTGAAAAGTTTCAAAGTTCTGAATTAAAAAAATAAATAAATAAAAAGGGCAAATTAGGAAACAACGTTACTATTAAAGCCTCTGAAATTGCTATAGTAAAACATTCGAAAACTCACTGATGCCAAGAAAATGAATGTGTGCAGCAATGAATTGAAGATAATATGGTTTTTAGCACTCATCATCCATAGGAATTGTAGCTTTTTAGCTACAACTGCATAGAATTTGTTTGTTTGAAGTTTTGGATGAGCCTTCATAAAATCCTTAAATAATCTACATGTATTTAATGTTTCCAGTTATCTATAAAGATTTTTTTTCTTTTCATTGGCTTCCAAATATTTGATCCATAGAAATAGGTTAAACAAAAAAGCTATTTAAAGCCACAGTCTAATCTCCAGTGTAAACTGAGTGAAATTCACCCCGGTACAAAGGACAAGCACAAGGGTCTATGTAACACTTAAGCCGTCAAGATAGTTACGTGCCTGTACACTGACCCACATTAGGGTTTAATGGACTTAAATGGCTCATGGGTCTTAGGCTGGCCCTGTGAGGGGAGTGAATTTTACCCAGTGTGCATTACTTGAACATTTACTTCAGTGTTAAGTCCCAATGGCCTGATCTTCAGAACTGCTGAGTAACCCCGTCTTTCATAGGAGTTAAGAGGAGCTGCAAGTGTTCTTCACCATTGAAAATGAGGCCATACATCTTTACTCTCAGGTCTGTTATTCTTAGAGCCATTGCACACAAATCCATGATGATGATTTCCTTCCATATTTAGTCTTTAGATGCTAAAACAAATACCCTTTGCAAACAGAAGATATGAAGTTCCTATGGAATGATATCTACAGTCCTATGATGAGAACATAGATGCTTACCATGACAGACTGTAACAGAGCGCAGCTGGCCCACCTGGCTCCTGCCTCTGCTAAGCTCAGTTAGTCACTCAGCGACCCTCCAGTTCAGGAACCACTGGTGCTTTTATTTACAAGTTTGTGCTCCCACCACCTTCTCACCATACAGCTTATACAGCTCTGAGTTCCTTGTGTCTGAACCCAGGCGGGAAGGGCTTTCTCCCTGTCCGCACTCCCTCACTCTCCTCCATCCCACCACCCTGGCATCCTTCTTCCCAGCCTCTCCTATAGTCTGGGCTAATTAGGCTGGCAGCTGGCTCTCATTCCCCAATTGGGGCAGGTTCTTTCCAGCCGGCTCCACTTTATTCACCTAAATGGGGCTGGCATGGCAGGGGGCTGATTCTGCAGTCTTTCTGCTGCGTGCTCTGTCACACACCTCCCCCGCTTCTCTAACTGCCAGGTTTGCCCGTCTGCATCCTCTTCTCCCCATGATGGGGGGGGGTGTCCTCTGGGGGAGCCCTCCACTATCTTTCCCATGACCCACCGTGTCCTCTTTGAGGGGATTCTGCCATCTGCAGAAGCCACATTGTGTGGATGTTGGGTGGCCCCATAGCTGTGCTGCCACCCAAAGGTCCTCACACCAGTCACACCCTGGGGTGTGTTCCCCTTCCCTTTCTGCCTTTGCCCCCACCAGGGGTTCAGATCAATTGCAGCTCTCCCCTGGACACCGGCCTGTTAAGCTCCCCGAGGGGTCCTGGGGCACATACCTCCTCCTGCCTTTGTTCCTCCAGTCCTTCCTGGCCCGGGCTCTGTTGTCTAGGGTTGTTGACCTCAGGGACCCTCTTCCCCTTCCTCGAGGGTTGTCCTCCCTTTTCCATCATGGGTTCCCCCATCCCGACCTCCCTTCTTTCTGGGGAAGGGATCCCAGTTGGGATGGATAGGGAGTTCTCTTATATAACTGCAGATGCTATTCTGATTAATAGAAGACTATCTAATCATTTTGAAATTTATAATACCTAGCTTTCTTTCTCCTCAGCAGTTTCCTGAGGCATTGAGTTCCACAGGCCAATGCATATCCTCACTCAAACCAATAAATGTGTGCCGAAATTCTAAATCAAAAGCTAGAGGCTTAGCTAGAGCATAGACAGGGCAGTCCAGCTACCCAATTAGCTCACTGGATAAGGGGTGAATGGTAGGATTAGGAGAATGCTTTGTGGGGTTAGGAAAGCATCAAATAGGATAAAGTGGGAGTCAGAGCCAATACTGGGGAGTTTTGAGCAAAGGGTTTATTTAGTTAGTTTGCAGCTAAGGGTGTTTATACAATGCTGGGGAAGGCCCTTGAACCCCTTCCTTACCTGTCCCTAGGTTACCAGAGCCCAAGAGCTACTGCTGGGTCAAGTAGAGTTTTGCAGAGGGCCAAGCCTAACCTGACTTCCCCTCCTGTGCTCCCCGCCCAAAAAAGCTCAAAGGATTGCTCCCTATATCACCTAGGTGGGAAGGACACTCCAGGCTATAGCTGGGTCAGCTGGCAACTTGAGGCATGTGGGTTCACCACCCTCCTGACTGCCTAGAAGATGAATTGGAGGAGGCAGTAACAGGACCTGATCCAAGGTTCAAACCCAAAAGTTCTGGGGTGGCAAAGATTCATGGTGTCACATAACTTCCTTATCCCCCCGTGTGTATCCAGCTAGTGTGATCTAAAGGGGAATATATGTGATTGTTCTAAAACTGCTGTATAGTATTTTATGAAAACTGTATGTTGTTTGGTGATGGAAATGTCTGCTGGTCCATCCAGATGAAGGGGAGGAGGAGGTATGGAATGCTTGATGAATACTTCCACTCAGTTCTTTTCTTAAAGGGGAGAGATTTGGAGAATGAAGGAGTTATCTGTGTTATTTTTTTATGCACGTTGGTTTGCTAGTTTGATATTATTCTACCTGACTGCATGGAATTAAATCAAAGGAGGCTGCTAAGTGGAATCAAATAGAAAATGATGACAAAGATAAGGTACCACCAGAAAGAATATCAAAGGACCTTAAGGAAATGGGGCGGGGGTGGGAGCTATTAACCGGGAAATGTCCACTTGCATAGCTCCAACCAGGCTACCAGATTAATTTTTCCCGAGACTAGAATCAAAGAGGCACTAAACCATTCAGGATCCCGGCCTAATGAGGAAAGATATGAGCAGGTAGCAGCTGCTCAGGGGGACAAATATTGTGAGTCTGAGAAAGAGAGAGAAAACTGCAGTGGAACAGTCTCTCTTCCCACAGAGCGGTAGTTGGGGTAAGTGGAAACTACCAAAACTTAAGGAGTTTATTAAATATAGGCAAGACCAGCTGCTGCTGCTGTTTTAACCCTTCTCTCTGCTTGCTGTGTACCTTTAGGCAAATAATATGTTTCTTTTGAAGAACCGCTTTAGTCAGTTTTATCAACCTCTGGTCACAGGTTCCAGAGGGACATTTCTTACAGATGCCAAATACAGTTCAAACTGTCATGTTAACACAGTAAACAGCAAGAAGGCTGCCACCTGGGATCCAGTCTGAGCAGAGGAACTGCTGGGTTACACCCAGAGAGAGGTAAAGATAGAAAAATCTGTCACTTGAGGGGGTACGCGCAAGAGGCACTGTAAAGGGGGTCTAGGGCGCCATTTGCCCTGAAATCATGATAGTACAGTGGGAATAGGGGATGTTGTAGCCTGGTGATCCAATCTAAGTGGATTGTTCTGTGGCGCTCCACTCTGGGAAAAGTGCAGGTGGAGGCCTGTCACTTGGAAGGAGTGACAGAGATTATAGGTGTGATTCACTCCTGAACCATGACAGCTATCCACATTGGTATGTGTGCAATTGGCATATGTATCTTAGCTGCACACAAAACTGCACAGGCGCTTTAGCTCACAAAAGTGTGCCTGCACTTTTAAAAATGTAGGCCTAGACCTTGAGGAAACAATACCTTCCTCTTAAGAAGATAAATACAAATGACGAGAGATGGGGGAGCCATGCCATTGGATACAACAGTCTGGATTTAATCATGCATTGTTCATCCAACGTAAGATGAAATACAACAGAATTGTTTGTAATCATTATAGGAGACCAAGACTATTGCTCTGTGCTGTGATGCTGAAGTTCTGCATTTGGGTCTGGTGGGAAGTGTATAATTATATTATTGATTACGCATGTATTTTATTATTGTTGTGTTTATAAGATGCCCATGATTGTAGTCTCTGGGTGCACTTTACATACTCGAGGGACTCAGTCCTGCAAGGTGTTGGCAGGATATAGCCCTTGTGACAGATATTGCAATCCCATTACGTATCTTTGGGGATCATGGTATTATATTTATGAATGGTTTATGTTTGACTGTTTGCTTCTGGGGGGAAGGTTACCACTGCTCTTCCAGGAATTAAAAACATTGTGGGGTTGGTATGGAGTACAAGCACTAGTTTGTAATGTAAACCTAGCCAGTGAGTGTGTTGACCTAGCAGAGCTGAACTGATAGAACACTATAGAGTTCTTTGTGGAGTCTTCTCTTCAGGAGGAAGATCACAGAGTGTCTGTTCAGTAAGGGTGGAAATCACCCATCATATTAGGGCAGTGGAAAGCTCCCAATGTACTGGAACAGTATAAGGGAAAGAGAGCTGAGGAGCAGGCACAAAGCACTTCATTCCCCCCAACGCAGCAAATTTGGGCTCAGGGGGTGATGGGGATTGGGCTGGGCCAAAGAAGGAGCGGGAACATGGTCATCAGTTGCTTGTGATTACATCAGTTGAGGACCACAAACCCTCACTCAGTGCAGGCTGTGCTCGGGGGGTTGTGACTGCTACACCAGGTCAAGGGCTAGAACACTGGTCACAGAGAGACTGAAAAGCCTAGCACTGGAAAAACTGGAGACTAAAAATGTCAAAGATTACAAAGCTTTTCCAGGTCCCAAACAAGAGCAGGCTTTAGGAGCAATCGAATGAATAGGAAGATTTCACAATTAGAATTTGAAGGTAGAATTTAGTGTAAAAGTTATGTGCAAATTGACTAAAAAAAGCCATTGAATTCATATGTGATGAAATCTGTTTTGCTAGATGTAGTTTATAAGTTACTTTTTTAGTGTTTTGTAATTAACTAGTGACAGGTCACAACAGGGTGTGGAGATCCTCTAAAATGCCCCCTGCCACTAACCACACGTAGGTGTGGTAGTGATTGTTCCTAGTATCACCACATCCTGTGCTCTATTACTGCTGATGTAAAATGGCCTTTTCCTGGGGGCTTTTGAGGTTGTTTGTTTTTTAGTCCTAGAACAACACTGTGGATTTCACAGATTTTTTTTTCCTGAAAAATAATCAGCAGATGGCTATTTACACGGATTTTAAAATTTCACCGGTCTATCTAGCCACAGAGGAGGAGGAACAGGAGGTATAGCTGAGGTTTTGAAGGAGAAAAAAACAGTGATGTCATCTCATGTAAACGAATTCATTTGTGAAAAAAAATGTTTCAGAGCACCTGTGGCCTCTTGTTAAAGGAAGGCAGAAGAAATTATAATGATTTGTGCATTGAAAAAAGATTTTTCTACATAAGAGATGAATTGTACATTTCAAAAGAGGAACAAGTTGTAATTAATTTCAAACCATTTTGTTTATTCAGAGTTATTCCAGTAAATTTAGACCTGTCCATTTTGGCTATGTCAGACAAGAAATTGGCAGAAGTAACTGTTGCAAGAAAGCAAAATCCTTACCTTTTCCACATTTGTGGAATTTATCATTGCTGGTTGGCCAAAAGAGAAATGTTTGTGTCAGACACAAATGATAGGGTTCTGGATGTATCACAAGGAACTAGCATTTACAAATGATCTGTCGTTTAAAGGGAAAAGACTTGTGGTTCCACAGTCAGATAGAACATTCCAACCATCATTCACTCAGGACACATGGGTTATCTGCAGGGCCAGAGATTTGCTATTTTGATCTGATGTGAATACAGAAATGAAGAGAATCTAAAAGCTCCAATTTGCCTTCAGCATAGCAAGTTAAACTCTTTAGCCCATGATCCCTCAAAACATGCCATTTCACCCCAGGAAAAGTTGCCATCAGATCTTTTGTCACTGACTAATAAAACTATATGCTTGTGGTGGACTATTATCATTGTTATTCTGAGCTGGAGAGACTGAGAAAAACACAAATTTCCCAGTGATTGGTAAGTATAAAGGAATCTGGCAAACATGGAATACTTGGAGGAGTTGTCAGAAAATGGTCCATGGTACAATTTACAAGAATTGCAACAGTCTGCAAATAGCTATGATTTTTGTCACACAAAATCTAGCCCCCACTACTCACTACTGAATGGGAAAATAGATAATAAGAACAGATCAGACTGTGAAATAGCTACTAATGAAAAGCGAGCAGCATTGTAAAGGCCAATACCTGGATGGTTACCCACACATGACATGGGGTCACCTGCACAATAAATTCGGAGTCATCATTTGAGTTTGTCTTCTACGGATTGGCAGTTAAAGGTAAAACCCATCAGGCCAGCTACAGAGCAAGAAAAACCTATGGCCACGGAGGTCTGTCAGTGCCAACTCTACCACAGGAACACGAAAGCCTAACATCTCTTCCAAGAAAAAGTGCATGCATGGAAACTCCTGAGGGCCAGTGGCAACCAGGCTTTGGCTTTAGTTAATGGCTTTGTGATTGGTTGACAGTGTTTGCGTGAAAACTCCAGTCTGTTAGCATGTGAAGTTCCTGCTGGAAAATCTGTAACTTCATTCACTGGCTTAGGTCTGCAATTGGTCACCAAGATAGAAGGTGTGGCAGCCCAGAGCACCACGGCTTGTGCACCTAGCTCTGTGTCAGTCTTTTAATAGTTACCCAAGGTTAACTCAAAATTTTACTGTCTGCATCTTTGAACTTGTCACCAAACACAAAATCTAACCACTTGGGCACAGGGCCATGACTCAGTCTAGGGTTAGGATCGAGGAGCTCCTCTCCCAACCCATCTTCACCTGAGATGAGGCAGGTGAGCCTTCTTAATTTGCCTGCTGGTTCCTAATTGCTTAGTGTCTCTTCCTGGACCTTCTAAGCTCCTGGAAGACCGTTTTGTTCATGCCCAGGTTCTCTCTTCCTTTTCCCTTTCTCCACTCCCCAAATCTGGCTTTCTTCAGTTGAATCTCTCTCTACTTACTGAGTATACTGAAAGAATATTTAAGTTAACATAACTGTTTGTTCTTTTTTTTATCTTGCTCCACTTCGTTAGTGGTGTTCTGGAGAACATAACTGTATAGCACTATTAACTCAAACACGGTTGCAGAGTGAAATTCTTCTCAAATGTCACCCATCATTATTTGTTGAAGAAAAATAGATAGGATTATTTCTTTTTATTTTCTAACTGCTCTCCTAATGGCTGTTCATTTGAGAAGAGAGTGTGTAGTTTATTCCACCAGTACATGGAATCTATTGTGTTCATAATACTCTTGTCTGCATGTAACCAGTGTGCATGCATGTAACCAGAGCATAGGGCTGACTCCTGCTTTAGGTGAAACTTCATACTTTTGTTATCTTTGAGAACAGGTGCAGTAGATATGCCCTTATGATCCAAAATGTTTTGTGAGGAAATATGAGGTGTCCCAGAAGATTCACGGTTTGGAGTATTCTTACATGTGATTGATGTGTGGATAAGAGATCAAACTAGAGCCCTAAATACTGTTATGGGTTATATAGTAGCCAACTGGAATGCAATAGTTTCTAGTGAAACAAAGCACATTTCAATGGGAAGACATGATACACATATGCTGTTGGGCACTGATTGGCAAGAATATCTATTTGAATAAATCAAGGCCTACCAATCCATGACCGACAATCCTAAAAAGCCAAGTATCTGAATGAAAGAGCAAGGATTAGGGAATATCTGGAAGTGTTAGAATCCTTCAAAAACAAAACAAGGATTATCCTTCTTTTTCTTCCTGTTAGCATTCCTCATATTCCAGGAGAGAAATTTTTATTTGTCACCTTGTAGGAACTACTTGCTTGCCAGGATGTTTTTATTAGGAATATTTTCTATTTCAGATCTTGCTGTAATTTATATGTCTTTAAAATGATACGCTCAAATTAGTAAAAGAAACATGTAGGTGAAGCCGCACTGAGGAATGAAGAAAGCCTTTGTCAAAAATATACAGACCATAACAAAATTCTGATTACGCCTACACAATGTCATATTATAGGAGACTTCAAAGGCCACACTTCGCAGGGGTGTTGTGTATCACAAATTTCACAAGTAGTAGTTACACACATGGTAGAAGAGCTGTTAAATTTACAGGATCCATTTTCCCAAGTAGCCAGGGACAGTCATGGAACCCAAAGACTGATTGATTTGATCTTAACTGATTAATCTCACGTTAATAGAATTTTATCTATTTGGGGCAGGTAGAAATTTTGTAGTTCAGGATCTGGATTACCTTTTGCTGAACTTATTCTATAATAGACTAAAACCACAGCTGAGTCCATCTTTATAGGAGAAAAAATAGGAAAGCACTCTGACTGCAAAGAAAACCTCTTGAAAAAGATTAAAGCCTGGTGGGCTGCTTTATACATTATGGGCCTGACTTGCAGATAATGTTGAGCTCTCATCCTCTGAAAATCAAGCTCCCCTAAGGTGTCTCAAGTTGGACATCCCAAAATCAAGACCACCCAAAACACTAAATCACTAGTCATTTTTGAAAAGTGGTAGTATTTGTCCCTATAGAAGGGGACCTTATTTGCTAGATGGCTGTGGCTGATTTTGCAGTTGTCTTTCTCTGGCACAGAATGCTAGGTAAAGTTGATGTGTATTATGGCTTTAAAACAAGAAAAGATGGGCTCCTTTATATCAAGGTGCATTTCTGACTAATTGTAACTCCAAAGCTAATGGCTGGCCACCAAGAATAGCTGACCCATACTTCCTCAAGCTTCACCTGGTAAGATATGATAATAGAATCATCCCTTCCAAGTGCATGTGTCATGGTGTGGCAGAGGAGGAAAGACGGGCTCACAGTAACCTGGGATCCAGGGCAGCTAATTACTGTTCCCTACATCCCACTCCCCTGCCAAGGGGATGGAGCAGTGCTGACCCATTCACACGGCCCACTGTAGCTCATCCTGGCACCATGTGGAGACCCCAGGGACTGGAAAGAGCTTTGGATGAGCTTTATCCCACCCCATGTTATAAAGTCCTTTTCCTTCCTACACAGGTGTCCTGTGTGTAAGTGGAGCACTGGGAGTCATTTTCCAAAGTATGGATTCTGTTGCATGATTCTGCTACATGTCTCCAGCCAGGATGATTCTTTGTTCCAGCTCCGTAGAATGATCAACCAATTTATCCACCATTCTATCCAACAACTGTTTTAAATTAGCAGGTTTAAAACAAATAAAAGGAAGTATTTCTTCACACAATGCACAGTCAACCTGTGGAACTCTTTGCCAGAAGATTTTGTAAAGGCCAAGACTATAACAGGATTCAAAAAAGAACTAGATAAGTTCAAGGAGGATAGGTCCATCGGTGGCTATTAGTCAGGATGGGCAGGGATGGTGTCTTTAGCCTCTGTTTGTCAGAAGCTGGGAATGGGTGACAGAGGATGGATCACTTGATGATTACCTGTTCTGTTCATTCTCTCTGGGGCACCTGGCATTGGTCGCTGTTAGAAGACAGGCTATTGGGCTAGATGGACCTTTGGTCTGACCCAGTATGGCCATTCTTATGTTCACGGTTACAGATAGAAATGCAGTTTGTTTCATTCCATTCACATTCCATTCTTCTACTATATGTGTGGCTATAGTTTCTTTGGCTGATTCTGTTGCATCAGTGTCTGTGACCTTGCAGCTACTGAAACCTATTTGTTTAGTCTCAGAAGTGTCAGTTTGCTCTTTCCCTTTCTCTTTCTGCTTTTGGACAGATCTTAAGCCATGGTACTTTTTTGATTGAAGTTGCCCATTGTAGTTTTAACTACCTTGTAATTCTCTTGACAATTAAAACCCTGTTGTTTGTAGATGTGCTTTGGTTGGATTTGTGGAGATTGCTCACAGTGAAAGTTGTTGTTTACTAGACTAGCTTCACATGACCAATTTTGCTGTCTGGTAAAAAAAAGATATTATAAATAGTTTTTCAATGGGTTATCCCACATATAACCTTAAGGGCAAAAATCTTTTAAAAACTCACAAAAAATATATTTCTTGTTGTTCAAATCAAAGGAAAGCTGGAAAAAGAATTCCTTAGACTGACAAACAGTCACCATGAGTTGGGGGAGAGTTTGAAGAAAATAGATTAATTCAGATCCTGGAAAAGCCAAGCATCATAGAGAAATCCTTTGAATTTGGAGACTATTGTAAATGTACTGGTTATTTCCTTATTCCAAGAAATTTACATATGCATACCATGAAAGTATTTTCCCTTTCTCTATCAAATTCAATTTCAGATGGTCACTCAGCAGGGATACTATCCATTCAATGAGTCCCAAGACATTATGAAGTCCATTGGTTTTTGCCGTCTGTATTGTCAGCAATTGAACATGGGAGCATGTCCAGAGATCATTTAAAGTGTGAAGCACCTGGAGATTGTAATCACATTTCTATTTAGTGGCATGGACTCTCTTAGGCCTTACCTACACTTCATGATTTTGGTGTTGCAAATCCCTGTCATGCCTGGAACACACCTGGTGTTCACACACAAAAGTGCTTGCAACAGTGCACAAGTGTTGCCATTCCCTTTATAACTGCACTGCTTTGAGCAAACCTCATCCTCATTATATCATTGCAATGTTAATATAGACAGCAAGTGAAAAAGTGTTGTACCTACATTGTTGCAATTTGTTGTCCCACAGTCCAACAATGCTCTTGGAATCGCTCTATGAAGGGTGCTTTGTCTCATACATGCTTAATTACTTTTGAGCTACTGCAGCTTGTGTAATGTTCTGTATTGAGTTTTCTGTTCCGTGGGCTGCAATGTATGCAATCCTAAGGCTTCTCTTGTTTCAAAAAAGAGAATATTTTTATGCATTACTGACACCACTGATTTTTTGTGTGTGCTTTGAACTGTGGGATAGGTATGCACAATGTCCTGCACTACAATGGAGCATGCAGTGTGTGGAAGCAGTGCACTGGTGCACCTGAAACAGGGTGGCTAGTGTAGATGTCAGACACTGTATTACAAGTTGCACTATTTCAGCTGAATGATTTGCAGCAGGACAGTTGTTTAACACACAGATAAGTCTATAGTTGTATTTGCTGCTCTGTCATCTGTAGGATGCTTCCTAGAGCAGCTGTGTAACTGCTTTTCAGCGTTATCAAATAAACTAACATTCACACTGAGTCGTGTTATATTTATGTACTAAAACAGGATATTCTGGGCAATTTCCTCTGTAATTCTAAATCTCCTTAATGATTTTATCTTCTGTGTGTCTATAAAAAACTCAGATGATTAATATTAAGACTGTACTGTCTGCCCAGTAGTTTGAATCTCTGTCTCTATTTCTCTGAATGTCTTGATTTAATATTTGTTGATCTATAACTGAAGTTAATACAGAGCAGTCATATTGAAATTCTGAGATGGGAGGTGACCTTTAAACTCAAATAAATGACTTCACCATTACCCACTTGGACATTCTAAAGCATTTTATTACATGTAATTAAATGAGATAATTCCCTTAAAATAACTTTTGACGGCTGCTCAAATTATGTCCGTTAAAGTCTAGATGTCCATAAATCCAGAGTGGTGTTTGCACAGAATACTTAGTGGGAACGATAGCCACCGAGGAACACAAATGTTGGTTTTGTTTATTTTGAACTAGATATATGAGAAAACAAAAATAGCTACAGCAGATAATGAAGTAAACTTTCCTATTTAAATCTTCAGGAAAAAACTGACCTGCTTCACTAAAGAATTTTCTTCTTATTGATGATAATGAGTTGCCATGATCATTTGGCATGGGTTTGCTGTACTGTTAGTTATCTGCCATGCTGCTGGTAACAGAAGAAAGCCAGGTTGACACTTGGGAGGCTTTGCCAATATAGATATGTCAGCATACTTCCTGGCAAAGCGCAGATGCAGTTTTGCTGGTGTAACTGGATCTAAACTAGCAGCTTTTGCTGATACAGCTGTGTCGGTCAGAGATTGTACCACTTAACATTGCTATGCTGACAAAAGTTTGTAATGTAGACCTGGCCAAAGAGACATTGTGCAGTTCTTATGTCTTCAAGAGAATTCTTTGATTAACGGGGGGGGGGGGGGGGTGGGGAAGGGATTTGAGCTTATGTTGCTGTGCAGACAACCCTTGCTCCCTGTAAATAAGTGACTCCTGTCCTGTTGCTGAAGCAATGCACTGTAGCACTAGCAAAGGTGTGGATTTCCTCAGTTAATCTTAATAGAACATTAACTTCAAATATCAGTAGTCTCCTCTCCATTAACCCCTTTAATACATACTTGTGTTGGTAGATGTTCTCTATTTATTGCGGGGCAATATTCTGGACTAGTCTGGAGACCAACAAATACTGGCTCTGCACTAGCCTCCAATAGGATAGATATGAGAGAGGATTTTGCAGACCACTGTGTCGAAAAAGATCTGCCTACAGATCAAAAGTTGATGCATGGTTTTCAAAATGTTTCATCCATTCGTGTTCCACAGACTGTAGTTTGAAAACCATTTGACCAGTTGGTCTAATACCATGGATTTCAACCTTTTTGCATTTGCAGACCCCTAAAAATTTCAAATGGAGTTGGGAATTCCTTTGGAAATATTAGGCACAGTCTGCGGATCCCCATGGGTCTGCAGACCAGAGGTTGAAAACCATTGGTTTAATAAGACCCAATTCTGCAGCTCACATTGAGTTCAGTGGGACTTCTCATGTTAAGTACTACTCGGTGCCAGTAACAGATGTACAACTGGGCCCATAGCAATAGAAAAGACTTCACTTTCATGGGTTAGTTTCTGTTTTTGGTTACACTGGTGTAAATACAGAACAAGTTCAATCGACTGACTTTGGGTTTACACTGGTCTAAGTGAGAGCAGAATCTGCCTATAAATCTACTCAAGTTAAAGACTAATAGTTAAACGTTTGTCTACAAGATACTTAGCTCATGGTTGAACTTATGAAAGGTTTATGCTCTTAACCACTGCTTAAATACAAACACTTTTAAAGATTTGAAGTACATCTTTGGTTACACTTTTAATCACAAAGGGCCAGATTCTGTCACCCTGGACCTGCTCCAAGCCCCACCCCTCCCATCACCACCACTCAGCTACCATTTCCACCCTCTTCCTTGCATGCCTGTTCTCAGCTCCTCACGCTGCTCTCAGCACTGAGTGCTTGGCGTATGCTTCAAGCCGACCCATTCTCAACTCACACCTACGATCTCAAAGGGATGTGCTGGGCAGGGCCGACTCTAGGTTTTTTGCCGCCCCAAGCAAAAAATGTGCCGCTCCAAGATCAGGTGGGGCTGGGGATCCCAGGCGGTGCTGGAAGTGGAGGGAGTGATGTCACCTTCTCCCAGTGCCTGCAGGGGCTTTACCCCCTCCCCCGCCCAGCCTCGCAGAGAAGCCCCGATATAAGGGGTGGCACAAGGCAGCGCAGTAGCCAGTGCTCAGATGAGGCGGTGCAGCCCGGCTCCCCAGCAGGACTCACCCTCTCCTCCCCAGGTAGCAGCTGGGCCCTGGCAGCTCAGCATCCCGGGGCTGGGGCTTCCCCTTCCCGCTGCAGCTGGGGGTGCAGCGCCCTCGCCCCATCTAAGTGGCGCAGCTCTGAGAGCACAACTGCTCCGAAAAAAAAGGATGGCCAGAATGCCGCCCCTAGAAATGTGCCACCCCAAGCACGTGCTTGCTTTGCTGGTGCCTAGAGCCGGTCCTGGTGCTGGGCCATGCATCGGATATGCTTATTCTTAGCTCCCCGCCCTAGTGTGGCTGTGCCAGGCACCAAGCATGCCTGTTCCTAGGCCCAGCATGGACCTGTTTTGGCATACCAGTTTTCAAGACAATATCCCTATAGAGGTGCATTTCAGAGCAATTTGATTATTCTCAGCTCCTTAATGGGGTATTGGATCTGAGGGAACCCTCTGATGCCAAATTGCACCACTAACTATACCCTACTGTGACACAGCAATATTATAGTGGGGCAGTAGTACCACCACAGTTCAGGTTGCAGCAGGATTTTAACAGGAGTTAAAAAGTCTACAAAAATTCTGTCTTCTGGGTTAGAGAATAATTTAAAAATGTTTATTGTAGTTTGTGCACTGCTTGAATTTTCTCTAGCAGCTTGGGGTTGGGGGGGGGGGGGGAGATATCCTAGGAGATTTGCTATGATTGTTTTAGAAAGGTCCATGCAACTAAACTTCTGATAGTGTCTGCCATGCCTTTCAAACACCTTTCTCCAAGGAACTACAGCAGTTTTAGGGAGGAAATTGATAGATGTGAACTTAAGGTTGTTAACTTAAGGTTGTGTAGATTGGGTGAATTATTATAGAAAGTTGACATGTGTTTTCTGTGTTTATTTTTCATGATGAACATAAAGTTACTCTTTGGCCTGAGAAGAGTATCCTGCCACTACCAACTTTACACTGGTCCTTAGACTAGGGCTCTCTAGTATGTATTTGTTTCCTGATGCCCAGTGGCCCTTGTGATCATGCTGACAATTGACAAGTCACAGCTACTTGCTTGCTTTGCTTCCACTTGGTCCCACTGTTCAGCAAATGGGTGAGGAGCATGTGTCATGGTCACACTGCCATAATGTTGCTTATTAGTGTCTTCCCGCTTCCCTCTGTTTAATACTATTTTCTATAACAATACTCCTAAAATAAAAATAAATCAGGAGCTTTGTTCTCGGGACAGAAGGAAACCCTGCAGCATGCAGACAGAGAGCAGCTAAAGCACACAAACCATTTGTGCAGAAAGATGCCAAGGGCAAGACTTGAACTCACAGCACATGAGTAATGCTCAGAGTTCCTGGCCACAATGTGTTACCTTGAGTATCGGCTACTCTAACATCAGCAAATACTCACCAGCAACCACACACCATGCAACATAAACACTAACCCAGGAACCTATCCTTGTAACAAAGCCCGATGCCAACTCTGTCCACATATCTATTCAAGTGACATCATCATAGGACCTAATCACATTAGCCACACTATCAGGGGCTCCTTCACCTGCACATCTACCAATGTGATATATGCCATCATGTGCCAGCAATGCCCCTCTGCCATATACATTGGCCAAACCGGACAGTCTCTATGCAAAAGAATAAATGGACACAAATCTGACATCAGGAATCATAACATTCAAAAACCAGTGGAAGAACACTTCAACCTCTCTAACCACACAGTGACAGACTTGAAGGTGGCAATTTTGCAACAAAAAAACTTCAAAAATAGACTCCAAAGAGAGACTGCTGAACTTGAATTAATATACAAATTAGATACAATTAACTTAGGTCTAAACAGAGACTGGGAATGCTTGGGTCATTACACTAATTGAATCTATTTCCCCATGTTAAGTATCCTCACATCTTCTATGGGTCATCTCGATTATCACTTCAAAGTCTTTTTTTCTCCTGCTGATGATAACTCATCTCAATTGATTGGCCTCTTACAGTTGGTATGGCTACTTCCACCTTTTCATGTTCTCTGTATGTATAAATATCTTCTTTCGGTGTGTTCCATTCTATGCATCCAAAGAAGTGGGCTGTAGCCCACGAAAGCTTATGCTCAAATAAATTTGTTAGTCTCTAAGGTGCCACAAGTACTCCTGTTCTTCTAACATCAGTCTGTCCAGAAACATTTCAGCTTACGATGGAACCACAGTCCTGCTGTTCATGCACAATGACTTTCTCTGGCTTGTCAGCTTGGCATGAGCCACGTTTTGGTTCCAAATTTTACTCTGAATAACTCTTTAAATATTGCCTCCCCAAAGGTGCAGTGGATGCTGGGTAGTAGTTAATATCAATCCAAAGCAGGTGATATCAACCTGTGAAAGATCAGAGTCAGGTTTGCGCTCCAGGTGTGTGCAAAAAAATAGAACTGTAAACTGTTGATGTTGTGACTTTTAAAGGGACTGTATCTGGGGACCCCCTTGCTCAAACAACCCCAAATGTGGGCCATTAACTTTACCCAGGACTCAGAGGTGGCACAAGACAATTCAAGTAAGCATGTGGATTTTAGATAATTTAAACAAATAGTTACAGTTAAACAATGACTGTCTGCCATGTACATTGGCCAAACCGGACAGTGTCTACGCAAAAGAATAAATGGACACAAATCTGACATCAGGAATCATAACATTCAAAAACCAGGAGGAGAACATTGCAGTCTCTCTGGTCACTCAATAACAGACCTAAAAGTGGCAATTCTTCAACAAAAAAACTCCAAAAACAGACTCCAACGTGAAGCTGCAGAACTGGAATTAATTTCCAAACTGGATACCATCAGATTAGGCCTGAATAAAGACTGGGTGTGGTTGGGTCATTACAAAACCTAAATTTAATTTCCCCAATACTAATTTCTCCCTACTGTTACTCACACCTTCTTGTCAACTGTCTGTAATGGGCCACTCTCTTACCACTTCAAAAGTTATTTTTCCTCCCTTGGTATCCTGTGGTTAATTGATTTATCTCGTTAGACTGACCTCACACTTGGTAAAGCAACCCCCATCCTTTCATGTATTTGTACCTGCTCCTGTATTTTTCACTTCATGCATCTGATGAAGTGGGTTCTAGCCCACGAAAGCTTATGCCCAAATAAATTTGTTAGTCTCTAAGGTGCCACAAGGACTCCTTGTTGTTTTAGTTAAACAGTAAGTCCATCTGCACCTTAACTAGAGTAATACTAACACCCCACTGTATCATTTCAGATGTCTCCTGGTTTGTATTTTCACAAATATACCTGTAAACTCATTTGTAGAAAGCACCCTGGCAACCACACTAACCTTAAAGTTCAGCAGAACTCTGCAGGTTTGGGGAGAGGAGAGAGAGCACCTTTTCAGATGGTGGCAGAATTTCTCACAGATTACATTTCTAATTAAAGACATACCCTCTGGGATCTGAATGTGATGACTACTTTGAACATACAACAAAGACACACCACTTTAAATACCCTGTAGCACTTACAGTGTTGGCAACTCTTGTGATATTATCTTGGGTCTCATGATTTTTTTTAAAGTCCCAGCTCCTGGGGACATGTTATTTAATGAGAATCTCAGCTTTCATTTAAAAAAAAAATTTCTAGCAGAGAAAAGCTTGAAAAAGTGACCCAAGTGTATCCTCAAGACTCAAAAACCAGAAGACAAATAAAAAGGACCCAATTTAAAAAAAAACAAACAAAACAACAACTCCTAATTGTTACGCCAATCTCATGATTTTTGGGGCCTGACTCATGACTTTTGAATGCTTAGAGTTTGAAATATTGCACCTATGCTGTGGGCAGATTCCGTCAAGATCCCTCTTACAGATTATTCATAGCACCTCATTCTTGTCCTCACATTATTTACTGACAATTACCAAGAGCTTTCAGAGTGCCTGAATGAATAGCAGTACTTCAGATAGCTTGATTTTGACAGCTTCATCATAAATCCTAAAAGTGGGAATATAAGCCTATAATTACTTCTGTGAATTGATCTTGCTTTCATTAGTTGCACTTTCAAATAATGGATATGCTCAACTTTATTATTGCAGGATGCTTACCCAAACAATTATGCCCCCTCAGCGTCCATAAAGATCTGTGGTGTCAAAGGCCTAAGTCAGGATAAGTGGAAGGACATAAAAATAGTCAATGTCTAAGGTTTTATATATTTTATTTTTCTCTATGGACTTGTTCTTGAAAGGATTATGTATTTAATTTGTGCAGGACTGTTTTTCTATACCACATTTTTCATGGTTTCTTTGAAAGTTTAACACAGACTGGCTGCATAACTTGGAATTTTCTTATGTTTATATCTCAGTAGTACTAATAGTTCACACTTACTTCGCACATTACCTTCAGAGTGCTTTACAAACATAAATATACATCCTCAAAACTCTCACGGAGTCAGTGTTAGAGCCAGGATTAAAGCTCAGAGTTTCTCACTGCCACTACTCTCTCTAGTTTCAACCACTCTGCCTCCCATGTGTGTGATGCACTTTTTAAAAGATGATGATTTTTTATTTAGGAATCAATCATGCAAGTAATCCTGAGCAGAGATCATTGAAATCCCTGGAAGTCCTCCAGGTGACATACCTTTAAGTCCTTTAATTTGTAAATTAGGTAGTTAGCAGTTCTCTACAGCCAGAACAATTCACCTCAAGACAGGATAACTCTTATAATTTAATTTGATTTTAGTTGGCCAGCAGAGTTTCTGGTTTTGGTTGATCATTTTCTTTGGATCCTAGTTTTTGAGGAATATTGTGACTGTGTGCAAGCAAGGAGGCACTGAATTGCAGATCCATAGAAAAGGAAAAGTGCTGACCTCTGCCTACATACATGTGAGCAGGATTTAAGACATCATCCAGTTCTGGAGACTCCTTTCTGAGCACTTACAACTAGTATACAATAGGAGATATAATTTTATTAGACTGTATTGCCACATGCTTCATTAATAAGGTCAGTTAACTCAACACTAATATGCTCATTTGTTTCCTGCCCCTCCTGTAATGGTTAATTATAGGGAAGCAGATGAATTGGAGAATTGTTACTAAGGGGTTCTATATAGTAACTCACTTTTTCCATAGTTCCCATATACTCTTCCGCTTACCTCTAAAATAGAATACTAAGCAAATAAACAATCCGCCCAGATTTAATTAACTTTTTTAAATATGAAAAAATCCTTTTTCTGTAACAATGAATATAATTAATAGTAACATACAATTAAAATATACTTTCCAATCAGAGCCTTACCCTGCAAGGGAGCCGAGGGCACTCTGCATCCTTCCTCCAAGAACCTCAGTTCCCAGGTAACTCCACCTGGTCAGTCTGAGTGGAATTGATGCCCCAAGTACAATGGTAGCCACCTAGCTCTGATCATGGTCACTAGCCTTTCCTCTGCAAGTCAATTAATTGTAACAGTTATCCTTTCTTTGTGGACGTAAGCATGTTAAAATGTGATACTACTCTGAGTTGTGCATCCCTCATGGTAGAAAAAGCTCCAGTGTGACTCATAATGATGGGGAAGAGAGTAATGTAGCCCAGGAAGTGTGATCGCACAACGAACAAGTACACCAAGGGTGGTGGGTGGGTTGGTTGGTTTGGTTAGTTGGTTTTTAAAAAAGCAAAAGACAAAATCGAGTCTGGGGTTTAACCACTGAGAGAGAGCGGGGCAATTTAGGGATCTAAAACGTAATACTTGGTATTGATATAACAACGTGTCCCTACTTAATGACACAGAAAAAGCCACTGCTTATACACAGTTGGACAATCCTTCAAACATGCATGTAACTGTTCCACTTGATTTCAGTGAGACTGTAAAGTTACTCACATGGTTGTGAGACTGGGCCATGTGATGCATTCCTGCAGTCTCCTAGCAAGTTTTACATAACAAATCACAAAAGGTCCAGCAGAGTCACCAAATCCTAAAACCACCATCTAAACATTATGCTCCATAACAGATCCAAAATATTCTTGACTTAACTTTAATTTTGCAATGTTTACAGCTGTTGGTTGGCTTATGCACTGAAGCATGGGGTTTTATGTATCGTCCTACTTTTAATCATATTTAAAGTGAATATTCTATGAATATACTCATTATTGCATACCATATGGGAGGAAGGAAGAGTCCTATAAAACCTTGCCTGCTTCCAGATACATCATCACCAGGTCATATTTTATATTCCCTTATGTGTTACAAATACAATTCAACTCAACTTCCTTATGCATGCGTGCTGAATTCTTTAAAATGCCTAATATTTTTGCTTTTTCTCCCACATACCATATTGATAAATAGATTCACTTCCAGATTGCTACGCATACATTTCAGTCTGTAAACTAGAAGTCTGACAATGTTATAAGCATCTGAAAATGCCACTTTCAAAATGAAAAAGCTTTTGTAACCTTAACCATAGATATTGCTGAGTTCTCCATTTACTTTATATATAGTATGCAAAAAATGCCATTGAAGGGAATACGTTGCAGTAGTTTTATTCCATGCAGACACACTTTTATGGTATTATAATGAAAAGGCAAACTCATCCTGTGTTATAATTGTGCTACTGTTCATTTGGTTTTAGAGTGGTATAATATAACAGTAGTAGGATAAGTTTGCCTTTTGATGATGACTTCATACACATGTGTAGAGGGAAAACAGTTGTATTTGCTTCATTCAGTGGGATTGGGAACCCCTATGAATAACACCTTGGATTTTGGCTAACACTCAAAAAGCTTATTTCCCCTTTTAATTTAAAAAGTAATTCTTGAAATACATTGTTTGGTGTAAGATTACTGAATATTGCTTGATTATTTTTCATCATATGACCTTCGTGCTCTAATTTTGGTATTGGATATTTCCACAGTTACTTCATTGATTTATGGATTTATGTTGTGCCTGTTGCCGTTGTGTTCAGCATTTAACTTAGAAGTTTTCAGCCTAGAGAGCTTTCTGTTTTTTGGTTATTGGTTTAAATCTGATAAACTGCATATAAACTACTTCATGGTAGATTTCTGATGGTTTCTGGCTAACTTTCAAAAACAGAGGCTTAATTCAAAAGAGGAAAATGTGCAGAGAGATAGTTACCTAAACTCTTTGCATAATTGAAGTAGAAATGGTTTGGAACAGCTGATATATTTAACTCTGAACATTAGACATTAAGCATGCTTAATATCTACTTTGATCAAGCTTTTTCCCCCTGACAAAACCCCCATTGAAATACATAGGACAGAGGTTCCATTCACTTCAATGAGAGTTTTCAGACAGAGGGAGAAAGAAGGACTTCATAGCCTTTATAAAGACTCCTAGTCCATTCATCTATCTGCTAGAATGCTCAGCACTTGTCCTTGTGCTGAAGATACGGCCCTTGTTTTGTGTCTACTCTTCTGCTACCTTCCAGCGAAGCGCCACTTCAAACACACGATCAAAAAACTGTAAAATGAGTAGAATTCTACCCCCACTAAGAAAGGCTCCCTGAATATATGACAGATGTATCTGTGAATCTGGAGATTGTTTTATGAACAAACAACCATCATCACACCCTCATAATCACATTTTTTCACCTACTCGAGTAGCATTTACGTAGCATGTTAGAAATATATGTTATTGCAATGTGGGAGATCCAGGTTTAAAGCTGATTCTTACAAGCTTCTTGTCTCTTTATAATGTTTTCTGTGTGCTCCTATCATAATTAAATTATTAGCATCCTTAAAGTCCATTTAACCTGTATTTTAATATGATACAATTAAATTATGTAAACACACCTAAAAAAATGAATTGCAGCATACCTGTTTAGAGGACTTTTAGGATTCTTTCAGATGATGTCCCTATGCATTTCTTTATAGTGTTCATCCATTTTTTTTATATTTCAATCCAATGTCTCTTTACAAGATCACAAACGTGCAGATAAAAATGTAAAATAAGAGAATACTAAATGTTCACAGTTGGGTCATGATGGAATATTGTACACTGAGATAATTCTCAATGTACATATCTGGAAAATTTGCATCAATGCCTTGCTTAGAAGCCTAGGGTTAGGGTGATGAGGTGGAAGATGTTAGTGCTAGTTAGAGGTTGGATCAGAACCTGTTGGTGTGCTTGCTTGGTAGGTTTTCTGTAATGTTTATTTTTTTCTGTTTCTGGTAAGAATGTCATTTAACTCAAATAATTAAATAACATCAAGGATTAGACACCAAAACAAGCACATTCCGAGTTAAAGCTGATAAGCATCCCAAACTATATCTATCTAGGCATTGCTGCATACCTTTCCCTAGTATACATAACTACATCTTCTAAGTTCCCCTGCCTTTTATAAATTAACTCAATCTTCCACAATGTTAACTGCATATATGATAAAATGGGTGGTTTTGGTCATATGGACAAAATATGGTCTCAGAAACAGAAATTAGAAAAATAAATCCTATTGAGAGGAAAACATGAATATCCATATACTTACTGTGAGCCATATATTCAGTAAAAAGAAGAACAGGAGTACTTGTGGCACCTTAGAGACTAACAAATTTATTAGAGCATAAGCTTTCGTGGACTACAGCCCACTTCTTCGGATGCATATAGAATGGAACATATATTGAGGAGATATATATACACACATACAGAGAGCATAAACAGGTGGGAGTTGTCTTACCAACTCTGAGAGGCCAATTAATTAAGAGGAAAAAAAAAAAACTTTTGAAGTGATAATCAAGCTAGCCGAGTACAGACAGTTTGATAAGAAGTGTGAGAGTACTTACAAGGGGAGATAGAGTCAATGTTTGTAATGGCTCAGCCATTCCCAGTCCTTATTCAAACCGGAGTTGATTGTGTCTAGTTTGCATATCAATTCTAGCTCTGCAGTCTCTCTTTGGAGTCTGTTTTTGAAGTTTTTCTGTTGTAATATAGCCACCCGCAGGTCTGTCACTGAATGACCAGACAGGTTAAAGTGTTCTCCCACTGGTTTTTGAGTATTTTGATTCCTTGGGCAGCAAAAAAGCCAGAGCCGGCCCTGCTTAGGAAGGAAAAATCAGTTGCACAAATACAAGCTGGGAATGACTGCCTAGAAGAAGGACTGCAGAAAAGAATCACAAACTAAATATGAGTCAACAATGTAATACTGTTGCAAAAAAGAGCAGAGATAGCATAGCGGGAGCGGGTAAAATGTACTTTGTTGTGGGCAGGATTGGGTGGGCAACAAAACAGACTGCAGTAATTTGCAGGAAACACTTTAACTCCTGTTTAATAGGCATCAAATCTCTTTCTAAACCTCACTTAAATTTAAGTATTCCCATCATTCTGGGAATGTATTAGCAGGAGTGTTGTAAGCAAGACATGAGAGGTAATTCATTCACTCTGCTCAGCACTGATAAGGCCTCAACTGGAGCATTGTGTCCAGTTCTGGACACCACACTTTGTGAAACATGTGTACAACTTGGAGAAAGCCCAGAGGAGTGCAACAAAAAATTATTAAAGGTCTAGAAAACATCACCTATGAGGAAAGATTGAAAAAACTGGGTTTGTTTTAATCTAGAAAAGACTGAGGGGGTGCATGATAACTATCTTCAAGTACATAAAAGGTTGTTATTCTCCTTATCCACTGAGGACATGACAAGAAGTAATGGGCTTAAATTGCAGCCAGGAAGATTTAGGTTAGACATTGGGAGAGACTTCCTAATTGTAAGGGCAATTAAGCACTGGAACAAATTACCTTGAGAGATTGTGAAATTTCCATCACTGAAGGTATTTAAGAACAAGTTAGACAAACACCTATCAGGTGCTATAATAGGGGGAACGGGTCCTGTGGGACCTGCAGGATCCCAGTCCCAGATCAGGACTCTGATGTAAATCAGGAGCAACTCCACTAGTCATTGGCATTACACTAACCAAAATCAGGTCCTCAAGTCCTGTCTACACTAGGAATTTGACCCATTATTGACAAAGGTTGTCAGCAATGGTTTCCCTTGTACTGGAACTGAAAATAGTTTAATGTATAGCATAGAGAAGATAATTCTATTTTCAGTAGCATTAGTTTCTAGAATGCATTCTGTAATGGTGCTGAAAATGGTTTTATCTCATCTACACTAACCATTAAACTGTTTTCTGCACTGGTTCAGGGGGACCCATAGTGACAGCTGGAGCAGAGATAGCATAGCGGGAGCGGGTAAAATGTACTTTGTTGTGGGCAGGATTGGGTGGGCAACAAAACAGACTGCAGTAATTTGCGGGAAACACTTTAACTCCTGTTTAATAGGCATCAAATCTCTTTCTAAACCTCACTTAAATTTCAGTATTAAAAGTTTTAAAGTATTTTTACATGGTTTACGCAAGATTTGTTTTATTCTTTTAGTGGTAAAAATTGTCTGAATTCCATGTATATACAATATATTAGCAAACTGTTTTTTTAGTAGCATGGGGGAATCTCTGTCTCTGGCAGGATTTGTGGGATCTAAAGATTTTGTGGGTGAGAATGGGATACAAATGCAAGAAAAAATGCAGGAGCAGTTGGATATTGTGGGGTGAGAGCTGGATATTGTGGGGTGAGAGCTGGATTAAAAAAATAGTCCTGCACAGGGCTCTAATTTTATATCTGTGTGAGATACAGATAATGAGATTAGTGAGGATGTCTTTAAAAAGACTGGTATAAATAAAAATAAATAAAATATTTATGTAAGTAACTTATTCCTATGATCCTTTGAAAGACTAGCCAGGAGTGACATTAGCAGTACACCTCTCCCCTAGCTTGTGGGTCCGTACACAGGGAAGTCTTTCACAGCAGATCTGTAATTCACTCAGGGCTGTCCCTGAAAAACACCATGGGGTTTCAGCTGGTGTAGAATGCAGTGACCCATCTTCTACATAGGGCTCAATGTTATGAGCACACAAAATCAGTGGTCAGATCATTGCACTGGCCTCTTATATGCCTTTAGATGCAGTTCCAGATGTTGATTATCTTTTAAAGCCTGAATGGCCTTTTGTTTAGTGTTTTGTTTATTAAGTATATAAGAACGGCCATTCTGGGTCAGACCAATGGTCCGTCTAGGCCCTACTGGGTCAGACCAATGGTCCATCTAGTTCAGTATCCTGTCTTGCGACAGTAGCCAATGCCAGGTGCTTCAGAGGAAATAAACAAAACAGGGTAATTATTAAGTGATCCATCGCCTGTTGTCTAGGCCTAGCTACTGGCAGTCAGAGATTTAAGGACACCCAGAGCCTGGGGTTGTATCCCTGACCATCTTGGTTAATAGCCATTGATGGACCTATCCTCCATGATCTTATCTAATTCTTTTTTGAACCCACATATAGTTTTGCCCTTCACAACATCCCCTGCCAATGAGTTCCACAGATTGACTGTGCATTGCATGAAGAAGTACTTTCTTTTGTTTGTTTTAAATCGGCTGCCTATTAATTTCAGGTTCTTGTGCTATGTGAACGGGTAAATAATATTTCCTTAATCACTTTCTCCACATCATTCATGATTTTATAGACTCCTATCATATTCTCCTTTAGTCATCTCTTTTCTAAGATGAACAATCCCAGTCTTTCTAATCTCTCTTTGTATGGAAGCTTTTCCATACTCCTAATCATTTTTGTTGCCCTTCTATTATTTCCAGTTCTAATATATCTTTTCTGAAATGGGGCAACCAGACCTGCATGTAGTATTCAAGGTATGGGCATACCATGGATTTAAATAGTGGCATTATGATGTTTTCTGTCTTATTATCTATTCCTTAATGATTCCTAACATTGTTAGTTTTTTTGACTGCTGCTTCATATTGAGCAGATGTTTTCAAAGAACTATCCATGATGATGCCAATATCTGTTTCTAGAGTGGCAACAGCTAATTTAGACCCCATCATTTTGTATGTATAGTTGGGATTATGTTTGCCAACGTGCAGTACTTTGCACTTATCAACATTGAATTTCTCCTTGTTTTGATTTAGTTTTGTTGTGAGTTTATTCTGTGTTATGTTTACATGTTTTGTTTTGGTTGTTAATTTTTGGCTGTTCTGAATGTTGAATATGCTCTTTATTAAATGTAGACTGGTGACAGCCACTATGGCAGTATAATTTAAAAAAAAATAAATTAAAAAATGCAATTGAATCCCCTATCATAATAGGCAATGTAAAAATTGGTAACATAAATAAAATGAAAGGATATTTTCATATAATAGGTGCTCCAAGGGAAACATTACGTTGTGTGTGTATTATACATACATACCTGTGTGTGTGTGTGTTTTGCTTATATTTATACACCATGTGTGGGCATATGTAATAAATACTTCACACAAGGTTGGTCCCATGCAAGTAATAATTGGTTTTAAATTATTTTGTAAATAAAACACCTTGTTCCTATGGCAATAAGTGCAAGAAATGTGTAATCATAATTGTAAAGAATTTTAAAATGCCTATTATTTACCTGGTAGATTCTTCTATTGGACCTATGCCATTAATGTATATGTGTGAGAATATTTCTGTGTGTGGGCACATTCAAAAAAGTCTCCTCATGTAAGTGTGTTTGTGTGGGACACACACAAGAATGTAATGGTTTTCATGGAGTGGTCTATCAGATAATAAAAAGAACAGGAGTACTTGTGGCACCTTAGAGACTAACAAATTTATTAGAGCATAAGCTTTTCGTGGGCTTCTTCATGCAATCCCTACTCTGTCAAAACTTTTTGAAGTTTGCAGGAATCTTGCATGAGTAAGATCACAGAATTTGAACCTCAGCAATAGTGTGTGTGTGTGTGTGTGTGTAATACATGGAACAAAGCACTGGAGAATATGCTGTGAGGAACAGTCCTCCACTAGCTTCAGGGGCTGGAATAGATGTGATTTAATAGATATTTTTTTCCCAATTTTGAACTTGTATGATATCCAGTCATGGTGAATTTTTCTAATAAGGATGATCAACAATCAAATAATTAACAAGCTTAATATTTATATGGTCATCAACAGAGTTAGCATACCACCGAGATAAATGAAAGCAGTTTACACCTCTGTTGCAGTACAGAAATAAAACTTCTTACAGCAGCTATGGTTTTAAGCATTTTTCCTGTGGCCTCTAAGAAGGCACAAATGTGGGGTTTTACAATTGATAAAATTTACTTTTCACTCTACTATAATAAAAAAAAAAAGCTCACTTCCCTAAACAACTAACTGGGGAAGGTACTGAAAACAGAACATTTCAGCTGAAAAGGCAAACATTTCAAAATGTTCTGTGCATATGAAAACAGGAAGTTATAATGGAAAAAGTACTGAATTTTAACTATACGGGTTGCTACTAGTGCCTACTGAAATTTATCGACTCTGATACTTATTTAACCTATTTTGTGTATATGTACCTTTGTGTTGGCAGTCATAGTGTGCATCCTATTTTTAAATCTATTTGTTTTTAAAAGGTGAATTTACTCACAAAATGAGGATGTGATAGCTAGTTTTAATAATCAATTAATGCACACACAGTGCAAGTTTCCACACTTGGCAATGATGACACTACCATTTTTACTAGTCAGTATCCATGTTTTTGCTATTCCAATCCTGTACCTCTCCTGAGAAAAGGTTGACACTTGTTTCTTTTCTGTTTTTTCCCCCTTGTGATGCAGTATGTGAAAAGTGTCTGTCTCTATGCAGATTGAATGGTATTGGTTCTAAATTCTGTTTGGAACTGTGTATGATTTAAATATTCACAATGGAGGTTAGGGTGACCAAACGGCAAGTGTGAAAAATCGGGATAGGTGGTGGTGGGGAACCTATATAAGAAAAAGATCCAAAAATCAGGACTGTCCCTATAAAATTGGGACATCTGGTCACCCTAATGGAGGTTGAGGAGACTACGTCCACCTGTAGACCTTAAAGGTGATGACCCAACATTTATTTTCTATAAACCCATGCCTTATCATCCTGGGAAGCCTCCATAACCTTTAATTTAATCTAAAGTGATACTATAATCAACAACATCCATCTTCCCCAGAGTATCACACTGAAACCATTCAATCCCTGTCTGCCTCTCTTCCCTAAAATATCAGGTGAGACCTTCTTTCTGGTTGTCCTAAAACCCATTTGGACCTAGATCACCAGAGGTGAAAAGCTAGTATAATAATCTGCTGTTACCCCTATTTTTTAGGAGGTCTTAATATAGGGCAGATCTACACTACAGCCTAAGTCGATATAATTTATGTCGCTCGGGGTGTGAAAAAGGTCCCCTCCCCAAGCGATGCAAGTTTCGTGCTGTCCACACAGGCACTATATCGGCTGGAGAGTGCTCTTCCATCAGCATACAGTGGCGCAGCTGCACCGATATAACGCTGGAGTATAGACTTGGCCTAATACAGGCTATTTAGACTCACACTGCGGTGACATACAAAACATAGGTTCTCAGTAAGAATGGCAATAGGAAAAAAAAATCCTAGATGGATTACATGTGTCTAGCCATTTATGTTTCTAAAATATACTGGCGCTTACCCTGGTTTTAATAAAGGAGTTAGTCAAAGGTGCTATTTGCACTGGTTAAGCTATCTATCCTACAAGTTTGCACTGGTGAACCAATGCCATTGGCTGGCTGGACAGCCTGCAGTGCAGACAAGCCATTAATTTATCTTTGCAACCACCTGCATATGTAAAACTGCTTTAGGGGAACTACAGTCAAATACAGCCTATGCCACTGATGAGTAGCATATCCTCTCTTCATCTATGACACTAATACATATAGAGTCGGCCCTGGAAATCACTAGCACCTAAAACAGAGTTGGGAGTAATTTTCATGTATAGTATTAAGGATATTTCTACACTTAAAACACTACAGCGTAGACACTACCTACACTGACAGGAGGGATTCTTCCTTCAGCATAGGTAATGCACCTCTTTGAGAGGCAGTAACCCTAACCCTTCCATCAACCTAGCGCTGTCTATACTGGGGGTTAGGTCAGCTTAAATACACCGCTTAGGGGGCTGGATCGTTCACACCCGAGGTACATAATTAAGCTGACTTAATTTTCTAGTGTAGACCAGGCCTAATTGCGTCGCATGAAAGGTCTTATCAATGTTACTAAATTCTACCATGCTGGGAGGCCTGGTAATAACACATGCCTGATGGCTTTAAAACATGGTTTAGTCATGACAACGTAGCTAGAACTGAAAAACTGTGTTTTAACCATGCTCCTATATTATGCTTGCTTCTTGATCTTGCAAGGTTGCAGCACTATTTGATAACACTGTAAATAGTGTGGTAACTAAACTAAATCAATATCCGCTATTCTTAAACCCATTGAAGAGTGGTCACATAAGGCTGTTGAAATTAAAATAGTTAGATCAGCGCAATTGCTGTGGGAAGACCAAAGCTTAAATTTTGTAGAAAATTTCTTGCAAATTTTATAGTTCTTATTGTGAATTTTGCATGTCCTTAGCTAAAGATAAGTTTTTCCATTAACTTGTGGCATCACATACAAATGTACATTTTAAAAAATCCCCTCAGAATTGGGGAAAATCCTGTCTGAATTGGGAGCATTGGCATGCCATTTTCTGCAAATATAATTGTCCCACTACCACAATTTTCTCCTCTCCCTGTTTGTTGCATACTGATTACTATTTGAATTACAGTGGAGCCTATATGACTCAGCTGAGATCAGGGATTCATTGTGCTAGGTACTGTACAAATAGAAGAGTTTATAATCCAAACAGACTAGACAGACAAAATATTGGAGAAAAAGTATTTATCCTCATTTCAAAGTTGGGAAATGAAGGGAGAGAGTGTGATTTTTCCAGGGTTCCACAAGGAGTCTGTTTGGGGGTGCAGGAATTTAAATTTGATCATTTTTGGAGGGACACGTTAAACACCTGATGTTAGGAGAAAACACAGGACACCCTCGTTATAATGAACTCCTGGCGATCCAAGCCATTTGGCCTTTATAGCCAGGAGTTTGTTATACCAAAGGGTGTGTGTGTGTGTGTGTGTGGGGGGGGGGGAACAGAGCTCCGCCAGCATTGGGGGCACAAAGCTTCTCTTGCCTCGGGATTGCGGTGGGGGCGCAGAGCTCTTCTGGCCCCGGGGCTGCGGCGGGAGCTGACCCTGCCTTAGCCCCAGAGCTGGAGGAGCTCAGTGACCCTGCCAATGTGTTGGGGGGACCGTGCCTCCCCAGGGCCAGAGGAGCTCTGATCTGTGACCCCGCTGCAGCCCCAGGGCCGGAGGAGCTCTGTGGCCCCACTGATTATTGGGGAGGCCCATGTCCCTGGTCATCCCCCCGCTTCTGCATGCTCCTGAGTCTGTGGCAGACCTGGGAATTGATCTCCCGAGTTGCAGTCCCCAGTGCCTTAACTAGAAGAAGATCATTCCTTTTATTAGGAGTGACTGACTGGTACTGTTTTTATTCTTCATCATGCTTTCTATTACATTGCTTGATACCTAAATGTAACTGCACTTTGTGTGTTAGTAAACATATTCTGTTTTGGGAGTTTAGATGTTCTCTCATCAGTGGGTAGGGTGACGGTGTGCATCACATTAGTTACTTTGTATCCAAATTTCAGATGACTAGCTAGTCTCCTGAGTCATATTATCAACTACTCTAGGAGAAACATGGAATCCTGAACTCAGATATTTGACAGATACATGTATAGAACCTACAGAAGTTGATGAGAGTTTTGCCTAAGTGCTACATCATTAGAGGCTATGATGAACCTAATCCAAAGCTCACTTGATTTTAATGGGCGTTGGATCAGTCAAAATGTGGCCAAATCCCAGTTGAGAATCTCACTGGAGGTAGGCTACCATGAGGCGTTACCTCACATGTAGGTAACTCTAACTAACTCTGAACTATAGACAAACTCTGTGAGTTTTGGGAACCATGTTTGAAATCCTTGTCTCTTTGAAGCTGACAGCCAAAACTCCCATGTGCTTCAATTACATCAACCTCTTCTTTGGAAAGTGTTCCTTCATTTTCAATATGTTAATAATGCATTAAATGACATGGGAGCTACATTGCTATAAAATGCCATCTTATATATTTTGGGTATGTAGATCTGTGTATTTGATTTGTGTATTATCTGCACCTGAATGGGTGTAGATCTATAGCTGTATGTGGTGCTGGGAACGGTGCAGCTCTCTATATATAAATATATATTTCATGCAGGTGGAGAGCTAGCTCCTTGTCTGTTGTGGGTGTTGTTTTGTAGTGTGTGTGGGGGGAAGTATTTGTGCATCGGGCTGTACACATCCCCAACTCCTCTACATTAACTGCTGCAAACTGCAGGTGTTTACATGGGTGGGTGGGTGCGCTGGGTGGTGTGTGCCGTAGTGCAGCTGTACATGTGCGAAGGTGTATCTGCGCACGTGGGCGCAGGCGTGTGTACACACACAAACGTAGGTGCTTAGGGTTCGGGTGAACGCATTTGTTTGGCCCTGGGCACGAACTCCCGCCGCCAAGCCGCTAGGGTCGATGTGGCCGAGCCGCTGCGCCGCGGGCCAGAGTCCCCCGCCGCCTGCCCGGCCCTCACACCCCACAGCCCGGGTCGCGCTGCCTGCGCCGCGCTCGCTCTCTGTCCCCACGGCCTGGTTGCGCGCGCAGCCCGGCGCCCCCTCTCACTCCCTCTCCATTCCCCCCCCCCCCCCCCCCCGCCAGCTCTCGCGTTGGCTGCCGGGATCGCTGGCCGCTTTGGTTAATGTCCGCCATGTTTGCCATGGCGCAGGGAGCGGATCGAGCGAGCCCGGCGCGGAACTAGGGCTGCGGGGCGTGCGCTGCGAGCTGCGGGCGGCTCTGCGGGGAGCTGTGCCGGGGCGGCGGGGCCCTCCATGGTGTTGCGGGCCGGGTGCGGGAGCGGCTGGGAGGCGGCGGCGCGGCCGCAGTGAGGGGCCCCCCGCCCGCCCGGCCCCGGGGTGTTATTGTGAGGGGGAGACAATGAGCAAACTCTCCTTCCGAGCCCGGGCGCTAGACGCCGCCAAACCGCTGCCCATCTATCGCGGCAAGGACATGCCCGATCTCAACGACTGCGTCTCCATCAACCGGGCCGTGCCGCAGATGCCCACGGGCATGGAGAAGGAGGAGGAATCGGTAAGGAAGCTGCGCAGGGGGGGCACCATTGTTTATCAGACACCCCCTCCCCTCCCGGGAAATAGGCCATTGGTATTCACCAAGCGCGCTACGCACGCTCTACGCCGCAGCCTTGCATGTTCCTTATGGGTCCTGCGCAAGTAGCGCAGCGTAAACTCCCCTCCGACGCCGTAAGCGGGCCCTGCTCCGCCATCTTCTTTGCGTCCCGACTCGCGAGTGTTTTGATTAGCCGGGGGAGGCTCTTACGCTAGCGTAAGAGAGAAGTAGGCGCAAGAGGCATTCTTGAATGGGGGAGTGTGCGCGCCAGCCGCTCTTGGCGTAGCGTGCCTGTGCTGCTGCACTCTTCACTGTTGTGTATGTGGGACTCCAAGGCAGCAGGGGAGCGGAGGGGGCTGTGTGCGCTGTGCTCTTTCCGTGCAACCAGGAAGGCTTTGCATTGTACAATAGGAACGTCCTGCTTTTATACTGTCCTACCATGAGGGGTAATGGGACTGGCACTAAACGAGAATGAAATAGGATCGGGGGGGGGGAGGACCCCCATTCCCACATTGACAGCTGGAAATATAAAGACAGACTGCTCTTATGTTCTGAGTTTGGTTGTTAACTGTTGCATCCGATGTAGGGAGCATGCATGCCATGTAGTAGCTCAGCTGTCCATTGCTGCGGTGCTGTAACTGAAGATACACTGCTGTGTGCATCATACTGGAAAGCTTTTGTGCTTTGTAGTTCAAGATTTTTAAATAACGCAGCTCCCAGCAGGTTATCTGTTCATTGCTGAAACTGGAGTGATATTGCAGCCTGCAAAACATATACACACTCTGGTGCAGCCTGCATTACTGCACTCTTAAGGAAGGGCTTTGTAAATGTTGCAAATAGAATACCAGCTGTCTGCTGTTGCAGATCCTATAGTTGGAAATATAACTGCTATAAGAATGCTTTGTACATGAATGTTTAAGAAACACAGTAACTAGGAGTTAGTGGTGTTCAGTTGTGCATGTAAAATACCTGCTGTTACAGCATAGCTGTAGCTGGATCTATAACTAGACCTAGATTTTACAGTGTAGACCATGCTGTTTAGTGTTAAGATGATTTAAAGTAAGCTAGTCAGTATTAGGAAACGTATTGCCTGTAGAATGCTTGCTGTCCATTTCTGCAGTGCTGTAGGTAGGATACATTATTGTCTGTATCTTTACTAGAAGGTAATTTTAAGATGAGTCTTGTGAGCATTAGAACAGCACTGTGAATACTTGCTGTCCATGATTGCAGTGCTGCTTGTCTGAACTTGTCACTGTCCTTCTTAAAGACTGACACTTGAACTGTTAGCTTTGCATCCGGCTCACTGCAGGCACACAGGATGTCCCCTCGTGTGGCTGTACTTATATGCAGAGTTGAGAGTAAATGCACCCATAAGAATTTCTTCAATGAATCTCTGTCTCCGCCTTGTAGCCAGCCCACTATGTTTGTGGATTGGCTTTTCAGAGGTTCTGGCTGTCAAAAGAAGGCTCCAACTCTCTCTGATTGGCTTCCTCATTTAACTATTAATATTGAAAGAAATCTTTTGTGTCTTCCATTGGTTACTCATGGTTCTGACCTCATTGTATTTCTCTTGTATTACAAATTATAATGTATGGTGCTCAGCACTTACAATGCTCTACTGTATTTTGATCTTAGAGCCTTGGAATGTGTGTGTGTAATTTTAAACAGACAGCAATATAACATTAATGTTAACAAAGCAAACTTGGAGGTGATACATCTTTCTTTTCCTTGCAGTAAAATGTAATTTAAAAGACCCATTAGTAGACCGTGTGACATATTGATTGTTTGTGGAGTATGGGAATTCTTAAAATGGCAAACATGACTCCTGATTTATATTTTAAAAAAATATGTGGCAGTCTTTTTTTTTTTTTTTTTAATATGTCTCTTAAAATATTCTAACTTTCAGAGTGTGACTTGTTAAATTACACTTTAAGTAAGTAAAAGTCAGACATACGTTTTCTGAATTCTGTAGTCTGTGATTGAGGGGGAAAGAAATAAATTGCCTGTGTTCCAGTTAAATCAGTGTGGGGGGGGGAGAGAGTATTGGGCTAATTTCTGCATTGTAAAATCCCTTTTTATATGTAAATGATCGACTAAATAATGTTCTACTAAAATAATACAATCTCTATTTTATGAGCAAAATTTGTGTCCCCACTGCACTAAAAATGTGGCTGGGTTTGGTATACTCTTCAATTCTAAAGTCATTTCATACTGAGATTGTTATGGCTTAATATACAAGCATAAATGCTAGCCACTTCAAACATCATTTCTGGTTGAATTCCAAGGTCTAATGTTAAATTAAGATTATTGTCACTACATTTGCAATAGTTTTTGTGTGTGTGTGTGTGTGTGTGTGTGAGAGAGAGAGAGAGAGAGATCTACTTTATGCAGCTTTGCAGCTTTTTTTTTTTTTTTTTTTTTTTGACTTGACAGTTAAGTCTGTTAGTCACTCTGTGTTTAATTACTGAGAGATTATAGAGCTGACCCTTAATATTACTATTTTACCAGTGAATCTTCAAATAAATTCTGGAAATATCTTGCTATTTTCAGTATTTTACTAATAGGCTTGTACCCTTGCTGATACGACATTATACAAACTGGGGGCCCAATGTTGTGTTTCCATGTATCTGTAATTTTCATGGGAGTTCTGTGTGTGCAGGGAATGTAGGATTGTACTTCAAGATCTGAATCTACTGATGTTCACAATTTTAATCTTGAATTGAGCTATTGGGCCACATCCTGCTCTCAGTTAAAATTACATAAATATGGAGAAACTATTTTGATTTAAATGGAACAAATCTGGATTTATGATGTCATAAGTGACAATAGAACTTCTCTCTTTTTTTGTGTGTGTTTAGTATTAGAAGGTGGGGAGAAGGGGAGTATTGTCAAATTCCTCAGATGCTATATTGAAAAGCTACTTAATAATCTTAATTCAGAAAACAGTACAGTACACTAGTACTTGATGTATTTCCTAGCACTTAACTACCAAATCTGAATTAAAATACATATTATCAGAGGCTATTGTGTTACACCTTAAGGTAAAAATTAATTTTTAATAACAAGATGAGCCAAAATCAAGAGTAATGGAAGGTTTTAAGAGGTGGATTTGACTTCCTTTGTGTAGTTACAGACACAAATACATCACAGTAATTGATAGTTGTGACTGGGCAGTTGAAGTGCTATTAGAGATTTAACTCAGAAATTTAGATTTGAGCATTCGTTCATTTATAACTAGGCATGACTTCATATTAAAAGTCAAAGGTTATAAAGAGTAGCAAGGTAAGGCTATTGTCAGATGGTGCTAAAATGCACGATATTTTTAATGTACGCATGGGGGGAAGAATCTTAAAATTGAAATGGGTACATTTCATTTTTAAGTCTTTGATTCAGTCATTTGAGGATACTCCTTTCAGTACTCATTTAAACCATCATGTAATTTTGGGTGTTGGCAGAGTAAATTGAATTCCCTTGGTCTCTGTATTATGTCTTTTTTTTTTTTTTTTTTCGTCTTTCTCCATTCTCTACTTCCATTGCAATGTTGAACTGATTTCAGTTCATCATCTTACTTCCTAGCTGCCTGGAACTGGTCGTACTTCCGAAGCAGCACACGTGTTCCCCAGCTGAGGTAATTGGTCTAGAGCAGTGGTTTTCAAACTTTTCTTCTGGGGACCCAGTTGAAGAAAATTGTTGATGCCCGTGACCCAACAGAGCTGGGGATGATGGGTTTGGGGTGTGCGAGGGGCTCAGAGCTGGGGCAGAGGGTTGAGGTGTGGGGGTGAGGACTGCAGGGTGGAGCTGGGAATGAGGGGCTCTGGGTTTGGGGGGAAGGTGATTGGGGTGTCGGGATGGGGGTGCAGTCTCTGGGGTGGGGCTGGGGATGAGGGGTTTGGGGTGCAGGAAGGGCTCTGGGTTTTGGGGGGGGAGCTCAGGGCTGGGGCAGAGGTTTGGGGTGCGGACTTACCTCCAGTGGCTCCCGGTCAGTGATGCAGCTGGGGTGCAGAGGCAGGCTTCCCATCTGTCCTGGCACTGCAGACCGTGCTGCGCCTGAAGCTGCCAGCAGCAGGCCCGGCTCCTAGGCGGAGGTACACAAACGGCTCTGCACAGCTCTCGCCTGCAAGCACCGCTCCCTCCCTCCAGCTCCCATTGGCCAATTCCTGGCCAATGGGAGTGTGGAGCTAGTGCTCAGGGCGGGGGCAGTGCATGGTGCCCCATGGCCCTCTACCTAGAAGCCGGATCCGCTGTTGGCTGCTTCCGGGGCGCAGCACGGTGTCGGAACAAGTAGGCACTAATGACCCAGTATTGGGTCATGACCCGAACTTTGAAAAACGCTGGTCTAGAGTGCTTTCATTTTGCACAAATTACACTTCTTCCTTAATTCTGAACATTTTTTTTATTACAAGCAACAGTGAAGACTACTATAACCAAAAAAGATGTAGAAAAATATTTTTCCTCATGTTTGTCTTTGGTATTTGACAGTACTCCCTGTATAAACATTTCCACTTGTCTCTTCATCTTTTTATTTATTTATATAGTTAGGTCCCAATCCTAGACATATATTGCTCAGGCATAAGGGTCCACCTAAGGTAGAGTTCCACTGAAGTGAGTGTAGTTCTCTGTAGATTCAGTTGCAGGATCAGAGCCAATAGTCATTTTTCCTCTTTTGTTTGTGTGGGTTTTTCATACGGTGGTGGTGAAAGCATATAACCACCAGCATTGGTGGTAGGGTCAAAGGCAGCATTAAACTACTTTTTAACTCATGTTTTGAAATTGACCAGATTTCCATTTGACAGCAGTGCTTTAATGAATGGCATTGATGGGTTTTAAAGATAGTTGTACCTGTTCCTTTGGGGAATGTTTCCCAAACTTTTGAAAACTGAGTCTCTCCTCAGGAAAATGAAAACAGTCATGCCTCTCTCCCTTTAATGCCTCCATATGTTGTTAAAGTCCTTGTCGTCAGGTTAATTGATACATGATGCCTGCTTGTTCTTCACAACCCTTCACTCCACTTTGGGAAATAGTAGTGTTAAAGTAGTATCCTATTATGGAGATTATTTTCTTATGTGTTTTGATCAGTGAAATAGTCAACAATACTGATACTTAAAGTATCCTCACTGGCAGCTCAGAGCTAATTTTCAGGCTCTCTGCAAATTCAAGCAAATATTTCTGCATCTAGTATGCTCACTTCTCATTTTGAAGTTTGTTTAGGTTTTTTGTACCCATAACAAGTATAGGGCCTTTTTTTTCCTTTTTACAATAAAGCTGAGACTTTGGAGGTACAGCTCCCCCAGGTGTCCTTTTGTGCATTTCCAGGAGTGCATGTTCCACATTTAGGGAAACACTGCTTTATGGGATGCAAGGTAATGACCACGACACAAGGCCTTCAAGGCTGAGATTCCATCTTTACACTGTGGAAAAACAAGTAATCATCCAGTGATCCATCCCCTGTCGCCCATTCCCAGCTTCTGGCAAACAGAGGCTAGGGACACCATCCCTGCACATCCTGGCTAATAGCTATTGATGGATCTATCCTCCATGAACTTATCTAGTTCTTTTTTGAACCCTGTTATAGTCTTGGCCTTCACAACATCCTCTGTCAAGGAGTTCCACAGGTTGACTGTGCATTGTGTGAAAAAATACTTCCTTTAGTTGTTTGTTTTAAACCTGCTGCCTATTAATTTCATTTGATGACCTCTAGTTTTTGTGTTATTAGAAGGAGTAAATAACATTTCCTTATTTACTTTCTCCACACCAGTCATGATTTTATAGACCTCTATCATATCCCCCTTTAGTCGTCTCTTTGTTTGACACCAAGTTCCATATTTGTTTGGAACTGTGTTGACTTGTATGATTTGGGGCAAGTCACTTAATGCCTCTCTTCCTCCATTTCTGCATTCGTAAAATGGGGATGCTGATACTTAACAGCTGTGTTGTGAGGCTAAATTAATGTTTGGAAAACACTTTGATATTTTTGTATGAAAGTTGCTATATAAGTGTAAATTATTTAATGTCTTTATAACAACAAAACTATATCTTACCAAGAGTTGCTTCTTGTATACAAAAGTTGGTACTCATACTTGAACATAATGTATATGTACTTTTTTGTCTATACGAAATTATGATTTCCTAACCATATATAGCAGGGGTCGGCAACGTTTGGCACGCGGCTCGCCAGGGTAAGCACCCTGGCGGGCCGGGCCAGTTTATTTACCTGCTGACGCGGCAGGTTCGGCCGATCGCGGCCCCCACTGGCCGCGGTTCGCTGTCCCGGGCCAATGGGGGCGGCGGGAAGCCGCGGCCAGCACATTGCTTGCCCGCGCCGCTTCTCGCCACCCCCATTGGCCCGGGACGGCGAACCGCGGCCAGTGGGGGCCACGATCGGCCGACCCTGCCGCGTCAGCAGGTAAATAAACTGGCCCGGCCCGCCAGGGTGCTTACCTTGGTGAGCCGCATGCCGAACGTTGCCGACCCCTGATATATAGGATCTCTTCCTTCCCTCCCCGCCCCTTGCCCTTTCAATACTCAACTGAAGGAAACATTTCATAGGTATTTGGCTTATATTGTATGTAGTGTTCAGGCTTCTGGATTTTAATAAGGAATGCTTAATATTACATTTACAACTTGATAAACTTTTTTCAATAAGTAAGGTGATAAGCAGCTTCTTTTAGTCATTCTTCAGCTAATTAGGATATATACCAGGTGCTGCACACCATTGGTGCTTTTTATATTATTTAAGTGCCTGTTGTCCTTTCTATAAATATGCCTCTCCCTCAGTAGTGTGTGTGTGTGTGAGAGAGAGAGAGAGATTAGTTTTACCAAGTGCATGTAATATCAGGAATAAGTAAAACAAAATTTCTTTAAAAAAGTATACATTATTGGTTTAATGTAGATATTGATATCTCCTATCTAATTGTGTTGTTTCTGCAGAGCTTGAATTATGTGAAAAATAAACTGCCTCGACTTTTTATTAATTTTTATTTTACAGTATATGGGAATGAAGTGTTAGATGAGATACTCTACAAATCTAACTCCTATTCTTCAAGTATTGGATACTAATTAATATAAAAAGTGTAATTACTGTCAGCAGGTTTTAGTCTACTGCTCCTTGTAAGATGAGGATTTGTTGAAAATATATATGCAAAGAGATTGTCATAGTAATTTTTTTTTTGGTAAGTGTTATGTGGTGCAGTTTGGAAATATTGGGGGCAGAGCGTAATCAAATCAGTCAGTGCCCTTATAGTTTTAGGCCTGTATAAATAAAAGATTTTTTTCCCCCCTGTAAGGGCCTACTGTTCCAGAGAGATTGTTTTAAGTTGAAAGTTTCATGTGTTGGAAATGCACTGATGAAATGCAGCTGAATCCACCAAAGTCATTTCCATGGGAGGGACTTAAGAAGAGTAGACCCAAAGAGTAGTCCACGAAAGCTTATGCTCTAATAAATTTGTTAGTCTCTAAGGTGCCACAAGTACTCCTGTTCTTCTTTTTGCAGATACAGACTAACACGGCTGCTACTCTGAGACCCAAATGGTCAATGCAAAATTCTGTAGGTCAGAACTTGGGAACGAGTGATACTAGGTTTGGTATCTCAAGAGAGTGGAGTTTGTGCAATGGTATAGATAGGCTTGGGAGAATTCTATTTTTATTTTTTATTTTGATGGATACACCTCTACCCCGATATAACACGAATTCGGATATAACACGGTAAAGCAGCGCTCCGGGGAGACAGGGCTGCGCGCTCCGGCGGATCAAAGCAAGTTCGATATAACGTGGTTTTACCTATAATGCAGTAAGTTTTTTGGCTCTCGAGGACTGCGTTGTATCGGGGTAGAGGTGTAGTATTGATTTTTAAGCATTTATTTTTTTATTTAATTTTTCATAGTTGCAAAAAATATATGGGCATGGTCAGACAATAATTCTTTAATGACAGTGGACCAGTAAGCATTAAGATTCAAACAGTTAAAGCTTTTATAACCTTTAAAACACAAGTTGTAAACATCACATGTCAAAATATACAACATAAACATCCTTAAAACAAACTCTACTAAGTTCAGGGGTTTTCAAACTGGGGGGTCGGGACCCCTGAGGGGGTCATGAGGTTATTACATGGGGGGTCGCGAACGGTCAGCCTCAACCCCAAACCCTGCTTTGCCTCCAGCATTTATAATGGTGTTAAATGTATAAAAAAGTGTTTGTAATTTATAAGGGGGAGGGGGTCTCACTCAGAGGATTGCTATGTGAAAGGGGTCACCAGTACAAAAGTTTGAGAACCATCTAAAGCAACATTTTTTTTTTTTTATGTTGCCTATCTGTACATTTTGATTATTATTGATGGAAATATTTTTTTTTCTTTTGTGTATATGGTTTACCAACTTTTACCAGTAAAACCTAATCCTTCTAAGCATAGGTACAGTCAAGACAGGATTTCTTTCCTTAGGGGAGAAATGTGGTAGAAGCTGAAGAAAGCGTCTCTACAGAGAAGTTTACTTTTGGCAGTCTGTTTTCTAGATGTTTATTACTTATATATGCAAAGTATTATAGCAGAGCAACAGCTCTGTTATAGTTAGGGATAAGACCAGCTTGCTGTTTAAAGCTCTAAAAATCTGTATGGTTGCTTGGATTGACTTGGAATGTGGTGTTCCAGATGAGAGTGCAGAGTTAGTGATCCAAATTTTGGATCATTTGACCAAGTGGTTCCCAAGATAGGGCACTTGCTCAGAGCTGGAGAGCAAACCAAGGCTCATCATTACACCAGGGTCTCAAATGCTCGAGCGTTACCCCAACAGAGTGCACAGTACCCTCAAGTCCTTGGGAGGAAATCAAATTAAAACATTATTTAAAAAAAAAAAATCTGCTTCAGTGAGGTGAGCTAAGCTCATATGCCTATTTGCATGCCTAATAGATTATTCTGAGTATATGCAGCGAGAGAGGCTAACGCTCTGGAGAACTACTCCTGTATCACAGGACTGGTGTGGCTCTGAGGGCATGTAACAGTCTGAGAATCTGAGCACTAGCTCAGGCACTGTGAATTCAAATTCAATGTAGGGCAGAAATCTGAGGTAAAAAAAAAAGCAGGCGTATTGCTGTAATCTGTCTCTATCTGTTTTTATTTTGGGGAATATGTAGTCTGAATATACTAGAATATTCAGATGCTGATGAAAGTAATTTTTGAGAAGAAAATAAGTTACACAAACAAATACTCACAGGGAGTGGAGGGTATTGGGGTAGAAGACTAGTTGGAACCATGGGAGTAGAGGAAGCGTAGTTGGAGGATCAGGTGATGGGAGACTAGGGGAGTTGGAGGGGAGGGACACTGGGAAGGGAGACATGAGGGTTAGTGGCGGGGGGTTGTGGAAGAATGCTGCCAGGGGTGCTTGTCAGCCTCACATTCCCATCCCATGTGTGTGCAATGATCTGGGGAGCCACAGCCAATCTACAAAGGTATGGACCCCCTTCCTTGCCCCCCTCAGGAGAGCCTTATGTGAGCCTGGAGGCAGTTTTCCTGTCTGGGGCTATGTGAGTCCCACTCCTTAACCCCATCATGGGATCTTAACCCCTGGGGTTGTCTGGGGGCGTGTTTATCCTACAAATTTTGTCAACATAAAGCTGTCACAGAGAGAATATTGCTTGTGTGTATGCATACTTGACTCCTTACTTCAGTGCTGTGTGTACTCACTAGGAGCACTGGTTGCGATGCACAGTGCTGTGTGCTGTGGGTAGGTATCCCAGCATGCAACTCTCCGTCCAGTGCACTGTCATTTGGTAAGTTTTAGCAATGTGTGGTGAGGCAGAAACAAGTCATGCAGGGGTGACTGGGACTGCGGGGTCAGTTGTGCAGGTTTCTGCATCACATAATGCTACCTCTATCCCAAAATTTTTGCACCTATTTTGAAAATCCCACAAACCTGCGTGGAACTTGTCGCTGTTTGTCATCTCTGGCAGAAGCATGGAGCCTGCACAGCTCTGCACTATTGTCATGAGCATTGCACGGGATGCACAATTCACTGGTATTTACAGAGCCTCAGGGAACATGATAGCTTTCTTTGTTATGGTAACAAGCCTGGTGGATGGGGGGAAGCGTTAGCTGTGGCATAGCTTGACTTTAGTAAGGCTTTTGATACTGTCTTACATGACTGTCTCTTAAACGAACTAGGAAAATACAACCTAGATACAGCTATTATGAGATGGGTGCATAACTGGTTGGAAAATCATTCACAGAGAGTAGTTATCCGTGGTTCATAGTCATGCTGGAAGGGCATATCTCGTGGGGTCTCACAGGGATCAGTTCTGGGTTCAGTTCTGTTCAATATCTTCATCAGTGATTTAGATAATGGCATAGAGAGAACACTTACAAAGTTTGTGAACGATACCAAGCTGGGAGGGATTGCAAGTGCTTTGGAGGATAGGATTAAAATTCAAAATGATCAGGACAAACTGGAGAAATGTTCTGAAGTAAATAGGATGAAATTCAATAAGGACAAATGCAAAGTACTCCACTTAGGAGGGAACAGTGAGTTACATACTGAAATGATTGCCTAGGAAAGAGTACTGCAGAAAGGGATCCGGGCGTCATAGTGGATCACAAACTAAATATGAGTCAATAGTGCAACACTGTTGCAAAAAAAACCCCAAATCATTCTGGGATGTATTAGCAGGAGTGTTGTAAGCAAGACATGAGAAATAATTCTTCCGCGCTGATTAAGCCTCAACTGGAGTATTGTGTCCAGTTCTGGGTGCCATATTTCAGGAAAGATGTGGACAAATTGGAGAAAATCCTTTTGTTGCTCTTCTCTGGACTAAAGGTATGACCTATGAGGGAAGATTGAAAAAATTGGGTTTCTTTAGCCTGGAGAAGACTGAGAGGGGACACCATAACAATTTTCAAGTATATGAAAGGTTGTTACAAGGAGAAGGGAGAAAAGATGCTGTTCTTAACCTCTGAGGTTAGGGCAAGAAGCAATGAGCTTAAATTGAACTAAGAGCAGTTTAGGTTGGACATTAGGAAAAACTTCCTAACTGTCAGGCTGATTAAGCACTGGAATAAAATTGCCTAGGGACAGTGTGGAATCTCCATCATTGGTGATTTTTTAAGAGCATGTTAGACAAACTCCTGTCGGGGTGGTCTAGATCATATTTAGTGCTGCCATGAGTACAGGAGACTGGATTAGATGATCTCTTGACGTCCAGTCCTACGATTCTATGATTGTGACACTATTTCCTGGAGGTCAAATTGTTGTGAGTCCGAGTGAGAACCAATTCAAGGTTGTTGTTGGCATTCATGAAGCAGATGCAGATGTGGAGCACCACTTCTGGGCCTGAGAAACAAGCACTGACTGGTTGGATCGCATTTTAATGCAAGCATGGGAAGATGAGCAGTGTTTGTAGAACTTTTAGCTGTTCAAGGCCTCATTCCTGTATCTGTGCTCCATGCTTGCCTCAGTCTTCCAGCACAGGGACACCAAACTGAGAGTCACACTTGTAGTGGAGAAGCGAGTGGTGATCGCACTACAGAAACTTCTAATACCAGATTGCTGCTGGTCAGCGGGAAATCATTTTGGAGTTGTCATGCAAGCATGTAGGACTGTTAATAGTCTCCTCTTATTCAGGACTGTGACTCTTGGCAATGTTCAGGACACAATGGATGTATTTGCATCAGTGGAGTTCCTGAACTGCGATGGAGCAAGAGATGGCAAGCATATACATGTTTTAACACTAAACCACTTTGCCACGGAATACATCAACAGAAAGGGCTATTTTTCTATGGTTATGCAGGCACTAGTGGATTACTGGGAACATTTCACCATCATCAGTGTGGGCTGGTCAGGGAAGGTGCATGACGCTTGCATCTTTAAGAGCACAGGACTATTCAGAAAGATACAAATAGGGACTTTCTTTCCCGACGGGCAGATGACCATTGGGAATGTTGAAATGCCAATAGTTATTGTGGGGGACCCAGTCTGCCCCTTATTTCCCTGGCTCGTGAAGCTGAACACTGGTTATCTTGGTAGCACCAAGGAAAGATTCAGCTACCAGCTCAGCAGGTGCAGAATGACAGTTGAATGTGCTTTTGGTAGATTGGAGGAGCACTGGCCTTGTTTACTCACCAGACTGAATCTCAGTAAGAAAAATATCCCAAATGGTTTTAGTGCTTGCTGTGTCCTGCATAAGATCTGTGAAGCAAAGAGGGGGAAATTGCTGCCATGATTGAGGGCGGAGGTATAGCAGTTCTTTTTTCAGTTTGAACAGTCAGATATAAGGGCTATCAGAGGAGCTCAGTGCGATGTTATATGGTTCAGGGAGGCTTTGAAAGAGGACTTTAACAGCGAGCCACAGTAATGCGTTGTGGCGTACTGTACCCTGGCCCTACAGTTTGGGGGCTGTTAGGAATTGTGTGCACATCTATGAATATAACACCGACAATGCATCTATTAATTTTATAATCCTTGCTGTAAATCTTCGATTATTACACTGTTAGTCAATGATCCTAAAAGTTGTGTCAAAGTGTACGCTAACAAGTGGGTGCTTTCAGTATTGGCAGGCATTCTGCAGTATATGTTGAGAACTAATAAAGATGAATTATTTTCCAAACAATAGAGTTTGATTGAGTAACAAAAACACTTAAAAAAAATTCTGTGCAAATTAAAAGCAAATACATGAAAACCTTAACATATTTATGGAATGGAGCTTAAAGAGCATTCATGTCCATTTTAGCGGCACATACAGTGACCTGTGAGAGCCATTGTTGAAGTATGTGAAGCTGTGCTTTTCCTTAATGTTCCCTGAAATGGAGTGGTAGCGGTAGGGATGTGGCCCCTGATACCATGTGGAATGTTGAGGGGCTCGTGTAGGGAGGTGCTATACTGGAGTTCTCCATGAACTGCAAAATAGGCGAGTTGTAGGTCCACAAGAGTCTGCAGCATATATGTTTGCTGCTGGAGAAGCCCCATTATATCCTGGTGCATCTCTTCTTTGTCTGCTTTTTCCTTCTCCATACAATCTGCAGTATTCATCCTCCAAGCCCTCTGATTCAGCACTGTCTTGCAGGACCTTGCTGAATATATCATCCGGAGTTCTTTTCTTCCACCTCCTTATCTGGCTCAGGTGTTCTGTGAGTGTGGAGGGGAACCCCTCAAAGCAGCAATGGCAGTAGCTACAGATAAAACACAGAGGTTACAATGTCAGTATAGTCACAATGGAAAGCAAAAATAAAGATTCAGAACTCCCTTTCCTTAGAAGTTCATAGAATATCAGGGTTGGAAGGGACCTCAAGAGGCCATCTAGTGCAACCCCCTGCTCAAAGTAGGACCAATCCCCAGATAGATTTTTGCCCCAGATCCCTAAATGGCCCCCTCAAAGATTGAACTCGCAACCCTGGGTTTAGCAGGCCAATGCTCAAACCACTGAGCTATCCCCTAACGTTTGAAACAAGACAGGTTTATTGACTCTCCTGCTTTGGAGGCACGGTGCCATTCATAGCTCCAGCCAGGTGAGTATGGCCCACCAGGGGTGAGGGAAGTGAGCAGGGAATTGTTTCGGCTATGGCTACACTGGTGCTTTACAGCGCTGTAACTTTCTCACTCAGGGGTGTGAAAAAACACCCCCCTGAGCGCAGCAAGTTACAGCGCTGTAAAGCGCCAGTGTAAACAGTGCCTCAGCTTTGGGAGCCGTGCTCCCAGTGCTGTGAGCTAATCACCTCGTGGAGGTGGAGTACCTGCAGCGCTGGGAGAGCTCCCGCAGCAGCGCTTTGAAGTTTTGAGTGTAGCCACAGCCTTAGTTGCATGAAGCCATGAGTACAGGGCAGTGGCACTGAATACAGACACACTTTTCTACAGACAGTGGTAACATCTTATTTCTGAGGCTAACAAAGGCATAGAGAACACAGCAGCTGCTGGCGTCCCAAAGCTGTCCGGGCCTGTATGTTTGCTAGCTTGTCTACTGCAATGGTGCTTGCCGAAGTTATCAACAACTGGCATGGGAAAGCCTCTTACCATGGAGAAAGAAATAAGGAAGTCATCCCGAGAAACTTTCAGGAGAGGATTGCAGGGTACTTCCATGAAAATTTCATCAAGATCTCTCAGGAGAATTCAAGGGACAAACTGCTCTGCATCCCTGCCCTCCTTCCAACTCTACAGGGGAATGAAAAGCAGATAACAAAGAGAGGTAATGTTGTTGTAATGATTCCTCTTCTGGTACAAGTAAATGAATGCAAAATCAATATCTATGATCTGCGTAGTTGGGAGTGCCATCACTGAAATGGGAAATAAATGTGCAAACTTACTTGAAGTTCCTTCCCCTCTCATGCTAGACTGCTGAGACTGACTGGATTGCAATGGAGGCTTAAACAGGTCCTGGCTCGTGGCAGAGCTGGAACTCTTCTCTCCCTTGCCCCCGAGTCACATGGCACTCCTCTTCCTCCTTCACCACCACCTTGTTGTTCAGGCTTGGGACCTCTGGCTCCTTGGAAGTATCCACAGTGGTGTGCAGGGGAGTGGTAGTGTTTCCGTCAAGTATGGCATGCAGGTCTTTTTAAAAGCAGTAGGTCTGCAGTTCAGCATCAGATTAACTGTTGGCTTCCTTGGCCTTCTGGTGTGCTTGCCACTGTTCCTTTGGCTTTACATGGCACTGCTAGTGATCCTTGTTGTACTGCTTCTCCTGCATCCCCCTGCTATCTGCTTGGAGTTGTCCATGTTTCTACAACTGGTCCATACCTATACTTGCACAGTCTATTCTCCCCACAAGCCCAGCAGATCCAACATCTCTTATGTACTCTAAGCTGGAGTGTATCTGGTATAGCCAGCATGATCACCTGGGCACTTGCAGTCAACACCGAAAAGCTGCTAGGTGTTCTCACCAAGCTGGACAATGAGGAAAAGGCATTTCAAAAATTCATGGGGTTTTAAAGGGCCTGGTGCACTTTCCATTCTCTGACTTCTGGGCAGTGGAGTTCACAATTGTGACTAGGGTGGTCGGTGTTGTGGAACAACTGCTGGAGGACTGTTAGGGTTGACATAGGTAATGCAGTATCTACATTTGTGCTTTGTTGACTTCAATACATCAATAGTGGTTCAGTGCCACGCAGTGAGGTGATGTAATGGAGAGCTTACATTGGTGAGAGACAAATTTAAGTGTAGATATATGCACAATTAGGGTGACATAAAGTGGGTCACGTTGACCTAACTTCGTAGTGTAGACCAGACCTGAGGCCTGCTTCCTGCACCTGTGTTTGTGCCAGGATCTGGGGAAGTGTTACCCCTCTGGGTGGGAAACTTACAACAGGCATGCTCAGAGCATGAACCAAGAAAGCACTTGTGAGACTGGTTGAAAAGCTGAGAATGGGTTTGCTTGACACATCTCCAGCACTGGGGAGGGCAGAAGAGATCACCCACTGACATAAATGGAACAATTAATACGTTTCAGAGCTATTGGTTCAGACTGTATTTATCTCTATTGGGTATTCTTTCATCGAAGAGCATCTCCATTGAGAGGCATGGGCCACTTCACACCCCTCTGAGCCTGTTATCCTGCAGATGGATATGTAGAGCCCCTCTAATTCTAATTCTCCCTCTAATTTCAAACAGTACTATAGCAGTTCAACACTGCCATAGTTGAGTATAGAGCATAGCTTTGCCGTAGTTAAGGTCAAGACCAGCTTTCTGTTTAAAGCTCAGTTCTAAGTGCTCCAAAGTCCGTACTGTTAACCTAATTGCCTTGAAATTTGGTGCCCATCTTGGGGACACAGAATATAGTCAGTGATCCAAATTAGTGGGCCTTTTGAGCAAGCAGTTCTTAAGAAACAGCCCCTAGGTGGGAAAAAAAACAACATTTCATTGTTCACAGATTCTAGCAACTTTAAAGTTTGAAACTCAGCCTGGCTGAAATCTGAGAATGAAGTAAGTGTGTGTGTGTGTGTGTGTGTGTGTGTGTGTGTGTGTGTTGCAGAATATTTGGACGGTGCTGAAACAGTTTTTGAAAAGAAAATTAATTATACATGCAAATGTTAACTGGAAGAGAAGAGAGATGATTGGGGGTGCAAGAGTAGGTGGTAATATTGGAAGAGGGGTTTGGGTCTGCAGTGAGTGAAGGGGATATTGTGAGGAGGGGGTAAATGGGAGTGTTTGGTAGGGGAGAGAATAGGGTTTGGAGGGGCTCAGGTAAGGGGAAGTGGTAGGGGAGAAGACAGGAGGGGTTGGGGATATGGGGGTAGCAGAGGAAGTTGGGGGTTTAGGAGTGTGGGGGGTCAGTCAGCCCTGAAATCTTCTGTGTGTGTTGGGAGCCCTATTCCTCTGCAGGGGTCTGAGCCCCTTTTCCTGCTTGCTATATTTTCTGGAATCTGGGGGACCCTGTTGTTCTTGGGGTGTCTGAGCCCCTCTTTTTGCCCCTCCAAGTGAACTTGGATCTCGGTTGGGTGGAAGGCAATGCAAATTTAAACATCTGAAATCCAGAAAATAAATGATTAAGATACACATTACCCCCTGTGTGGGATGTGGGAGTGAGCCAGAGAGTGGATAGACTGGGTAAACCTGACTGAAGCAGCAGCAGCATTCCCAGCTGGAGGTGGGAGTGAGGGGTTAGCTCAGTGAACAGCTAGGGCTACATAACCAAGGTATCGTGCAACCTAGTAAGCTGCTGCCCGTGGTATGTGAACACAGAAGCATAGGGTAGGAGACAGCAAGGACTAACTTCTTAGATTTAGTGCTTCTCTATGGTGCCAACTAGTGGCTTAATGGAAAGGGGAGGGAGAGCTGGAAATGTTGTCAGGAGGGGCTTTATGTTGTAGGGGGTAGAGAAGGAAAGTGACACAGCAGTCTTCCCTCATACGATTAAAGTTACTGTAACATCCATCTAATAAAACTATCATGGTTTTGGGACATAGACCATGGGTGAGATTTCTCTCACTGGCAATGTTAGCAGCTACCCATTTCAAAGCATGACTATTATCCGTGTACTGCTGTAACAAAATGTATTGGAGGGGTAGGAGCACTGAGGAATCACATAGATGCCAGGAAAGACCACTGGTCTGGGACTGTTCTTAGCTCTGCCATGGCCTGCTGGTTGACCCTAGGCAAGTCATTTCACTTCGCAGTGCCTCAGTTTTCCATCTCTAAAATGGGGACAGTGATGTAAAGTTCATTTGAGATCTACTGATCTAAAAAAAAAAAAGCTAGATCTCTTGATTATTGCTAGGTGAGAACTACAACTGCCTGAATGACCATTAACCCCTACCACAAACATTTCTGTTTAAAAAATGCCAAAAAAAAATAGTTAAAGCAGAGTTAGGATTGCACTATGATAGTTTGTACCCATCCACAACATCCAGTTCAGCAAGACTCAAACTTCTGAAAACCAGGAAATACAGAGTTAAGATAAACATCCATGAAGTCTTAATTCTACCCTCTGAGTGATGCTCCACAGTGCCCATCACACACATACTCGCACTCTCCCTTTTCACTGTAATGGACAGGTGTTACCTGCACTTGTCCTACTCTAACACTGAAGCTGCTCCCCCAACAGAATACCATAGTTGTACAATTTAACAACCACTTCATACCCTTGTAGAACCCCTTCACACTGGCACACAGAATACTATCTAAGCCTATACTTTCCCCTACCCATTATTAAATTCACAGATTGTTCTCATATCCCTACACACTACTGACAATACCCATGGCAAAAGGACCCCAGTGCCCTCCTACTAACACGATTTACACAATTTTGTATTGAAATGATGCAGACAGGAACCTCCAGGTACTTCTGCACCTCTTTCCTTTATGAGACAGGGCAGGTGAGGTAATATCTTCTGCTGGATTATCTTCCTTTGGTAACAGGCATGGGGGGGGGGGGGGGGGGGACTCAGCCCCAGATCACCTCATACAGACATTCCCTGGGTTATGCAAACCCGCACTCACAGAAAAAGTTTCGTAAGCTGGTTTTGTTGTGGTTGTTGATTTTGCGCGTAATTGTCAGGTATACGTCCCCGACTTACGCAAAATTCGACTTACGCAAGGTGTTCTGGAACGGAACGTTTGCATAAGTCAGGGAGCACATGTATCATAATCACAGCTCTTCTAAGCTGCTCTTACTTATTCCTCCACCATTCAGTACAACTACACCTAATACAGTGAATGCAGCTGGAGTGCATGCAGATAATTCCCACTGGCTATTCCCAGCTGCAGGGGGGCAGAAAGTGTGTGGGCATTTATTTTAACACTGTATTTTCTGGTTTTCAGAAGTTTTGAGTTTTGCAGAACTCTCTGTTCTGGAAGGGCATAAGATCTCACTGGGCAACCTTAACTTTGTATTAACAATTTATTTTTTGCCATTTAGTTTGTATATACAGTGTTTGTGTTACTGAAGCTTGGCAAACACTAGACAGTGTAACACTGCTTTGTACATTGACTTTTAAAATTTACTTGTTAATGACATTCCTTCACAGGATTTTTAATTCCAGTTTTGTCTATTTGTAAGAGCTTTTTCCCATCCTTCTCCCTCTCTGCCCTCCCTCCCCCCGTCCATGCTCTCATAAGGAGGGAGGTTTTATTTCATTGCATCTTGTTCTCCTCCCAAGCACCTAGCATTTATCCCCTTTTCCCAGACTTCAGTCCTGTTATCAACAAACATTCTCTTGTCTTCCAGTGGTTTGTCTTCCACCTGCAGAGCATCTTCACAGCAGAAGAAATGACCTTTCAGTTCACTTGTGCATTATGATTTCCTGTTGGTACTGGCATTGTAGGCTTAAAACTGAATAGACAGAATCACACAAACCTAATTGCTGGTATTGTCAGGAAAGTGCTGTTGAACGAGAACACAGGCTTAACTCAAGCTGAAGGTTAATTCTATGGTGAAAGTTTAAGAAACTATTTGAAAATCTGATTCTCTGTGCCCAGTTTAAATCCTTACCTCAATACACTGGAGCTTCCCAAACATATGTACTAAAGTTTCCTTGTCTTTAATCTTAATGAAACCGTGGAAAGAGATTCCTCAGACAAGTTGACTTTTAAGGGGGAGGTGGGGTATTGTATAATGCCAAATCTCATGCTCCTGGTGCTTCACAAAATTTAAAATGGTATTCAGTGCACATTTTAATTATTTAACTTGTAAAAACCATATTCTGTTGTTACTGAGGCTGTAACCAAAAATACGGTACTCATATTCAGCAGCATTGGTATAAAGTTGAGTACAAAGTCAGCAATTCCAGGGTAAAAAACTTGAGTTAAATTCTTCCCTCACTTACACAGGTGCAAGTCTCATTGAAATCTGTGGGAATATGTAATGAATGCATATACACTGACAGGATGCCTAACCATGTAAAATAAAAAGAGAGACAACTTCATTATATCTGCCCTTTTCCTATATCTGCTTTTGCCAGAAGTAAGCTGCCGAGAGCTGGCAGAGAGTGAAAGAGCTTTAGGCTTCTGGAGCATAAATAGCTCTCTGTTTAAAACTGCCTGTCTAAAATATAATAAAGGTGGATATAATAGGTCATCTGATAGAGTCATCTGCTCTTAAAGAAATCCAAAAATTGAAGAGGAAAGAGGACTATCTTCCCCCAGTTAACACAAGTTGCATCTCTGTGAGGGCGGAATTGTGCTGCTTGTGATTAAGGAACTAACTGTCCTTTTGGCTCAACTTTGGCATACTTTATACAACGTCCAGGCCATCTTTCTACTACTATAGAATTTTCCTCAGCAGTGTGTTTTCTAGTGTTTTATCACTGTTGACAATCATTAGGATTTCTACCTTGAGAGGCTATTTTCCAGTTTGCTAAATATAGTTCTTGAAAGTTTTTCATGATGAACAGCAAATTTTTCCTCTCTTAACTTTATCTCATTATGCCCATCTAAATGTTCATATTTATGTTGGTCAAATATTAATTATGTTCTCTTGCTCCCTCCTGCTCCAGTCATGCCGTGAGCATATATGGCCGACTCTCTTCATTTTTCCTTATAATTCAGTTCCTTCAGCTTCTGATCAGTTTTACTACTTCTCTTTGAAGGCCCTCCAATTTATCTTTCTGGCTATTTGATTCCTGAAATTCAGCACACGACTCCAGATGTGGTTGTACCAAAGCCACAAAGAGAAGGGACTACTGTCTCTCTGCTTTGTAAATGCCTCCGTATGATGAATTTGCTGTAACATTGTTTTGCAGACTCATGTTTTTAATTTGGTGTCCATTATCGCTACTTCCCTACCAAATTCATGGCCACGAAAAACACATCATGGACCATGAAATCTGGTGCCCCTCCTCGCCTTCTGGTGAAATCTGGACTTTTGTGTGCTTTTACTCTATACTATATAGATTTCATGAGGGAGACCAGCATTTCTCAAATTGAGGGTCCTGATCCAAAAGGCAGTTGCAGGGGGGTCGCAAGGTTATTTTAGGGGGTTGCAGTATTGCTATCCTTACTTCTGTGCTGCCTTCAGAGGCGGGTGGCTGGAGAGAGGTGGCTGTTGGCTGGGCACCCATCTCTGAAAACAGCACTGCTGGCAGCAGTAGCGCAGAAGTAAGGGGAGCAGTACCGCAACCCCCTCTACAATAACCTTGCAACCCCCTCACAACTCCTTTTTGGATCAGGGCCCCTACAATTACAACACTGTGAAATTTCAGATTTAAATAGCTGAAATCATGAAATTTACGATTTTTTAAATCCTATGACCGTGAAATTGTCCAAAATGGACCATGACTTTAGAAGGGCCCTAATTATCGCTCCTATGGCTTCTTCACGTTTACTACTGAAAATACAGATTTTTCTTCATTCTACTGGATTTCTGTGTTTTGATTGGTTATTCCCTAGTGGCAGATCGTCAGCTGGTGTAAATAGTCACAGCTATGTTGAAGCTAGTGGCCCTAACGGCATGTTTACACTAGCACTTTTGTCGGTATAACTTATGCTGCTCAGTGGTGTGGGAAAAAAACATCTCTCTAAGCGACAAAAATTATACTGACAGAAACACCGGTGTGGACAGCCTTATCGGCGGGAGTGCTATTCCACCAATATAGCTTCCGCCACTTGTGGTTTAATTATGGCAATGGGAGAGCTCTCTCCCATTGGCAGAGTATGTTTCTTCTCTTCTATCCCCATCTCGTCTCTCTCTCTCTCTCTCTCTCTCTCTCTCTCTCCGCTCGCACCCCCCCACCCAAAAAAAAAGCAGACACGGGAGAATAGATTATTTTGGGTGGCTGATCCATTTCTCCCCCAAGGAATCTTGCAATTTTAAATGAAGTATAATACATTGGACATATACCCTTAGCGCCCAAGGTTTTTCTAAATCTTTACCCTCTATTAGTAGCATTCAACTCCTTGCCTGCTCCTGCAGTAAATGGCTGAACAGCCAGCCACTAGCTTTGTTACATACACAGTGAGTGGATTGGAGTGGCATAGCTTATTCTAACACTCCTCTGCCACCTTACTGTCGATGTTCTGCTGAGTTATGCAACAGAATGGCGTAGCTCATTCTGCCATTGACAAAATATTTCTTCCCTTTAGCCATTCTCTAGTAGTAAAAATAGGACTGAAGGGAAAAAAGGTTGCCCCAAATGCCTAGCTCTTTTGATTCTCCTGAGGTGGTAGTTCTTCTGTATAGCCAAGACCACTCTTTCTGGTGCCCTCTAGATCAGTGGATCTCAAAGCTGGGTCCGCTGCTTGTTCAGTGAAAGCCCCTGGTGGGCCGGTTTGTTTATCTGCCGCGTCCTCAGGTTCGGCCGATCGTGGCTCCCACTGGCCGTGGTTCACTGCTCCAGGCCAATGGGGACTGCGGGAAGCGGCGTGGACCGAGGGATGTGCTGGCCGCCCTTCCTGCAGGAGAAAACAAAAGGTGTTCCTTTTCTGTTTTTTTTTCGAAGACCAGAAATGCAATTTACTAAAATTGACTTTTCTACAATTGTCAAATAAATTCATGTTTGCATCTTGGAAATCTGTAAGAAAGCAAATTGGCCTAACCCTGAAAAGATTAAAGACCAATTGACCAGGGTTGTCATTGGATTCCATAACTATTAGGGATCTTGTTAGTGTTGTGCATAGGTGTTACTGCAGTGTTCTACACACTTTCTTTAAAATCTGTGGTTGAGATTTTCAGAGTTGACAAGGGAATTTGACACAACTCCCATTAAAATTGAATTGGAGTTGTGAATCTAAGTCCCCAAATCAGGTTTGAAAATCTCAACCTATAACTTTAATGTCCTAAATTCAGTAGATGTAGCGTTCACCCAGTAGGACATCCAAGCTTTAGTGTAGTAACCTTTTTTATGGATTCCCTCTTTCTCCTCTTAATTTTGTTTTGGTTTGGAAATAGAGCAGACTACTGCTTACCTCTGGGTGGGCCTGGAAGAGATTTCATCTGATTACAGAGAATTCCTAGACAGATTTATCTAGAGTTTTGGGGAAGTACTGTGGTGACCTGTGAGGTCTTGCCTACACTGCCACTTTACAGCGCTGCAACTTTCTCGCTCAGGAATGTGAAAAAACACACCCCGAGCGCTGCAAGTTTCAGCACTGCAAAGTGGCGGTGTAGACAAGGCCTTTCAGCGCTGGTAGCTACTCCCCTCATGGGGGTGGGTTTTTTTACAGCGCTGGGAGAGCTCTTTCCCGGCACTAGTGCCACAACTACACAGCCACATTAAAGCGCTGCTGCGGTAGCACTTTCACTTAGCTTTTCTGTGGTATGTCTTTGCTAGCTAATTGCTTACCTGCTAAAATTTCTTGGGTCTGTAAAATATCCTTTTGGGATAATTTCAACATTTCTATAATATGTTTTACCTTTAAATTACTTATATGTAGTTAACTCCTGTTCAACAGTTTTTATGTACGAATTAATTATTTATAGGATGAATAGATAACAGAATATCCTTATTTAACCCGTTTTCACTTTTTGATGATGATTGTTGTAATAGTTGTTCTTACCTACCTTTCCTCTCAATGTGAAGATTATATCAAATTAGATCTATTACTCTTCCATTCCAATTTATTTTTCAGAAGAGTCTGCTCTGTGGGTGTACCATTAATATGTCTATTTTAGTAACTAAAGTGAATGACCCTGAGCTATATTATTTGTAATCTTTCATCAGTGTTGTGACTGTATTTTAATGCTATGAATTAAATCTACACTAATTGCTTAATTGAATGTTTACATATATATTTAACTCTCACTTAGGAAAATTGTGATTCATTTGGATATTACAAAATATGCTTAAACTGCAAGAATAATTTGTATTAAACTCAGCTATTTTTGATTTGAATGTTCAGCTTTTGTTTTTAGCATTAAAGTGATATATCAGTATAAATCACATTTGTCTGAATTTTTTGAGACATTAGAAATGGGAAAAATGTCTCTACCTTTTAGTTTCTTTCTTTGTTCATTTGGCAGCACTTGCATGTTCAGTTTCACTGTTTTGTTTTTATAGTAATTCAGTTAGTTGTTTGTATGGGCCTTTCATACACCAACAGGGGAGATAAATACTTGTAAAAATATGATATTCTGATTTGTAAAACCATAAAAAATGGCAGAAATCTTAGGCAATGTACTCAAGACTACTTAGTCTTAGTATGTCCAAGACTACTTTTAACTCCTTTTGAAAACTGATCATATTTCAAGTTTGCTGTATCCCTTTTAGTAGATCGAGTCTAATATGAAAGTCTTTAATATAGCAAACAGAATTTCAGTTGTAGGAATTAACATTTAGCTTGTATAGTTTTTTTTTATGAAGTTTTGAATTTTTAGAAGATTTTGATAGCCTGTTGCTTAGTCTGTGACCCTTGAAATAAAGAACAATTGTTTCAGAAAATCATCGTATGTTTCAGTACTGTGTTTTTTTTGGTTATAGTTGAGAATTCATGTTTGTTTATTTTCATTAAGACTGAAATCCTTAATTACCTCTCCGTTTTTATAAACTCGGTTTGTATGCTTTATTTCTTATTTGTAGTATTTCTTAAGATTGTTAAGAAAATGTGAATTTATTTCCATTATTAAATAAAATATAGAAATATTTCTAGAGCAAAAGAAGGTTTCCTGAATCTCAATTGTTATATGCCTTCCCTTTCAAACAGATCAAATTTCTCTATCCCTTCATCAATCAGTACATTTTTATTCCTTACTTTATTGGCCTGCTAAACCCAGGGTTGTGAGTTCAATCCTTGAGGGGGCCATTTAGGGATCCAGGGCAAAAATCTGCCTGGGGATTGGTCCTGCTTTGAGCAGGGGGTTGGACTAGATGACCTCCTGAGGTCCCTTCCAACCCTGATATTCTACGATTCTATACAAATTGGGTTACTTTATCTTTTATTTTCAAAAAGTTTGTTTTTAAAATGTAAGTGATTTAATCCGTGGTATGGCACTTCTAAAATAGCTTGAGGCGTGTTGCCTATAAGGATTTCAGAGCACTTTATTCAGCATGAGCTTTCGTGAGTAAAAACCTCACTTCTTCGGATGCATAGAGTGAAAGCCTTTCACTCTATGCATCCGAAGAAGTGAGGTTTTTACTCACGAAAGCTTATGCCCAAATAAATCTGTTAGTCTTTAAGGTGCCACCAGACTCTTTGTTGTTTTTGTAGATACAGACTAACACGGCTACCCCCTGATACTTATTCAGCATCTATTTTATAGTCTTTTTAATAGAAATTTATAGTTACTTTGGATAAAATGTCAAATTGAAAAAGGAACAGGAATTCTTTTGCATGACAAAGTTTGACCGCGGATGCCCTTGCACATTCGTATTGTACAGATTGAGCAAATCTTTGACACTGGAGTATGTTTACTGAAAAAAGGTGCAAGAGAATTTAACTAAAGGTATTAGAACAAAATCTCAGAGGAAAACTTGCTAAATCTAATTAATTATATGGCTTCTGAAAGTATGAAATGTTAGCACAGGAAGTTAAGTGTAGGAGGGAAAAGCAAGTGCCTTGGGAATGACTAGAAATCCAATTAAGGTCTGAATAGGAGAAATTTACATGTCAGTCAAACAAGTGGTTTCTGGAAGCTGTGCTAGGCCATCAAATGCAATAAGATCCTTGTTACTTCGCAGTACAGGAGAGATAGTAATGGCTGCATTGGTAGTAAGTACATCAAGAAAGTTGTAAACTTGGATTACAGATGAAGTGGTGTCAATCGGAATAAGATCGGTGCATGGAATCCTTGAAAACTAGGGTTTCTCAAAGTGCCTGTTACTATAATTTAAACCCAGAATCTGACTGTGTGTGGTCATCCTATCATCCCAGGCCTACTTCAAAGCTGTGTCTGCAATAAGAAACTCCCAAGGTCACGGATTCTCAATAAAGAGCAATTTAATACCCTTGCCACTTCATCAAACACTTGGGATTAGGCACCAGGTTACATAGGGTGTTCATCTGGGAGGAGAACTAGACAGTTTATCTTTACTATCCAATCTTCTACTTCTACTTCCCAAACTTGAGTGAAATTTTTAATGTAGTTTGATGGTCTCCTGTATTGATCTTTTCATTTGAGCCAGATTTTGATATTGATGCATGTTGCAATCCATATAAATTAAAACAAAAAGTTCTCTCTGAGTATGTTTAGGGAAACAGGAGTTATAACCTCCAGGTAAGGAGAGAGATACATTCTTCAAGGTGTGCTGACAATGTAAATAGTGGTCTGGACGAAGAAGATTTTGAAGAAGTAAAATAAGGGCATGTCCTACAGACTCAGGAAAGAGCAAGGATACTAGAAATTTATGTTTTTAGAATAAAATGCAGGAATCGTAGTTTCAGTGCCCTATCTGAGGACAAGGAATGGCAGAAAAAAACTTGGTATTTTCCCACCTCAGTTGTAGATCAGTCTTCTGGTCCACTTGATGTGTTGTATTGATATCAATTAGGGACTACTATGGGGCCGTTTGACAGCTAGTAAGAAATCTAGAAACGAACTGAGTAACTGTAATTTTCTTAGTTAAATTGCTCAAAATAGCATTGTTCATCTTTATTTTTAAAAAGAGACTTACACGATGAAGTATTAGATGTGCACAAGATATCTGGTGTGTTTTTCTGAAATTATTATATTTGAATGTACACTCTCTGGTCTGAGCTACAGCATTGCACTTAAGTCTTGGGAGCCTGATTAATCGAGTAATTTTGACTTTATTTCTGTTGGAGATGCCTAGTCCTCCTCTTTTAGAGTTTGTGAAGTCTGTAGTTTGCCATTGCAGTTTGTTTTAGTAGTGGATACTTCCTTCCCATTGCTGAAATAACTTGAATTAAAAATAAAATATTTATTAAATAAATATGCATGTTTTGAAATATCCATTGTTTCAACAAGTAAAGGCAGATGAATGAAAACTGATTTTTGCAGAATTAAAAAGAGAGTAACCTCTATTCCTTTTGGTTGTTTAGAGAGTTTCCAAATATAAACCAATGCGGAGTACTTTTCTTGCATCTGCCAACCTGCATCAAATGAAATTTAAAAGAATAAAACGCTTCTTCATAGATGTGTAATTGTCATTTTCACAGTGTCGATGCTTGGTGAAATTATGAGCACAAGAGACAGACATTGGAGTTGTTAGTGGGAGGGAAGACCACCCAAACCCCAGATGCTGGGAAGGGAAGAGAGTAATGAGGGATTTTTTCCATTCACCCCTTCTTCCAATAGCTAGAAGTGTGAAGGAATAGGTAGAATAGAGAATCTGAGCCCCTTACAGCAAAGCAGTGGTGGAGGCAGAGAGATGAAAAATTCCCTTACGGCAGCAAGAGAGAATTTGGCTTCAAGTTTATCATAATCCTGTTAGCCTGATATGAAAGATGAAGTCCCCAAGAAGGTTCGATGGCAGGCCCGTAGTATATCATCCTCTCCATTCTCAGCAGCTGCAAATCTGGTCTGTGGGGACTGTTCATCTGACATTTTCTCTGGGTCTTGCTAGTGGGGTTCACCACTTACCTTTTATTGCTAGGAGGTTTAATCTCTGATTAGTAGGTTTCATACATTTTTCCAGCCTTGGTTGCATAAACAATTGTTGAAGCAAAGTTACACTGCAAATATAATTGTATATTATGTTTTCTAGCAGCTTTCTTTCTTTGTCTCATGGATTATAGTGTGAACGTTTTACAAAATCCATTGAAGGAGAAAAATCACAATTATCCTATGCTAATCCACCTGTGTGGTTGGATTTGCACCAAAATAACTAGTAAGATATATGGATGCTAAAGAATTCTTATAACCTAATGAAGGGATAGTGTAATTCATACTTCCTGTGACTTGGGTGTGGTTATTCTGTCTCCAGTAGGGTAAGAATACAAAGTATAATGAACACTGTTGCATATTTGAGGAACTGGAGTTCCACAAATATTCTGTGTGTTCTTCTGTGGGGAAATATGTGCCTGTTACTTTTGCCTATTATAGTATTCTAAAAAAACGTAAAAACAGAAGCAGGTAACAAATTAACATAGTAACGGCCATACTGGGTCAGACCAATGGTCCATCTAGCCCAGCAACCTGTCTTCCAACAGTGTCCAATGCCAGGTGCCCCAAAGCGAATGAACAGAGCAGGGCAATTATCAACTGATTCAGCCCCTGTCGTCTAGTCCCAACATCTGGCAGTCAGAGTCTTAGGGACAGCGAGAGCATGGGATTGCATCCCTGACCATCTTGGCTAATAGCCATTGATGGACCTTTACTCCATGAACTTATCTAATTCTTTTTAGAACTCACTTATAGTTTTGGCCTTCACAAACTCCCCTGGCAACAAATTCCACAGGTTAACTGTGTTGTGTGAAGAAGTACTTCCTTTTGTTTGTTTTAAACTTGCTGCCTATTAATTTCATTACGTGACCCCTGGTTCTTGTGTTATGTGAAAGGATAAATAACACTTCCTTATTCACTTTCTCCACACCATTCATGATTTTATAGACCTCTGTCATATCCCCCTTAGTTGTCTCTTTTCCAAGCTTAATGGTCCCAGTCTTTTTAATCTTTCCTTACATGGAAGCTGTTCCATACCCTTCATCATTTTTTGTTGCCCACTCTCCATTCTGAAAACTGGCCGGTGCATAAATCTTAAATAAAAACATGGTATTATTTTGCATTTGGCAGTGGATTAAGTTTGTTCATGATCTTGATTTGAACCATGGGCTTCCCATACTATAAGGAATTAATGTGCGTACATTGCTGGTTTTGAGCCATGACACTTTCTATACCTGCTTTTAGATTATTTTGTTTAACTTGGATCACCTACTGTCTGTTTTTCTGATTTTAAAAAAAAGGTTTGTGGGTATGCTCAGAAGATTTTTTTCTTCCATCTAGAGTCCCCCATATCATTAATGGAGGCTTGAGATTTTTTTCCTTATTTGGAACCTGTCAACAGCTGAATTTGCCTAGGACTTGGTGTTAAATGCAGAGGACTCTTTCTCTCCCATTACTGTACCCTGCTGGCCTGGAAGCAAATAAAATAAAATAAAACAAAATAAAATTTTACTAGGATCTTCTCATGACACTTTAGAACACTATTGCTAGGGAAATAGACTAACTTTATCCATTTTTATATTTAAAAAAATAAATACTGTCATCTAAATAAATTCTAAACTTTTCCTCTTTCAGGAACACCATTTACAACGAGCTATTTCGGCACAGCAAGTCTTTAGAGAAAAGAAAGAGAGCATGGTTATCCCAGTTCCTGAGGCAGAGAGCAATGTCAACTATTACAATCGCCTGTACAAAGGAGAGTTTAAACAACCAAAGCAGTTCATTCACATTCAACGTAAGTTCATGGATATGTTGGTCTGTCTTCTTTTAAGTTAACTTGGGAAAGTTCTTAATGATTGCAGAGGCAAAATTATAAAAGTATTCATAGGGTAGGTGGAAGGACCCGCAAAAAACCTGGTACACCTCTATCCCGATAATGTGACCTGATATAACACTAATTCGGATATAACGCGGTAAAGCAGTGCTCCGGGGGGGGGGCAGGGCTGTGCACTCCGGTGGATCAAAGCAAGTTTGATATAACACGGTTTCACCTATAACGTGGTAGGATTTTTTTTGGCGTTATATCAAGGTAGAGGTGTAATAGTTAAAGTAGCTAAGTCCTTGTTTCTCCTTTGGAGTAGCCAGGAGGATTTGGGGATTGAGGGAGAGAGGAAGGTATTATTTGTATGGCTGGCTAGTGGATTCCCATATTGACGTTTTGTATGTGCTTAAGATAGACAGTAACCAAAGGACAAATCCTACTAGTTATCTGTTGTGTTGAGCACACCATCATAGAATCCATTTGATTTCCTAACTCTGAGATGGAATAACTGAAGGAGCCATACTAAAAGTTGTCTGTGATGATTGTTTCTTTGTCATCAGTTTTTGATGCTATGGTTCCTGAGTGCCCCTTATCTCTACTCGCAAATCACCTTAGCAAGAAGGTAGATTAAATAGGAGAATATCTGTAGTGGAATCTGTAGTGGAAATCACTGTATCTGGTCACCTGATTGTAGCATGAAAAGATTTTGAAACTTTATGCTGAGATTGTGTTGGAGGTAAAGAATGGGCTCTTCACTGTAGTGTATGTGGAGTTCCAACTTGCAGAAATATTCTGAGCTACAGGTAATTTTGGTGAATATGTATAGGTTTTGTGAAAATGTAGAATTGCGTATTTATTACTGCAAAAATTTTCAGTTTGTCGTACCTGAGACTGCCCTGATTTGGATGGGATTGACAGCCTGTGTGGTAATAGATGCATTTTAGGGGGAAACAAACGTAAGGTCACTGTTTGCTTTGTTTTTGATTAGTCATGTTCTCTGAGGTATTTAGGTTGGCAGTTTGTAAACGGGACTCATCCCACTTGTTGTATTATTGTAAACTCTTTGCGCATAGACCATCTTTAGGTTCTGTGTTTGTATAACACTTAGTACAGTGGGGTGCTAGTCTGTGACTGGGGCTCCTTGTCACTACCACACTACAAATAAATCATAATAATAAAATGTTGTGGTAAGACACTGGGTCTACTTATTGGTGGAATTTATCAATGCCTTTTTGGGAAGGCAAGAAACTAAGCACTTTTCAAATGGTTGATTGTTAAGCCAATACTCAAGAAATCCTTTCTTGCCACTGACCTCCTGATCCTCTTTTTTTTTTTTTTAATAAAAAGTTTTGGAAGGATTATTGGCAAAGTTACGTTGAAGTGTCTTGGATAATATAGGAGTCCTCTGATCTCCTTGACTCCATTTGTTAGGCTTGTTTATGATACATACTATGTTAATTTTGTTGATCTGCATCCTGTGCCAGATATAGATCCTCTATTGATTCTTTGTGTTTCATCTTTGAAGATGTTTCAGCCTCCATGAATCTGTTGTTTATAAGGTGTCATTGAGCTGTCTATGTATATAGGTGGAGATAGACTTAATTTGAATGTGTCTTTTTTTTTCTCATGGGGAGAACCCAAAGAGTACTGTTAATTAGTTTTTGAATTGTGTCATCTGCATGCTGCTGATGCGGTCCTCTGTTTCTGTTTCATTGCACCTGGGTGGTGTATTTTCTTGTCTTTCATAGTATTTTTCCAAAATTGGGAGTTGTGTGAAGGTGAGTTGGCTGAAGCTCCCTTTTGGATAAGACCGAGATGATGCTAGTAGTGTGAGGAAGCAGCCAAAGGAAATAGTATCAATAAAATCCTTTTGGTTTAAATAAAATTAAATTAAAAAATCACATGCCTAACCAAAATATATTGGTACAAAAAACTGTTCATAGACCATCCTTATTGCAAGGGGTGGCTACTCAGATCTATATGGTTTATACTGTCAGCAAGCAGTTCATAGAAAAATGAACTTTGATTCTCTTTTGTGACTTGTTAAATGTATCGACATTAACCAATTATTTTTATTTTAAGTAGAAATCCATTCATATTACGATTGCTCTTATGATAGTGAATTATGGTTTAATAAATCTTGAGTTGTGACTTAGTTTGGATAGGGTGAACAGACTAAGGTCATGTTTATACTATGGGCACTGTAACTACATCTCTGTAATCCTGTAGTGTAGATGCAGAATACAGCATGAAAGGGTTTTTTTTGTTTGTTTTTTTGTTTTTTTGTTTTTTGTTGCTGTGGGAACTCTACCTCCCTGAGCAACAGCAGCTTATTGACAGAAGCATTCTTCTGTTGACCTAGCTGCATCTATACTGGAGGTTAGGTCGACATAGCTATGTGGTTCAGTGGTGTGGATTTTTCACACCCCTGAGCACTGTAGTTATGTCTGTTGATTCAAGTTTTAAGTGTATACCAGGCCTAAATGTAAAAGAGAATCAGTGGTAAAAAAACTACGTTAATGCAGAGTTAGGGTTGTTTGGTGGTACACCTCTACCCTGATGTAACGTGACCCGATATAACACGAATTCGGATATAAGGAAGTAAAGCAGCACTCCGGCGGATCAAAGCAAGTTCAATATAACGCGGTTTCACCTATAACGCGATAAGATTTTTTGGCTCCCGAGGACAGTGTTATATCTGGGTAGAGGTGTATGATGTCTCCTTGCAGAATGCTGAGTTGAGCACAGCTCAAACTTTTGAAAGCTAGGCAGTGCACCAACATGCCCTGTTAATGCACATAATTTTATTCTGCCAATGCCCCAGCTGCTGAAATGTGCCATCTCCTTTTACAAAGTATTCTCTGTTACCTGCAGGATTTCACATAACACTATTAAAGAACAAACAGGAGAAGAAGGAGGGGGGGAAGAAGACTGCCCATGCCACTTTTCCTTTGTTCCTTTGGAGCTTTCAATAGCCAGTGGGAATTATGTTCATACATTACAGGTGCAGTCAGTGTGTTAGGGTTACCAGCACTAAATGGGAGAGGTAGTAATTGGGCCTGCTTGCTAAAGGTGTGTTTGTGAGATGAGGACATATGTGGATTACTTTGAGGACATGTGTGGCTCTAGGTTTCCTTTTGTATGTGAGCAAAGGGAACAGCTGCATGTGTACCTATGGGATCCAGCATGCATCATTTCAGTGCAGAGTTATGCACATTTATATAACTAGTAGGGCACAGGGGTTTTATTACAAAGGGTTTTGTCCGTAGTGAGCTGGGGTATGAGAGCAGCCTGAGCATTTATTATCTGCATGCGCTCCAGGTAAAATGAGTGTGGTCAGTATCAGGTGTTGCTGAACTGAATGGTGCCGACAGTAGTTAGCTCTGCTTGGTAGAGGTGTGTGTGTGTGTGCGTGAGATCTGTGGATTACTTTGAGGTGTGTGACAGAGCTGTGGTTGTGATATGAAGAGGTCTATGTTTTGCACCCTCTCATGTATTGAGGAAAGGAAATAGGTGTATTTCAGGATGCAGTATTCATAATTTCTATACTGCATTGTGAAGATTGCCAGTGCTGGGACTTTTTTTACAAAGGATATTGTCAGTAGTGAGGTGAAATATGAAATAATTCTAATGCTTTAATGATGGTTAAGTGAACACATAGGTTGAGACATCTACCTTTGAGCTAAGAGGCGTTATTCCCAGATGCGCGCGTGCGCACACACACACACACACACACACGCACGCGCGCTTTGCTTGAGCTAGTATGCTAAAGATATCAGTATAGCACTGGAGTAGCATGAGTGGTGGCTTGTGCTACTTGCCAGATACTTGGGAGGATAGCTCAAATCACTGCCTGTGCTACCCTGGGTACACTGCTGCTTTTTTAGCATGCTAGCTCGAGCAGAGCTAGCATGGGTACATCTGTGTTAGGTGGGAGTCACACCTCCCAGCTCAAATGTAGATGTATCCTCAGGGTAAAGGAGTTGTAAAAGGTTGCAGCGTGACTCTTAGAATACCATATGTATAAAATGTTTCTTTGTATTTGGCTAAGTATGTGAGTGTATGCCAGGATCCGAATCTTGTAGTGAGAAGGGCTAGTGTGAGTGTGTGCATATTGAAGGATTGCTCAAAGAGGATAAAAAGAAGGTGGCTGGAAAATCTTTTTCCTTTTTGTCCTTTTAATAGTGTTAAATGGAATCTTGTGGGTGAGAGTAAATAGGTTGTAGAAGGTGAAGAGATGGTACATTTCAGCAGCTTGGGGGTTGGCAGAGTAAAGGGTATGTGTTAATGAGACATATTGGGACATTGCTGAAAGAGGACAGAGTTAAGGCAACCGTAACTCTGCATTTCCTGATTTTTCAGAAGTTTGAGCTCTGTGCAACTCTGTGTTCTGCAATGGGAAGATGTACCATTGAGTAATCTTAACTGTGTGTTAACATACTTTTTTGCCATTGAATTTATTAGTTTTTTGAACAGGAATAGATATGTCGTTGTTCGGCGTTAGTAATCATTTAGGCAGGTGTACATATAATGTCTTGCAATTAGCAAACTCAGCCAGTGCCGCTCCTCTCTCCCCTTGTGCACAAGCACCCCACTTGCTTTGCTTTCAGACCTCCCCAGACATCCCCCTGACCCATTCACCTTGTCCTTCCTCCAAGCTGACCTCATCCCCACTATTGTACTCACACCTCCCCCCACCAAGCAGGTGACAAATCTCCTTGAAATCTTCATTCCCTGGTATACAAATGTTTCTTTGCCATTATTCTCTTATACCTCCCCTCCTATAACCGACTCGCATGTAGTACCTGGAGTGAAAGACAGCTGTATTACAGAGAAATAGTGTCCTAGTTTCGTTTCACAATGGTTGGAGGGTGCCGTTTGTGGCAGGGTTGGCGTGGGTTTCCGTTCCAAAGGGCTGGCAGTTAGACCCCTGTCCAATAGATGTATCCCATCTCCGAGAAACACTGAGGTTTCAGAGCTTATGATGTTTCAGTGCCATACAGTACATCGTTTCCAGTCAGCCACGAACCCTCCAATTTCCCAATTAATGTTCTTCCAATACTTACTATTAGCTTTTATGCAGCGTTGGGTTGCACTGGCAGAGCTGTGGGGTGCAGGGGGGTTCAGTGCATAGGCAAGGCTGAGGGTGCCATGCCTCCTTCACCTGAGCCCCAACCTCTTTCCTCCCCTACCCTCCATCTCCATTAACCACCCTCTTTTTGCTGCAGCCCCAAACTCCCTTCCTCTAGTTCCCCCATCCCCCAATACCTCTCCCTTCCCAAGAATATTTTCCCCACAAATACTTTGATTATTTTCCTTCCAAAATGAAATTGCCACCCCAGACTCTCACTTAGGCCTGGACTATACTAGAAAATTAAGCCTGCTTAATTATGTTGCTCAGGGGTTTGAAAAATCCACATCCCTGAGTCACATAGTTAAGTTGACCTAACCTCCAGTGTATACAGTACTAGGCTGATAAAAGAATTATTCCATCAACCTAGCTACTGTTTCTCTCTAGGAGGTGGATTACCTACTTGTTGGTGATGGGGGACTTCAACTACGCTGACATCTATTTGGAAAATAATAGAGCAGGGCACAGATTATCCAAGAAGTTCTTGGAACATATTGGAGACCTCTTTTTATTACAGAAGGTGACTAGGGGAGAGGCTATTCTGGATTTGATTCTGACAAACAGGGAGGAACTAGTTGAGAATCTGAAGGTAGAAGGCGCTTGGATGAAAGTGATCATGCAATGATAGCGTTCATGACTCTAAGGAATGATAGCAGAATAAAGAAAATGGACTTCAAGAAGGCAGACTTGGCCAAACTCGGAGAACTGGTAGGTAAGATCCCATGGGAAGTAAGTTTAAGCGAAAAAAGAGTTCAGAAGAGTTGGTAGTTTTTTAAAGATACATTATTAGGGGCACAAGAGCAAACTATTTCAGTGTGTAGGAAAGATAGGAAAAATGATAAGAGACCACCCTGGCTCAATCAGGAAATCTTCAATGACCTGAAACTCAAAGAAGAGTCATACAAAAAGTAGAAACTAGGTCAAATTATGAAGGATGAATATAAAAAAACAACACTAGCATGTAGGGTCAAAATTAAAAAGGCCAAGGCACAAAATGAGATTAAATTAGCTAGGAATGTAAAAGGTAACAAGAAAATATTTTACAAATACGTGAGAAGCAAGAGGAAGACCAAGTTGAGGTTAGGCCCTTTACTCGATGAGGAGTGAAAGACAGTAACAGAAAACGCCATAATAGCTAAAGTGTCACCAAAAAAGGTAGCAGTGATTTTGTGACTACATAGGGAACATCATTGTTAATAGGATAGGATCTGAGGCTGAAATAGGGAAAGAATTAGTTAGATGCCTTCAAGTCAGCAGACCATGATGAAATACATCTTAGATTACTTAAGGAACTGGCTTAAGAGATCTTCGAACCATTAGAAATTATTTTGAGAATTTGAGAAGGGGAGAGATCCCAAAGGATTGGAAAAAGGCAACTATAGTACTTCTCTATAAAAAGGGGAATAAGGACAACCTAGGTAATTATAGACCAGTCAGCTTAACTTTGGTACCTGGAAAGATAATGAATCAAACAATTACCATATATACTCGCTCATAAGCCGATTTTTTTTTTTTTTTTTTTTTTTTTAGTAAAAAAGGGATGCACCAGAGAAGGGGGTTGGCTTATGAACGGGTATAGAGAGGAAGAGGTGGGACACAGCCCCTGCCCCCAACAGAGGGAGCAAGGAGAGGCAGCACAGCCAGCAGAGCCAGAAGGGAAGAGGCGGGGCCAGTGTCTCTCTGCTTCTTGCCATGCTGCTCTTCCCCCAGCCTCCGAAGCAGCTGCAGCTCCAGGGCTGGCAGGCTGCAGCTGTGCCGCTCGGCCCCGTCCCTCAGAGCAGGATGTGGCCGTGCCGCCTGGCCCACTGGTGCACGCTGTGGCCATGCCACCCGGCCCAGCCCGCTGGAACATGCTGCAGCCGCGCCACTCAGTATGGCCCGCTGGAGTAGACTGCGGCTATGTTGCCAGCCTGCCGGAGCAGCTCCAGCCAGGCCAGAGACAGCCTCTCCAGATAAGGTAGGGTGGGGTGGGATGGGGAGAGTGTGGGGGTCCCGGGTTAGGGGTGGGGTCATGTGGGGGGTGGTCACTGGAGTTACTCCCCTGACTCCCAGCTTCTCCCTCTCCCCCCCCCCCCCCAAAAAAGTTTCCCCACCAGTTGCTGTCCCGGCCTACAAGGACACTTTGTTACTTAGATTTACCTCCGTGCCTGCGGATGCTCGAGGTAAACAAACCATCTCAGCCCACCAGCGGCTTATCCTGATGGCCCGGGAACCAAAGTTTGCTGACCTCTGAATTATAGGGTCATCTTATGAACGGGTTATAAAATTTTTCCATTTTTACTTATCCATCTTGGGGGGATCGGCTTATAAATGAACTGGTTTGATCGAGTATATACAGTAATTTGTAAGCATTTACAAGAAAATAAGGTAATTAACAGTCAACATGGATTTGTCAAGAACAAATCATGTCAACCCAAGCTAATATCTTTCTTTGACAGGGTAACGAGCATTATGGATGGGGGGAAGCAGTGGATGACTTTATTGAGGCTTTTGACACTGTCTCACTTGACCTTCTGTTTTAAAAAAACAAAACAAAACAAAAAAAACCTAGAGAAATATAGCCTAGATGAACTTACTGTAAGGTAGGTGCACAACTGGCTGGAAAAGAGTAGTCAGAGTAGCTATCAGTAGTTCACAGTTGAGCAGGAAAAGCATATCAAGTTGGAGTCATGCATGGATCTGTCCTGGGTCCATATCTTCGTAAATGACTTGGACAATGGCATAGAGAGTACACTTATAATGTTTGTGGACAAATCCAATCTGGGAGGGGTTGCAGGCATGTTGGAGGATCGGATTAGAATTCAAAATGATCTTGACAAACTGGAGAATAGGTCTGAATAAAATAGGATGAAGTTCAATAAGGACAAAGGCAAAGTACTACTAATACACGCTAGGAAATGACTGCCTAGGAAGGAAAACTGCAGAAAAGGATCTGGGGGTTATAGTGGATCACAAACTAAATGAATCAACAGTGTAATACTGTTGCAAAAAAGGTGAACATCATCCTGCACGTATTAACAAGAGTATTGTAAACAATGCACAAGAACTAGTTTTTCCACTTTACTTCACACTGATAAGGCCTCAACTGGAGTATTGTGCCCAATTCTGGGCACCACACTGTGGGAAAGATGTGGATAAATTGGAGAAAGTATAGAGAAGAGCAACAAAAATGAATAAAGGTCTAGAAAACATGACCTGCAAGGAAAGACTGAAAAAACTGGGTTTGTTTAATCTGGAGAAGAGAAGACTGAGGGTGCATAACAGTCTTCAAATTCATAAAAGGTTGAGGTCAGGACAAAAAGTAATGGGCTTAAGTTGCACCAAGGAAGAGTTAGGTTAGATATTAGGAAAGACTTCCTAACTGTAAGGGTAGTTAAACACTGGAACAAATTAATTACGTAGGGAGGTTATGGAATCTTTGTCGTTGGAGGTTTTTAAGAACAATTTAGACAAACACCTGTCAGTGAAGGTCTAGATAATACTTAGCTCGGCCTTGGTGCTGGAGATGGACTAGATGACTAATTGAGTTTCCTTCCAGTCCTATATTTCTCTGATTCTATGAACAACCTTGAATAAAATTCAACAGATTGACACCATTTTGACTCACATCACATCATATAGATTGATCTCTCCTTGGGGAGGGAGGTGGCACCTAGAAATTTTTTTTTTTAAATGGCAGGTGATGGTGGGGTTCATCTCTCCGGAACCCCTAGCACCAATGATTGTTTCACTAAGCCTACCCTGCACCCTTCTGAGGCATACCAGATTTCAAAGAAATCTGACTAAGCATGTTGATGTTTGATGATTTAGAAAGATACTATGATGTAATCGTACCTGTAGTGGCACTCTTACACCACTACTGTGTCTTTGTTTAGATATTAATGTTTTGAACAGTAAAGATGAAGAAAGGAACATAGTCTTAATAGAAATCTTTGGTCTGGAATTAGTCTTCTAAAAAGAGTGGATAATCTAATTTGTATATTGTGAAAAACATTAATCTATTAAAATTAAAAGGCAAGGGGTTTTTACTGAATTTCAGCCCCGAGGCTCACTGTGTTAAGTATAATCCATTAATTTTAGCACAATAGAAGTAAGGTCCCTTTTGTTAATTTCTGATTCGTTGGTGTGAGAAAAGGTATCCTGGTACAATAGCATTTCTTTCCCAGCAACCCCAGTTTATTTTTAAAATAAAATAAAGGCATTTCAAAATTAGATTCTAACTAAACCCACAAAATTTTAAATCCATTGCAATTAATCTATTACAAAAAAACCCTATTAATGTGATTAAGACCATGTTAAGGCATATTTTTAGACGCCCCTCATTAAGTGTAGTGAATAAATCAGTATTTTCTTTTTTTCTTGCAAGTACGGTATTCCTTCCCCAAATTAAAAATAAATGAAACATTTAGACTGGGCTGTCAACCAATTAAAAAAATTAATTGCACTGTTAAAGAATAATAGAATAACATTTATTTAAATATTTTTGGATGTTTTCTACATTTTAAAATATATTGATTTCAATTACCACACAGAATACAAAGTGTACAGTGCTCACTTTATATGGTTATTTTTATTACAAAAATTTGCACAGTAAAAAACAAAAGAAATAGTATTTTTCAATTAAGCTAATACAAGTACTGTAGAACAATCTTTTTATCATGAAAGTTGAACTTACAAATGTAGAATTATGTACAAAAACTTAACTGTACTCCAAAAATAAAACAATGTAAATCTTTAAAGCCTACAAGTCCATTCAGTCCTACTCCTTGTGCAGCCAATCGCTAAGACAAACAAGTTTGTTTACATTTGCAGGAGATAATGCTACCTGCTTCTTGTTTACAATGTCACCTGAAAGTGATAACAGGTGTTTGCATGGCACTGTTGTAGCCCTCGTCGCAAGATATTTACGTGCCAGATGCACTAAAGATTCATATGTCCCTTCATGCTTCAACCACCCTTCCAGAGGACATGCGTCCATGCCAATGACGGGTTCTCCTCAATAATGATCCAAAGCAGTGCAGACCGATGCAAATTCATTTTCATCATTTGAGTCAGATGCCACCAGCAGAAGGTTGATTTTCTTTTTTAGTGGTTCAGTTCTCTAGTTTCTGCATCGGAGTGTTGCTCTTTTAAGATTTCTGAAAGCGTGCTCCACACCTCACCCCACTCAGATTTTGGAAGGCACTTCAGAATCTTAAACATTGGGTCGAGTGCTGTAGCTATCTTTAGAAATCTCACATTGATATCTTCTTTGCGTTTTGTCAAATCTGAAGTGAAAGTGAACACTTAAAATGAACAACGTGCTCTGTCATCATCCAAGATTGCTATAACATGAAATTTATGGCAGAAAGTGGGTAAAACAGAGCAGGAGACATGCAATTCTCCCCTAAGGAGTTCAGTCACAAATGTAATGAACGTAATTTTTTTTTTTAAACAAGCATCATCAGCATGGAAGCATGTCCTCTGGAATGGTGGTGGAAGCATGAATAGGCATACAAATGTTTATACCTTTTAATGCCGGCTACAAAAGTGCCATGCAAACACCTGTTCTCACTTTCAGGTGTCGTAAATAAGAAGCAGGCAGCATTATGTCCCGTAAATGTAAACAAACTTGTTTGTCTTAGCGATTGGCTGCACAAGAAGTAGGACTGAATGGACTTGTAGACTCTCTAAAGTTTTACATTATTTTTTTGTGTAGTTATGTAACAAAATAAATCTACATTTGTAAGTTGCACTTTCATGATAAAGAGATTGCACTCCAGTACTTGTATGAGGTGAATTGAAAAATACTATCTTTATCATTTTTACAGTGCAAATATTTGTAGTAATAGAAAGTGAGCACTGTACACTTTATATTCTGTGTTGTAATAGAAATCAATATATTTGAAAACGTAGAAAAACATCCAAACATATTTAATAAATTTCAGTTGATATTCTATTATTTAACAATGTGATTAATCACGATTAATTTTTTAAATCTCGATTAATTTTTTTAAATTAATCGCGTGAGTTGACTGCGATTAATCGACAACCCTAATTTAGACCCTAGCATTATCAGCCCCAACAGTTCAAAATGTATACGTCAACCCCCCCAGTAAGAAATTGCGTCTTAAAAATCATAAGATTATAAATTTTTTATTCTTTTTATTTGCCTTCTGATGTCTGAACCATTAGGGTTTGTGTTTTCAGGTTTTTTCTGCATCCATGAGGGCTACACACTTCTTTCATGAGAGTTGAGAGTCTCTTGTAAACATACATCTCCAGGGGCTAGGTATTTAAGGGAAAATATAAAATACCACAGCACTCATGATAAAATTTCTGGAGTTGGCAACACTGAAAACATGGCTTTTTTTCCCTCCAACAACTCTAGACCCAGCTAATTCGCAGTAGAAATTTCCTACATATCTTTTACGATTTCTTCAAAAACTGTAATACACATTTAAAATAATGAAATCTTGGTAACATGAAGTATCATCACTGCAATTCTAAAACTCTAAATGGGAAAGACTGCTGGCTTTTTATTTAAACTGTTTTTATTTTAGTGTGGATGAACGAAGGTGCAGGTTTGCAAGTTTTTATAAGTACCATTTTCTATAATATTTTACAAATTCATGGTTCTGTTTTCATCTTTTCAATCTATGGACATTGATGGAGTCCTATAGACTTTCATTGAGAAACTAGGACCTAGTGTTGTGAGTTGTAACATCCTCACAAGTCTTTTTCTAAGTAATACATTCTATTGATTATCAGATTTCCATCTAAATAAAATCTTGCGTAAACTTTTGACACACCTCATGGAGCTATTTTTAATACAATTTCAGTGATTCAGTACTTAATAAACAATATTATTCATTATCATCTATGTATTTATAGCACAGAGCCTATATTCAGTTCTGAATTAAATACTAAAGTTTTTTTGAATGGATTTGTTACCCTAAGATAAATAAATTTCTTTTAACATACGCCTTCAATGGTTCTACTGCAGTAATCATGAAAATTAAATGATTTGGGGAACTGAAAGACTCCTTATCCCATTTTCAACCTTTTAGGTTCCTAGCTTGAAACATTCACTAATTGAATGTTAGCATTAATTGAAAGTTCTTGCAGTTGTTAGAACTTTAATCATCTATCTGAAATGAATTGGCATTGCTGCATTATCTACCCAATACTTGTCCTGTCTGGATTACATGTTAACTGACAGAGACAAAGATTTAATATGCATGGAAGCTGAAGTTATGCTCTAAGTTCTAGAGAAACAGTGTTTCCAGGTCAAGGCTTGGGCATGTCATCAGGGCAGTATCATTGGGGAGAGAAGGGGAAAAGAGAGTTGGCTGCTTTTTTATTTCTCCTATGCTGTACCTGTTTTTGACATTAATAGTGCCTTAATTTCCATTGGTATTGATCGAGCACTTTTATAAACACAATACAAAAATTAAAAACAAACAACCCCCCCCCCACAATATATTACATACGCTAATTATCTAAGTCATCTCAAATAGGAAAAATAGTAAATTAAAAATTACATTGGAGCTCTATTTTTCATGTGCCTTGTTGTGTCTGAGTAAGGGTTGCATCTGAAAATTATAACAATTTAATCTTTCAGAAAAATTTGCATGTGAGTTTATCGACAGAATTTTAGCTGCCACTTGAAATTTTTTTGCTTTTGTGGGTTGGAGGGAGACTAGTTAAGTTGGCCTGGGTAAAATGTTAAATAACTCTGATTTTTAATGCAAATTTTAAATTAGATTATTTTTTTTTTAGTAAATCTTATGGTGACTGATGTATAAAGTGACTCAATCTCTTAATAATTCAGCATCTGATATTAATATAACTTGGCTCTGACCTTTTCTCTTTTGCTGAGTATATAGTATATATTTAGTGTATATATACTAAAGAAAAGTAGGTTTTAATTTAAATTAAATATATAAGAATATTGGAAAACATTAAAATTAACAGATAATGAGAAACTTACACACTTAAAAGACATAACAGAGGTCAGCTAGTTTGAAGGGTGTTAATTTGCAGCTAAAAATGGTGATTTGTTTGTTTTCTGATACGTTACTGTAATATCTTAATTTGGAATCCTTAACATAAATAAGTGACTTCTGTAACTAAAAGCAGCTTTTATACATGGTTCTGTTTCAGCCTTTAATCTGGACAATGAACAACCAGATTATGATATGGACTCTGAAGATGAGACGTTATTAAACAGACTCAATCGGAAGATGGAAATCAAGCCGCTACAGTTTGAAATTATGATTGACAGGCTTGAAAAAGCCAGTTCGAATCAGGTATTGCACTCTTTTAAAAAATAATCCTCTCTTCTTTTACTGATAATCATTCTCATTAGTGTTTTGATTTTGTTTCACTTCTATTTAATCTTTTAATATTTTTCTTAACCTTTGAGTATCATTACTTTATATCCCACTAGTTGTTTGAAAAACACAACCCCAGATGCATAGTGTTTGTTCATAAAACTACAGTACTCCTCTTTATCTATTAGGTAGGTAGAGTCACTAAATGTTTAATTACCTAGAATGAAAATGGTAAGTGAAATAGTGTTTTTGTTTTTTTTAATGTCCTCGTTGAACTCCAAAATTTAGTGCAATAGAAGAGGACGGCTATCATCCTATTTTGTCAATATCCGTGTTAAAGAGATATCAGCTTTAGTAGGCTGACAGGTTTTTGCTTGCACATCCTGATTTTCCTTAGCGTTCCTTTTCTTTGGTCTAATTTTGGGTTTGGTGTGCGGGTGGTGGTGGTGGCCAGTGATATCCAGGAGGTCAGACTAGATCCTCTAGTGGTCCCTTTTGGCCTTAAATTCTATTACTTTGAAAAAAAAATCTGACATTTTAAATTTGTATTGTAATTTAAAAAGAAAACCAAAACGCCCAAAACAAGCTAAACCCAGGATTTTTCTGTTGTTACAGGCTGATCTTTAGTTGCTTTAGTTTACTTTCCAAACTTAGTTCCTGATCCTGCGAATTGGGGAGCACTCTTTCTGTTGACTTCAGTGGAAATCATAGAACTTCAGTTGGAGTTGAGTGCTCAGTACTTGGTGGTGCACAACCCTCCAGCTCTGAGTTTGGATTCTAATTTGAGCTGTGTCTTTTATAAAAATTCCTTAATGATTTACTATTTTAATATTTTACCCTAAATATGCAAAACGTGTATTAGAAATTTCTTAAATAGTTTCTCTGTATTACACTATAATTATGAAAGGTAATTCTGCTGACATTGTTAACCTTAACAATAATAAACTATATATAATCTGATGGTGTGATGGGTGAATAAACTAATCTGTTACTGAGATACATCTTTCTCTTTTTAAATTTTTTTTTTATTTTTATTTTTTTTTAAACCCTCACATCTTGCAGGTTGTAGACACAAATTACTTTTCTGTTTGTAGGGAGTGTAAGATGATGACTTACAAATCAGGAAAGGGAAAAATACAAATCCCAGTGACTGGTCACTTCACATTCCATTTTTCAGGCATGCTTCATTTCAAAAAATAAAACTCAAAACAAGAACAAATCAACTTAAACTACTTGGTAATAAACACGTGATCTTTTCCACTTCAGCCAGTTGGTTGGAGAAAGAACATGCTCTTCCTCTATAATTCCCTCTTTTGCACCAGCTTCTGCTTTTCTTTTATAACTCTGGCTAGATCATCACCTCTCTCATGCCAGAGTGCTTTTACACCTTGTCATGGGGGTTCCAGCAAATGGGAAATTGGGTTGCTTTTCCTTTTTTTGCTTAGTTGGATAGCTCTACCAAAGGACCGAAGGAAGATTTTTGGCTCCTTTTTCTCTTCAGTTAGCAACATGTCTTCATTAACCAGTCTCTTTTCTATGTTAGCCATGGATAAGATGCTTCAATTTATCTCTTAGCTGGCTAAAGATGGAGCCTCAGAAGAGGACACTCAAGAGGTGCTCCTTGTGTGGAATCGACTGTGTGTATCCTTTCCAGGGAGCAGAATAGCCTACAGTGATCACATCACCCTTTTCCACCCTTGGGTAGACAGTGGCTAGGATCTCCAGCTGGTGCTGGATCTTGCTGGGAAGTTGAGGCCAACCTCAGTGAGAAACATGGTAGGGAAAGGAGGAGCCCCTGTACCTTTCACAGCTGGATCTGAATACAGTTCATGCCACCTCAGTAAATTGTACATCTGGGGGCTCTCTTTAGTACTGCCATTAGTACTCTGTGCAGGAGAGTGAAAAAGGAAGTCCAGGAAGAAAGTTTCCATAAGTTGAACAAGTATTAAGTTATGATTTTGTTCATAGAACTGGTGCGACGGGCCTGGAAGCACTCTTGTCATCTCCTAAGTGTTTTCCTGACTCTCAGGGGGCTCAGTTAGGAGAGCTGCATGCGTCTGTTCTTGGCAACATGATCAGACAAATCTCTGCCTGTGGGAATTCCCAGAGAATTTTACTGAATGCCCCTCACAGGGCAGTCATCACCAGCAACACCAGTTTTTGAAATTGGGGAAAAGCCTAGGAGACATGGCCCAGGCAAGAAAGGGATGCATATGTCAGTCCTTGAGCTTAGAGCAAGCAGTGAGACTAGCATTAATGTTGTTCTAGGAGACAGTCTCCAAGCTAGTCAGTCCTTCATTTAACAAAACTATGGTGGTCTTGTTTATTATGTGCCAGATGCTCACCAGGAATAGAACCTGAGTCAGAGAAGAATGTTCTCTTAGAATAAATGGGGAAGAATCTCAGAGCATTAAGAATAACTGTCCTGGTAGGAGCCCTCAATTTGCAAGTGATTAACTGAGTTGTAAAGCTATCAGTCTTGATGAGTTTGATTTGGAGGGAAATGGAGTGGATCCCCCAAGGATTGTGTTAAAAAGTAAAGGGAGATGAAGGAATATTGATTCTAGTGTCTCTTGCCTGGCCTTACAATTCAAGCTAGTTAACTAATGATCTAATCAACAAGGGCCCTCTCTTTTTGGATTTGATGTCTCCAGGGCCATTTCATTTTACTGCCGAAGGAAAACTACATTGAAAGGATTGGTGTGTGAGAAGCAAACCTTGAAACGTCTGGGGCTGTCTCTCAAAGTGAGGCAGACACTTAGCTGAGGTTAAGAAAGTTGTCTACCTCAATGGTTCCACAGCTTCACTTGGAATACTCTTTTGGTTTGCACCAGTGCTAGGAGGCAAAAGATCAAAGTGGTGCTCTGTTCCTTATGTGGGTTCAGTAGTGAGAGAGCTGTGGAGAGACACTGGGTAGGTTTGCATCCCTTAGTAGCCAGATTTTTTCAGAGCAGTTGGAACAGGTTTTGGCTAAACAAATAATTGTTTCTCCTTGGCCACTGTAGTGCTTCAAACGTTGAATATTTATCTCTTGTAAAACACTGGCATTGGTTACTCTTATTTTGGCTCTCAATTAAAATGACCTTTCTGGTGACCGTAATTAGGATGAACTTGCAGTCCTCTCGTGGTGATTCCTCTTTCCAGTTTTTCACAGCGTTAAAGTAACACATCTCTTGGTTCTCAGCTTTTCGTTGAAGATGAATGCTGAGTTGCACAGGAATATAGAGATTACTCTCCTTCCCTTTAGGCCCCTAGTGTCTTCTGATAATGAAAGAGCTTGGCATTTCCTAGATGCCACTGGGGTCCTGAAAACTTACCTACACAAAGTCAAAGAAGTCAGTGCTTCAGACTCCTTGTTTTTCTTGTGTTCTTGCCAAGAAAGAACAATTCATTTTCTGTTGGTCCTTGCTAAATGGATTTGAGTACGTGTTAAGGAAGCATATATATCAGAGGGTTTTGTGTGTCCTGTGGAGGCATTAGGAATTGCTGATTATAATGTGACTGCTTCGTGGGGAGTGTCTGCGTAGAGAAAATGTCAGGCAGCTTTTTGGTGCTCTCTACATAACTTCATGGACCATTTTGTGGATGGTGGAGCTTCTGCTGATACTTTGGGGTATAGGATTCAGAATACTGAATCTGAGTGTTAGGAACCACTGGGCAAAAAACAATTTCTAGATTGTTGGATCCCCACAAGCAGAAACAAGTTTGATCCCACCTGTAAATTGCTTTTCTGTAAGGGCTTCCAAAACTGTGGAATCCACCTAAGAATCTTACTTTGTACATAGTTTGTATTTTAGTTTTATTTGGAATGTGGGTTCTGCTGATGAAGTTAAAATCTGTTAAAACTGAGGGTCAGTTGCTAGCTGAAGAGAAGAAAGATGCCAAATGACCCTGTCAGTCAATTTGAGGAGCTACCTAAGTAAGCAAAAGGACAACCCCTCTCGCCCCTCAGAGTCCATATTAATAGAGCCCCTTGTGGGAATATAATTAGCAGGTAGGGTTGGCCAAAAGTCCACTTTCCTTTACAGAGAGAACAAAATTAAATAATGAATCCTGTTCCCAGTGCAGAATTGATATTTTAAAAATATTCCTTCATAAAGAAAACCAAAGGAAGAAAAACTAAATATTTTAGAATTTCTAAAATGTTATTCATAGTAATGGACAGAGTGGCTGCTTTTTTTTTTTTTTTTTTTTTTGAAAGTGTAGTATATATATTTGTATATAAATGAAGTACATATACTTTTCTCGGTAGATACTGTATGGGCATGTGAGCAGGTGCGTGTGGCCACTAAGGCTAGTATTCATTCCAGGCACAATGGACACAAAACTACTATATTGGTGTTGTGGGAATAATAATAGTGTAAGGACAGAATTGCTGACTTCCCTTTTTTTGCTATTGCTCTCCTTGCACTACTATAGATTACATAGCTAGTACTCATTCCAGTCAGAATAGACAAAATTACTGTGTTAGTGCTAAGTGACAGTGGTTACTGTGGAGATATCACTTATTTTATAACTTAAAAAAAAATTCCACTGCTGATGTTTATCATGTTCTTTTACTTTAGCGTGGATGGTAGGCTTAATACTACCTCATATGCCACTGCCACAGAACTCCTTTTGAGGCTGAGTACATGACCTTCATGTTACAGTGCAAATCAAGCCTTTCAATGCAAGAGAATTATTGGGTTTATCTAGAAGCTTTAGAAAGAAGGATGAATGAAGATTGTAAATGACTTTCTCATTGCTGTTCTTACTGAACTACATCTTTGTGTTTTCTTTCAGCTTGTAACACTTCAGGAAGCTAAATTGCTGCTAAATGAGGATGATTACCTTATTAAAGCTGTCTATGACTACTGGGTGAGAAAACGTAAGAACTGCAGGGGGCCATCCCTTATCCCTCAAATCAAACAAGAAAAAAGGGACGGCTCCACCAACAATGACCCTTACGTTGCCTTTCGGAGGAGAACTGAGAAAATGCAGACTCGAAAGGTAATTTGTGAATATAGGACTGGATCCTGCAGCATGCTAAGCACTGTGGTCCCAGTCCAGCAAAGACCAGAGTGCTCAGTACTTTGTAGGATAACTCCATAATATGCCTAAATTTGTTTTCTATCAACTAGTCTTTTTGTACTACATTCATCGTTAGTGTCTGTCTAATGTCCTGAGTAAATTTAAACCTTGTTAAACTGACACAATAAATTGTAATCTAGCCTGTTTTCTAATAATAAAAGTAGCTAAAGGTCATACTCCTGCTACTGTGGTTTTACAATCAGTTTCCTGTGCAGCACCTGATCATTTTAGTAGAAATGTCTTTAGCATGCTTATCCATTGTTGTTGGATGCAGCGGTAGAGGGTTATGATGGAACTGGTAGTTGAGCTGAAGAAAAGAGTATTAAGTCTCCTCCTTGTCCTGGCCACAAGTGGGAGGGAAAGGGGCGATGCATCCTCTCAACTGCTTCTTGGGTGTGTGACAGGGTGTGACTCACCACTGTGTCGCTTCCTACTGTCTATCTTGGGAATTAGCACTGCGCCCTCTTCTGGTGGCATCTCGCCCAATGTCACCTCTACTTTTGGACCCGTCACTCCCAGGACTGCGGCATCCTCTTCATGACACTGCCCTCCAGCTGTGTCATACTCTGTGTTCTTCCCTTCTGGGGGACCTGCAATCTCCGCCCAGCCATTTCCCTCAATGGCAACTGCAGACCATTGTTCCAGGGCCGCTTCCCATGCAGCTCCAGCGCTCTCTTCTGCTCTTAACTCAGAGCCTCAGTCTGCAGGCTCTACCAGCCAGCCAGGTCCCTGCTTGCAGCACTGAATTGTCCCAGGTGCTGGGGCTTTTTCCCCCTGCTAGGAGCCTGCTCTTCTCTCCTCTAGTTCCAGTCAACTAATCAACTCTGCTCTGCAGCCCTTCTTATATGGGCTTGCTGGGCCATGATTGGCTGCTGCTTGCAGCCCCTCTCTAACTGGCTGCCTCCAGCGCAGCCTCCCTAGGTCTGCTTTTAACCCCTTTTCTGCCAGTGAGGGGTAGCTGCCTCATCACAGGGTGCCAAACAGCCCAAACAATATCCTATTCATCCTTGGATGCCGAAGGCTCCAACTGTTCCTAAACATCCATCTTCCACTAACATCCATCTTCCACCAGACAACTTCAGCAGTGTAGCTAAGCATTTTCAGTACAAAAATTTATAATGCATTGAAAATTTAAGGGGCAGTGTAAAATAAATTATATTTAATATTAGAGTAGAATACTGCACAGATTGTAGCATTTATTTTCTTATTTAACTAAAAAAAAAATCTCCATTAAAAAAAAAAAAAAAATTACTCAAAGCTGCCACAGAATTATACCTTAAAATACCTCAGAAGGCAGGATGATTTTATTTCGGTTTTTACGAAAAAAGTTGGTAGTGATTGGCATTTACTGGCATGTTAGATGTCCAATGAAAATGAGGCAGGATCAGAGGCTAAAATAGGGGGGAAAACACACCCCTGAGCGATGCAGGTTTCAGCGCTGTAAAGTGGCAGTGTAGATAGCGCTGGTATCTGTTCTCCTCATAGAGGTGGTTTTATTACAGTGCCGGGAGAGCGCTCTCCCAGCGCTGGAGCCACGACTACACAGCAGTGCTTTAAAGTCGTCTGTGTAGACATACGCTTGGACAAGTTAAATGTCTGTTGAAATACATCCTAGAATACTCAAGGAGCTGTTTGAGGAAATATTTGAGCCATTAGCGATTATATTTGAAAAGTCATGGAAGACAGGAGAGATTCCAGAGGACTGGACAGGGCAAATATAGTACCGAAAGAGAAATAAGAACAACCCAGGGAATTACAGACCAGTCAACTTAACTTCAGTACTTGGAAACAAAATGGAGCAAATAATTAAGCAATCAATTTGCAAACACGTAGCAGATAATAAGGTGATAAGTAGCTGTCAGCATGGATTTGTCAAGACCAAATTGTGTCAAACCAACCTAATAATGACTTTATATCTGATTTGTACCACAATTTACTTGAACCTGTTTATGGGAGACAGAGGAACACCACAATACAGATCAGCTGTTTGAGTTGCTAATCACTAGCTTAAGTTGGTTATAGCTGGAACTGTACAGTCTTAAATTTTCCATAATTTGATATTATCCTTAAAGCTTTAGTATAGTAAAACTCATCACTTGCAGAATCTAGGTAAGCAAAATATTTTTGGGCCAAATCCTCATCTCTTTATTTATACAAACTTCCATTGACTTGATTGGAGCTTTTTTGAAGGAAAAAAATTAGCTTAGGATTTGACTTTACAGAGATAATGCTCTTCCTTTCTTGTAATCATACTTACGGTTTGGTGCACTGAATAGTTTATTCTTGTGAAAGGTTTATGCTACGATTCACATGGTCAGATTCTGCTTTCCGACCACAAGCCTGCAATGTATAATATTTTGCTAAAATGATGCAATTTAAATCTTCCAGATTTTGCTTTTGATTTATGCTCTGACTAATATTCCATCCATTTTCAATAGAATCGAAAGAATGATGAAGCCTCTTATGAGAAGATGTTGAAATTAAGAAGAGAGTTTAGCAGAGCCATAACAATTTTGGAGATGATTAAGAGAAGAGAGAAAACAAAACGGGAGTTGTTGCATTTAACATTAGAAGTTGTGGAAAAAAGGTAAAGTTGCCATCCAACATTAACTATGAGAGCCCCACTTTAAATACGTATAAAATACTGCATTAAATAAAGGCGTTTCCTTCTGCCTCAGATGCATAGTAACATATTTTGCAAATTAAGCTATTGCTCCTGTATGTATACATGATTTTTGAACTTTTTTGCTTAGTTGAAGGCTTAAATCTCACTGTCAACTTCATAAAACTGATAATTGTGTTTGTTGTACAGCTTATTTTTTTGATAATATGGTGTTCCCATTAAAATGTATAATGTTCCCCTTTTATAACTTTCAGGTACCACTTGGGTGATTATGGAGGTGAAATCCTTAATGAAGTCAAGCTTAATAGACCTGACAAAGAGATGAGCACCACTCCAGCAACTCTTCATAATGGAAACCACCACAAAATTCAAGAATGTAAAGTTAAGGTAAACTTGTTTTTGTCCATAATGAGACATCTTGTTGCTTTGAACAGCTCTTGTCGTTGGGTTGGCTAGTCAATCTAATGTGCAGAGCAGGTACTTGGGTTGGGAAAGAGAGTAAAAGACTCTCCCTAGCCTGAAAAGCTTATAGTCTAACATGGTTCAGATGTCTAGGTATCAGTGACACCTGACATCACAGTTTTTTCTTTAAATAAGAATAATATAGTATTCTTCGTTCCTATCTTTCTCACTACCCTCTCTTTTAGTTGAAAGGAGATACATACGTAAACACTTAAATGTGAATGTAAGGGCCTATACCATATACTGAGACGTATAGTGAACTACTTCTCTTGCCTTCCTTTGGGGAGTAGAGCTTTGAACTTTTTTCAGCAGCACAGTCCAGGAATACTGATAGCTTTGGACAGAATCATTCCACGACACAAAGATGAGAATATTAGGGATATGTGGGTGTTAGTAAAAGGCAATGAAAGAGCTACAGAATTCTAGGGGTTGGCATAATAAACTAGGGATTATGCATCAGAGATCAAGGCCCGTTAACATTTCCAGGTAGCTAGCTAGCCCAAGAATACAAGCTTTACTGTTTATTTTGTATTATGTCAATGCTTAGTGAAAACTGAGCGACCAAAATTTTCAGGAAACTCCTGGGGTTGTGTGTCAGTAGTCTGACATTATTGAGAGCTGTGCATTGTCGATATCAACTAGCAGTGATTCTGATTTCCTCCCTCTATTGACAGTGTGATAAAATCAGAAACTGTGTGTTGTTAGTGGAAAACAATGCAGACAAGGTGTGAGCCTTTTAATTCTACATAGGCACCACAAGCTACTAGGAGGGAGAGATCTGGAAGACTTACTCTATTTGTCATGTGCACATTAATTATTTTGACAGGCTGAGATCGGGCGAGCTGTGGGCTGCCAAATTTTGTGAAATGTTATCCTTTATTTGCAGAAGAGTGTTGTTCCTTAACTTCCTTCTGTCTATGCTGAACCACAGTTAGTCTAGTTTTATTTTTATACCTACTGAACTTGGGAGTGTTTGTAATATCGGAAAAGTAGATGTTACATAGCTAGAAACATCCATAGCTAGAAATTTTGGACACCTTCAAACTGGTCACACTGCACAGTTTTTTGTAAACTCAGGCAATAGATGAAATAATTAATCTTTTTGAGATCTCTCTATTTAAATCATTAGTGGGAGAAGCTCCACCAAATAAATGCTCTCTAACAAATAAACATTTTAAAACTCCTGGTCCTGATACATCAGAAGAGAAGAAACGTATCAAGAGTCGAGGTGTAATCTAGCCAGATCATCAAATCAGAATTGCCTAAGAGGTAGTGGAGTTAGATCCAAACATCCATCTTACACTGATCATTTTTTACCTAGTGCTTACCTTTATCCTTCCCTTTTCCTTAGTGCTTCCTGAAAAATACATTCTCAGAGCTCAAAAAACAAGGGAAAAAAAATCCTGTAGAGTTCTCTCTCTCCTTTGTATTGGACTGCACAAAATAGATGAATAAAAATTAGGTATTCAAAAAACACCAAAAGATTGTAGAATAATTATCGGAATATTCCATTAGAGGATAGTTTTGACCTTTTGTGCACAATAGAAGTAAAATACTTAGTACAGAAGGACCTAAAGTAAACACAGTTCCTCAGGGCTACTCCATGAATAGAATGAGAGATTCAGATATTCCTGCACAATGTTGTCTTACTACTTCAAGAAAAGAGCGCTATCCTTGTTTTCAGATGAGAAAAAAAAGTAAGCCCCCCCCCCCCCCTTTGTCCTGTGTCAAATGCTGATTGGTGCTGAGCATCTGTAACTCTAACTTAAAATGAAATGGCAGTTAGGTCAGTATGCTCAAAAGTATGTACTGTAGGTTTTGAATGGTTTGTCTAGTCTAGTTTTAAACTTACCATGTGATGGGACTTCCACCATTGGGAGTCTGTTCCAGAACCTAATGGATCTCATCAAGAGGTAAAACAGTTCCTAAATAATTCGTCCCTTCTTGATGCTCACACCCTTCAAATAATTGTATATGGTTATGTCTTTACCTCTTCCCATTTAACCACGCTAAACAATTCTCAGTTCTCTTGGGGACAGTCTTTGCATGAAGCACACCATAGTAATGCAGGAGAGGATGAAGCTGTTAATATTTCCTCTTAATCCAGAAGTCCTTCTGGTCCCAAATCACTGTTAATGATTGTGAAGCACAGAATTAAATACAGTAAAGTATGAAGATCAGTATAAAAAAGCAGGGAAGACCGTGAGGATTTCTATTGCCTATGTGCCTGATTTAAAAAACAACAACAAAACAATCATTGTAACAGGAGCAACTCTGAATTCCTGAAACTGTGGTTGGCCCCTATGAGGAGCCTCAGTCAAAGCCAGGGAAAGAAAAGAGGTGAAAGCAGAGGGAGGAAGGAAATGGGAATTTCTTTTTGCTTTATTGTTTCCACTTGGGACAAAGCAGAATCAGAACTGTGCGCTGAATGTTATTTGGACAGATGGTTCTCCTCTTGCTGAGCTTTGAGAGGAAATGACACATCAAGAAAGAGAAAAATTAAGCAGTGGCAGACATCAGAATCCACACATTTAAAATATAGTAGAATACAACATCTGTTTTCAGGGTTTTCTTAAGTGTGGGGAGGAGACTAAGGGGGATAGATTGCTGCCACCATTTAACTGTTTTTTTTCTGTTAAGAAAGAAATATGTCTGTCAGAGAGACGTATACTTTTGTAAAAGTATATAGGTCATGTGCACACTTCAATTTTATAATAATGAAACAGCATTTAAAAATTGAATTGACAAAAGCATATTGCAGGAACTTATGATATTTGTAAGTTGTTTGCCCTTTTGCTTCCTAGATTCATTCCAGAATATGATTTTATAGCATTATGACTATGAATTACAGGTTTTTATTTAACACTGGTGACACCTACTGGTTAGTTAAGTTAGTTGCAGGCAGTTACCTTTATTCTGTTACAAGAACTTACTTGCCTTGTACTGTGTGTGTGTGTGTGTGTGTGTGTATGTGTGTGTGTGTGTGTGTGTTTTGTTTGTTTTTTTAATTAAGGCAAAGTTACAGTAAAACATAAACATAGTACATCTTTTACTTGCGTAGGATCAGGTTAATTATTCAAAGATCCTGGCTAATGATTCTGTTTTTCTAGCTAGGGAGCCCTCCTGAGCATTCTAGAAAGGGTGACCAAATTTCTAAATACCTATCTGTTGTACTGTGTATTATCAGTTATTAAAATTACTTCCATTTCTTGCATTAGCTACAATCCAACATTGGTGCTGACAAGTTAAATTCTTAGAAAAACTTGTAGCTTCCTCAGCAGCCAAACTGTGTCTTACTTTGTAACAGAAAAGTAGAGTGAGGATAAGCATCTGTTAAAGTTTTAAAGTATCTTGAGAGTTTTGAAGCTTAACTGTTGCTGATAAGCATTTATTCTTGAGTAAAGTTTTTGATTTAATTCTGATCAGGCTTCATACTGTAGATTAATCTTGCTGAAGTAAGCTACTAAGATGAAATAGTGATAACCATTAGCACTGGATTCTAAACAAAATGAAAAGTGATGAAATGAGAAATAAATGGAATAAACCCAAATCATCATTCTTCATTCCATATCCCAAGCAAATTTAAAACATTTAAGAGAATTGCATGTCTTGTGGCTTAGGAAACTGAGTTTTGAAAATAACCAGAAAGGGTTTTTCAGCTACAGGATATTGAATTGATTGGTCCAAAAAACCACAACTCCCTCTGTAGTCTAAAAAAGATATTCAATATAAAAGATATTTCAGTGTTCCTTTTGTTTAGCTCTGAGATTGCAAACAATAATGGCTTCCCAAATGTATGTTTCAGGAAAAGAGGAGAGTAGTTTTAATGAATTAAGGAATATTAAGTTTTCTTTCTCTTGTCCAAAAAAACCTTCTTTACAAACAGCATCCTCACCACCCATCTCTAAAGGAAGACGTGTCAGACGTTGTCCGTCAAAAGAAGAAGTATCCAAAGAAGCCTAAAATAGAGAGTGTAATAACTCCTCAGCAGCCCACTACTGAGCCATTACCTGTTATCAGTAAGAGTGACATTAAACAGTATGACTTCCACAGTTCAGATGAAGATGAATTCCCACAGGTAATTTTTAACTAAAATAAAATACAAGTAGTTACTTATAACTGGGGAAAAAAATCAAAATTGACTTGAGTTTAGGTGATCTAACCTCAAAAGTGGGTATATGGTTCTCCTGATAAGAGATGTTGAATAGTTGGGTTGAGACAAACGCTTATATAGCATAGTCTTCTAAAATAATTGAGGTTGGTTCTGTTATTTTGACAAAGATAGAGGGGCCTAACAATTAGAGGAGGGGGCTGGGAGGTAGATAGTGGTTATATTCCTGACACTGTTTGTAAAATGGATTAATAATACTTACCCAACTTTCTAAAGAGCTCTGAGATCCATTGAAGAAAAGCTGTATAAATGCCAAGTATGTGAATGCCTTATGTGGCCATCAAGTTTTTATCTCAAATACACTGCATTTTAGTGAAATCAATGTGGATGTTTGTACACCTGCATTTTAGAGGACCGTCTTCCACCATCTGTTTCTCTGACAAATGCTGCTACCAAAATAACATATTATAAATTATATTGGAAATGCTTTCTCATCAGTCCTAGATTCTCCCCCCCCCCCCCCCCCCAGATATTTCTGGTATGATTTTCTCAATTTTAAGTGTTAAATAGATAACTTGGGATGACAGTTTCGACAGCTGTGGTTCCGTGGATTAAGCACAAGACTGGGAGTCAGGAGATCTGGTTTTATTGCTGATTCTCCCACTGATTTATTGTATGACCCTGGGGATGTTACTTTACCTTTCTGTGCTTCATTTTCCCCCTCCCCCCCCCAAAAAAAAGTTACTATTTTTATCCATCTTTATAAGCTATTTGAAAATCTCTGAATACAAAGCACTACATAAATGCAGAGTAGCATTACTCAGTATACAGTCAAAAACAGTTAATTGCTTATGACCTATATTTAATTATTAGTGGCTTTAAAGAGGCCATGAAGTATCTCTAAATTGTGGATAGTATGATTATTGAGAGTGAATTTGCTTGTGCTTTAGGTACCCTCACCAGTATCAGAACCTGAAGAAGAAAATGATCCCGATGGACCTTGTGCTTTCAGAAGAAGAGCGGGATGCCAGTATTATGCTGTAAGAATTTTTGTTGCTGTTTTTTAATAGCGTACTGGCAGCATGCTAATATTAAGAAGAGTGTCTCTATCTGAGATAAGGAATTAGGCTGTTTGTTCAATCCAAAGAAAATCTTCACAACAACCTTTCATTTTGGGTTTATTTTTCTTCCTTATCTTTTTTCCTCTTTTCTTACTGTAGATTGAGTGAGTGCTTCAAGATAATCTATAGCACTTCCAGCTAGTCAAATCAACCATCACTGCTAGGAAACAGGGAGTACTGCTTGTCTAGTTCTCCCAGCTCCTTTTCCCCTCAGCCTTCATGTTCTGGCACAAATAATAAGGGTTCTGAGGTGGCACATAAACCTGGATATGTAATGTGATGATTTAATTAAGTGCTTGTCTGCACAAACAAGGTGGGATGTGAATCTATCTTGTGGTAGCCTGCTGTGTTCTAACTGTCCATGTGGACTCTGCTGATGTGCACTGATAGTTTAATGTGCTTTGGTCTAGACCTGTTTCAAATGCCACTTAAATGTTTGTGTAGACAAGCCCCAAGAAACAGTGGGTTATATCTATTAGTATTTAGAACAACTAAAGAGATTTAAACTGAAACCGTGGAGAGTCATCTAAGTGTAAAATGCAGAAGTTACTAAAAAGAATATTTGTTGTAACTGCTATATAAATATACTTGTTGAGTCAAAGAACTTAGGGTTAATAGAGATTTATTTTTTATATCAAGATGCTGCTTAAATAGATTACAGTGAGTACTTAAAATAGAGTACTTTGCCTTTATACCAGAGGTCTTTCTTGAATGCTAATCTAAAATCTGTATGTGCAGTTTCATCAGTTAAGCTCTTTTTTTTGCTTGAAATAATTTAATTTTAAAATACAGAAGGCAACTAGACTACCTTTGAAAGGTCTTTGATGTACATTCTAAATGGAAATATCAAAAACTTTATGTAAAAGATCTCTTAACTGTTTAGAATAAACAGTGTGAAAATTGGCTCAGTTCAGGCACCAGATAATTTACTTAGAGGAAGATTACTATGCCTCAAATTCTTGATCACCCAGAATGATCCAGTGATTGGGCAAGCTTAAATTACAGTCTTTCTCTCCCCATCCTCGAGGGGCCCACATCAAATGAGCTGTAAGAGGACTATTTAAAAAAAATTAAGTGAAATTCATCAGAAAAATTATCATCCCAAGAAAGACACTTATTCATTTTTATATGTTTATAAAAATGCCTTTTGTACATTCTTGTGTTACAGCAAAATGTATTAATACTTAGTGAAAGTGAATATCCTTTGAGATCATCCAGATTCTTAAAGAAGAGTACAAAATTCTTTGAAGGTGTAATATAACCTCGCAGACATGGTGGTGCTTCAGCCTTCAAACTTGAAGCAGTTTAGCAAAATGTCCAACCATAAGTGTTGCCATATCACCTCAATAGTGTAGGGATGGGAGAAGAAGAAATAAGTGACATAATTAGAATTTAAAATACTCATCAGCACAAACTAAAGAAACGTCTGCTAAAATATATTTTATTTTTCAGGTCCTGAAATTCTTTTTTGCCTACAGAAATTCACTTGTTTTGTATAGCATATCTTTTATCAAAGCATACTTCTGTGATTTTCTAGATAGTCTGGATTTTAGTAAGGATATTAGTAAGATAATACAATTCTGTTATGCTTTTATTGGCTTGAAATATCGAGAAAAGAAAAACCTGAGCCTTAACGTATGAAAGCATTTATTTTACATAAGCTCTGTATGCTTTTGTCAATCTTAAGAAGTAAGCTTTACTCTGAAATTTTTTGCACTTTTCTTCCTGCTCTATGCACAGGCTACTGCATCAGAGGGAAAATGTGAGGTCAATGTGATTTGGAAATTGGCTGACCCAGTCCTCTGAACTTGAGACAGATGTCTTGGTTTTGAAACTGTGGCAGTGGGGGAGATCTTTAGTCCTCTCCGTTTACCTGACACTGATAGCTTCATTGGTCATAAGTGTTGATCACCTAAAACTCCTTTTTGAAATCAGTGGTAGCTGTAGATGCTTAACACTGTCAAAATCAGCCATGAATGCATATAGTGGAACTGGATTGAGACTAACCCTGTAGTGCCATATCGTCTTAGATCCAGTGGCATTGAGAACTCACCAAACAGCTGCTCAGACATTGGTGAGGTGTCTACTGCAGAGAACACCACAGGCAAGCTGTCACCATACCTTCAGAGTGATCCATTCTCTTTGCTTGCTGCACTGAGACATAAGAGGCTGGTAGTGACACACAATCCTTTTTGTAAGCTTAATCTTAAAATAGAACAAGTATTTAAAAGACGACATGTTTAATTAAAAAAACATCATTTTTAATCACATTGACTTCTCTGTAATGAACTAGGTTGGTTGTTGCAGAGGAGAAGAAAAAAATTTTTATACAATACCCAGAATGTAGAATATGTACTCGTTAAAAGTCTACTGGAGGATCTTAGGTCTCGACTAAGTAGATCAGATGTGCTGTCTTGTCTGCAAGTATCCCAGCAGTCTCCCAAGTGACTTGGTTCCTTCTTTGGACACTGTGGGTCATGAAGCTTTCTGTATTTGTTCCTCTTTTTCCCCCATAGGTTTTCTTAAGTGCATCTTATGGTTCTGTAGCCTCAGGTGTATCTTAGTGATTTCCAGGTTCCTACAGCTTATCAGATATTATTACTCTAGTGTTCTTCTACTTTGCAGATAATTACCATTGATCAGGCTGTTGGCTTGTACATTTGCATCTAGCTCTGGTACCCTAGTGTTTGTTCTTCAGTTTTGCTGAATTTTCTTAGTGCTGGCAGCAAGTGCCATCTCTGGTTGGCCACTAATTTAGTCATTAGATCCACTCAGCCCTAGAAATTTAGCTGTAGCTTCCTCCTCCTCAGCTCTTCCAACAGCAAAATGAATGATTTTTGATGACACTTTTTTTTTCTGGTGCAATCAAGAAAGGGGCTATATTGTGAGCACTCCTCCCCCTCAACAAAATTCCCACCTCCTTGTCGCACAGGCATACGTTTTCCCCCCGCAGAAAGAGTTGTCTGACCCCTTAGTTTTGTGATTTGAACTTTTGCTAGATTGAAAACACAAGAGTTGACAAAGTGGGTCAGACCGTGGTTCATCTTACCCAGTATCCTGTCTCTGACAGTGGCCTGTACTAGAGTTTCAGGGGGGATGTACTGAACAAGGCAATTATGAAATGATCCAGCCCTGTCTTCCATTCCCAGCTTCTGGTAGTCAGAGGTTTACGGTCGCCCCGAGCATGGAGTTGCATCCCTGACCATCTTGGATAATAGTGATTGATGGACCTATCCTCCATGAATTTATCTAGTTCTTTTTTGAACCCAGTTATACTGAGAGCATTCCTCCCTGTGTCAGTCATAGGTAATGTTGTAAGATACTTTTAAGAAATGGTATTCTACATTCATAGTTTTCTTGACCCAAACATATGCCATACATTTGTGCAAAATTGAATTTTCTTCTCCTCCGCAGCCTCGTTTGGACCAAACTAATTATTCATGTGAGAATTCGGAACTGGCAGAATTGGACAAGCTGAGGTACAGGCATTGCCTCACAACCCTTACAGTCCCAAGAAGATGCATAGGATTTGCAAGAAGGCGAATTGGCAGGGGAGGAAGGTAGAGTGGCATTGCGTTGATTCTTTTGGCCCTTTTAACCTTCCCATCCTTTAAAAAGAGATCACATAACTAATGTCTATTAAATTGTTTTTTGTTTTTTTTTCTTTTTAAATCAGGGTTATAATGGACCGAATATCTACAGAACACGATCCTGTCCTGAAACAGATAGACCCTGAAATGCTAAATAGTTTTTCAAGCTCTTCCCAAACTGTAGACTTTTCTTCTAATTTCTCACGGACCAATGCTTCCAATAAACATTGTGAAAACAGACTGTCCCTTTCTGAAATACTAAGCAATATCAGATCATGTCGACTGCAGTGTTTCCAGCCAAGGCTACTAAATTTACAGGACAGTGATAGTGAAGAATGTACCTCAAGGAAACCAGGGCAGACTGTGAATAATAAAAGAGTTTCTGCAGCATCTGTAGCTTTATTGAACACCAGCAAGAATGGCATATCAGGTAGGCAAGGATTTGAATTGTTGTGGAACTTGACATTTACATCTCCTATGTTATCCCTGGGATTGGGCTGACAACGTCATCAGTGGGGATATGTGACCAAACAAGTACAGGTAAAAACTAGTCATTTTGAAGGTTTGAGATGCACAAAATCTTCACAAAAACCAACTTCAAGTTTCTGTGTAAAAAAATATATATATAAAAAAATTTGGGTAGATAAAGGCCAGATAATGTGTTAGATAATGCAGATTTGGGTATTCATGGATCAAAAAGTCAGGAATTACCTGTGTTTCAGTGCTGCTGTGCTACGCCTCCAGTTGCTGAGATTGAGAGTTTTGAACGTATCTTGTTAGCTGAACCACTGTGTAAGGAAGGAAAAATACTCCTTGTAAGTGCAAAACAGCATTTATTTTAAAGGACTTATTCATTTGGCTTTCATATCCTGCTGAAGGAGAGAGCAAGCAGCAAAAATATGTTGATACAAAGCACTGGTGGTGTAATAGCAGTGCAATAACTATTTTTATGTGTGTGTATTGACTCCATTAATGTATATGTGTAGTGGGAAGTTTGTTTGAGGGAATACCAGTTCTTGAAGTATAATATAGCTACATGTACCACAGTGTGACTGTCACTCATTAGCTAGAGGAGAAGAGTTGTCAGTGGTATCTTGATGATAGTCATGAGTAACAGATGCATTATTTTCATCCCATGAAGCGACAGTTTGTTTATGGCTTTTGTGGAAGGTCATCATTTTGTATAACTAACTTTGGTGAAGTAGTCTTTGATGGGACATTCTGTGTGCAATTATTGACTATTTAGGAATTCTTTCTTCTGTTTTAAATCCCCCCCCCCCCAACTTTAACATGTATAAATGGCATCCAGTACCTAGATGTAACTTTTAGTTTTTTGAGTTGTCATCCAAATCCTTCTGTGTAGGTGCCAGTGCACCTCAAGCACATGTCATCTGAATAACAGTCTGTCAGAGCTGCGCAAGTGTCCTGTGCCTCCTTATGCTACCTTACAAGGGCAGCATAAAGGGTGGGGCAACTCTGACCCTCCCTCAATTCTGTCTTGTTGCCTGTGACAGCAAGACAGAACATGGTGAGCATCTGACCTACTAGCTTTTAACTTGGGCTAAAATATCTTAAATTCTTCAAAAAAATCTTCAGTACTCTTCTGATTCACTTACATATGACCACCATGAATAATACTTACCCATCTGTGCTGACTATTGATGAACGGATTCCCCCCTGCACACACTTTCCTGTACTGGGCTCCTCAACATGGCAGATTTGAAAACTGGGGGCTTCAAGCCCTGCCTGTCTTATGATGGACTGATTTCCATTGAAAGATAGACACCCAAAGGTACGTCTTCTGTTAAGGAGAATCCCATATGTTGGTGTGCCTACCATTTTCTGCAAGAATATGTAAGTTATGAGACGCCCGATTGAAACTTCATCTTCTGGAGCAACATATAGGGGTCTCTTCAAACCCAGAGGAGATTAAAAGCTAGCTTCATCTGACACATTGTCTAGCAGATAGGTGACATCAAAGACAAGAATGGAGAAGACAAAGCCAAGTAAGGACATGGCATCATGGAGAAGAATCTGCCTCATTACAACTGCAAGTGGCAAATTGCCAGTCCCTACTGTCCAGGTATGACTTTTTGACCGGGGTAGAGCGACACCCTTTCTCTCAAAACTCCCACATGACAACTGGGAGAGGCTCAGAAATAATCAGGGAAGGCCAGTTGCTGACCAAGATGGCCATACAGGCTCCTGTGGATGTTGTCAACACCACAGGCAGATCTATGGTCACAGCAATGACGATGAGCAGAGAATTCTGGCTCAAAGCACTGGGCATCCCTAGGGAGATTCAGGTCACAATCCAGGACTTACCTTTTGAGGGCATGGAACTACTTAGTGAGTGAATGGACAGTGCTTTGCACACTTTCAGAGACTCAAAGGCCATCCTGCACTCCCTGGGTTTTACATCGCAACCCTGTACCATAAGCTGTATCACCCTCAACCCCCATCAAGACAACAGGTGCCAGCCTGTCATTCCTAGCAACTTGAGTACCATGCCTGGCAATGCATCGTGCTTCTACAGCATGTCAGCAAATGTGACAGGATGTTTGGGAGCCACATCACATCTAGTCCAGAGAGCATGAAATTCAGCAGCCACCTCACCCCATGGGTGTGGCCTGCCAAAATGTTGGACAGATGGATGTTGGAGATCATTGCCCATGGCTACCCATCCAATTCTACTTTTTACCTGTATCCACCCTCCTTCCCCTATCAGGGACCCTTTGCACAAGAGCATGTAAAAAGCAGAGGTGGCCTTGTTGCTTTGCCTAGGAGCCATAGAGGAAGTGCCACCAGAATTCAGGGGAAGAGGCCTGTATTCCTGGAGTTTCTTAATCCTGAAGAAGAAAAGGGCGGTCTTTGTCCTATCCTAGACCCGAGAAGACTCAGCAAGTACTTACGCCATCTTAGGTTGAAGGTGGTAATGCTTGCCTCCCATCTTTCCATGTCTTCGAGATCAAGATTAGGTTTGTGGCTCTCAACTTGCATAGCACAGATTTTGACAGACAATGCATCAACAGTGCATTATATAAACAAGATAGGCGTGCTCAGTCATAACCCCTCTACCAGGAGGTCATCAGGCTGTGGACCTGGTGTCACTGGATAAACCCCTCTGGATTTACACTTTCCTGGAACCAGTTACTCATAGACTCATAGACTCATAGACATTAAGGTCAGAAGGGACCATTATGATCATCTGGTCTGACCCCCTGCATGCTGCAGGCCGCAAGACCCTTCCCTGGACTCTACCGTTGAAGTCCCCAATCCTGTGTTTTAGTGACTTCAATCGGCTTAGACCCTCCTGCTAGTGATCCCTGCCCCATGCTGCGGAGGAAGGCGAAAAACCTCCAGAGGCTCAGCCAATCTACCCTGGAGGAAAATTCCTTCCCGACCCCAAATATGGCGATCAGTAATACCCCGAGCATATAGGCAAGAGTCTCCAGCCTGACCCTTGTTGGCCATTATGCTGTTCATGTACCATTGCTTGGTTTTCCTTGGCTACTATGTTTTATCATTAAACCATTCCCTCCATAAACTCATCCAACTTAATCTTAAAACCAGACAGGTCCGTCGCCCCCACCGTTTCCCTCGGAAGGCCGTTCCAATATTTCACCCCTCTGATGGTCAGAAACCTTCGTCTAATACAGTTACAATCTGGTGGATTTCTTAAACAGGCATACAGTAACCAACTGTGAATGGTCAATGCAGATGTCTGTCGTATTGCACCAGTGGGGAACTCCCACAATAGATCTGTTCATCGCAGAGGGCAACAGCAAGTGCCCAGACTTCCGCTCCAGGGAGGGTATTAGCTCAGACTCCTTTCCGGACACCTTCCTGCTACAGTGGTCTGCAGATCTTCCCTTCCCTCCATCCCAGTGTTCCTGATCCTGCAGGTGATCTCAGAAATCAGCCTGGACAAAGCCATCTTGATCCTAATAGCTCCCTACTGGCAGAGGAAATTTTTGGTGTCGGACTTCCTGTATGTATTTGTTCCATCTCCTGTCTTTTCCCCCATCTGCCCGGACATGATACAGAGTCAGTTTAAAGCCAGAAGGGACAATCAAATCATCTAGTCTGACCCCCAACACCACCCAGCACATGCACACTAAACCCAGCAACCACAATTAGACCAAAGTATTTCTGCCCACAGGAGACTAGACTAGACTAATAATCTGCCACAGGCTGAGGATAGAAAGGACAGAGGTATATTCGTGCCCAAGCCCCGTGCAATGGCCGGGAGATGATTAAATGAGATATACACACACATCCTGGCAAGTGACCTGCATCCATATGGTGCTGAGGAAGGTGAAAGCCCCCCAGTGAAGTCACTGCCAGTCTGGTATGAGGGAAAATTCCGTCCGTCTCCACATACGGCAATCAGTTAGACCCCTGAGCAAGAAACAGCCACCAGAGAGAGAGAGAGAGAATTCTAATTGCCACCTCAGAGCCCTGGTCCTTCCTGTCCAATCTCCCATTTCCATAACTGATGCTTCAGAGAAAGGAGATTTTAAAATAAAAACAAAAACCAGAATGTATTGTGGAGAGGAGTCTCTTTCTGACCCCTGCAGGTGGCCAGCTAAAACCATGAAGCATGAGCTTTTATTACTAAAAGATGTAAACTGGAAGTGAGTTCCAGGGCAGCTGAGTCCACCCTCTACCACCACAAGGTACCCAGTCATATAGACACGCTCATATATTTGTCTAGCTCGCTCTTAGTAAGTTTTAAGTTTGTTTGCTCTCACAACTCCTACTGGGAGGCTGTTCCAGAACCTCACCCCACTGATGGTTAGAAACTACCTTCTAGTTTCCAGTCTGAATATGTTCATGGCCAGTTTATATCCATTTGTTGTTGTACCAACATTGTCCTTTTGCTTCAATCGCTCTTCACCATCCCTGGTATTACCCCCTTAATGTATTTATAGAGAGGAGTCCTATCCCCTCTCTTCTTTTTGCTAGACTAAACAAGCCAAGCTTCTCCAGTGTCCTCCATCCCTTAATCATCCTAGTAGCTGTTCTCTGCATTGGTTCCAGGCTGAATTAATCTTTCTTGAACCTGGGGAACCAGAATTGTACACAGTATTCCAAATGAGGTTTTATCAGTGCCTTGTAGAATGGCATTAACACTTCTCTGTCTCCACTAGAAATGCCGGACCTGATGCATTCTAACATCACATTTGCCTTTTTCACAGCTGCATCACATGGATGGCTCAGAATCATCCTGTGATTGACCCACATACCCAAGTCTCTCTCCTCCTCCATTGTGTCTTACTTATGACCCTGCAGCTTCTAGCAGAAATTCTTATCAGACCCTGAGTGCGTGACCTTGCACTTTGTACTATTGAATTTCATCCCATTTCTGTCATTCCAGCCTTCAGGGTAAACTAGATCTTCTTGTATAATGTTCCAGTCCTCCTATGTATTGATGCTGCCTCCCAGGTTTGTATCAGTAAACTTCATTAGCATGCTCCTACTTTCTGTGCCAAGGTCATTAATAAAAATATTAAATACGATTGGTCCCAAGAGCAACTCCACTAGTAACCTCCTTCCAGTCTGATAGATCACCTTTCATCACATCTCATTGCCTTCTCCCCTTTATCCAGTTCCTTATCCACCTTATAATTCTTGTACCGATCCTCCTCTTCTCCCCCCCACCCCACCCCCCAACTAATAATTTCCCATAAACTACCAGGTCAAATGCTTTACTGAAGTCCAAGTATATTAGCACTACTACTCTTCCCTTATCTAGAAAAAGTTATTTTCTTAAAGAATGATCTATCTTTGGTAAATCCATGTTGCATTACATCATCTTTTCTATTTACTTCCATTAATTTAATTATTTTTTCTATCACAATTTGGTTTAAGTTTGTGTATACCACTGAGATCAGATTAACCAATCTGTAATTGCCTGGATCTCTTTTTTCCCTTTCTTAAGTATAGGTATGACGTTAGCTATCCTTCAGGCACATGGTGCTACCATCAAGTAGATAGAGGTATTAAAAATCCTCGCTACTGGACTAGCAATCTCATGTGCCAGATATCTCAGAACCACTATCAAATATTGCATCCATCCCTATAGTTGTTGCACTTGGCAGCTTGGGTGTAGGCTGGTTGAGCTCTATTGACAGACTGTTTTTGACAGGTTCAAGAAAACCCCATACAAAGCCGGAAATCGTCTACCAGAAAATCTACCCCTCCAAATGGAAATGGTTCTCCTATGGGGAATCCAGCATAAATTAATTCCAGTTAATACCAGAAATCGTTAACTACATGCCACACTTGAAACAGGCTGGTTGGACTCAATTCTCGCAAAGTCCACCTTGCAGCGATATCAACATGTCACACTCTGATGCAGTCTTACTTGGTCTTCAGTCATCCAACAGTATCCAGATTCTTCAAGGACCTCCTGCATACATACACACAAGACCTGACTCCTGCATGGTATCTTAACACCATCCTCCTGAAACCTCCATTCAAGCTGTTATCAGATAGCTGCATCATTACCTTGCCCTTAAGATGTGCTTTCTGGGAGCTATTACCTCAGCATGGAGGGTCAGCAAGCTCTAAACTCTTATGTCTGGATCTCCTTGTATCTCATTTCATAGGGACAGAGTGATTCTCAGACTGCACCCTAAACTCATCCCTAAGATAATCTTGGAGTTTCACTTCAATCAACCTGCCAGTCTTCTTCCTGATACTACCCTCGATGGGAGGGAAGAAGCTACTTACTTTGGATGTTTCCAGAGCCTTGCTTTATTACCTTTCAGACAGTCTCCCTACCTCTTTGTGGCTGTGTCAGGCTTGTTGAAAAGTCAAGCCATCTCATCTAATTGAATCATACATTGTATCTCCACCTGCTATCAATTAGCTGGTGAACTTCTATCTCCAAACATTAAGGCATACTCCAACAAGATACTGGCAGCATCTTCTGTCTTTTTCAGAAATGTATCAATAGCTGAGATCTGTAAAGTAACAACATAGAGCAACCTGCTGATGGTAATTAAACAGCCTAGAGTGGCCCCCTCACCACGAACTGCGACTCTGCATTGGGAAGCTTTGCACAAAGCAGGGGACCCTTCCCAGATGGCAAGGACTTGCCCCCAGGGCCAGGAGAAAACCTTTGTAATCTTGTCCATCTGCCACTCATCTCTATTTCAACTAGCTCTGCCTGCTACTTTTCTCTCCATTCCACTCTCCCCCCACTTCCCACCAGCTCAAATCCAGGTCGCACATCCTCCTCACCTCTGGTGACATTTACCCTAATTTTGGTCCTCTCTCCATGCCCACTCTCTCCTCATCCTATGCACATTGCTGTCATCATCTCTGCCCCTTTCATGTCACCATTCCTAACTTCACACCCATCCCTTTTCTCCCCTTATCCCTTCTCCCTTTTTCTTGCTGTCTTTGGAACAACCACTTCATCTTTATTAAGATCGCAATCTAGACACATCTCACTCCTTCCAGCTCATGGCTCTTCCAGAGATCTGGATTCCTTTGGCTGAAGCTGCCTCTGCAGCTGCCCTTTCTTACGGAGGCCTCTCGTCTCATGCTCTCCACATTGGATCAGACTGGGGTGAGGGTGTTGGGCTGCTTCCAACATTCCCCTCTTCCCATTCTGTCTCCTTGTTTGAATAGCTCTGCATCTGACTGTCCTCTCTCTTCCCCTTCCAAGTTGCTGACAATTACCATTCACCTAACTCTTCCCCATCAGTCTTTCCCTCTCATTTTGACTTTTGGCTCTCTCTTTTACTCTCTTCACAATCTCCCACATATCTCCTCATATTCAGCTTCCACATTCATGACCCATCTGACACCTTAGCTGCATATTTCCTTGGCCTCAACTCTTCATTTGGCCCGCACCTCTTGCCAGTTGTTCCGCTCATTAAAGGGCCATTGACTACACTGCTCTCCTTGCATCACTGTCCTCCACTTTTAACTCTCATTACAAGATCAGCCCTGACTCATCCCCATCATCCACTTCACCAATTTCTTCCAAGAGAAGATTGACCAAATGGCCTTCCCTTTCCCCCCTACAACTCTTCTCCTTCTCCACTGTCACAGATGCAGAAGTTTCTCATCTGCTGTTCTCCTCTAACCCCTCCACTTGCCCCAGTGACTGCATGCCCACCTCCTGATCTCCCTTGCACCCATTCTCATCCTTTCACTTACTATTCTTCACTCTCGTCTGGCCCTTTTCCCCTCTGAATCCACGTAGCTTTAGTCTGTTCCATCTTTTAAAAAAAAAAAAAAAAAAGCAAAACTAACAAAAAATCCCACCTGTGACCTTACTTGCTTCTCCAGCGAATGCTCCATCTGTGAGCTCATTGAATGCATTGTCTGTAATTGCTTTCTGGAGTTCCTCTCCTCCAAGTCCATCCTAGACCCTTTCCAGTCTGGCTTCTATCCCTTGCACTCCACTGAAACCGCTCTTGCCAAAGTCTTCCTAGCCAACCTTAGAAACAGTACTCCATCTGCATTCTCCTTGACGTGTCAACAGCCTTTGACACCAACAATGCTCAATCTTGTCCAACCTTATCCATGACTGTCCTTTCCTAGTTCTGCTCCTTCGTTTGTAATCACTTCTTCAGCATGCCCCCTTTCAACTTTCTGAGGGGGTTCCAAAGGGCTTAGTCCTTGGGCCCCCTTCTCTTTTGTATCTCTGAGTAATCTCATTCACAAGCATAAATTCAACAACTATTTCTACACTGATGATTCATCGATCTACTTCTTTTCTCTAAATCAGTTTCCTTCTATCTAAACTAAAATCTTGGCCCCACTCTGACATTTTTTCCTGGGTGTCTAGTTGTCAGCTCGTGTTCACTGTGTCTAAAACACAGCACTCGACCTTTCCCTCTCTTCCTCTTTTGATCATTCTGGGCAACACACCACCATTGGGCCTGAATGTCATCTTCAGCTCTGACTTCTCTCTAGGTCATCACATCCAGACTAAGGCCTTGTCTATATTAGTGATCTTACTGGGGCACAGCTCGTATAGCCTCTCTGTGCTGACTGGAGAGAGTTCTCCCATCAACATAATATAACCACCTCAACGAGCAGTGATAGCTATGTCTCAGGAGAAGCTCTCCAGCCAACACAGTGCTGTGCACACTACTACTTATGTCGGCGAAACTGATATCCTCGGGGGTGAGTGGGGGTGTCACACCCCTGAATGACATAAGTTTTGCCGACGTAAGTGGTCATGTAGACCTAGTCTAAGTCTTGCAGATTCTTTCTGCATAACATCTCTAAGATAAGACCATTCCTATCCACCCACACAGTCAGAATCCCTGTTCAGGCTCTCATCTCAATTACTGCAACATCCTTTTCTCTGACCTTGACAAATGCAATCTTGCTTGCTCATGTACATTCAAAATGCTGCTGCAAAGATTGTTCTCTGAGCCCATTGCTTTAACCATGTCACCTATTTTAAATTCCTCAACTGCCCCACCTCTTTTATTTGCTCAAAGAAAAGCTGCTTGTCTTCTTTCACAGCTCTTGACAGCCTAACCCCACCCTACCTCCCATTCAGTATCAAAATGTTGACTCTGTCGCCTCCAGTCTGCCAATTATGTCAGTCTCCATTTGTTAACTTTTCAAACAAGCACTTTCATGCTTTCTCCCATGTTGCCCCTCATGCTTGGGAGGAGTTCTCCATCTATAGGCATAGCCCAATAAAGTATATGCCTATAGATAAACATTTGCAAAGCTATTTCATTATCCTCCTTCAAATACCTACTTAAAACTTCCTTTGCCGTGATGTTTACACAAATCTTGATGTAGGCTGCTGGTGTTCTGGAACCACTGCCTGTCATGCTGAACAGCATTGGCTCATTGTTTCCTTGTACTCCCCTAGTATCTGTCTGTTGTCTTACATGTAAATTATAGCAACTTCAAAATTCAGGACTTAATCTCCAGTTTGTGCATATAATAACTACAACTGAAGGATTTCTTTATTTTAAGACCGTTTACTATTTGCCAAATACTTATGAAACAAATTATTTTCTCTAAAGATGAAAGTGATGAGAATTCTATGTACTTGCAATTTTAAGATTTATTGTTAATATATTTATTAAATGTTCTAAATTTCATATTTAATGTTTTATAGTTGTAATACAAGATTGTATACACAGCATTACCTGTGACAGTGTTTTTAGATCTAAATTCCATTTTATTTATCACTTAAAGTGTACAAAGATTGGTTATATTTTTGTAAAATGTTTTTCCTTATGCAGATATGAAATAACCTTTAATAATGGAAGCTTAGGATAAATCACAAAGCTTTTTGCTTTCTCTCTGAAAAGACCATACATATGTACAATGCAACCCAGTTAAAGTTGCTGTAGGAACCTTAAGTTTTACATTTTTTGACTTCATAAATTTAACATTGCAACTTTAACATTGTACTAATACAACTTCTTGTATGTATTGATAGTGTCACAGGCTTTCCTGGCACGTGAGACTTTTTAAACCAGATAGTCCTGGTCTGAATAATTTTTAAAATGTAAGATACCAGTTCTGCAATTCCTTACTACTAAGTCTAGTACACAGTGCCCATGGGACAACTCAGGGTATTACGTGCTTCCTCACTAGCAAGGATGTGTAGGATTGGACCCTAAATTTGATAGATAACAGAAGAATGATTGACTGCTAATGAGGAGGAGACAACACAGTGTAAAAGAAAAAGAAACCGCTATTGCAAGTTACTTGTTACACCAGAGCATTGTGTCTACTCAAGGGGTTTGCACCCGTACATTTATGCTGGTGTGAAAAACCCAAGTGTGGACAAGGACGAAGACTACTTGCGCTTGTTGTTAAAAATGAAACATCAGCTTGTGATATGTAGAAATTTTTTTTAACTTCTCAGTTGTGTCACTTGCCAAATAACATTTGCTGAACTTTCAATGTAGCAAATCTGGAATCTAATTTTTTAAAAAACATTTGACCTAATATGTTTCTGATGGTATTTTTAATTTTGCAATGTATAGAGCACAGAAGTAGGCACTTGATTTATTTATTTTAGATCTATAAAATGACAAGAATTACTAATATATGAATTTGAAAAATAAAACCACATATTTACGATCAGTATTGGGTACAGGGACCACATGGTTCGTGGTTCCATTCAGGAGATAATTGTCAGTCAAGTTGGTGTGACAGCATGAGTTTAACTTGCACCACAAATCTACCATTAAAGAGCTGACAATGAAATACCAGTAAAGATCCATTTTTGGATAGGTTATTGTCTTAACTGAAAATAAGTCTTAAGGTTACCTGCTGTGATCTTCAGTGCATAAGAAATCTGTGGGGAAAAAAAAAAACCACTCCTGCCTTGTACTCGCAATTTTATTTATTAATATTACTGCTTTATTAATAACATTGCTTTATTTGTATTACAATGGTGCCCAAAATGTTCTAGCTACTTTACAAATATGTGAAGAGGGGTATCTGTTCCTAAGCACTTGATTTTAAGAGAATAAATATGTGAATCTAGTGCTCGTAAAAGGTGCCAGATCAGCATATGAATAAAGAACAGTTGGTTCAAACTAATTTTTTCTTTCTTTCTCGTGTTATGTCAGTTGGAAAGGGGGAAGTGGTTTGAAGAATTAGCATAGACATTTTCCACTGAAGCAATCTGCCCGTTCAGATCAAAGTGGTGCAAACTTTCATGGCCCTTCTGGACCCATCGCTAAGCCTAGACAATTAGGTTACATTGCTGGTGACAAATATCTTCTACCTCAAGTTTGCTAGGAAATGTGACCACTTCCTGCAGTTTCCATTGTCATTTATGATCACTGTAGCATCCAGAGGTCTGGTTGTGCTCAGTGCTGTGCAGACCTATGTTGAAAGACAACCTTTGCCCTGAAGAACTTAGTCTACTTTCAGGCAAGAGACAACAGTGTTAGTATAACAGACAATTGGAAGAAATGTTTGAATGAGGGTAACAGAAATAGGTATGTGTAGCTCGATACTATGAGGCAACTTATCCAGTCTAGGGATGATAAATGTATGGTGAACTGCAAGTTCTTATTTGTGGGGCTGAAGGTGGAAGCCATGCAAAGGCTTTAGTTTATGCATAGTATAGCAGTCCACCTCTTGAGCAGGCCAGGTAGGTTGCTCTTGGCTCCCAGTCCGCTTTCATTGCTAGTTCAAGTTCCTTGGGCCTGATCTTTAAGATTACGAGTGAGTCAGGACTCAGTGAACATCAGTAACTGCACTGCAATCCATCTCCTCTCCTCTCCCCCCCCCCCCCCCCCCCACACACACACTAGTTGTGTTTCTCTGGGACAATGATTCTAATGAAAGATGTAAGAGTCAGAGATAAGCACACTCATATAATGACAGGTTTCAGAGTAGCAGCCGTGTTAGTCTGTATCCGCGAAAAGAACAGGAGTACTTGTGGCACCTTAGAGACTGCCACAAGTACTCCTGTTCTTTTCACGGATACAGACTAACACGGCTGCTACTCTGAAACGTGTCATTATGCAAGGCACTGCATTTAGCCGTATGGAGTAAAATTTGTTAGTCTCTAAGGTGCCACAGGTACTCCTGTTCTTTTCACACTCATATAAGTGATTTGGCTGTGGAATGAAGCAGTTAGACTAATGAAAAGTCTACCCATCTTTAGGGCAATCTGAAAAATCCTCTTATTAGATAATGATAAGCTTTCTCACCATAGCAGGAATGATATATAACATTCTCTAATGCAGAGATTATTATTACTGAGGAAGGGAGAAAAGCAGAAGATTCTATTAATTTCACTGTGGACCTTTCTCTGCACATTTAATTTATATGTGCACTCAAATGCTACCGTGATGGCAGCCCTAGAAAATCCTAAAATAGATAACAATACTACAGGTTAAAATGCTCAAACAATGGAATCGTTAAAACTTTGCAAACTTCCACATTTCCCCTTAATTTGCTTTAACCACGATGCAGAGAGTGACAATGCAAGATCATTCAGTTCTTGGGCTCTAAGACTGACAAGGATACTAAAGGTGATGGTGACTTTTGATGTGACCATCAGATTAAGACCACCAGCTAATTTCAGATTGACCACTAAAAAGTCATTAGGTGATAGCTACGGATGTTGCTAGGATTCATACCAGTGACATAGTTAACAATGTTTGTTACTAAAATCCTAGGTTCTGTAGTCTCCTACATACCTTGAAATATTTCATATTTGTAACATAATTAAAAAAATCTGTCTGGAAATATTTGTGCAACTGATATATGGGTCAACACTTAACTAATTTGTGAGCTCTCTGGGGCGGGGACTGTCTTTTACAGCATGTATGTACAGTGTCTAGCAAGATGCAGCTCTGTTTCTTGATTGGAGCCTGAGTTACTGCAATACATATAATAAAAATAAATTATAATTAAGTAGGTATTATGCATCATTTCGGTTTATTTTTTAAAAAAATCAGGCAATAACAATCATGCTCTACCAAATTTTAAGAACAAAACAATAGGTTTATCTTCCCAGTTCCTTACTGTCCTCATTTATGCTAATTTTAGAAGACTGTTGTGAGGTGATTGATTCTCACACAAAGTTTTGTTCACTGACTGAACCTGTTGTGCATACCTTTTCAACAGTAATTCAGTCAAGGTATGGAATTTAGGAAATCAAAGAGAAAAGAAAGCGTGCAGAAATAAAAACATAAACTACCACTGTGGAGTTTTTTTTAAACCATGTTGGAAAGGTTGGTAAACCACCAAAAAGCTAACTGCAATGTCTATGGATGTATAACTGAATTAATTTGCTTCATTAATGTGTTTTAAGAGTGTACGTGTGGATGTAAACTAATAGGGACACTTTTACAAATAAAAAAATGAACATAAGAATGTGGTATACTGGAATACCTGAGTCAGATTTAGCAATCTTTATAGAAGGTGGCATAGCTCAATAAAGTGTATGCCTATAGATTAATAAGGAGCTTTTTTTATTAAACCACAGACACACACACACACACACACAACACGTAGTTTGAAAAGGATTTTGCTGTGAAATGGGTAATATTTTGTGTAGCAAATTTAATAAGATTTAATTGTGAACATCGGTACTCATTATATTTTAACTACAGGTGTCTCATTTCATTCCAGGGAAAAATAAATAAACTGGCTAAAGATTTATTTTGTTTGCTTACTCAGATTAGTGCATTAGTAAGTGTAAAGAAAATCTTGGTTTAAAAAAAAAAAAAACTACTAGTCTGATGATCCAACATCTGTGTTTTGAGAGTGGGTAATAAGAAAGACCAGTCAGAATGAACTATTCTACTCTCGTGTATAGTCCTGTTTCAGCTATTTCCTGCAGCATCCCTCTAAACAATACATAAAGAATTACTATTGCACTAGTACCTAACTCGAAAAGTCGGTTTTCCTGGGATGTTGGAAGCCCACTTAATTAGCGCTATGAGAAAATATTTGCATATTGGTTTCTGAGTATGGTCTGACTTGACTGTAACTAAAGTCATCCTTCCATTGCTTACTTAAAATGTAAGTAGCAGATGAACTAGAGCCAACACTGAAAGTGTAGAATGGTTAATATTTTAATTGTTAGCATGGTGTTTTTTTCATTCAGCAGATACTATTCATGTAGATTCTAGATATAAGTTGGGGTTGCAATACCATTGAGTATATGTAATTATAGTTGAGAATGAGATGCTGCAAGGTTTAGTGAACAAGAACTTTGGATATCGAATCCACTCTTTGTCAGCACCTAAAAGAACTTAATTCTATGACTGAATAAAATCCAGGTAGCATTAAGCTGTTAACAGTATTTTAAATTAATTTGGTTGAGGAAATAAGGATTCTGTCTAAACTAGATATGGGAAACAATAGATAAGGGTAACGCAGTTGGTGGCAAAAAGAACTGGAGTACTTGTGGCACCTTAGAGACTAACAGATTTATTTGAGCATAAGCTTTCGTGGGCTACAGGCCACTTCTTTGGATGCATAGAATGGAACATATATTGAGGAGATATATATACACATACAGAGAGCATGAAAAGGTGGGAGTTGTCTTACCAACTCTGAGAGGCCAATTAAGTAAGAGGAAAAACTTTTGAAGTGATAATCAAGATAGCCCAGTACAGACAGTTTGATAAGAAGTGTGAGAATACTTACATGGGGAGATAGATTCAGTGTTTATAATGATGGTTGGTATATTTGTCATAGCTATGAACCAGTAAATGACCAAGAATAAGCATAGTCTTGCATCGTTTTGCTTTGTTATCCTAGGAATAGCTAGTATTCTACCATGCACCTCATGCAGTGTTAATTTTGATGTGGTTATTACTGCAATCATAGCTTAGATTCTGGCCTCTGACTTCTTTTGAATGATCTTCAGTTTATATGTGTGTGTGTTGCACGGGAAGGAGAAATAGGGGAGAGTTCATTCTGCCCTATTTCTCTCCCATTCCCACCCATATCTATAATTCTGTATTGACCTCTCAGTTTTGCTTTAAACACCAATGTTTTCTACATTTTTTTAGCTTTCAGTATGCTCTATGTTTTCCTTCAGAGTGTTGAATTCTGCTTATTATGGTTTGAAGAAAAATATCTTGGCATTGAAACACTATTTCAGACGAAATGCTTAACAAAACATTCAGTTCAGTGCAGATTTACAGTAAAAGCTTTGTTATCTGGCACGTTCGGGGATTAGGGGGTGTGGTTTAATCAAAAATTCCGGTTAACTAAGAGTTATGCTTACCAATGGAATACCAATTTTCAAAAAATTAGAATCAATAAAATGAATAAAGTATATAATAGAATACAGGTACTCACAAATCCAATAGTAGTACTGCACTGCAGAGTGGTTGGTTTCTTGAAGCACTTAAGTGTATACAAGTAAAGTTTTCGATACAGTAGATTATCTTATGACACAACATATCACTATGGGCAGCGCATGGTCACTAAATGGTCACCAGATCACTAAAAATACACTTAACACTAAAACTATACTGAACATAAATTAATCTTTGATTCAGAAGGCACTTCAGGATTGTGCAGTGCCTCACAGTCATCATTATCAATTATCATGGTAGCTGTAGAAGGTGTAGGAGATTGGCCTGAATGAGACACTCTGGATGAGACACTCTGGAAGCTGCTTTTTTGAATAAATCCCTGATATCCGCTTGCTTACTTGTCTTCTGCCTCTTTTGTATAAAAGTAGAGTGCAGAATGTGTAATTGCATAACTTCCTGGACAGTATACTAGTCCCGGTTACTAGATTGAAGATTTGTATTGGGAGATATCAGAAATGCCGGTTAATAAAGCTTTCCGGTTGATAAATTACCAGATAACACAGCTTTTTACTGTATATGCAGCTGTTTACATGAGTCTTCAGAGAATAAAGTAGACAATAGTTTTTGCCATAGGATCATATACAGTAATTGGATATGGGAGAGAATTAAAGTCCATTCCTTTACAAATGTAAGATGTGTTCCCCCAACAGACTTGTTGGAGGTTTTTTCTCCTTGTGAAAAGCTGGTATAATGTAAAAACTTGCTATTCATTATGGTCATGTCAATTCATTTTTTATAACATAGGGCTACTGATATTTTCGTTATGGTAGCCTACAAGAAAATCGACCACCTTTCCGAAATACTAAGATTTTCTAACAATTATGTTGCGTCAGTGGGCATTGTAGTACAGTAGAACCTCTTCAGTCTTGCACTTCACTAAATGTAATCCTGTGCTAAAATTTTACTTTCAGGTTTGGAGTTCATTAAATTGAGAATTAATGACATTTTGTTGTATTGTGCTGAGGCTGGGCCAGTGCAGGTGTTGTCTGTCTTGAGGGACATATCCTTCCCCACCATGGGAACAGCATAAGGAATGTCATCTTTATTTGCTTTTGTGGCTGAATGAGTACACAGGTAGCAGCTGTCATAGCAGCCAGTGGGGAAAGTAAATCAGTGGGGAGGTGATGGCCTTTATAACTGTGTTCTCTCCCTGGATTAAACTGATCACTGGGTTAATTATTATTCCTATGGCTGCATCAAAACCTCAGGAATAATGACGGCCTGCACCCTGCCTTTATTCAACAGCATGTGGGGAGTTTGTTGTTTTTCTAGCAGTTTTCACCCACTCATCTCAAAGCACATTATAAAAAGAAGATAGCCACTGCCATCCCCATTTTGTAGATATGGACATTAGGGCAAACAGCACTTCCCTTCCTAATGCCTGTGAGAAGGTGATATCCTTCAAGTTTGCCTCAATGTGTTTCTTACTAGTCAGCAAACTCTTTAATCTCACTTGAAATCTCTTGCCCCCCTCTCCCCATTAATGAGGCCTTGATGTAATACTGTCTAGTTGCAGAAAATGCTGCTCAAGTCCTCCTTCAACACTCTTTAAAAAAACAACGAGAGGATGAAATAACAGGAGCAGTTCGAAAATCACAGGATAGAAATTGCTTATTAACCTTAAACACTGACTGTGATCCTTCATGAAATTATTGGAGCTATATGCTAGATTTTAGACCTGGGGAGCCAGTTTTTCTCACCCTACTCCAGTTCCTTGGTCTTCAAGATTTTGGTGCACCTCTAAACCTGCTGCTTAAGTGCACTGAATGGTGCTCCACTCACATTGCCTAGTATCAGAGTAGCAGCCGTGTTAGTCTGTATCTGCAAAAAGAACAGGAGTACTTGTGGCACCTTAGAGACTAACAAATTTATTAGAGCATAAGCTTTCGTGGACTACAGCCCATCCGAAGAAGTGGGCTGTAGTCCACGAAAGCTTATGCTCTAATAAATTTGTTAGTCTCTAAGGTGCCACAAGTACTCCTGTTCTTTTCACATTGCCTAATACATATCGGTAGAGTGGAGATCTGATCACATAGCACAAATACTAGGTGGTGCTGGAACTACCAGGGGCTCTCCTTCTGAACACGTCCCCACATCTCGGGGAAGAAAGGTAGAAAGAGGCTACTATAGAGAGTAGTAGCTGAGAGTGGTTATAGTGAAAGAAAAGTGAATTAGCCATTCCCCTGTCCCAGCCATGATATGGGAGATCCTCCTCATTTCCCAGAAGCCAGGAGAAAAAATTCTTTGATTTCATTGGTTGGGAAATGGTGTAGCTTCATAAAGGATGTCATTTAGTGGGTGTGGCTATGATGTAGTTTCAGTTTAATTTGCCTACCAAAAAGTAGCCTACCTAGTACAATAGCCAGAGCTACTGAGAAGAAACACTTCGAAGGCACTTTTCAGTGCTAGTAAGAAGCTGTTGTTTCTGAACTATCAGATCCTTATCATAGGTGACTCTATATTCAAAGGGAATTGGCCAGTGGTACGCATTTACACTGGTGGTTTCACCTTTAGAGACATAGATATATTGTGGTCTGTGCAAGTGTTCAGTACCCTCCTTTCATGCGTCTTGTTTTCACATTTCATTGTCCCATGTCAGTTTGCTTTGTACTTCACTTTTGTTCTAGAAACATTTGTTTGTTTTCTTCAAGTATGTGAAACTCTGGCTTCGTTTTTCTCTTCCACAGTAACAGGGGGTATTACAGAGGAGCAGTTTCAGACACATCAACAGCAATTAGTTCAAATGCAAAGACAGCAACTTGCTCAGCTTCAGCAGAAACAGCAGTCTCAGCATTCCTCACAACAGACGCATCCAAAAGCACAGGTAATATTCCTTTAAAATCTTTTTGATGTGCCAAGATCATCTTCCACAGTAGGTTCCTGCTCCTGCTTGCTCACTTTTTTTAAGTCTTTGTCACAAGTTAAGATAACCTTTTGCTAATGTACTGATTGTGTGAAATGCATTTAAATTATTTTGACCAAAATCCTTTTTAAATTTCTCTGTGTGGCTTTGGAAAACTGAACAACTCTCTAGGTACCAAAACTTTTTTGCTTTTATTTTTTCTTGTAATTCAGAATGTGGTATTTCTTATAAACTTTGAAGGGACACTGCTAAATGAGTGCGTATTTTGAACGTATGAATGTTCTTACTTACGTTGCAAATGGTTTGTTTTAAAAATATAGTTCCACTATTTTTTTGTTTGTTTTACTTTTAATACTTAGGCAACAGAATAACCAGTTTTACTTTGTCAGTTTGCCAATTTCACTCAGGGTTTCATGCACAATGCTGCACTATTTGGATTGCAAACATTGCTGGGGATTTTTTTTATTGGAGAAAAATATTGTTAAAAAGCATTTCTCTGTCTCTAAAAAGCATTTCTGTTGGTCTTGGCTGTTGTCTTATTTATTTATTTATTTATTTTGAAAGCAAAAAAACCCCAAACACAACAAAACTGGATTTTAAAGCAAATTTGCTTAACAAGTATTCCTGTAATAGAATATGAAAATGTTTGATGACTTACTGCCTGCACAATTATCTGTTCTCTTTTTCATATTTAAATTTCTTAGAAATTAAATACACTTTGTTTAGGGTTAGAATTTGCCACTTGTACTGTCATTGAGTCGTACCTTGCTGTGTGAGTAGTCTAGTTGAAATCAGTGTGACTTATTTTGGAGTAGGGTAGTGTGAGTAAGAGTGGAACAACTTAGTCCTTTGGTAATTATTGAGTTAAACAGCTTTTAAATGTGTTATGTTCCGAATTTTTTTTGCGAGAATTTAATTTTTCCAATGTAATATCCACTGTGGGCAAAGGATGCACTTACTGTCAGGTTTACATAGCTAGTATTTTGCTAAATAATAAGAAAAATATAGGCCTGCTAAACCCAGGGTTGTGAGTTGAATCCTTGAGGAGGCCACTTGGGGATCTAGGGCAAAAATCAGTACTTGGTCCTGCTAGTGAAGGCAGGGGGCTGGATGCTGGACTCGATGACCTTTTAAGGTCCCTTCCAGTTCTAGGAGATAGGATATCTCTATTAATTTATTTATTTATAAAAATCTTATTAAACATTACTAGAAAAACTTTTTCCCTATATTACTGTGAGCAGGGTGTACATGAACACCAGTGTCCTTTCTCCCCCCAACCATTTTCTGAATTTATTCATCATAATCTTCCTGTATATATTATTGGTTGCAAAGATTTTTGGGCTATTTCCATAAAATATGGAATGATGATTCTAATTAGGAGGAGAAAATGATATTTGATGGTTTAGATATTGAAAAGTTAGTGTATTAAATATGCAGCCATATACCAGTGGTTCTCAACTAGGGACCTGGGGCCCCATAGGGGCTACGAGACGGTTTTAGGGGGATCGCCAAGCAGGGCCAGCATTAGACTTGGTGGGGCCCAGGGCAGAATGGTGAAGCCCAGGACCCTGAAGCCTGCCATCTGGGGCTGAAGCCGAAGCCTAAGCCACTTAGCTTTGTGGGGCCCTCTGTGGCATGGGGCTCTGGGCAGTTACCCTGCTTGCTACCCCGTAATGCCAGGCCTGGCTTTTATATGCAGAAAAATGGTTGTGGCAGAGGTGGGCCGTGGAGTTTTTATAGCATAGTGTGTGTTTGGGGGGGAGGCCTCAGAAAGAAAAAGGTTGAGAACCCCTGCCATATACAACCAATAGGGTACTGTATCAAAGGGTAGATGGCAAGTGCTGAAAAAATGAATATTAGTACTTATCATGTCTCCAAGGTGGCTGGATTAGTAGAAGAAACATTCTTCCAAAGCTCAATAGGCAAGATCCCTATGAGGCAAATTAATCCCTGACAGAATAACGTTTTGGACCTTGCCTAGACACACATGTATATACGTTAAATAAATAAATAAACCTTCAGGATTTCAAAAAGCCTCCCAAAGTCTGTGATACAAAAGATTTGTCAAACACACTATGAATTTTATGTGTATCAGTTTAATGAGACCTTTTACAGTTGAAGATTGAAGAAGCTCCCCTATGCAGCCTGTCCACTTTCTTTATAATTGTCTAGATCGACCATTGTTGGGAGGGATTCATAAAACTAGATTCATGACCTTTAAATATTTCATGTTATAATGTTGGTTCAAAAGATGCTTCCCCTTAATTCACTAGTAGGTATGTGCTGTTGTTATTGTCTTAATGTGTTTTGTCAGCTAGTACTAGCAGAATTATAAACACTATTTGGTTAATTCCATAGGGCTCAAGCACCTCTGACTGCATGTCCAAAACACTTGACTCAGCCAGCGCCCACTTTGCTGCATCTGCAGTGGTCAGTGCACCTGCTCCCAGTCGCAGTGAGGTAACAAAGGAACAAAACACCAGCCACAACAATATAAATGGTGTTGTCCAGCCTTCAGGTGATGATTTCTTGATGTTAGCTGTCTAATGGAGAGTTCAGAATCTTTGAACAAAGGACTTCTAGTTTCTAAAAATATATTTGAGTTGAATAAATAACAGTGCTGATTTTAATTATTACTCTTTTAATTATACAGTTTTGTACAATGGCCTGGCCTTATCTAATGTTGATATGTTAGTAAACTACAAACTATATTTGGATAATGTTGAAGATCTAACAACGTTTTCAGAACAAAAATTTCCTATCTTTAAATCATGAACATTAATTCAGTAACTTTTCCATTTTCTTTTCAAAGTAATAAAAACTCTTTGTAAAGTTTTTGGATTGGTTATGATTGGTTCAGTCTATCACTCTATTCACACAATTTTTTTAAAATGCCATGTGACAGGGTCAGGCCAGATGGCTACAGGAGAGTGTTTGAAGGCAGATATATTAAGTCCCAGATTAAGTAGATCCCTTTTCCTTGGGTAAGGTAACACGGGCAGTTCCAGAACAAGCAGGAATTTGCTGGAACCAATTAAGGCAGGCAGGCTAATTAGGACACCTGGAGCCAATTAAGAAGAAACTGCTAGAATCAATTAGGACAGGCTGGTTAATCAGAGCACCTGAGTTTAAAAAGGACCTCACTTCAGTGTGCATGCGATGAGCTGGGAGCGGGAAGGCATTTTGCTGGAGGATTGAAGAGTACAAGTATTATCAGACACCAGGAGAAAGGTCCTGTGGTGAGGATAAAGAAGGTGTTGGGAGGAGACCATGGGGAAGTAGCCCAGGAAGATGTAGCTGTCGCGCAGCTGTTCCAGGAGACACTCTAGACAGCTGCAGTCCACAGGGCCTGGGCTGGAACCTGGAGTAGAGGGTGGTTCCCCCCCAAACCTCCCAACTCCTGATCAGACACAGGAGGAATTGACCTAGACTGTGGGTTCTAACAGAGGGGATGGTCTCTGGGCTGTTCCCTGACCCACATGGTGAATCTCTGAGGCAAACAAATCCGCCAATAAGTGCAGGACCCACCAAGATAGAGGAGGAACGTTGTCACAGCCATTATTCAGTGTCTTGTGATCTTCTGGATGGTTTTATGGGGAGGGAGTTGGTGTTTAAAACTTTCAAATCCATAATTGGTTCTACGGTCTTATGAAATTTCATTCTTTAATTAGTACTGTAGCCCCAAATCAGGATAGAACATATATGCTTATCTTTATCCCATCGACATCATTGATGTAAGTATGTACCCAAAGTTAAGTATGTGCTTAAATTCTTTTCTGAATAAGTCCTAAATGTACATACTGGCACAGACTAGAGCAGTTTTTCCAGAGAACCTAGCTGCAAAGCCCTAATGTATCTGAAATTGGCAATTTTTCTGTGAAACTCCACTTATCAGAAACCAATTATGACAAAATCAGACAGGTTGGATTATTGTTTTACTGGTGGAGACAAAAGTACATTAGGATTTGACTTAGATAATAAATCAGAGGGGTTTTATGGTGTGTTTTGTTTAACAGCTAATGGTGTAATGGGGTTTATAGAACCTGTGCACTGGTGAGGAGGAAGAGAGTTAATATATAGTAAATCAATATGCTGGAACTGATCCAGGAGAGAAATGTGGCTCAGCCCATTGTGGTAAATCAGGTCATTCCTTAGCACGTTCTACAAGAGAAAGGGCAATGCTCTGAGGAGCCTACACTAACTGGGACTTGGAGGCAAACTTTTTTTCCTCTTCATTGAACAGAAAAGACTGTAAAAGTTGTGACTGCAAATAAACTTTAGTAATTTTGTTCCCAAGCTGTAATTTAGGCAGTGGGATTATGGGATAATTATTGCTATTGATAATTACAGCCTTATACTTAAGCTTATGTTTAAACTTCTGTTTTGCAACTAAACAATTACATGTGTTTTTATTGTGTAATTTTTACTGAAATATTTTGTTTCTAACAGGAACCTCTAAAACTCTGTACTCCACCAACATGGCTTTATCATCCAGCCCAGGGATTTCAGCTGTACAACTTGTAAGGACAGTTGGCCACAGCACCACAAACCACTTAATTCCAGCTTTGTGCACAAGCAGCCCTCAAACACTTCCCATGAACAATTCTTGCCTGACTAATGCAGTGCATCTAAACAATGTCAGTGTTGTTTCTCCAGTCAATGTACATATCAATGCAAGGACTTCAGCACCATCGCCAACAGCCTTAAAACTTGCCACAGTTGCTGCCAGTATGGACAGGGTGCCAAAAGTTACTCCCAGCAGTGCCATCAGCAGTATAGCAAGGTGTGTATAAAGTATATTGGGGCAGAATTTCTTAAATTCCAGTATTATTATATGAATAGTTCCATAAATGTACCTGGCTCAGTAGTGTGTTAAGTAAGACATAGTCCCTTTTTCAAAGATCTCAAAATCTATGACTTTGGTCCTACAAAGGGATCCCCACCTGCACACCTTTACTTCCTTACTTGTTTTTGTTTTTTAATAAATAAAACTGGATATAGGTCAAAGTATGTCTAGACTAGAGAAAAGTTACTTTAACCAAAAACAACAACAAAACCCCAACATCCTACAAACACCCCTTTGAAAGTTTAGGGTGCTCAGCTGTTTCACGTTATGTTAGCTAACTCTTAAAAAGCACCTTTATTCCTACTCTAGAGAAGCCTTACGGTTCTAACAGGTGCAAAATCCCAAAGAGCAGTATATAAAGACTGATACAAAATTTAAAATTCTTTATGCTAGTGCTGAAAAGTATTTAACTAAACTGATAAAAAGATGGGCTATGTTAGAACAGTAATTTGTGCACCAGGATGCATGGAACAGTTGTGCTTCCCGCAGCTCCCGTTGGCAAGGAACGGCGAACAGCGGCCACTAGGAGCTGTAGGGGGCCATGCCTGCAGACGGTCAACATCCACAAAATGTCTTAGAGCCCGCAATCAGCTTACCCTGATGAGCTGCATGCAGCTCGTGGGCTGCAGGTTGCCCACCACTGCTTTAGTACTGTCTTATAGGAAATCATCAATCAACTTCAGCAAAGTTCGCTGTTAGTACTTTATTAATGTGGCAGCGCATGAATAGGATCATGGTATTGGTGGACTAAAGACAATATTTAGTTTTCAAGCAGAAGTCTGGTCAAGTTCAAGCAGAACTTTCCCTGTTCCTTCCTGTTTGTTTGATGTGTTTAATGGTCTTTCCATACCCCGAATAAGAGATCTGTGCAGAAACACTTATATCAACAAAAATACTGTGAAATCTTATACAGAAATATTAATGTCCTACTTGTAACTATTCCATATTCCATTTTATTACAGAGAGAACCACGAACCAGAACGACTTGGTTTAAATGGCATAGCAGAGACAACAGTAGCAATGGAAGTGACATAACCTCAAACCAGTGGCTTAACCTGTGCTGGTGGTGTAGTCATTTATATTCCAACTGAATGCAAAATACAACACTCTGTGGATCACAGGGAACTGAAACGGACCTAAATGGACTATCATTATATCGTATATTAAGTCGATATATAATGTACATTTTGTAAAATTGGGAAAATCACTACCTTGTAAAATAGTTTATTTGTATCATCAATATTATTTCTGTTACTTGAATAGTAGATATTCATCATCATGCTTTTGCACTTGAATTTGCAACTGAATGGATTTAAAAAATAATTCTTTAATGGGATCATGAGCATGAAATGAGATCCTGCATCACTTGTTTTAACTATTTATTTTGCCATGTTTACATTTTGTATCTTGTACAAATAAATCCAACTTTGTGTCTAAAAAAAAGTTAAAAGATTCATAGCTAGGAAATGAAATTCTTGTAATTTTTTTCTAAAGGAAATGTAAAGTTTTCACTTGGTTCATTTTGTTTCACAATTTGACTAGATGGACTTTTTGGTAAATACTTTAGTGGCATTTCACTGTCAAATATGAAGTTCAAGGCAAAATAGTATTTTCTATTACTGTGCAGGGGAAAGGGATGGATCGATACATGCAAATTTAATGTAGTAACTCACTTTTCCATATATTTTGAATGTATATTTCTATTTATAATACCAGTTTATAAAAGATAATTACACAGAAAAAACTGACTAGGAAAAATTATGCATCTAGCACACATTAAACTGTGCAGATATGAAAAATTTTCAACTGATTACATTTTATCTGAAGACTGCATATTTTAACCGGCTTTAAAACTGTAACACACCACGTAAAGGATATTTTACCAGGTATGTATTGCATTATATATCATTGCAATAATTATTGGATGTCTAGATATCGAGCCATCCCAGGTCGTGGGAGGGGGGAGGGTTGTGGCAAGATTGTCTTTTCAATTTTGGAGAGTTTTCCTGTGGCTACAAGGCAAGTAACGGGTTGGAAAAAGTCTGACTGTAAGCGTTGGACACCTTCGTAGTGTAGTGTTTTAGTGACTTTTTTTATATGGTTCTTGTAAATTAGATACGTGTAGTGGTGTTTCAGAATGTTTGTTTATGCACTAGTTCAGACAACTTTCCCTGTTACTTGTTCTTGATAAGTGAAAACTGCAGGGAAATAAAAATACATATCAAAACATGGACATGTTGCATATGTGTTTATTTCACAATGTGAAAACAATTTGAATGTTAAGGTGGTACTGGTAGTCTTCGGAGATGTTTTTAATCCAAGTATATTCACTAAAACTTCCACTTTTATGAGAAAGTGATTGTTTCCTGTCTTTAATGTATTTGTAGTATAACAGGAGAGAAACAATAGTCCAGTGGTGGAACTCAAGAGACCCAGGTTCAATCTGTTGGGTTTCCACCACAGAACTTCCTGTGTGACCTTGTGCAAGTCACTTATTCTTTCTGTGTCTCAGTTCCCCATCTGTAAAATGGGGATAATAGCACTTCACTATTTCAAAGGGGTGGTAATAGTAGGAGAATTAAATTAAAAATTGTGAAGTGCTCCAGTGCTGGAGTAATGGGAACCATATACAGTAGAGCCTCAGAATTACAAACTGACCAGTCAAAAACATACCTCATTTGGAACCAGAAGTACGCAATCAGTAAGCAAATACTGAGCAGTACTGTGTTAAACATAAATTACTTGAACTTTTTTTTTTTTAAGAAAAATATTTGACAAGGTAAGGAAACAGTTTGTGCTTGTTTCGTTTAAATTGAGATGGTTAAAAGACGCAAAAAGTTTCAAAGTTATATTAAGTCAATGTTCAGTTATAAATTTTTGAAAGAACAACCATAACATTTTGTTCAGAGTTACAAACATGGCAGAGTTACGAACAACCTCCATTCCTGAGGTGTTTGTAACTCTGGGGTTCTGCTGTACATACGTTACGTAGACTTGAGTATACTAGAAATCCCAGAAATAATTCCCATCTAATGTGTTGTAAGAGTTGCTTCATACCTACTAGAACCATTTTACTGGAAATGTACTACTACATCAGGTGAGTGATTGGGTGACATCCACAGTTAAGCCGTGCAATTAAATCTAGTTTATTCTAAGTTCATGGATGTTTTATAACTATCTCGCTGAAGTGTATTGAAGTGCCAGCATGTAGAGCAGCAGGTAAAATGAGAACTTAGACTTCTGCCTTGCTCTCAGGGATTGGTTTTAATTAGTTCTTCAGTTCATATTGCAGGTTTGCACAGAAACACACACAAAAAAGTAAATAGTGCTTTCTCCTTCAACAAGGTCTACGTGTCATTCTTCTTCATGTGTGCCATGATATCAATTTATGCCTTTTTTTAGCTGTTTCATAAAGATATATTGGTTGTTTTCTTCAACGACACTTTTCCCGCCCGTTAGCTGTTTTATTCTGTTACAGGTAATTCAGTAGATATTGTTTTGAAGTATTTTCCATATTGTCTATTGGAGAGCTACCCAGCAGACTGAGATGCTATAGGCGATCCAGAAGTATTCCCTGTTGTTACTGATAACTAGTACCATTTTTCTCTTTTAAAAAAGTTATAAGGACAATAAGAAGAGAGAGGTGAGGTTTGGGGGGGGGGGGGGTTTCAAGGAGCATTTCCTCCACAGACCCTGGAAACCCTGTACCACTGGTTATGGTAATGGGTAAAGGATGAATGTGGGATTTGGGTAGGCAATGCACAGGGTATTCATCCTTCGCATTCAGCCCAGATCTGCCATAGTGCCCTGCATGATTGATAAATTGTTCTTTACATATACATACCCTTTGACAATTATTTTGGATTTTGTGTAGAACTAGAGTTACTTTTGTAAATAGATAGACCGCTTATGTGGTCTGAAGTACAAATGCTAAATTTATCACGAGTTATTGGTCAGATTATTAGAGAGCATATTGCAGAACCGTTTGTCTTCTGTTAGCTATGTACAAAACAGAGAATTCTATCCTTTCGACCTCTGTGTCTAGTCTAGATAGCCCAAGAGGCCTTCTTTTGTTCATAAAAATGTCAGGGCATTGTGAGCACATGAAAGCCATCCTGCTGAAGATTGAAAGTATTGTATTTAGCAGATTACAACTAAGATATTTAGTTCAAACTATTTTAAATGACTAATTTAGATCATTTTCATGGTAAATTAGACTGAGAATGTGTTGGTTACCTAGCAGTCACCCTTTGTGGCTTTCTAGAGAAGAGTTGGTCTTTAGTTACTTAAAAAAACTCTGACTGGAGCTTTACCTAGAATGCATTATGGCCAAATGTGTTTGGTGGGGTGGCGAAGAGGGCATCTTTATATTCTCCAAAGGCTATTTGATAAGCAATACTATACACTTTGGAGTTTGTTCCATGTAGGATTAGCAGTAATGTATTTTTACTGTAAAATAGAACTGATCACACTATTCTTGTTAACAATAATTAATTATTTTAATTGAATAATTAAATTATTTTAATGGTCTGACTCAGATGCCACTCTTACTATACAGTCTATTAGGGCTATAGCCTGAGCTGTGTTAAAAATGAAATTTTATTTCAGTTTGCTGTGAGGTCAACCATAAACTTCTTAGAGGACCCACAAATACATTTATCTTTGGTTTAGCACCCAACAGTGAAAGAGAAGCCTACCAAAAAAAAGCCTGTTCACTGACTGCTCATAAATTGCTGTGGCATTAAATGCCAAACCGAATTCAGTATCTTCCAGTCCCATCTGAAACTGCTGTCAATTTTACTGAAATTCCTCATCCTTATGCCTTTGTTCAGACATTTGAGAGAACCATTTCTATGGTATCACAGATGTTTAACTTGACCAAGAGGCCAAATATCTACTACTGTAGTTGACATCGTATAGATACGGTTATAAGGTCATTTTGACAGGCTTCTAGATTTTGCAGGAACAATGTAACTTTTTAAAAGCATGCAGTGGAACTAATGGGGTTAATAGCCACTTTGTCCATTGTAAAGTAACCAGAAAAATTCTACTGTCCTCTGGATGTCAGTTTAATTAGTATTCAACTAATTGACCATGTAGATAACTGTACAGCAGTTAGGCATATTACTTTTTAAATATATGTCTAAATACTATAATATTTTCCAATATGAGCACATGCAGCCAAACTATCCAAGAATTATGAAATTGATTACTCCATTCATAATCAATATGCAGTATGCATATTAATTGTTTAAAACCATGTTGATGAATCATGGGGGGGGGAGAGAGGCTGGGTTAATTTTCATCCCTTTCATTATCTTTTAAATAGTATTGGAAAAAGAAAGAAGTAACGAATAATATTGAATTCCAGCATGCATCTACAAAAAAATTAAATCAGAACTCTAGTCAGAAACTATTCTTAATTTCTCTTTATGCCTAAATGGAACAGGGATTACTGACTGGGTTATATTTCTGTGAGGGCAATCTAGTGTGTGTTAATGATACAATATCTGTCTTACCTCTGACATCTATTGTGAACATAAAGACATATCCTCAGCATAACTCCGTGCTTTAATGATTACTAAGGAAGATGTGGTCTGGCAACAAAAAATAGTTCAAATGTAATTCAACTTCAGGTTTTTCCTTTGGGTTTTGAACACAATCTAAAGATCCATCCATATATGTAGGACTGACTGACTGATTGATATATTAGTTTGATACATTTTAATGTTAATTTTTTTTCAAACTACTACCTGTGCTCCAGGACAAAATTACATTCCCTAAAATTGCACTAAATAATCATTTTTGAAAGTTGGGTTCAAGATGATCAGAAATTGACCCCACAAACGGCGTTATGAGATTTGTCAAATAATTGAGTCTAATAGTGGGGCAAGCAATTAGATTATAAATAAGGACTTGTACTAAATCAGTCGTGTGTTCATTCTAACAGGAGGGAGAGGTGGTAAAGGAGCATATCAGCAAAAAATGTCAAATATAGTGTATGGGAGTTTGAGGATTACCACCTAAACATAATGGGATAAATTCCACCCTCAGTTATGTGTCGGTTTCACTGGAGCTGCATCTGTTCAACTGAGGGCAATGTTCCACCCATTCTCACTACTTTTGTGGTTTTTTTTAAAGATTCTGTTCTGCATCCTCCACTTTATACTTGAGAATTAAAAATAAATAAAAGCAGATCAAAACCGACACAGACGATAACAGTGAAAACAAACACGGGATCCTGACCTGTTTTGTCGGATGTTCACATAAGGTTGAGATGTATTGTGAACCTCTCTCACATGCATGATACGAAGTGCACTGGTCATGACTTTCCTCCTGATCTTTAGTTTCACAGTCGATAAGTATCCCATTGTGAGAAACAGATTATAGCTACCACAAACCAAATGCTGATTCATGAACAAAACCTAACAAATCAGAATCTCAGTATAATCAGTTTCATAATGGATCATGAGGACAATTGTCCCAATATTGCTGATTTTAGAACAGAAATTTCAAGATCCCAACTTTTTAATAATATAAACTAAACTAGAAATTTACTAGCTAAATGGGTATTTGACTTAGATATTCCAGGGTAGGGAAGCCAGAGCAAACAGTGGAAGTTCCTCTTTTTTCTTGGAAAAGAAGGTATGCAAATCAAGGAAGTCTGGGTGCCAAACCTTTCTCATAACTCTTCCCAGATTTTGTTACCCAGATTTTCCTGCTTCCCTGAGACTTTGCTTCAGATGGTCACTATTTTTTTTTATAGAGCAGCAGCAGAAGAAACCAGGAAGAGGCTCTTCTGCTCCAACCCACTTCAGCTACCTGTTGTGGGGCCTGTTTACACTGAGTGCCCTCAACAGCTGGCTGGCAGTGGAAGTACTACTGGGTTGAAAGGTGATCACACTGCATGTCCCTGCCCTGCTGTGCATGACCCTGGATCAGTGGAGCCAGACAAGAGATTCCCCTCAACTGATTCCAAGCTGAAACAGTTAAGAGATTTCCAGTCTTTCTTTGGCCCCCTCCCCCATCTCAGTTGGACAAGGCTATGCAACCTTACTTCTTTCTCCTGGTGTAGGCGTTTTTTCTTCCTGCTGACCCAAAAAACAATTTAACCAGTGCTCTATTCCTTCCACTTAATGAGCCCTCTTCCTCAATCCTTTCTTTGTTTTGGTTTGTTCCTTCCTTCCTTTGCAGGAGAGAAGACCACTTTGGAAGGAGAAGAGAACTCTGAGCCTTCTATTCTGGTTGTCCCTTCCCCTGCCATCTGTGCTAGAGTTAGTAGAGAACATCAGGGGTGTCTCCTATCTCAGTCTCCAAGATGAATTCCTGACATGGCTCTCAGTTTTCTAGAAATATCTGCCAACTAGATGCTGCCTTCCAAGAGTTGTGACTTGCCTACTCCAAAGTGGGCTCAGCAGTGGCCTCCCATTCAAAACCATCTGACCACCTTCTAGATTCCAGTATTATTCAGAAGGACGTGCACAGCCCCATGGTGGAAGGTGCTATAAGGAGGATCTTTGACCAAGGAAACATTCCAATAACTACAGAAGACTACAGGTTCTATTTATCCAGAGCAGCCATATCTCCAGCTCTCTGGGTTCAGCCTTGGAGGGGAGGCATGTCTTCAAAATGTAGACTCCTGCTTCTTCCATTCATAGGCCCAAGACTGTTCGGAGATATTCTTAGCTCCACTCTCAAAGTTATGAAGGAAAATACATCTCTTCCTATTTCAGAAGCCCTCGTTAGCAAAAGCAAGCCTGCTCCTTCCTTTTCCTTCTTCCTAGATAGCAATTAATAGTAAAACAAATTTGTCTCTAAGTGGGAAAGGAAACACATGCAGTAGATCTGGCAATATAGCTGACAAGCTGTTATGACCCAACTTGTCTTTAAAATGTAGGACAAAGAGACAGAGCAGGAATACCATACAAAATAATAGGAGACGGGCTTTGTTTCTTTAGCACATCAAATTATCTATCTATTTATAATGCACCCAGTAAATGCACTTAATGACACAACATTTCTCACATGAACCAATGATGGTATACATGCAAATATTAGCTTTGTATGGGATGAAGGTTAATTTGGGTTTAAGATGTTAATTAAAAAGTTGCATGTGCATACTAAAACTATGGTTAAAACCATATAACCAGGCAGGATAAGTAACAAGAGAGTGGTTAGAGCAGGGAGACTGGACTCAGGGTCTTCCATGTGGGTTCCCTAGCCACTGGACTATAGTCTCTCTCTCTCTCTCCCCCCTCTTCTTTCCCCAATAACAGTTTCACTGTGGATAAATACTTGAAAAGTCACAAGCACTAGTGCTTGATTCTCACTATCATTATCCATAATAGAATGAATATTCCTGAATTCATATTTTTTTCACTGAAAGTTGCTTTCAGTGTAAAATGCCTTTAAACACCCATCATCCCACGCACTTGCATGACAAATATGTGACTAGGTGAGGCAGCTTTGTAAACGACACCAGAAGATGGCACCATAAACCCACAATGGTATTTCACTCTGTAGACATTACTCCAAAAAGATTTTGCTTTGCTTTTTAAAAGCAACAAGAGAGTTACTTTTGCCACACAGTAAAACTCAGGGGATTTTGCATAATCCTTGAAAATGTTTGGAATAGTTTAGAAAGAAAATTAAAGGAGGCAGCCTTCTTTCGTACCTCCTAGGTCAGTGGTTCTCAACCAGGGGTACATGTAGCCCGGGATAACGCAGATGTCTTCCAGGGGTTACATCAACTTATCTAGACATTTGCCTAGTTTTACAACAGGCTCTATAAAAAGCACTAGCAATGTCAGCACACACTATAATTTCATACAATGATGTTTATACTGCTCTATATAATATACACTGAAATGTAAGTACAATATTTATATTCCAGTTGATTTATTTTATAATTATATATCAGACTCCTGAAAGAGGTATAGTAGTCTGGAAATGTTGAGAGCCACTGTTCTACAAATTCTCTAAAAGAAAATTGTATTAGGGGTGCTTATGAAATTACTTAAATTTGTAGTTTTTAAATGGGCTTTAGCCTAAAATGATTATTATTAGTAGTAAAATTAAACTAACTCAGTTGTGTTTAATAAGCACAATCACATTTGCAGATACAACATAACCAATCCTCACTTCAGCAAAACTCATATGGCCATGCTTAATTTTAAACACATGGCTAATCCCATTGAATTCAATATGGCTTATGCATATAGTTATGTGCTTTGCTTATGGGTTTATTCAAACTTGAAGTTAAGCACATGCTTGCATGTTTTTTTTTTTCTGAATCAGGGCCAAAGGTAGCTTTTCTTAACTTGCTTCTTAGCAGAACTGCTCAAAAATATTCTCACTGAACATTTTTCTATTGGAAAATTCCATTTTGTTGAAATCTAAACTTTGACTTTTTACAGATTTCAATGACATTTTGTTCTTTTAAAAAATTGACATGAAGCATTTTGGAACAGAATTTTTTTTGTTTGTTTTGAAACTACTTTTTCCATTTTTTATTTTATATACTATAATACAGTAAAGTCAAAATTTGAATTAAATAATTCAATGTTATTGAAGTGGGATGTTTCAGTGGACCCAAACTTTTATTGAACCTTTATTTTATTTTAATTTTTTGTGTGCAAATTTTGTTTTTCAGGAAGGTTTTTTTGGTTGTATTCCAATTTGGAGCAAAAACAAGTGTAAAAATCATTGGGATGTACTGCCAAACAAGTTATGGTTCTTGCACAGCTCTATGCCTTCCAATGGGATTACAGTTTTAAACATAACTAAAATATTTTGTATTAGCCAAATCAAAACACCCTGTGATTCGGATATAGAGATAAATTCTAACCTATCACCCTTCTTTCAGAAACAAAAAAGTAAATAACACAGCAACACCTTATGTGGTTAGGCAGAAATTTTTCCTGTGAGCAGGTTATTTCACAACTACGGACTGCTGTGTTAACTCACACGTTACTCTGAAAGCACTTGCCATAGATAGAGGCAAGATACTGGATTAAAAGGGCCACTGTTTTGATCCAGTATGGTAAATTTTGAGTTCAAGACCCAGGTTGTTTTTTTGTTAACTTGGAGGACCTGGGATTGGATGTGCTCTGCCCTGGGGGATGGAGCACCTTGTGTGTGTAATGCTAATGTTAGACTGTAAGTGCCTCAGGGCAAGGTCTTTTTTCTTCGTTAAATGCCACATATGCTTATGGTGTTCTGTAAATAATAAACACATCCAACAATGTTCTCAGGCTTCGGAAAGAGCAGCATGCAGCCCTCCTCCATGGAAAGGCAGGAATCTGGAAGGGAGGCTAGGGAGTTAGTGGTTTATCACTAAAAAGCAGTACTGATCCCAGGACTGGCATTACATTAACATAACTACTCCCTAGTTTAAATTGATATAATCCAGGAAATTAGGAGTAACGGCTAACATTGTGTCATTAACTCACTCTACTGTACACAACTATTGCAGATCATAGGTATGGCAGCTCTCCCATTTCTTGGGAGCTCTGTTAGTGATCAACTATAGTGAGCAGGAACAATGGAGTGAGTTAGGGACAGAGCTTCTGCCTTAACTCTGAAGGAAGCATATAAAATAGGTAAGAATTTTCAAAATGCATGTTTTGGCCAACATCTAGCCCATAAAGATGTCTTAAGAGAATGTTTATTAATGTTAATTAATTTAAACTAATACAAAAACTGTTGACCCAGCAGACTTCACTCTCCCCCAATAATTGGGTTTATTATATATTTCTCTTTTGAAACGAGCCATTGTTCTGCTTTCAAACATCATCCTGAGAGAAGCTGAGCATCCTCCAGGCCCAGTGAAATAAGAGAAAGTTGAGGGTGTAGCTCACCTCACAGGATTGGGCCTTGGAAGAAAAACTAAACATGATTCTGTGCTAATCATGGCTCGGATCCTGCAAACACTCAGAGACACACTTAACTTTACTACACTTGAAATCAATGATACTACTCACCGTAATAAAGCTAACCTAAGGGTTTACAGAATCAGGGCTTATGTTAGCATGTTGTCTGGTTTCTAGGTGAAATATGGGAGATGTTTAAAAATTAAGTGTTCTTAATTCACCAAATTCCTGCTGACTACAGTGAGATGAGAAACACTTCACTAAATTTATCAGAAATGTATAATTTTGGTAAACTTAGGCACATGAAATATGTATTTGTTAGTATTTTATCCTCTAATTACATTTGCATTTGATAGTAACTGTTGAAAAATAGTATTAGAACACTAAAGTGGAAACCACACACCTGAAATCATATATTGCACTATTCATGTATTGCATATGAATATCCATGCAAATAATATTTTTTCCAGTGCCAGTTAACTATGTAGAAGTATTCTCAAAAGATAGATAAATGCCACTACAATACTAACCTTTGTTGAGATAAACTGTAGTAAATCATTGGCATTTGGGGAAGATAGCCCAACACAAACAATTACCCATTTCAGCATAAATCTATTTTATGGTTTGTTAGTAACTGTTTAAATGCAAAAATAAAAAGTAAATAAATGAAATTACGAAGTATAAAAATGGTGAAGATTTATTTTATTGAATGTAGAAATACCTGAAATGATCCAACTGATCTTGGCCAAATGTCTGTCTCTGCCCTAGGTGCACAGTGTTATTAAAAGAAACCTATTAATTACCAACATGTTTTAAAGCACCACTCACCTGCTCAGTGTACACAAGCTCCTAGACCAGGGAATTGTCAGGCATGCTCTGGTGAAATGGGAACGAGTGGTGCATATTTCAAGGAAAAGCTGAATTCCAATTTATATTCCACTTCTTCTCCCCCCTTTCATGTGCGTGTTACATTCTCAGATAAAGTACTTTGGGCTTGAAATGCTCCATGCTTGGCCCCAAAATGAATCTCTGGAAGCATGTACCAGAGCCAGATATATAATTGTGACATTACATACGGTACAATCCAGACTGATGAACAGCTGTGGCCCTTCAATTCTCCAACCTGGTGCTGCCTTTTACACTGCTTTGCTGTGAAAGCAACCACTCCTGGTCTGCCCACACAGCCTCCAGCATGTAAATCATCCCAGCTGAGTGCTATGTCCAGCCATTCATGAATTACACTGTGGGTAACACCAGCAACCTCCTAGTCCCAGACTTTCCCCCAGAAATGTGTGTCTTATACTGCCCAGCCCCCCCGGACAACATAAGCTCCTATGAAGTCTATTATTTCATGAATAGAAAATGATATGCACAAATCTTGTTATCCCAAATGAAGTTTCCCAACCACTTCAAAGTTTATTAATTACAGAAAGATAGATTTTAAGTGACTACAAGTAATGAGGAATAAAAGATAAAACACAAACTAATACATACTTTAACAAGTTAGGTGAACTTTTAAAGTAAAAGGGTCTCTCTCACCACATGTTCTAGCAGTCTTACTGGCTGATTCTTTCTGCCAGGATCCCTCCCCAGTGCAATGAGGCTTCCTTTGTCCTTCAGCTGTTGTTGATGCTGTGAGTAGAAATGAAGGGGGTGGTAATCTAGGGCGTTTTCCCCATTTCTTATAGCAATTGTCTTCTTTGAGACTCAGCTCCAGCTGGGATGTAGGTGACAAAGTCTGTGGGATGGGAACTTGCAGCTGTTTTCTTTGCGAAGATATAAATTTCTCACTCAAACCCTTTTTTCTGCCAAAGAATAGCCACTTAACCCGGTGATAGTCCATTTGATTTTGTTGACATGTGGCTGAAATGCTAGTTTGCCCTTTGACTCTGAGGGACGGGTTTGTGCCTGCTTTTCTAAATTTGGCATATGTTTCAGCAAGCTCATACAGTAGAATTTTATAACCTTACATTCAATGTTGCCACACATATTTTACCAGGGCAATACTCAGCAAATTATGAGTTTTCTAATGATACTTCACAAGGCATACTTTGTACAAAATTTATCATAGTCTTGAAACAAGGTAAACATCGGGATACAGTCTGTCACAATAATACAGCAAATGGCATTAAGACACTGTATAAACAGACTGAGACTTATGTGGGTTTTTGGTGAGGAAGTTTGCAGGGGCCTGGGTGGGGGTGTGTGGCATACCCATGTGTCACTGCAGAAACATATTACTCCAGTGGGGACCGGAAAGAATGAAGTCAAGGGCCACCTTCTCCTCTCACTCCTGCTCTGAGCCATGGAATGGCCTAAGCATGCTAGTGGAAGGAAGATGCTGTTGCTTCCTTCCTCAGTCAAGCTAAGTATGGTCTAGCTGTATTGTAACTCCCAGGAGGCCAAGGTGCTTCTTGGAGCTACACTATAGGAGCTCTGAGAAAAGGCCATAATGTCAGAAAAGAAATAAAAATAAAGGGTTATCACCTAGAGTGAAAGCTATACTCTATATGGGAATGGAGCCAATGGAATGAGCGCAGGCCTACCCTTTACATGTGCACATTATCCAGTCTTCTGCTAAATAGTTGATGCAGAAGCCCAAGCTCATGATGCTTGACCACAGAAAGTGTTCTTACTAAGATACAGTGCCCTGAATTGCAGGGTTCAGGCTGTTTCAACTAAACCTCTCTCTGAAATACACTAAAAAGAAACAAATTGGCCTCACACCCCCTCGTATGAAATGCTTTCAGGAACAGCTAGTAGCACCTCTCTGAGAATGGAAAGGAACATTGTTTCTATTTATTTTCATATGGCCACCAAAGGGACTGTGGGCTTTTTTTCGGGACTTGGATAAATGTGGTGTACTTTAATTTTAGTCACCATAACATGCAAAGACAAGGGAATGGGGGGAAGAGGGGACATGGGGGAGGGGAAATGAATGTAAAAAAACAAGCTGACCTAACATAGATCAGTTCTGCAACATATTATTCAGGGCTAGCCCTCTATGCCTGCAGGCAGCCTCATTAAACCACATGGGTCAGGGGTCTCCCTCCATGGAACAAATTGCAGGATTAGGATCCAAAGACCCCAATTCTGAACTACTTATACACACAGTGGAACCTGAACGTTATTAACACCTTGGGAATGGAGGTCGTTCATAATTGAAATGTTTGTAACTCTGAACAAAACATTATGGTTGTTCTTTCAAAAGTTTACAACTGAACACTGACTTAATACAGCTTTGAAACTTTACTATGCAGAAGAAAAATGCTGCTTTTAACCATCTTAATTTAAATGAAACAAGCACAGAAACAGTTTCCTTCCTTGTCATCTTTTTTTTAAACTTTCCCTTTATTTTTTTAGTAGTTTACCTTGAACACAATACTGTACAGTATTTGCTTTCTTGGATTGGCTGTTGCCTGATTGCGTACTTCTGGTTCCAAATGAGGTGTGTGGTTAACTGGTCAGTTTGCATGGGCAGCAGGTGAACCACTGGTTGGGGGAGGCTAGCCTCTGGTCAGCCCTGCCCTCACCCGTGGATCCAACCCCTTCCCCTGCTAGAGCCCCCCGCCCCCGCCTCAGACTGCCGAGCAGGTGGGTGATGCGCGGCCTCCCCTGAGCTCAGGGCGGGCGGGCAGGCAGCGCACAGCTCCCCCAGACTCAGAGTTTACACTGGGTGGGTGGTGCGGGCCCCCCACAGCACTCCCATCCCCCTCAAGCTCAGGGCAGGCAGCCCCACCGCCTCCAGTCCCCTCCCCAGTGCCAGGTGGTATGCCCCCACACACACCTGGGGGCTCCCCAGCACTGGGCTGCCCCAGCCACCTCAAGTCCCGGCTGCCCTATCCCCAGCCCCAGCCTCTGAAGAGGAGCAGCCTGCCTGGGCTGGGGCCAAGGGGGAAGGGCAAGCAGGAGAGGGCTTCGGGCAGGAGTGTGGACAGGGCCATGCTGAGCTCTGTGGGGAGGCAGAGATTGCCCCAGCCTATGTGATGCACTGCCCATGTCAGTTTGTAACTCTGGTGTTTGTAATGCTGAAGTTTTACTATATGCTTGGTTTTACTATATGCTTAATTTCACTCATAGGTGCAATCCCATTGATGTCAGTGTGGGACTATGTGCTTTGCTAGGGCAGGGCCTGCAGCAGTGAGAGCTTGGGCCCGCACTAGCTGCACCTGGAGCAGCCAAGGCTCTCTGCTGACAAGCATCAGCATCAGCCGAGATAAAGCTCTTCTAGGGGGAGAAAGATGCCCATAATAGCCACAGACAATAAAAGAAAGTTTAAAACAAATTGAGACTGACCTATTACCAACCATGCCCCAGCTTGCAGAACAATCTTTTGCCCTGACTCTCTAAGCTGGTCCAAGCATGTGGCCTCAGCAGGCCTCCCCAGTGAACTTCTTTATCAAGGTAGCTGCGGTGATTTGCCTGCAGAGAGCACCGCTGCTCTGCCTTCCTGCTGATGGCGTAGGCCAAGTGATTCTGCAAACAATTGGGCATGTGCCCTGATAGTCTCACTGAAGCCAGTAGGACAGATGACAAGCATGTCAGTGTGAGATGATCTATTTGGGTAAATCCCTGCCCCCATACAGAGCCTAACTGAATGGAGCTGCCTGGGTCTACCAATGTGGAGCTCACTGCAGGATCTGAGCCTTAGTGAGAAGTGACAGAACAGGGACTGGGCTGCTCCCTTCTTATGGAGTGCTCCCTTCTCACTCTCTCTCTAATACCAAGATTAGTCCTTTGTTCTTCTTATTGAACATAAGTATCAGCAACCCCTTATATAACCCACAAAAAGAGAAGGAACAGGTCGCACCCATGCTGTAAGATGGGGCTCTGTCTAATGCTCCTAAGGGTGTTTGCAGTTCAAAGGAGCATATAGCAGGCTTTGTGTTCTAGAGCAATGTAGAGCACTATACTGGTTCTGCAGGGTTGTTTGGCCTGCTTCCATTTATCTAATTTTTTTTCCTAGTAGGAACATGGGAGAAAATAAAATTATTGAGACTATGTTGAAGTAAGATTTAGCAAGGACTCTGGCTGTTTTGTGACAATACTATATAAAGGGAAGGGAAGGGGTGGGGAAGCTTTATAGTACAAAAGTTTTCTGGAGAGTGTGTGTCTTATTATGGGGTGGGAACTACAACCATCCTAATGAGAAACTAAATACTGTTCTAGTTTGCTCAAAAATAGTTCCTTAGTAATGAAGAAACTGGAAATATAAATTAGAACAGTTTTTCATAAGACATCACCCACTCATCATGAATTGTAAATATGCAGTCTGAGGCTTGAAGTATATGGGGAGTCATGTTAATTAGTTGATAATCTATAGGAACAAATCACACTATACAGTAATAGTCTACCACACACTGAACATTGCTAACTACCTTTGATGTAGTTGCTTTTTTTCAGAAGTGTATGGGAGCCTGCCCTAAATTGCCTGCTGAGTTGATGTCAGCCCACCATAATGAGGTTACCACCATCTAAAGAGAGAAATGAAGACGAATCTCCTAGGAAATGCAAAAGAACTGTCCCCCTCCAACCTCCATCTCCCTGTTTGCATGAGTGTGACTCAGCTTCACACTAATGCAATCTCGTAGGAATTCCGTTTGAAGGAAACTGACTGCAGAGGTTGAGAGGCCATGCACAGGTTTAGGTAACAGTCTCTACTTACCAGCTGACAAGAATGATTCTTGCTCACAGCATTCAGCAGCCATGACGAGCTCCTTTTGTGGGGTGTTGAGTATGAGAAATTTGCTTAGCTTGTGATTATTGTAAAGCTTGTTTGCTTTTCTAAGATTGAAGGTGGCAGAGCCTGAAATGCCAGCCTTTGTAACCATACACATTCCCTGTCAAGTTGAGCTTCATTTACCTCTTCTGATTGCCTAAGGGTGCTTCCCTGTCAGTATTGTTTAACAGGGCCGCCCAGAGGATTCAGGGGGCCTGGGGCAAAGCGGGGGAGCTGCAGTGCTTGTACTCACCCGGCGGCGGTCCGGTCTTCAGCGGCATTTCGGTGGCGGGGGGCCCTTCAGTCGCTCTGCGTCTTCGGCAGGACTGAAGGACCCCCCGCCGCCGAAATGCCGCCGAAGACCCAGACCGCCGCTGGGCCAGGGCTCGCGGGGCCCCTGCAGGGCCTGGGGCAAATTGCCCCACTTGCCCCCTCCTCTGCGCGGCCCTGTTGTTTAAACAGCAAATGACCAGGCTTATCAATATTCTCGCAGTTACATACGGGCATCCAACATTAGCACAGATACTTCATTTAAGCCTCCCACCGCCTTCCTCTTCCTTGGGGCCTAATTTTGCCTTCGTAAAAGCATGTGCAGTTCTTATTGAAATCCAGGAGAATTATATGCACTTATGTAAGGGAGGAATTGACTTCTAGGGTTTTAGGCCTCTTTTGGTCAGTACTTTACCTTGTTATTTTATGTGACAAATTTCATATACTGGTGATGGATACCTAGGCAAGGCTAGGTGCATGTGAATATATTAATGAACACTATGCGATAAAGAGAGTGTTTGGTGTTTTCTAGTTTATTGTGGTTTACATTCTTCATATCACACACTCACACAGACTCTCTCTCTTCCCCTCTCCCTCAAGAAATCAGCATGGTAAACATATTCTGGTATTGAATCTCTGCTGAGTTTTTTTTGGAACACACGTGCATATATTTTGCTTTTGGTCAGCGTTAATATGCCATTTTACTGACAGAGTAGTTCTAATACATTTAGTATGGGCAACCACAGCTAAATATTGTATGGCTTAGTCCTGTGTAGGATATACAGTGGTAAACTATTGGAGTGGCACAGAGAGAATTCCTTCCTACCCAATCTCTTTGAATGTTTCCCAACTCATATCTTTGTCCTCTTCTATGCTATCCCTTACACTTGAAATTCTGCTACAAAATCTTCATGTTATGTATAAAGGACTTCTAACATATGGGACTCTAAACCTATGTGCATTTTGTACTTGAATGTTCTTATCTCTGATTAACTTGTAAGATCCTTAGGCTCGAGACCAAGACTTCTATGTTTGTACAGTAGTTGGCATATTTATGGTACTCAACAAATAACTACTGTAGATTGGTAAAACTGCCTATTTATCTCCCTGGGTGGGGGTGTGTGTATCAGATCTCATTAATGTTTATATAGTGCTTTAGAGAAAGGTAAGTGCTATAATAATTACTACATCATACTTACTGGCCTGTAGTTTTGGTTTAGTAGTAGATTGTTTATGAATAGGTAGCAAGGAAGGGTTAGCATCTACCAGAGAACAAACCACTACATAAAATATAATGAAGCTAAAGCATCTTTGACTCGGCCATGCCCTAAGAAGATATGGATTGTAGCAACGAAAACTAATGGTTAGCAACTTCCGTGAAGGCCACTTGCAATAATGATTGTGAGACAAACTGATACTCTGTACAGGTTATATTTAGCCAGAGATACCCATGTTTGACACTTGATGAAGCTTGCATCCTGCAGTGGACTGAAAAAGTCTGTAGTGGTGATGATGGCTTTCCATCATTATGGAATAATGACAGTTGTTCCATAGTTAAAGATAAGGTTGCAACAGATGTTCTAAGTCTAATTTTTGCATCTCTCTTCTTTAAAACAAAAAACAAAACAAAAAAAAGAGAGAGAGAAACAAAACACACAACAGGCTCAAAACTGGTAGGGCAGATCTGAGCCTAAGGTAGAATTGTTCCAAGTGTCAAGTGATTGGCTCAAGAACTGCCTGACTTATGACACCCTAAAAACAATCCAGTCAGGAAGGGTCCCAACAACTTAGCACATTACTGCCCTTTTGGAGCATGACGGCTGTAGTCATATGTTTGTTAGATCCATGATTAATCCTGCTCAATAAGCAGGGTATCGTATCTTTCATGTTAAGTTATTCATTGGACCACAATAAAACAAACAGTGATCTGTCTCTAAACACACTATAGTTTCCACATATAGAAAACAGCATCTTTATTACAACATGCTATTGACAGGGGGCTACAGCTTTCAAACCTTTGTGGCTTCCCCCACCTCTTGTGAATTTCACAGCCAGATCATTTCAGATGTAGATAATAATAAAAGAATCTACAAGCTTGCTAAAAATAAGCTTGCAAGAGATCTCCCCCCAGTGTCTGCACCATGCACTTGGGCAGGGGAGCTCCCACAAGAGGTCTTGTTTGTGGTCACAAGTTTATAACAGCCTCAGCTCAGAACTAGCACCTAGTCTTATGGGGCTGCAATAGGCCATATTCTTCCAACCCTTCCCTAAGGATTGAGGCCCTCCATGGACCAGAGATCCTGTTCATTTGCTGGAATACGAAGAAGCGCTGAGTCATCTTATACTCAGGCTATTTATCCAATCATTTTTTCTTTGTCAGTTACTCCCTGGAGAATGCAGGTTGGGTCTCTGAACTGTCCTCATGTCACAGGTGATCAGCAGACAAAAGGTTCCCCATCAGGGAAAAGCTTCAAAGGCTGAGTCAGTAGATGGGGGTTGCAATCCCTCCTCCCCCACTACCTCCTAAGAATTCCACTTCACACATATTGTCCGAAAAGATCAGTCATGTCTGCTATATTATTTGTCAATCTTTTGAAATTCACATTATCTCCCAGAGATTACATTAATCCTTCTTCGTCCTAAAGAAGTTCCATAAATCCCACAGTAGTTAGGGTGACCAGATGTCCCGATTTTATAGGGACAGTCCTGATTTTTGGGTCTTTTTCTTATATAGGCTCCTATTACCCCCACCCCCGTCCCGATTTTTCACATTTGCTGTTTGGTCACCCTAACAGTAGTACACAAACATTTCCATTTTCAATACAATAGACCCTGAAGTTACTAAGTGTAATTAAATACGTTTTACTTCATTCCATAAGGTTTGCACACGATATTGCAGGATATTGTCATATCTGTCACAAATGGTATGGAAATGGTTGAGATTCAGTCCTCTACTTACACACATTCATTAGGTGCTAAAAGAACCAACCCACCAATAGAACATAAAATAATCCAATCTATTGTCACATGAACAAACACAGGGGGTGAAGTCCTGACCCCCTTGAAATCAATGACAAATCTCTCATTGACTTCAACAGGGCCTGAATTTCAACCAGAGACTACTACAGAACATGTTTGCTTCATTTCACATTTTCAGAAAAGCATGGATAGTGACTATAAAGTAAAAAATCCTGTGACATATCTCCCAATTTCCCAGGAAGCTCTTTAGCATGGTTTAATACTATGGGATATTGATTCTATTATATTTTCCATATGCAAAGAGCAAAACATACTTCCAGTCAGAATGACCTTTATTTTATATTAAGAGTCCAACAAAGCAAGAAGGAACAAAGGTAAAGTCTGCAAAAGAGAGCACAGAGTGTGTATATGTCTCATATGCAGCAGGAAAGGAAACATCTGCATTTAAAAGTGCACTTCACAGAACATGTCAGAACATTAACAAGACACATATACCATAGGGTCTATTCCCCATTTCTCTGTAGCTCTCATTTTTAATTAAGTATAACTGGGGTTTCTGGATTTAGGGTTAAACTGATAAAACCCCATACTGGAAACAAAAGTAAGAAAAATAATAATAAAAAAGCTAAACAAACACCCAAACTGACATGTTTTGGAGTGTTGAAAATCTTTAGGGGGTGGGGAGGGAGGAGGAGTTATGAAAAATAACTCTGAGAGCTCATTCCCTGCTGAGCCAGTGTAATGTTAATGTAATTAACAAAAACGACTAAGATTGGAAATTCAAGACGCTGATTGGAAACCGGGGAAAATATGTTTTGTCATTGTTAAACACTTTTGAGTTGTGTGTGATTTGTGAAACATTTCACCCTGATCCAATTAGAAACGGATTTCCTCTCAGCTGGGGAGCTGTAATGGGCTTTCAAAGTAGCGCTCACCGCCACCACCCGTCAATCCTCATCCCCCAGCGATCAGTAGTTAGTCAGACACCTAGAAAAAGTGGGGTACGGCCCTGTCCTTCCTCCTTTACCGTCCAGCCCCCCACCTGTATGCCGCTCGGAGGACTACAGCTCCCAGCATGCCTTGTTAGCACCTCTCCCCTCGAGCCCGAGCTTTGGGAGGGGTTGATGTAATGCGGTGAAGTCACAAAGCCTCTGGGGGCGGCTCGCAAGAGGCTGCCGAAGCTGAAGGGGCAAAGGAGCGGCCGCTTTGTCTGCTCGCTGCCCGCAGAGAGCCACCTGCAGCCCCCGCGCGGGGTGCGAGCCCCACCCCGGCGCTCTGCAGAAGTGGTTCTGCCGCGCGCCGGCCGGCTGGTTTTTTTGCCGGAGAAGCTGGACAATGCAGGGGCGCTGCTTTCTCGAGCCCCCCGCCCCATGACCTGCTGAAGGTGGGCCGGGTGTTTGCGGTCCCTGCCTCGCTGGAGGCTGGATGCATTAGGCACGCGGGTTGCAGCTCGCCCTTCAGCATCCCTCCCACCCCTCCGAGATGGCGGACCCCGCTGAATGCAGCATCAAAGTGATGTGCCGGTTCCGGCCCCTCAACGAGGCGGAGATCCTCCGCGGGGACAAATTCATCCCCAAGTTCAAAGGCGAGGAGACGGTGGTGATCGGGGTAAGTCTCGTCGGGAGGTCCCGCTCCCAGCCACCGTGGGGCCGAGCATCCTGGGGCCGCGGTTCTGCAGCCCTGACAAAAAGCACCATCGCCCCCCCCTTTGCGCGCCGCGCAGCATCCGCGCCCTGGGCACCCGGCTCCCTCCCTGCTGCGGCCCATTGTTCCCGCTCCAGGATGGGGGGCGGGGGGGCAGGGGTTATCCCAGGGCTCTGGTGTAGCTAGCGGGGGTCTGGGCAGGCTCCTGCCGCAGAATTGCAGGGACCCCGCTTCCTCCAGGAGGGGGCAGGGGCTCGGGCACGCCCCCAGGGTTTCTCTCAGTTCCCACCCCTCCATCCTTTGAGTTGGGGTTTATTGTCCCCCGCCCCCGGGCACGCGGCCCCCTGTTGGGATGAGAAGGGTCTGGGGGATGCAGACGCCAGGCAGGGGGGAGAAGTTCCTCGGAGTGGGGTGGATGGCACTAGCCTGCTCTGCACACCCCGACTTTTCCCCCGGGGACTAGTTACCGCCTCCGCTGCCCGCGGCTCCAGCCCCGGGGCCAGGCTGGGAGGGCAGCCCGTGTGCCGCGCTCCCCTCGTTTGTACCTGCGGTGGGGAGGAATTGAATGGAGTCGGCCTCGATTCCCACCTGGGTTGCAGCCTCCCAGCCCCCAGCATTGATGAAGCTGATGTCATTCTGTTCACTGGGCATGCTCACGCGCTCCCTCGCTCGTGGGGTACCACCAATGATTGGCAGGTGACAACAATTTCGGGAGAGAATTGCAGAGCTCAGTGTGAGTCCTTTCTCTTCCCCTCCCCCCTCCGGGCTCGGCTTGCGCTCAGCCGCTGCATCTCACCAGCGGCGCTGTGTAAAAACCTGCCAGGCTGCGGTCAGTGCAGATGGAAGGAGAGAGGTGTACGGGCTGCGTGTGCGCTGGTTATTGCTGGGTTCCCTTCAGCCCCTTTGCTGTCACATAGCTAGAGAGAGCGCTTTGCGGCAGCCGCTGGAGGCCGCCTTCTTTCCCGGGAAAGTTTCTTCGCTTGAATGGATCGAAGAGCCTTCCGCCACTCTCGCTCTACGCGAGCCGAGGAGTAGTGCTTGGAGTTCTTACGGGCTTCTGAGACCCTCGAGCACCCGGCCCGTGGTTACTTCGTGTTCACTGTGCTTTGTGGAACACAGGAATGTGCTCCCTGAATGTGCTAGGTCAATGATAGTTCTGTCGCACCTGTTTTGCATTGCGTTTGCATTAGAGCCATGTGAGGTCAAAGAGAGAAGCAGGAGGCAGAGATTAAATCCTAATCTGTTTGTTCGAAGCAGGCATCAAAGTATAGTTTTGCAGTATGTAATTGCTGAGTATAGTTTGTATGTAAAGCAATCATTACATTTTATTATGTATTATTTATAGAGGCACATTGATAAACGATTACAGATTCCAGTAGAACAAATAGTTGATTCTAATTGTCTGGGAGCACAGTGTAGTAAAATCTCATTCCATGGGCAAGTTAGTGATACAGTTGAAATGTTCATCCTTATATAAGTAGATCTGCACATGGTGTTTCTTTCTACCACAAAGTCTAAAATATATATTTAAGCATCAGTTCACTACTCCAGGTCCTAGTGACAACAGATTTCTGGACAGGCCAATATTCTTGTTCCACCAGCATATCACGCTGGGAAGTAACCTTCATAACACCAACGGCTCTGGAATCACTGACTAGAGCATATTTAACATGATCACTAAAAAAACAGTCTGTGTGGTTATTTGGGTCCCTGTATGGTCTGGGACTAGGGTGACCATATTTCTGTATGCTGAATATGGGACACCTAGTAAAATTACTCGTATTCAAGCAAGTTCAATGAAAATCAATCAGAACTATGCAGTACAAATGTTCAAATTAACATCAAGTTGACTGAACCCCTGTTAAAAAGAAATACTGCACAGTTGGATTCTTTTTATTTACTTCTTATCTTTAAGGCTTTAGGGTTCACTCGTGGAGAGGTGACACACACACACTCCCATATACCTCTCTCACACAGAGACAGTGACCCACCGACCCAACTCTCCTTTCCCGGTGCCCTCCGTGCTTGGCTGGCTACCCAGGATGGACCTGCCTCTCCTGGTACCTGATGCTGCGTTTTCCTGAGGCAGCACATGGGGGCGGCATGCAGGGTCACGTGCCCCCCCCCCCAGATTTCTGCCAGGGTTCATACCAGAAAATGGCCAGCAGCAGCCTTTCGGCACTGCACGGGAGGGCAGGGGGCTGTGCTGATGGACCAGCAGGAGGGGTGGCTAGCTGTGCATGCTGCAGCTTTGTCCTGCCACCAGCCTTGCACACCCACTCCCATCGTTGATCATTGCCCCCCTCCCCCTCACTGCTGATGGGCGGGTGGTTGGCAAGCAGGGATCCAATCAGCACCAGTACAGATTTGGGGGGGAGACAGAAAATATGGGACAATTTGCCCATTTTTAAGAAAGTCAGGACACCTGCAGGAGGGCTTAAATATGGGACTGTCCCTTTAAAAACAAGACATCTGGGACCCAAGTCTCCCACAGACTGTTTGGTTAGCATGGCAGTTAAGATAGTCTGGGGTGTGCTTGCTGTATTTTTTTGGAGCTGAAGTTTTCCAATTGAGGGCCCTTATCTTTGGAATGGGCTCCCTTTGGCAGTCTGCCAACATTGGGCTTTGGTTATCTTCAGTGCATGATGTAGGTCATTTCTACTTGAGCTAGTATGTGGTTAATTGTCTGACTTGCTGGATTTTATTTTCCCTTAGTGCTTTGTTTTGTATTTTGGTCTGCAGTCATCACAGCCATGTTTATGTTACTCATTATAAGGTTTATTTTTATAACCAAATACTTAAATAAATGCTTGAGATCAATAAATAAATAATAAACCACATAAAGGCTAGTTGGTTATTAACAAGGTTCTTATTTCAACTGCTTACAGCTATTGTCAGAATTTATTGGAAGGACAAGCACTTTTTCATTAGAGAGCTGCTAAATGACTCATGAAAGACTGAAATGTTTTGAGATAAATGTTATAGAAAAAGTCTATTTCTCTTCTCTTTTTAATTATTGAGGGCATTGCATCAAAACAGGATATTTGCTTTCTGAGCAGATAAAACTCTCATTCCTCACCTTGAGTTGTAATCATCATAATCTCCACAGCAATTAATCTGATGTCAAAAACAGAGGATTGTGACTTCAGGCCATGAATGTTTAGAATGAAGGAGAAAAATTAGCAGAAAGAGATGAAACCGTATGAAGGAGAGATTTTTCCATGCAAATGTTAGTGATCTTAAAAACCACACAAAGTATATTAATTAAACTAAGTGAAACAATGTGCAAATTGTAATTCTGGTTATAGGGCATCTCTGCTTATACTGTAGTTCTTTGGAAAACACTGAGTTCAGTTTAAAATGATTCAACTGAAGAAATTGCTCAAACATCACTATAAAGCATTAGCTGCTCTCTCCAAAGACAAAAAGGAAAAACAGATATTTTCTAGTTCTTATGCATTGGAGGGCATAGTCTCTAATTTATGACATGTAAAAGTGTATTTTGACCCTTGTGTATAACTTGTGGTTTGGCAGGATAAATCTTCAGCACCTTTAGTTATCATCCAGGAAAGCTTGTCTCAACCAGAACAGCTTCTTCATTTCTCTTTCTCATGACATAGGCAGGGTCTGGGAAGAAGACCTAGTGACATCCAATGAGGCTTGTCTACACTACCGACCGGATCGACAGGCAGCTATCGATCTAGCAGGAGTCGATTTATAGTGTCTAGTATAGACGCAATAAATCGACCACCAATCACTCTAGCATCGATTCTGGTACTCTGCCTCAACGAGAAGCACAATGGGAATCGACGGGAGAGCATCTCCCGTCGACACAACACAGTGAAGACACCGCGGTAAGTAGATCTAGGTATGTCGACTTCAGCTACGTGAATAACATAGCTGAAGTTGCATAATTTAGATCTATTTTTTTCCTCCTCTCCCCACGGTAGTGTAGACCAGCCCTTGGTTTGCTTAGTTGTAAGTCTGTCACATTAAACAGAGAAAAAAATGTATCTCCTGAGTTGGGTTCACTGCCATGATACCTGTGAGAAATCAGCTAGTTTATACTGGCAGGAGGGGGCTGATGTTTTCTGTATCTCTTTACAGTTTTTGAATTCTAAACATACATATGAATATTTTCACACTTGAGGCCTTGACCTTAACTGGAACCTATGGGTACTACTGCAATATACTATTAATAATAGAATGTATTATTGATCTTCATTATTTAGTGTGTCAGATTGAATGCTCAGATCCAATAACTAGTAATACTTAGCCACAGAAAAATCACATTTCTGCTAGAAAATATTCCCAGCATGGTCTTCATTTTAGAAGAGCATTCTTTTTCTTTAACATTCATAAAGTTATTAAGATGGAACTGCAAAGCTAAATTAAAGAAATCAACCACAATTTCAAATGGTCCTTTGTTGCTTCTGAATAAGTGGGTTTTTTGTTAGTCCAGCATCTTTTTCTTCAGCAATATCATGACTGATTTTTCTATGAGAAGACAAAATTCCACTATTTTCAGTCATCACAAAAGACAAGACTGAAACTTGAATAGCTGAAAGGAAAGAAGATGTCTAATCCAACTCTTCTGAACCCTTAAAGAGATTTTTTTTTTCTTAACTCAAGCTCCTGACAAACAACGGGGGGAAAATGCTTTCTTTGTGAAATAGTCAACATCATGCACCTCCTGTTATTCTCTTCTATTATAGTTTTATGGGCTTCAGAAGGTTCTCCAGCAACCATAGGAAGGGAAGACTTGTAATTACTGCTGTTTCTTTTTTCTTTTTTAAAGGCAAATGACTCCTCCTCCCCCAACTTCTTTTGGGACATCTTTGAGTCTATTTCTGTACATCATGAATAAAGCTGTACATTTATCATATCCACGACTCTCTGACTTTCAGAATTTGCTTATCTAAAACAATCAAATCCTGGCCCCATTGAAGTCAATGGCAAAATTCCCCTTGACTTTAATAGGAGTGGGATTTCATCCATGGTCTTTGTCACCTGAACCAGGCTCCTCCATGAATTTTCTCAGATTTGGCTGTACATGTGTGCCATTTAGTATGGATAAACTAATATAACTAAATGGCTTTAATCATTTTTTAATTGCAAATTGGAGACTAATTAACTTTTCTCAATTTTCCATGGCCAACAATATAATGAAAATTTTAGTGTGCCATAACTTATTTTTAAGTTCAGATTATGATTCCTGCGTTTTTACTGTGACTTAACCCTTTTTTTTTTTTTTTTTTTTTCTTCCCGTGATGGCCTACTGACCTTGATCATAGTAGGGCACTAAGAGGCAAAAGCAATAAATAAATAAATTACTTTCTTTTGCAGTTCACTTTTAACTAAACTACTGGATTCCTTATTGAGCTTCACAAAAGATTTTCAGTAGACTGCTGCTTAGTTTGTTGTCTTTGTTCCTCTGTACCCTGAAGTTAGCTATTTGGTTTTGCCTGATGTGTCTGCAAATGTATTTTCCTTGGCAATTTTTTTTCTGGTATTCTGTGAGTGTTAAGTGGTGTGCTCAGCTCAGCCAGTGAAGTATCTTGCTGGCTTGGGGACCTGAAAACACTTAACACCTGCAACTACTGTACTCACATGCCTAAGGCCTTAGCTACACTTCGGGATTGACAGCTCTGCCGCGGCAGCGCTGTGAAGTGCGAGTGTAGTTGCGCTGCCAGTGCTGCGAGAGCTCTCTTGCAGCGCTGCAAGTACTCCACCTCTCCGAGGGGAATAGCTTGCAGCACTGCGAGCGAGCGTGCAGCGCTGCAGGCACTGATTACACTGGTGCTTTACAGCGCTGCACTCGCGCTTGGGGGGGGGGGGGGCGTTTTCACACCCCTGAGCGCAGCAAGTTGCAGCGCTGTACAGCGCCAGTGTAGCCAAGGCCTAAGTGTTTGCAGGATCGGGGACTGGGAGGGATCCACAGGGAGACTCTGTGAGGAAATAAGCTGCTTGTGATGTAAAAAGACTTTTTTTCCAGCTAAGTTTGTGGGCCCACAATATATTCTCCCCCCCCCCCCAAATTTAAAAAATAAATAAAGAGTAAAGAATTGAACTGAACTGAGGAAAATGCAGGAACAAGTTCATTCTTTGTTCTTCAGGTGGATCTGTAGTGCCCGCTCATTTTGAAGCTTGTTGTTCGTGAAAGGCAGAAACTGATATATTTAGTCTTAGTTGTGATATTTATCAATGTGGATTTCCTGAACTAATTTCTCGCTGTCGTAATGTCAGTGTTTTCTATTTCCAGGAAGGAGACAGAAATTAACTTTGGTTCTGATTTCGCATTCCTTTTTTGAGATGAAACTTAGGGCTGAACTAGTGCAAAATATTGGCATGTACCTCTGCATACTGAATCTGCTGAGTTTTGCACATCTCTTGTTGTGCAGGCAACATAGGGGTAGGGAGGGAGAGGAATGTTTGGTTTTAGTTGTTGCTCAACAGGATTCATTCCAGCTGACTAAGTGTGGCACTGGTGGGCTTTGAAGCAAGTCCTTGCCAGTTGTGCTTGACTAGAAGGATGATGGCTATGATATGGGACCTCAAAGTGTGTGTGAGTGGGAGAGAGAAAAAACAGTAAGGAAAAAGGGTCCTTATACTAGCATACATAGTTTGTTCCCCCCAGAGGGAAGTCTTACTATCTATTGTTTCAGCCTTGAATTGCTCTAAAGACTCCTTATTGTATTCAGTGACTACATTTTTGTGAAGAGACATTGAATAATTTTTTCTTTTGTTAATCAGACACTACAGAACATGTAGGAATATAGGGAGCAAAAGGTCAAATTATGTTCACAGCATAACACATACAGTACTTGTCAGATGCAAATAATGATAGCCCATTCCTCTAGGGAAACAATGTCTATTTTTACCTAGTTTTCTAATGTGTTTACTATTGAGAATTATGACTGTGTACAATATATGACAATATATTTTCTCCTTAAAGTATCAGGTCAGACTATTCTCTTTCTCTTATGCAGTGAAGTTAATGAAAGTTGCACTAGTCGGAAGAGAATTAGATCCATAAATTCTTTCTGTTTAAATATCTTTGCAGACTATTTATCTGGATCATTCATGCCTAATTAGCTTATTTAGCAAAAGCTCCTGAAACAAATGGATGGTAGAGCAGTGACAATGTGGCATAAAAATCCTCATTGGTTGTTGAAAGTCATTTCCATGATTTGATAGTTCTCTTTGATGCTGCATGGCACGTTGCTGTTTTAATGAAATCCACACCAATATTTCCACCTCTCAGTGCACAAGGGTAGACTATCATATCTTGATGTGAGACACCCTAGAAATACTAGAAATTATACTCTCATAGATTGATGTGGGGTGGGAATGTTTGTATTGCTAGTGAAGTTGATTTTATTTTAAATTAGCGAAATCTAACCTGTCAATTTGTTCAGTTAAACGTATTAATTTTTTTTTTGAGAAAATATATTTAGCCATGTGTTGTTGGGATTTTTTCTTTCCTTTTATAAAACACACACAATACATACTTGATGTACAGTCATTCATTAGGTGTGTGATACATTTTGTTACAATGTTTCTACTGGGAAAACTTAAGCTGGAAACCTTTAATGTGTTATAACGGTGCATCTTTAGTCCATTTCCCTACCCCCTCCTAATTTCTTTATTCCCATGAAGTTTAAGGATTGTTTCCACAAAAGAGCTCATCTGAGATACCTGTAATGAAGTACAAGCAGCTTGCAGAGATAAACATATCATATCTTTGAAGCCTATGATCTCCAAAGGCACCATGAAATGATACAAATGTGTGGTGGGTTCTTCTCTTTTAGAAAACATGACAAGTCCTCCCACGCCAGCAGGTTTTCCTTCAGTATGACATATATTGAAAAATTGCAAAGCATGTGCTTGACCCGATGCCTTTCATCTTTCTACTTTATGTAGAAGATGTGTCATGCTGTGCTAACTTTCCTGTAATGTTGGGCTGTGTTGTTTCCATGCCTGATTATTTCTAGAGATGGAACAGCAGAGTGCTGGCAAATCTGTCACTTTATTTCTGTGGTGATTTCCCTCCTACTCCAACCCATGAATTAGCTCAAGGTGAATGGGACACATCTTGTATAAGTACCACATTTTCTTTCAGTTTATAAGGCTTCCCTATCTGCTGCAGAACCAGGGCCGGCTCTAGGTTTTTTGCTGCCCCAAGCAAAAAAATTTTTGGCTGCCCCCCCCCAGCCCACCAGTGGCCCCCCCCACCCGCACCCCCTGCCGCTCCAGCACTGGTCTCTCTTCCCCACCCTGCTCCCCCTGCCACCCCAGCACTGGGCTCCCCCCCAAATGTGGGATCCGCTACCAGCACACGGCGGCCAAGCCCTGGCCCAGCCGTGACTCTGTCCCCATGCGGGTGGAGCTGCTGGGCGGTGCAGAGTGGGAGTACTTCCAGGTGGCAGTGTGCCTGCGGGGCGGCGCGGAGAACACAGCCCCTCCCTGGGCTTTGCGGCACTGCTGGTGGCCAAGGTGGATCAGTTTGTGCTCACCGCCCTCACCCCTGACATGCTGGCAGCTGAGGACATGGAGAGCCCCCCGGACCTGCTGCTCTTCAGCCTCACCACGCCCTGGCCCAGCCCCGGCGGGCGGGAAGGCGAGGATCTCCGGCTGTGGGGCTACCTGCTCAGCACCAACGAGCCCAGCCGGCCGCTCACCTCTTCACACACTCCGGGAGCCCCTCTTGCCACCGCCACAGCCCGGGCTTGGCTCCATGGGACCCCACTTCCCTCCCTCCCCGGCTCCTCACACACTCTGGGCAGGGCTGCCCAGAGAATTCAGGGGGCCTGGGGCAAAGCAATTTCGGGGGCCCCTTCCATAAAAAAAAAGTTGCAATACTATGGTATACTATGTATTTGGAAATGTAAAAAATAACTAGTGAAATAGATTCAAAAATTAATTTGTAATAATTTGAAAATACACTAAATACATTATTTAAAAACATTAAATACTTTAATGGTATGTATACATTTGCAATTACATAATGGGCTGTTGCTGGGTGATGGTTGGTGCCAATGGGCTGTCGCTGCCTGGGGGTGGTGCTGCTGTTGCCCAGGGCTGGGTGGGGAGCTGGGCTCTGGGTTGGGGGGTACCCGGCTCACAGAGGCTGGGCTCAGGGCTGTGGGGAGATGGGGTCGGGGGGGTGTCCGGCTCAGAGGGGCTGGGCTCGGCGCTGGGGGTCAGGGTTGTGGGGGATGGGGTCGGGGGAAGACTCGGCGCGGCAGGGGCAGCAGGACCCCATCTCCCTCCCTGCTGCGCCGAGTCTCCCCAGGGCAGCTCTGTACAGGGCGCCGCCGGGCTGGGCAGGGGGCACGGATCCCAGCTCCCGCTGGCAGGGCGAGTGGCTGGGCCACCCCAAGCAAAAAAATGAAAATAAAAAAGGGAGGCCAGAATGCCGCCTCTTAGAAAGTGCCGTCCCAAGCACGTGCTTGGAGGGCTGGTGCCTAGAGCCGACCCTGTGCAGAACAAACATGTTTCACTAACTTAAGGACTGTAGTTGTAGCCATCCAGGGAGTAATTGTTGGAACTGCTAAAAAGAGTAGATTGCTCTAGGTACTGTTATGTTTAATAATTAATTGAAGGGGAAGCTGTTTAGGAGGTGGAGTTCTTACTGCAGTGGAATAATTAGTGTGGTAGAGTTTCTGGTTCTAACAGAGAAGTTAATTGTCTAGTACATGAGGGCTGGATCTGCAGCTGCCTTCTTTATTAAGAAATTAATTTTTGCAGCTTCCCTCTTTGTAAAACAGCCAACCATCCATGAATTTAAAAATCTAATATATTGCATTCTCAATTGTAATTTAGGGCAACGAGAGATTTAACTGCAAATATATATTTGTACAGATAAGGGCTTCCTGCAGACATTTCTGTATTCTCACATTTAAATTTGCTTTCCTTCAAACCACCTCATCTCTGATCCTGCCAGATTTCACAAGCTGGGCTGGGTTAGTACATGATTAGGACACTTCTAAGGACTAGTCTACACTGGCAACGCAGCAGCGCTTTAATGTGCCTTGTGTGGTTTAAAAAAAAAAAAAAACCCACCTCAATGAGGGCATAGCTCCCAGCACTGGGGCACTGTTTACACTGGTGCTTTATAGTGATGCAACTTGCTGTGCGCAGGGGGGTGTTTTTTCACATCCCTGAGCGAGAAAGTTGCAGCGCTGTTAATTGCCAATGTAGACAAGGAACATATTGGTCTTGTCTGTTTCTGTGAAATTTCCCTTGTGTGCAGCAGCACTGGGAGTTCTGGTGTAGACTGATTATTGGTAATATCTTAAACCACTGTGTATGAGCAAGGCTAGATGATGTGATGGTACAAATGCTGGTGGCTGGACTTCATTAACAGTGATTGCACCACCACAAAAGCTCAATGGTGGGAGGTTTCCTGAAGGTGTAGTTTTAGGTGCTGCAGGAAGAACTGTTGCTGAGTTAGCCATTGGTACTCTGTGAGCTGGTACAGGACCAGTTCTCTAACACAGTTTTGAGGCAGAAGTGTTTGCCTTTCAGATGCAAAACCCACATCATGAACCATGGTGGCTATTAAAGATTCCATGGGACTCTAAGAAAGTATAGGTGGATTGTCAGATTTCAGTGTGGATAACTATGTTCTGCTTGCCAAAATTCCTTCTGGAGAGTCATTTGGAAAGACCATTCTTTATGTCCTATCCCAGGGGTCGGCAACGTTCGGCACGCGGCTCGCCAGGGTAAGTACCCTGGCGGGCTGGGCCAGTTTTATTTACCTGCTGACGCGTCAGGTTCGGCTGATCGCGGCCCCCACTGGCCGCGGTCCCGGGCCAATGGGGGCGGCGAGAAGTGGTGCGGGCGAGCGATGTGCTGGCCGCGGCTTGTCGCCGCCCCATTGGCCAGGGATGGTGAACCGCGGCCAGTGGGGGCCGTGATCAGCTGAACCTGCCGCGTCAGCAGGTAAATAAAACTGGCCCGGCCCGCCAGGGTGCCAAACATTGCCGACCCCTGTCCTATCCTAAGGTGTTGTGCTGATAATTAAAAAATGTTTCAACCCATATTTGCATTTCAGTGGTGGATGGAGTGATCCTGTGGGTGTTTTGTCGAGGGGGAAAATGAAATGGAAAAACAGCTTCCATTTACACTCATTTCAAGCATGTGTGTTTCTTATAATAATGTTAATTGTTTTCACTGAAGCAAGTTCCTTTCAGTCCTCCTTGTGTACTGTAGGTTTTTTGAATGCAGTCTTTTCCAAGCCCCTGTTCCACTTTTATTTTATTTTTTAATCCCGATGTCCTATAAACACCAGTATGTGTGTCAACAGTGTGGAATTATAGCTAAAGGTTTGAAATTTTGAAGTTCAGATTTTTTATTTTTACATGATACCTGATTTATAAAATTCTAAAACCAT